>NW_023416319.1:7376080-8576080 GCF_014108235.1 Myotis myotis | reverse complement strand
GTGACACCTGCACCTAACAGGCGGGGAGGGGGGGGGGAAACGGGGGGGCGGGGGGGGGAGTGGCATTTCACTGATGAAGTGCCGGGGAGGGGAGCGCCACACAGTGCTTCTCAACCTGTCTGTGGTAAAGGGCCATTTCTAAGTTTCCAACACACTGAAGGCCAATGCATCAGTAAAACACAATAAAAATGTGCTTTGTGTCATAACAACCAAGTTGATTTATTTTAGAGAGAGGAAGGGAGAGAGAAAAACCTCAGCTCTGATGAGTATCAAACCCACAACCTTCATGTATCAGGATGATGCTCTAACCAACGGAGCTACTTAGCCAGGGTCAATGTTGTGTAAGTTTTTAATGACTTTATCCTAACCTCTATGGTTATCTCATTGTAGAGAATTAGAATAGCAGACACAAAACAGAAACACCCCACTGACCAGCACTGGTTCACACAGACCACACTCTGGCAACAAGAAGATAAGAGGGTACTTGGAGCTGAAGTGATCAAGGGTGTATGGACCCACAATTCACATTGATGTCACCCACGAAGTCTGGGCTTAATGCAAGTAAGAAATGGACACGATCAGAATGACTCCTCATCCTCAAATCTGCTTTATATTTTCCTTCCCTCAAGTCTGTGTCCTGCTCAGTCAATGGGCCAGGAAAGAAACAAAGGCAGAAAAGAAAGGCAGGCAGAGGTGGGGCTCTGGAGCTGCTGACACCCATTCGGAATGAATTGGCAAAGAGATGTCCCCAGGGGCTCACCCAGCCCCTCCCTCCCCTGTCCATTCAGGCCACCTTGCATTCCCTGGGCCTGTGGACACAGTGTGGTCACACCTCTGCGAGCCGAGATCTGTGGATTTCAGCTTCTCACGCCTCCCCGATGAGTCACTGGGCAGTACCTACCATGTAACATCATGAGTCAGGCCCCTCTCTGAAGACATGCCAGCCACCGGCCTACCACCGAATGGGTCTCTAATTCGTGTTTGGAGCTCATTGAAGCATCCAGTTACTGCGATCAGAGTCCATCTCACCCATGGCCCCCGCCAGCTGCGGTCACTAAGGTGGCCAGGACTTTCCTCCCCTCTCAGTCTGGCCGACCGCAAACCAGTCACTGAGGGAGGAGTCACCTCCTCTCACCAGCAGCCCCAGCACTCGGCTCTCCTTGGAAAGCATTTGATTTGAAGAGCCAGAGGGAACTGTCATTGCAATAAGTCTTCCAGAACTCAGGATGAAACTCGATCACAAAATGCAATGCCTGCTGACAAAGGACAGGGGTAAGACGTCACTATTCTTAACTTCAGGGCCAGCAGCGTTCGGATCAGGCCCTCTCCCCCCAGCAGCCGAGGAAAACATGACATGCGAGAAAATTCCTCCGTCTCAGAGCTTGTGTGGATGGCGCTGAGTATTCGTATCAGAGAAACACTCTGCAAAGCGAGCCATCCCTCAAACTGCTCGCACGAAAGTCTACGAAAAAGAAATCTTCGTCAAACTTAAGTCACTGGATGCAGCAATGTTTAGAGTGATCGTATCAGCATTGCATATTTTTTCCCTTTTAATTACTCAAGGAGATGGGAAATTCATTTGACCCAGAAACAAAGTTGTCCGACAGGGAGACCAAACTTGGTGCTTTCTGACACTTTGGCATAAAACTCGGAGTAAACAGTATTAAAGTTGAATGACATTATTTTGAGAAACAGTTCCTGGAACTGCCTCTCAGCTGTTCTTCCCACCTTCACCCTCTTCCGACTTCCATCTACCCTGCATATTAAATCAATCTCCCTAAAATACTCCTCTCGCGTGCCCTGGGTGCTCATGAATCTGCAGTGGCAGCCAACGGTGCGTCTCCCAGCGCCAGCGCCTCACACAGGCCAGGAATCTCCGCCATTCCATCCAGTCTCCTTATTTGCGAAGTGGTGAGGTGGAGGGCCAGCGAAGGTGACCTACTCACGGCTCCTCAGCGAGTGATTGACAGAAAGAAGAAGGAGCGCTTCAGATCGGGGCAGGGCTGTATTAGTATTTTTGTATTTTATTTTATTTTTTGCCTGAACTCCTCTGATAAGCTTTCAAAGCACAATGTGACCCCACATTCCTGCAGAGCATCATTTCTGAGTCTGAGTTCCCAGCTCTGCCTCACGGCTGTGCACAGACCTTCCCCTGTGCTTCAGCTGGACCTTCAGCCAAAGATCCTGTCCCCCCCCCACCCCCTTCCCTCCCTCCCTCCCTCCTTCCCTCCCTCCCTCCCTCCGGTGCCATCCTGCCACACTTCTCCGGGAGCCCAGCCCAAGGACTCTCCCACTCCTCTTGTAATCACTGGCTATCCCTCATGGTTCCGCATTCAATCACGTACTGCTGTGTTCAGTGGGTGGTTCATGAGTCTTCTTCATAAGCGTCTTACAGTCAGAGGGAATGAGAGTGGAAGGCATCTAGAAGTCATCCAGTTGGACCCCAGAAAATTGCCAAAAAGGAGGAAATAAATACCTGTCTCTAATTCACCTCTTCCAAGTTAGACGATTCTATTTGTCAGGAAGCCCTCCCTTAAGCCGAGACAAAAGTCTCCCCCCCACTAATCTCCATCGAGTTTGGTACTATATCCGTTCTCCAGGATGACATAAAATAAACCAGTCCCTCTTCCATGCAGCATCTTTTCAGATCCTTAAAGACAATTGTTGTGCTGCCTCCTCTCCTCTCCTCTCTGGGCTCCTTCCCTTCCCCGCGAGTCTCAATTCCAGTCCAAATAATCCCCTTTATTCCATTCTGCTCACGATGCACAGCCAAACATCTCTGAACACAACACCAAAAAAATTAAACATCAGAAATTAGTCTGCTGAAGGTCAAACAGAGTGGCCCAATCACCTCCTTTGTTCTAAGTACCACACCTCTGCTAATATGTCCTCCAACCTCACTAGCTTTCTGAAGGCCGCATCACACTGTTGATCCACAATGAGCTTGTTAAAATCGAGCTTTATCATCAGGGCACATCTTCCCTTTTTCCTATAAATGCAGTTAGATTTCATTTATTTATTTATTTATTTTTATTTTTATTTTTTGCAGAATGTTGCATTTATCCTTGTTAAAATAATCCCTCCCTTCTTTCATTAAACAAGTCGTATGGAATTCCTTGGAATCCTGCGTGAAACAAAGAAGAATCAGACACTGGTCCTTCATCAAAAAGTGCTAAAGTAGGTAAGGCAAGACCCCCATAAATAACTTTTTTCTAAGATAAACATGAATGTGCTTTTCATGAATTTTAGTTATGGAACCACGGGAGATCAGAGAAGGAGAAATTTCTACAGAGATCCTCATTCCCCCCACACTTCAGCAATCCAGTCTCTTTTTGCTTCTATTTCCCTTCTTCTGTACCCCAACCCCTTTTTGAAATGCTATTTATTGTTATTCCACTTGCCCCATAATCTCTTTTTTGTTTTTCCTCTGGGTTCTGGGCGAATGTCTCCATCGTATCACCGATTTCCATTTCTGTGCTACCCAAGGGCCTCTGTCGGGGCTTGCGATTTGGCAATCACATCCTCCATCCCGGCTGCGCCTCCTCAGGATTGTTCGCACCGTTTCCCCAGCTCAGTGTCCCCCGGGTCTTACTGAGAACACAAATCAGGCTTTTTTTTTTTTTGCACTGAGTTTATCTCATCGTTTATTCTACATGTTTGCTGTGTTCCTCCAACGGGTTCCCTTCTGTCGAGCTGTGGGTCCTCTGTGCCTCATGCATTCTGCCTGAGCCCGGGCTTCAGAGAGAGATGGGTGAGCTGTCGGGAGCGGAGGTGCGATTTGTCAAATAGATGGGGCCACCTGTTTGAATTTTTCACACACGTAGAGCGATTCGCTCCAGTTGCACTTTGCTAGGTCAGAGGCCCAGCTGCTTCGGCAGAGAGCGCGGTGGGGGGTGGGGGGAGGTAAGAAGGGACAGGCAGCGCCACATGCTTTGCAAGCAGCCCCGGGTTTCCTGGCACCGCTGTCCACTCCATGTGCTGGCACTGGAAAGAACTGCTCCCCAAAGATTCTAGAGAGCTGGCAAAATCTCAGTGTTTCGCTCCCTTCCGGGCCCCACATGCACCCTCCCCACATGCACCCTCCTCTCCAGCCCTGACCCTCGGATTAGGTGTCTATTGGTGAGGGTCTAAGCCTCTTCCATTCCCCAGGGAGGCGGTTCCTTTACGTGTGTGTGCAATAGATGGGGAAGTCATTTACCAGAATTCCTCTTAGGGACAGCACTGGGTCTGGATGTGAGTCCAAAGACATATCCCTATTACTAAAGGCGATTGCTCAATGTTGAACCATGCGACAGGGATAGGAATTTGTTTTGATCCTGAGATGTAGTGGGGCGGGGGCGGGGCGGGGGGGGGGTAGAGGAAGGGCGGAGGAGAAAGAAGTCATAGAGATGGCAGGAACCCATGCACGGCACCATGGCACCAGCCTCATGACCTTCATTCACCTCTTCAGTTACGGCCGAGTTTCTCAATGTCAACACTATTGACATTTGGGGCCGGGTAATTTTTTGCCATGGAGGGCAGTCCTGTGTACTGCACCATCCCGGTCTTTTTTTTTTTTTTAATATATTTGTATTGATTTCAGAGAGGAAGAGAAAAGGAGGTAGAGGGAGAGACAGAAAGAGGGAGACAGAGGGAGAGAGGGAGAGACAGAAAGAGGGAGACAGAGGGAGAGAGAAGGAGAGAGAGAAACATCAACAGTGAGAGAGAATCATTGATAAGCTGCCTCCTGCACACCCCCTACTGGGGATCAAGCCCGCAACCCTGGGCATGTGCCCTGACTGGAGTCAAACCATCATGACTGGTTCATATGTTGACGCTCAATCACTGAGCCACGCCAGTCAGACACAGCATCCCTGCTCTTTACTCACAGATGCCACTAGCACCCCTCCTCCCTCTGGGACCATCAAAAATGTCTCCAGATGCTGCCAATGCCCCCGGGGTAAGACAACTAAACTCCCCACGTGCTGGTCTAAGTGAATTATTTGTGAAAAGCATCAAAGGCTTTGAGTTTCTGGCCAGGCTGATATGGACCAGGCTGGGGCCGTGTGAGGGCCTGAGGCAGAAGGGATCATGAGACTATAAACCCTAGGGATTTGCAGATAGTGTGGGTCCTGCTTTGAAGTTTTACTGGCCGTGGTGTCCGGGGGCAGGGAGTCTGCCTGAGTCCTCATTATCCCTCCCTCTAATCTGCTCAGGTCTGAGCTGTAAACAGAGAGATGCCTCCGGGTTCCTGGCTCGTGGTCGTCCGTCTTCCTTAGTTTCCAGCTCTAACCCAGGCTGTTCCCACTTCTTTCGTGGGCATCTGGGCAAGAGCTAGGCATCATCCCACCCGGAAGTTGTCCTGTTGTCCATCTGCACGCCAGTCTTGTGTTTCCTCCTGACAGAGGCACCAGTGGGCACTTACATTGGCACAAATGATGTGTCAGTAAGACGGGCATCGTGGGGCTTCAGGACAATTTTTATTTTCAGGTTGAAGCGAAGCAATGTTTTTGCGAGGGGTTTCCTTCAAGATAGACGTGTCCTGAAAACTTGTGTGGCCAACTGCTTGTTTTTGTTGTGGTTTAGGCTTGTCCATGCTTAGTTCCCAGGGATGCGGGCCTCTGTCTATGTCAGTGATGGCGAACCTATGACACACCTGTCAGAGGTGACACGCAAAGTCATTTTTTTGGTTGATTTTTCTTTGTTAAATGGCATTTAAATATATAAAATAAATATCAAAAATATAAGTCTTTGTTTTACTATGGTTGCAAATATCAAAAAATTTCTATATGTGACACGGCACCAGAGTTAAGTTAGGGTTTTGCAAAATGCTGGCACGCCGAGCTCAAAAGGTTCGCCATCGCTGGTCTATGTCCTTCTCTCCGGGGAGCATTTGAACCCGTCTGTTCTACATGGGGCCCACCTACTTGTGTTCGATAAGAGCCAAGATCCTTCGGATTTCCCCAAATCACTTGCTTCTCTCCTCTGCTGGGTGCCTGTTCTCCACCAGAAGCCTAGACATCATGGTGGTTTACTTGTTCATTCAAGTCAAATTAGCAAATACATGTTGAGGGGCTGGAGCAGAATGAGGAGGGCGTGGAAACCATGACTGCACCATTTATTGAGGGATTACATGTGCCCTCCAATGCTTTAGGGAATTCATTCAACGGGAAAATGCCATTTTAAAGATGAAAAGACTGGGGTCCAGAGAGGTCAAGTAACTTGCCTGTTGTCACAGGGTTAGTGACTGAAGGATCTGACTGCTAACTAACCCTTCCTCTCTTCAATACTGTGCATGACAGGAAAGAGGCAAGTATCAGTTACAATTTTGTGGGTTTTGGTCACAGTTAGCCTACCTTTATGGAGAATTTGCTTTAACAAATAATGGGATTGTTATTTTCAAAATTCTACCCTTCGAACAGATTCCTAGAGATGGAATTTGGGACCAAAGGTAATGAACATATTTTCAAGGCTCCTGGTACATCCAGCCAAAGTCCCTTTAAAAAAAAAACAAAAAAAAACTTTGCTCTTTTGTTAGGTGAAATAGGCTGTCTTCTCATTTTATTGTGTGTTCTCTCTTTATCTCTAAAGTTGAATATTCTTTCACATTTATTGGGTGTCTGCACTTTTGTTCAACTCTTTGTCTATTTTCTCAGTGAACTCTTTCCTTAGTGTTTTATAAAGTTTGCTTGTAAAATAAGGTTATTCAGTCTTTATCATAGTGTTACAATATTTTTGCCAGTTTGTCACTTGCCTTTTTATTGTTTAGTGTTTCTTTAGATACATAAGCATTTCTTTTATTTTACTGAAAAAGCTCATTCTTTTTCCTAATAATTTATTCTATTGATGTGGTACTTAGAAAGTGCTCAATTCTGATATTTTCTTCTGCTTTTAGGAGGCTTTGTGTTTGACTTCTATGTTAATCCATATGTAATATGTTTCTGTGTGTGTGTGTGTGTGTGTGTTGTTTTTTTGTTAATCCTCACCGAGAGTGGGGGGAGGGGAGAGAGAGAGAGAGAGAGAGAGAGAGAGAGAGAGAGAGAGAGATGGAGAGAGAGAGAGAGAGAGAAACATCTATGTGAGACACATCCATTGGTTGCCTCCCACACACACCCTAAGCGGGGCCAGGGATCAAACCTGCCACCAAGGTACATGTCCTTGACTGGAATCAAACCTTCGACCCTTCAGTCCGAGGGCCGGTGCTCTATCCACTGAGCCAAACCAGCTAGGGCTGTCATATGTTTTAATACACCAGATGAGATTCTATCTTCAACCGTTTACAAATAACCAATGTTTCCATCACGTTTTGAATAATCCAGATCTTCCCTCATTGTTCCTTTATGATCCATTAAGTACTTAATTGGTTTGCCGTCGCTTTTAGGTTACCTATTTGGTTCTGTCTATCCATTGAACAATTCTTATGCCCAGAGCATCATGTTTTAAAGTAGCTTTCTGATCTCCTGAAATATTTAAGGCTCTTTCCTCTCCGCATCATCCTTTCCCAACACTTCCTGAGCTCTGCTGCATGCTTATTTTACCAAAGGAACTTTAATCATTTTGTCATCATATCATTTTTCTTCAAGAGAAATATTATCTCCATGAAGGTTGGTTGGGTTAGCTGCCTGCAGTTTCCTCACGCTGACTCTGGGCTCATTAGCTTCCCTTTGTTTCTGCCTAGAATTCCCTTCCCTCTCCACCCACCCCACCCCCCGCCCCCCAAATCAGCCAGGTAACTCTGGCCACTGGTTCAATTGCTCCGTTCTTCATCTGTCTGTCCCATGTCACCCTCCCCCTGCCACCGCCCCCTCTCAACCAGAAGTGTCTCAGGAACAGAAGCAGAGTTTTATCCTCACCCTCAGCCCAGCAGTCCTCCTTCTAGCAAAAGGTGTCGAATAAAAGAAAAGGTTGAAATAGAACCAGGTAGAGGCGGATGTGGGAGGTGAGTGTCAGCCTTGATCTTGAGAGGGCCCCGGGGTGCTTAGCTGGGCCTTCCTGAACTCAGAACACACCCACCCCCTTCCTATTCTCCTGGCTCTTTCCAAAAACGTCCGTCACATCACCTCTGTGCTCCACTCTGACCTGCAGAACTGCATCCACACACCCACAGAGAAGGGATATTATGAGATGATGGCTGTTAGAGACCCAAGTCAAAGATTTAAGGAACTGCATTTTAATTTCAACAGCACAACGTGTGAATAAACATTGCCATGCTTTATGGCTCTAAATCTGTCGCTAAATTCCTTGCTTCTCTACGCATCAGAAGCCCAATAAACAATGTCTGCTGTGTGCCAATAGCTACTTTGACTGTCATTTGAGATATTCTGAATGATTCATAGCCTTTCTGCTGAGTCCAACCACGGAAGGACTTTCTGTCTACAGCATTAATCCTGAGAATCCACAACTCTCACGGTCATCAGAAGTGCTTGGGAGAAGAAGAGATCCCTCCGGGAACACCTGGCACTGAAACAGATGCAACAGGATGATGGCGGCAGCATCTTTCCAGACGGCGCGCATGAACACCAAGCTGGAGGCTGGCTGCTTGTGTCTATACCCGTCCTCATGCAGCTCAAAGGCACAGGGAAGATCTTGCTCTTGAAAGGGAATGACTGTCTCATTAGGGACGCTTTGGACTTGAAACAGAAGGCAAGCCATCTTCCGCCTTAATTACACTCTCAGCCAAAGAGGCTTCATTTGTCCTGGGTAAACAATTCCCACCCCTTCTACACTGACACTCACACGCTGCGGTACAAAAGAAGTGGTAGGATGGTCCCTCGTCCGTGTGTAGGCGTGTTAAGTTTTCAAATCTGTACCCAGCTTTTGTGCACAGGCTACCTGCCCCGTGCTCGGGCCCTATATTTAGGCCGAGGAGCCAGGCTCTGCTCGCGTGGTAGGACTGAGAACGCTGCTTACACTTCTCACCCAAGCCCGCACGCCCACACCCAACTGTCACAGAGCCTGAAATTCCTAGCAGGAGAGTTGCTACTTTTGGTCGAGGGCTTCAAGAAAACCCTCGCGCAAATATAAATGTAATAAGCAAGGAGCGTTCTGTGATACTCGGTTGCAAGTAGCATTACCCTTCTTTATTTTGCTATTGCAAAATTTAAAAAGTGCCGGATGGCTTATAAAGAATTGAGGAGGGAAGTGGAAATAGTACCTTCACAGTGGTGAGACGTGGCAGGCACCACCTTCACCCAGGGAGGAGGGCTGACGTGAGCCATGATGTCACCTGGGTATCATGGACCCTCTGATGTAATGTGATGTGATAAAACCTTGTGTATTCTCCCCCAAACTCCTTATCGCGAGCCTAATCCTGAGAAAAAAAATATCTGACCAATCAAGTTTGGGAGGCATTCTACAAGAGAGCTGGCTGGTACTCTTTAAGAATGTCAAGGTCGAATAAAACTGAAAAACCAAGATGGCGACATAGGTTAATGCTGGAGATTGCTGCCTCGAACAACCACTTCAAAAAATAACTAAAAGACGGAACGGACATCATCCAGAACCATAGGAAGGCTGGCTGAGTGGAAATTCTACAACTAGGAGGAAAGAGAATATCATACCCAGACTCAGAGGAGGCGCAGTGCTGAAGTGAAATACTCAGGTGCGGAGTGCATGCAGAGCGGGCTGGAGACGGAGGGCGCGGTTGTTGTTTTCAATCTGGAGGGAGTTTCAGACTCTGAGCTCCAGATCCGGGCGAGTCTCTAGGGACCCAGACTCAAACGGGAGAAGCGGGACTGTCTGGCTTCCGTCGGAACTCGAAGGCAGTTTTCTCTCCGAGGTTTGCAGCGATTGCTGGGACTCTGTGAGGCAGAGCCCCTAGGGACGGAACTGAGAGCAGCCATAACTGCTCGCTCCGGCCCGCCCTGTAGATCCCCGGGGACCCGCCCCGCCCAAGCCCTGCGCAGAGCCATTTGCTGTATAGCCTCAGGCAAATGCTAGATTAGCACCACCCTAGAGATCCAGCAGAGAAGCTCTCCCACTGCAGACACAGTGGACTCTCATAGCCAGTTAGCCTGGAGGTCAAATCACCCCCAGTATTGCCGACAACAATCAAGGCTTAACTACAACAAGACTGCGCACAAAGACCACTAGGGGGTGCACCAAGAAAGCATAAAAAATGCGGAGACAAAGAAACAGGACAAAACTGTCAATGGAGGATATTGAGTTCAGAACCACACTTTTAAGGTCTCTCAAGAACTCTCTAGAAGCCGCCGATAAACTTAATGAGATCCTCAAGAAATCTAATGAGTCCCTCGATGTTATGATAAAGAACCAACTAGAAATTAAGCATACACGGACTGAAATAACGAATACTATACAGACTCCCAACAGCAGACCAGAGGAGCGCAAGAATCAAGGCAAAGATTTGAAATGCAAAGAAGCAAAAAACACCCAACCAGAAAAGCAAAATGAAAAAAGAATCCGAAAATACGAAGATAGTGTAAGGAGCCTCTGGGACAGCTTCAAGCGTACCAACATCCGAATTATAGGGGTGCCAGAAGATGAGAGAGAGCAAGATATTGAAAACCTATTTGAAGAAATAATGACAGAAAACTTCCCCCACCTGGTGAAAGAAATAGACTTACAGGTCCAGGAAGCGCAGAGAACCCCAAACAAAAGGAATCCAAAGAGGACCACACCAAGACACATCATAATTAAAATGCCAAGAACAAAAGACAAAGAGAGAATCTTAAAAGCAGCAAGAGAAAGAAACTCAGTTACCTACAAGGGAGTACCCATACGACTGTCAGCTGATTTCTCAACAGAAACTTTGCAGGCCAGAAGGGAGTGGCAAGAAATATTCAAAGTGATGAATACCAAGAACCTACAACCAAGATTACTTTATCCAGCAAAGCTATCATTCAGAACTGAAGGTCAGATAAAGAGCTTCACAGATAAGGAAAAGCTAAAGGAGTTCATCACCACCAAACCAGTATTATATGAAATGCTGAAAGGTATCCTTTAAGAAGAGGAAGAAGAAGAAAAAGGTAAAGATACAAATTATGAACAACAAACATGCATCTATCAACAAGTGAATCTAAGAATCAAGTGAATAAATAATCTGGTGATCATAATAGAATCAGGGACATAGAAAGGGAATAGACTGACTATTCTTGGCGGGGAAAAGGGTGTGGGAGATGCGGGAAGAGACTGGACAAAAATCGTGCACCTATGGCTGAGGACAGTGGGTGGGGAGTGAGGGCAGAGGGTGGGGCGGGAACTGGGAGGAGGGGAGTTATGGGGGAAAAAAAGAGGAACAAATGTAATAATCTGAACAATAAAGATTTAATTAAAAAAAAAAAAAAAGAATGTCAAGGTCATGAAAAACTAGGGAAGACTGAGAAACTGTCACAGCGTAGAGGGTACTGGGTGATGGTTAAAGGCATGATCTCCCTGGAGGAAATCCTGGAACAGAAAGAGGACATGAATGGAAAGACCGGTAGCATCCACGTAAAGTTTGGAGTTTAGTTAATATAATGTACCCATGGAGATAGAACATGTTCACAATGGGGCAAATTGGATAAGGGTCCCTGGCTGGGTTTCTCAATGGTTAGAGCTTTAGCCCAGGGCCTGGAGGGTTGAGCCTCCTTCCATCTGGCCAGCCTTAGATGAGAGCCTCTTCAACCCCCCTTTTAGCCCACAGAGCCCTCATCATTCCAGTGCATTGAGCCCTGTACTCCTGCAGAGACTGTTGAAAAGAAAGGCATCCACCAGGCCACTGTGGCTCAGTGGTTGAGTGTTGACCTATGAACCAGGAGGTCACAGTTTGATTCCTGGTCAGGACACAGGCCTGGGTTGTGGGCTCGATCCCCAGCAGGGGGTGTGCAGGAGGCAGCCGATCAATGATCCTCATGATTGATGTGTCTATCTCTCTCTCCCTTCCTCTCTGAAATCAATAAAAATATTTTAAAAGAACAGAAAGGCATCAGTGCTCCTCTGAGACAGGAGAAGCCCAGGTAACCAGGACACAGAGCCTGGCTCCTCCCTTGGCAGAAGAAGGGAAACAAATGCCTCCCATTTTTTCCTGATGAGCTCACAGCTGAGCAAAAAAGGGGCATAGTTCACTCTCAAGCGGGTTACTCCATCACCTTAGATGTGCAAAACATGGCCTTGCATCACTACCACGTGGAGGGTGACACATTACACAGTAATGGGAAGAAGTGGCACCAGGCCCTGTACTGCCCACCCCACCCCCAAGAGGGTGATGGAGAACAGCGAAAGGGTGGAAGAGTCCTTTCCATAAATGGTCAGCAGGAGCCCTTTCCAAGGGTGTCAATGGGAATAGCCAAGAGAGGGTAGTGTGGGCCTTTTACTAATCGTGGGACCCCAAGGTGGCCATTCTGCATAAAGATAAGGCTCACTGTTCCTGAAGGAAAAGAGCCTTGCATGTGTGAGAATTTATTTTTCCTTTCTTCCTTCCTTCCTTTCTCTTTCTTTCTTTCTTTCTTCCTTCCTTCCTTCCTTCCTTCCTTCCTTCCTTCCTTCCTTCCTTCCTTTCTTCCTTTGCTTTCCTTTTGTTTCCTTTTCTTTCTCTTTTCTCTTCTCTTTTCTTCTTCTTCTTCTTCTTCTTCTTCTTCTTCTTCTTCTTCTTCTTCTTCTTCTTCTTCTCTCTCTCTCTCTCTCTCTCTCTCTCTCTCTCTCTCTCTCTCTGTTAAGCCTCACCTGAGGATATTTTCTTCCATTGATTTTTTAGAGAGAATGAAAGGGAGGATGAGGAGGAAGAGGAAAGAGAGAGAAACATCGATGTGAGAGAGACACATCGACTGCCTCCCTCATGCACCCCAACTGGAGTCTGCAATGGAGGTACGTGCCCTTGAACCCTCAAACCCGAGACCCTTTAGTCTGCAGGCCGATGCTCTGACCACTGAGCAACCAGCTAGGGGAGAATTTTCTTTCTTAATATGAGCCTACACTATACTTTCCCCTTGAGGAATAGCTCAAGGTGCCACCACTTTGCTCCTGGATACCCGAGGAGGTTGTGTCTACCTTGCCCGTCTTGCCCACACCCCAATACCAGTCCCTCCTTTGGAGATATGCATGAGCTTGCTCGAAGAGTCAAAGAATCCGAGGTGCCAGCCATGCCCACGGCAGAACTGGGAACAAGGAGACGCGGCCTAGAGGACTCAGTTACCTTGGGGTCTGGACCAGCAGTTTACACAGCACTGACCATCAAGCTGAAGCGCTAGGTGCCACTCCAGACTGAAGACTGACCTGAGCACAAGCAGCTGGGTACAGTGTTGGGGAGCCTGAGCCCCTTCCATTGGACACAGTTGGGTTTCCCAAAAGAGGTAGAGGGGGGTTCACACAGGGATCTTTGGAGAAGGAAGAACAAGCTGAGAACCGGAGGAGCCTGGCTAGGATTTGGGGGCATGCTGGCTAGGACGATGGCCACTACAGCCAGCTAATGAGGGGAGGGTCCAGAAGTTCATCCAATGTGAGGAGCGGTTACAGGGCAAGCGTAGTCTCTTTGCCGGGAGAGAAGGCAGTGGAACATCGCCGGGCACAGCTCTAGAACTGATTTCAGGGGGTGTTGCTGGCTGCAGAGCCTCCTAGCTTCACTCTCCAGCTCTCCTGGGATTCTAGACGTCATCTCATACACTTTGTACGTCCCTTTCTGCTTTAAGGAAACAGTCTCTGTAATTTGCCGTTAAAAAAAGCCCAATTGAGCCCCGGCCATCATGGCTCAGTGGTTGAGCATCGACCTATGAACCAGGAGATCACCGTTCAGTTCCTGGTTGGGGCACCTGCCCGGGTTGTAGTCTCGATCTCCGGTGTGCGGTGTGCAGGAGGCAGCCAATCGATGGTTCTCTCTCATCATTGATGTTTCTATCTCTCTCTCCCTCTCCTTTCCTCTCTGAAATCAATAAAAATATATTTTAAAAGAAAAAAAAAGAAGCCCGATTGACACATGCTAACTACTTTTATTTGAAATGTTCGTTGATAAATGTCACATGGAAATGATTCCCTGGAGCCTGGAAACAGTGGATCAAATGGATGTCACAGAATCAGGCTGCTGTTTAGTAAGAGACGGAAAATGTTTTTGTGTCCTCCTTTCGTCATGCATATTAAATAGCCTGATCCTGCATGACTTCAGAGCCTCCGAGACTCAGAAACCACCAGAGGTTTGCGAGTTAGATTGAACTGCCTTTGCTGGGTTCGGCCTGTGGTTTTCCTCCTACAATGAAATGTGAAGAGTGGGGGAGGGGAGAAGCTCTGTCCTGTGTTGCTGCTGATGTTGTTAACCAAGGATCTAAGGCTGATTGGTATTTTTGGCTTCATCATTCCAATTTGCAGCCCCATTTTGGAAGTAAAGCAAGATTGAAGTCCAACAGAAAGGTGTTTCTGAGCCACAGAGCAGTCTTCTGGTCCAAGGTAAAAAGTGAGATTCCCGAGGTCTCGCTTCTTCCCGTGCGAGTTTGCTTGTCGCGTGTAGCAAGCTGTACTTCCCTGGTGCCCTTTTTGGTTTCCTTCCGGTCTTAGTACTTACTGTAGGCAAATGTCTGTTGCAATGATTGCAGTATTTGCCTAGTGACTGTGGACTTTTCACTTCTTCTTGGCACTTCTGTGCAGGAGATTTAAATTCAGGACCACTTTGCTCTTGGATACCCAAGGAGGTTGTATCCATCTTGCCCGTCTTGCCCACACCCCTTTGTATGACATAGAGCCCAAAAGAGAAAGGGTTTCCATGGCTAAGGTGGGAGATGTGGGTATTACACTCCTCGTTCAGCTTTGAAGTTTCCAAATTCGAGAGAGATCAAAGGTACATGATGGTATCATTTTACTCTCTATGAGCTAAGGGCCCTTTCCAGCGCAGCTTGGAGATCCTGTGGTTTTCCTGCATATTTTCTTTATGCAAGGACAGGTACACACCTTTCTAGCCTGTGTGTGTGTGTGTGTGTGTGTGTGTGTGTGTGTGTGTGTGTGTAACAGGTCCTTGTTCTTCAGAGATCCCAGACGTGCCTCACTCTATCACAGTGATTTTCTTTCTTTCTTTTTTAGAGAGCAGAAGGGAAAGGGAGAGAGGGGAGACAGAGAAACATCGGTCAGCTGCCTCCTGCACTCCCCCTACTGGAGATCAAGACTACAACCCAGGCATGCGTCCTGACCAGGGATTCGAACTGTGACCTCCTAGTACATGGGATGACATCCATCCACTGAGCCATGCCAGCGGATAATTTACTAATTACTAAATAATTTTAGTAATTAGTTTATGTGTGCCATGAGATAAAAAAAAAGGTTGAAAATCGCTGTTCTATCAGATATTCAGTCTCTAAGAATGAAAGAACCTGATTTTTTTTTTTCAGCCTGAGTGGCCCCAGTTCTAAACCCAGAATGACCTCCAAGTTCATCTGAAACCTGCAGTCCTTAGCAGCCTTCTATGATTGAGGAAGGAAGAAGCAGGGGGAAGTTATTGAAGGCAAGGAATATTTTTGGTGAAGCTCCCTTAAGCTGTGTAGCAAACAAAGTCAGAGTCTTCTTCTGCTTAATGAAATTTCCCATTGAACTCATCGAGCCAGCTTGCCATTTTGCACCATCTGCAGACAATGGATCACCCTAACCCGGCACCTAGCAGGGTAGGTGTGGAATCAGTGGTGGTAGGTAAATAAATGAACCAACGACTTGCAATTATCACTCTGGACTCAAATTCTTAAGAAGGCATGATATCCAGTAGCACCTGTGCAAATTCATCTTTTCCTGGGGAACTTGGCCTCCAAACCTTGAGTGTATTACAGAAATGTGACCTTCACACAGGCCCATAAGACACATTGTCCTAAGCTGCCCACCCACCCCTGCAGGCTGACAACTTGCCTGTGTAAGCATTTGACACTCTCCAAAGTCCCTTTTCTTACTTTTTATCTCATCTGAGTCTAAAAACAAGAAAGGAGGGCAAATTTTATTCCAGTTTTATCAGAAAGTATGATGGGCTGAATTACGTCCCCAAATGTGTTGAAGCCCTAATCCCCAAGACCTCAGAATGTGACTGTATTTGGAGAGAAGGCATTAGGGTGATCCTAATTTAATATGATTGGTGTTCTTTTAAGAAGACGATATTAGGGGAGAGAGAGAGAGAGATCAGTCAGGTGCACACACAGGGATGAGCATGTGAGGGCACAGCAAGAAGTTGGCCATCTGCAAGCCAAGGAGAGAGGCCTGGGGGAGGTGGGGGGGGTGGGGGGAGACTACCACCAACACCTTGACCTTTGACTTCTAGCCTCCAGGACTGTGAGTCAATACTTTTCTGTCGTTTAAGCCATCCGGTTTGTGGAATTGTTTTATGGCAGCCCTAGCAAACTAATACAGGCTCAAAGGGGCAGAGAACTGTAGTCCACCGGCCCCAATTTGAACGTCCTTTATCAAGTAAAACAAAGTACTTGACGGGGGAACCCCTACCTCTTAACTGTCCCTCTGTCATGGGCCTCTGACCCATGTACCACTTCATCACTATTTAATTGCCCGAGAGATCATATGCACACAGACACAAATTAGAATGTTCCTTTCACGTCAGGGGCCTTGGGGTTCACTTAGTATTTAAGCAAAATATTCCTTGGATCCTAGGCAGCACTGGAAAGCAAGTCAGGGTCCCCTGTCCCCACTGGAGAAAAAGCTAACACATCCCTTCTTCTCCATCCTTATTTTTCCAATAGTCACATTTCTGATGTGAGCAACACACAGGGAATGACCAAGATTGTGAGAACAATTAGACTTTTCCAGGGAGACCTAATTCTGATTGAAACAGACTTGTTTCCTTTAGGGGATAATGAGGTACACCCCCCCCCACCCCCCCACACACACACTCAGAAGGGGCTGCTCACTCAGAGACAGCCACGTCTTTATTCCTACTGTGAATGCCTCCCAGGCTGGACTCCCTCCCGGGGGCTCTGTGAGTGGTTGGAGCAGTGTTTTCTGCTTTGCATCCTGAAACGGAACCGAAACTTGGGCGTGAGCAATGTTTTGCATTATGAGCCCATTTCCCCTTCGACTCCCTGCCCGGGGAGGGAAGGCTCGCAGTGTCCCAGCTGGGCCTGACCTCTGGGGAATGTCTCACAGCCCAGGGAACAAGCAGCCTTGGTCCTGAAGCCGGCGCTGGAACTGGTGGCCCAGGAGCCAATGCTATTCTGGGCAGAACACTCCCCCTGCCGAGAGGCCTGGGGAAGCATTTGTCAGTGCGGAGCAGGGCGGGGGCGGGAGGGCGGCTGACTTTCCCAGCAGGCAGTGGTCAGGCACTACCTGGCCAAAATAGTAACTGCTGAAAGTGACAATGACATAACCCATGCACAGCCACGGCTGGGAGGTCACATTCTGGTTCCCCAGCAGAGCTCTGGCTAAGGACCGCCCTGGATGAGGACTCCACACCCTGCCCAGCTCCAAGACCAAGACCGGAGTGATCCTGAGAATTTGTGTTCCCGTTCATTCATTTAAGTGCTGTCTATTAACTGGATTCATTAAACATATGCCTCGTGCTTTCATTATTATCATTATTATAGTTTTCCGGGATGATCGTAAGATCCTTATCAAGTCACACACAACTGGCAAGCATTCCAATCGTGCCCATAGAGGCCAGCCTCACCTCCGTGACCTCCAATTCAAGTGGAGAAGTCAGTGTCCCACCCAGACTGTGCCTGAGGGCTTGGGGGGCATGTGAGTGTCACCTATGCCGGGCTGTGGGTAATGCAGCCCTTCCCTCTCTCCTAGGGACCCATGAAGTAAAGGCAAGTTTGAGTCTGCTGATCCCAAGCACCGTAAAATGAGGCGTGGGGACCCCAGGGCAGGGTGATCATCCGTCCTCTCAACAGCCCTCCCTGCAGGAGGAAGCCCTGCTGCAGAGCCCTTAAGACAGTGGTTCTCAACCTGTGGGTCGCGACCCCTTTGGCGGTCGAACGACCCTTTCACAGGGGTTGCCTAAGACCATCCTGCATATCAGATATTTACATGACGATTCATAACAGTAGCAACATGACAGTTATGAAGTAGCAACGAAAATAATTTTATGGTTGGGTCACAACATGAGGAACTGTATTTAAAGGGCCAGAAGGTTGAGAACCACTGCCTTAAGAGGAAAACCACATCTGTCACTCAACATGACGAGTTTACACACTTCCTGATACGCCGGGCGTAGCTATCAAAGCCTCAGAAATGCACCAAGCTGCACAAGCGACTATTATCCTACACCCAATGGAAGTGGCTCCTTGAGAAGAATTTTCCAGATATCAAACCAGAAACTCTCTGGAAACAGGAGAGAGAGAAACGAGTGCAGATTTCCTTTCTAGAGAAGAGCCGAGGCTCCCTGGACAGGAAGGAGCTGGCCAACCCCTCCTGAGGGGCCCCGGGCCACAGGCTGAGACAGGGCCGTGGGGGTGCTGATGGAGGTGAAATGGAGGCAGGGCAGTGGTTCAAGCCCTGGGGAATCTGTGAGTGATGACCTGGGAAGTGAGAGGGCTCGCGGATGCAGATGTGGGCAGAATTCAGTGGCTGGCAGTGCCCAAGGGGAGCTGGTCCCAGTTGCTCTCCGCTTCCAGGGCCCCTTTCAAAGTCCTGCTTAGACACCTGGACAAAGAGATGAGCCAGAGCTCAGAAATGAGGGTGCGGCTCCTCCCCTGCCTTTTAGTTCTCCGAAGCCTTGGCTCCCGGCCTCTGCCGCCCCTGACCGTGGGCAGGCTCGCTTTCGGCTTCCTTTGATTCATAGGTGGCTGCCTTGCCAATAGCCCTTTATAGGAAGCAAGAGGAACTCAACACCCCGCTCCCAACTTGCGGGGGACAGAGGAGCGCGTGTAGGGTTTCTTTAAAGAAGGAAATGACTGCACTGACAATGTGGAAGCCCCTGAGTTTAATTTGCCCTGAATGTGAAAGCTGGGTTTTCTCTCCCACTTTCTTCCCGGAGCCAAGAAACAGCTCCTCCCAGCTCCGTTTGTGGGGGGCTGCGCGGATAGAAAATGCTTCACCAACATCTCAGCTAACACCCAAGATGACATGCCCACAGAGGAGACGAAGACACTGAACAGACCTGGGACACACAGGGGGCTATTCGCTCACAGTGGCTGAGGGCACAGGGAGGAGGAACGGGGTCTGCACTCTCAGTTGCCACCTCCAAACCCAGCTTTGTCACACCCAGAAGGTGTCCTTTCAGACTCCAAGGTCTTCTTTATGTCTCTACATAGATCCTTCTCAGGCCGCACACCCTGCTGTCATCTTAGCCCTGGTCCCATCTCCAGTCAGCATTTGCCAGGAATAAAAGGGGAAAACTCCCTTCTCAAACCAAGGACCTCAATGATCTACCTTGATTTTTCTCCGCAGATTGGGACAATTCACTGCATGGCTATCAATGACAGAGGGAAAGTGTGGTTATTGTAGGCGAATTATACTGAATTCAAGAACATTCTAAATCCTGAAGCAGAACCCGCTGGCTTTCTGCCTTGCAGGATGGTAACATGACATTAAAACAGCTCTTTCTCCAGGAAGGCATTTCCTCTCTGCTTACAGGGCTGCTTGAGCAACCTCCTCCTAAACTCTTGACATATCTAAGCCAGAGCTCAGAAATAGAAAGACCACCATCCAGCGCAGACTCAGAACCCTACCTGCTACAAAATGAAAAGTAAGATGCATTGAGTACATCCCCCAAATTTAGTTCGAACTAGCCTCCCTGATTTTGGAGTGTTAGAAACTATGTTCAGTGCCTGGCTGGTGTGGCTCAGTGGTTGAGCATCGACCTATGAACCAGGAGGTCACAGTTGGGTTCCAGGTCAGGGCACATGCCCGAGTTGCAGGCTCGATCCCCAGTGTGGGGTGTGCAGGAGGCAGCCAATCAATGATTCTCTCTCATCATTAATGTTTCTCTTTCTCCCTCTCCCTTCCTCTCTGAAATCAATAAAAATATATTTTTAAAAAGAACAAAGAAACTATGTTGACTATCCACAAAGGACGATTTCTCCGATTAAAAAGTTGAAGATGTTGATAGCAGTAGAGCTGTTTGCCCCTCCTTAGAGTGAGTGGGGAGGTTGAGACGTGGATCTGCCTGACATAAGGATGGTGCCATCATAGCACAGTGGTCTCATTCTCTCCAACAAGTGCCCTCGAGGCACCTGCAAGAACCCTGCCCTTTCTTCCCAATGTCCAGCGCAAGGAGACTTGAAATACAATTTTCAAGATCGGAAAGCTTTGGGTAATTTTTGCTTAGGGATCTGGGCACCAGTAGAATCACGCTCATGAAATGCTAGATTGTTAGAGCTGCTGGTCCAAGGCCACGCACTCTTCTGGGGGCTGAGTATGCGGAAAGACAAGGACTAAAGGCCTAAGTTACAGGAACGGTCTCAGGATCCTGCAGGCAGACACCCAGTGATGAGGCCAAGGGAGGTGCACCCATATTAGTCTGTGACCAATGGCTGGTTTCTTAACAGTCCTCTGCCCCCTAGTGGCACTTAGAGGCTAAACTTAAGTCCCAAAGAACTTCCAAGAAGTTCCTAGTCAGGGAGGACTCATCCTCAAGACTTTCAGGACTTACCGTTTTAACTCAAACACATTTTGTGAGACCTGACTCCGGGTCTGCTGGTGTGCTGGGTGATGACCTGAGGCCGCAGTATGGTAAACACTTTACCTGATAACTTACGGCAGGTGACAGCTTGTTCCTTCATAATAATGTGATCCACCCACAAAGCCTGCACACACACACACACACATACACACACACACACACACACACACACCAGCTGGAGACAAGGCGTTCCACAATAACCCCATGGCTGCGGCCGCGCCTTCACCGTTTGGAATGCTTTTACAATGATACAGCCAAGTCTGCAGTTACATCGTGCTGTTTGCACGCAGTCTTTGGCCTGGTACCTTTCACTGTTCTCAAGCCTGGAAGAGCCAGGTGCAGTGTCGTTCTGAACTCTCTCCCACTGCAGTAGCTAACACGTAGCCAGCACTCACACCACATGGCCAAGTTACTGATGGGCTCTGGGCAAATCAATCAACTGAAGTAGTTCATGCAAAACATTTTCTATATCTTAAGTTTTTAGCAAAATTTCTGCCAAGGGAGCTTTTCAGTCCAGGAAACAAAATTTGTTTACATATAAAAATATATTTGCAAGTAGAAGATGAATTAGACATATCATTCAAAGCAGTCCCAAGACAATGCTGTTTTCTGCCACATAATTAGGATGCAACGGCAAAACTCTGTTTCCTTTCAGCGAAAACATGGCCCAGTATCAAAGGGTGGTCCATGGCCAGGGTGGATCTTTGTCTTGCAAAGCCAGGGGCTATCCCCGCATCCTGCCAGGCAAAGCGAGAGAACTTTCCCAGGGACCCTGACACCCTGGCAAGCAATACCTGACATTTTTCTGTACTAGAATAATCCCAGTATGGTGGTCTTTTCCAATGACCTACAGAGTAAACTGTCTTGGGCTGCACAGATTAATCTGAACTACCCAGGGGAAATGTGCCCAGCACCAACATTTATTGTGATAGTGTTTATATGCCTGAGTTAATTTTTCTTTTCTTTTTTAAAAAATATATTTATTGATTTCAGAGAGGAAAGGAAATGGAGAGATAGAAACATCAATGATGACAGAGAATCATTGATTGGTTGCCTCCTGCACATCCCCTATTGGGGATCGAGCCCACAACCCGGGCATGTGCCCTGACAGGGAATCGGACGATGACCTCCTGGTTCATAGGTCAACAATCAATCACTGAGCCACACCAGCTGGGCATAGCAGTTAATTTTTTTTAAGTCATTAGAATCACTAGTGCTCAGCTTCCAGCCCCTTTCCTGATTTTTATCAGCGGCAGGTGTAGTAAATTTAGGCCCATCGCAAAAGATTAGTGAGGCCCCAACACGATGACTCACAAATACATGAAGCATTCCATATGTTTAAGATATTTTGTAAACCCTAGGCACCCACTAAAACATTTTTAAAAGAGGCATCACTCATAATGGAGGTATAATTGAATCTCATAAAAATATTCAATCCAGCCCTGGCCGGGTGGCTCAGTTGGTTGGAGCGTCATCCGGTACAACAAAAGGTTGCAGGTTTGATCCCCAGTCAGGACGTGTATGGGAGGCAACCCATTGGTATTTCTCTCACGCATTAATGTTTCTTTCTTTCTTTTTTTAAAATATATTTTTATTGATTTCAGAGAGGAAGGGAGAGGGAGAGAGATAGAAACATCAATGATGAGAGAGAATCATTGATTGGCTGCTTCCTGGACGCCCCCTACTGGGGATCGAGCCTGTACCCCGGGCATGTGCCCTTGACTGGAATCGAACCTGGGACCTTTCAGTCCGCAGGCCGACGCTCTATCCACTGAGCCAAACCAGCTAAGGCAATGTTTCTCTTTCTTAAAAAAAAAAAATCAGCTCGTGTACAGGAGGCAGCCAGTCAATGATTCTCTCTTATCATTGAAGTTTCTCTCTCTTCCTTTCCCTTCCTCTCTGAAACCAATTTAAAAACATTTTTTAAGACAATCAGGAAGAGGCATCCTTAGGCAGGTCCTTTATGAACGCTGACTAGCGAAGAAACAAAAAGAATGGCAACAAGTCTCCAACTAAGAGTTTGTTAAATCACACATACTCACACACGCATCTTTTTAAACAGATTATTGGTCTTGCTTAATCTATGTTAGTGTAAAGAAAAAGAACCCAAAGATGACGTTAATCCGATCAGGGAGGCATGAGATAGCAGAGGATAGAGAAAGGTATCCCCAAATTGGGTTCAAATTCCAGCTCAACAAACCCTGAGCAGGAAGATGCTGTGAATGAGGCTTGGTGCCTGTTTCCTGCCACATGGGGTCCTCTGAGCCTCACTGGAAGCAGCTAATTGGTATTTTCTCCCTGTCCCTGCCTTTATATGTTTACCTTTCAAATTTGTGTTCCTTAGCATTCCAAAGGGAAACAAGCCCTCTTAAAACACAAAAGCAGTGCAGTACACTGTGTCTGACCTCTGACCAGAGTCGCTTCTAACTGCCACTTGGCTTTTTAAGTAAATAGAGCATTGGGTAAATTCTTAAAACACAGTGCTAATCCCTCCACACTCAACAACCCCAAAGCAACACAACAACAAAACACAAAATTCAGGAACAAGCTTTGTTCAGAGCCCAAGGCAGCACCCTCCTTTGACATGGACTCCTGAGGGACCTGTGTTTTGGGAGAAGCGAGATCTTTGAGGCTCCTCCGGTGGGAGCAGTACAATGAAAGTGTCTCCCATGGGGTGGGCAGAAACGCAGCTCAAGACCAGAGCAAGGTGGTGGGCATTTGGGAATTCTTCGCTAGTCAGCATTCATAAAGGACCTGCCTAAGGAACAACAGGTCGCATGGCAGGTTTAACTGATATTTCTTGGGATAAGCAAAGTGGGAGAAGGCTGAATTCACATCACACGAATTCCTGCCGTTGGGCCTTTAATTAGCTATGAAACAAAAACTACACAGTGAGATGGATGGCGTGGAAAGCCATTCTAGTATGTAATGTATTTCCCAAGTTAATGTTACTAGAGATTGACTATCCCCAAGCTAAGTACTGTATTTCAATGGATCCTAGACTTTCAACAAAACACTTTGTGCAATGATAGAGATTCCTCTCTTACAGGTAACAGCCTTTCTCCTTTTTTTGAGGGCAATTAATTAGGGGCATTTGTCTGATTGGCAAAAAGCAAGGCGTTTGGGCAATCAAAAAAAAAAGGGGGGGGTGCCCTAACCGGTTTGGCTCAGTGGATAGAGCGTCGGCCTGCGGACTCATGGGTCCCGGGTTCGATTCCGGTCAAGGGCATGTACTTTGGTTGTGGGCACATCCCCAGTGGGGAGTGTGCAGGAGGCAGCTGATCGATGTTTCTCTCTCATCGATGTTTCTAACTCTCTATCCCTCTCCCTTCCTCTCTGTAAAAAATCAATAAAATATTTTTTAAAAGGGGGGGTGTTGAAAATTCCTCAGAAATAGAACACTTCTTAAATGTATGCTTCTTTTAAAAAAATAAGAATCAGGCTTCAAGTCAAGATGATGGTGTAGGTAAATGCGATACTCTGAACTTCTCACATCAAAAATTACCACTAAGCTACAGAGCAGTAATCATTCAGAACACCTGACATCTAACTGAACCAAGTCCTACAACTAAGGATATAAAGAAGCCACATCCAGACTGGTAGGAGAGACAAACACATGGAATGGGCTGCTCCCACACCCACAAATGGTGGATAAAAACTGGGATATCTCTGTTGCAGAGGTTCCCCCGAGGAGCAAGGTCCCCCAACCCAGGGTTCCAGCAGAGATTGTGGCTGAGATGGAGGCTGCTGGAGTCCCAGGGCCCCAACACAGACTTACTCAGACTCTCTGGCTCAAGGCAGCAGCTCGAAAGACACCAGGGATATATGGGGAGGAAGTGTCTGGCACCAGGACGAGAGCTAGAGGGGCAGCTTTTTCCCAGAAATGCTGCCGGAGGCCAGCGTTCCTTTTCTGGGACACCTCCCCCACGCACGCATGCACAGAGCCAGCAGGCAGGTGCCATAAATTAGTCTCCATCAACCTGCCCTGGTGATTCCCTGAGACTCCGCCCCACCCAACTTGCAGGCTCACCCAAGCTATTTTCCATACAGTCTGTCTTGGCTCATGCTTCAGACTCCTAAAACCTCTCAAACAAGCAGCACCTGGCCTCAGCATGCCCCGTGCCTCTTGCTAAGTGTCCCTAACCCAGCATTAGCAGCAGCCAGCCTTGGTTCACAGCTTGGCATCTCCTGGGCATCTCCAAGCCCAGCACAAGTAGGAGCATCTGCAGATCACTTGGTAGCTCATGTTGGGTGGCCCCAGGCAGGCAGGGCACAGTGGTGGCTGACCTTGACGCACCTCCCAGGAGGCCCCAGAGCCAGTGGATAAAAAAGCATGTGAAAGTTTCCCTCTTGTAAAAGGCCAAATTTTGCCATCAGTAATTTAAACAAAAATTTAAAATATAATTGAGCATTCAATCTAATCAATTGATTTCTAATAATTGATAGACTAAAAACAAACATGGGAAGCAAACATTTTTAGTCTTGTTTAAAAAATAAATTCAAGCAATTTGAATCAGCCTGGCCACCAATCTGCAGAATCAGTCTTTTTAGTAAGTGGTGTATGTCAACAAATAATTAAAGATGACATTACAATACAACTGGGTAAACAGGCATTACCTATTTAATAAGTACAATATATACACAGAATTCTCCTGAAAAGCTTAATTTTATACAGAGACATATTTACAAGATGAACAATGTAATCAAATTAGAGATTATCTGTACAATACACACATATATATAGCTATATCTACCTATCTATATATACATATATATGAACTTTGGAAGATAAGCAAGTTTCATCATTGTATTCTAAATGGACAGCCATATTGCATTTTAAAAAAGGATTCCATTCCAGAAGAAAAATACAACTTTAATATACAATTATATTTTTCATTTATTGTCCTGAAAATTCTTGATGTTTGGATACATTTTTCAATTATTTTCTCTTCTTCAGCCTTGAAAAGCTTTTAGGTTTTTAGTGCCACCAACTGGTGTTAAAAATTAATAATCTTAGTGTCAAAAAAGAATTGTTTTGTTTTAAAATAATAAAGTTATTGAAAAATAAGCTACTGGAGTCAACATTCATAAGGCAAATTAACCATAGCAAATAATAACATGATTGATAAAAATATTTTCACCATGGTAGTATATATAACATTCACAATACTAATGGTTTCTAATTTTATTTTCCCCTACTGGTAAATATTAGTCTAAATTTACATGTAAAAATCTTTAGAAAATAATACAGTGCAAAACAAAGTTTGGAAATGCACGTGACTGCAGGATTAGATAATCTTTATAAGCATCAAGTAGGCAATAATAATTTACTAAAATGGCAAAAATCGAATGCCACTTTATGGTCTTTGGATTTTTTCCCCTTCTTACGGAATAATTAAACATCAAACTGTGACAAAAGTGTGGAAATGTATGTAACTACCAAGGGAACAGCCACCTGCTGCCGCGTACCTCAGTAAGGATTCATTTCCCAAAGGTGTGTGCCAGAGTGAGGTTTCTGGGCCACCTACTTGCACAGGACTGACCCTCTTCCCACGCGGCTGGCAGGAGTGGCAGAGGCTCAGAGCTGCCCGTTTCCTGCTGGGTGCGTTCTAGGACCACAGCTCTGGGAGGAGGGGAACTGCTTTCTCTGGCCTGTTCACCAGTATCATCACGGTACCTAGTATGGCGCCAGGCAACAGATTTTCAATAACCATGTTTATTAAATGAATAAATAACATGATAGCCTGATAAAATTTAATTTCAAGATAAGTCTATTTAAATGGTGATGAAGAAAGTTAAAAAGAAACCATCAAAGTTCAAACTCGTTATTCTGCTCAAACACACTATTTGCAATCCTTAAAACTTAACAGACTGAAGTTTGGAGGGGTATGCGGAAAAAGGGAGTCACAGTAAATATTCACTTTAAAACTGAAACCTGGCGAAGTGTATACATACACACACACACAAAAAAAATCATTTCCTTCTCAAAGAAACCAAAACTGTACTAACCAAAATAGCCTTTGATGTGTACAATTCATAATGCACATACAAAAAAACTCCCCCCCCCCCCCGCCCGGATCTGAGGTTTATCGAGACCATTTTCCTTGTCGGGGTACCCCATTCTTCTCTCCATATATTCAACACAGTAAGGGAAGAAAGCCCTGTAAGTCAGGAGCTACGTGTGAATCAATGTAGAGACAGAGATCTGACATGTGCACATTTTTGTACATTTTGCTCAGTCCTGACCCATATAAAAAGGATGCAGTAAAAACTAAAGAACAAAAGGAAAATATTTTCTTCAAAAGTTTTCCATAGTTTCTTATATTTTAGGGGGAAAAGTAACAATAAGTCAAAATATGGTTTACAATAGCTTTCTTCTATTATTGTTTCCAATTTAAACTTCTCCAAATGAATGGTGGCACAAATATCAATATTGGAATGTTTCAATTTTGTATGTAATAAATGTATATATATTTTTAATTTTTATGTTTTTAAGAGTGTATAGACACAGGATCACTATTTGGTCTCCATTAATACATTTTGTGTCTTAGAAGAAAATAAATATTGTAATGTTTGAATCTATATCACATAAGAAGCCGTAAAAATTTAGTTACCTTGGCTACTCTAAGTAGTCTTTGGGAGTATCAACTATATGTCTAGAAGCAAATGGGAAAATAATTCCGATTTGATTGCACTTACCCTCTTATACTGATAAATTACTATTGGTAAAAAGAACAAGACACATTATTGTAAGACTAATACTTTTTAACAGCTATTTAAAAAATAAAATGTTTTAAAACTTGTATTTCCATTTTGAAGTAAAAAGATTTTGTTTTGGGATGACAATACATAACTCAATATACAGAAAAAACAATATAATGACTCATCTAACCCTTAGTAAATTATCTTTTTAAACAATGATGACTAAAAAAAATGTTAAAACCCATGAAAGGGATATTGCCACCAGGAGCCCAACTTTGAGAACCATACAATTCTTGAAAGGCTTTTAACCTATCATCCCAAAGCTTACTTAAGGGGAGAAAAAAGAATGCAAAAATCCAAAACAAAAATGAGGCTTTCTGCAAGACAAAAATATAAACCGCACACAGAAATTATAACAGATGAGAAATTATAAGAAGCAAGAAAAATTCAATGACATAGAAATACTGACACCACAACTGGCAATATTCAAGTTGCCACATTGCAAATAAATATTGTAAAAATCCAATAGGATACATAAATTTGGCTCTAAAATTCCTTTGGTTACAAAGAAGTAATTATTTTGTGTTTAAAATAAATGCACTGAAACGCCTCATATGTGGAGATTGTTGGATCACTCCACTATAACAAGTAAGTATATCAATAGTGAAGAATGGGAGCTCAAACAGTACAGAATGAGTGCATTCTCTTGGGAACAGAATCTTCATAAATATTTTAAACATTTATCTTTGCATTTGATATTAGTAAAACGCAAGTATTTCAGTTTCAAAGAATTCACTATTCATCTCTGTTTTAATAACTAGTCAATTTCACATTTTAAAATATAAATGAAGTCCACAGGAATTTTCTAAATGAGCACGTTATTTTAAATCATATTTTATGTAACTGAAGATTTAAAAAACTCAACTATGAACTCAAACAATTTGAATCTGAAAAAAAATGTACCTAGCCCAGATAAGGTACATCCCTGATCATGGGCCAATTACCACAAGCTAGCTTTCCTATTCGCTTCCATGAAAATTAATAGATTTAAGGATCACTGGTACCCTCCCTAAAACACAACCAAATGAAATATTGGAATGTCAAGACAAAATTTTTTATTTTTTAGTTTTCTTTTAAGTTAGGGAAATAGCATATTACTGGTCCTTTCATGCATAATTTTAAAAAGCTGGATCATTTTTGGCATGATGTGTTTTAAAGGGGAACAAATGGAGAAGGGTTTTCCAAAAGCCCTTGTAATGTTGAGCATTTCAATGATTCTTAGCAAATTAAACTAGGTTGTCTTGGTTCTAGGGTGGCTGTCACCATACGAAAACATTCCATCAAGTCTACACTCTTACAGGACACACTGCAATGCACTCCTAAGGTAAAGGTACTTTTCTGTAAGGTCAGACAATCACTCTTTACCAGCTGACACACTGGGGAGGGTTCCAACAATACGGGCAGTGACCCTGCTCCTCGTGTGCTGTTCTCTCTTCCCTGAGCAGCAGTTTCGTGTTAGGTTTTCTTCGTCCTCTGTTCTAGTTCGTGCTGGTGTTTAATAAGACGTTCTATTTCTGTTCCAAGTGTTTGTAGATTTTCCTTTAACCATTTGAAAAAAAGAGCAAAATAAGAACAGAACTCTAAGTATAATAAGTAAAAAGTGTTTCACTTGAACTACCTTTGCCTAAATTTTGAAGAGTGATTAGTCTTATATGTTATATGAAATAAACTAGACATAGCTCTTTTCAGTAAAGTAGTCCTACATATTACAGTTATACTTACTTTTTTTTTACTGAAGCTACAGCAAATTTTATTACATAAAATTATTACCAAAGTTAAAAAATAATTTTTAAAATCCACCACTAACTATCCAATAGCTAAACGGGCTCATCAACAGTCAAGTGGATAAAAACGCTGTGGTACATAAATACAATGGGATATTACTCAGCCAAAAAAAAAAAGAATGAAATCTTACCATTTGGAACAGCATGGATGACCTAGAGCAGCGGTCGCCAACCGGTGTTCAGCAGACCACTAGTGGTCCATGAAGTCCAAAAGGTTGGCGACCACTGACCTAGAGGATATTATGCTAAGTGAAATAAGTCAGACAGAGAAAGACAAATACCATACGATTTCACTTATGTGTGAAATCTCAAGGATAAAATAAATCAACAAACAAAATTGAAGCAGACTCAGATACAGAGAACAGACTGACTGATGGTTGCAAAGTGGGGGGTTAGGGGGGGCTAGGTGAAAAAGGCAAAGGGATTAAGAGTACAAATTGGTAGTTTTAAAACAGTCATGGGGATGTAAAGTACATCATAGGGAATATAGTCAATAATACTGCAATACTGTGTATGGTGCCAGGTGGGTGTTGGAAATATTGGGGGAACACTTTATAAAATATATAACTGTCTAACCACTATGTTGTACACTGAAACTAATACAAAATTATGCTGAATGTAAACTATAATTGAAAAATAAAAATATAGCTAAACGATGACCTTTTTACTCTTTCTTTCATTGCTCTGTTAAAAAATTCTACTTTTCAGAAAAAGAACAACATGCTCATTTTATCTCTGGGTAAAATGCTATCTTGCATTACAGAAATAGTTCACTATGTACTGGGTCAAACTATGAAACAGGCACCATTTTGCCATGTTTACTGGTGGGTAAGTGAACGAGAAGTACAAATACCTTCAAAGTAATATTTTTTAGTAACGTATCTTCCAAAACAGCCTGTAATTTTCGGTTGATCTCCAGCGAGAGTTCCAATGTCAGTCCACTATCAGCTGGATGGGATGTGTATAGAGACGCCATGATGCCACCCCGTCTACTTAAGTGGACTTTGTTAAAATCAGATGCCTCTGAAGAAAGGGTGCCTGCCTCTTCCCGTAAAATGTAACTCTGAATGATTCTGCAAAATAAAACCACACTATCAGTTATGTACTTGCAGAATTAAAAACGCTGCAATTTGCAAGAGTCAACTAATCATAAGCATCAAGATGACTAGCATAAATACCTACAAGGTTAATAACAGAACTGTATTAGGAGAGAAAGGAATTTTATAAGTCCAAAATTATTTCAAAATAAACATGAGCCAATCGTGGGTAAAGACTGCATATCAAAGCCCTTAAATGAGCATGCTATTTGTGAGGGGTCTGGGCAGCACCGACCTGGAGTGTCAGCGCGGGATGTGGCTCTCGCTCTTGGTTCGTCACTTATGGAGTGAGTGCTGAATCTGGAACAGTTAGTAATCTGACCTGAGCCCCAGCGACTATCTGCCAAATTAGAGAACTCATTCTCTCTGAGTAGATGTAAGAAATCAATGAGCTATTAAGTCAACAGGCATCGTGCCTTGTACTTAGTAGTTGCCCAATAAATTACCCCACTATGGTCTACCCAGCAGGAAAGATAATCCACAACACTATAAAGCTCTTAGAATCGGTCATAAAAATAAAAACCTAAGTAGAGCACTTTAAGACCAAAGTTATTTCAATATCTCAAAAAAATTAATGTCAATTGGTCACCATCATGAACAACACAGTAATTATCCGGACCAGGAAGCTCATAATCAACAGATGACTTCAGTGGAAACAAATGGTCATGGACATCCTTCGCGCTGGGAAGGCAGCAGTCCCTTAGACAGAACTTCGGGAATAAGCAGCTAGATTGCTTAAGACCAAAGCAGATGTCACCTCTGTGTTGGGATTCAGAACCCTTTCTGGATGTGCCAAGACAACTAGCACTGGCGTGATTTACGATTCCTTGGATTACCCAAAGAAAAATGAACCCAAACACAGACTTTCAAGTCATGGCCTGTATGAGAAGATCTCAAGGAAACAGAAAGACGCGAGAACAGGATGAAGAACATCACGGGGACTCAAAGGCCAACATTAGTGCTGCAGAAAGTGAGAGGAGGTGTAATAGGAGTGAAGATTCTTCAGTGACTTTATTTGTGGCAACTGAAGATTTTTCATGAGAGGATTAATACACTAAGAACTTTAAAAAACATTAATGTCTACTGAAATCTATTATCCCCTTAAAAGAAAGATCTGTGTTTTCCTTAATCTCTGTATTCCTAAACCTAGAACACAACAAGTGATTAACAAAAGATTGGGAAGTGAATGACTATAATTAAGAATTATTTTTTCAAAGACAGGATCTTGGTGTGATTAATTCAAAAACAGTAAGTTAATCACTTTAATAATGGTATTTTAAACACAGAATATGTGACCATAATAATACATACTTTGTTTTTTTCCTAATTTCTTCCACCAATTGTTTGATGTGATCCTCCATAAATTCTATCTTTTCATGCTTTCGGGCATGTGCTTTCTGCAGCCTTACTATCCTCTCAATCAACATGGCCTTGTCTACTTCCGGGAAGTTATCCACAGCCACCGACGACCCGGTATTTTCTGGAGATCGATCTTCTGCACTGCTTCGAGCATTAATGGACCCTGAAGAGAAAAAAAGTTTAGACATTGTACCTGGTATAGAGTCATCTCTAATCTCATTGTTTCTTCTAGTATGACTTTCAAATATTCACTCTAACAGAGTTGGGCACAGGACCTGGTTTGAGTTCTTATTTCTGAATATACTGATGATAGAAGTACAGTAAGATCTACTATGTCTTTCAGGAATAGGAGGAGGAAATGTCAACAAGGAAACATGGAACTCGAGAAAAAGTCAGAAATAACAAGTCTGAAGTAAGACGGAATCAAACCAAGAAAAAGAGACAGACAGGAGAGTAGAATACAGCCACGTGGGCTAAGCTCAGCTCAGCTCAGGAGCCAGGCCTCCCTAGGTTCAAATCCCACTTTCTAGCTGTGAGGCTTCGGACAAGTTAATTCAACTCTCTGTGCCTCGGCACTTCATCTTAAAATGAGTCCTTACCTCACAGGACTATTATCCTCATTTAAATGACTTACTATACGTGAAGCTGCAACAACGCATACAGTGAGCTCTAAGTGAATGCTAGCTATTATTTTTATCAACATCAGTTGTAAAGAATTTTTAACCCTTTTACCTACAAAGTTAAGCTTTTTACCCCATTCTATAGACTTTAGACAAGTAATATATCTTATCCAACATCATACACTAATAAATGGCAGAGCTGGGGCCTAAATACCTATGTGTAATTTCAAATCCAAGTTTCTTCTGCTACACCGTTTCCCACTATCGTAACCCTTGATGGCATTTTCCCCCCTAATATGCAACTCCTGGAGCAGTGCAGGCTGGTGGCACGCAAGGGCTTTAGAATCTGAGAGCTCAGTCACTGAGGATGTGGGGTGAGTCATGGAAACACACTTTGAAGTGGGAACTGTAACAGCTCACATGACTTTTCCAGAGTAAATGATATACTTAAAGCATTGAGCCTGGTTCCTGGCATTCCAAAATTGTATTTTGCTAATTACCATTTTCACAATGTTACCAATCATAATTTCATAGAGACTATTCATTTCTGCTGTACCATAAGCATATCAACCATGAGAAATGCTAATATTTTAAAAATACATGTGTGTATATACTTAAAAATCTGATATATAACAATGGTCACTTCAGTAGTTCTCAGTAAAAGTAAAAAGAGAGACCACACTACAGCAAATCTCTCTGTAGGAATGGATACAATTTGAATTTAAGAATGGAAGAGGAAGTTGTTACACAGAATAGAGACAAAGCAGATAAGAAAAAAGGAGGTAGGGGAATAAGCGATAGAGAACCACGTGACATATACCTGAAACTAATATAATATTGTATGTCAACTATACTTTTAACTAAAAAGAGCTTTACATTCCAGAATTGGGGGTGGGGTGGGGCGAGAGCAACATGGCAAATCCTGGATAATGGAAATATTTCTTATAATATGTACAACTACCACTTTTTAAAATTCAAAATGAAAGAAAAACGTTTCAATACCTTTTAAAACAAAATAAGCTATTTCTTTTTATAATCATTCACAAAATAACTAAAACCATTAGTTTTTTTACCTGATGAACTAGAACGACTTCCCATGCTGCTGACTTCTTTATCATAACCTCCATTCTCGACCTGATCTAATTTTCTTCGGGCTAGAGAAGAAAGAAATGGGTTATTTGTGACAATTATCATGACCATTTGCCCCTACTACTGTACCTCTGATTTTTATTGCTAAAATCACTTAGGCCAAGAGGGCTATAGGTGTCATTTATACAAAATGACATCTAGAAATGCACAGGTCAAATACAACATATATGGAAACATTACAATAACAACTGAGACTGGCTGGCATCACTTAGGTATGCTGAGCATAACTTCTGGAGTCCTGAAAGATGTAGAAAGATACCAGAAATTTTCCCCAAATTTCACTTCAATTATATCTATAAAAACAAACTGACTTCTCATGGCAAATATCTGAATAAATTTATATTAAGTAAATGCTAAATCTCTTTTATTTCTATGTTTAATCCTGTTTTGACACAATAAAGCAGAGGGAAATAATAGAGAATAGGAAGTCAGAATGCTTATCTTATTCATCTTTGTACCCAAGCACAGGACACACACTCCCAATAATTGTATGAATTTTAAAATGAAAGAAATCTGGATTCCAGCTGTGGCTATCAATCACTGTGTTTGGTTAAGCTACAAGCTTTCTGGGTCTCAAATTCCTGTACAATGAGAGGTTAGGTCTCACCGCTCTCTAAGTTAGAGGTCTACTATATGGGATGCAAGTTCAAAAGATGCTGCACAAAACAATTCATACATAAGTGTAGGGGAAAAATTTTAGAACTATTAATACTTATATTTAATCTGGCCTTTTAAAATTTCTATTTCTCTTGTCTAATATGCATTGGTAACATTCTAATATACATCAAATAGAATAATACATGTTTAAAATTTATAAAAATATTGCCGAAACCGGTTTGGCTCAGTGGATAGAGCATCGGCCTGTGGACTGAAAGGTCCCAGGTTCGATTCCGGTCAAGGGCATGTACGTGGGTTGCGGGCACATCCCCAGTGGGAGGTGTGCAGGAGGCAGCTGATCGATGTTTCTCTCTCATCGATGTTTCTAACTCTCTATCTCTCTCCCTTCCTCTCTGTAAAAAATCAATAAAATATATATTAAAAAAAAAAATTTATAAAAATATATAAATTAGAGAACAAGTGCTGAAGTAATCTTTACTAGGAGTATGTGATCAAAAATATTTCGACACTAGTGCCTTAAGTTCCATGAACAAATGTCTTTTAGCATAGAAGATGCTACAGGCTATTCATGTAACTGCAAGAAGTTTAGCAATTTGGTTTATGAACATTAGTACATTAAAAAGAACATAAGGCTCTAATCAATGTGGAAGAACCTGATGTGAAAAGTATTTTTTTCTATAAATCCTAAAGATTATAAGAAACAACACACATTCCAGGTCTAATGCGGAAGAATTTCCTACCTTGCTGAAGTTGTTTGGTAAGGTCCTTGACACTAGAGGCATGCTTACGTCTCTGAGTTACTAAATCATCTTTTAATTCTTCAACTTGGGTACTCAATGCTTTAACTTCTGTTTGTTTACAAGTGAGTTCAGCTTGCAGAGCCTGGACTTCCTCTTTTCGCAGTTCTTCCTCTTTCAACAATCTACTTTCCTAAATATTAAATTAAGATAAAACAAAAACACCAATTTTAATAGGTGACTTGTATGTTTCCACTATTTCTCACAGTTTAAAACATTAAAAATACAAAGCCTTTGATAGTAGATTCTTCTATCATCACTCCTTACTAGGTTTTGTTTACTGAGCTCCTCAAATTCTTCACATAGCAATCCAGGGGGGTACATTACTACATCTGCCAGTTTACACATGCAAAAACACCATGTGGTACAGGTCTCTGTATTTTTTAACTAAAATCTCAAATTATTTTTATAAGTAACTTGAAGGCACTCTCATAACTCAGAAATATTAAACCATTTTTAAAGTACAAAAATGTAAAAATGTAAAGTACTTTTAAAAAAGATATAGTAATTCCAGCCCTAGTCGGTTTGGCTCAGTGGATAGAGTGGCCTGTGGACTGAAGGGTCCCAGGTTCGGTTTTGGTCAAGGGCATGTACCTTGGTTGCAGGCTCCCGGCCCTGGTCTGGGTGCATGCGGTAGGCAACCAATCAATATATCTCTCCCACATCGATGTTTCTTTCTCTCTCTCTCTCTCTCTCTCTCTCTCTCTCTCTCTCTCTCTCTCCCCTTTCCATTCCCTCTAAAAATCAATGGAAAAATATCCTCGGGTGAGGATTTAAATAAATAAATAAATACAAAGATATAGTAAATCTAGTTAGAAATGTCAAAAACCCTGATTTCCTTGTTTTCAAAAGTGAAATGCTTCATAACCATTTTAGGGAAAATTTTTATTATAAGCTACCTAAGTTGAAAGGAAAACTGACATTCTTCACAGCATTTGAAAAATCTGTAAGAAAGTCAGTGCCAATAAAAAAGAGCTTAGATCAACTACACTCGGTTTATGCTAGTAGGGAAATCGAATTGGTGCTTCTTGCTATGTTGCTTTAAGTAGTGAATGTACAACGATACTTACCAAGTTGGTAGTTGTCTGTTTCATTTGCTCACACTGGCTTTGTAACTGACTTTCACTACAGGAAAGCCTGTCACACTGGGACTGTAAAGAATTGCATTCGGACTGAAGCTGTGCGTTCTTACTAGTAAGCTTTTCTGTAAACAGCAGCAGCTCAGATTCTCTTTTCCTACTGCCTTCGATGTCTTTTTGTAGGTCATTAATCAAAGAATTAAGACTTTCCACTTCTTCCTTCAAATTCTCAATTTCTTGTTTACCTCTAAAAAACAAAGTTTATATTTTAAAAAAAAATTAAACCATTAAAAAACATCAAATTAATGGTTTGGAAATTTTCATGGAAGGAAGTGCTTTATAAAGGTACTTTTATTTGTGAATGACTAGCACATACTAGGAACTAAGAGCTAGGAATACAAGGGAGCATGACAGACATGGCTCCCGCTTTCAAAGTTTTTTGTCAGGTAGGAAAGTTATCTAAGTGAAATAAACATTTTTGATGATGAAAGCACCAGTGGGTCACCCAGCCTAGTGCAAGTGATGCTTGAATTAATTCTTCAAGTAGTGGTTAGCAAACTTTTCTTGTAAAAGGCCCAGACAGTACACAATTTAGCTTCTGGGGCATTTGGCCTTTATTGCAAATGTTTGAAGCCGCCACTATCGTGTCAAAGCAGCCACAGACTATACATAAAGGAATGAGCTCAGCTATGTTCCAAAATGTAATATAAAAGGCAGTGCTGGGCTAGGTTTGGCTTGCCAGCCATACTTTGCTAATTCCTGATGTAAAGGAAGAAAATGAATGAATGTGAGAACCAAATACTATGTTCCAGGAAGGGAAGCTGGGCAGGGAAGAAGAGAATGAATTCTTGTGGGTCCTAACAAACAGATGTTCAACATTGATGAGGATAAGGACTGCACTATATCCCTGGCACTTAATACAGGGCTTAGCACATAGAAGATAATCAATCAACATTTGTTAACCAACTATTGCTGGAATAAAAGAGTGAAAGAGGAGAAGGCACAGAGGGAGAAGCAAGGAACAGGTCACTAATGACCCTCCAAGCCATGTTAAGGCATCTGAACTCACGAGGCAATCATTGGAATATTTTGAGAAAATTTCCTTTTTAAAAAGATGCTAACTGCAGTGTGGGAAATGGATTAAAAGGGAAGAAAAAAAAATTAGAAACTGTGGCAGTTTTTAGAGCTGAGAATGCCTTGGACAATGGTAGTAGCAACAGGAATATGAAAGTAAACAGACTGAAAGGCATTAAAGAGACATCACTAATAATACTTTGTGTCTGGTTAGATATGTGAGGGGAAGGGCAGAGGGCCAATGTGTCCCATGTGGATGCTACTCATCACTCATCTCAGGGACATCACAGAAACATAGTTGGGGTGGGAAAGATGAAGCTGTGGACATACTAAAGTCTGAGGTGTCTTTGATACTTTCATGTTTAGAACTCAGCAAAAAGGGCTGAAAATGACAGGCCAGTCCTGCAGCATACTTTAAGAATAGTTAGGATCATCCAGGGTTATGATAAAATAAGGACAAAAAAAGTTTCTTGAGAGAATGAGAAGGCTGACGAGGAGTCTGAGTAAGAGTGGCCAACAAGTGGGGAGGATTACTAGGAGAACATACGACAAAATGAAGCCAGAGGCATGACAAGAAAGGTAAGGGCCCTGGCTGGTGTGGCTCAGTTGGTGGAACATTGTCCCATGCACTGAGAGGTTGCTGGTTCGATTCCTGGTCAGGGCACATGCCTGGGTTGTGGGCTCAATCCCCAGTAGGAGGCAATTGATCAATGTTACACTCCCACCTCAATGTTTCTCTCTTCTCCCTTCCTCTCTCTCTAAAAATCAATAAACTGCTAATGAATGAATGAATGAAAGAAAGAAAGAGAGAGAGAGAGAGAGAGAGAGAGAGAGAGAGAGAGAGAGAGAGAGAGAGAGAAGGAAGGAAGGAAGGAAGGAAGGAAGGAAGGAAGGAAGGAAGGAAGGAAGGAAGGAAGGAAGGAAGGAAGGAAGGAAAGAGGGAAGGAGGAAGGAGTTTAGTGGTATGTATTAATACTGAAAACTCAAGTCAGGTTTAGTCTGAGGAAGTGTCTACTAGATTTAAGGAGGCATAGCAGTTTTTAATGGAATGTTGGGATAGAAGTTTGGATAAGTGGAGAAGGTTAGAAGAACAAAGAAGTACTAGTAAATGAAGGACAGGTAGAGATGACCCTATAAAGATGTGTGGCTGAGAAGGAAAGGAGAAGGTAGGCGAAGGTCACTGGAGCTTGATCTTTGTAAGATATAATAATATTTACATGTAGAAAGAAAACAAAGTCAGTAGAAAGAGAGCGGTAAGAGAAAAGGATAAAGAAAGAATAATCAACGAGACCCTGAGAAGGCAGGGGCGCATGGGACCCACAGATGAAGTAGAGAACAATTCCACTCAGAGAGGAACAGGAACATTTCTTCCATAACAGAAGGAAATGAAGGAAGAATGGTTGTAGAGGCAGGCACGTTCAGGGGATGAATAGCAAGAGGTTTTGAACTTGTCAACTGATAGCTCCCATTTCTTCTGTGCAGTCAGAGTAAACAGCAAAGCGAGAAGGAAGATGAGCAGTGTGAAGAAAGCCGCAAGGTTTAGAAGAGATGCTAAGAAGATGGGGGAGAGGCTCTAAGGACACGATAGGATTTGAGGTGCATTAATATTCCCAGGTGAGGTTGCTAACCATGGGTTTATAGCAGTGTCACTCTGGAAGATGGTGAAGATTTCTTTAGCAACACTCAGCAGCCTGGGTATGACAAGTATTTGGATTCAACCTGAATCCATGCTCTGCCAGGTAATGTCATGAGTAGTTTAGCTCAAGGGTTTTATAAGAAGCCAAGGAATAACTTCCGATCCTGACCTCAAGCTACATGCAAACAAAGATACAGATACAGATGTATATCCAACTTGTAGGAGAAAAAGTAACTATTGTGTGTAAGTAACAGAATTTGAAAGCTAAGTAATGAATAAAGAAACCAAAGTACATTCTGTCTTACAAACTGCTACTGACAATGTTCAGGAAACATAAACTTTGATTTTTTAGAAGCCATGATGGGAACTTCATAGATAATCCAAAAAATTTCAAGAAAGACCAAAACTTAAAATTTTTTAGCCAGTAAAATTTTTAAATTATTCTTGTTTGATGCAATAATTGCATTTAAAAATAGAAACTTGGGATAGAATTAAAAAGCCTGTTGATTAGCACAAACAGAAATTGCTCATTTTATACCTTTGATATTGCTCCTGTATCTGATCTGCAATTTTCATTTTGTCCAAGAAGTTCTGAATTTCAGCTTTCTGGCGATTAATAATTTCCTTATATTTTGATAATTCATCTTCTGTTCTTAATCGTTCATCTTCTAGACATTTCACCTATCAAAATCATAACCAAGTTTAACTACAAACAATATTTTCTTGTTCCTTATTAGCTATTTCAGGTAGTGGTTACATATGAACAACCTAAGCTGAATTCTGAAGCAGTGTTAGTTAATGTGATGAAAACATAATGGGAAGTTAAAGTCCTGGGTTTCATCTCAGATTTCCTCTGATTTAGCCATGGGAATTTCAGTATGTCACTTTATTTTTGCTGAATCTCCATTTCTTCACCTGAAAAGAGGACATACCTCCACTACCTACCTCAAGGAACTGGCGTGGAGAACAAAGAAGTGTACGGGGAAAACACTTTGAAAATTACTGTGCTTGCCAACTCAAAGTGGTTACTTAAAAGCCTGTTTCTAAATAAATGAATGCTATACAATGGTACCATTTCACAATTACATTAAAAGAGGTATTAGTCTGACAATAAAGACAATAAACACTGAAAAGAACTTAACAGATTGTTAGAAATTAAAACTGTATACAAGACTATTAAATATACCCAGTAGAAGTAAAAAGAAACTCTATTATTTTCTCATAGTCACGGTTCTAAAATCCAATTATCTTTCCAATCAATTTGCTGATAAGACTGCCTTTGGATCAGAGGCCCAAGGATAAGTTATAGATCCAGCAAATGTGTTAAAAAACAGGAATGTTGGGAACACTTGGAGGGGGTTGAAGTGGAAGACATTCTCATTTCCGTAAGAGAGTCCATTTTATTGCTAGGGAATTGATATTCTACCCCTATGAGTTCTTTCATTTTAGAAAACTTCTAATTAAATACCCTTTCCCCAACAGTTTAAAAATCAGAATGAGTCCAAAATTAAAAATGTTTACCCTTCATCTTGAGTCACGACCAAAGATCTAATTACCTTTGTTCTCAGTGTCCGTAGCTCATCCATGCCCTCCTTAAATGTCCTCTTCAGATCCTCCAGTTCCTTGATTTTGGCATGATGCATCTTTTAGAAAGTTTAAAAGAAACCACAGATCATTATGTACTAAACTAGATCCTGCTCCTCCCAAAGGCTTTAAAAGTAGATGACAATGAGTACTCATTATTTCTCTCCTGTATTTATTACACAATCTAGGGCAGTGGTCGGCAAACTCATTAGTCAACAGAGCCAAATATCAACAGTACAACGATTGAAATTTCTTTTGAGAGCCAAATTTTTTAAACTTAAACTATATAGGTAGGTACATTGTTATTAACTTAATTAGGGTACTCCTAACGCTTAGGAAGAGCCACACTTAAGGGGCCAAAGAGCCGCATGTGGCTCGCAAGCCGCAGTTTGCCGACCACGAATCTAGGGTATACAAAAAATTACTCACCTCTAGCTGGTCAGATTTTTCCTGCATTTGTTTTTCAAGCTCTCCTTTTGTGACTCTGAGCTTGGCATCAAGCTCATTTGATTTAATTTCTTCTGACTCCTAATGGGAAATAAATTTTAAAGGAATGATTTAATTTTTAAAGTTTTATACTTTGAAAAGTAAAGAAGGCTTTTGCAATTAAGTGTGTTAATTAAGAAATACATAGGATATATATCTACAAATGATTACTTCATTGGAAGACTTTAAATATGTTAATTTTGCAAGAACAAGAATTGCATACCTAAGATATGTAACGTAATACACAGTGGTTTTTTTGAACTTATACATCTACAAACATGTACTCTTTATTCTTCTGATGTTTTCTAGTGTTTTTATCTAGTTAATGAGATCTCTAGATAAGCTACAAGTACTTTGACATCAGAAATAAACCTGTGCTTTATTTAATTGACCTACCAAATACATCCCACACTTCAAATATTACAGATACAACCTTTAATGAAACATTATTAATATTGGCATAATTTGTTACTAATCTATTTGAAAAGTTAAGCATACCTGGTATGTTTTTATCATATCCTGACAATTTTTTCGTATCTGATCTGCTTCTTCCTTTGCTTGGGTTAACTTTGTTGTTGTCTCTTTGAGTTTATCTTTGGTTTCCTGCATTGATAAAAAGACAGTGACAAACGTGGGCACAATGATGTGATGAATGGTAGGAACAATGACCAGGGCAGAGAAAGTTTTTGTCTCAGCACTGCCACTGAGGGGCCGAATAATTAAAGCCATTAAATAAAGTTAAATTTCATAAGGTTCTCAGCAAATCACTAGAATTTACTAACTAACCTGGTAAGACAACAAGAGTACACAGCGAAGACAATTCTTTGGTTATGGCCGTGGTATCTATTAAAAACTGCTTTCTTAAAGATTCATGCTGCAGTTTGGTTTCTATTCCTAACCACTCTCCTGAAACAACAATTCTGAAGGTTTGTAGGGACTACTCTCTCGTCAGATTCAATTACTTCCTTTTTCTCCTTTCTTCTTCTTCTTGACTTTGCTCCAGTTCTGACCACTCCCTACTCATTGAACATCCTTCCTGTTTCCATTACAAGACAGTCTGCTGTTCTGTCCCTCTTCATTGCTGCCTTCTCTAGCTCCTCAACTGCCTTTCTGTTTCCTGTGGCGATTTCCCAAGATCCATCCCTGCCCTCAGCTCTTTCTCCATATTCTGCAGAGTCCACATCCAGTCCCAGGGGTCTGGCTATCATGTTGATTTCAAATGAAAACATCTCTTCCTCACAGCTCCCCTTCAGAAAGGGGCAAATGCTGCTCTTGTGCTTCCCATCGATGGAATCCAGGGCATCCCTGGATTGTAACAACTGGCACAGTGGACCACAGCTTATGTGTTTTCCCCTTTGGGAAGCAGCACCTAGCTCAGAACTTGCCCCTTAATAATGGTGCAAGTAACGTTTGTTGAATTAATAAAGGAAACATAATATATAAACCTTCTGTTCTAGTTAGGGTGGTCTTCCCAAATACCAATAGTTTTTCCCTTTTTTTCTTATTGTTCCTCCACTTGTAATACCTTTCCTTTCATCTCTTGAACCACCTATACTTCATCTATCCTTCACATACTGCTTCTTATATGTCATTTGTTTTTGTATAAACCTAGCATACAATTAAGTATTTAATTATATACTTTTAGTTGCTGTTTATAATAGTAATTTGACTTGTACTAAAATTCAGTGTCACTTTTAAAATATAAATATTTGGAGACTTTTTCTAATATATATATACTTTTTAAATGTTAGAATATTATTCCAACAAGAGGACACAGAGAGAGAAACTTTATCTGGTGTCCCCTCCCCCCAACTTCTATATGATCAGTAACTAAAACAGAGTCTGACACACAGGAGGTACTTCATTCACTCAAAAAATAGCAATTGAGAGATTTCTATATGCCAAATAAATACTTATTAAATAAATAACTGAATAAGAGAAAAGTGAGAATCACATTAAATGTATGTTGATTAAGGTATTAACTACGTTTCACTTACTGATTCATTCATTCAGTATTCATTGAGCAACTACCATGTACCAGGCACTGTACTATGCTCTGGGGAAACAGTGGTGCTTAAAAAAAACAGACAAAATCTCTACTCTCACAAGCTGATATTCTAGATGAAGGTACATAATAAATAAAACACATAAGTGAAAATGTTTATTAGATAGTGACAAATGCTAAGGAGTAAAAATAAAGACATGAGAAAGTCTGGGGGCAGGTGTTGAAAATTCAGAGAGTGTAGCCAGGGAACCTTCCATTGGGAACGATGGGTGAAGACTTGAGAGCAGTCAGCAAGATTTGCTAAGGGACTAGATATGGTAACTGAGAACTCAAGGCTAAATCTAAGGTTCGCAATCACCAAATACGCAGGCCCAGGCTATCCTACAAGAGTCACTAAATTAAACTTTATGCCTCACTAACTATTACTGCATTTGCTTTTAAAACTGATTCTAATGATTTTTCCATTGCATCACAGTACTTACCTTGTGCAAATCCATTTCCACTTTTAATTTGTTTTGTGCCCATTTTACTTTAATGATGTGAGAGTTGATCTCTTCCTTTAGTTTGTCTATTTCTCTGATGAGTCTAGTAGTTTCACCTTCCTAAAATAATACCACTAGGTCATATTTTTCATTTTACAATCAACCAATTATTTGTGTATGTTTATACCACCTCGAAATAATCAATACAATAACACAATAATTCAGAAGATGGCACATTATTATGGCCTATAAGCCATAAAACTGATTTAAAGTGAAAATCATAAGAGAGCAGTAAAATCCTAAATCCTGTTTACAGACATAATTAACATATAACTTAACCAACTAGATATGTTGCAAGTACAAGCATACCTTTATTCTTCTCAACCACCTGGCTTTAAGGTAAAATAAGAATTAAATTGGTTTTGCCAGAATTTCTGAGACAATGACAACTTTCCTGAACTAAAAGTTAATTAATAAAAAAATAACATTAGCCTGGCCAGCATGGCTCAGTGGTTGAGCATCAACCTATGAACCAGGAGGTCACAGTTCGATTCCGGTCAGGGCACATGCCTAGGTTGCAGGATCAACCCCAGTGTGGGCATGCAGAAAGCAGCGATCAATGAATCTCTCATCACTGATGTTTCTCTCTCTCTCTCTCTCTCTCTCTCTCTCTCTCTCTCTCTCTCTCTCTCTTTCTCCCTCTTCCTTCTTCTCTTAGATCAATAAAAACATATTTAAAAATAATAACCTTCATCATCAAGAAGTGATAATCCACTGGAAATGAGACCATGCAATCAGGCTGCTAGTTAACGCAAGGACTCTGAATAGCTCAGTAATTAAATCTCTTCGGACAGCGGAAACCGTTTTGGCTCAGTGGATAGAGCATCAGCCTGCGGACTGAGAGGTCCCAGGTTCGATTCCGGTCAAGGGCATATACCTGGGTTGTGGGCACATCCCCAGTGGGAGATGTGCAGGAGGCAGCTGATCGATGTTTCTCTCTCATTGATGTTTCTGACTCTCTCTCTCTCTCTCTCTCTCTCTCTCTCCCTTCCTCTCTGTAAAAAATCAATAAAATATGTTTATAAAAAAAAATCTCTTCGGACAGCATCTAAGAACAATGTTTGTTTGTTTATTTTGTTAATCCTCACCCAAGGACATTTTTTCCATTGATTTTTAGAGAGAGTGGAAGGGATGGGTAGAGACAGAGAGAAACACTGATTGGTTGCCTCCCACACACACCCCAACTGGGGCTGAGGATCCTGCAACTGAGGTACATGCCCTTGACTAGAATTGAACTCGAGACCCTCAGTCCATGGGCCAATGCTCTAACCACTGAGAAAAATTGGCTAGGGCTAAGAACATGTTTTTTTACCCAAAAAAATGCAAATTCTATTCTATATGAGTAAGTGTTACATTAGGATTCTGGTTAAATGATACTTATTAAACCATTCACACTTTGACACTATTATATATCTTGCCAAAATCTTCCTTTGAGGCACAAACTAATTTCTTCAACATATAGATTTAATGAAAAAGTTGTTTAAAATATTTATCAAGAAAAAGTTATCTAATAAACAACATGTTAATTTCTCATCTTTTTCCAGTAACATTTTCCGCACACAGATAACAACTGGAATTACTAAAGCATTCATATACTTAGAAGATAAACTAAACAACTTGATGTTTAATAGTGGTTTAACCATGGTAAGTTATGATTCTCTGATTAAGAAAAAGCAAACAGAATACATTTCAAATAAGGTACAATAGCGCAAGTTATACCTTTGTTTCATACAGTTGGTGCAAACGTCCTTTCTCTTGAGAAAGCAACTTAATTTTGTTAGTGTTTTTCTCAGTTTCTTTATTTGCATCTCTAAGTTTCCTCTCAAGTATCTCTTTTTCCTTTCGGAGGTCTAAAGCTTCTTTCTCACCTCTTACATACTTCATTATCATTGCTTCTTTTTCCTGGCGAGCCTCTTCACATTTCTTATTGGCCTTTGAAAAAAAGTACCTAGCATTAAATTTTTCAAATAAAGCTAAATTTTAAAATATTTTTCTATAATATTACCAATGTATTTTTTGGTTTTGGAACATTCCCAGGACCTGTGTCGTGAAATTTTAAAAAGGAAAGGAAAAATTCAAAATTATAGATAAACAATAAACAAATTAATGTCACTAATACTTATTTTACCCTTTCCCATTCCTTTTATTTTGGCTGATATGGCTGCTATTTTCTATTTACTTCCCTGGATCCACTTTCCCACTCTTTCCCATCCACCCTGTGCTCCAGCAAGAGGACCTCAGACACCACAGCAACAAGTTTTCTTGCCTCAGACTTCCAGTTAGTTCAGCCAACAGAAGTCACTAGACAGAGATCAGGAGGGTAGGCAGAGAAGATCTGGCTCCTCCAGAGTCACCACAGGTTGGAAAGGAAACTGCTCTGGTCAGATGCTCTCTCTATACAACCACTGTCTCTGAGTTGAACAGCCTGTGCCCTTTCCTATTCCTTTAGCCCAGGGGTGGGGAATGTCCAGCTCTCAAGCCATATGAGGCCTGCAAAATCCTTCGGTCTGGCCCTGCCGAGGCATTAGGGGTGAGTTAATTAAATGTTTGATCAAATTTAGCAGGCTAATATTTCAGTTGATAATTTTGTATGGCCTATGAATGATGTCATAAATATCCAAATAGCCCCTGGCAGAAAAAAGGTTGCCCACCCCTGCTTTAGCCCAAAGAGCAATAATGGCTCCACCAGCAGCCCCAGGACCCTTCATTTTCCCTTGCTGGGCAACCTAAGTCTTGCCCATACCTTGTAAAAGTCCTTTTATTAAATTCTCCTCAAATCACTAGTTTCTGTTTTCTGCCAGGATGCTTACTGCACAGCTAACAATTTTCTAAAATCTATAAACTTAGCTCCCTCATCAAAAAAAAAGTATATAAAATATACTAATTAATGATCATCTGATTTCCTATATATGAAAAGCTTTCTAAAGTATTTCATATTTAATAAGAAATACCCACTTGAATTGTTACATCTATATACTCATTTCAAATTCCCTATTAGTGTAAGCTTCTACTCCAAATTCTAAAATTTTATACAAAAACTTCTACAGATAGCCCTTCAATTAAGTAATTTATAGTTTGTAAGTACAATGAAACACATACTTACTTAAGCTTTAGGGGTTTTCAATGGCAGATAATGGTAAGCACCAACTGATACTGTAAGTTGATGGTGCTATAGTGTCAGGATATTATAGGAAAAGCTCCTATGCTCTTATGAAAAGTGTCTGAAAAATATGTTCCCTGAAGTTCTGGTACAGCAGATAAGCACATCTAATAAATATTCAAATATTACACATACACATTTCCAGGTCCCACCCTAAAGAATGGCAGCACCCACTTCATGGAGCTGTTGGGAGTATTATGTCAGCCCATTTATAGGCACAGATAAAGGAAGAAGAGCCAGTAAAACTCTTTGGATTTGACCAGTTTAAGATGTTTATCACTGACTTCAATGAAGATAAAGCATGAACAAACAAGATAATCAATAGGATTCAATAGGCAACTAGAATTATTAGGCATATTAAACAGGGCAGAAAACAGTTATATAAAAAAAAGATATACAGTAAGATCTCCATCAAGTAGGGAAAAAAGTGTAAGAATATGTTGCCGAAACCGGTTTGGCTCAGTGGATAGAGCGTCGGCCTGCGGACTGAAGGGTCCCAGGTTCGATTCCGGTCAAGGGCATGTACCTGGGTTGCGGGCACATCCCCAGTAGGAGGTGTGCAGGAGGCAGCTGATCGATGTTTCTCTCTCATCGATGTTTCTGACTCTCTATCTCTTTCCCTTCCTCTCTGTAAAAAAATCAATAAAATATATTAAAAAAAAAAAAAATTTAAAAAAAAAAAAAAGAATATGTGTAACTTCTACAGGCATACGTAATAAGATACATAACAAAATATCAATTATTAGCTATGGACCAAGGACTGGGATATAAAGGGATTGGAGCAGGAAGGGAGAGGTACAAATGAAGAAGGACTTTCATTTTTCATTCTACACACTTCCTAAGTTATTAAACTATTTGTTGTAAGTAGCACATTATTTTTATATTGCTTTAGCATTTTTTAAAAGTTAATTTTTATAGGGATAAAATTATCCATTCCTAAAACACCACTGATGTCCAAAATCATCTAACAGGATTAGTTTACTTTCATAAACAAGAGAGAATCACCAGAAAGTTAATAATGATAATGACTTGAAAAATACCTGTTCCATCCGATGGGCCATCTCTTTGTGTAACTGCTGAACTGCATTTTTAGTTGCAGTATCTTGAGCTATTAGTTTATCTTTGGAAGCTTTAACTTCTTTATTAAGTTCCTCTATTTTTGATTCTAACTGTAAAGAAAATTATTTCCATATTATTTTTATAGCTGTATCAAAACAGACCATCACTACCTCAAATAAATATATACAATATAAACACAAGGAAAGCAACGAATATATTTCAAAAAGTAAATGTTAGCAATGTTTCTGTATCTCATTAGAATTAAGTTAATATAAATCTGGAGCAGATTCTGATTAGATGGATGGTAAGCTTTAGAGCAAGCATGTCAAACTCACAGCCTACAACGAATATTTTTGCATCCCAGCCAATATAATGGCATGTAAGAACCATTTTAATAAAAATTTTGTGACTTAATTTTTACAATATCCTGTTATACATATTCTATAAAAATAAAGCATAATATGCTAATTAGATCGGACAGCCATACGTCCTTCCGGACGACCTTCCAGACAAAGCCAGGACTACAAGGGCCAAGCCCCTTGCATGAATTTCATGCATTGGGCCTCTAGTTATTAATAACGAACTACAACGTTCGCTAATGACTGATTACTATAATTGTGTTGCATTCATTTCCCTTAAGCCCCTACGCACAGGCGCACCATTTCTCTCCTCTAATACTAGCAGCGAATATTTTAGCAGCCAATTGCCACGTCATTAGTTTTGAACAGACTTTTCTTGTGTGTGCAACAGGAAATATTTCACTTTCTGAGAACAAGAAAAATAGGTTTGTGTTACACTTATTAATTTGTGCAGTTATTCAGTGTCTGCTAAGTTAATGTTCAAGAAAAAATATTAATTTTCATTAAAACGTTCTATTATTTTATGTTAATGATTACTCATTTATTTCAGCCCTTTGCATGTCTCTACCTATGAAAATTGAAGCTTCTGTTGTTTTGCAGCCCATATAAATTTAAACCTTGTTTATTTGGCCCATGTTAGCCTTTGAGTTTAACATGCTTGCTCTAGAGTAATTACTATGGAAATAACTAAAAAGTATAGTGAAAATATCATAAAAGAAATGTAAATATTACATGCAAAAGAAAATAGTTAATAGATAAACAGGGGAACAAAAAAACATGAGACAAAAAATTAAAACTGGGAGATATAAATCCAACTGTTAATAATATTAAATGACAGCAAATTAAATAATAATATCAAATGGCAGAGACTGTCAGATGGGAATAAAAAAACAAGATCCCAAATATGTTGTCTACAAGAGATGCTTTAGATCTAAAGATATAAATAGACAAACTAAAAGGATGAAAAAAGTTGCTATTTGCATATATCATGCAAACAGCAAATGTAAGACAGTAAGAAAGTAAGAGTGCTACACTAAATATCAGACGGGCAGGCTGGGGGAGGGGCCATAGCAGTTGGTGGGCCAGCCCCACCCCCAATCGGGGTGGGGGGCGATCAGGGGTAGGGCCAGCCAGGGGGCGGGGCTGAGGGCAGTTGGCTGGTCAGCCCCGCCCCCTGGTCGACACTCCTGGTCAAACTCCCAGTCGAGGGGACAATTTGCATATTAGCCTTTTATTATATAGGATTATCTATTATCTACTATTATTCTCATTATATAACTTTCTGTGAAAGATGACACAAAAGACTCTTAAGGCTAGAATGCTTCTAATCCTGTCTATAGAAGAAAAAGCAGCTCAAAAAAATAAAGAGCAGCTCAATTTTGCTACTAGTCTAAATATTCACTTTACTGATCCATGAAGAAAGGAATTAGGGAAGAAGTGGGGGGGGGGGGAGAAGGGAGGGAGAAAAAGGGGAGGTGAAGAAAGATAAGGCTGGGGAAGCCAGCTAGCCAGATAAAATCTGAAGTAGGAGAGCCAAAGTTCACAGTATAGTTAATATTAAACTATAAGCTTAAAAATATTCTAATAGCATATATAAATTTTTATATATTGTTTTTTCCTTTAATTGGTAAAAACAGTCTATTTGCCAAATCAAATCGTCTTCTCAGATTTCTACCAATATAGAATACAATCACAGATCACATAAAAATATTGATTCCCATTTCATAAGAGAATGCTTTACATACCAAGCAACCCTCTAACTTAAAAGGCAAAACTTTTATTTATACACAAATTTCCAGGAATGTACTTATTTTATAAATTAGAGGCCCAGTGTGCACTTGGGGGTTCCCTCAGTCCGGCTTGTGCCCTCTTGCAGTCCAGGAGCACTCGGATGATGTCCGACTGACAGCTTAGGCCATCATTAGTCAGACATCATTAGCACTGCTGGCTTCAGGCTGAGCGGTGCTCCCCATGGGAGCACACTGACCACCAGGGGGCAGCTCCTGCATTGAGGGTCTGCCCCCTGGTTGTTAGTGTGCATCATAGCAACCGGTCGTTCTGCTGTTTGATTTGCATATTAGCCTTTTATTATATAGGATTGAAATGTAGTCTTTAAAGATTTGTCTTTTTACCTGTTTAATTGTGTTCATATGCTGCTTCTCTGTTTCTGTTCTTTTTTTTAGTTCTTCTCTTAAATTGTCTTTTTCTGAACATATATCTAAAATGAGCTCCTGATGCTTCTTATTTTCTTTAATTAACCTAAATATGAAAAGGACAGTATAAGTAAGACATAATTTAAAAAGGAGATATGGAATATAATCTGTATGCAGATTAGGGTGTAGATACTTATGACTAATAAAGCAACATTCCTAAGAAATCCTTTTGTAATAACACATTACACTTTGGGGGAAAAAAAAAATTCTCTGGCCAATCAGACTATTAACATTTTTCTAGAAATCTGTATATTCCAAATCAAGTGAATATGCTCAGAAAAAAACACACCACACTCTTTTAAGCTTATGTCTTTGGGCATCACAATTATGAACTTCATCCCTTCAGCACTTGAATCCGTTCAGATCAGCAATCCTCAAAGAGGGGTAATTTTGCCCCTCCCTGTATTTGTCTGGAGACATTTTTGGTTGCCACAACAGGGATGGCGATTGCTACTGGCTTCTTGTGAGTGGAGGCCTGGGACACTAAACATCTTATAAACAAAGAATGACCTAGCCCCAAACATCAACAGTGCTGAGGTTGAGAAATCTTACTTTAGATTTTAAAAATACTTTACTGCTATTTTAATAGTTATAGAAGAGTAGTCCATGTAAAATAGCAAAAGCTTAAGCAGACATTTAATTTGAATCCCCTAGAAAAGTATAAATAAACCTTAAAAATTACCTGCAATAAGGTCAGATATCTAAGAAGGTTAACAGCTAATATTTTAGGATTATTAATAGCAACAGCTATTACTTAAAAGTTATTGCACAATTACTACTTACTAAGTTTAGCTTTAATTGCATTTCATTTAATACTCAAGTTTATGAAATAATAATTATCTTTTTAATGAATTTTTTAAAAAAACCTGAAGCCTAGAACGTGTTCCAGTTCATACAGCTAGTAAGTGGTTGAACTGAGATTTAAACCCAGATATAATTCTTTAGCCCAGGTCTTTATATCTACTTTGAAGATCTCTCATTTCACTCAACAAATGCTTATAGGGGTACCTACTATGTACCTATATTATTCTGCATTTTAAAAGTCCATCAGCAAACCACCCCTGCCCACAGGGAGCTTACATTCTAAGGGAGAATATTAAAATAAACAACAAATAGGTGTATAATAAAATCCCTGGTAGTGATTAAATCCTATTAACAAAGCTAAAGGAAGGAAGGCTCTAGGACAGACAGTAACTTGAGCTGTGATTTTTAGATAAGGTGGTCAGGGTAGGCCTTTCTAAGGACCACAGGACTACAGTGAGGAAGAAAATCATGCAAATATTTGGAAAAGAGAAAAATGTAACATTCATGAAAATTTAAGACAAAGGAACTGAAAGGCAGTTTTAGAACTAACCTGAGTCATGAAGCATTTAATTGAGTTAAAAACATTGTATAACAAAGGATTAACCAAGATTTAAAATGACAATATCTGACACTTTTATAATGCCTTACTATACACAAAACAATCTCATCAGGTAAGTATCACCCCCCTCATACGGAAGGATAATCTTTGACTCAGAGGTTGATTTGGCTGGAAAAAGGGCTTGCAAATGGCAGTGGGCATCTTCCAACTCTGGGACTCTGACCAGAACTGTGCTTACCCGTCTACCATGCTGCCACTGTCCAGACAGGAGAGACTAAAAGAGAGGAATTAAATTTAACTAGAAAATTAGGAATATAGAAAATTAATAACCTGTAACTAATTCATTTCAGATACCACATTAAAAATCCTCTGAAATCAGACCAGGCTCAGATTTTAACTTTGCTATTTACTAGCAGGTGACCTTGAACAAATGCTTAATCTATTTGTGCTTCAGTCACTTCATCTGGAAAATATAACAGTTCATACCAAACAGGGTTGCTGTAAGTATTCTATGAGTTAAAATACGTAAAGTGCCAGGCATGATTAACAGCATGTTAAGTGTTTGCTGCTATTACTATTAAATGTTCATCTTATAATTTACAAGAGAGGCATGAAAGTGATTAAGAGTCCAGATCTAAGGAAAGTGGAAGAGGCATCAGGGATAATCTCAAAGGGAAGGTCTAAAAAAATAAGTAGAGATAGCAGGGACATGAGGAAGTTACCCTAAAAAGCAAGAATGGCAACAACACTGATGGTTTCAAGTACAAAGTCATATAGTTTATTCAAAATAGCAGCATTCCAGGAGGAATATGAGTGGGACTAGCGGGAATTAGTTTTGGGGTAGTATTAAAAAAGGCCTCGAAGTCTCAAAACAGATTTGTGCACTCATACTCACAGCAGCATTATTCACAATAGCCAAAAGCTGGAAGCAACCCAAATGTCCACTGGTTGATGAATGGATAAACAAAATGTGGTCTATACAGACAAAGAAGTATTACTCAGCCTTAAAAAGGAAGGAAATTCTGACACATGCTACAGTATGGATAAACCCTGAAGACAGGTGCTAAGTGAAATAAGCTGGTCACTAATGGCAAATTACTATATATGATTTCATTTATATGAAACATCAAGAGTAGTCAAACTCTTAGAAACAAAGTACAGTTGATCCTTGAAAACAGGGGGCTTGGGGCACAGGCCCTTGGGCAGTTGAAAATCCATGTATAACTTTTGATTCCCCCTAAAACTTAACTACTAATAGCCTACTGTCGACCAGAAGCCTTACTGACAATAAGCAGTCAATTAACAGATATTTTGTGTCATATGTATTATATACTGTATGCTAACAATAAAGTTAGCAAAAAGACAATGTTAAGAAAATCATAGGAAAACACATTCACAGTACTATACATATTTTTTAAAAATCCATGTAAAAATGGACCCACACAGTTCAAACCAGTGCTATTCAAGGGTCTGCTGTAGAATGGTGGTTGCTAAGGACTGGAAGCAGGGGGGAATAAGAAGTTGTTTAATTCATATAGAGTTTCAGATTTGCAAGAACAAAAAGCTAGATGCTCTGCAAGAAAGAAATGATATACTAAAAGTGTCTGCCAGGTGGCTCCCAACAACCGGCGCAAACATCAGCGGACAGATCTGGATCCTGGGCCCACCACCCACCTGGAGGGCCAATTGTATCCCGCCCCGCCCCCCTCGGGACAGGCACCAGACACAGGGCTTATGGCTGGCGAGTGCCGCTGTGGCGGTGCGAGCCTCTCCTGATCAGGACTGACTGGGCGCGAGCCCGTGGCAAGAGCAGCCGGACCAGGATGAGCAGGAGCAGCAGGCAGGATCAGCAGGCAGCAATGGACTGCTGGTTTCGGCCCAATCCCCGCAGGCCACACAGAGGGACCCCACCCATGCACGAATTTGTGCACAGGGCCTCTAGTGTGAATATAATTAACACTAGCCAACTGTACACTTAAAAAAATGTTTAAGATAGTAAATTTTATGTTGTCTATTTTATCACAATAGAAAATAAAAATGAAAAAATAAAAAAAAAGCCTTGGCCAGTGTTGCCCAGTAGTTGGGAGTGTCAGTCCTCGCATTGAAGGATTGAAGAGCACCTGTCTGGGTTGCAGGTTCACTCCCTGACCCCTAGTGGAGAGGCAACCAGTCAAAATGTTTCTCTCACATTGATGTTTCTCTCTCCTCTCCCCTTCCCCCTCCCTCCTTCCTTTCCACTCTGAAAAAGCAATGGGAAAAATATTCTCTGGTGAGGATTAACAGACAAAAGAAAAAAAAGAAGGGGTCTGGATGCGAGGAGATTAAAGGTCAATGAATAAACCACTGAAGGATAAGCTGGTTTGGAGAAGACTGATCCACTGAGCAAGATAATCGGAAACAGTAAAGACTGGAAGCAAGTTATGATAAAGGGCAATTACATATCCTGCAATATTTGAATTATGCTCTATTTCCTTCTGTCATCCTCCTCTGGTATGTAAACTTCCTCCTCCCCTTTCTCTACACACACCTCCCATTCCTGTATCATTTTTTAAAGAGAATCAGTCTGTATTTCACTGAAGGCTAGCATGTTTTATTTTCCTTTCTAAAAGGTTATAAAAGAGTACCTAATCATAAGTACCATTTACATATGTAAATCTAGAATAAAAATACAGGGTGATATAATACTATTAGAAAAAGATAAAGTGAAATTAAAACTTGTTAAGATATAAATTAACTCCACAAATACAAGAAGTCTAAAAATAACCATGTTCTTATTTACTGAATGATAATCAACCAATTCTTCTGTTCTCTACAGTTTAGTCTTTTTAAACCAATAAGTTTACAAGGAAGATTTTAAGAAAATTTTTAATTTTATGACTTCTCATTTCATTTTGAACTACTCTTCGTTTTGACATTATGCTTTACATTCTTTCAAACCTGAAAAATTTTAGTTGTCTTTATAAATATTTCTAGATCTTTAATACACTTACACCTTTTAATAAAATATTCCTTTAGACCAGTTGTTCTCAACCTTCTGGCCCTTTAAATACAGTTCCTCATGTTGTAACCCCAATCATAAAATTATTTTCCTTGCTACTTCATAACTGTAATGTTGCTACTGTTTTGAATCGAATTGTAAATATTTGATATGCAGGATGGTCTTAGGCGACCCCTGTGAAAGGGTCGTTCAACCGCCAAAGGGGTTGTGACCCACAGGTTGAGAACCACTACTTTAGACTTACATATTAAGACATGTAAAACAGAAATTTTAATCATATTCAAAATACTGACTTTATACATATGTTTATATATGCTAATATCTGACAGATCTATAGTACTAGGGACCCATTGCACGAATTCATGCACCAGCGGTGTCCCTCTGCCTGACCTGCAGGATCGGGCCAAAACCGTCTCTCTAACATCCCCCAAGGGGTCCCAGATTGTGAGAAGGTGCAGGCCAGGCCGAGGGACCCCACCAGTGCATGATGGGGGCCGCAGAGGGACACAGGAGGTTGCCCAGCCAGGGAGGGGCCACGAGAGGGCTCCAAGGTATGTCCCACCGATCTCGCTCAGTCCCGATCAGCCAGATCCCAGCAGCAAGCTAACCTACCGGTCAGAGCGTCTGCCCCCTGGTGGTCAGTGCACGTCATAATGAGCAGTTGAGTGGCCTTAGCATATCATTAGCATTTTATGCTTTGATTGGTTAAACGGCTGACCGGATGACCAGACACTTAGCATATTAGGCTTTTATTATATAGGATAGAGGTGGGCAAAAGTACGTTTACAGTTGTAAATATGCAAAACAGTCTATTCTTATATTATTATTAATTATTGTTATTTATTTTACAACTATAAACATTTTTGCCCACCCCATATAAAAACACTGATGCATACCTATTATTTCTAAAATAATACAAATAAAATACCACATTCTAAAAAAATAGACAAATTGAATAACTAACCAACAACATTTGCTTAATTAGTCAGTAAATACATATTTGTGGATCAACTACAATGTGTGTGGCTCTATTGTGGAATTAAAAATGGACAAGATGATACCATCCTTTAAAGAATGCCATCTTTAATTCCTGTGGAAAAAAATAACCTGAAAAAAAATTAAAAACTTACTTCTTTATGGTGTGTTCCTGCTGCAAATACTTATCTTGCACACACTTCTCAGACATAATTAATGCATGTTCTCCCTTATTCATTCCATTTGGTACTCGGTGTTCTGCAAAATCCGTAGATAAGAGCTCAGATTCTATTTCTTCTAACAAATCCTCTGATGTTGAAACATTCTTTATCTTTGAAATAAGTTTCTTGGTGCAGTCTGTATCATAGGGACTTTCTGAGTACGTCTTTTGACTAGCTGCTTCTGTCAAGGTGGAGGACCTTAATTCTGCCAATATTTGACTTACTGTCTGTTCGGTTTCATTTGTTTTCGAAACTTGCTTTGTAAAATCTCCACCAGGAAAATTAGCTACTTGTTCAGAATTTTCTGAGCATAAGTCTGTTTTAGAATCTTCACCTCCGCCATGATCTGGCATACAGTTCTCCTGTGCTCCAATTTGATTACTGCTTTCATTAGGCTGACATGAAGTTTTATCAAAGTTTAATGCCAATAGTTGGGACTCATTTTCTATGCTGCTGCTTTCTTCACCAGAAAACGAATTGCTTGAGTTTTCCTTTAGTTCAGATGTTTTCCCAATATTTTTATCAGAGGAAATGGAGGCTGTGTGCTCTGTCTCTGACATGCTGACTGGCACCAACTCACTCTGCATTTCTTCAAATCTGTTCCTGATCTTCTTTTTACATCTAAGAAAGCCAAAACATCAAAGTTTAAAAAACCAAAGTTTTTAAAAACCAAGACGCCCTATATATTTGCACATATTCCATGATGTGGAATAACTAAGACCATAGATTTGACCACTAAAAACTCTTTTAAAAGCCATTCTTTGAGAGAGAAAAATGAAAGACTAGGACTGCCAATCCACGTGTGCCACAACCAACAGGATAGTACAAAGTTTCGTACTCTTCCCTCCTTCAATTCAGTCATACAACGCCACTTCAGATGCAGTTTGGCACTCCTCAGTCACCCCCATAAGGTGCTGGATATGGACTAAGACTAGTAACTGGGAGATTAATGCCAAAGACGGTTTAAAATTCCTTCAGCTCCACAAGAGGAAAATGAGTGCCTCAATAATCTGTAGGAAAATATTAGGAAAATAAGATAGCAATGACAACATCAGAAGAGAAATTACAAACCAAGATAATAAAACAAGACACGTGGACAATGACAAAAACTTACTTAGCAAGAAAACGAAACAATAACAAAACACAGTTACTACAGCCCAAACACCTAGAGCTGAGTAGAAAAAATTATGGTAAGGATCCCTGGCAGGGATTCATTTTTCATCCAGGCTGGGATCCAGGAAGTACCATAGTGAATTCCAAACATGTTCATCAAGAATAAACCATATTTGGCTCTCCCTCCCGAGAGCACACCCACGCCTTTCCCTTCCCCCTCCTCTTACTCAGCAGGTGTGCATCTCCTAAATTCTAGGGACCCCATGAGACTTGCGACCAGGAGAGTAATGGGCAGAGGCAGCTCATCCCAGGCTAAGCCCCGGATCCTGCCTGTCTCCAAGGCCCCCTTTTCTCTGACTTTCCAGGTAGGTGATAAAGAAATAAGCCTAGGCAGGGTACTTTGGCTCACTTCTTCCACTTAGGAGGAAAACTAAGTGCCTTTTATTTCTCAGTGAGCCAAAGCGGCCCTGCCGAGGCTCACTCCTGCTGTTTCTTCTGTCAAAGCCCTTTCCTGTTTCACTTTCCCCAGCTTTAATAAGAAAAAGAAAGAGAAGAAACAATATTCTGTGTAACTCGAGTGGAGGCACTGCCTAGGTCAGGGGAGGGCAAACTTTTTGACTCGAGGGCCACAATGGGTTCTTAAACTGGACTGGAGGGCCGGAACAAAAGCATGGATGGAGTGTTTGTGTGAACTAATATAAATTCAAAGTAAACATCATTACATAAAAGGGTACGGTCTTTTTTTTTTTTTTTTAGTTTTATTCATTTCAAACGGGCCGGATCCGCCTGCTGGCCGTAGTTTGCCCAGGGCTGGCCTAGGCCATAAAAGCAATATTTACAAAACTAACTCAATATTGTTAGAATCCATTTTTTTTGTTTTGTTGTTGTTGTTTTTTTTGTTATATGAGGATTACTGTTCTAGCTATTTCCGGAAAATAATTCAACTTCAATCTTGATGATTTTGTCAGATATCAACAAAACATGTACATGGTAGATGAATTACTGGAGTCAGATAAAGTTGGGTAAAATGTGGGCAAGTCATAGTTTTGACAGCAACTAGGAAAGAAATAACTCCAGATGGAAGTTATATAAAAAAAAATTCAATTACTGAGTAACAGAAAGGTGCATGTTCATTTTGGTCTATGATGGAGGTGGTGGTCAGAGGAAGGTGAAAAAGCGTAAGAGAAGATAGCTAGGTACAATGCTCATCAGAATGATATACAGGAGTGAATTTTGTTAAGGACAATAAATCGTGATCAACTTGGACATACTTGATTAACCTACAGAGCTTTAGCATACAGTAGGTTCGCAAATATTTGTTGAATTAAGACACAGAATTGACATCTAAGGAACATTATTCTAGGAATGCAGAAAACAGGAAGAATTCTAGGAAAGGAAGAGAAGACCAGCTTGTTTGTCAAATACCCTGCCTTTGCATATAGACTGTCCTTTGGGGTATCAACTAATATTGACATTCTTCTTAATACTCTGAATTAAAACGTATTTCCAAACGGTCAGATAGAAATTACCATTATCTTGCTGCATATATGTTATAACTAAGACATAGCCCACACTAGTATTAAAGCTTGGTTTATACAATACAAATAAGTGCAGTAAGTTGATATGACCTCATGAGTATGCTGTATTTCAAAATCTAGGACAAAGTAAAATCATTCTCAAACAGGGGCATTACCTTCCCCAAAGTAACTCACTTTAACTTGTGAATGTGTTGCTATTGAATTTGAACTTTTAATTTAGAAATCAATCTAAAAGCTAAAGAAGGAAGTGGTTCTGAGCAACATAGCTAGTCCATGTTGTATCAACTGAAGTTGAACTCAGAGCTGACCAAAATGTGATGGACAGCAGATGAAGAATCTATTTAAAAGACAGTAAGTCTCTAAAGACATTGCAACTCTCCAGAACAGATAGAGCAAGTGAGAAGAAACTTGCTCATTTGAGCACTTCATGAATTTTTACTGTCATGCTTTGTCAAAAAAACGCACTAAGCAAATATTGGCTCCTATCCCCTCATCCAGCTTTCATATTCTCCAGGGTGTCAGTCCTCAACTTTATTTTCCCTCCCACAATTCACCCACTTCCATGCCTTGAGCCAACAACTCATAGTTGATGCCCACATTATTTTCAGTCCTGTTCTTACGTTACAGACAACAAATTATCTATACCTTCATTTTCACTCTATCTCTGTATCTATATTGAAATCTCCACCTGAATAAAAGCAATTCCACTGAATGTTCCACCATAACTTCATACTCAAAATGGCTAAATCTAAAGTCCAATGAACAGCTCCAATGATTGAGTGCCCCCCACTTAATCTTTTTTTGTCAATAGTATCATTTTTCTTAGTCATGACTCCTTTTCCTTTGTCTTCTTTTTTACCAATTTCATGTCTCCTACAATTATACCTTCCTTTCTACTGTCACTGTTCCCACATGCAACCCAATCTAGGCCTGCCCACTTCATATAAGGAACACTTGAATTGTTGGTTTCTCAATCTCACTCCATTCGTCCCTCCTGTTTTCCTTCCTGCAACTCCAAGTGGAGAAGCAAGGTTGATTAAAGGGCAAGTGGCTTGAGACAACACTAGGACAAGTGTCACTCAATCCAGAGAAGGCATGGAAGTTTGTAATATTGGTTCTGCAAAAAAAAAGGGGGGGAACAGAAGGGCCCTATGAATGGCAGAAGGGGTCAAGAAGCTACAACATCACCCCTAAAAATACCCACACACATCACCTCCACAGAGCCCACCATCAAATGCAACCAGATGAATTAGAGTAAGGTCAGGGCTATCTCTTCCCTCTTTAAAGGTTTGGGTAATGAAAACTCTGCCCCCACTGACTGGTCTTCTTTCTACTCCAAAAGGGCTAGTTAGAGAAAGGAAAGGGAACATATTTTAGAGCCAGATTATACCTCCTCTTCAAGCCTCTGGGAACCTTTCGTTAGGAAGAAAATGTGAGTTTTTCAAAATTATTGAAACCTGGCTTGATTTCTGGAATGAGTTTTCTCTAGTAACCAAAAGTTGCAGAAAAGTTATGTCATCAAACCAACATATTATTAAGGAGCAGCACTTCAGAGGGAAGTGAAGGGAGATGGGGGCATTTCACACAGTATGATTGGAGACCCCTTGAGGAAAAAACACACAAAAGCATTTCATGTTCATATTTCAGAGCTGTGATTCCTCCAGTAAACCAGTTGTACGACTTTTCCCATCTTATCTCTCAACACATTCCTAAAAGCCTAGTACTTCACTATCCTCTCCTAGTCCCTGACTAGTCTACTCACGATTCCAGCTGCACACTAACCTTCCCCTGGCTGCTCCCATCCAGAATGTCCTTTCCTTTCTTCTCCCCAGAGCCTAATTACATTTAAAGAACTGATTCTAACGCCACATCTTCCTCCATTTATCCTCATCAAGCAGAGTCGCAGCCTTCCTTGTGACATTCCGCACTCCCAAGGAGGAGGACCCTCCCTCTGAACTGAATCAAACTTCTTAAATCTCAGACGACAGTAATAATAATAGGTAAATAAATCTAACAAATGTATTCTCTACTGCATTTACACTCATTCTACAAATGCTATTCCATTGTTCTCCATGAGAGTGGGACCCCCTGGGTTTACACAATAATCTGGGGAACTGAACAGCATTTAGTGGATGAGAACCAGATTGTAAGGAGACTTGTAATGTGCACGACAGCACAGAACAACAACAATTTGTCTCATTCTGCTGGATATTTATCTAGGTAAACAAACAAACAAAAGTCCCTGATTTTATGATTTTCTCAGCTTAGACTGTTTTACCATCATCCTCCTGTAAATTACAGACTGCTTAGTTTAACCTCAAAAGACAAGTATTTTCTATAGTGTTGCTCAGTAATATGCCCATGATCTTTGAAAAAGTCTTCATATAACATGGCATCTGATAACCACTTAGCTTTCAAACTTAGTTTCCTGATGCTTAAATGGAGGCAAAAGGAAAAGGAGGGGTTAATGAAGATCCATGTGTGTACATGTAACAAGGCTATCACCAAGGATTAAATGACTATACAAGAATGGTGAGGGGAGAGGGACCACGATGAGTCTGATTATGTCCATGATTAACCAGGGGAAAAACAGCTGAGTCCTCTTGTGGGCCTCCAGTTGGCAGTGCTGACGTAGACCAATCTGTTTGCTGTCCAAGTTTCTTCGGGAGTTGGGGGAGGAAATATTGCCATCAAAGCTACTGAGGATGGAATAATCTAGAAGTAGATTAAAGAGGGAGGATGTAAAACTAGACACTTGTTTACAAGATTGGTTTAATAAGTGCTTGTATAAATTAAATTAACACTCATTTAGATATAGTGATTACAATTAAAGTTAGAATATCTTTTGCTTTTTGATGTAAAAAGTAACAGTTATCTGACTCTTAGCAACTATAGCTCATTAGAGGAAAATACTGTAGTATTTACAACTTAGCACAGTCATAAAATCCTCTTAATTCAGCACCTTTTCCCCAGAGCTGTTTGTTTCTGACACAGTACTACAGGACCAATTCACACTTCTAAATTGTTTCAGTGAAGTGAGAACTGGTTTCGCTCTTACTGGAGCTCATCAGCTGTAGGCAACTGGTCAAGAACATTCTTCATTTGCCTCAAGCCAACCATTATCCATCTTGGATTTTATTTCTTCATGAAAGAACTCACATTTCTACAAAATTATTCCCATACAAGAGCCATATAAATGAAAACACTGTCTTTAACAGGTTTGTTTTCCCGGTAAATTAGCAGTATAAACAACAAAAAACTTAAGCTTATTCAATAAATTGCAAATACAAATGAATCTAATCCACAGATTTGGTAAAAGGCCTCATACAAAAGTATCGTCAGAAATACATTCCAAACTAGAAGGTAATTCATTCACAAATATGAATTGAGCATGTATTATGTGCAGGGACTGTTCTATATTTTAGGAGCATAGCAATAAATAAAAAACTTTTATGGAGATTACATTCTGATATAGTGGAGCAATATATAGAAGCGCTATGTTAAATTTCTTACTCTTGGTGTTTACAGTATTTTAATTTGAAGATCTATCAATGCTATCTAGCTTTATGAGTGTTTTTTAACACATTGTGGATGGATCACGAGAATTCTTGCTTCATATTACAGTGTTTTACAGATTCATACTTTAGAAAGTATGAAATTATTAGCTTATAAGAACCTGTAATAACTTCAAAATGCAATGGGTATTTAATTTTAAAGCCTGCCTTTAACATTTATGTAAATGTTTTTTGTACTCGTTCAATAGAAGCTTATCTGGCCACTGGGTAAAGCTAGCAATAAAACTACTGGTCCACAATGTGTTAAGTCCAACGGAAAAATCTGACTCAGTTCAGCATATTATTTACAACTACAAATTTTTAAATTACAAACTATACCATTTGAGTCTCAAATAATATCAGCTATATATTTTTCAAATACTGTCCATAAGATAAGCAAGTAAAGCCTGTGAGAGGATTCTGTTCTTCAATGTAATGATTTACCATCCTTTTACAGACAAGTACATTAAAAAGGTTTTTACATAGTCCCCAAATAAACTTTGAAAGCAGCCGAATCAAATGAATAACTTATCTTTCTGACCAACTCTAACAATGTTCTGATATCACAATTAAAGTCAGAAGCAAAAAATTATATCAAAAGACATCTGTAGCCCAACATAATCTGATCTCAACCCCTAAGTAAATGATTTTTAATAGTATTCACTTTAAAATACACTTTCCTGGATAAAGTTTTTAAAAATAGAATAAAATAATAGGACAGAAAAGAACCTGTATAAGAAACATAAAAACCTTGCTTCACATGAAAATATTTGACACTGAAGTTCACAGAAGGTGAATTTATGAAAATCAAGTTCTACTTTTAAAAGAGCTGGCTACTACAAAGAATTCCATATTAGAATGATCAAAAGGAAGAAATATTTTGTAAAGTAGTTACATTCTAATGAAGCTTTTGGTAAAATTTAACTTCATTATATTGGGTTTCCTTTACATGAAATATAATCACTAGATTTTTAAAGCTGCCTTTAGTCCACCAGTTTAAAATGTATGTCATATGAGGCCAAGGTCAATTATCCCTGTAGGGGTTTGTTAACCTTTGCACCCAAGACTCAGGACAGGGTGCATTTTTTGATATATGCATTATATCACAAATAGATGTTAAAAAACAGACTCAAGGCAATCGGTGCAGCAGGATCCCTCATACCACAGTACCAAATCCCGCAACAGAACAACTGGAGAAAGAAATTATGGTCCATCAAGATTCCAGGAAAGACGTAAGTGGCCACATCATATATCACATTATCAAGTTATATGTCATATTACCAGCTTGGCATCTTAGGTCAATGCAATTTTATATATTTCTAATAGTAACTTTTAAAGTAGAAAGTTATTAATATAGAAATCTTACTTTAAAGCTGCTTGTATAGAGCTCACAATCTGAATTTTAATAAGTCAAAGAAAACATTATTTTCTGCTAATTATTTTCCCCAAAAATCTGAAAACTAAAAGAAGGGGAAAAATTAACTACAGTTCTTTTCCCAAAAAAAAGGGCTAATAACCTAAAAGGAGAAAGAAAGAAAGAAAGAAAGAAAGAAAGAAAGAAAGAAAGAAAGAGAGAGAGAGAGAGAGAGAGAGAGAGAGAGAAAGAAAGAAAGAAAGAAAGAAAGAAAGAAAGAAAGAAAGAAAGAAAGAAAGAAAGAAAGAAAGAAAGAAAGAGAAAATAAGTGTGCCTTACATTATGGAGTTCTGACTGGGCTTGGTTAATTTGATATGATGTAGTTTACCAAAAAATCAAATTATTCATTAGCACTTTCTACATAATCATCCCTATAGTAGACTATCAGTCCATGTCTTTTAATGTCAGACAAATCCATCCCCAATCCAATCAGCACTTTCCTTTTCTGGGTTTGATTTCCTCTTCATATCTATTGCTCTTTCACCCCAATATTTTTCCTTTTGTTTACTTCTTAGCCCAACTATTTAAAATCTCAGTAACTGAGAGATAAAGTTTAAAGGACAAATTTGAAATAATGATAAGATTAGAGGGTTATTTGTAAATTTCAATTATCTATGTTCCCACTATTGCCCTAAAATGAATATTAAGTATAACAGTCACAATACTATAAGCTGTGTCTTATTTATGAAAGATGTGAGAATCGATTTTAGTTATTTAAAGCTAGAGATAAGAGATAAAAGAAAAATCTAAACTTTATTCAAATAAAAATAACAGAATTTAAGGATTCTTTTTTTTGTTTTGTTAATCCTCACCTGAGGATATTTCTTCCATTGATTTTTAGAGAGACTGGAAGAGAGGGAGGGAGACACATTGATTGGCTGCCTCCCAACTGCACACCAACCTGGGCCAGCAGGGGCTTGAACCTGCAACTCAGGTACACGCCCTTGACCTTGCCAGGAATCAAACCTGTGACCCTTCCGTGTGCAGGCCAACACTCTAACCACTGAGAACACAGGCCAGATGAAGGATTCTTTAACATGTAACTGTTCCATGAATTAGTGCAGATTACTAGCCATTCTTCAAAGGCAAAGATGATTTTTCTAAGTCTGTAAATAAGGCTGCTTTGTCCTATCATTTCTCCCTAAAGAATGAGAATACTGCTGCACTGTTCTACCTTCCCTCCACCATGTCAGCATGTAGCTGTAAGATGTTTTTAAATTAAATATACTAAGCAATCATCATCAGCTGTGCTGTCATTGTATCGCATCAGAAAGCAACTCTTGAGTTTATGGGTAAAGGAATAAAAGGTTATAGAGTGGTTACTGTGCTATACCACCCCTTTTGCGTTAGCAATAAATAAGACTCTGACGTGCCCATGACACTGCTTAAAGAAATCTCCAAGTTTACAAGCAGGTATTCTGAATTAGACACGGTCCTAAAAATAAAATCAATCTCAACACAATCCATGCATTTCTGGAGAATAAAAGCAATACGTATAAACACATGCAGGGCATTTCCAGGTAGATTCCTCAGTAATTATACATGCTTGCCGGTTACAATGTAAAAGAGGAGTTTTAATTCTTTAAATTCTGCAAGATTTGTGAATTACTCAATACCATGACTGAATTTTAAATAACATGAAAAGACCATAAGGGAAGGGGGAAAAGAACAAGGCCAATCATCCCTGTTTTCTATTTGAGTAACGATGAATAAAGAATTGAAAAGTAGCTGTACAGAGAGAGCAGTAAACTTGATACACAAGCAGCTAGTTCAGTTTCACTATCAACGTCTTTAGAACCTTAATCTTTCCCACAAGATCAACACTGCACATATCAAGGTGTCGTTAGCAGTTGGGAAGGCTACACCCACTGGCATACCTAAACATTTAATAGATCTTTTTTTTTTCCTGAATGACTAACCAGCACGCCTCTTGAAACACTGTTCCAATGATTTACTGCACATTTTCCTTAGAAAAACTCCCAGTCTATCCTTTTGGAAGAAATAAAAACGCTGGGCATCAAGGGACCATGACACGGGTACCGAGAAAACGACCAAAATGCCTGGGACCCGATGGCATATTTTTACCGTTCTGTCGGATTCCCACAGGTAAGAATGGGAATCCGACAGAATAGTAAAAATACGCCATCCGGTCCCAGGTATTAGAAAGAGGCGGTTTCTAATGCCAATGTTTTGACTCCAAAGGCAGGTCTCTTTCCTCTAAACAAAATAAAGATATGAATATTGGCTGTACTTAGTAAACTGTTAACAGCTGAGCAACCCCCACACCTGCAGGGTTCCCCAGGATCGCACTGCGGGACCCGTAGAAGGTGCCTTCCCATGGCAGAGGTTCCAGCGGTTCTCAACCTGTGGGTCGCGACCCCTTTGGCGGTCGAAGGACCCTTTCACAGGGGTCGCCTGAGACCATCCTGCATATCAGACATTGACATTACGATTCATAACAGTAGCAACATTACAGTGATGAAGTAGCAACGAAAATAATTTTATGGTTGGGGTCACAACATGAGGAACTGTATTTAAAGGGCCAGAAGGTTGAGAACCACTGGCAGAGACGCAAGTGTGGAACAGCACCCTTACCAGCCAAGGGTGAGCACCTGCCTTGGTGTCTTTGGAAGAACGGCAGCATAAAAACAAAAGACCAGGTCTCGCATACACACAATCCCAAAGAATCGTCTCTTAGTTAAAATCACAATAGAGGCAGTGTTTAGGATAGAAAGTAGCCACAACCGTCAACATAACACACACACACAGTCAACTTGGACAGACGAAGAGAGAAACAGGCGACTGAGTCTATGAAAGATCGCAAGCAGGTGGGGCTGAGCCGCAGATCGCGTTGGGAGGCCGGGCCATCGGCCCAAATCCCGCCGCTCCCCAGGCGCCGCTCAGGCGCCCCCGACCCGCGTCCACCCCTCCGGCCGCGTCCCCCCCGACCACCCCGGGCAGCCCGGGACCGAGGGATGGAGGAAAAGAGACCCCGAACTCCGTCCCTAGCGCCTGCCTCCTCCGATCACACCGGAGCCACCCGGGGGCTGGCAGGACCGCGCGCGAAGGGGGCAGCCTCGCCGCGCAGCTACCGCGACTCCCCGGTCCGCCCCGGGCGCCCCTCGGGCACTCACCCCACTTCTCCGAGCCTCCATCTGCACTCCTAGCGAGGCCGCGGGAGCCCCGCCCTGGGGCCCCACTTCTCCATAGCGGGGGGCGGCGGTGGAAGACGGGGCCGACACCGCGCTCTCCCGGCCGCGGCTTTTTTCCCCCAGACCCCCGCGGAGCTGACACATCAACAAAGATGGCGGCGATGCTGGAACCGGCTCGGATACAGCTGAGGGGGCGGGGCTCCCCGGAAGAGCCAATCAGCGCGGTGCGTCTGGTGTGACGCGCCTCGCCTTGGGCCAATGGAACCCGCCTGCAGTGGGCGGGGCCGGCGCGGCGCAGCGCTGCCTCCCGTCCCGGAGCAGCCAGCCCGGCTCTCCCGGCCCCCACGCCCGGGCGAAGCCGGCTTCGCGGCAGCTAGTCCTGCCCTACCTCTGACGCCCCTGCGGACCCAAGCGAGTGACTTCTTCCTGTGGGACGCGCTCATTGGAGACAAGCCTCCTCATCCCTTGGCCCTTCCTCTATTAGTCAGGGGAATAAAGCAATAAAAGAGCTTTCGAAAGGAGGACGTCCCAGCTCAGATGCGCAAACCTTGCACCTGACATGGGCGGAGTCAGCAGGCGTAGCCTACCGGCCCTTCGCACCATTCATCCCTGGAAGGCAATCTGGGGGTGTCCATCACACCGCGTCCCGGTCCGCAGCGTGGCACCTTCTGCCATTGTTGGATAATAGACTGTTGGTGCGTTCATGTCTAGCGCCCGACCGTGAGCTGCTGGAGCGCGGGGCGTGCCCTCTCCGGCCTCGGTGTCCCACGGGTTTGGAGACGCTGGAGCTGCTCAGTCATTAGCAACAAAACGTGTATTGGGGGTTGGGGTTGGGATGGGAGGTCGGAGTATTGAATACCGTGGCCTAATTGGGTCTGAAGAAGTCAAGTGAGCAGTTCCAGACTGTGGGAAATTTTGCAAGCCTTCTTCTGTCCGGTGAAGTAAGGTTATTGTGGTTTAGAGCTTCTGACAACTCATGAATGAACACAGTTAAATTCTGACAGTGGTCAATGCAGGTGTTTGTAAAGCAAAACTGTTAAGATAGGACAAAGGTCTCAAGGTCTGGGCAGTGGGATGAGCTGACAGGAGCTCAACTGGATGGATGGAGGTAGCTAACTTCAAAGAAGTCAATATGTAGTTGCCGAAATGCTGTATACAGGCAACGGCTAAGCCTCCCTGTGGGGAAGCAGAGTATTGGAAGTGAATCCCCTGTCTCCTTACTTGCTGTAAGTAAATAAAACTGCCTTGTGACGGTTATCTTATTTTTTTAGATAGATTATCCCAAGAGGTGAACCCCTTGAGTGCAGTATCAAATGTTGCTATTGTTCTATTAAGCTTTGTTACTAAATGTTGGGGGGAGGGGGCAGGGTGTGAAAATAAAGAAAAAAAAGTTGTGTAACTCTTTTTCATTTTAAACAGGAAATGTTATCTCTACTTAAAGGAAGATACTGCATTAAAACACTTTTGTAGTTGCAGTGTCTGTGACAGTAAAGAAATGATTTGACTTTAAAACAATAAATTGGCCAAATATTCCTAGTGAGATATATTAGTCCAAGGGGGAAAAAAACTGAAGAAACTTCAATTCTTTTATGATATTCATATTGTAATAACATTCACATTTTTATTTCTGAAATATATCTATATGTATAAAAGCCTAAGCAATCGTTATGACCAAACGACCAGAATGACCAGTCGACCAGTCGCTATGATACACACTGACCACCAGGGGGCAGATACTCAACGCAGGAGCTGCCCCCTGGTGGTCAGTGCGCTCCCACAGCCAACCTCCCACTGCCTCTCCCCTGTACTGGCTGCCCCCCACCCCCAATAGGCCTTGATCACCAGCCAGGCTGAGGGACCCCACCCGTGCACAAATTCGTGCACTGAGCCTCTAGTATTTGTATAAAGCATGTGAGTAATTATGTCTTCCAAAAACCAAGATTTTCAGTATTGGAGAAACAAAATACAAATGTAAAATCAAATTAAATAAAAACTCCACAATTCTAAATTTGAATTTAGAAATATCCCTATGAAGTCATGGGGCAGTTTTTTTTTTTTGTCATAAAAAAAAAATCTGTACACTGAAAAGGCCAAGAACAATGATCAATCCAATGCACATTCCTATTCTCCAGACTATGAAGTTTCCTATCAGCTTTTATTCTAGTGATTCTAGACCAGCCGTGGGCAAACTACGGCCCACGGGCCGGATCCGGCCCGTTTGAAATGAATAAAACTATTGAAATAAAAGACTGTACCCTTTTATGTAATGATGTTTACTTTGAATTTATATTAGTTCACACAAACACTCCATCCATGCTTTTGTTCTGGCCCTTCGGTCCAGTTTAAGAACCCATTGTGGCCCTCGAGTCAAAAAGTTTGCCCACCCCTGTTCTAGACTCACTGCTGATCATTACCTGGATCCATTATTTCATCAGGATTTGCAAAATGATGATAGTCTATCTTCTGCATTTATTACCTGAAAATCTATAAAGAAGAACGTTCTTACATCAACTATTTGATTAAGACTCAGTTTGTAACAGGGAAGGTAGTTATGCTGGATTCTTTTGTTTTCAGAATGTGAGATTCCTTGGGGTCCTCCAAAAGTGACGAATGACTTTAAAAAATCAGCATACTCATTTTTTTTAATTGATTGATGAGAGAGAAAGAGAGAGAGAGAGAGAGGTTTGTTGTTCCACACTTATTTATGCACTCATTGTTTGATCCTTGTATTTACCCTGACCAGGATCCAAACCGAAACCTTGGTGTATCCAAATAATTCTCTAACAAACTGAGCTACCCAGATGTGTTTTAATCAATTGCTGCTATTACTTTTGAATGCTAAAATTGTTCTATCTTTGACATGCAGAAGCACCTTTAAATAGCCTCATGAGTCTTTTTGACTCAACTCCAATTATCTTTGCTTTCTTTTTTGTTTTCTGGTGCAACCAACACAATCTAGGCTTTCTTATAGATTTCCTGCCCCAGACTTAGAATCAGCCCTTGATCTCCAATTGGAGCCCAGGTGACTTTTCATGGGAAATTATATTCAGAGATGACCGTCTAGACCTGTTTTAATATCCCCCAAAGAAAGCAATTAGATATTGTGTCTTCTGATGTGAAGCAATAGAGCAGTGATCTTTCAATGGGTGTGCTGCAAGTATTTTTAAAATATGCAATACCTGACTATTTAGTCACGGCACTGACCTCTTTTCCTTTAAATTGTCAAATTAAAAAAAAAAAAATGACAACAGCCAACACAATAGCCATCCAGCATGAATGAATCAAAATTATACCTACTTTTCTGTTAGATCAGCAAAAATATTTTTTTTGGTATGCTGCCAAATTTTATTAATTGGTATGTGTACCATGAAATGGAAAAAGTTGAAAATAGCTGCAACAGAGGATCACAACACAACCTGTGAAGTATTCTTGTCAGAGGTGATGCAATCAACAAAATCCAATGTGAGAAAAACTGTATATATATATGTATATGTATATATATATATACATATATATGTATATATATATATATACATATATATATGTAATTTGCAAGAAAATAAAAGGGTTAAGAGAGAAGTCTCTTTTTAAAATACATAACACAAATACAGAATCTTGTTTGGAGCCTGATTTTAACATACCAACTATTAAAAATAATTTGACACTATCTAAAAATTTTAAGTAACATTTAAGTATGATATTTCAGAAATTATTTTTAAAGGTGAGGTAAATTTTGGTGATGTTTTATAAAAGTCATAATCTTTCAAGTATATTTAAATACATATGTATGAGGACATACATATGTTTCATATACTTTCTGTCTCAGAAAGTAAGAAAGTGCTCAAAAAGTAAAATAAAATAAAACAACCCACATTGATGGGAGTATGTCAAAAGAGAGATTGAGCTAACTGAAAGAGCTCCCAGGGGTGAAAGTTGGAACAAATTAAGCAAGGAAATAGCGTAGTGTTGGATTACAACCCAAAGTACAAAGTAAATGTCATACTAACATACGGAGAGATAGGTAATTTGAGTATGTTAATAAATACAGAAGAGACAAATCTCTGTGCAAAAGATGTCCAATTAATTTCTGTAGGCACTCTGCCCTTGAGAAGTGGAAATATAACTCCTCTCCCTTAGGTGTAGACTGCACATACTGACTTCCTCCTAAAGTGTGTAGTATGGAAAAAGAGGGGAAAGGAGAAACTGTGTAATAGAGAAACCTGACAAACTCTTGCGAGGTGTTTGTGGAAAACATCATTGTCATAAATCATATTCATAGGACACACACTTGATATGACGCAATACAAACGACATGTTACCTCTGCAGTCTTCCTTCCAATAGCCCGTAACACCGGTCTTATGAGAAGTACATCAGACAAATTCCAACAATAAGGCATCCGACAAAGTGTCTGGCCAGTAATCCTGGAAGCTGTCAACGTCATCCAAACAGGGAAAGTCTGAATAACTGTCCTAAGCAAGAGCTTAAGTGAAGTAGCCATGACAACTAAATGTCATGTGGTATCCTTGAATGGGCCCCTGCTCAGAAAAAGGGCAACAGGTAAAAACAAAGGAAATTTACATAAACTATGGACTTTAGTAATAACGGTTCCATATTGGTTTCTTAATTGTACCAATGTATCCTATTTAAGTAACGATAGTAATATGGGAAACCTGGTGTGGCTTTTGCAGTAACTCTGTGGTATCTTCTCAATTTATTTTGTAAATGTAAAACTGTTCCAAAATTTAAATAAATTCAAAAGAAAAGAAGAAAGAAGTAAAAATTTGTTTCAAAACACTGAGAGGACTGTTGGGGGTGGGGACGGTTAGAAACCAACAAAATTGTGAATTTGTAATGTTGAAACTGGTGATGGATAGTATGGGGGAACCATTTCTCTTCTGGACTTGTTTGAAAGGTCCATAGTTTTAAAGTTTTAAAAATATTTTATTTGGGCCCAGCTGGCGTGGCTCAGGGGTTGAGCCTGGACCTACGGACCTGGAGGTCAGGGTTGGATTTCCAATCAGGGCACACGCCCGGGTTGCCAACCGGATCCCCAGTGCGGAGTGTGCAGGAGGCAGCGGATCAATGGTTCTCTCCCATCATTGATGTTTGTATCCCTCTCTCCCTCCCTCTCCCTCTGCCTTCCTCTCTGAAATCAATACAAATATATTTATAAAAAATTATTTTATTTGGGCAACACCAGCATATAATGACTTGTCCCAGTAAGGGGGGGGAGGGGGAGGGGGGGGGAAGTGACCACGTGTGTTTAGTTTCCAAGACCGGGCAGAGGCAGGGGTTAATTTGAAAAGTCTTGTACGATTTCAAGTGGTTTATGTCCCCCACGTGACTTTGGCGGAGACAAGATCTGGGTCTTCGAGCTCCCAATTTGCCTCCGTGTTCCCAGGATGCCTTTCTAGAAAAAGCAAGAACAGTAGCCATATTACGTTTCCGCAGAGGCACTTTCCAACGCTGCAGCTCTCGCACCACCTGCAGCACAGCCGCCCCAACCAAGGCCCCAAACGCGGCTTCTACTTCCGCTTCCGGTTCCGGGCCGCGGAGGGAGCGTGTGGGGGGCACGTGGGCGCACACTGCGCAGGCGCGGCCCGCTGGGCATTGGAGGTGAGCTGAGGGCCAGGAGCGCGGCTGGGCTGGGCCGCGGGGCTCCGGGCACCGGCGGACGCCACCACGGCCAGACTTCAGAGCAGGGTCGGGGGCAGCGGCCCTTTTGCCTCTTTCCAGGTCAGGGTTCCCAGGCGCAGGGGGCAGTGAGAGGGACTGCGTGTGGGCCGTGGGGTTTTGGTCCTTGGGGGCCGGACGTTGGGCCCTGGACGTTGAGGTCGGGCGTTGAGCAGCGACAAGGGGCCGGGGGCGTGGAGAGGGGATGGAAGGGTCGGGGAGGCCTTCGGGCCTCGGCTGGGCAAAGGGCAGGCCGGGGGTTGGAGGTGTTGGTGTGGGTAGGATCCATACCGAGGGGAGGAGCAAGAGATGTTTGGAATTGAACCCCTGGGCAAGCGAGGGCCCTGCAGCAGATTTGGAAAAATAGCGCTTCCAGGCTCAGCTCTCCAAAACAGGACTGTCTGCCTGCATTCCATTAGGGGGACCTCTCCCCTTCTCTCTAAAAGAAACTGGTGTGTGGATTCATTGCCTTTGACGAACTTAAAGATACGGTGCAAACAATAAGAAAAATAGATACACACACCCTCCCCATCCCCCACCCCGCCCTCCTATAGGAAAGGAAGCTGCAGCTCAGCATTGGCTTAGGCGTGGTGAGACTAGCCCTGGGTTAGCCAACCGTGTATATAGCATGGCTGCTGTGTGCAGTCGGCGCCTGCTGCACCCAGGCTTGCCCTGTTGGCCTCTGCAGTAAGGAAGATGCTTCCGGTTCCCGTATTGAGCCACCAGGGCACTGAGTGCGAAATTGCACGGCCTGGGGATCTGACCTGGATGTTTAAAACATCTCAGCTGCGTAAGGTGAGGGGGGAGGGAGGACAAGTCACTTCATGTTTTCACTTTCTCAGGTCTCCCTCGCCTGTAGGAATAAAGGAATAGGAATACTTTAATCTTTGAATTATTTCCATCCTAAAACGAGCAAACTGGTGCCATGTGAGTGGAGGAAATTCTGTATATGTGGGAGTGGCATAGAAGTCAAGTCCTAGATAGAAATCATAACCTGCCTTTAAAGTACTAAGTCAGCACCCGCCCACTGTGCTGAATGGTTTGCATACAGTCTTGGGTTTAGTCCTCATGATTCAGCAGGTGAAGGACCTGAAGGGAAGGGACATGATGGCTAACACAGAAAGGGTGTGGTCCCAGGGCAGCAAGAGGAGCCAGTGGGAACGAGCCATCTTTTAAAGAAGGATGCCATACAGTTGTGTGTCCAGAAATGAAAGACACACTAAGAAGCTTCCAGTTCTAGGACAGACAGGTTTAGATGTCTGTGTGCCTTGGGCTTTGTAGCGAAAATTCCTGGATAGGGAGAGGCAAGTGAGGTGTCCTTCTACCTAAAATGTCCACAATAAGTGGAGCTTTTAAGCCTAAGTCCTTATTTGCTGCTGGAACTTTTTACAGTGGGTCGAACACTGATTCTGTTGTCGTTATTGTTCCTAAAATCAAGTATATGAACTAATTTTGGGACTTTGAATAATGAATGTGAAACATGAATGTTGGGGATCAATTCTGAAGAACTGACATGTAGCCTTACTCAAATCCAAAGAGCTTTACTAGGAGAAACTTACATACCCGGGCAAAGCAGTTGTTGCCAGTGGTGCCCGGGGAAAAGAATCCACACCCCTCCCAGGACAGGGTCTCTTTTCTGTAGGAGGTGACTAGTACAAGCACAGGGTGGGTAGTCACGTAGATCACCAGAAAGAACAATGCATTCCTAAGTTAACAGATAAGGTCAAGCAGTTATCAGACTCTACATTCATTAACCTCCTTGCTGGGGGCATGACAGTCCAGGTTTTCTGGGTAGTCAGCCAAGCCTGAGGCTGTAGAGAATTAGACCGAGGGTTAAACAGATAGTCCAACATTTCCCAGCCGCCTTTGCTGCTAGAGCCATCTTGCATCTCTGTGAGTTCTCCTACAAAGAAGTATTGCTACTAAATTCAGTGAACCTTATAACATGATATAATTCTCCATTTAAGACTGCCAGATGTAGTTTAAAACAGTGAACTTCATTTTCCCCATTCAAGTTGTCATGCAAACAGTGCAATGATGCATTTTAAATGGTTGTGCCACACGAATATCTTTTGAATACCTCATTGTACCAAGTACCACGGTAGGGTACTGTGAGTAATCAGAGGGTTTTTTGTTTGGTAACTTAAAAAAAAAATAAGGCTTGGTTCCTGCACACAAGCTACTTGAATCTAGAAGACAGACTTAACTGTTTATAGGTAACTGTAATACAAAGTGGTATGATGCTGATTAACTGTCAGCCTCACCAAATAAAGGCAGTTAGGACACGTTGTATTGCTGCATTTTGAGGGTCCTACTTGAGAAGATGATTGTACTCTCATTTTGTGGTTTAAATGTTACTGTGATCCTTCACTTGGTTTAGAATTAAGTAACCGCATGTTAGGGAAAAAGGTTTAATTAATATGCATTGATATTTTAATCTGTACAGTGTTTTTTTCTACAAAAGTAATTTAACCTTACATATAATTGGAATATAAAAAAAACAGTGAAAAGATTCCCTCATCAACCCAGGCCAGAACACTCTGTCATTTAAAATTTAATGTATCTCATTCATTTATTTTTAAATTTTTTGTAAATATATTTTTTATTCCAGAGAGGAAGGGAGAGGGAGAGAGAGACAGAAACATCAATGATGAGAGAGAATTATTGACCGATCAGCTGCCTTCTGCATGCCCCCTACTGGGGATCAAGCCCACAGCCTAGGCTTGTGCCCTGAACAGGACATTATGAACCTCCTGGTTCATAGGTTGATGCTCAACCATTGGGCCACCCTGGCCAGGCTCATTCATCTTTTTAAATGGAGTTTTATTCATTGCTTTGAAGTTATAATTATATTGAATACACAGTTTTTTTCTGATTTTTCATTTGCCATTCTAACAGACATTTTGCAATGTTTTAAAAACTAGTGTTTTAAATGGTAATGTTTTATCTAGTAGAAACATCACAGTTAACATTTTTTTCTATTTCTTGGTCATTTTAAATGAACATTTGTACATGCAGGATTTTTTTGATGTTCAGGATTCTTTTAATGGGATGATTTCTGAAAGTAGAGTTACCAGGTGAGTGGCCTAAGACTCTAGGTATAATGCCAAATTGTTTCCCAGAAGGGGCATATTTTTCAAGACTCCTTAGATATATTGCCAAGTTGTTTTCCAGAAAGGGCATATTAATTTTATATTCCCTTCAGTAAGGAGTGTTCTTTTTTATTGCACCCATGCTAGACAGAAAATAATACATAGTTATTTCACTTTGAAATTTTTTAAGTTACAAATGAGATTGAATGTTTTTCAAAACTTTTTTGTCAATCTTCATCCTCTATGCATTCTATTCATGCCTTTTGCTTATTTATTTTATTGGTATCTTTATCTACTGGGCTGCAAATAACAAACTTGCCATAGTAACTGTATGCATACATACACAGACAGAGCTGGTGTGACCACTCAAGGGTACCACCAGGGATACCAGATTCTTGGCGTTTTCTGCTCCACCACGATGACCTCTTGGTTCATGGGTCAATGCTCAACCACTGGGCTGGCTGGGCTGGGCTCCTCCTTCATTATTGTGAGTCAAAGGTTTCTTTGAACCCTTCAGTTCTGTTTTATTAATATTAGCAGTCCACCTTTATTTTGGTTATTTGTGTAGCCCATGTTTTAGTCCTTTTATTTTCAACCTTACCATGCAATTTTGTTTTCAACCGTAACATATAATTTTGTTTTATTTGTGCCTTTGATACATAACATCAAGTTGGATGTTTTTCTTCCTGGGCCTTCCCCCCGCCCGCGCCCCCCACCCCCCGCCCCCGGCTGTGTTAATTGAAACTAAATCATTGATATTTAGATTACTTGGGCTTGGTTCTGTCATTTCATTTGATGTTTCTGTTTACCGTGCTTGAGTATTTTTTCCTATTGGATTAAGAGTTTTCCCCTCTATTTTTAAAGTTATGCATTCTATTTTTATTCTTCTAGTAGCTACCCTGATGTTTTAATGCACGTTCTTTATATTCCTTGTACAGAGTCTAGAGTTACCCAGCATTTGAATCCCCACACAGTTTCCGCTGGAGGTTCTTTTCCTTTTGTAATTTCACAGTATTTCTCTCTTTTCTTATGGCATCCAACATTGTAGTTCTCAGTCTGGCCCTCCAGTGTAGATGTGCTTATTACTACAGGTACATTCTCCCGGCAGCTGCAGGGTCTCCCACTGGAGCTGCCCGTCTACAGGCCTTCTATTAGGGATCCTCCCAGGATCTGGTCCACTCAGAGTTCCCCAACACTGCGTGTGCCTATGTATCTCTTTTTATTATTATTTCTTTATTTTCTGGATTGTTATTGGAATAAGCTACATCTAATTTCAAGCAAGAAAGAAGATGAAAGTTTTAGGGCACCAAGAGGAAGGATTTTTCTGCTCTTTCTTTATATCTTTGTTCACAACAATGTTAAACAGCATTGAGGTGTTACTCATGCTAGTTTCACCTCCTTGTGGTTTTTGTTTGTTTGTTTTCCTGAGCAGTTTTGGGAAGATGAGCAAAAATTTTGCCTGTGTCTTCAGACAGAGCTGTAGTTCACTATTTCAAAAAGAGTTGTTTGTTCACTTTTATTATGTCCCCTGCGCAGGACACTGAGTATTTTTAAGATTAAGAGAATAATAACAAACCAGCATAATTTCTGGATAGAGGTTTCTCAGCTGCACTTTGCAACAATGTGTGTACCTTATATTCAGAGACAGGTGCACACAGATAAGTGCTTAAAAGCAGTAGATGGGAATTAAAATTTATGGAAGCTTAGTTGGAGATTATCAAACTAGAGGATTTGGGGGAAATGCAAAAAAATAGGGTCAACAGGAAAATTGTGAAGGATGACTAGGAAGGACAGCATTTGCCAGGCAGATGAGAGCAAGGGTATTCTGGATAGTAGGTTCAGCATATTCAAGGACATAGCTTAGCATCAGGTATGAGAGGGTAGGGGGATTCTGAGAGGCTAGAAAGGTAGGTGGGGACCTGATTTAGACAATAGCCTCTATTGTATTTCACCATTAAGTTGTAGGGTTTGTTTCCAACAGCACTTTTTTTTTTTGCACTGTGAGTTTTAATTAAAAATATTAAAACAGCTTAACTAATAATGAATTATAAAACTTTGATAGCTCATTGTACTACCATTTGTAAGGCATATTTTATTATTTTTATAAAGCTGAAAGAAACTTTACATACTTGTATCTGCTGTTTTCTATTTCAGAGAAAAATTATGAAGAGGTCTAAAATATGTAAAAAAAAGCCCAACTGAGAAGTGAAATATAGACAACAAAATCTATGCACAGATGTGCCCTAAGAGCATAGGTGGTTTTTAGCTCATGTTTTGGGTGAGAAAATTTAGCTTATTTCACACGGTACAAAAGCAGGTGCAGTAGTAAAGCTGAATCATGAAAACTCTCAATCAGTTATTTTTAGCATGCCTCTCCATTTTTTCTTTCCTCTCCTTTTCTGCCTTTGTGCCTGAGTCTTGAATGGGTAACCACTTGAGAGGTTGCGGGGGATAAATGGGCCCTGGAGGAGGTGTCAGTTAACATCAAAAAGTAGATCTGGCCATAACTATATAGACATTTCACCCGTAGATAAGTCCAGTTATTGCTGAAAAAAGAATTCTTCCCTGAAACGTCTGTGTGGCTAGCCTCTGGCCCTTCTAATCCATTGTGGGCAGTGAGCTCAGATGCTCCAGCAGGACTGTGGGAGGAGCCAGGCAGCAAAGGGCGGAGACTGGGGGACCAGAAGGGCCAGGGGTTGGGGATTGAGACTAGCTACCAAGACAGGGAGTGTGATGGCCGCAGCCCTGGAAGCGGATCTTGGACAGACCCAGATCCTGAGGCCCGACCCTGAGGGGGGCAGGGAGGGAGTGTGGCAGCCCAGCAGAGGCTTTGCACCCCTTGCAGGGTTCCTGTCCTGCTGTTGGGGACTGGGAGCCACCTGGCCCCCCACACTGTCATGGACTGCAAAACCCCCTCCCCCCCCAAGGCTCAAGGCTGTGGGCCTCTGAAGTTTTTTAAAGTAAGGGCTGTGTGGAACTCCGAGAGGACTCTTCACATAGTCCTCCATCCTCTTTGCAGTTTGTCCTAACTGATGGAGCCATTCTTTTCTTGTACCTGTAACAAGCCAGGCTTTAATATGGTGGTGACATCTGCTTTGGAATTGTTCATGAGAATTGTCTGTTACATAAAAAATTATCCGAGGTTTTGTAATTAAAGTTGCCTTTTAACTACATTTCTTCCCTTAGACTTATGTGAATGTTAAGTTACCGCTTAATGGGATGTCAAGAAATTATTTGGAGGCATCTACTTATAAAATGACAGAGCCATTTAATTTTGAGAAAAATGAAAGCAAGCTTCCATCACATGGTTCTTTAAGAAGTCCTGGAGGACAGCCTAATCACCCAAATTTCAGGTTGAAAAGCCCAGAGACTAGAAATAAAAATAACAATTTTTTGCTTTGTGAGCAAACCAAACAGTATTTGGCTAGTCAGGAAGACGATTCAGCGTCTTCAAACCCTAGTGGCATCAATGGAGATGTGGTTGGATCCAAAGGAGAGAGGAAGACATTGCCAATGGGTGAGTGAAAACTACAGGCTTAATACTACTTATTTTGATGGTTTCTTTGACTTTTCACAAGTGTGTGTGTGTATGTGTGTATACCATATATATAAAATGGCCCATCAGTGGTCTGTTAACACAATAGCCAAATGGCTCCCGTACAGTATTTGCATTTAAATATTAATTTAGAAGGGAAAACAAGATACCAACTAGCCGTCTTTGGCTAGATTAATCACACAAAGGATTCCTGGGGAGAGAATGAATACAGATGAGCCTTTCCTCCAAAGAAAGATATACATACTAGGAATGTAGAAAGGAAGGAAACCCTATGACTTTTTATAGGAGTTCTAAAGATTGACCTTGTTTTACACGCATAAAGTACTGTGCTGACACTGTGCATGTAAGAGCTCACAAAGATATATCTAAGACATTAAATTGTTTCACTTTATTAAAAAATCATTCCTTTAGTCCTCATTCTAAAAACCGGTTGTTTAAGGAAGTTGGACCCTTCTTGAACCTGAGATGTGACCTTCTAACATTATGGTGATGTAATTCTCAGTGGTCCTTGGGCCTCTGGGGTTCCCCAACAGGTCAGAACTATTTCTCTAATAATGTTAAACATTATCTGCCTTTTTAGTTGTGCCAACTTTACACTGATGTTCAGAAACAAAGGTGGGTAAAATATTGGCATTTTATTAGCTTGATATAAGGCAGGACACCAACCTGGGCTAGTGGTCATTGAGTTTTTAATTGCCATCCACTTTGGAGTTAAGGCAAAAAAAGACATAAATGACATTTCTTAAGAATGTCCTTAATGAAACAGGATGAATTATTAATAAATCTTGATCCTTGTCAACAGATATTTCAGTATTTTGTGAGTCGAAGTAGGAATTATCCCCCTAACTTCTATTGCATATTGAGTATGAAATTTCAGAGAAGTAGGATGTTGCTTATTTATAGTGTAGCTTTAAGACTATTATGGTATAGTATTATTATTTGAACATTACGTAATTACTTTTATATTCTCAGGAACAAATTAATATTTGGCTTTTATTAGGCTTTATGTTTTTCCTCCCCAGGAAACTCAGTGTCACCATTAAATGTTGGAAATAATTCACCACCCAAAGAAGCAAATAGTGTAAGTTATGGGTTGTTTTCCTGTTTGGTGTTTTTGTTTGGGTAAAAGATTCTAAACGTGTTTTTGTATTGCATTAATAAATAATTACTCAATATTCAGGTATTTTTTAAGGTCAAACTTCCTTTTTTTAATGTAGTACTTTTTTTAAAAAAATGCAACATTTTCTTTTTAGGTAATTGTAGATTGACATACAATTGTAAGAAACAATGGAAATCCTGTGTAGCCTTTACCCAGTTTCTCCCTGTGGGAACAGGCTGCAGAGCAGAAGTATAGTATCACAGCCAGGATATTGACCTTGATACTCAAAATACAGAATACTTCCATCAGTACAGGAGCCCTTATGTGCTTTTTTTATGGCCATACCCATTTCCCTCCTGTCCCTATCCCTTCCTTAACCCAGGTAGCCAGTAATTTAACCATTCCTTTAGGATAGGTCTGCTGGTGACAAATTCTCTTAGTTTTATTTGAGATTTCCTCTTCATTTTTTGAAAGAAAATTTTCTTGGATAAGTTTCTTAGTTAACAGTTCTTTTCTTTCAGCACTTAAAAAATATCATGCCACTTCCTTCTGCCTCCATGAAAAATCTGTTCTCTTTTGAATTGTTCTTCTTTGTATAAGATGTCGCTTCTCTTTCTCTGCTTTTAAGCGTTTTTGTTGTCTTTAGCTTTAAGAAATTTGACTAAAGTGTGTCTTGGTGTGTAGTTCTTTGAGTTTATTCTCTTTGAATTTGCTCAGCTTCTTAAATTTGTAGACCTATCTCTTTTGACAAATTTTGGTCATTATCTACTTGAGTACTTCTTTAGCCCTGCCTTCTTTCTCCTTTCCTTCTGAGACTCTTCAAATACATGAATGTTATATCTCGTGTTATAGTCCCAGAGATCCCTGAGGCTGTGCTTATTTATATTTTCTGCTCACTCTGTTTTCTCTCTCTTGTTCAGATTAGGTAAGTTCTGTAGTTTGATCTTCATGTTCACTGTCTCTTTCCTCTGTCCCCTTCCTTTCTGCTGTTGAGCCACCCATTGTGTTTTTAATTTTTGTTATTGTACTTTCCAGTTTGAAAACTTTCATTTGGTTCTTATTTCTTTTCTAAGACTCTCTTTTCCTTCATTTCAAGCATGTTCATAATTGCTTGTTGAAGTATTGGTGGCTGCTTTAAAATCTTTGTCAGATAAACTTAACATCTGTCCTCTTGAGTTGACATCTTTTCATTTTTCCTTGTAATTTTCCTGTTTTTTAGTATGACAGTTTGCTTCTATTGAAACTGAGACACTTTGGGTATTATGTTATGAAACTCTATATTATTTAAATTTTCTGTTTTAGCCAACTTCTTCTGACACTGCTCCATCAGGAGAAGGGGGGTGTTGCCAGGTGGAAGTAGTTGTTCAGGTTCCCCGCTCAGGCTCTGTGGATCTCAAGGGGGTGTTCTTCCTTGCTGCTGGGTGAGGGTGGGGTAAGGTGGCAGAGAATGGACAAGCCAGAGGGAGATTTGGAGACATTCATTATTGTTGAATGGTGGCAAAAAGGTCCTGACTGTCCACTAAGTCTCCTCTAACACCACCCCAATGGTGGGGAGTTGGGAGGTGAGGGGTTTGGGTGACACTTCCTTTTTTTCCCCCTTTTCTTTTTATTGATTTCAGAGAGGAAGGGAGAGCGAGGGAGAGATAGAAACATCAATGATGAGAGAGAATCATTGACCGGCTGCCTCCTGCACGCCCCACACTGAGGTTCAAGCCTGCAACCTGGGCATGTGCCCTTGACCAGAATTGAACCTGGGATCCTTCAGTCTGCAGGCCGATGCTCTATCCATTGAACCAAACCAGCTAGGGCTTGGGTGACACTTCTTACTGCCAGATGGAAGTCCAGGCTCCCATGTGGTTTCCACAGGGAAGCCCTGCAGGGATGAAGTCTTGGCTTCCTACTTTGTTGGCCTTCTCTGATGCCACCCTGGTGGGAGGGCTGCTACCTCGTTATAGCCTGGTGAAAGTGGAAGTCTCGGCTCCCCACTCTACTCTTTTTTTAAAAAGATATATTTTATTGATTTTTTACAGAGAGGAAGAGAGAGGGATAGAGAGTTAGAAACATCGATGAGAGAGAAACATCGATCAGCTGCCTCCTGCACACCTTCTACTGGGGATGTGCCCGCAACCAAGGTACATACCCTTGACCAGAATCGAACCTGGGACCTTTCAGTCCTTAGGCTGACGCCCCATCCACTGAGCCAAACTGGTTAGGGCTCCCCACTCTACTCTTGCTGGTGGAAGTGGGGGCCACAGTTTTACCTGCAGTGTTTGTCTAGAGTAGAGTTATTTATTGATAAAAGCTTTTTGTCTTGCTGGGCTGCCCCTTTGCTAGAGAGAGCAAGCTTTTGGTTGAGGCTTTTATTGCCTGCATCTTTTGATGTCTCTGGGTTGCTGGCTTCTCCAGCACCCTGTCTGGGATAGATAGATGAGGCAAAAAGAGAACTCAGAGAACCCATCGCCACTTCCTTCTGTGAGTCCCAGGGTTCCTAGCTTGTCTGCTGCCGTCTTTCAGAGTAGGCTTATGTTGGTTTTACATGTAAGTCCAGGGTTTTTAGTTTTACCTAGTTGGAAGAGTAGGGAAATGTTGATCTTTATCTTCCCAGAAGAGGGAATTCCAAAGCTAGTAGTTTTTAAATGTTATTACCAAGTTTTAATACTGCTATTCTCTCTTTTTAATAGAAGCCTAGCAATAATGTGTCTCCTGCAAAGTCAAAAAATATACACAAGTTGGTTGAGAATTCCTTGTCCATAAATAATCCAGCACTCTTCAAATCCTTAGGACCTCCTCTTCGGTCAACTACTTGCCATCGCTGTGGCCTGTTTGGTAAGCATGTTGCTCTCAGTTGTGTTAGATTATTCCTTTACATGTTTGAAAAATACCTTGATTACAGAAAATTTAAAATATATTAAATGTAAATGGAATAATATATATGCAACATAAACCCAGCCATCAGCATACAGTCGTTTGTTCATCCATACTTTCCAACTCTTACTGCTTCTTGTTTTTTTATAGTTGTTTTTTTTTTAGATAAAATTTTCATGCATTGAAACGCACAAACTCGCACCCCATCAAGATAGAGAATATTTCCTTCTTAGAAAGTTTCCTCATGCCACTTCCTAGGCACTGTACTTCCTAGAAGCAGCCACTGTTTTATTTTTTTTTAATAAATTAATTTTGCCAGAATTTCATATAAATGAAATCTACAGAATTTCATATAAATGGAACCATACAGTATGGGCTCTTTTGTATAAAACTTTTTGCATTTAGAATTATATTTTTGAGATTCGTCCATGTTGTTGCATGTATATTAATTAATTTTTGTCGCTGAGTAGTATTTCATTGTATGATTATACCAGTTTATCTGTTCTTTTGTTGAAACATTTTGCTGTGTCCAGTTTTTGCACTCTGCATATTTTTGCACAAGTCTTTGTGTGAACATATGTTTCATTTCTCTTGGGTACGTACCTAGGAGGAGAAGTGCTGAGTCAAAAGGATAGGCATATGTTTAACTTTACAGGAAACAGCCAAAGTAGCTGTCTCATTTTAGATTTCTATTGGTAACAAGTTCTGATTCCTTTACAGCTTTGTGAACCTTAGGGATTTTCAGTCTTTTTAATTTTAGCCTTTGTTGTGGGTGTGTAGTGATATCTCATTGGGGTTTTAATTTGCATTTCCCTCATAATCAATGGTCTTGGGCAGTTTTTCATATATATAGACATATATATATATGTATATATATACACACACACACACACACACACACACTTCAGAGAAGGAGGGAGAGATAGAAACAGCAATGATGAAAGAGAATCATTGATTGGCTGCCTCTTGCATGCCCCACACTGAGGGTCGAGCCTACAATTCAGGCATGTGCCCTGACCAGGAATCGAACTGTGACTTCCTGGTTCATAGGTGGACGTTCAACCACTGAGCCTCGCCAGTCAGCCTCTATTTCTTTTAGAGTAGAGGCATTTGAGGCCAGCTTGGTTTTGTTGTTTTTTGGTAACATGTTTTTTTCTGCCTGGATACTGATAGGATTTCTTTTTTAATCCTCATCCAAGGACATGCTTTTTGATTTTAGAGAGAGGGGAAGAGAGAAGGAGGACAGGAGGGAGGGAGGAAATAAATCAGTTGCCTCTTGTAAGATCCCTACTGGGGATCGAACCTGCAACCTTGGTGTATTCGGACGATGCTCTAACTCCGTGGTCGGCAAAGTGCAGCTCGCGAGCCACATGCGGCTCTTTGGCCCCTTGAGTGTGGCTCTTCCTAAACCTTAGGAGTACCCTAATTAAGTTAATAACAGTGTACCTACCTATATAGTTTAAGTTTAAAAAATTTGGCTCTCAAAAGAAATTTCAGTCGTTGTACTGTTGATATTTGGCTCTGTTGACTAACGAGTTTGCTGACCACTGCTCTAACTGAGCTATCTAGGCAGGGCTGTTTTGTATTTTTGTTGTTGTTAATTCTCACCGAGGATTTTTTTTTTTCCATTGATATTTAGAGAGAGTAGAAGGGAGGGAGGCAGAGGGAGAGAGAGGTGAGAGAGACACATCAATTGGTTGCCTCCTGCACATGCCCTGACCTGGCCCAGAGATTGAGCCTGCAGCTCAGGTACTTGCCCTTGACCAGGAATCAAAACAAAGACCTGTCAGTGTGCGGGTCGATATTCTAACCACTGAACAACACCATATGTTTAATGGCACAGAGTAAGCCATGTCAGAGTCTGCTTGCACAAGTTACGTTAATTGCCACAGTTTTTCTGTTTCCTTTGGTTTCTTTTATAATGCGTTCTGGGCTCTGCTTTAGAGAAGTCAGTTACGTTTCCAGTCTGTCCTCTCTTTTCTCTGCATTTGGAGAGAGCTCGGAAAGTTTAATCTTGACACCTAATTATAAACATCAGAAGCCTCTTCAAATAATCTTGATGTGATTAATAGAATGGTGTTTGATATGGCTGGTCTTTGAAATTGTTTTGCTCTGGGCAGCAAGTATTTGGAATGAAATGTTATGGGCTGTTTTCCGTAGGGTCGCAGAGGTGTTCACAATGCAAGCAGACATACTATTGCTCCATAGCATGCCAGAGAAGAGACTGGTCAGCACACAGCATCGTGTGCAAACCTGTGCAGCAAAAGTAAGTGTTTGTTTTTATTCATTAGAGAATTTTTCAACATTTTTTCCTGATAGTATAAGGATCAAATCAGGTAAGCAGCCCATAATTGTAGATGCTGTTACTTTATTCTTATTTATTGAGGTGTAACGTAAAGTGTGCAAATCTGAAGTGAACAGCTTTACAAACTTAAGAGTTTTCATGAATATATGAGGTTGGACACATTAAGATTTAAAACCTTAAGTGACTTTGTTGTGTTTTTTTTTTTAATGACTAGAGCTTAGAAAGCTCTTTTAATTATGTATCCTTTACTAAGTTCTAATAAGGTGGAACTCTCACAGTGCTTCGTGGATTGCAATTTTGAAATACACCAATCTTGTGTGCTATTTACCAGTTTGCAAAACAGTTTCACGTATATAACCTCATTTCATCCTCAAAACTGTTTGCTGTGGGGATGATCTCCATTTCCCAGATAAGAAAACCGAGGCTTGTAGATCGTGGCTATCTTCCTTTCACTGGGCGGCTTCGGGAAGAAGCACTGCTGTGCACAGGGCAGACCGTTGCTTAGGCAGCTGTTACTGTGCTGTGATTCTGTCTGGAAGAAGCTGTTTGCTCTTTTTGGATTTTGTTGATTGAGAATTTAACGTAATTGTGGTCCTTACTCTTAATTAGCTCTGTATTATAAGTATTATAATTAATTGCTTTATTCCAGTTTCCACAAACTTGAAGACAATAAATCATCTTATGAAATAAAGAACGTGGAAGTGAAAAATGAGGTATGATGTAGACTCATTTCTGCATTTCACTAGTGTTGGTTTAACAACAGAAGCCTCCTGCTGAATAAATGTGCACACCCTAGGGCTTGGTGTGGTGACCGTTGGGGCTCACTGAAAATGGTTTACGACCAGCCTTTTTCCGAAAAGGGCTTGCGATGGCTGTATCTGTGTCAAACCACTTGGACTAGTGAGGGGAGTCCCTTCTTTGCATTCCCTGCACTCAGACGTTCTCTAGCCTCGTCAGCTATTTTGACCTTGATTCCAGCAAATAGTAGCCACAATATCATTGAAATACGTGCTTGTATGTAACCCACTTATGTGTGTTTTTCAAACCAGAGTGACTATCCATTTGGAGTTACTAAAGAAATAGCCATTTCTGCTGATAAAATAATGTTTTCTGATTTGAGAAGTCTACAACTCAGGAAAACCATGGAAATTAAGGTATTTGTTGTTTAATCTTTGTGGACAGAAATCCAAAGAACTATGGGTTTTATTTCCCTGTTTTCTATTTTGAATTCATGGTAGCTACAAAATTTAATCTGATGAAATTGATAGATTGCAACAACTATCTTTGATGCTTATTGTATCTTAGTAAAAGCTTTAAGAAATGCACATTTGCTTGTATTCCAGTGAATTTTTACATCTTTCCTATCTTTGAAAGGGTACAGTTACTGAATTCAAAGACCCAAGTGACTTTTATGTGCAGTTATATTCTTCAGAAGTTTTAGAATACATGAACCAACTTTCTGCGAGCCTAAAGGAAACCTATGCAAATACAGTGCATGAGGAGGATTATATTCCTGTTAAAGGGGAAGTTTGTGTTGCCAAGTACACTGTTGACCAGGTAACCTCTCTTGAAATGAATTATTTAATAAGATGTTTTAATTTACTTTGGTTGTATCAACTTGACACCAGACCTTTTAATGATGCATTAGGTGGCTTAAAAGCGAGACTGGTCCAACTTCTGTTTTCTTCCTCCGTCAGTTTTCCAGGCTCTGTTCGGTTGCTTGCTCCCTGCGCAAGGCCTCTCCAGCTCTGTTTATGGGCTCCTCAGTGCTGCTTCCAGGCTCATTGTTAGCCTTAGAGCTTGTGTTTATTTGTGTAGCTGAGGCACCAGGGTGTCATAGAGTCGACTGGGTGAAAATAGCTTGACAATATTTGTGCATAGCACAGTGGCCTAATTAAACAATTTTGGGCAAGATTACTAGAAAATTATGTTAACTTGTTAATTGAGTGCCCTGGAATAGAACAGTTAGCCTTTCCTTTGCATGTTCTATAGAGTGTTTGAGAATTTTTTAACCTAAGATTGTGAAATGCTACTAGACACTTTTCCAAAGAGGATATACAGATGGCCAGTAGACATATGGAAATATGCTCAATGTCACTATTCATCAGAGAAATGCAAATTAAAACTACAATAGGTGTTACCTCATACCTGCCATAATGGTTACCATCAATAAATTAACAAACAAATGCTGGTGAGGATGTGGAGAAAGGGAACCCTGGTATACTGCTGGTAGGAATGAAAACTGGTATAGCCATTATGAAAAAATTGTATGGAGTTTCCTCAAAAAATTAAATATGGAATTGCCATATGACCTAGCAATCCCACTTCTGGGAATATATCCTAAGAACCCCAAAACACCAATCAGAAATAATATATGCACCCCTATGTTCACAGAAGCATTATTTACAACTAGAGGCCCAGTGCACTTAATTTATGCACAGGTAGGGTCCCTAGGCCTGGCTGGCAATCAGGCCGATCTGCGGGGTGACTGGCGGGGAGCCCCCACAGGCACTACCTTGGCTGGTCTGGGGCCACCTGCTCACCGGCCCCGCCGTCAGGGCCTTTGAGCTGGGGGCAGCTCCTGCGTTGAGCGTCTGCCCCCTGGTGGTCAGTGTGAGTCATAGCAACCAGTTGTTTTGCCATTCGGTCAATTTGCATATTAGGCTTTTATTATATAGGATAGCTAAGATCTGGAAGTAGCCCAAGTGCCCATCAGTAGATGAGTGGATAAAAATGCTGTGGCACATTTACACCATGGAATGCTATATGACTGTAAAAAAGAAGCTTCTATTATGACAGCGTGGGTGGACCTGAAGATTTATTATGCCAAGCGAAATAAGCCAACTAGGGAAAGACAAAATATCACATGATCTCACTTATATGTAGGATCTAATGAACAAAATAAACTGATGAACAAAATAGGTCCAGATGCATGGAACAGACTGACAAATCTCATAGGGGAGGGAGATGGAGGAGACAGAAAGAGGTTAACCAAAGAACATCTATCTATCTATCTATCTATCTATCTATCTATCTATATAAAAGGCTAATATGCAAAGTGTCCCCTCTGGAGTTCGACTGGGAGACCAGATCAATCGCTCGCTATGATGTGCACTGACCACCAGGGGGCAGCACGGAACAAAGGAAGGCCCTGGCTGGCAGCCAGAAGGCCCCAATCAGCCCTGATCACTGGCCAGGACTAGGGACCCTACCTGTGCACAAATTCCGTGCACTGGGCCTCTAGTATATGCATATAGGCATAGCCCGTGGACACAGACAATAGTATGGGGAAGACCTGGGTGGGTTAGGGGCTGGGTGGAGGGGGGCAAAGGAGAGGAAAATGGGGAACTTCTGTAATGCTGTCAATAATACATTAAAAAAAAAAAGATCATGAAATGCTTTTTTGAAGTAGAGTACCATTTTATTTCATTTCAGACCTGGAATAGAGTAATAATACAAGACGTTGATATGCTACAGAAGAAGGCACAAGTCTTATATATTGATTATGGAAATGAAGAAATAATTCCATTAAACAGAATTCAGCAACTAAACAGACACATTGACTTGTTTCCTCCTTGTGTGAGTCTCTTCTGCTTTCTAAATTCCTAATAGTGGCCCAAAGGAGCTGTTTTTAATGTTTTGATAGATACACTATTTGCTTGTTCTGTTCTGCCGTGAGTGCCTGTTGGCACATCTTTTTCTACCTAGGTAAACATTCAGTGGTTTTCTTGGCTAAGTACTACCTTGGGTGAAAAACTGTTAGCATTTCTAGGCATTATCAATCTGCTCTTTAACAATAATCATTTTTATACTTACTACACTATTTGAAAGTGACTTGAATTGATATGTAATTGAGGGATAATTATTCTTTCCTCAACTTCTCAAGCTTTAAGCCCCAAAAGTCAAAGCACTGTGAATAGGGTACCCAAAGAGAAAAATAATTACACATAAAATTGTTTATATGGTTTGTACTCAAAGATTTTTGAAAAATTTTTATGCATGAAAGCACATCTTTTTAAACCTTTACATAATTAACTAGAAAAAATCATTTTCAAATACTGATTTTTTTTTTAGTAACTTGCACAAAATCTTTCAGGCCATAAAGTGCTTTGTGGCTGATGTTATCCCAGCAGAGGGGAATTGGAGCAATGATTGTATCAAAACTATTAAATCACTGTTAATGGAGCAGTTCTGCTCGGTAAAGATTGTCAACATCTTGAAAGAGGACGTGGTTACCTTTGCTGTGGATGTTATGCTACCAAGTTCAGGTAAGACCTGAATCTTTCTTTGTAAATGAGGTGTTTAATCCGTTGTTTAGTCTCCACCTAATCCTCAGAGAAGAAAGAGAAACATGAAGTGAGGCCAAGTAAGCTCTTCTCTGGGGGCATTCAGACTGTGAATGAAGACGTGTCCTTGGCTCTGCTCTCGCAGTCGGCAGTGTGTCAGAGCCATGGCACGAATCCACAAAACTGAGTGGATTAAAGGGCAGATGTAGACAGTCTGGGGGTGACGATATTGTCCTTTCAATATAACCATGATAATATCTACTTCTAAGTTCTCCTTTATTGAGAAATTCAGAAATTTCTCTTACGCATGCATTCATTTTTATCATCATTGCTTTTCCTTTGAACATCCTTCACAGAACTATTTTGTTAGTGTTGATACTGTAAGTACATAGTGTTCAGGTTGTGGAAATGAAAAATCACTTTGGAATCCTGTTCTTTCATTCTGGCTTTATATCTGTTTGAAAAGTGACTTCCTACCATGTGCTTATAATTGCCTCTCAGTTTCCCCGGTGTTACTCCTCTACTTTTAGAGACTCAGCATCAGTTGGTGACTTGGTGAAAAATGCAGTTAATTTTTTTGTGAAATTAGGTATAAAATCTATGTTTTGTTTCATTGGTATGTATGTTTCATATTATGACTTCAGCTTTTGGATATTATTTCAGAGAGCTTGAAGTGCTGGCTAAGCCTTGTTTCAGTCATACTTTGTTTCTGAGAAGAAGTCTTGTGTCTTAAATTCATTTCCCCCCATAAAGAGTGATCTTTCTAAGTATGCCAGTAAGATGGTACTAAATGTTAATCAGAATTTTGAAGTGAAATTTTCATTAAATTTTCTGTCAAGTGATGATGGGAAGTTTAAAGCTGAGCATTACTAAAACATACTTTGCACAAAGGAACTGAACTAGTAAGAAATATGCCAATGTGTATAAAAGCTATAATCTCTAAATCATGAAATTATGACTCATGTTTTCTATTTATGCTTTGCCTTAATATTTAGTATTTAGCTCACTGTAGATCTGTTTTCTTAATCACTTAGGAAAACCCTTAGACGATGTGCTTGTAGAAATGGGATATGGCTTGATACCTAAGGGACAAAATTTTAAGAAGCAAAGTACAGTTCAAAGTGAGTATACACATTAATAGTGAACAGTATAGTGACTTCTACTGAACATAAAAGCACAAATGTCACAGTGTCCGGTTCATGGAAATGCTAGCCCTTCTATAAACTTTATACATGAAAGATGATAGTTTTTATTTAGTAACACATTATTTCTAATCTCAATGTCCCCTGCCTAGTTTTCTTCCCTGTCTTTCAGATTAATCCTTGCCATGATAATTATCAGAGATTACAAACATCTAAATATCATAACACTTTGTGTTGAGGTATTTTAGCTAACATTTCCTTAGTTCAATTTGCTTTTCTTCCTTATTTGGGTATTCCAGCAATAATAAACAGTGCTAAACCATTCTGTCCTAGTAGGATGGTGTTTCTCTTTAAATTTTTACTTTTTGTTTACGTGTGTGTAGTTTTTGTTTAGTCTACAACAAGTTTTGCTATGAGCATTTTATTTTCTCATTGCCTAGTCTTATGTGTTTCTTGTATTGTGCTTTTTCCTGTACTTTTCCTTTACCAATTCCGTCATATACCACATAACAACAGGGATATGTTCTGAGAAATGTGTCATTAGGTGATTTGGTCATTGTGCAAACATCATACAGTATACTTACACAAACCTAGGTGGTATAGCCTGCTACTGTAATAGTATGTGCTCCACTGGCAACTCAGAAGGTTTGTTTCCAGTAGCAGCACCATAAACTCATGAGTAATGCATTACGCTATGTTACAACATCGCTAGGTGATAGGAATTTTCAACTTCCTATTGTAATCTTATGTCGGGGCCTCTGTTATATACATGGTATGTAGTTGACTGAAGTGTCGGTAAGAAGTGCATGACTGGCCCTGACCGGTTTGGCTCAGTGGATAGAGCGTTGGCCTGCAGACTGAAGGGTCCTGCGTTCGATTCCAGTCAAGGGCATGTACGTTGGTTGCAGGCACATCCCCAGTGGGGGGTGTGCAGGAGGCAGCTGGTCGATGTTTCTCTCTCATCGATGTTTCTGGCTCTCTATCCCTCTCCCTTCCTCTCTGTAAAAAATCAATAAAATATATTTTTAAAAAAAGAAGTGCATGACTGTCCTGTAGATGAAGACACACTTCCTTGTCTCTAGAGGCTCATTCATCCAGAGGTGATCTCCAAATTAATGGTGCCATGATTAGATGCATCTTGTCACATAAACAAATTTAACTCATCCTTAAGTCTACCTTTTCCTTCACCTCCCATCTTTTGCTCTGTTTGGTTGCTGAGTCTTTATTAATTCTTCTTCCTAAGTGTTCTTTATATGTTTTTTTTTCTTCCTTTTTCTATTACCACTTTTTTTTAGTTCAGGAGTTCTTAACATTTGAAATGATTTCAAAAACATTTTTATTTTATCTTTTTGTTTCTGGTCTGTATTCTTACACTACTGCCTGTATGATATCCCTAAAACACAAATCTTGGTGTGATAACTCTGCTGAAAAGCTTTCAGTAGTTCTTCGCCATCTAGAGGAAAAAAACCAAACACTTCCTGGTCTCATAGTAGTCATGGTTGAAATCAGAAGGGTTGGTGATGTCTTAGGGATAGTGTGGAGTGAGGAAAAATAGGGAAGGGCCTACAACGTAAGTGAGGAGCTGTGCTGGGAAGGTGGGAAGCACATGGGGAAATGTTGCCAGAGCAGCAGGGGGATAATGGTTTCTAGGAGGCAGTTATCAGTAACAGCAGATGCTGCAGAGGGGTCAAGTGGAAGGACCGGGAACCTTCAGAGCAACACCGGCTTTACTCCTGCACTGTGGAAGTGTGCAGAAGAGACACAGGCGATTATACAACAGCGTGAATGTGGAAGTGCAGGTGCAGTGGGAGCACCTGGGAGAGGCACCTGGTCTAGACTTGGCAGGAAATTAGCGGGCTGCTGGAGGATTGGGGGTACTTTGAGGGGTGGGTCTGTGAGCAGCACGTATTAAGGTCTAGAGGTGTGGAAAGCATGATTATGATTAGACCTGAAAAACTGAAAATTTTGATTAGTGAAACCAAAAAGACTTACTTTTCTGTTTTCTGATCAGGTGAGCCTGAAGATGTTGGGAAAATGACAGCTGAAAACAAAATTGTTGTAGACAGAAGAGACTTAATCCCAAAAGTGTTAACTTTGAACATAGGTGATGAGTTCTGTGGTGTGGTTTCCCACATTCAGACGCCAGAAGACTTTTTTTGTCAAAAACTACAAAGTGGACGTAAGTCACCTTTCTCAGCTTGGCTCTCAAGATAACTTCAAGAGATTCAGCAGGCAAAAGTGAAGCTAATGTGTAGAGTTGTATTTCTTTTGCTTAAGATGTGATCTGTGTTTACAGATAAGCTCGCTGAACTGCAGGCGTCCCTTAACGAGTACTGTGTTCAAGTGTCTCCACGCTTGGATTTTTACCCAACCATTGGTGACATCTGCTGTGCTCAGTTCTCGGGTAAGGAAAGAGAGTGTGGTTAAATTTTTTACTTAAGTAAAATGCAGGTGAGAGAGAATTTTCAGTTTGCACTAGATGGCCCTATTTGAAACTTGAGCATTAAAGTACACCAAATATGTCCAGTTAAACTAAATCAAAGTGCATAAAGGAAGAGGGCCGGGAATGTGTGTGGGGGGTGGGGGGAAGAAGGGGGTAGAGGAGGTTTTGATTGTTTTATCAGCCCTGCAGTTTTGAGTTTTGGGAGACTGGTGCAGATCATTCTGTTTACATCAGAATGCGAATGTGGAACCTCCCAGGGTCATGAATTCTCCAGTTTTCTTTGGAAAAGCTAGAGGGCCTGGGAGTGCAGAGCTGTCATAGCACAGCCTCTCCAGCTGCACAGGTCTGGTCTTTGATAACTGCATTTCATTATTTTCGGGTGAAAGGAGAGCCAGTGACCTCACAGAGCGGGAGACCCAAGCAGGCCTCTAGGAAAATGATTGCTCGGTTAGTGGAGTCTGGTTGACTCATACCGCCAGGTATTCTAAAATTAGCCCTGCTTGATGCCTAAGCCAATGGTCCATGTATTGATCAAGACCTTGTGGATCCCCATGACCAACATGTTCTTTGTCCTAATGAGCTAACTGTCTGCTGGGGAGACAAGGCAAGGGTGGACATAAGTCATGACAGCAAACTGCATGAGTCTAGTAAGGTAAGAAGAAAGGCGATACTGAGTAGTTGAAGGCTTCTGTTAAGCAAAGATAGCAAGCATTCATTGTTCAATAAAGCTCAATATTAAAATTTACAAGTGACCATTTCTAAATTTGGGAGGAAAAGTTTTTGTTTACATCTACATTGGAAAATCATTTGAGATTGAGTCTCCTTTTTTCAGAGGATGATCAGTGGTACCGTGCCTCTGTCTTGGCGTACGCCTCTGAAGACTCTGTGCTGGTCGGATATGTAGATTATGGAAACTTTGAAATCCTGAGTTTGAAAAGACTGTGCCCCATAACTCCAAAGTTGTTGGAATTGCCAATGCAAGCGATAAAGTGTGTGCTGGCAGGTATGAAATTTTTATGGTCCCTGTATTTTTAAATGATTAAAACCTCAAGTAGGAGTATTAGAATTGAAATTTACTGATAAGATAAAGGAACATGTTTAGACATAACTTATTTAGTGGAAAAATAATCCTTAATAGAACACTTAGGAAACACTTTCTGTAATAAAACAAAACTTAATGTACCTGTGGTTATGAAATTGAGTGTTCTTTGCTATTTATGGAGCATGCATTATTAATATCATAGAAGTCTATTAACTACATAAAGTAGAGTGAAACCCACTTATAAAAGCAATAAGAACATTACAGGTATGTGCTTAGAAATTGCTATGTATGTAATCTGTCCCAGAGGGCTTCTTTTCACGTCAATAATTGGCTTCTATACCTTCATGTATATGTATCCTAATTTAACTAATAACCAATTATAAGAATGCTACTTACCTATATTTTACAACCTGTCCGAGATCATTTACTTAAGATGGGTTGCGAGGTGTAGGTATGTTGCTAACAGGTCCTTAGGAGGTGTTGGTGGGTGTGCTGCTTTTCCTGTTTGTGGTGGTTCTCCAGAAGGCGTTAAACTAGTGTACCCATCTGTCCGAAATGCAGAGGTAGTCAATGCCTTCATACCTGGGTGCACCAAATAGGTATTTCTGTGTTAGTTCATCTTGGCCAATTTTGGTGAGCTAAATTCATTATCAGTGAGGCTATTTTTTTGTAGGTTACATGGCTTTTATATTTTACTAGAGGCCCGGTGCACGAATTCGTGCATGGGTGGGGTCCCTTGGGGTGGCCTGTGGGGATTGGGCCCAAACCGGCAGTCCAACACCGCATGCCACTCCTACCTGCCGCTCCTGCTCATCCCGGCCCCACTGCGCCCAGTCAGTCCCCATTGGGAGAGGCTTGTGCCACCACAGTGGTGCTTGCCAACCGTGAGCCCTGTGTCTGGCGCCCATCCCGAGGGGGATGGGGGAGGGTCCGGAACGTGATGGGCCCTCTGGGCAGGCAGTGGGATGGTCTTGCTGGCTTGGGATTTGGATCCGTTCTGCTGCCACCAGTGGTTGGTAGCCACCTGGTGGCTGCTTTTATATCATTTCTTCCTTGCGGAGCATCTGGGGAGGGGAAGTGGCCACAGTGCCCGAGGCCAACTTCCAGGAGGCCACCAGTGGCACTGTCAGGATTGTGCTGGCAGGGCCAGTCCATCGGTGCCTGGCCCGTTTTCTGGAGATTGGACCTGCAGGACTACTGAGGGAGGGAGTGTCTGCCGCCGGGCTGGTGGTCCACCAGGATGGGTCAGTCAGCTGAGCGTCTGCCCCCTGGTGGTCAGTGCGTATCAAAGCGACCGGTCAACTGGTCATTCGGTCGCTTAGGCTTTTATATATATAGATGAACTAAGCACTATGTTGGGGTTGCCGTAAATGCTTCATATATGATGTAAGGGACCAGTGTTTTTTCCTGGATTTCTCATACTTTTGTTTATGATTTTCATAGCAACCTTATTAAGACATAATTTACATATACCACAAAATTCACTATTTTAGCTATACAACTCAGTGATATTTAGTAAATTTACCAAGTTGTATAATTATCACTGTAACCCTGCTTCAGAATATTTCCATCACCCAAAGGAGATCTCTTGTGCCCGTTTATAGTTAATCCTTGCTCCCCAGGCAACCAGGAATCTGCTTTCTGGCTTTACAGATTTGCTTTTCTGGACATTTCGTATCAGTGGAATTATGTGTTGTTTTTTTACATAGAACTGTAGAAGGTTTTACAGGCGTTTTCTTTGTAATTTTGCCTTCATTTGCATGTTTAGAAAATCTTTCTGCTCAGATGGAACTTTTTGGTTCCAGTGTTTGTCACAGATTACTTAAATGCACCTTTGTGGAAATATAAAGCTGAATTTCTAAGTGCTTGCTGTAAGAAATACTTTAACATCCTTTAAAAAAAATTCTTTGTTAGGAGTAAAGCCATCATTAGGAATTTGGACTCCAGAAGCTATTTGTCTGATGAAAAAGACTGTACAGAACACAATGATCACGGTGAAAGTGGTGGACAAGTTGGAGAACAGTTCCCTGGTGGACCTTATTGATAAATCCATGACACCTCACATCAGTGTTACTGAAGTTCTCATAGATGCAGGCTTTGCTGCCCGGGAAAAGGGGATAGTGACAGAGAAGCTCATGAAAGAAGCCAATGGTAAGTAAAATGTCAGTCAGACAATGTTCAGGCTGGAGTTCAGATGATTTTGTGAATATGTAGGTTTTCATATGTTCAAAAAGAATTATGTTGCCCGGCCGGTGTGGCTCAGTGGCAGAGCATGTAACCATGAACTAAGAGGTCACCAGTTGGATTCCTGGTCAGGGCACATGCCTGGGTTGCAGGCTCGATCCCCAGGGGTTATGCAGGGAGACAGACAAGTGTTGTTTCTCATCGATGTTTCTAGCACTCTATCCCTCTTCCTTTCTCTCTCTAAAATCAATACAGTAAAAGAATTATGTTGAGTACTTGTTGTCTTTTAAATCAGTCATTGGTCTAAATACATGTAAGAGTTGTTTGGGAACTGAATATTTGTTAAAATTTTATGGATCACTGGCCGCTGAAGGTCAGTCAGAAATGTGAATGAATTTGAAATGTGAAATGTACTGAGGGTAGTAATGGTTGATTGTAATACTGTCAACTTTCCTATGAATTCACTAAGAGAATCATTGACAATTCAGTTCTTCCAAAGCAGATTTCTCAGACCATTTGGTTTTCTAAAATGTTCATTTATTTTCACAGCTCCCTTGGGTGTAGAAGCAAAACTAAATCCATTGGCATGGACATGGGTTGCCCTTACTGTTGACCAAACAGTAGATGTTGTGGTCTGTGTGATACATAGTCCTGGAGAATTTTATTGTCATGTGCTTAAAGAGGACAGTAAGTTGACTCATTTATATTTTTTCACAGATACATTGGTGTAGATAAGAACTCAAGATGAGTTTACTGAGTGATAAAAGTACTCTTTCCAAGAAGGGCCAAGTGGGTATTTGTACCTCCAAGAAAGATATGGTTAAACGTAGTTGCCTTTTATTTCAATTTTAAGCCCTTATTTCTATTTCCAACATCTCTCCTTATATTTAAACCAGTTTAGATTTCACAAAATGTCTCCTAAATTCAGTTTTGAAAATTAAATTTAATTGTTGGTTTCATTGAAATACAATATATATATATATAAGTGCACAAATAAGAGTATGATATAAGTTATCACAAAGTCAAAACACTTGTGTAACCAACATCTAGACCAAGTAATAAAGTATTGCCAGTAACCCAGAAGTTTCCTTCATGTCTTCCTATCACTACCGCTTCTCTCTTTCAAGAGTAAATACTAACCTGCCTTCTACTAGCATAGATTTTTTTTTTCTGGTTTTAAACTTCATATAAATGGAATGATACAATATGCACTCTTTAGTGTTGGTTTTCTTTACATTGTTTTTTAAAACTGGCAATCATTTTTACATGTAACTGTGGCTTGCTTTTTTGTTGCTGCATAGTGTTCTACTGTATGAATATACCACAGTTTATTATTTCCACTGTTGGATGTTGGGCTGTTTCTAGTTTTGAGGTATAAAATAATGTTGCTATGAATATTCTCAAATTTAGTGCACATGTGCATGCGTTTCCATTGATTATATTCCTAGGAATGAACTTACTGGCTATATCTTAGAGCAGCGGTCGCCAACCTTTTGGACCTCATGGACCACCAGTGGTCCATGGACCACCGGTTGGTGACTGCTGTCTTAAAGGTATGTATATTTTCAGCTTGGGTCAATGAAGGCCGAAAGTGAATATGACAGTTGTCAATTTAAGTGTTCTAGTTCAGCAGTCGCCAAAAGTTACAAAAGAGTATTAGTGGAGCCCTGGCAGGTAGCTCAGTCGGTTAGAGCACTGAACCTGTCAGTGAATGCATAAATAAGTGCATTGTTAATCAGGCGTTTTCTCTCTCCCTCCCTCTCTCCCTTTCTCTCTCTAAAATCATTTTTTAAAAATATGTAATGAAAAGTAAGTTTTCTATTTCCTCTTCTGAATTTTTGTTGTTGTTGTTGTTAATCCTGGCCCGAGGATATTTCTCCATTGATTTTTAGGGAGAGTGGAAGAGAGAAGGAAAGACTGAGAGAAACATCGATGTGAGAGAAGCACACCTACCTATTGGTTGCCTCCTGAACGAGCTCCAACCAGGGCCTGGGCCAGGAGGAGCCTGCAACCAAGGTACCTGCCTTTGACCGGAATCAAACCCGGGACCCTTTGGTCTGCAGGCTGATGCCCTATCTACTGAGCCAAACTGTCTAGGGCTCAATTTTCTGAATACCTTTTCAGAAGTACATACTCTGTACATTTGCTTATGTAAGTGTACATATTCCTTTTATGTAGGCATTAATGATAAAGTACTGTCTGTATATTATTTTTGCAGTTTGCTTCTCTCATTCTATCTTGGATATCAGTTCTCATAGTGTTTTCTCTCTTCTTTTTCTAATACACTTTCTATTGTAGAATAATTGAGATTCACAGAAAAGCTGAAAAGATGGTACAGAGAGTTCCTGAGCACCCCTCACTGAGCTTCCTTTGTAGTGAACATCTTGTTGCTGTATACTGATAACAATGTCACTGTGCTCAGTAAATCGTTGGCATAGGGTTTACTGGGAAGATTAACTAAATAATGACTTAAAATTTGCCCAGTTTTTATTTTTATTTTTTTTTTAATATATAGGGTGTCCCAAAATTCATGCAGGAAGTAATTTTGATAGAAAACAGAGGTTTATAATTAAAAATTGTGAATTTTTTATTGACTCATAAAGTATACAGTATAGGGTTATGTATGGAATAGCACATCAGGTAAATGGCCTCCACAGCTTTGCTGGCACATACGAAAAGCCGTGGTCTTCATTGGTCTTCATTGTCCCTGCTCCTGGGCCATAATTGGTACTTGGTAAGGTGCCGGGGTCCAGCCCCAGCAGGTCCAGGGGTTCCCCAAAGGTGTGGACGGAGTCGGCGAAGAAGGAATGACACGGAGACAGCGTTCAGTTGATCAGCAGCCTAGCCAGGATCTCTAGCCAGGATCTCCAGCCAAGTTCTGGTCTGGATCTCCAGCGAAGTTCTGCTGTTTATTGTCTTGTTACATCCGTATTTATCCCAGTTGATTTTAATCCTGTCAATTTCTATTACAAAGGTTAGGGCGTTTCTTATCTCCATTCCAGGGAGTAAAGATTATGTAGCTTAAGCATGATTGTTTGTAGTGATTAACTACCCGCCTGGCACTTAGTTAAGGAGTTTCATCCCCTCCCTGACTTCAGGGAAAAATTCCTACCTGGGGAAACAACCTTTCTTGGAGAGGTGACCTTGGTTAAAACACACAGCGCTAAGGGGAGCAAACATATTAAGAACAGTATGCTATATACGCCAGGTCCCTTGAAACATATGCTGTGCAGATGTTTCTTTCCTACAGCGACTGTGTCAAGCAGCAAGGATGGACCGGCTTCCGGCAGTAAGGCTTATCAAATTGAAGGGATTGAAATCAAAGGGCAACAGATATTAGAATCTGATTCAATAAACCAAGGAAAATTAGGCTTTTATTTTTTGTTGTTGTTGTTAATGCTCACGCAAAATTCAAATCTTGCGTGAATTTTGGGACACCCAATATATATTTTTATTGATATCAGAGAGGAAGAGAAGGAGAGAGAGAGAGAAACATCAATGATGAGAGAGAATCATTGATTGGCAAATTTGCCCAATTTTTAATGAAAAGGGAAAAGCATTTGGTGTACTTAATACTTGTTTGGGGATATACCTGAGATTATATGATTAAAACATTTTTTAGCTTTAAAGAAAAATCTATATTCTGCATTTTTAAAAAAATATTAAATGCTGCATGTGTATTGTATTTTCAGCTTTAAAGAAACTCAATGATTTGAACAAATCACTAGCAGACCTTTGCCAGCAGAAGTTGTCTAATGACTTTAAGGCAGAAATAGGGCAACCTTGTTGTGCTTTTTTCTCAGGTAAGTTGCAGTTGGTGCAACCTTGACTTTACCAGAACCTTTTGTTTCTTGACATTCAACCCCCTTTTTATAATTTAAATTTTTATTGAATGTATTGGGGTGACATTGTTTAATAAAATTATATGGGTTTTATCAACTCTTATTTTTGATGTATATTTTCTTTCTGATGTTTAAGCAAATATTTTTCACACTTGACATTAAGTGAATGCTTAAGATGTTTTTTCTTCTCTCTTTGACCAGGAACTTCCAAATGATACTTTCATACTTAAACTTGGTTAAATGCTTTTCTTTCCAAAATTTCTGATAATACTAAAATAAATTAGATAATGGAAAACCTGTCCACTGTAGATTTATTGTTTTTTCTGGTCACCCTGTGCTTACTTATTTTGAAGTTAAATTTAATGAGATATCTTAATTTCATTGCAAGACTTTTTCTATTTACTTTTTATATTATTTTACCAAGTAACAATTAAAACAATCTGTCAGTAGTAGCGAGAGTATTTTAAGTCTTCCAGATTGACAGACATGCTTACATTTACCTTTACATTCTGATAATTTAAGGACAGGTGATGAATGAAATCTTTATCTTATATCAGATGTAAAAGTGTGGTGCTGTAAAAATTTTGGAGGTATTCTAAAAATTGATTTTGAGTATTCTTGTATGAATCTGTGAATGAAAGCTAAAGGCATCATCTGTGGAAGAGCAGGTTTATTAGTTGCTAGACAAATGATGTCTTTTTCATGATACAACTTCCATGTTATAAACTTTATCTTAAATCTAGGTGATGGCAATTGGTATCGTGCTTTAGTCAAGGAAATTGTACCAAATGGAAACATTAAAGTACATTTTGTGGATTATGGAAACATTGGAGAAGTTACTGCAGATGAACTCCAAATGATCCCTTCTGAATTTTTAACACTTCCATTTCAAGGGATACAGTGTTGGTTAGTAGGTATGATGTAGAATAAGAAATCTTCTCTACTGTCTTCTAATACTTAGAGTGCATAAACATCTAAGTATTAATATCTATAATTTTAATATTTTGTGTAAGTTAGAAGATCTTACTTTATTATATACAATTTCAAAATGTATTTTTAAAGATACTGGCCAGACTGTCTGTCGATGTCAGAGTAGGGAAGCAGCTGCTTTTCTGTACTGTGATGGGCGGGAAAATGGATGTCTTCTCATGAAGGTATTTTGCTTCCAATAATTTATCCCAAAGAACTAATCCTGGAATTTTACAAAGTCCACCTACAAGGAAACTCATTCCACTGCTGTTAATAAAAGCAAATCAACCTAAATAATAAGAGAAGATGGGTTAAATGATGCGCCATACAATGGGTAATGGTAGTGTCTGGTTCATGGGGTTGTTGTGAGGATTAAAGGAATGTTCAGAACAGGGCCTGGCACTCAGAGGTCCTGTTTTCCTGTTTGTTATTACATAGTCATTAAAAGGAGGTTAAATGTGTCATTGATAGAAGAATTGTTCATGACTTAAGTGAAGAAAACAGTTACAAGGAGATGCAGCACAGCGTTATAACTAGGAGGACGGACTCTAGGACCAGCTCTGCTCCCTACCAGCTGTGAGACCTCAAGCAAACTATTTAAACTCTGCTCTCATTTCCTCCCATGCACACAGTAACAGTACCTTCCTCCAAGAGATAAAAGTATAAAAAGCACTTAACAGTGCCTGGGCACTGTTATACCCATAATAGCTATTATTATTATAAAAAATTTATTTAAAAAAGAAATATGAGTATATATGTTCATGTGTGTATTTCCCTGAAAACTGTGGAAGGTTGGATACCAAAATGGTAACAGTGGTCTGTCTGGAAGCATAGATGCTTTTCATTTGTTCTTTTGCTTATTTGTTTTCTTTCTACTTAATTTGTACTAAGTATGTTTCAGATTATTGTTTTTAATTACCACGTTTTATGTCAGTGTTTCTTAATATGTGGCCCCCGAACCAGATGCAGCAACATGAGAACTTAAAAATGCAGATTCTCGTTCCCCACTCAAGACCAACTACTAAATTGCAAACTCTTGGGTGGGGCCCCTAAATCTGTTTTAACAAGCCCTCTAGGTTATCCAGATGCACACTGAAGTTTGAGAATCACTGTTAAGAATAGGGTATAAGCCAAAATTAGCAAAGAAAAAGTATCTGTGGCTCAGTAGTTTAAAATGATATTTTAAAATATTAGAAAACTGTTCACAAAGGTGAATTATGTGGTTGACATCTTTTTTTTATTTTATTACCAGTTTAATTGGCCACTCATCATTGTGTGTAAGAGAACATAAAAACATCTTCTAAAAGAAATAATAGCCCTAGCTGGTTTGGCTCAGTGGATAGAGCGTCGGCCCGAGGACTGAAGGGTCCCAGGTTCAATTCTGGTCAAGGGCATATGCCTGGGTTGTGGGCTTGATCCCCAGTGTGGGGTGTGCCAGAGGCAGCCGATCAGTGATTCTCATCACTGATGTTTCTCTCTCTCTCTCCTTCTCCCTTCCTCTCTGAAATCAACAAAAAAATATTTTTTAAAAAGTTAAGAAATAACAATTCTATTTTTGCCTATTGGGAAAATGCCAGGTAAAGACACATTAGGAGGAAAGTAAGGAAAAGACCCTGAGCAGTAAATTTGCAAATGCATTATTGGTAAATCAGATATGCAGGGTGTAGATACAGAATTGAGTATTGGAAAAAGATATTCAACATTGCTGACCTGAAGCAAAAATACAGCATGGCATATACTAGTAAGCCTAACCAATGGACCCAGACACCAGGGGGGGTGAGGGCGTGAGTCGGGGGCTGGGGGTGCAATGGGGGCTAAGGACACACATGTAATACCTTAATAAAGAAAAAAAATGCAGCGTGGGCACAGAATTCTTCTTAATGCTGTTCTGCATATATTTGCCAGATATACAGCCTAGAAACAAACACTGGACTAAGGAAGACATAGCAAAATTTCAGATGTGCGTTGCAGGGATAAAACTCCAAGCCCGAGTGGTTGAAATCTCTGAAAATGGAGTGGGACTTGAGCTCACCGATCTCTCCACTTGTTATCCCAGAATAATTAGTGATATGCTCATTGAGGAACATGTGGTTGTAAAAGCCAGTTCACCACAAAAAGACTTTACAACAAACAGACCTGTCAATAAGCCTGATCTTCAGATTGAAACCCCAGGGCATCAAGGTAACATTTTTAAGCTATTTGTTTGTTATTTAAATTTGTGTTATCCTTTGTTTTCAAAGGCTGTGAAAAATATTCTATTCTGAAGGATACCATTTTCCTATAGAAATATGCTTTGTGGAGATAGATTAATAATAGGCTATCTATAATAATAAAAGCATAATATGCTAATTAGACCAGATGTCCTTCTGGACATCCTTCCAGACGACCTTCCAGATGAAGCCGGGCTACGAGGGAAGCCGTGCCGGCAGCCGGGGGAAGGAAGGCCTACTCTTGCACGAATTTCATGCATTGGGCCTCTAGTTGAAGTTAATTTAATATTTATTGAAACATGATGGTTTTATTCAACCAACACTGTACTCATTTTTAATGTAGTTACTTATCAGGTAAACTTGCATCATACATTTGTGTATCCCTTAATGTTTGAATACATTTTAAGAATGATACTGAATATACTACAGAAATGGAAATGTATTACAGAAACACAGTACTACAGGAGTGCAGTGGTTCAAAGATTCTCATTACAGATTGTTTTTTTAAAATTTTTTTTATAACACCCACAAAATTCCTCAAATTGAATAGATTGTTTTGTAAAAATACAGATATTATTTTGGGAAATTTGGAATGTTGATGAAAAAAAACAGTGAATAAATACATTACTAGGAAAGAATACTGAATTGGACCTGTTTCATGGAGACCTTTGTTTGGTATGTTTTCAGCTGTCTCTTTAGCTCAGCAGTGGAGGACAATAGAATTGCCAGTTGATAAAACTTTACAAGCCAGCATATTAGAAATCATAAACCCAAACTTATTTTATGCTCTGCCAAATGACATGCCGGGTAAGAAATTAAAATTTGAGACCCATTTATGCTAACCTTTTTAACTGTAAAACGAACGTGCTTATCTGAAGTCACTAGGGAATGGGGAGAAGGAGGAGGGTAATAACTTTGTCTCAAGGTTTTACGGAAGAATTGATCTTATTAGCACTTCAGGCAGATTCACGAATAAAAACACCAGTGTGGACATAAATAGAATGCCCTGCATTCAGCATCTGTTCAACCTAGTCTTAATAATCTACAGCTTTTTATAACAAAACAATGTCTTGATTACTGTATAACTTCTTGTTTAAATGCATTGTGTTCAATTGTATTTACCAAGTTAATCTTCAACAGCCGTGTTAGAGAATTTTTTATTTTTAATTCTCACCTGAGGATATTTTTTCCATTGATTTTTTTAGAGTGGAAGAGAAACAGAAACATTGATGTGAGAGAGACACATCGATTGGTTGCCTCTTGCTTGTGCCCCAACTGGGGCCCAGGATTGAACCTGCCACCGAGGTAATCAAACCTGTGACCCTTTGGTCAGCAGGCTGACACTCTAACCACTGAACCACACTGGCCAGGGCCATTTAAGAGAATTTGAAACAAAACTTTTTATATTCAAAGAGTACTTTGTATTCTGTTTATAATCATAGTGTTAGTATACCTTTAGAAACTTAGAGAACGGTTTAAACCAGGGGTGGGCAAACTTTTTGACTCGAGGGCCACATTGGGTTCTTAAACTGGACCGGAGGGCCGGAACAAAAGCATGGATGGAGTGTTTGTGTGAACTAATATAAATTCAAAGTAAACATCATTACATAAAAGGGTACGGTCTTTTTTTTTTAGTTTTATTCATTTCAAATGGGCCGGATCCGTCCCACGGGCCGTAGTTTGCCCACGGCTGGTTTGAACTGTATAGCGTATAAGTAGAGTAGCGTATAAGTATTTTTAATTTTCCTTTTTTGTTTCATGGAAGTTTACAATTAAGGCTTCTTGTCAGTGTTGTTTGAGTGTATCCTTGTAGTGTAGAATGTGAGTTAGTGCAAGTTGGGTGGTAGCTATTCAAAATAATTTGCAGATATTTAAAGGCTGAAGAAAATAAACCTTTGTTTCAAATTGTCAGACCTAGAATTGTGATAATACCAATAACTGCTTAAATTTATCTCTGATATTACAAATAATTATCCTTCATCTGTGGAATAGAAAGCAAGGGTTTAGGATTTTTCAATCCTGATAACATATACTAGTAGTATGACAAATTGGAAGTATTTTATTAACTGGAGGCATACCTCAGAGATGATGCAGTTCAACTCCAGACCACTGCAATTAAGCAAATATCACCCTAAAGCAAATCTCATGAATTTTGCTTCCCACTGCATATAAAAATATTTACACTCTACTTTAGTCTATTAAGTATTCAATAGCTTTATTTCTAAAAAGAAAATGTATATTTCTTAATTGAAAAATACTTCATTGCTAAAAAGTGCTGTCATCTGAGCCTTTAGCAAGTTGTAAGCTCTTTGCTGGTGGAGGGTCTTACCTTCAATTTGTAAAAAACACAATATCTGAAGCACTATAGAACCGGGTGTGCCTGTATAACACACTCACCGCAAAGCACACCAAACAATTGTAAAAATACAGCTTTATCATTTTTCGTAAGTGTGAACACCCTAGTACAGCAACCCCAAGCAAGACATTAGTCTCCACAGACTTCCTTCTTGCCCCTCCCAGTACTACATCCCTTCAGCACAAGATGACCAATAGGGTTTTATTTATTTTTAAAAAATAAATGTATATTTTAATATACACAGAGGTTTTTGGGGGTTATTAGATTTAACATTGTTTTGTATACTATATTTAATAATAGTATTGAAAATTTTTTCACAAAAGATTGTTTTTATATATTTTAGAAGATCAGGAAAAACTGTATGTATTGACAACTGAATTGTTAGTATATTGCAATGCTCAGACGAGGCAATCATCCTATAGACCGAGAGTGGGAGATGCGTGCTGCGCCAAATACACAAGTAAGATTCTTCTAGGGAAAATACTTTTCTGTTCTCTTTCACATGAAATGATATGGATCTTGTTATTTAAGATGCACATTTCACTTGATTAGGTAGAGAAATTAAAGAAAAGGTCATGGGTTTAATTCAAATATTGGAGTTATTCAGCTTTTCTGTTCCATAACCACAGTTATACTTAGGCAAGGGTATAGGTAGAGATTTACAAATCTGTCAGTACTTCTAGATAACCAGCTCTAGATAATAATACTCTATATCAGCGGTTCTCAACTTGTGGGCCGAGAACAATGAAAATACATCCTGCATATCAGATATTTACATTACGATTCATAACAGTAGCAAAATTACAGTTATGAAGTAGCAACGAAAATAATTTTATGGTTGGGGGTCACCACAACATGAGGGAACTGTATTAAAGGGTCGTGGCATTAGGAAAGTTGAGAAGAACCACTGCGAGTCTATATGGTGGATCAGTAGGTATTTATCAATTAAACTACATTAGACATATATATAAGAAAAGTTAAAACGGAATCATTTGGGGGTCTGGGATAGATTTATTAAATTTACATTATTTCTAACGGGGGAAAAATGATTCAGTTTTCGAACAAATCGCTTCTTGAATAGCCTTCTGGAATAAATTAAATTTGAGAAACTGTAAGTGATAATTTTTGGTTAGGTTAAATATTCTTTTTTTTTTTTTAAATATAGAGGAAGGGAGAGAGATAGAGAGTTAGAAACATTGATGAGAGAGAAACATCGATCAGCCGCCTCCCGCACATCTCCTACTGGGGATGTGCCCGCAACCCAGGTACATGCCCTTGACCGGAATCGAACCCGGGACCTTTCAGTCCGCAGGCCGACGCTCTACCCACTGAGCCAAACCGGTTTCGGCAGGTTAAATATTCTTTATTACTTTTGTAGTGTTGTATAAACACTATTCATAGGCTAACCATGTGGTGTACTATAATTAGATTTCTATTTTGTAGCGCTTTTTGTTGTTACTGGTGTTCTGTATACTTTCACTAATTACCTCTAGTTCTCTGCATTGGTGTAAATTGAGTGAACACTTAATGTACTTTTATCAACTTTTATTGTATTAGAAGCCTCTTTAAACTTCTGAACCACTCCTTTCTAGACTGCTTGCCCTCCAGACCTGAGCCATCATCCTGGACTTTTCCCTTCACCATCATGCTGGGAGTTGTTTCAACACCACCCACCCTTGTTTCTTTGATTTCTCCCCCACCCCACCTTGTTGTCTAGATCTCCCCCTCAGTCATCGGGATCCCTTGTTTTCGGAATCCCTTACTTTACTGTAATATTTGGGTATATTCCATTCTCCAGAAGCTGATAAAAGGTACATATAAGATGAATTTTAATTATCTCTCATGTTTGAAAAATTCCATTATGTTTTCAGGTGATGATCTCTGGTACCGCGCTATTGTTCTGGGGGTGTCGGAGGTCGAGGTGAAAGTGATCTATGCGGACTATGGAAACGTGGAAACTCTGCCTCTTTGCAGAGTGCAGCCGATCTCCGCCAACCATCTGGAACTGCCTTTCCAAATTATTAAATGTTCGTTCGAAGGTAGATAAGTCACTTTCCAATTTGGGTGTCTCTGGGTTGTTGCTTTTTCCTGTTTGTTCTAGAGCTCGAAGTCTGAATCAAATAGGTATTTCAAGTAAGTGCCAAGATTTCTAAATATCAAGCAGAGTTTACAAAGAAATCTCCTATCTTTTATTTTTTCATTCTCACAAAAATGATGTTCAGTTGGTCCATCTTTGTTTCACAGATGGTTTCATAGTGCCCAGGTTTAGAGGTTGTTTTGTCCCAGGTTGCAGAACTAGGAAGTGGCAGGGCCAGGATGAACGTGGGTCACCTGACCCCTCTTGTGGGGGGTCTTCCTGCTGTGTCACCCTCTGTCCTTAGAGACATTCAGATGACACTGCGTATAGTATTATCTGCATATTTTCAACTCTTCTCTTGGATTTGTATGAAGTGTGCTGAAGTATTACAGTAGACTTTTACTTACTCCCGATTTCTTTACCTGGAGGTACCCGCAGATAAGAACAGTCTGCTTTGGTTTTGACTCAGGGAGTTGGGGAACTGTTACTGTTTTTTCTCCCACATGAATATATGTCCAGGAAGGCAACCAATTTTCTGTTTGGGCCCTCCAGACCTAGATTAGTGCTTGACACACAACAGGGATCAACGAGTACCTAAGTTTTATTTTTTTTAATGCAGCAAATAGCAGTAGTACATCAAAGCATACATAAACCTAGCTAAAATCAGTGAGGCTTTTTCTTATTATCCTTAGATAATTTATCTAAATACTACCTTTTTAAAGGGACTTAAAGATTAACTCTAATATGTAATTTTTTTTCCAGGACTAATGGAATTGAATGGAAGCTGTTCTCAATTAGTAATAGAGCTACTAAAAAACTTCATGTTGAATCAGAATGTAACGCTTTCTGTAAAAGGAATCACTAAGAATGTCCATACTGTGTCGGTTGAGAAAAGCTCTGAGAACGGCGCTGTCAGTCTAACTGATAAGCTGGTGATGTATGGTCTGGCAAGAGACATCACATCTAAAAAGCAAAATGCTCTAAATAAAGGTATTTTTTCCAAGTGTAATACAAATGTAAGTGTAATTAAGAATCGCTGTCAATTTAGTTGAACTCATCTTTCCTTACTCCCAGTGGCCACATTCCCCCCCTCCTCCTCTGTGAGCCCAGTGGCAGGGCTCCAGGTCCTGACGCCGCCTCGAGGACCTCCTGGATGGAAGCAGGCCGCGCAGTCCAGACTGTCCTTAGATCAGGCTCAGCAGCACTGTCCTTGGAATTGATGCCAAGAACGTTAGAAATGTCGGGCATTCAAAGTTACTTCCAGTTAACTTTTGATCCTGGTGAAAGTGAAAAACACCCACATTTTTTAGATTGGATCTTATGATATTTCAAAGATGATGATTTGGCAGGCTTGCCCTCAGCCAAAAAGAGACATCCCATATGAGAGGCAGAAGACCTAAAACCTTGGAGACATGGGCATTCATTTGGTAAAATCCCTGGACACAGTAGAGATAGCATGGAAACGCAAACAGAAGGTTAATTGATCAAGTCTTTTGTAGTTGGAACCCATGACTGGGGAGGGGCATATGTTCAGACTTTAGGATTTTTGTTATTTATATTGCATGTTTGTGACCTAAAGACTTTTTGCATTTGCTTTTAGAAAAGACGAACAGGATGAATTGCTGCTGCTCAGAATTACAGAAACAAGTGGGTAAAGTTTTCTTTAAGTGAAATTATCCTTTTAACACTTTGAGAAATTAAATGCTACTATTTTTTTCACCCATAGGTTGAAAAACATGAACAGATTCTTCTCTTCCTCTTAAACAATCCAACCAATCAAAATAAATTTATTGAAATGAAAAAGTTGTTAGAAAGTTAAGTAAGTAAAATTTGCTGTTTTTGCTACCTCTGTAACCAGCAGTCAGACACCTGCAGTCCTGGTCTCAGGGCAGAGCTGCTGGAGTGAAAGCTCTCTGCGAGGCTGTGCTTTATTTTGTGACCTAATGATCAGAGGCCTGGTTAAATGTTTTGGCTGTTTTCCTAAGTTTTATTGGGTAATCTTCCTTTGACACTGCCAGTGGCACTGAGCCCAGGGGTGCGTGTTCAGGTTGCAGCAAACTTTCCTACTGTTGTTTGATTTGGGGGAGTGCTCATGTTGATATGTGGAGGGACTCGTAATAATTGCTGTGATGTAAAGCATAGCTCGAAATGCTTTGTGTCTAGATGTGAGATCAACTCTCACTTGTGTGCATTGCTATAACAGTGTTTAGCTTTTAAAAGAAAACACCAAAAAAAATACGTTTTTACTGATTTTTAGAGATAGAAGAAGGGAGAGAGATAGAGAGATGGAAACATTGATGAGAGAGAAACATCATTAATCTGCTGCCTCCTGCATACTCCTCACCAGGGGATTGAGCCTGCACCCAGGCATATGCTTTGACCAGGAATCAAACTGGTGACTTCTTGGTTCCTAAGTCGATGCTCAACCACTGAGCTACACCGGCCGGGATGTTTAGCACTTTTTGTGAGGAAGTTCCAAGGTTTCAAGAATGGAAAATGGGCTGCACTGATGGTATATTGCATTTCAAAACAAAACATACTCTTTTCTTTTGGCTGTGGTGATTCTAGTGGTTAAAAGACAAAATTGGTGAGTTTTAAACAATAGTTCCCTTGCTGCTATTCCCTGTTACTAACTGGGATCCTTTGTTCTGAGATGGTCCTCAGAAATAACTTGTGATCAGTAAACAGCCAGTTGGAAGTTGCCCTTATCACTTAATTCAAAGAGATTAATTCCAGCCAAAAGCAAAGGATCTTTGACTATTTTAATGTGTGCACTCTTGTTGGTTGAAGTGTAGTTTATATCAGACCTTTTGCAAACAGCTTGGTCTTTGTGGGTCTCTGTGGGTGTGACAGTCCTCAAGTAGTTAACTGCTGGGCTCACACATTCTTTGTACTATTGTTTGTTTCTGTTCCTAAGAAAGTATAGCCAAGTTCTAAGGTAAATGTCATTAATGCAAGATCAACAGTTTTGATTCTTATGATTTATTTCCTTTACAAGTTTTGGGTTGTTTTTAACAAATGCTGACTTACAATTGCAATGACAACTTTCAGTGCTTTCTCATGCAATGAGTTGTAATACTGACTGCTTTTTGTGTACTTGGGTTTAAAATCATTATTGATACTTTTAATTTCATAGATTAAGGACATGCAAAGACACGAACTTCTGGAATTTAGTGCTAGTGCCAGTCAAGTTGATGAACTTGCATGCTCTGTTACTCTTCATCTGTGTAATAGGCTTTTTTCTAAAGATTGTGGAGAGTGCTTACACACACCTTCAGATGAAACCTGTATTTTCTGTTGTTTCTGAATAGATTGAACACATTACTTAAAAAAAAAAAACAACCACCACTTGATTTAAAGCATAGTAGTTGAATTGACTTTTCCTCTGTGGGAATAAATACATATTCTATCTACATTTGAATACTGTAATACCATATATTTGGGCAGTGCTTTACTTAAAAGGAACTTTTACATCTAATCCCATAGTTCATCTTCACAGCACCCTTGAAAAGAAAGTACGACCCCATTTTCTAGGTGAGGCAGCTGAGGCTGAGAGGTTAGATGGCTGCCCAAAATCACACAGCCTGAAAAGTAGGTCTTCTGACTCAAAGCCGACTTCTCTCTACTGCCCCCTGCTTCTTACCTGTCTGCTGTGCTTCAATATCTTTTTAGGTTCCATCAATCTGAAGTGCATGAAACTACGGTTATATTATTAGAAAAAATTACATACATGGTTACTTAAGTAGATTTCCTTCATTCTAGTGAAAATGTAGTTGAATATTTAGTACTTTAAGCCATTCCTCCTAGAGATAGAGAAAATGTGTTTTAATTTTGTTTCATCATCTCTGGAGAAATTTGTTTTAATTTGTTAGTAATTGTAGGAGTGATGTGATGATGAGAACATAAAACTAACCTTTTGCTCAAAAGTGATACATACGTACTTTGGCATACAAGTTAATGTAAAATATTTTTATATTTGAAGGAGAGTGTGAACAGCTATATTTTATGTTTTTGAAGAGGGAGTACAAACAGCTATAATTAACACATTACACTGTTATGGTAGTGGCTAATTTTTTAACTGGCAGTTCTGACTTAATATCTAATTTCAGTTAAAAGTGAATATTTGTTTTGCTTGTACTTAAGATAGAAATTAAGAACCACGGTGACCAAGTTTTCATATACAGCATAATGATAGTTGATTTTTCTCTTTCAGAAACAGTCTGTTGGAAATAAACACTTATGAGAGAGGAAACAGTGAAGGCTAGACTAGGAGAGAAAGGACAGCATCTTGTGTGTTTGTTTATCGGAACCTTTTCTCTTTGACGTTTTCTTTAATGACCTTTGATGCCTCCACTTTTGTTGCTTACTGCTCTTCTATTAGGTAGAGTAGTTTTATTTTTCCAAGTTCTTCCTTCCAAATATATAAGCCTGGCACAGAAGATCTTCCAAATTCACAGAAATATGAGGAAGGGACACATGGGGGCTCCCTACTGTACATATAACTTTTTATTACATAAGGTACTGAAGAAAACATGGCTCCATATTAATACTGGATAAGTCTAGTTGGTGGATACATGAGCTTTATCATTTTTCGGACTTTTATGTATGTTTGAAGTACTTTATAATAAAATATCCCTGTCATCACCTGTCTATTGCACATAATAAATGTTCTTTGGTTTGTTGTTGCTCTATTTTCTGCTCCTCTTTTCTTGTGCATGCTGAGGTCATGAGCTGCTCTCCATCCTGACGTGGCTCCCTTGTCCTTTGGCCTTTGGGCACAGTCTGTCCTTGGGCTCTGGACCACTCCAGCAGGGGAAGGAAGGTTCTCTCTCTGCTCTCGCCAGCCATTATGTAGCCACTTAGATTTTTATTATAGTTAGAATTTGCCATTTTCTGAAGCACAAATGCAGGTAACAATTTAAGCTAAATTAGAAGTAAATTCTCCTAAACTCACGTGTGGAATTATGGCCAGCTGACTTTTCTGCCAGCCCTGAGTTTCTGTCTGAGAATTTTTGTGATTTTAAGTAGCAGCCTATGACAACCTCAGGAGATGTTTTCACCAACTCAAAGAGAAACTTACAAGACTTTTTTATTGTTGTTTTTACTGATAATGGGTGTCAGCTAATCTGTTAGATTCAATGGAATTTTTCCTCATGTAAAGAGTTGTTCAAATACTGATGTGCTTCCATTATATAAAAATGTATGCTGCTTTGCCCAATAAATCTTTTCATTTTGCCAGATTCCTCGTGTTCTTATTGCCAGCATTTTGCTAACTTCCTTTTCTTACTTACACATAGTAGGAGCACTACGTGCTTAGTTTGTTCATAGTCTGTTCAATTCCAGCCACAGTGAAAGTGCAAATGAAAACCATAGAATCACAAAACTTGCCTTTTTATTCTGGAAAGTTAGGGAAGCAAGTCAAAGACCACATAAAAAACCTAAGTCAGAATTCATCAGGTTCCAAGGTATTATATGCTCGTGGAAACTGCAGTTCAAACAGTTTTAATTGGATGGAGTTCACTGTCATTTGGTGGTTCAGCTGTGTGCCTTGCTCCCCAAAAGGAACTAATGTAATCAATAGCACTGGTCTCACAAGTAAACGTCTGCTAGTTTAACCCACATATTAACATACCAGCCCCCCAGGTCTTATTTCTGAGTCGGTTTAAGACAGCCGTGGGCAAACTACGGCCCACGGGCCGGATCCGGCCCGTTTGAAATGAATAAAACTAAAAAATAAAAGACCGTACCCTTTTATGTAATGATGTTTACTTTGAATTTATATTAGTTCACACAAACACTCCATCCATGCTTTTGTTCCGGCCCTCCGGTCCAGTTTAAGAACCCATTGTGGCCCTCGAGTCAAAAAGTTTGCCCACCCCTGGTTTAAGACTTTCCTGTTTGGTACAGAGTTAACATTAACTCAACAAGTATTTCCTGAGCCCCAGCTGTGTGTCTCTGACATGGCGGTAGGTGCTGTATTTACTGTTCATTAGGACCAGGTATGGCCCATCACACCTGCCTGTCCCTCATAATATCTAGTTCAGTCATAGAGAAGTAGACTAGAGCAGAGACTGTATAGCCAAACAAATAGATCACTCCCTGGTAGAGGCCGTGTGAATATTGAGACAAATCGGGTTCGGTCTAGATTTTTATTAAGGATTAAACAATGAATAGGAGTTGATGAGGAAAGCCATTCGCTATGCCTTTTCTTTTGATAGAATTCTTTTGGTGGGGCAGCCAGGAATGTAAAAGGCTCAACATTGTGAATGAGGGTGATTTATATTCTGTAATAGAGCTCTGTTGTTACATAATGCGAACTCCAGACACCAGTAACGTGAGGATCCTTACCAGCAGGACCCTAAGCTGCCAAATTCCAGGAGAGGCTGAATCCTTCTGAGGTTCGCAATGAACCACGAACCATTTGTGTGACTAGTGCGCTCATCACCAACACAACTGCCTGGACATGGCAAATGGAGCTCTTCTGGGATTAGCCAAAGAGTGACACCTGGGCAGCTCATGTGCAGGCGGTTCTGCAGGCAGACTGGCCCCCAGCAGTGCTTGCTTGAGATCAACAAAGGCTTTTTAAGGGTGGTTTTTGTTTTGTTTTCCAGATAAAAGGAGTTGGAGGGTAGCCAGTGGTTCCAAACATGAGTTAAGAAAGAGCCGCAGGATGACTTTGCTTGCCGGAATCGGTGAGGTTCCATTCCAGGATGCCCATCTGCCCAGGTGGCATTGTGGGAGGCTCACGCAAAGAACAAACACTTTTTCCATTGCCCTGCACATTGTGCAAGTTACTGGTGGAGCACTGTAGTCTAACTTCCCTAGGAAGGTTCTTGAATCCAGCCACTAGCTTTCCGATAACCTACTACCATTGGTTTCATCTAAGGCTTTAGCTGCCCAGCCTCATGCATTTTCCTTGCTTTCCTTTTATTTTACCTCGAGACCCTGAGCTGATAACCTTTCGAGGAGGAGGTGCCCACCTCTTGTGATGTGAGACCTCCAGAAGCGAGAGGGACTGTGAGTTGTATTACTGTAAGTCGGGCCTCTGCCCGCTCTGCCTCCACCAAGGGTGCAGCAGGATTCCTCTCGAAATACGTTCAACAAGTGCTTTTGCTGAGGCACACACCTGTGCATGAAAACTAGATACAAAACTTGGGAGCATTAACAGTTTGAAGTAGAGTGCTTATGCAGTTTGGTGTGTTGATTGAATGACTAACTTCTATCACCCAAGCCTTTGCCTCCCTCGTAGATATTCCATGTGTACTTGATTCAGCCAGAAGGCATCACATTTCCCAAAAGCATATCCAGTAAGATCTTGTGCACAATTCTTCTCACTGTAAAGGAGTTGGTATGTGGGCTTTAAGCCTTGGAACAATTGGTACCTACCCCAAACCTAAGGGGCTTCAACTCTGAGATGGCGGTGTTTCTGTTCCTTGGGTCTGTGCCCTCATCTGCCCCCCCCCCCCCTTCCTAATTCTGGCTCTGGCTTAATTTGCTACCTTGTGGGGCACTTTGGAATAAGGCCCTTTGTTTCCTCCGGGATGGTTTCTTTGCCATTTACGGTTATTTCCTGTTCTTTCATTTCTCAGCAAGAGGGTTCTGGAAATTCACAATTTTTTGCCTCTGTGTTGTACCCCACTTTGGGCCTTTTCATATATGCCCTCCTTGCCTTCACCATTTGGAGGACTGGATGCAAACAGTTTGAATTGGGCTTTCCTAGATGGGAACCATTGTACCCATCGGTCTTTGATTTTATAGGCCAGGGAAGTGAGCAGTTGAAGAGTAAGCATGTTTTCTCTGCCACAAAGCCAGCAGGCAACCCAGACCCCCTTTTCTCCAAAGCAGTGGCCATTCCACTGCACCGGTGTCGCCACTGATCTCTGCATGGCATTCAGAGTCATCTGCACGGCTTGTGGGTTTACTATTGAGACATGCCGTACGGGCAATTCATGAATGAATTCATTGTGTGTGTGTGTTTTATTAACCCTCACCCGAGGATATTTTTCCATTGGTTTTTAGGGAGAGTGAAAGAGAGAGGGAAAGACAGAGAGAAACACATCAATTGGTTGCCTCCTGAATGAGCCCTGACCAGGGCCCTGGCTGGGGAGGAGCCTGCAACCAAGATACGTGCCCTTGGCCAGAATGGAACCCGGGACCTTTTGGTCTGCAGGCCGATGCTCTACCCACTGAGCAAAACTGGCTAGGACTGAATTCACACTTTAAAAGGGCACTTACTCTGTAGAGTTACCAGACACTGGGAGCGTGAAGATGAAGAAGGCAAGAACTTGGAAGCAAGGGACTTACGACACAAGCCTTTTGGAATGATGGTCCTTCGTGGTGACTTTATTTTTTTAAATTTCCACAGGTCTTCACAAAAGAGGGGTTGTGAAAAGGTACAATAGTAGCTGCCCGTCTCCTCTCTATTAAAAGCCTCCAGCCTTGCTAGTCTCCTGCCACTCACCACTCGAGCTGGTGTCTGCCTTTCCCTCCTCCCCACAGGCACCTGGGACAGAGGGATTCTTCTTGGATGTGAAGGAATCTGAAGCAACTGGTATTCCACCACTATTTATAGTTTAACCTGTTACTTCTTAACCATGGAATAAAATTTTAATTTGCCACCAATTAAAGATGTCAAGCTCTCAGAAAACTCTAGAATTGAAAATTGGCTTCTCTAAGGTAAACTTGATTAGGCAACATTGTGCAGACAAATGTTAACCAATCATAACAGGTGGGGGAGAAGGCTGTCAGCTGTGAGATTTCCACTTTTACCAGGACTTGAGGGCTGCCCGTCTCAAACCCACTCTGTCCAGAGCAGCATAGGCCACTCGCCACATGTGGCTACTGAGCACTTAACATGTGGAGAAACTAAATTGAGATGTGCAGTAAATGACAGCAGAATTTTAAAGACTATAAAGTACCTCTATAAGGTGTCCCACAAATGTATTACACACTCTTTGAATAATTACAAAGGCAATGTTTATTAAAGTACATTTCCTTTTCAAGAGGGAGCCATCAGCTGTTATAGTGTGTTTACTTTTTGGGGGGACACCTTGTATCTTGTTTACATGTTGAGATACTAGGGATCAACTGGGTAAATATTATTAAAATTAAATTCACCTGTTTCTTTTCACTTCTTTTCAAATGTGACTACTAGAACGTTTAAAATCACCCATGTGGCTTGCATTACATTCCTATGGGACCTGTCCATCTGAGGCAGAGGCCGCCCCTCCCCCAGCACTGAGCCCTGCAGGCAGGCTCCCCTGCACGGGTGCGCATGCGCTGCTCTGGCAATGTTGGGAGGGTTGTACACCAACTGAGAACCACAGAAATGAAACGTTTTTAGAAAAAAAAAATGTTTAAGGAAAGGTGTAAAACAAGACAAAGCACTAGTCTACCCGATTGACATTTACAAGAATAATGCGAAGAGCATGGGAAAAAGGAGACAGGTCCATCTTCCTGGAGGGTATTTAATAATACACATCAAAAGCCTTAAATTGCACATACCCAAATTTACCTTCTTGCCTTTTGAGTAACTGAGTAAGCACAAATATCCAGTTGCACGATTAAAATTAAAAGTTAATGACCAACAATAGCAGATAGGTTCACTACATTAGGACATTAAATAGGGTCTACAAAACATAGAAAGTTGTTCAAGATTTTTGTATCAGTAGAAAGACACCGGAAGAATACACACCACAGTATTAACAGTGATCGTCGCTGGATGGTGGAATGGGTGTGGTTTTTCAACTTGCTTACTCGCATTTTCTTCTGCGCAACGAACACACATTATGCAATGAGGCTTTTTGGGCGAGTATGAAAGCTATAGACTACACAATGGTAGCCACCATTTACGAGTGCTTCTATTGACGAGGCATTGTGCCAGGCACCGTGCGGTTTTGCTTTGTGGCGTTTAAACTTTAAAAATCAGCCACCTTCTAGACTTAAGCAGGGATATTGACTAAAAGGCCCACTTATTACAGCGCAATTCCAATGACTGGACAGTCAGGTAAACAAACGGCGATCGCCATGGCAAACAGAAACGATGCCAAAGGCAACATTTTTCGCCTGAGTCGGAGCGATAAATCCTGCAGAGACCGCGCACGGCACAGTTCTCGCTGCTGCACCGCTCCCAGGCCGGGACCCCGCGCAGGAGGAAGCACCTTCCTTGATTGCCGACCTGAGCCGACAGCTCCTTTTTAAACGCGAGCGGCGATGCGGGCGGGGTTCCCAGAAGCGCCCGGTGCGCCGCCCGCGCCGCGTTCTCCTCCTTCCCCTGCTCGGAGCTACAGGTGCTCCACGTGGCTCCCACCGGGCGCCCTCCGCGGGCCTGCAGCGCCCCCTGGCCACGCCGCACCGGCCCGGGCCAGCCCGCCGCCTCGGCGTCCGGTCCCGCCGTCCGGTCCTGCCGTGCGCTCCTCGCCGCGCTCGTCCTGGGGAGTCGGAGCCCAGCGCTGTCTCCGCGCCGCAGGAGCCCTGGTGGCCGGGCCCGCTGGCGCCCACCGAGAGGACGCCGGTTCCTTATTCGCGCTCCCCGGAGACGGGCCGGCTCGACCCCCAGGCGCCCCACCTGGAGCGCGGAGACCGTGCGCTGCGGGCTTTGTTCGGCGCTGTCTGCGCTCACCGAGCGCGGCCGCGGGCAGGCGGCGTCCCGGGGAAGCGCGCACCTGGCGCCCGCTGTCCCCGAACCGGCCGGGGTCTGGGACGGTGCGCGCCGCGGGCCCCACAGCGACCCCTCCCTTGGGTCCTGGGCACCGGAGCGTCGAGCCCAAGGGCAAGAACCGCAGGTAAGGGGACAGGGGTTGGGTGGCTGCGGGTGGAGGAGGGAACCACGTACTAAACGCGAGCTGCTTGGCACAGTCACAGAAGGAGCTCGTCTTCTGAATCAAGGCTTTGGGGACATGCCTGAGCGCCTCCCCTCCCTCCACCACTCATTACAGAGCATCTGCACGTGTTCTGGTTACTCCGGAGCAGTTTTTCCAGACAGCTGAGTGCCCCCCACCCCCGCCCCCCAGAAGTCTCTGCAACCGAGCCAGAGAGGGGCCCGCTGCCCCCAGAGACTCGCCCTTGGGCAGTGGGAAGTCCAGGGGGTTGCCCTTCAGGGTGATTTTGCTCCACCATCATCACCTGACCCCGGCTTACTCACCTGCTGGGCCCGTAGCCGGAGTAGCAGAGTTTCGCCTTTGAAACTTGCCAGAGAGGGTCTGTTTAAAAACATGGTGGGCACCCAGAGGGAGGAGGGCCCCCTTTCAGCGGGGATACCAGGCAGTGTGTTTGCTGTCTTGGAACTGAATTGGAGCTTGACAGTTTTCAGATTATGAGGTCTTTTAATTTAAAAACAACAAAAACCCTAGAACCTCTAAGTGTTTTATAAATTGAGGTCTAAAAATGTAAGCTCAATGTGACATTGCGTTAAGAAATGTGCATTTATCGAGAAAAGAGAAGGAGCAAGTCAGAGACCTGAGAGCGGTAGCCCTGCAGTTGGCAATGGCCATGGGAGCCTGTTGGTAAGGCTGCTGGCCTTCAGCAGCCTGCAGCCATTCTTATTGGCTGAGGGGACACAAAGCCCACTGAGCCCTTTTCCAGGTGGGCTATAGCCAGTTCTCTTCCTTTGTAGACGGACATCCAGCTCAGAGTCAAACTCTTGACTGTGTAAGAATTTCCCAGACTAGGTCCCCAGGCAAATCCCAGGGAGAGAGGAGAGGGACTTCCTTCCTTGATCATCCCTGTCTGTTGGACTGAAGATCATCAATGGCGTATTTTTCTTGAAATCTGGTTTTTGGTTTGCCATCTAGAGCTTGAAGTAGCTCCCCCCCCCCCTCCCCCCCCCCCCAATAGACTGGTAAACTCAGGTCCCCTGGAATAAATTATAGTCAGATGCCCATGTGTTTACAGACAAGGAAACAGACCCAGAGAGGTTGAAGACTGCCCAAGGGCAAATGGGAAAGCATGGAGGAACCCAGACTCCGGGGTGTGTAATGAGCTTCATAAATGGCGCAGTCATTACGTGGCAAGTGATGCCATTAAACTACTGGTGCAAATGTGAAAACCTTTTGTTAAGATTGTCCCCACCAGGCTTGGTTAAGATTATCCGCACCAGGTTATATAAATGAAATTTCACATAATTACACCAATGGAGGGGTCAGCAACACTATGAGGTGTTTAGGAACAGTGGTCCTCAGACTTTTCTTGTTGCTGTTAATCCTTACCCAAGGATTTTTTTCTATTGATTTTTAGAGAGAGTGGAAGGGAGAGGGAGAAAGAGAGAAGAATCGATGTGAGAGAGACACATCAATTGGTTGCCTCCCTCATGCACCCCGACCAGGGCCAGGGATTGAGCCTGCAACCGAGGTACATGCCTTTGACCGAAATTGAACCTGGGACTCTTTGGTCTATAGGCCAATGCTTTATCCACTGAGCAAAACTGGCTCGGGCAGTCCTCAAACTTTTGTACTTGACATATCAGTGAGAAAGTTGTTTTAATTGGGAGGACTGTAACAGAATAGCTAATTTTTTTTCCCAATTGGTTTACATTCATTATTATTTGTTGAAGCAGGGGGTCCCTCGGGGGTGAGGACGACGGAGCCCCAACGCGCTGGGCGTCTGCATGCACGACGCCGGAGACCAGGTTCGGTGACGCAGATCCGTTTTATTGTGGAACTACAGGGGTATATATAGCATGAGGGGACCAATCAGAGGGAGACACGTTGCTACAGGCGACCAATGGCTGAAAGGCTGGGGTACTGTGCACGTGGCTCTAGGAGTTAGTTCAGGCGGGCATTGCTACTTCCTGGTGTGCCGAGGAAGCATGTCATGGTGGAGTGTGCTCACACCATTGCATCAGCCGCAGCGCTGAGACATACTTCCCGAGCTCTACGTACATCTCCCCCTTCCTTTCTAATTAGCGCCAAAACAAAGGAGTTGTCACTACTCAGAAGGAGATAGAAGGGTGGCCTTACAGACGGGTAAAAGGAGTAGCAGAGGCACGTGCCACTGGAAACTGGGTACTGTCTACACCAACTGGCATGAGAACGCCAGGGTGAGGTATCACAGTCCACAGTTCTTATCTGTGCGCCCCTGTGCTATTAGCTGTGATGATAGCACACATTAATAAGAATAACGTTCCTGCCGACGGGCTCCCCTCTGGCGCCATGCGCACAGCTTGGTCCTGTAGAGCCTTGATGTCACCCCAGGTGATGGGGTGGGCTTGTCAGTGTCTAGGTCGTCTCCGTCGTCGGGGCTGGTTCTCTTCTATGGTCAGGTCCTTCATTTCCTCCACGGGGGGCGATGGTGGTGATCTACGGCTCATCGCTGGTGGAGTAGGGTTTGACGTCACGAGCAGGGATCCACGTGGGACTTTTGTCGCCTTCTGGAAAAACACAAGCAAACCCTCTCCCCTGGGTTAAGAGCGGGTACGAGGGGGGTCTGTGTCTCCTTCAAGCAATTGGAAGAGGGGGCCTAGGGCCCCGGTGGAGATTGATAAGCTGTTCCTAACCCAGTTAGTCTGGCCACATAGTTCCTGTAGCGCATGTAGGGAGATGGTATCAGGAATTGCAAGCTGAGGAGCTATGGCTACTATTTGTTCATGTATTTTATATCCTAAAAAGGAGTATGGAGGAATGGTCTGGACCTTTTCGGGAGCTATATGGAGGTTAAGAGCTCGTAGGTTGCTAATAAGTGTTTGGTAGCATGCCTCTAGCCATATAGGGTCCCTATGGGCAATAAGGATATCATACATGTAATGAGTGATAAAGCATTGTTTGGCTAGAGGTTTGGTTGTCACTCCAACGTAAGCCTGGCACATGGTAGGGCTGTTCTTCATGCCCTGGGGGAGTACCTTCCATTGGTATCTATCTGCCGGTAGTTGATGGTTGGTAGAGGGCACTGAAAAGGCAAAGTAGGGCCTGTCCTCCGGGTGCAACGGGATAGAGAAAAAGCAGTCTTTAATATCTATGATTTTTATATGTGCTTCCCTTGCGATAGCGAGGGATGAGGCAGTCCCGGTTGTAGAGGGCCTAGTTTTTTCATGTGTCTATTTACAGCTCTGAGGTCCTGTTGAAATCTCCATTTTACTTTATCCTTCTTTTGTATAACAAAGACTGGAATATTGTGAGGGCTGAGAGAGGGTTCAACATGTCCAGCATCTAGTTGTTCCTGTACTAAATGCTTAAGGGCAAGTAATTTCTCTTGCGGTAAAGGCCACTGTTCTACCCATATGGGGTCGGTGGTGTCCCATGATAACTTTATTGGCTGTGGCGCCGGTGGGTGAACAGTGGCCCCTAGGATTGGGGGGGCGCTGCGGTGTATATGATTGCATTGACCACCTCAAGGATGTCTCGGCCCCACAAAGTGTGGGGGATGTCAGTCATGAAGAGTGGGCGGAAAGTCCCGGTATTCCCATCTGAGTCCGCCCAGGAGAGTCCCCTGGCAGCTTGGGCAGCCCTCTTGTAGCCGCTGACTCCCTGAACTAGCGGACCGGAAGTGGTTGGCCATTTGGAACTCCCCTTCTCCTCTTGAATAACCGACACGTCTGCCCCAGTATCTGCTAGCCTTTCTATTCCCTCTCCCTCGACCATTAAGGTAAGGAACGCCTTGCTCTGTGTAAGAGGTAGCGTCCAATATACCCCTTGGGTCGGCTGCTCTCTTACTGGCGGGGCTGAGAGCTGCCCCTCTTCTCGTTTAAAGGGGGCAGTGGATTGCCATCTTTATCCTTATTGGATCTGCAGTCCCTGCGCCAGTGTAGTCACTTTCTACAGCGGGGGCAAACGGAGGGGGTTTTTTCCCCCTCCCCTCCCTGTTTTCTCTTCCTGTTAGGGCAATCCTTCGCAAAATGGCCGATCCCTTTACACTCATAGCATGCTCCTTTCTGCCCTCCCGATTGTCCTCCTAGATTGATATGAGCGGCCAGCACTGCCGCAAGGGTGGCGGCCGACTTACTGCCTACATCTCGACAGGTAAGCACCCAGTCGTCTATACTGCCTGCTTTCACCGGAGCGATTGCCTGGCGGCACTCAGTATGAGCCCCCTCCCAGACGACCTCTCTGGTAAGGGCTTCCGCTGCCTGGGCGTGAGTAACCTTATGGTCCACAGCTTCCCTGACTCTATGTAAAAATTCCGAAAGCCCTTCATTGGAACCCTGTACGAGCTTGGTCAGTCGCGTAGGCTTACCCCTCGGATTTATCTGGGCGAAAGCGCGCATAGTACAGAGGCGGACTTGATCAAAATATCTAGCGTGCCCCTGGGCCTGGACAGCAGGGGAAGAGAAAACTCCTTCTCCCTGTAGTGCTTCTGCCTCATCGTGCGGATTATGGGCTTATCCTGCTACCGCGACTCGGTTGCGTTCCGCCTGTTGCTTGCACTGTTCATAAAACAAAGCCTTCCACTGAATCATGTCCCCTGGGGCTAGTATGGTGCGAGAGAGGCATTTCCAATCATGAGGGCAGTTAAGATTTATACTAAAATTTTCAAGTAGCTGTTGGGTGCCATGTCCCTCTGCCGGCATTGGGATTGGTATAGCCCTGTCCAGGGATTATCGTTCGTGTCCCCAACAAGGGGGGCCGGAGCAGTCTGCTGCGGGCGACCTGCGCTTGGCTTCCTGCCCTGCGCTGTTTCGGCCGAGGTAGCGGCTTCCCCCGCTTTAGTTTCGTTTTGTTCCGCTTCCTTCTGAGCTCTGTTGGTGGTAGATACTTCCCAAGGGTCGGCCTGTGGGGGACCCTCAGGTGCCGGGGAGTGGTGGTAGTGACCGGGGGATTGTAAGGTGGCAAGGGAAGCTTAGGGGGAGGCTTGTCCTTCGCTGTGGCTGAAAAGGCTGTGGGCACTGGGAGTGGCGGTTCGGGCGGAGCTGGACAGGCAAGCCAGGATAGCTAAGATGGCTGGCATCAGAGAAGGGGGTAACGATTTTTCCTCGTGGACCTCAGCGGATCGAATCCTTTTCAAGACCTTCTCCCAAGTGGAGGGGTCCCAAATGGGGGCCTCGATTAACCAGATTGGACTGTAATAGATATTCCCAATGAGATTGGAGTTCCTTTTCAGAGACCTTAACTCGCCTGCTCTGCAGTAAGGCGTGGAGCGCGCGCGCTTGTGGCACTCTCGCCGAAGGGGGTAGGTTTCCCATGTTACTGTAGAGGGTCGCTCACCCGTCCAGCCGTTCCGGAGCCCCACGTTCGGGCGCCAGATGAAGCAGGGGGTCTCTCGGGGGTGAGGACAACGGAGCCCCAACGCGCTAGGGCATCTGCATGCACGACTCCAGAGACCAGGTTCGGTGACGCAGATCCGTTTTATTGTGGAACTACAGGGGTATATATAGCATGAAGGGACCAATCAGAGGGAGACACGTTGCTACAGGCGACCAATGGCTGAAAGGCTGGGGTACTGTGCACGTGGCTTTAGGAGTTCGTTCAGGCAGGCGTTGCTATTTCCTGGTGTGCCGAGGAAGCATGTCATGGTGGAGTGTGCTCACACCATTGCATCAGCCGCAGCGCTGAGACATACTTCCCGAGCTCTACGTACAATTTGTGTTAGTTTCAGGTGGCTAACATTTTATTTTATCTCACAAGGATATAAAAAAAATTCCTCCCGTCATCTACAAGGCTATAGGGGTCTCTTGGGGACCCTCACAGGAAAGAGTCTATCCAGGCAACACCCTCATTTCAGCGTCATCCCAAGCCAGCTCGTGGGACAGCTGAATACACTTGAAGTTCTCCCTTTAGTTTACCCTGTTACCTTCTGAATAGCTCCAGACTGCTTGCTTTTCCACCTGCAAAATTACCTGCAGGGCTTCCCTGCGTCTGATTCCTGTCTGAGCCCTCACTTCCTTTCCTGATCCTGAGTCCCTGATCTCCATTGAGGAAACTGCCCTGGCCCAGGGGGCTTTTGCAATGTGGCCTCATGTGACCCTGCCAGCAGCCTTCCCAGGTAAACAGGAAACTGCGAGACCGAAGTGAAGGAATTGACCTGAGAGGCTCGCTCTCAGGGCTCCTGATGTCCCATTAGGGCTCTCTGGTTGTCATGTCTGTACTGCGCGCTTCTTGTCAACAGCGAGCTGTCCGCAGTCAGGAGACTTGGACTTGACATCAAGCTTGCAGGTCACTAGCTCTGGGACCCCCAACTTCTCCAAGACCATTCTCATGTCCAATGGAAATGGTCCTGCCTACCCCATGGGGGCATGCGTGGTGTTTCATGAAAATGTATGTATGATCATCTTTTACCCTCGTACATTTAGAAAGTGTTTTACCATTAGAAGGGATGTTCACGCACTACTTCATAGGATCTTCACCCCACGGCGTGACTTTGTGAAACAGATCCTCCCCATTGACAGCTGCATGAACCTGAGTCAGGGAAAGTTGTTTGCAGAGTCTCCCAGCTGGTTACAAGCAGAGCTAGGCTGGAATTCCGTCTCTGGACTTACGGTCCTGTGTGTGTGCCTCCCAGAGTCCCACAGCAGTGAATTTGGGATTTTCAAAGATGATCAAAACAATCATTAAAATCTCTTTTGGCTAAAACTCTCTCTTAGCAGGTGGGGTGAGTGTGGGAGGCTCTTCAATTTATGCCCATCTGCCCAGCTTTCTCCCCAACCATCCAGGGAATCCAAACAGCACATTGTCCCTGAGTGCTGACTTCTGGTTGTCAGACTGTTGGGTTCTGAAAATTTGCGATTCTTTTGGGGGTGGAGGGGCATTACTTACCCGGAGCAGTTTTTAAAATGCTTTCCCTGCCTCGTCAAACTAAAAATGTGCTGTCCACTTCCCTAGACATTGAGCCAGGTGTTTGGCCAAATAAATGGGCAAGAAAGATCATTGTTACAGCAAACGACACCAATGGCTTCCTGGCCAGAGACTCCTACCTCTGATCTTAGTCTTCCTGTTCAGGCGTTGACTGTTCTTGTAAAGGGCTCAGGTTTCCATCCTGGCCCATTGAGAGGAGGCTGCTAAGGGCTAATCTAATATTCAGGTTTGGAATTGCGTTTTGTAAGGAGGTGGAAGTGGTTTCTTGTTTCACCCTGCAGTAATTATTTCCGATCTTAGAGGAGAAGGCGGGCATTGTCCTGCAAAACTGCCTGTAGCTATCACCGGTCCTCCCTTGTTTTTCAAAAGGGTCCTTGTTTTGGCCTGAGTTTCTTTCCTGTGTCTTGGAAAATGTAATCCCAGAGTGCAGTGTTTTGTGTGCCCTGCAGCAGACTCACTCACTCACTGCCCCCAAATGCCGCGGGTGCTGTGCGGAATCAGGGTTTGCAGACAACAGTCAGATGAAAAGATTGGGAGTTGGGGGACATGTAAGTCCATGTGTGGGTCCCAGACGCCAGGAATGATGCGTGGGATTGGCATGAGTAATGGAACAGAAAGAAACAAATATGATGACAGAGGCTAATGTCATGGAGAAAGCTTGACAAGGTTCACCTGGGAGCGGATGGTCTGTTTCTGCCCTGGGTGGCAGGCTACCCCTGACTACTTTGTCAAAAATGCGGAGAGCTCTGGGAACCTTCTCATGTGCTCCACTGTGGGAGTTGCTGGCAGGGTATGAGCTGGGTGGGAAACTGCCAACGGGCAGGACTCAGGGTGGCAGACTTTTAGTTATACTCCTGTTCCTCTCTCCTGATTCCCCAACATCAGGAAGGTGATGGGTTGAGCAGACCACCCAGAGGCCAGAATGGAGTTGGATGCTCTTATTTGCTGTACTAGTATAACCTGGCACAAACCACCTAATTTCTCCATGCCTCGATTTTCTCATCTGTAAAATGGGAGTAATGTTCTCATTGGCTGACTGCGCAGATTTGGGGAGAGAAGACAAACGTGTGGAGCCCAGCAGGAGGCACACAGTAAATACCCACTTGACGGTAGTAGCTGTGCGATTTCACTGTGGAATTCTTTTAAAAAGGTGTGTAGCCCTAGCCCTTTGGCTCAGTGGATATATATTTAAATATATTTTATTGATTTCAGAGAGGAAAAGAGAGGGAGAGTGAAATAGAAACATCGACGATGAGAGAGAATCACTGATCAGCTGCCTCCTGCACGCCCCCTACTGGGGATCAAGCCTGCAACCCGGGCATGAGGCCCTGACCGGAATTGAACCCGGGACCCTTCAGTTCGCAGGCCAACGCTCCATCCACTGAGCCAAACCAGGTAGGGAGATATATATATATGAAGTAGGTACAGAGTTGTATTTAGAATATCAAATTCGTATTTTAAGAAAGTTTTGATATGTGAGGAAGGGAGAAGAAGCTGTGTTTGAAATGATTGGTTGGGAACAGTGAGTACTGCTTCAGCAGGTTCGAAATAGCATCCGTTTCATTCATCTTGGTACAAAAAAGAATGCAGTGAGCACAAAGATTGATCTGGAAGCGGCCCATCTGTGGTGGGCAGTGGCCATTGTGGTGCTCAGCTTACCCGGCAGGCACCTGTCTCATGCAGTGTGAGCTGGGTCACAGAAGGGGTTGTGTTGGGGGACAGAGAAGGGAAGTGCGGCTGCGGCCCCAGAGCCAGACCATCCCATCCACACACTTACGGGAAAGCATTGGCCTCTGGCATCGATTTGCAGATTGCCAACATACAAGTTGTTTTCGTGAGTGGAAACTTGGAAACAATCACCTGGGCAAGCAAGGGCGCATGATAGAGCGAGATGACGTTGCTTGGGTTTGTTTCATGGTAGAGGGCGGGGGCCCGTGCTTACTGTGTGGCAGGAACCTTCCAGACTTTCTTCCACTTGTCCTCAGGGCGGCTTGAGGAGGCAGCTAGAATCCTGGTTTTATAAAATATTAACAGGCCTGAGCCTCAGACTCCTGCGCGTGCCCAAGGTCAGAAGCTGTGACCCCAGAAAGCCATCCTGAACTTAAGGAGCCGGTAGCATTTGGAAGCCCTTCACCTTGGCCCTGCACTGCCCCTTGTCGGCAGGCCCGGCCCTAACCTGGCTTCCAGGTGGCAGGTGGGGACTTGTCCTGCGTCTGTGTGGAGTGAGAGGAAAGAAAATGTGTCCTTGGGGGAAGGGGAGTGCCTTGCTGGCATGCACCGGGCCAGAGCCAGCAGGAAGCGTGTGGGCCCTCAGCCGCCCAGATCCCCTCCGGCCACCGTCCTCCCTGGATGGTGTCTGGGAGCTCCTGGCTCCCCTATTCTCGCAATTCCAAATCTCCTCTTTTCATCTAGATTAGGCGAAGAGGAGCCTCTGGTGAAGATCAGGCCTGTTGGGATATTTGATCTTGTTTTTTTCAGAAATGTTTTGAAATTCAATAAGCTGAATGTACAGTTGAGTAGGGTCTGACCATCATAGGTTCAGGATGGAGGGGAGATCAAAAGGGATTTAAAAAATATATGTTTTTGCCCTGGCTGGTTTGGCTCAGTGGATAGAACATCGGCCTGTGGATGGAAGGGTCCCCAGGTCTGATTCCATTCAAGGGCACATGCCTGGGTTTTGGGCTCGATCCCCAGTAGGGGGCATGCAGGACGCAGCCGATCAATGATTCTCTCTCATGATGTCTTTATCTCTCTCTCCCTCTTCCTTCCTCTTCGAAGTCAATAAAAAAAAGAAGAAGAAGAAAAAAGAAGTGTATCCCAGGTACGCGATTCCTTATGGAATCAGTTACAGTCAGTTTCTTATTGAAAGCTCTCATTTTTCACGATAGTGCTTCCCTCAAAAATTGATAAATAATCAAGCTCCATGGAACTGAAGTTCACCCATCCTATAAGCATTATCAGGCAGTAACAAAACTTTAAAAATGTGTTTCTCCCTCAGCCGCATTGCTGTTTATAAATGACATAGACAGGGCAGGCTTGTTCAGATCTTCATCTGGGACCCCGTCTCTTTATTCTAGAAATAGGGCTTGCTCATTGCCCAAGTCTGCGAACGAGCGGGGGGCGTTTCCAGGGTGGGTGTGTTGGGAACATGTTAACTCTGTCCTTTAAAATCAGAGTCATTGGAGTAAAGTGTCCCATGGCTTTTGGGAACTGGGTTTCCTCCAGGCTGCTGTCGTTACTATGTGAGGGGCCTCTAGAGTCATACTGGTGCCCCGGGGGAGGCCGGCACTTGTCATCTTGTTGGGTGTGTGACTGGGGAGCTCACAGAGATCATGGCTGTTGCTTTTGTTCTCGTCCTGGCCCTGTAGTCGTATCAACATGCCCTCTGTCCTGCTGCTGGAAGCCATCTGCGTTTGCCTGTTGGTGGGAGGTAAGTTTTTGTTGGGAGGGAGAGGGTTGAGGGCTTTGGTTTGTGTCACATCCTGTCGATGTTAACGTCACAAGCTCTGTTGAATGCCTCTGTGTGCCTCCACTTCACGGCCACCTGCCCGGCCTAAGCCCCATCCCCTCAGGCTTGGACCACTGCAGCGGCCTCTTGACGGGCCTCCCCGGGTCTCCTCCAGCCCATTCTCCGCACAGCGACCATTTCAAAATGCAAATCTTGGCACATCTGGATCCCTCTCCACTTCTACACCTTGCCTGAAACTTTTCAGTGATGGCCCATTGCTCTTAGAGGCCTGGCCTGATCAGACCCATAGCCACCTTTGTCCTCCCCCCTCTTTGTGCTGCAGGCCATACCCCTTCCTGCCCAACATCCTTGCTCCCTTCTGCCTTAGGCCTATCCCCACACTGCTACCCTGGTAAACTCCTACTCATCCTTCAGCACCCAGCACAGTTCCTCCTGGACCCCAGGTCGGGGCAGATCCTCTGTTAAAACCCCTGTAGCCTTGGTTCCTCTGGGATGTAGCACTTAACACAGATGAGTTTGTTTCTGTGTGAATCCTTTGAAGTCAGTGTCCATCTTCTCCACCAGATACAAGCTCCATGAGAAAGAGACCCTGCAAAGTCCTCATTCACTGCTGTGGAGTGTCTCTGCCTTGAATGACTGCTTCTGGTGTCTTCTCTCCTAGCGCCCCCTTCCCTCCCTCTTCAGGAAGTCCACGTGAGCAGGGAGATCCTGGGGAAGATTTCAGCCGCCAGCAAAAGTAAGCCCATGTCTTATTCAGCCCTCTAAGCGCCCACTGCAGACCCAGGGGACACCACGTCACTGCAGACAATGTCCATCCCACTCCCATCTTCCTTTCACGCTGTGGCCAATCATTTTCCCAAAATGGGCCCGACCAAGTCCGGGTAAAAACCCTTGGTAAATTCCTGTTGCCAAATTTCGTTTTAAAATTTATTTTTCAATTACAGTTTACTTTCAGTGCTAGTTTGTATTGGTTTCAGGTGCACAGCATAATAGTTAGACAATCGTAAACTTTACAAAGTGTTCCCCCTGATATTTCCAGTACCCACCTGGCCCCATATGTAGTTATCGCAATATTGTTCACTATACACCTGTATTCCCTATGCCGTACTTTACGTCCCCTTGACTATTTTGTAACTACCAATCTGGACTTTCTTTTTTTAAAATACATTTTTATTTATTTCAGAAAGGAAGGGAGAGGGAGAGAGAGAAACATCAATGATGAGAGAAAATCATTTATCGGTTGCCTCCTGCACACCCCCTACTGGGGATCAAGCCCACAACCTGGGCTTGTGCCCTTGGCCAGAATCGAACCTGGGACCCTTCCATCCACAGGCCGATGCTCTATCCACTGAGCCAAACTGGCTAGGGCCAATCTGGACTTCTTAGTCCCTTCACCTTTCACCCAGTCCCCCACCTCCCCTCCCCTCTGGACCAGTCTGTTCTCTGTGTCTATGAGTCTGTTTCTGTTCTGTTTGTCATTTATTCTGTTCTCTAGATTTCACATAAAAGTGAAATCATACGGCATTTGTCTTTCCCTGACTGACTGACTTCACCTGTTACCAAATTTCTTGGCCTCCTCTTCGAGGTCTTCTGTTGGTGACCACTGTCTACCCAACCATCCTCACCCACCACCATATTCCTTCTTCTTCCGCTATCCCCTCCATGTGCTCAAGCCACAGCAGCCCACGCCCCGGGCCCTGCACAGCCCTCCTCCCTGTCTGGTGAAATCCCTGCATTTGCTGCCTTCCGGGGGCGCCCTATCACGGTGCCTCTCTGACTACCGAGGTCTTGCATCTTCACGGTGAGGTGGGGCTTGAACTCTGGAGCCACACAGCCTGGACGTGATTCCTGGCTCCACTGCTTCCCCGGGCTTTGTCTTTGGGGATGTTACTGTGCCCTGCTTTCCTCGTCTCTCCCGTGGGAATAAGCATCTTAAGAACAGGGGTGGGGGCGAGGGGCTAGGGAGCGGATAGCTAAAGGGTATTGGGTTTCTTTATGAGGAGACGGAAAATGTTCCAGAATTGACTGAGGTGACGATGGAATGTATCTGTGAACATACCGAAAACATTGAATTACACACTTTACGTAAGTGAATTATATGATGTGTGAATGATACCGCAATAAAACTGTTTAAAAATTTAAAAAATAGTTGCCCAGCTAGCATGGCTCAGTGGTTGAGTATCACCTTTTGAACCAGAGGTCACAGTTCAATTCCTGACCAGGGCACATGCCCGGATTGCAGGCTCGATCCCCGGTAGGAGGTGGCCAATCAATGATTCTCTCTCATCGTTGTTTCTGTCTCTCTCTCTCTCTCCCATCCTCTCTGAACTCAATAAAAATATATTTTAAAAGGTAGTCATCTAGGGGTGGATGTAAGGATGAAGTGAACAGTCCATATAAAGTGTTTAAAGCAGCGCCCAGCATGTGGGAGAGGTGCCGTCAGTGCTGCTGTTACTGAACTCCTGGGTAACATGACCTCATGTACCAGGGTGCCTGGCTGTGTCCCAGACCAGATTGTGGTCCCCGAGGGCTGGGACCAGGGCTCTTCAGGATCCTGGACTGGCCCAGCAGCCCCTGCGGCCATACGACTCAGTGCTGTTGGATTAGACTCTCCCGTTACCCCAGACCTTCAGGGTCTTGTTCTGAGCATCATGCCTGTGTGGGCATGTACTTCCTGCTTCAGAGGGGGCTGCCGCTGGCTGGACCTTTTCCAGCATTCCTTCCTTCACTGACCTACCACGGGTCCTTTCTGCCTCCTCTCTGCTTTGGGAGTGAGACCCTCTTGGGACCCGACTGCAAGGAAGCTGATGGTCACCCGCCTGTCCCCCTCTCCCCAGCTGTGTGGTGCTCCGCCGCGGTGGACGTCCTGTTTCTGATAGATGGCTCTCACAGCATCGGGAAAGGGAGCTTTGAAAGGGCCAAGCACTTCGCCATCACGGTCTGCGCCGCTCTGGACATCAACCCCGAGAGGGTGAGTGCAAGTCTTGCTGTCTCTGTATTTAGGATGTCTTTGGCTGCAAGTGACAGAAATCCAGTCTTGAGCAGAAGAGGGCACTGCTGGCTTGTGGAAGTGGAAAGACCAAGGGGGTGAATCATGGTTCCAGGCCCCGTGGGATCCAAGGACTCAATCCCCCTTTTTCTTCGTTCAGTTTTGCTTGCAACGGTTGGCTTCCTTCCCACACATAGCAAAGCTGCCTTGCTGTGTCCTTGAAGCTAGTGACACCGGTAAAAAGAGGTGGACTTTGTCCCCTGCATCTGACAGAAGTCCCAGGAAGGGCTCTGATTGGGCAGGTGTAGGTCCCGTGACAATCCCTTACCCAATCACAGTAGTTCAAGGGAAGAGACAGTATGGCAAGACCTGAGGCACCTGCTCATCCACGTCCATGGGGTGGTGGTGAACACGTGGATTTGGTTTCCCACTAGAAAGATGTTGTATTTGCACAACAGTGGGAAAGGGAAAGCATGTAACTACCGCCTAAGACTAGAATCTCAGTACAAAGCACAGCTCCTCCTACCCTCTCTGTTCACTTGAACTGCTGCTGCCTGAGTGATCCAGCCAGTATGTTCAGTTCTTGTTCTTCCTGGCTCCGCATGGTCGGCTGTAAGTGCCTGCAGAGTGTGCGAGCTGTGGCTCTGGTGGCTAAAAGGGGCATTTTGGAATGACTCAATAGAAAAATGGGTGATGAACATTACAGACAGTTCCCAGAAAATGAAACACTAATTGCCCTTGGATATATGAAATAGCAATGCAATAGCAGTCAGTGTACTATAATAGCAAACCTCGGACGGGTAGACGAGTTTTCACTTACTGGATTAGCAAAAATTCAGAGTTTGGTGACACGCTGCACTGGCAGGTCTCCAGGAAACTGCCGTTCTCACACACTGCTGGCCAGCGTGCAGCCCTGACAGTATCCATCAAAGTTACAAAGGCTTGTTCCCTTTCACCCAGAAAATTATTCTAAATATACTCCCACAGATGGTTTTCCAAGATGACATTCCTGGGTTAATCCTACAAAAATCCCTAGGATTTAGGAGCAACAGTGGCCTTTTATGGAGACAGATTTTCTCCAGAATGGCCTGTCATGTTGGGAGAGTGCGCACATTCCCTGGACCGCAGGCAGCCTTCAGAGCTATTTGAAGACACCATAGCAGAGCAGCCCGGAAGTTACAACTGTACTGTCAGCCCATCACAGACCCTAAAAGGGTCTGCTCAATCTCCACCCTCTTCCACACAGGGCTCTGCTTTTAAAAGGAAAGGATTCCCTATCGAATTCCACTAGTTATTCATGGAGGAAGAGCCATAAAGACCCAACACTGTTGACCATGGCATTGATGTTGTATGTCCTGAAGGGGGTGGCCGAGAGCTCTCAGCAGAGGGCTCCAAGAACTGTATGGATTATTAGAGACATGTGTATGTTTACAGATGAGGAAACAGGCTTAGAGGGTCTAAGTGACAGCCTAGGGTCACACAGCAATCTTAGAAGAGAGCTCAATGTGGAAGAACTGGGCTCTTGACTATCAGCTCGGGACTTGTTTCATAGGTCATTTGTCCCTACTCATTGGGTAGGATGAGGTGATGAGGCTCAGCCTTCACACCTGCTGTCATATCGGAAGTGGCAACATGGCATTGTGTGTCTGAGTGTGTGTGTGTGTGTGTCTGGGTGTGTGGGTTGTGTGTGTATGTATGTGGAAGTGGGGGGTACTGATGGAATTCAGGATTCTCAAAGAGAAACAAAACACGTCATGGCTGGTGGTGTTGGGAGTACCTGTCCCAACCCACAGGGCCCCAGAGTTCAGGAAACTTCATCTCAGTGTTGCCAGGCCACATCTAGAACGTGGCGTTCTTGGTTAGACATTGGCAAACCAGACAGTGCCCACAACAAGAAGTGGAGCAGTGAGAGGCCTGGAAATTTCCTATTAGGAGGGAACCTGGTTCTCATCCGATATAATAAAGAGGCAATATGCAAATTAACCCTCATGCCCTCACAAGATGGCTGCCTACAACCAGGCCGGCAGGGGGGTTAGTGAGGGACAACCAAACGACTGAACAGCAGGCTGCGTGGGGCGACCAGGCCTGTGGGGGGGGCCATGAGGGATGACCAGGCCAGCAGGGGGTGGGTAGTTGGGGGCGACCTGGCTAGCAGTGGGGGGCAGTTGGGGGCGACCTGGCCAGCAGGTAGGTCAGCAACTGGGAGCCAGTCATCCAGGATTGTAAGAAGGATGTCCGACTGCCGGTTGAGGCCCAATCCCATGGGCCTAAACCGACAGTCGGACATTCCCTGAGGGGTCCCAGATTGGAGAGGGTGCAGGCTGGGCTGAGGGGACCCCCTCATGCACTAATTTCACGCACCGGGCCTCTAGTTTTTAAATGAAAGAGGGTACAGAGGGGCTCCGTTGTCTTAAGAGGCAGAAGCTGGTGTGCAGGGAGCTATGTGTGGGCTCGGCCCTGGAGAAACTTCCTCGCAGCCAGATTTGGTGCGCAGAGGAGTCGGGGTCTGTCTCAGTGCGTGCGTGAGCATCATGAGCTCCCCGTGCTCCGGCCGACTTGCTGCAATGCCAGTGCAGGGTTTTTTGCGTCAGGGCGGTTTCAGGTGGTTCCATCTGATTTGTGGCTCCGGGTTTTATGTTCTCGCTGCTGCATTTTTTGTCTTCTTGTTATCTCCGTTGTACAAGAGATTGTACTTTCAGTAACTTCAGTTTTCAGGAAGACATTTTCAAGTCGCCATAATTAAGGCTTTTATGGATGCTTGTTGTTGAGGTGGATTTAAGGTGTTTGAAGTCTTCCTCTCAGTACTTAAAAGCTGAGAAGTTTGAAGAAGAAAAAAGAAAAAAACGCAAGCTGAGAAGTTCACTTCCTGGCTGTAATATAATGATTCCAGCAGGCAGGTGAGAAGTCTGGGCGGCCTGGCTTCTGAGCACACAGTAAACGGAAGATAAAAGGCAACTCTTTTTGCTCCCAAACCACCAATTAAATTAAATGCCTTGGCTGCTGACTCAAGCTGTTTGTATCTTGTTTTGAAGTTGCATCCTTCCTGTTTAATTTCAAGTAAACGCACCCAGCTGTTGGTCTCCAGGGAGGTTTTCTTTTAAACCAAGTAATTCATTCTGATGCTTTAATAAAAAAGACGCCTAGTGAAAAGTGTCCCTCCTTTTCCCATCTGCTCACACACTTCCCATTTGCTCGGTCCCCCTACCTGCTTTCTTGAGCATCCCTACAGAATCCCTCCATGCAAACATAAGCAACGTGTGTATATGTTCTTATCCCCCCACACCCCCCCCCTTTTTTTAAATATATTTTATTGATTTTTTACAGGAAGGAAGGGAGAGGGATAGAGAGTTAGAAACATCGATCAGCTGCCTCCTGCACACTCCCCACTGGGGATGTGTCCGCAACCAAGGCACATGCCCTTGACCGGAATCGAACCTGGGACCCTTGAGTCCGCAGGCTGATGCTCTATCCACTGAGCCAAACCGGTTAGGGCCCTTCACCCCCTTTTTATACATTGAGTAGCAGGTGATATACACTGTTCTGTTCCTTGCCTAATTCTCTTCACATGTCTTAGAAATTTTTTCATGTCTAGGTAATATAGGCATTAATGTAGGTATATATTATCTTTTATAGCTGATTAATGTTCCAGTGTAAGGATTTACCAAAGTTTAATTAACCAACCCCCTATTGATGGACAGTTGCAATGACAGATATACTGTGAGCTTGTAAATATGCCATTTACACATGTATATCTGTCGGATCAATTCCCAATAGCGTTATGTATCTGTAATTTTCAATAAATATTGATAAATTGCTCCCATGGATGCTGTAAGATTTATGTTCTTAGCTTAGAGCTTGAGAATGCTGGTTCCCCCCTGCAAACATTGTATCTGGCTTTTTGCTACATCTGAGTGTGGTGCCCTCAAATCTTATGTTTGTATACTAAAGAGCCATTTGTTTTTCCGGTTCTGTGATCTCTGTTCATATCCTTTGCTCATTTTTTTCCTGTTGGATTGTTAGTCTTTTACATATCCATTCGTAGACACTCTATATATATTGGGGAAATTAACCCTTGCTTTCAGATATGAGTTGCAAATAATGTTTCCGTTTTGTCTTCATGTTTTTGGTTGAATCGTATGTGTTGCCCTGCCGAAGTTTTCTTCCTGTCCCCAGATTCATCAGTCTTTCCTTTATGATTTTTAGTCGTAGTAAGGTCTTTTCTGCTTGGAGGTTTTAAAGGAACGCTCCCAGGTTCTCTTCTAGAACGTTTACGGTTATATTTTTCACATTTAAATATTGAATCCACTTGCAGCTTATCCTCTATTCTTTGGCAGGTTTATCCAGTTGTCCCCAAATCCCTTAGTAACAAGACCATGTTTCCCCCACTGGTTAGAGATGCCCCTTCCTTTATCACCTGCCAAATTCAAGGAGACTTCAAAAGTGTCGCGTCTCAAAAACTCTTCTGTGAGCTTCTCTCCTGCTCTGCTTTCCAGTGTCCATTCCCCCCACATGCCCACCCAAGACTTCTTCCCACTTAAGATGCTGGTGGCTCTTCCTCAGAACTTCTTGTGGAAGGCAAGTCGGATGGGCTGTGCTCTCTGGGGGCAGGTGAGCCCCTCTGGTGTGGCGAGGGCTTTGATCATCTCCCAGGCACCAGGCTTGTTAAAGGCATCAGCCATGAAGGAATTGAAGGTGCGAGCAAAAGGCGGCATCCTTGCTTAAATATGAATCACTTGGCTCATTTGCAAGCGTGGCCGGAATTAGGGTTCCTTATAACACGGGTAACTGAGAACGGTTTCTCCAGGGGTTTTGGAGAGCCAGGAATTAGGATCAGGGATTGGACCCTTGAGAGGAAACCTGAATGTTTATATCCCTTTCTGCTTGAGACACACTAGTGTTTTAAGGGTCCAGAGAATGACGTTACTCGGTTCTCCTTCCCCAGTCCTGCAAGGCACTGGGCTTCCTCATGTGACCTCCTCACTTAGGATGCAACATCTGGACTCACCAGCGGCTCTCCTCCCTCCAGGCAGGGGACCTTCAGCTCCAGGATTGCTGGCCTCCCCCTCGCGGGCAGAGTCAGGCTTGGAAGGCTGACCCCCTCTGCTACTAAGGATGGGCGTGTGGTGGCTGTGGTCAGTGATGAGCCAGCAGGGATGGTGGCTGTGGCTAGCGGCTGCGACACCCCTGGTCGGGTCAGCGAGCATTTTGCTGAAGGCCTGTGCTGGCGGCTGAGAAGGCGAGCCATAGAGCTGAGGCTCGTGAAGATCATAAGCACCAAGTTCAAAGGCCTGGTCCCTTTCTCTCTCTCCCTGGGCCAGATCTGTGTCCTCTCTACACTTCAGTTTCTCCAACAGTGACGTGGGTAGGAATCGGGCTTCTGCGGATTAAATGAAGTATCATGAGGTTGCTCCTGGCAGGCATTCGGTAAATGTGAGCAAGGACCCTGCCCTAACGAAGATGTTCTCCGCTCAGCCGAGCGAAATGCCAGAATGGGGGTCGAGAAAAGTGAAGTGGAGTGGTGGTTGTCAGTGCAGAACACAGGCAGAGTGGACTGTTTCCTTCCAGATTCTTCTCCTGGTCTTGGGGACCTTTTCTTGGGGAGACCAGAGAAAGCTCTGGCTCTGGGATTTGTTGAGTGGGCGGGAGGCAGGGTGGTTAACCTCTCTCATCCTGTCTTCCCTCTTAGGAATGTGTGTGACTTGACCCCGCTCTCAACCCCTGGGCCCTCTGTCTCCTCCTGCAGGTCAGGGTGGGAGCGGTCCAGTTCAGTTCCGCTCCTTGGCTGGAATTCCCCTTGGACTCCTTGTCAACCCAACAGGAAGTGAAGACAAAACTCAAGAGGATGGTTTTCAAGTATGTACGCTCAGATTCTGCCCTGGCGAGGCTGCGGCCGGCTGCTCTGAAAATCACTCTTGAAGGGTTCGGCCCTGCCCTTGGCCTCCCAGAGAGGGCTGGGGTGTCCAGAATCCCAGCTGTGCTTTCTGGGTAATGAGAATGCCCCCTCAAGGCTGCCCCCGTTACCAGATGATGCCCCGGGTGGGAACTTAGATGCAAGTTCAAAAAAAGTATTGGCTGCTCTTATGTGCAGTTGTCAGTTACCTGGGAGAAAGGGCCGGTGAAGGTCAAGACCAGCATTAAGTGCAAGTGTTAGAACACTGGCTCTTTCTCCCAGCCTGTCTTTGGTGACCACTACAGCTCGGAGAGCTCACACACTTCTCAAAGCCTCATTCTGTGGTTTGTCTAAAGCAGCGGTTCTCAACCTGTGGGTCGCGACCCCTTTGGCGGTCGAACGACCTTTCACAGGGGTCGCCTAAGACCATCCTGCAGATCAGATATTTACATGACGATTCATAACAGTAGCAACATGACAGTTATGAAGTAGCAACAAAAATAATGTTATGGTTGGGTCACAACATGAGGAACTGTATTTAAAGGGCCAGAAGGTTGAGAACCACTGGTCTAAAGAGTAAGTGCTCCTCTGCTGTCAAGAGTGCTTTGAAACGATGAGTAGCTGTTCGTGTGCTCAGACACACGCACACCCTATAAACAGATGGATGTAGTGGGGCCATAACTTTACTTACAGGTCAGCTGATGTGTGTGTATATGATGTGTACATAGGCACACATGTATAGACATACAGTTCTTGTGTAAATATTTTTATGTGTATGTTGCGTATGCACGTAAACATATACATCTCTGCATTGGAATGTGTTATACACACACATACTAGGTACACACACACACACACACACACACACACACACATACATAATTTATAAGCCCTCATGGAAGACTGTCTTTCACTTGCTGCTGGTCACTCTGATCTCTGCTGCCCCTCGCACTAGCATCCACTGAAGTCTGTGCTCCCGTTTCTAGATGTCGCCTCCAGGTGCAGAGGCCCTGGGCCCTGAGGCCCTTTATCCGGGCACAGGCTCCTGGAGGTGCACAGTGCTCTCCACAGCCCAAATCCCCGCACTGGGCACAGCAGGATCTGCCCCCGGGACCCCCAGGGACTTCGTCTCAGGCCGTTTGTCCCAGCCCTTTCCTCTGTCCATGAGCGCCCTGCACAAATGAGGGGCAAGTCAAATACAAGACAGTACAAAGGGAAGAGCACCTTGATATCTATTCGTAAAAATTACACTGGCCTTTCCTTGTTCCCTTGGAACCCTCAACCCTTGAGGCCCCCAAGAATGGTTTCCTATAAAAAAAAAAAGTCATAGCCTCACCCCCATGACTTGGGCCCAGACACCCAGAGCAGCACTTTTCATAGTGAGCTCATAGAGCTACCTGGGTCAGTATTGCTGAGGGAAGTCTGTTAAAATGCAGGTGCCTCGACCCCCTCCCAGACCTACTGAACTGCTCTCTGGGAAGTGATGTTTAGCACTGCACTTTTAGAAGTTTTCTCCCTACTACCTCTACCCCAGGACTATTGTACACACTGACTTTTTAAAAACAGCATTTATTATAAAGTTCACGCATTTAATGTGGACAAGTCAGTGGTTCTGAGTGTATTTTCAGAGTTACGTAACTACTAGAGGCCTGGAGCCAATCGGAGCCGGCCAGGGGGAGGGATCGCGGGAGGTTGGCCAGCGCAGGAGGTTGGCTGTGGGAGTGCACTGACCACCAGGGGACAGCTCCTGCGTTGAGCGTCTGCCCTCGGTGGTCAGTGCACGTCATAGTGACCCGTCGACCAGTTGTCCGGTCAACCAGTCGTAACGGTCGTTTAGGCTTTTATATATATAGATTGCCATAATCTAATTTTAGAACATTTTCATCATCCCAAAAGAAATCCAGAGAAGATATATAAATGGCCAGTGAGGACATGAAAAGATATTCAACACCATTAGTCATTGAGGAAATGCAAATCAAAACCATAATGAAATATCACTTCATACCCACTAGGAAGGCTAAAATAAAAGACAGACAGTGACGGGTGTTGACAGGGATGTGGAGTCCTCGTGCATGGTTGGTGGAATTATAAAAGAGTGCAGCTGCATTGAAAAACAGTTTGGCAGTTTCTCAAAATGTTAAATATAGAGTTACCATATGACCCTGCAACTTCACTTCAAGAGAATTGAAAACATATGCCCACACAGAACTGTATACCCTATGTTCCATAGTAGCATTGTTTATAATGGGCAAAAAATGGAAATAACACAAAAGTGCAATGGATAAACAAAATGTGGCATATTCATACAGTGGAATATTATTCAGCCATAAAACGGGATGACGTGATTCATGCTACCACATGGATGAACTTTGAGAACATTATGCCAAGCGAAAGGACCAGACACACAAAGTTACATATTGCATAATTTCATTTTTGTGAAATATCTGAAATTGGCAAATCTCTGGCAACAGAAAAGATCAGTCATTGCCAGGAGCTACTAGTATAGGGAGAGGGCATGGGAAGTGACTGCTAACGGGTACAGAGCTGTGTGGGGTAATAAAAATGTTTTGATTTAGATAATAGTAATGGTTGAATAAGTCTGTGAATGTACTAAAAACTACTGAATTGTATCGTTAAAAGGGTGAATTTTACGGTTTATTAATTATTGATATAATATTATTATAAAAACTTTATATCCATTATAAGTACACTAACATTTGCAGGGGGGAAAAATAGCTTGTTGGATTAACTTTAGGACTGAAAGTCAAAAATTGGGTGACTAACTCAAATGATTTGGCCCTGTTCTCTTCTAAAAAATGAAGCAAATTGGTTCAAAACGTCACTTTTAGAGATCACATAGTATCTATTCCAATTCTTTACTTTAGGAGGGAGGATGCTGAGGTTGAGAAGGAGTAGGTGACTTGGCCAGGACCAGAGTCACACCGTCCAATAGGCCCCACCCAGCTGCCCATTCCCACCTCTCCCTCCTCCCACCCCAACCCCCTAAATAGTTGGGATTCTCTTCTCAGCTGTGGTGAAAGTCATTGCTAAGGGCGGGAGAGTGTTCTTCATGATGTAAGAGATACAGAGCTGCGTTAGGAACACGCCCCGTGAGGACAGGAGGTGGAGAAGGAAGCCTCTTTGTGTGTCTGCACACGGTCTGCTTCTGTTTTGGGGATGATGGCGGTTAGCAGTGTGCGTCCTGGGATAACGATGAGAAACAGGGCAAGGGGCGGGAACGGACTTTTGGGCCACAGTTGCAGGGTCACGGAGGACGTTAAGCGTGAAGACACTAGGATTCATCAGAACAGAGGAATGTTGGCTGAATGGGAAGGATGACCTCCCAGGGCTCTTCCCCCTTTTTCTTTCATTTTTTAAAATATTTTTTTATTTCAGAGAGGAAGGGAGAGGGAGAGAGAGAGAGAAACATCAATGATGAGGATCGTTGATCGGCCGCTTCCCGCACACCCCCTACTGGGGATCGAGCCCGCAACCAGGTATGTGTCCTTGACCGGAAGCGAACCCAGGACCCTTCAGTCTGCAGGCTGACGCTCTCTCCCCTGGGCCAAACCAGCTAGGGCTCTTCCCCCTTTTTCTACAGTGACATTTTCAAGGCTGGCCTGACGGGAAGAGCTTTACCTAAAACCCAGAACACTTGCCTTCTAGACCAAGGCGATTCCCTGAAGGTGTGTGTTGAGGTGGCTAAGAAACCACCCTGACACATGGCAGTAAGAAGCTTAAAAAACATCACAGCCGAGCCTTTCAATACTGTGCCCAGTGATAACATACAGTCAGATAAACCATGTCCGGCAATTGGCTCTGAATGTCCAGAACTCTGGCCGGCTGGGCACGCTCACGCAGTCATTTCATTCACCTCCCAGTAACACCACTCGCAGTTTCCTGTGATTGGCCTGAAATTCCATTGAGTGAGTCATTATTTTCTGCCCGGTTGACACAGAGAGCCAGCAGGCCTCCCTCTGAGGGCTGGGACGAGCCTCCTTTTGCGAGGTTTAGTAGAGGTTCCGCACTGGGATTCCAAGCTCGTCAGCAGTGCCTGTAACTGGCCTGTAAGGTTACAGACTCTTAGTGTCCCAATGAGCAGGGACCATTGTAACCTGCCCTGATCAAGAAGCAAACTGCAGCCTCTACCACCTGACCCTGAACTTGGCAGTGGGCCAGGAAGGTCCGGTCATGGCAAGGACCCCAGGGAGATGTTGAGCCATAACAAGAAGGGGATGAAGCAGGGGTAGGGCGATGGGAGGTGGGTGGTAGACAGATGATGGGAGTTGTCAGCCCACAGCCATCCGTGGGGCAGACCCAGAGAGTGACATTATTACCTAAACCACAGAGCTGTCCGGGGTGCATCTTACAGACCCAGGAAAAGTTCATGTCTGTTCATTATTGTGGTTTAGAGGGTGAGCAAGTGCATCTCTCGTGGTAGGAATCGTCACTCTGAGCTCCTGCCGGGGGAATGTGGCTGTCACTGCTAACGGAGGAGCCGTTGTCTGCCAACGTCACCTGTCTGGGTCACTGATTCATATTTTGTGTTTTCCTCCCGGGTGAGCTCAGAGGAGGGCGCACCGAGACAGGCCTCGCTCTGAAATACTTTCTGCGCAGAGGGTTCCCCGGGGGCCGAAATGCCTCTGTGCCCCAGGTGCTCATCATCATCACGGATGGCAGGTCCCAAGGACAGGTGGCACTGCCGGCCAAGCAGCTGCAGGAGAGAGGGGTCACTGTGTTTGCCGTGGGCGTGCGCTTCCCCAGGTAAGAGACTCGGACCCCTGGGTCAGCCCTGTGGGGCAGGGGTGGGGTGGCGGGGGAGACCGCGGTGCGGCTGGGAGAGCTCACAGCCTCGGGAGAAGGGGCGGTGGAAACACGGTGCTGGTTCAGGCGGGATCTGTCTTTTCTTCCCTTGTCTTGTTGTTGCCGGAGCACAGGGAGCTCTGAGTCTGCAAGTCTGAGCCTCTGCATTGTCTTTCCTTTCGTCTAAACATTTGGTTTTAAGTGCCTGAAACCGACTCGAATTGATTTGGGCAGAAATGGAAAGTCACCTGACTGCACTGGTGGGTCAGGGGTCTCTTGGTGTGAGCAGGAGGGGTCAGGGACTTGAATGCCCCGTCCCCCTCCTCCCCCCAGCGTCTCTGCTGCCCTCAGCCTGGCGCTCTCAGGAGCTGGAGCTGTGGCTGCCAGCTGTGGCTGGCTCACATCTTTTAGTATTTATGGAGCCCCCTCTCTGATGGCTCTCATCTCTGGCTGAGCGTCTGTTTTGCAGGGAGCTTTTAAGAAAGTCCGTGGCTGGGTGGGGTCAGGCAGAGCTGCCCCCCTGAGCGTGAATGTGAGCCCAGAGCTGAGAAGCCCCCCTGTGTGTGCCAGGCCCTGCCCTGGGCACTGGGAGAAATGTCCAGTTTCTATGGCTTCAGGAGAGAATAGGGAATTGTACATCAGTGAATTTTAAAAGTTTTTTTTTAATATATTTTATTGATTTTTTTACAGAGAGGAAGGGAGAGGGATAGAGAGTTAGAAAGATCGATGAGAGAGAAACATCGATCAGCTGCCTCCTGCACACTCCCCACTGGGGATGTGCCCGTAACCAAAGTGCATGCCCTTGACCGGAATCCAACCTGGGACCCTTGAGTCTGCAGGCTGACATTCTATCCACTGAGCCAAACCGGTTGGGGCCGTAAGTGAGTTTTAGAAATCAATGAAATTGTTGCCGTGTTGCCAAACCTTGGCCTGCGTTGGTGGGCAGGATTCTAAATGCGTTGCCGACTGCCCTGTCTTCTTAGCCTTTTCTTCACGCCCCGACGTCCTTGTGCTGCTCATTGTTTTTGTCGGGGGCCCTGAATGGTGCCCTCTGGCTGTCTGTGGGGGCTCCCTTCTAGATGGGCTCCCAGTGCTGGCCTTGGAGTCCTTCCGTTCACTGGTTATAGTTCTTCTGTATTTTTTTTCTGTCTTTTTTAATACGTCTTTATTAGTTTTTATCGGGTTTGGCTCAGTGGATAGAGCGTCGGCCTGCGGACTGAAGGGTCCCCCGTTTGAGAGAAAGAGAAAGATCAGTGTTGAGAGAGAATCATCCATCGGCTGCCTCCTGCACCCCCCACACTGGGGATGGAGCCCACAACCCGGGCATGTGCCCTGACCAGGAAGCAAACTTTTGATCTCTTGGCTCCTGGGTTGATGCCCGACCACTGGGCCACATCAGTCAGGGCACTGCTGTATTTTTTTCTATTGCCAGCTGTCCTTGTTTGTTCTTTTCTTGCCTAGAACCAGTCTCCTTCCTTTCTTTCTGGTTCTATTTTTCTCATCAGCTACAGTCACCGAACCAGACCGTGAAATCTGTCAGGACCATGTCTGACATAGGAGGCGACTGAGTGTGAGGCTCTCCCCGGCCCGTGGAGGTCCAGGGACAGTAGCACGCATACATTATGACCCATGGCCGAGTGTCCTCGAGGTCATTCTGAGGTTCACTTCTGGATGTTTCCTGCATCCTGGAGGGATGAGGTTGCAACGAAGTGGCTTCCGTAGCAGTGGGGTGGGGTGTTGCCCATGGGGTAGAAGCTGGGAGGGCAGGCGGAGAGTGGGTTGGGAGTGACAAGGCATGTAACCTCTGCTGGGGGCTGGGCCCAGGTGGGAGGAGCTGCACACGCTGGCCAGCGAGCCCAGGGAGCAGCACGTGCTGATGGCCGAGCAGGTGGAGGACGCCACCAACGGCCTGTTCAGCGCCCTCAGCAGCTCCGACTTCTGTACCTTCGCCTCTTCAGGTATGGCCTTCCAGGCTGGCCCATGTGCAAGCGGGGTATCTGTGGGATGCAAGTGGGGTGTGGGGTGGGGAGGGTTCCCCTAGCATGAGGTAAGCACTCAGGGGCCTCCCCAAGGAGAGAGGGTGAGAGGAATGGGGTCCCACGGCCTCGGTCCCAGGGCTCTCTGCTGTGTCCTGTCTCCATGTGGGATTCTCAGCTAGAACCTGGAGCTTGTCTCCATGGGGTAAAGGGGACCAGGGCTTGGGAGCATGGGGGGGCCCCTGTACCTGTCCCCTGCTTCGGGGGAGGAGCCAAGTCGGCGCCCCCACTGTGGTAAGCCAATGGCCTCTGCAGCCCGGGGCCAGGTGTCTGCATGCATAGTTGCCTTCGTCGGTCCCCCAGGAGCTAGAGTGAAGCGTGTTATAGGAAACATGCATGTGTTCACGGGATGTGGAAGCTGTGCAGGGCAGGGCCTGTGCAGAGGAGGTGCCCAGAGACTGGCGCCCAGCAAGGGGCAGAGCGGAGCCCCTCCCCCGTGTGCTCTGCCCCGAGAAGCAGAAGGTGGCAGCGGGGCTGAGCGCGGGGGACCTCAGTGCGGGAGGAGGCGTAACCCTGTCTTCTCCATTGGGTGTGCTGTGGACACAGACTGCAGGGTCCAGCCTCACCCCTGTGAGCACAAGACGCTGGAGACGGTCAGGGAGCTGGTTGGCAGCGGCCTATGCTGGAGAGGATCGCGGGGGACCGATGGTGTGCTGGCTGCCCCCTGCCCCTTCTTCAGGTTTGTCCTGTGGTCTGGGGCCCGGGCTCAAGGGCACGACCTGGGTGTGGGTGGAGGTCCCCAAGGCCAAGTGCTCGGAAGTTGCAGGGTTTGGAGGAGTGCAGGGCTGGGGGGAGCCGGGACAGAGCATCGGGGTGTAGGGAGGGTCATGGACGCACCACCTGGGTGCCCAGGGTGAGCGAGGGTGGCAGGGTCACGGCCACTCTAGAGGCTGGTAAGGGAGCCATAAGCTGGCCTTCAGGGCCGTGCTCTGCACCTGGGATGGTGACCTGGTGACTTGGTTCCTCTGAGCACCAGTCTCCATGTTTATGGGGGCCTGAGTGAGGCAAAAGGCTTAGGTCCTAGATGGTTTGTGTGGTGGCCCAGAGGGATGCTGGGATCCTCAGGACCAGAGCTCAGGCATTCTAGAGCAGTGGTCACCAACCTTGTGGACCTCACGGACCCCCAGTGGCCTGCAGACCGCTGGTTGGCGACCGCTGCTCTAGAGCACTTGCTGCCCGGCCTGTCCCTCACAGCCCCTGGCCTGGCCTTCAGCACTGTCCACACCACCGCCAGCACAGCCCTGGGCCACTCAGCCTCCTCCTCTCTCCATCGAGGCTCCAAGGGTCACAGTTGAAAACTATAGAGTTACTATCTAGAGCAGTGGTTCTCAACCTTCTGGCCCTTTAAATACAGTTCCTCATGTTGTGACCCAACCATAAAATTATTTTCGTTGCTACTTCATAACTGTGATGTTGCTACTGTTGTGAATCGTAATGTAAATATCTGATATGCAGGATGGTCTTAGGCGACCCCTGTGAAAGGGTCGTTTGACCCCCAAAGGGGTCGCGACCCACAGGTTGAGAACCACTGATCTAGAAGAAGGAACTGAAGACCAGAGAAGGAAAGTAACTTGCCTGGGGTCACACAGCCAGCCAGTCCCAGAAAGGAGCTTGTAATAGAAAGCTGTTCTCACTGCTCAGAGTTTTGAACACAGATATCTCTAACTTCTGACATGATAGCCAATGTACATTACCTTTTTTTTAATTGTCTCTGGGTAGTTTGAACCATCCCCTACTCTGTGTGCATGTAGAAGTGGAGTAGAAAGAAAACAAGGAAGTCTCTCTTGACTAGTGTCTGCATTGGAATTTTATACCAGCTTCATGGTTTGTTTGTTTTTAATATATTTTTTATTGATTTCAGAGAGGGAGACAGGGAGAGAGAGATAGAAACATTCATGATGAGAGAGAATCGTTGATTGGCTGCCTCTTGCACACCCCCTGTTGGAGCCTGCAACCCGGGCATGTGCCCTTGATGGGAATCGAACCCGGGACCCTTCAGTCCGCAGGCTGATGCTCAATCTACTGAGCCAAGCCAGCTAGGGCAGCTTTGTGTTTTAAGTAACTTTCCCGATGTCTGTCCTCCTGTTAACCCTTTGATCTCTACTGTCTGTGTCCTTGGATTGCAGCTGGAAGAAAGTGTTCTTAACCCACCCCGCCACCTGCTACAGGACCACCTGCCCAGGTACAGCCCGCCCTTTGGATTCTCCTGCTCGGCCTGGGCCCTGGGACGAGGCTGGTGTCTTACCTGTTGTGGGCTGTTTGCTTCGTGTCGGGCTCTGTCCTAAGACTTCCCGTGGATGAGTTCATGCAATCCTCGCAAGAACACTGTGGGGCCAGTTCCGGCGTCACCTTCTTAGATGAGGATTCTGGAGCTTGGAGGGGCTAGGAAGGTGCCTGAGTGAGTGGAGGAGGCACTTTCCGTAACTCCAGGGTCCGAAGGCTCACTGTGGCTGTGCAGCCTGCAGAGGCTGCTAACAACCCCGGTTGAACGTCAGAAACAGCACCTTCCCCCCTGCAGCGTTCCCCATCTAGAGACACCCATGCTGCTGGCTTCATGGGACTGAGACCTTCGCCCCCATCAAGCTCAGGTCTGGCACCAGTTCATCACCGTGGCCCCTGGAGCTCCCCCAGACCCCTCGCAGCTGAGGGTTGTAATGGCCTGTTGTGTTAGTTCTCTGCGGCTTAAACAACAGAAATGTATTTTCTCACAGTCCTGGAGGCTGCGAGTCCAAGGTCAAGGTGTCAGCCAGTTCGGTTTCTTCTCCGCCCTCTCTGCTGGGCTTGCAGATGGTCATTTTCTCACTGTGGCTTCACACGGCCTTGGCTCCATGCAGGGCCCTAGGTCAGTGGTCCGCAAACTGCGGCCCTTTGAGTGTGGCTCTTCCACAAAGTATCACATGTGGGCGCATACGTACAGTGCGATTGAAACTTCGTGGCCACACTCAAGGGGCCAAAGAGCCACATGTGGCTCGCAACCCGCGGTTTGCCGACCACGGCCCTAGTGTCTCTTCCTCTAAGGACACCATTTGCATTGGACTAGGACCCACCCTATGACCTCATTTAGCCTTAATTTCCTCTTTAAAAGGCCTGTCTCCAAATACAGTCACATGCAAAGGTATTGAGGGTTGGGACTTCTGCATATGAATGGGGGTGGGGGGTCCCATTGTCATGACCCCATGTGAGCATGTAACTCACACAGGGCCTCACCAAGCTCACCATCAAGTGTCCTTTACCACCCACACCCAGCCCCTCCTCTGCACACCCCGCTTTTTTCCCCCTCTTTGCTGTAGGTGTTGCAGCTAGTTTCCTAGTGGTTTCCAGGGAGGTGGGGCAGGGTGGCCTGCGGGACTAGTGCCTGTGGGCCGAGGTGCTAGGCCGTTCATGGGCATCTCTCTGACAGGCCCCTGTGACTCGCAGCCTTGCCGGAATGGAGGCACGTGTGTTCCAGAAGGACTGGACAGGTACCACTGCCTGTGCCCGCCGTCCTTCAGAGAGGAGGCTAACTGTGGTACGTTTGCACGGGACCTTCAACATGGACCGTTGGGGAGGGCTGGCGTCCACGGTCCCCTGGCTCACCCCTCACCCTGGAGCTCCTAGGAGGAAACTGGCCCTTGAGTTTAGAGCCACCCACTTACCAAGGGCCCTGTGCTGTGGTGTCTCAGGGGATTCGGCTCTGAGTCTCCACGAAGGAAGCTCTGGGTGGGACCGTGGCTCCTGGCTTGTTAGTTTCCGAATGGTCACTGCTTGGCATCTGAGCGTCGCTGAGCCCAGCTGCAGGCTGGAGCCAGCCCAGCTCGGACCTGGTGCTGGGCAGAGCCTCTTCTGTAGGAAGAGGAGCTTCAACCCTCCTTGTGTGTGTGTGTGTGGTTTTCCTCTTTGGTTTTAAAGGTATGAAGTAGAGACTAATCGGCGGCACCTCCTAGGGTTGTTGGGAGCTTGGAATCAGATTATGTACAGGATGGAGCAAAAGTAGGTTTATAGTTGTTCGTGTGGAAAAGTAATACAATCATCAGTACATCATCCTATAAGAATGAACTCTGTGTTTTGTGTACTCACTGCTGTAAACCTACTTTTGCCCCACCCTGTACGTTAAGTGCTGAGCACTCAGTAGGGGCTTCTTTAATGACTTTTATAAAAATGTCGTGCTGGGTCAGTTGGAGATTTACATGGAAGACCCTCCACCTCACAAGCCCCACGAAAGTCAGTTCCAGAAGGACCACAGATCCGAGTGTCAGAGGCCACGCCGCGAACCGCCTGTTTTCAGAGGAAGGAACGTAGCTGCAGGATTCCTCAAACAGGACACCGAGGCGCTAACTGTAATGGGAGGTGGGGGCGTATAAAATAGGTTGCATGTCCATTTTTTAAAATATATATTTTTATTGATTTGAGAGAGGGAGGGAGAGGGAGAGAGAAACATCAATGATGAAAATCATTGATCGGCTGCCTCCTGCACGCCTCCTACTGGGGATCGAGCCCACAACCTGGTCACGTGCCCTGACTGGGAATTGAACCGTGACCTCCTGGTTCATGGGTTGATGCTCAACCACTGAGCCACTCCGGTTGGTCTATGTATTAAATTTTAAGCAGTGGTTGGGTGGAGACCCTTAGCGAGAGCCAGAAGGGAGAGCTCTGTGATGTGCAGTGGACACAGCCCCTGCAGCCTCAGTTTCTCCACCCTGTCTCCCCCTCCCTCCCCCCCACCCCCGGGAGAGAGGTTTCTGCTGTCTGGTGTGGTGCTTGGGCATCTCGGGTGGGACGGTGACCTGCATGCCCCAGGTGGCCATGGCATGACAGCTGCTGTGATGTCGGCAGCCCCGACACTGAGCCTGGCGTGCAGAATCGACGTCCTCTTCCTGCTGGCCAGCTCGGCGGGCACCACGCCGGAGGGCTTCCTGCAGGCCAAGGCCTTTGTGAAGCGGTTTGCCCAGGCGTCACTGAACGAGGACTCCCGGGCCCGCGTGGGTGTGGCCCGGTACAGCGGGGAGCTGGAGGTGGCCGTGCCCGTGGGCGAGTACCTGGACGTGCCCGACCTGGTCCGGAGCCTCGATGCCATCCCCTTCGGCGGAGGCGCCACCCTGACGGGCAGTGCCCTGCAGCAGGCGGCGGAGCGCGGCTTTGGGAGCGCCAGGACCGGCCTGGACCGGCCACGCAGAGTGCTGGTGCTGCTCACGGAGTCACGCTCCGAGGACGAGGTGGCCGGCCCAGCGCGCCACGCGAGGGCCCGCCAGCTGCTCCTGCTGGGCCTGGGCAGCGAGGCCGTGCGGGCAGAGCTGGAGGAGATCACGGGCAGCCCAGAGCACGTCATGGTCTACGCCGACTCGCAGGACCTGTTCCACCAAATCCCGGAGCTGCAGGGCAAGCTGTGCAGCCGGCCGCGGCCAGGTGAGACCCAGGGGCCTGTGCCCGGAGCAGCCTCGGCCGGACCCAGGGCCAGTGGCCAGTGGCGGCCCTTCCTTATGTTGCTCCCACTGAACCAAGGCCTGTGTCTAGGGGCTGGAACCGCTTTCAATAACATGGGACCAATAATAGCACCTCCTGGGGGGCTTTTGTGAGGTTTCAGTAAGACAAGCAATGTGCACAGGGTAGGCACGCAGAACATCGTGGGTGTTGCTATTTATTAATATTCATTTGTTATAGTTAACGTGGAGCTCCGAATCTCTTGAGATGCAGGGCAGCTATCCAGCTTCTTTGTTGGGAGCCCACAGTACCTCCCACTACATACAAGCACGCACATACGCACGCATGCACAACTAGAAGAGGCATTTCATGGGACGCTTGTCCTAGCTACCTGATATGTTCTAGTATTTCCTGTTGATTTTGTGACCAACCATTGGGTGTGCTCTGGAGCAGTGGTCGCCAACCGGTGGTCCATGAGGTCCGTAAGGTTGGTAACCACTGCTCTGGAGAACACTGCCCCCGTGGAGTAGACATTCCCATCGGAGGGCAGGACCTTGACCCGTGGGGAGGTGCAGTAGCTGAAACACATCCTTGGTGCCCCACCCCTCCCCGCCCCAATTGCTCCCCAGGGGTGGGACGTGGGAAGCTGCATATTCAGTTCTCAGCCCCAGATGTCACTCACCAGAGCTGAGCCTTCCTTCTTGCAAGGGGGAGGGACAGGGTTGGCCGCCCACTCCCACTGTGCCCTCCAGTCTAGTCTCCCCACGGCATCCAGAGTGGGTTTTTAAAAGATGGTTTGAGATTTACAGAAGATTTGTGACCGTGGTAGAGTTCTCACGTACTCCACACCCTGAGTCCCTTCTGTAAGGTGTTAACGAGGTGCATTGGTCACAGGTCATGAACCAGTGTTACGTATGAAAGTCTATGTGGTTCAGATTTCCGTAGTTTTAACCCAGTGCTCTTTTCCTGTCCCAAGGATTCTGCCCAGTTACACTCAGTCATCGTCTTCCTGTGCTCCTCTTGGCTGTGACCTGGGTTTCTAAGACCTTCCTTGAGTTACAGTGGTTTTTCAAACCCAGTACATCAACGCCTCTTACACTGTACTTAAACGTTTCCAGGGGTTTCCCTCTGCATTTGGAATGAAACCCAAACGCCTGCTGGTTCCCGAGAGCTCGCTGTGGTTCGGTCCCTGTGGGCTTATTTGCAGCTCCTGCATGGGGCGGGGAGCACCTTAGAAATACCCCCACACCCCTAAAGTTCTTAGCTAACTCCTCAGAGAAGACCAGGCCGCTTCTCCCAACTTGTTAATGTTGCTCCTGCTTTTCCCCTCATGGCTGCCCATATAACTTGTAATTCTATACTGAATTCACGTCTGTCTTCCTATAGTCTGTCAGCCCATCGACAGCAGGCATCGGCCCATTTTACCCACCGGTACAATCAGAACCTTGTATATAGTGTGTGGCTCATGGAGGGTGCTCGCTGGTGGGATGGGTGAGGGTGCAGTGAAGTTGCTGTCACAAAGGGTCCCAGAGCGCAGTGGCTTACGTAGGATAGACGTTTATTTCTCTCGTAACCATTCCGAGGTGAGCAGCCTGAGCCAGCAAGGTGGCTTGGCTACCTTGTGGTTCTGCCTCCAGGTCCAAGGTCACTGTTTCTCAGCATGAAGGGGGGAAGGGGAAGTGGAAGGCAAGCAGCTTCCTTCTGAGGGTATCACTTGGAAATTGCACAGTGACTTCCAACCACATCCCATCAGACAGAACTTGGACACAGCCACACGGAGCTGCCAGGGATGTGGCCTGGCCAGGCGCTCCTATGAGCTGCTGCTATTCTAGCAGAGGGTGGGGGGCGGTGCCTGCCGTGGACAGACAGCGGACTGGCTGTCCCCCCCCCCCGAGCTGGCCAGGTCCCGCCCGAGGAGGGGCTCCGCCTGGCAGAGCCTGCCCCCGGAGGCCCACGCTGCTTCCTCCGCAGGCTGCCGGGCACAGTCGCTGGACCTGGTCTTCCTGCTGGACGCCTCGGCCTCCGTGGGGCCCGAGAATTTCGCCCGGATGCAGAGCTTCGTGAGGAGCTGCGCCCTCCAGTTCGACGTGGACGCCGACGTGACACAGATCGGCCTGGTGGTGTACGGCAGCCGGGTCCAGACAGCCTTTGGGCTGGACACCCACGTCGCCCGCCCCGCCGTGCTGCGGGCCACCAGCCAGGCCCCCTACCTGGGCGGGGCGGGCTCGGCAGGCACCGCCTTGCTGCACATCTACGACAGGGTGATGACTGTCCAGAGGGGCGCCCGGCCTGGCGTCCCCAAGGCTGTGGTGGTGCTCACCGGGGGCCGAGGGGCGGAGGACGCGGCCGTCCCCGCCCAGAAGCTGAGGGACAATGGCGTCTCTGTCTTGGTGGTGGCCGTGGGGCCCGTCCTGAGCGAGGCGCTGCGGAGGCTCGCGGGCCCCCGGGACGCCCTGATCCACGTGGCGGCCTACACGGACCTGAGGTTCCACCGGGACGCGCTCATCGAGTGGCTCTGTGAAGGTGAGTGGGCGCATCGGCGCCGTTCAGCGCTGCCTCCAAGGGGTGGCCCCTCAGCCTGAACCGCCAGGTGCATCTTCCAAGGATCGCGGCTCCCCCGGTCCCTGGGCGCGTCCCACGTGCCGGGTTCTGTGCTAAGTCCGTGCTAAGTCCCGTGGTAGGCACACCATCCTCTCGATGCTCAGGGTACAGAAAGTTTAACACAGATCCCCACCCCAAACTTGAGAGTGTACGTGCACCACTTAAACAAAAGACGTTGCTAGACGACCCACAGATCCCCCGAGGTTGGCACTGACCTTGGTTGTGAATGCCAGAGCGAGGGGCCAACACAGCCAGGCCAGCCTGACTCAAAGGCTTCCTTTTGCCAGTGACATTCTTCCTGCCTTTTCAAAATTTATTGATTGATTTTTAGAGGGATAGAGAGGGAGGCAGAGGGATAGAGAGATTGCCTCCTACATGCCCCACACTGGGGATAGAGCCCACAACCCGGGCATGTGTCCTGCCCAGGAATCGAACCAATGACCTCTTGGTTCATGGGTTGACGCTTAACCACTGAGCCACCTGACCAGGCCATCCTTCCCGCCTTTGTAAAAGTATGTGGCTGTTATAAGAATAGTAAGCGGTGCTAGGAGCCTCACACATCCTAGAAAAGGTCTCCCTACGCAGGTGGGAGAGCTGGGTGGAGGTGGGTCTCTGACCTAGCCAAGCAGCGTGGAGCACCATCCATGTGCTGACCTGTGGCTTCAAGGCCCACATCGGCGCTAAGGCATGGAAGGCGCTACCCGAGTGGCCTCACGGCAGTTCTGGGCTTCCTCAGAGGAGGGGGTCTTTGGGGCTGACCCAGGCCGGGCCTCCTGGGCACACTCTTTCTTGTAGAAGCCAATCGGCCCGTCAACCTCTGCAAACCCAGCCCGTGCATGCACGAGGGCACCTGCGTCCTGCGGAACGGGAGTTACCTCTGCGCGTGCCGCGACGGCTGGGAGGGCCCCCACTGTGAGAACCGTGAGTGGGTCCTTGCTCCACGGGGAGAGCTGGGGGTGGTGGTGCTCCCTGGGAGCTCCGGTGAAGGCAGGCTCGAGGACGCGGGCTCCGTGGAAGGAATCCTAGCATCCTTTGTTCATTCACACAAGCAGCATGTAGCCGGGGTCTCCTGCGTCCCCGACATTGTTCTGGGGACGATGGGTGTGGGGAACAGGGGACAGTGAGGATGTCTGCCCTTGTGGGAGCATCCCTGTGCGGGGGAGACAGACGTAAGCACGGCATCTGGTGTCCTGCTGGTGCTCAGCACACTGGAGCAAAGTCATGGGACGGGGCGGGAGGCCTCGGCCAGGGGCCCCCGAGTGACTGGCTGACGGGACGTGGGCCCCGACGCAGGAAGGTGGGTGGATGCGGTGGAAGCTGGTGGGGTTCTTTTGTGAGTGTTTCTATTTGCTCAGTGAAGTGGGAGGAATCAGCTGAGTGTGAGGATGGGGAGGGAGGTGCAGGAGGTTGGCGGAGAGAAGTAACCATCTAAGAGAGGGGACCGGACTGAGGTCCTGGAGAAGGGCTGCTGGGCAGCACTGCGGGCCCACCTGGGGCTCCTGTTATGATTTTAAAGTTAGAACCCCGAGACCAGAAGGTGGCTCCCCTTGGAGCTTGGGGTCTCGGCCACGGGCAGAGGTGGGCTTCCTAAGGCGGGCAGTGCATCTGAAGGGCCCTCAGATAGGACCTTTGGTCTGGCATCTTCTGCTTGTTCTTAACCCACAACCAAGACGTGCGGGGGCTGCTGGTAGGGTGAGGACCGACACTCATGGCCTCACGGCTCGCTTCTTCCCAGGGGTCTTGAGAGGAGATGCCCTCAAGGCAGGAGGGCAGCCACCCAGCCCGCCCCAGCAACTCCGGAGGCCTGGGCACCCCGGACGCTGAAAGGGCGCCTGCCCTCGGCGGAGCATCCTCTTGGGAGTCCTCTGAGCGCCTGCCTCCAGCTCTGTCCGGAGCCCGCCTGCGCTTTCCTCACCCGGGGAGCAGCCATGTCCCAGCTGCAGACAGCGCCTCTCGGGGCTCAGTAGCGGCTGATTTCAATCGCTAATGATGGTGGTGGAGACTCTTGACGTGTAAGTAAACATTTCCTTTCTAGTTGTGCCCTGTTGAGCTTGTCGCCGTCCCCTTCCCCCTGAGGAGGAACAGGAACTGGAGACTTTTGATGGCCCGTGGGCAGCTCACGCGGCCATCGGGAAATGTTGGGACAGTGATGCTCACGAGGAGGCAGTGGCTAGCGTGTCGTTCGGACCACCGAAGCGATGGCATTTCGAGATGGAGAAAGTGCAGAACTTCTTCGTTCCCGAAAGACGTCCTAGATGCGTTCGTGGTTTTCGTTTGAAAAGGGGCTTGAGCGGCATTTGTGACCTCTGGTGACTGGCTGTGTGTGGGGGGGAGGCGGGGAAAAGGCCCAGATTGGACAGTGACCGATGAACCAGCTTGTTTGGCTCAGGGGCTGAGTGTGCAAACAGCCCTGGTTCTGGGGGGGCCATATTCTCCTTTAGAGTTTACTTGGGGGGGGTCATTGTGGGGTGTTTACTGAGTGCTTTTCTTACTCTCCTTTTAGTGGGGGTGCAAAGAGCAATGGAATTCTTAAACTCAACAGATAGAGAATAAAGAAACTTAGAACGGTTTTGCTTTTTCCTGTGTAGTTTTTGAAGGATTTCAAGAAATGATGTTGGTTATTCACAGGGGTGTTTGTACGGTTGTGGCACAGATGCGTGCGTTGGGACATTCTCTGGTAAACCAGGCACTTCCTCACCCCGGCCTACTTAGGCACCAGTTCTTCCCTCGGTTGTGGTTGTGTCGTTTTGAGTTCAGTTTTCAGGGGAAACTGTTGCAGAGCCCTCACCTCGGTCCAGACACTTTTCTCTTTACTGTCGATAACGCCATGGCCTCTATGCAGAGGTCACGGCTCCCTCCACTGAAACGCCACTGAGCTTCCCGGTTATCGCCACGGTGCTGTCGATGGTACAAAGAAAAGGCCCGGGGTGCCGAGGCTATCGCCACAGCGGTTTGTGCTCACGGGTATTTTCATTCCTGTTGTCCCCTCCCGCCAAGGCCAGCGTAACATCAGAGCAAGGCCACAAGGCTACCCAGCAGGGGCCGATGTTGGAGAACTTTCAAGAATTTGTTGTCTTGAAAATTCACAGCAGTTTAATCACTTTAGAGTATGGGTTCTTTGTCTGGTTCAAGGCGATTCGGATGTCCAATTTGAGTTGCTTGGACTCTAAAAAAAGCCCCATAAAATTGTGGGTTACATGTTAAAGGCTTCGCCGCTTCTAGTTTAGGTCCCAGCAGCAATGGAGGGCATGCCTTCCTTACTGCCTGACCGGCCAAGCCTTTTATGTTCTTGTAAAAATTGAAGCATTGCAGTAAGCCATCCATCTTTCATTTTCTCTGAATGATTCTCATTCCAGCCAACTTACCCAAGCACATGTGTTCTAGTAGTTCATTGCTTTTCTAGAAAAACGTCGTTTACAAATAGTGACAGTTTTGTCTCTTCCTTTGGGAGCTTTATATTGATTTTTCTTGTCATTTTGCATTATCTAGAACCTGCAGAATAATGTTTTTAATAGGTAGTGGCCACAGCACATATCTGCTTCTTTTTCACCATTAGATATTTTTTTGTGGGTAGGAACGCTTTTATTCCTAGATGACAGAGAATGTTTTAGGAGTGTTGAGATTTGTGATATGCTTTTCTGCTCCTTCGAGATGATTTTCCCCCCCACCTATAATCTGTACATACAATAACTTACCTATCAGTGTATTATCAGTGGTTGAACCACTTTGATTCTGAATCAACGCTATCTGGTCATTAATGTGCTTAAAGATGACAAAACCAAACCCTGGCAACCTGAGGCGACATTAAAGGCACAACTGAGCCTAGAGTACACATGCTGACAAGATTTTCTTGAATCACAAGAAAATGCTATGAACATAGCAGTCTGAGGAGTATGTATTTTCCATTATATACAGTTAGCACAGCTTTGGAACCAAAAATCCAACACATACTGGCAAAAGAAAAACCAAATCTTATTTTTGGACGTACATGAAAAAGGTCCTGCCTAAAAAGATTGGCAAATTTTGTTATTTGTAAAAATAAACACATTTATGCTAGGAACTTCCTTAATTTACCACTTAGGCAACTCTCTAAGTACCAGTTTCTTTCCCCGAAGAATGATTTAGGAATGTGTTTAGCTTCCAGAAGTAGTCAGTTCCTGCAGATGTTTCTAGTGGATTTGGCGCGTGGTTAATTATACTATGAAAACCCTTTCCATTTTCCATCTATGCTCCTGGAGTCAAGGAGGCATAACATCACCTGCTAAGATGGCACCTTGTAAAGCCCTCGGTTTTACACACACATTTGGAAGTTCAGTGTGTAAATAAATATCCAAGACATTCCCCCTTGAGGTACAAGTCCAACAGGCCCTGCCAAGTCACTCCATGAAATACAAGAAACCTCCAAAAATACAATTAACATTTTATTTTTTTAGAAAAATCTAACTCACCACTTGGCAAAGGGCCACCAAGTGTTTATGACAAAGGAAATAAATGCCCTGGGGTTAGAAAGAACTTTAGTTCCGAGAACCCCTGGACGTGAGGTGGAGATGACGGATGAAATGTTTCAACCTGCGTTAGCAAACAATGCCATCGGAGGAAAAGACGGGGGCCCACCCCAAACTCACCCCTTTTATTATCTTGGAAGGTGCCCGGACATAAAGCACAATTTAAAAAAACCGGGACTACGAGAGCATTATATTAAATAACTCTTAAGAATGGCCACAGGACGGACTCTGTAAACACAAAGCACTAATCTCTTTTTTTCTACGATAATGTCGAAAGTCAGTTAAATCTCAAAAGACACTTCACTGTTCTAAATTACAGGATTTGAAACATATTTTTAAAAATATAATACAGCGTCACTTTCAAAAGGTCCTTAACTGAGTGGGGACAGTGCCTCCGCGTGGTCCCAAGTATTTCCTGCTCCGTTACCGCGTCATCCATGGCATCAGCGCCGGCTGAAGTCACAGCTCTCTCTCCGGTCCTGCTAGCTCCTTCTCTGCAAAGGGCCCGCGCCTCCCATCAGCCGGAGCTCTCCGTGCGCGGTCCCCCGTCCTTGTTTTTCCTGTTAAACAGACTCACCCGCTCACAGAGTCGCTGCTTGAAGGAAGGCCTGGACGAAGCGGGGTTGTCGCCAAGGTCCACGTGGGCAGGAGAGGCTTGCCGTGACGCTTGTGTCCTAACTGGTCCCTTTCTTCTCCCATTCCTAGGGCGCCATTCAAATACCAGCAGCCCCCAAACAGAGGCCAGTTAGCTGTGCTCTGCGGCCGCCCCCGCCCCGTGCACAGAGCCCGTTAGGAATAGAGGCAGCCGCTGTGTTTCAAACCCTGTGCATGTGTCACTGGGCGGGGCACGGGAAGGGGTCCGTGGGTCTGTCACGGCCACAGGGGAGCGGCAGCTCCAATGCATTCGGTAGTCGTGGGTGCAGGTGCCATGGAGTTTGCCGAATGCGCGGGCAACTCTGGGCACGTCTGCACTGGACACGAGGGAAGGACTAACAATACTCGTGTCTGGCTGTCGGGGGAAAGCCCAGGAAGGAGCCGACACCCTCCCAAGCCTTGGACACCTGGTGGCTGGAGGCTTTAGGCCAGGGGGCCAGTTCACTGTCCCTCAGACCGTTGGAGGGCCGGACTATAGTTTAAAAAAAAAACTATGAACAAATTCCTATACACACTGCACATATCTTATTTTGAAGTAAAAAAACAAAATGGGAACAAATACAATATTTGTATTTGCATGTGGCCCGCGGGCCGTAGTTTGAGGACCGCTGCTTAAGCTGCCACGGCAGGACTCCTTTAGAATCACTGGCTCTTTTGGTTTGAAAACTGTCCACTTCCCGTCTGTCTCCCTAGAACCTATGGCTAATTGGGTGGTTCAAGGATCTGACTGTCCTCGGGCTGATAGGTCAGGTCTGGTGCAGCCCCTGGGCCCTGGAGGGGGCCGGGAGTGACCGCTTACCTTGGCTTTCTGGAGGACGGTGCCTTTGCCTGTGACCATGACGGAAAGAGGTCTGTTCTTGAGCGCCGTGGCAGAGTTGACGGGGGTACAGTCTGGGGCAGGGGTGGGGGCGGCGGCTTTGGGCTGTGGTGACAAAAGAGTGATGCCTGAGCCGTGGGGGGGGATGGAGACGTGAGCCCGCCCACCCCCGTCCAGGAGGCCCTGCCTGCAGCTCCTGCCACTCACTCGGGGGCTCACGGTCTCCAGGTGGGAGGTGTCCACTGTGGTGCCCAGCGTCACGGGCCCGGCCTCGGCCTTCTTCAGGTTGTCCTTCACCTCCACGATGCTGAGCTCGAGGTCCACCCGCCTCCTCTCCTCCACCCTGCACTCCTCGTCGATCTCCTTCAGCTTCTGCTCCAGGCTGGCCAGCGCCCCCTTGTCTGGAATGGGAATGAGGCCGGCTGCAGGGAGCAGCGTTTCAGCCAGGACCAGGGCAGGTCCTTTCAAGGGCAGGTTGCTAAGAAACGGGTGAGATAAGGATCTAGAGCAGCGGTTCTCAACCTGTGGGTCGCGACCCCTTTGGGGGTTGAATGACCCTTTCACAGGGGTCGCCTAAGACCATCGGAAAACACATATATAATGACATATTGTTTTTGTGATGAATCACTATGCTTTCATTATGTTCAATTTGTAACAATGAAAATACATCCTGCATATCAGATATTTACATTACGATTCAGAACAGTAGCAACATGACAGTTATGAAGTAGCAACGAAAATAATTTTATGGTTGGGGGTCACCACAACATGAGGAACTGTATTAAAGGGTCGCGGCATTAGGAAGGTTGAGAGCCACTGATCTAGAGGGACGCAGATTTCTCTGCAAGTGTCCTAAGTCTTTGAAGACTGGAAATTAAGAATGATTCAGGATGCGTGTGGTTAATGCAAGAACGATGACATGGGATCTCTGAAAAAGGCAACGCATGGAAAGATGGACCTGGGTGTATATACATTGAAGTGAAAATAAAATGTTTAAGGATGTATTCTTTGAGCTAGCTTTTAAAACTACCTCCTGGGCCTGTTGACAATGGGTCAGGAGGTCTCTCTGCATAGGACAGTGACCTTCAGATGGGGGGGTTAAGATGGGGAACATGTACCTATGCAAAGACTGGCAGGGCTGTAGGCCAGGGCCCAGGTCCAGGCTCCACGTGCCCTGCCAGGCCCCTCACCTGTGCATTTCGACAGGGTCTCCCTCAGCTCCCGTTTCTCCTTCCGGAGCTGAGCCAGGTGCCCCCGGATTTCTTCCTTCATCTTCTCCAGCCTCTCCTTCTCCTCCGTGTACCGCTTCACCTCAGCTTCCGTCCTGTTCTTGCCAAGTTTGATCTCTACAAACCCAGACAGGGAACCCCGAGGTCAGCCAGGCTGGACCATGGCCAACCCATCACACAGGCTCTGGGGAAACTGAGGCTTTGACAGGAAATCAGAGCTGGACGCCAGGCCAGCCTTGCAGGGCCGGAAAAGGAAATGGGCACCACCCCTTCTCCACTGCATGGCCTGGGGCAAGTCCCTCCTCCTCTGAGCCATTTCTAAGACATGCAACTCATAGCCAGCACAGGTACCTGCAGAGGTCACCCTCAGCCTGTCCTTCGCAGGCGTGCTGGCCCCGGCTAGGGTGACAGCCACAGCGTCAGGGCAGCTCGATGAGAAGGAGAGTTTTTGCTGTTCAGTCTGGATTTTGACCGTCGAGATTCTGGGGGACAGCTCCTCCGGCTCCAGACTCTCCTGCTGCACCTGCTTTTGGAGAAAGCGAGCACAACTCAGCCGGCTGAGGGGCCTGGGAAGGTGGGGCCAGCCCACCAGCTGGGGGACGACCTGTACCTGCAACTCGGGGGTCTCTGCAGATGTATCGACGGGGGGCTCAGCTGGGGCGGGGCCCGGGTCTGCAGGGAGGGCCTCTGCTGGAGGGTCCAGGCAGGGCGGTGTGGGGGAGCAGCCTCGGGCCTGGGTGCCACCCTGACTGTGCAGGAAGGACTTGACCGGCGTGAGGTCCAGGTACATGCGGTCAGGGTCGAGCTCGCTCGGAGCATCTGTGGCCGGGGCGGCTTCCTCGGGGTCCACCTGCAGTGGAGAGGCAGGTGGCTTTCACCATTGCGTCCGCACCCTGGGCTGGAGAGATGGCACCTGCCCTGTCTCAGAGCTCCCGTCCCCTCCCTGTGTGGGGTGCGCAGGGACCTTCCCCCAGGGAAGCCTCTATTGATCTGGAGTTAGAAGGTCAGGGTTCAAGCCCTGGATCGGCCCCTCAAGAGGTGGGAGACCCAGGACATAGTACGAGCTTTCCTGACCTTCATTCCTCAGCTGTAAGAGGAGAGAGTAATGGTACCTGCCTCGCAGGTGGCCTGGATTAAATGAGATCAGCCACAGCAGCCCTTAGCACAGCAGAGCCCAGTGTCTGACCATGGAACCTCCTGCCCATTCGATGATTCCACCTTTACTATCATTCTGGACCCCAAAGGCTGATTGATGGGGACGCGGCTCCCAACCCCAGCAGCACAGCCCATCCTAGCACTGACCAGAGTGGCCAACCCGACGAGTCCCCATGCCAGGCGGACTGCCCGCCCCAATACAAAAGGCGACCTTGTTGCACCGAGATTTCTGCCCTGGTGGCCCTGCAAGTGACTTGGAATCCACTTCTCCTATGGCCAATGGGATTGAGGTTTGGCAGCAGGAGGACTGGACAGCCCCCCGCGGCCATCCCCAGCGTCCTTACCGCGGCCGTCAGCTCGGACATCTCCACGTCGTCATACAGCAGCTCCGGGCGATCCTGGCTGGGCAGGCCGTCGATGTAAGTGTTGGGCTCTGAGAACTTCCTCTGCATCAATCTGGAAGACACACGGCAAGACTCGGGGAGGAGGATTCAAGACGGGGAGGAGGGCGGTAAAAGCCACCAGCCTCAAAGAGTTCATAACGAGACTAGCTCCGGTCTCATGTAACACTCATTCATTCAGGCAGCCCCTCCCTCTCTTTTGGGCCTTCCTATAGAACTGTGGGTCCCAAACTTCTCTTCCAGAAAAGCATCCCTTTCCCACCCCCCTTGGCATCCTTTTGCCATCTTCTGGCCCCGTTTTAGGATCTCCAATAACAACAAAACCCCTCCCCATTTCACTGTCAACAACCAGAGACTTCCCCATTTTGTACATAAGAAAGGGGTTCCGTGTCCTGGCGGCTCCTCAGCCACCCGGCCCAGGAGCCCGTGTGCTCATCTAGAAAGCGGAAGCACCACCTCCGCCCTGCTTGTTCCAGGGGGCGCTGGGGACCCAGAGGGGGGTCCTCGGGAAAGCACCGAGGGAAACAGAGGGTCAGGGAACATGCCGTTTAGGCTATAAGGACCTGGATGGTCTTCCCCCAGCCAAGTGCTGCGGCTGCTGGTCCTGCTGCTCGGTGGAGCGGGGCCCACCCCGAGTTCTCCGCCACCCCCCAGCGCGACTGGCCACCAGAGGCCAATCTGGGCCTGGAGTTGGAAGCATGACTCTGAGTGCAAGGGCGCAGAAGACCCGCGGTACTCACAGCAGGGAGTTCTTGGCCGCACTCACAATACAGGAGACCCTGTCTGCATCCACGTAGTCGTAGGTGAATTCCTCTGGGTCTGTCTTGGAGCCCGACTCGGAGAGCAGGAGGCCGAGCCAGTGGCCCATTTCCTCGGAAGACTTGGCCTGAGGAACCAATTGGGTAACTGACTGGAGAACATCTCGTACTAGAATGTAAGTTCCATGAGCACAGGGAGCATGTCAGTCTTGGTCACGTGTTATCATACTTGTTGACCCGACAGATTATATACAAACTTATCCCTGAGAAGCAACTGAGATGTGGATCTTTTAGCCACAAGAGGGCAGTATTGAAGCAAAATTTGGATGAAGTCTTCCTGGCTGAAGGACTAGGTCAGCGGTTCTCAACCTTCCTACTGCCGCGACCCTTTAATACAGTTCCTCATGTGGTGACCCCCAACCATAAAATTATTTTCGTTGCTACTTCATAACTGTAATTTTGCTACTGTTCTGAATCGTCATGTGAATATCTGATATGCAGGATGTATTTTCATTGTTACAAATTGAACATCATTAAAGCATAGTGATGAATCACAAAAACAATATGTCATTATATATGTGTTTTCCGATGGTCTTAGGCGCCCCCCTGTGAAAGGGTCATTCGACCCCCCGAAGGGGTCGCGACCCACAGGTTGAGAACCGCTGGACTAGGTGAGCAGGAGCCAGCTGGGAAGGGTGTGCTTCTGTGTGTGAAGAAAGAACTCTGGCTGCGACCTGCCTAGCTCAACGCCAGGCATTATGTCACCTTTTATTTCTGTCAGTGTGACATCACGTTCGACAGGGTGGGGAGTGGGAGAAAGGCATTGTATCACCAGCCTGATGCTTGCCCCCAGATAAGCCCTAACAGGCGTCATGTTTATGGACTGGGCTGCATCTGGTGCTACACAAACTACACCAAACCCACTGTGAATCTCCAGAAGGTTCCCCTGCGGCTCAGGGAGTTATAAATTCCCCTCCGGCCCTAAGCGCAGGAAGCAGCTCATTGTCCGCTCCTCTAACACAACCACCCTGAGGTCAGAAAGGGAATGGAAATTTTTGAAAAATGCAAACAATCTCACGCAAAGGAAACCAAAACAACCCAGGACTACACGGCGTCTCCATGACTTGCAGCACAGAGCCGACCTCCGCCCTGCCTGCGCCCGCCACCCCCGGGCCAGCAGTACCTCGAGCTTGGCCAGCTCCTCGCCGTTGTGGAGGATGCGGAAGGAGTACAGGTGGTCCGGGCTCGGGTCCGGGACCACCTCACAGCCCACCAGGCTCAGGGGCTGCTGGGCCACCTTGCTGCGGTTCCGGTCCTGGTAGAAGTGCAGGTGGCTGTCCCTGACGGAGCACCAGCGTGACTTCCACTGGCTGTTCACCAGCACGTTCAGGTAACCTGCAGGAGAGGCGGCGGCTGCAGGAAGCTGGGGTGGCTGCCCCCACCTCCGGGCCTCCGGGGTTCCCCCCAGAGTCTCAGCTCCAATGCCTGAGCAGCTTCTTAGCTCACAGAGGCTGGAAATCTCTGTCATATGTTCTCCTTCCCTCCTGCAGGCTAGCAGCGAGACCCTTTCAAGTCAGGCAGCATAGCTCTGCTGGCTTTTGAAAAGGTGTGTCCAGAGGGAAGTGAGCTGCACCTTGGACTACACTAGGTCAGTATGTAGGTGTCTGGGACAGAATCCCCCGCCCCAGCCCTCGCGGCTCGCCACGGCTCTACACGTCCAGCCTGCAGCAGCCCACCTCTGCCTCTCCTCACTCGGGCCACGTGCAGGAAGCTCGCCCCAGGTGGGTCTCCTCATTGTAGGTGCAAGCCCTTTGCCTCTGCAGCCTTAGCTTCCCAGCGGCCCTGCCAGCCTTGCCCGCCCTGGGTCACTCAGTCTCAGCCTACAGAGCCCTCCTCATCCTTCCAGATGCACTTGGCCTCGGCCCTCCCCGGGCCCTGCGCGCCCTGTCTGCCTTCTGAACAGCTGGGTCTGGAACAGTGGCACCCTCTGCTTCCGTGTCAGCCTCTCCAACGGGACTCACAGCTTCTCCTGTCCAGGAACTTGCACGTTCATCTCAGGCAGCCGGGTCTGCGCCCTGCGGCCTCTGCCAGGGAGCCCCTCTTCCGGCAGCACCCAGAGGCTGCCAGGGTCCACTCACGAGGCAGCCCTCACTGCTCTCAAGTGGTCCCATGTGTTCCGTTCAGCTTCCCGAGAAGAGGACAAGCCTCCCCCCACTTAGATTAACATGTGGGGAGCTGACACCCCGTGTAAGCATGGCCTTGTCCCTGGGCTGCACAGATGAGTGACTCCAGTCTACAGGCCCTTTGCACGCCCCTGTGCAGTGGGTTGACATCCCTCTGTGCCGCTGGCTGACCAATTGGTTCTTTTTTGCCCCTAAGAGCTGTTCAGAACTGCAGCCAGATGAACGAGGCTCACCCAGCAAGGTCAAGGTGCACAGCCACCTTCCCACCCACCCGGTGCCGGCCACACAGTGGGGATCATGAATTTCTGAGCCACATGAACACCACGACACAGTAGCAAAGTGGGGGGATTTGTGCCCAGGATCTAGGACCTCTGGCTCCTCTGGGCAGGCACCCCACTGGTCCATCACAGTTCCCTGCACCGAAGAGAACTCTGGGTCAGGAGAGGCTCAAGCACTGAGGCTGAGCCTGGGGAGGAGAGTGTCTGTGCTCTCTCGGGCCCTTCCCCAGCCACGGGGGACAGGAGCAGGCTTTTCCACTGAGCAACTTCCAGCAGTAACCCAGCCACATCTCCCAAAATGACTCACGGGGACCAGGCTCCCGTGCCCAACACTGTGCCCTGAGGCCTTGGGTGCCCTGGCAGGAGAAGCGGCAGGCTCCAAAGGTGAGGGCCCTGTGCTGCCTTGCCATTCCACCCCGGCCACCCAGCCAGCCTCAGACACAGAACAGAGTGGGCCTGAGGCTGGGACAGGGGTCCCAGGAGTAAGAGGAAAGGGCCCGAAGATGGACAGTGATGGCCTTCAGGTCCCGGGAGACCTATAGCAGTGATGGCGAACCTATGACACACGTGTCAGAGGTGACACGCGAACTCGTTTTTTTGGTTGATTTTTCTTTGTTAAATGGCATTTAAATATATAAAATAAATATCAAAAATATAAGTCTTTTACTATGGTTGCAAATATCAAAAAATTTCTATATGTGACACAGCACCGGAGTTAAGTTAGGGTTTTTCAAAATGCTGACACGCCGAGCTCAAAAGGTTCGCCATCACTGACCTATAGCATTGAGCCCGGGTGGAACACCAGGACGCGGCTCACTCAGATATTCTGGGAAAGGTCTCTCTCTCCCTCTCCTGTCCTCAGTTTCCTCAGGCTGAGATAGGGCAGTGGAGGTGACCTCTAAGAGTCTACTAGCTCCCTACACGCCCTCTGTCCCAGCGACGTGGGCTTTCGCCAGCCCGGCCCCTGAATGCGTCTCACCAGTCTGCGTCTGTCTTGGCTCCCACCCCGAGTACCTCTGAGCCTACATAGCTCCTGCCTGTTCGTCAAGACTCCGGTTGAGGAATCCACCTCTGTCCAGAGCGGGAAAGGTTCTTTCCGTCCCCGAGTCCTGATAGCTGCTCAGCCAGCAGGTATGTGGCGAGGGGGGCAAAGCTGTCATCTCTCTTGAGCTCTAAGCTGCCAGGACTGTGTCCTCCATCCGCTTGGTTCCCTCTCCGTAACACTGTGCCTGCCAAGCTCCTTAAGTATCGATCTAACAAACATGTTTTCCCAGACCATTAGGAGGACAGCAATCCATTACCCTTCACTTCCGCAAAAGATCCACACTGCAGTGAGAGAGTCTGGCCAGACATAAAGAAGAACTACCTGCAGTGAAGAGAGACGGGAACTGGGCCACGACTCCACATCCCTAAGACACGTTTAAAGCGAGACCTACAGCCCCTGCCTTCGCTGTCTGAGCTGCCTTCCTGGAGACGGGCTGCAGCCCAGGGGTCAAGCCCTGCGGCCCAGGAGACGCTGCGCTTCTTACAGGCGGTCTCCAGGGACCTCTCTGCAGGCTCCAGCGAGGTGGACTTCTTCCTGCCCAGGTTCATCAGGTTGCTCAGTTTGAGGCCCGCAGAGCACTTCTTCTTCACTGTCGAGTGAGAGAAAAAGCCATCAGCATCGCACACGGCTTAGCCCCAGGCCCTAGAGTAGATGGGAAAATAGAAGACCCTCCCCACCACAGCTGCCCCTCCCTGCACACACATGTGTGCACGCATGCGCACACATACAGACTCCTGCTCCCCACACCAAGACCCACAGCCCAGAGCCAGGGGTCTGTAGATTCGCACACTCAAGGGGGGCACCCCGGCTTCTCCCATGGAATGTTCCAGCACCTGGGCATCTACAGACTGCATGAGCTCCAAGACCCTTAAAGCAGGGTGAGCCAACAAGAGGATGAGAGAATATTCTACCCCCAGCAAGTCATGGAACTTCCATTTGGTCATCTCTCCCTTTTCCCTGGATCTGTTAGCTGTTTATAAAGGGGAGGCATGGTGGAAGTAGCTGTTGAAGCGCATTAGGGTTGGGCCACACAGCCTGGGGACCATCCCCTCCCCACCCTGGGCTGAGAGCCATAAGCGTGGGTACCATCTTTGGTCTCGGGGACCTCAGCGTGGCCATCTACAGAGCTCCCATACTCCGAGGCGGACAGGTACTTCTCGGCTATATCTGCCTGGGGAAGAAAGAGAGACAAGTGGGTGATCCTATCTGGGAATGGTTTCGTCAGAGACCACAGTTTAAGAGAAAATAATTCTCTCAGATGTCGGCTAGCGGTCACCCTGGAGTCCAGGCCTCTGGTGAGGCACTGGCTGGGCTGCCCTCTGGGGACCTGCCCTCACCCTCCCTCTCTGAGGTCCCCTGCCCCACCCCAGAGCACCTGTCCCTTGTTCACATGGCTGCTCGCCCTGACATGACAGTGGCCCTGGAGCCCGGGGAGGTGGGGAGGGAGGTGGCATTAGAGTGGGCATCTGCAGCCGAAGCTGATGTCAGGCGGGGAACCACCCAGGCCAGGAGCGTGAGAAAGTCGAGAACTGGCAGCTACCAACACTTCGGGCTTCAGAGGAGGGCCAGCATGTCTGCACGGGCCAGAGCATGATCTGAATCCCGCTGGCACATTCTCCAGCTGGGGGGTGCTCCGGGAGCCCACTATGCATGTGCATAAAATAGATGGCACCCCCTCCTTCCTCCCCACCCCCCGTGGGCATTCCTGGGGCTGCTGGGGAGCTAGAGGTCGTCCCTACAGGAGGGGCGTGGCTGCTGCTGCTAGAATGGGAAGCATCTTGCTTGGTTGGTGTAGGTTAGTGGTTAAGTGTCGACCTATGAACCAGGAGGTCATGGTTCGATTCCCGGTCAGGGCACATGCCCGGGTTGTGGGCTCAATCCCCACAGGAGGCAGCCAATCAATGATTCTCTCTCAGCATTGATGTTTCTAGCTCTCCTCCCTTCCTCTCTGAAATCAATAAAATATATTTTAAAAAACAAACAGGAAGTAGTATCAGATTATTCCAATCAAGCTGCTTCTAGAACCACTTACCCCGGCCTCTGCAAAGTAAACCCTGGGACTCCCAGCCGCTGGGACCAGCCTTAGGGCAGGACCAGGGCAGAACCTGCCGGCCAGGTCTTTAGGGACTGAGCTCACGTCTCACCCCACGTGAAGAACACCCCCCGCCTACTCTGGCTCTGTTTCTTGTCCATGACCAAGGAAGAGAGACAACGGCCACAGCCCTTCCTCAGTCCCTCCTCCCTGCTCAAGGCCTCGACTTCCCTCCTGGTCAGGGGTGGGGACCCCACGATGAGACGCAGTGACCCTCTGCCTGCGCTGTGCATGCCCAGGCTGCAGGGCGCCGACCTGCACGTACTCGGGGCCATGAAATGTCACCCAATGGGGGAGGCCTCCCTGTTGGTCAGCACCCAGCAAACTTCCTCGACTTTGACCCTTCAGCAGGGGCTCCGCAGCCCGATGCAAATGAGCACCAGGGCCCTGTGGTTCAGTGCCCCAGCCCCTGGACCTCTGCTGGGGGTCAGCGGGCAGAAAGAGCTTCGAGAAACAAGCCTCACTGCTTGGGGGGCAGAGTGCCTCTGTTCCCGCAGAGCTCCCCCCCTGCTGCCCAGCGAAGCGAGAAAGTTTAGGTCGGTCCATGTCACCAGTTTCCCTGCCACGCAGAAGCCACAGCCCGTAGCCAAGCCTTGCCGTTTCTTGTTGAACTGGGCTGAATGTGGAAACAAAGCTTCCCGTTTTATACTTTAATTTTTATGGAGACAAATGGAATTGGATTCTTACCTTCTGACAGCTCAGGCGCTGGGCCTCCGGGGAGTACTGGTTTCCCTCGGCCGCACCGTCTGAAGGCAGGCCGCTCACCTCCTGGATGACCTGAGGGAGAGGGAGAGGGAGCCATCAGCAGAGGTCCAGGCCCCCAAGTCCTTCTGGCCCACCCTGAATGCACAGACGGAAGCTGGAGCCCCTTGGGGTCAGGAGAGAGTGGGTGCAGGTGAGGGAGAAGATGCATGATTCCCCCAGGACACAGAACCACCCCACTCCCAACACCTGGCCCACATGTGGCCTGGGGACCAAGCCGGGCAGGCTGCGATGGGGGTGAGGGCGGGCAGTTCCTCAGGCCCTCTCTCCTGCAGGCCCCCACGTGTTTTGGGGATGGACAAGGCTGGGGGCGGGGGTTTTTACAATCAAGTCCACAGATGGCCATGGCAGACAGCCCTCCGCTCTGCGGGCCTGGGCTGAGGACACGCAGGTCAACGCTAAGCAGCACCCCGTTCCAGGTAGGGGACTCCCACAGGGTGACCGCCAGGGTAGCCACAAACATGCTGCCCAGCTGGAAGCCCTTGGGAGCCGTGGACTTAGCAAGAGTGATTTCAAAGACCCTCCTTTTTCTGTCTTCGCCGAAAGCAGTTTATGAAAAGCGGTTAAAATCAGAAAAGCCAAAGAACAAAAGGCGAAACAGCTCTGGGATGGAGAAACTTAAGGCCTTTTTCATTCCTGACACTGACCTTGGGTCTGAGCCTCAGTCACCACATCTATAAGATGGGACAATACCAAGCCACGGGCAGCTGTGGGGTCTGGCGTGCAAAGTGCCAGGTACCCTGCGCAAGGCACGTTCATTGCCACCCGTGTTAGGTGGGGGCGGGGATGGGAGGAGGACCTGCCCAGGGGAAGCATGCTAAGCCGGGTGTCCAGGCCCCGGGGCGTGCGGATTCCACTGCTCTGGGACAGTTGTGCTCTGTGCCTTCCTTTTCTGGAACTCTGTCCCGTATCACATCTCCCATTTGCTGTCACATCCCTGTCCCATCCGGCGGGCACAGGTGTCATGCAGAGCTGGGAGGCCGGGGCAGGCAGGTAGATTTGGCAAAACAGATGCGTCTGGTCCAGGGCCCCTTGGACAGGCTGACCAGCCCCGCCCAACTGCAGGTGTGTACAGCTGCTCAAGAGCCAGGCCCTCACGGCCAAGTCCACCTCTGCACTCATCGGACCAGGGAGGACAGAGCCTGTCTGTGAAGGCCGACAGCGGCTGTGTCTTCTCAGTGTTCTTGTCTTTAAACCACCGGCAGAGTGAGGGGAGGGCAGGGGTCTCAGGAAAAGGGTGCGAGCTGGGGAGGGAGGCTGGGGTCAGGGGAAGGACCAATGGGGCTGAGGTGGCAGAGGAACGGCGCCGGGAACTGGAGCAATAGCAGCGTGTGCGTGCATGTGTGTGTCCGTGTAAATGTCTGTGTGTGCATGCATTTGTGCATGTGTACAGATGGGGGTGGAGGGCTGACAGAATGCTCCTGCTTTGGAAATGCATCAACGTGGCTGTAATGGAGGAGGGGTTCGGGGTAGGGGTAAGGAGGGCGAGGGCCTCTCTGGCCTCACCATGGAACCTGCTGGGTTTGGAGCTCCCTCTGCAACTGTGGCCCCTTCTCGGCACAAACCTTACACCGTCTGGGATGGTCCAGCTCATCTGTGATATGGGGCAGGCAGGCCCCTCCCAGGTGCTCCACTGCGGGGGCCACATCACGGTAAGTGTAGGCAGAACACAGGACCGTGGTCAGACGGTTCTGGGTTGGAAACCAGATGCTGCCACTCACTTGCCAGGTGACCTTGCTTGGTCACTTCCTCCCTCAGCCCTAATCGCCATTCCAAAATGGGGGCGATAATGTGGCCTGGCTCCCTGCCCTGTGGTTAAACTGGTTAAAAGTGCATGGCCCCTGGTAGGTGCTTACAAGAGCCAGCTGCATCTGTTCCTTAATAAGGAGGCTGGTGATGCCTCCCTGGGGGCCAGAAAACAAGAGGATTTCAACCAGAGCCCAATCCAGGCGGCTGAGAGGATGTCAGCCCCGCAGCCGAGTCTGGGATCCACATCCCTTAGACTAGTGGTCGGCAAACTGCGGCTCGCGAGCCACATGCGGCTCTTTGGCCCCTTGAGTGTGGCTCTTTCACAAAATACCGACTTCTGCGTATGGGCCACGAAGTTTCAATCGCACTGTACGTGCGCGCCCGCATGTGGTATTTTGTGGAAGAGCCACACTCAAGGGGCCAAAGAGCCGCATGTGGCTCGTGAGCCGCAGTTTGCCGACCACTGCCTTAGACCAACGGTTCTCAACCTGTGGGTCAAGACCCCTTTGGTGGTCGAATGACCCTTTCACAGGGGTCGCCTAAGACCATCCTGCATTCCAGATATTTACATGACGATTCATCACAGTAGCAACATGACAGTTATGAAGTAGCAACGAAAATAATTTTATGGTTGGGTCACAACATGAGGAACTGTATTTAAAAGGGCCTAGAAGGTTGAGAACCACTGCCTTAGACCGATGGCTGCCACTCAGCACGCAGGCGCCCTGGGAGCTGGGTCACAGACCCCTGGCCCTCGGCAGCACCCATCCCTCTGGGGAGAGCCGGGAGCTGCAGGGCCGCTCACCCTCAGCCACTGCTCCGCCTGGTCCTTGCTCTGCAGGCCCAGGACGATGACGTCGGCGTTCATCGGCGTGATCTTCAGCTTGTGCTCCTTCTTCCGCACTTGCTTCTCCTTGTGGACGACGCTGCTGCCCAGCAAGTTCACGTCCAGCTGAGGGCTGTGGTCCTTGGAGGATTTGTAACACTGGGAGGAAAGAGACGAGATGCTGCTTGGCCGGGGTGCCCGGCCTCGCCCGAGTCTGCAGAGGAGGGGCCGCCGGGCATGGCAGGACCCGCTGAGACCTGGGTTCTGCCAATAAAACCGAAGGACCAGGTACCCTGCGCAAGTGCAGAACCGTAACCTCAAACGTGGCAACTCGGTCTGAGCATGAGACCAGCCGGCTGTCTCCCTGCCTCAGCCTCCTCCTCTCTGGCCTCAGCCGGGGGGTGGGGGGCAGGGAGAAGATCCCTGCTTGTCCTGGCCCTAAAACACAACCTCAGAGGGCGACTCTCACTCAGGGTGGAACACGCTTGTCCCACTTCTCCACCGCCGCATTGCCTGCTCAGCTCCCCCAGTCCGGGGGCCGTAGGGAATGAAGACTAAGTTTTTCCTTCCTTGGTTAGGAAGGTGACATCATTAGTAAGAAAAGAAAGGGGCTTTCGCCCGGCTGGTGTGGGTCAGTGGTTGAGCATCGACCTATGAACCAGGAGGTCAGTTCGATTCCCGGTCGGGACACATGCCTGGGTTGTGGGTTCGGTCCCCAGTGTGGGGCGTGCAGGAGGCAGCAATGAATGATTCTCCCTCATCATTGATGTTTCGATCTCTCCTTCTCCCTTCCTCTCTGAAATCAATAAAAATATATTAAAAGGGGAAAAAAATGCAAGAAAGGCACTTTCTCCTCCTGCCAGAGACAATTCTGTGCCCCTCAGTTTCTCATTTGTACAAGGGGGGGTCCTCCCAGGATCACCCGACGGACCGTCTGCACAGGGCAGGGCACGCTGTGAAGAAAGGGTGTTTATAACGATGCCCTGGAACTTCAAATCAGGACCAAAAAATGAATTTTAAATAACAGGAAACCGGGCTGTGTTCAGGATAATATCCTTTGATTCCTTTATGAGTCTTTCTTATGATCACGAATTCAAAATACTGTGACTTCTGAGGAGACACCTAACCTGTGCTTTTCATGCTGCACAGACAAATGCAGCAGCCAGGACTGGGGCTGGGCTGGGCTGGGCTAGGGGAGCCCTGACAGGGCAGCAGCCCCACCCACAACCCCCAGTGCTCAGGATGGGCGGAAGCATGGGCCCTCAGGCCGGGGAACAGAAAGGTCCCTGGAAAAAACGGGGATGGGATAGGATGGGTGTGGTCATCTTAGTCCCCCTTTGAGAGTTTGATGAAAACCATTAGACTTTCTAGTTCAGAAAAAGTACGTTCTTAGAAGCTTGATCAGGTTCAGGTTTAATTATTTTGGGGGCAGTAATAAACCATAAAAACGAATTTTTTAAAAAAGAGCATTCAGCCCAGCTGGCGTGGCTCAGTGGTTCAACTTCGACCTATGAACCAGGAGGTCACGGTTTGATTCCCGGTCAGGCACATGCCTGGGTTGTGGGCTCGATCCCCAGTGTGGGGCGTGCAAGAGGCAGCCGATCGATGATTCTCTCTCATTGATGTTTCTCTCCCTCTCCCTCTCTGAAATCAATAAAAATATATTTTAAAAACAAACATTCATGCATGCATGCAAAGTCCTACATACAACTCCAGGTTAGGGAGAGGTAAAAATCTGGCAGAAAGGGGTCTGACCACCTGGTATTAGGGACTACCCCCCACCCCTAAAAAGAGAGAGAAGACCAGAACGCGACCTGAGACCACTGACCAGGAGTCGGGTGTCCCTGATGACGCAGAGCTGCTTGGCCCACTGCCCCAGCCACTTCTTGCGCCACAGGAAGGCGCAGATGCGGGCGTCGCGCATCAGCTCGATGCTGGCCTCGGGCGAGGGCCACTGGTAGGGGGCCGACTTGCCCTTGCTGCCTTCATCCTCGTCGTAGGACTCGTAGGAGCTGCTCACGGCCTCTCCATCCTCTGCAAGGCACACCCACTAGGTCACACCCCTGAGTCCCCGCCAGGCAGGGCAGGGGATGCTCTCAAACATGCTGGTTTGTTCAGGAGGGAGGGAAGCAGGCAGCAGGTGGGAGCAGCCACTGGCCCCCAGGCCCCAACCCTCCCGCCTCTCTTTTGCCCTTGAACCAGCCCCACGGCTGCTGACCACAGACCAGGCAGTTTCCGGGCCCAACCCCGCTGAGCAAGGCGGCTTGGATGCTGCCTCTGGCCACATATACAAATAACTTAAAACCAGAGTCCTTCCCTCTTCCTCCTCACGCCGTCTCGGAGTCCAGAGAAACCTGACGGGACACCTCCCTCCTCAGACGGGCCTCTGCCTGTGGAGACGGCCAGCTCCCCACTTGGGACCTCTGTCTCTTCCCCTGTGCAGTGGGACCTTCCTGACCCGTATGCTGTCATCTTAATGGCCGGGAGGGAGGGGTCGCCCTCTGAGCCCAGAGCCGGGCACATGGCAAGCCTCCGACAGCTGCCTGCCCCGTCCCTGGTTCTATCCTGGGGGCAGGGAGGCGATGCGGCTTCTGGGGAAGAAAAGGCAAAATACAAAACCGGGGCAGGAAATGCTTTCTGGGGAAGGGGCCATCTTGCCATTCCGCAGTGCCCCCTCCTAATCATGACCTTAAAAAAAAAACCATCCTCATCCTCCACAGACCGCATTCTCTTTCCCGGCCACTGACACTGCCCAGCACAAGCCTAGCTCCTCCTACTTATCCCCAACCCATACGCTTCCGCCCCTCTGTCAACGAGCCAACCTCACATTTTCCTTCTGTTCGAAAGGATCCCAAAGCTCATCAAACGCAAACTGGACCCAAATCTACGCACACTCCACACATCTCAGTGTCTGCCCCCCCACACTCTGCAATATTTGCTCTATTCTCCCAACCTCGCTGCGCTATTCGAGGCCAACGAAAACTAGGTGAAGAAAAATAAATAAATCAGTAACATCCCCCAAAAAACAAAACTCAGAGAACACCAGGATCCCTGGTCCAATCCCTAGCTCAGCACAGGAATCCTATTGCAACCCTGACGCTGTTGCAGCCTCTGCTTGAATTCCCCAGTGGACAGGGAGCTCACTACCTTACAACTGCTTCCATTACTGAGCAGCCCTAACGGAAGTGGGCCCCTCATCTCCTTCCCTGTGACCGCGACAGACATGTTCTGTGTCCTTGAGTCAGGATGGGTGAGGCCTCCTTCCCATGAGAGACCCCTCATGGGCCCCTTGTCTTCCGTCCCCCCCAGGAGCCCCCCCCGTTATCTGCACAGCCGGGCTCCTGCACACTAAGAACACAGGCCGCATTTGAATTTTTTTATAGGAAACGAATGAGCCCACGGCCATCGTTCTTCCGGCCACAATACCAATGACTATGTGCTTTAGGTTATTTTACTTTCTAAAAGTAACCCTCTGGGTCTTTTCACATCAGTTTTCTTTAAAAGCAGCGTGGTACTACTTCCCTTCGTGGCTTAACACAGATGTTGCACAGTTCATGGTTTTACACCTGTTAAATAAGCAAGGATTGCAAACAGCGGCGACCCCCACTGGGGACCCTGAGCTCGCCTATGGCCGGTGGCAACGTCCATTAACCCAAGCCTCTCAGAGAACGGTCTGTCAGCCTGTTGTTTCAAGGGCCATTAAAACACCCACACCCTTTGACCCAGTAATCCCGGTCCTGGGAGTTTATCCTGGGAAGCTAGTTTTTTAAAAAGGAAGGAAGGGGGGAAGGTTACATGCATTAAGATATTAATGCAAGCAGTTTCACAGTCAGCAGGGGGAGAAGGGGGAAGTATGATTTCATCCACTTAGGAGCAGGCATGCAAGTGCAGTCAATGAAAACTACAGACTATTCTGCAACTCAAACTCGAATGCGACAGCCCGAGAAAGCACGCTTACAATTTATGTGCAAATAGATCAGCACTGACGGCAACGGGGGGGGGGGGGGGGGGGGATTCACAGTAGGTGACTGGGTCTGCTGGTGGGATGAGGGTGATTTTATTTTGAAAAAGTCCTCAATGTCAGTATTGCAATAAGTGAGATAAGAAGAATCAGGCATTGCCACTGGGACACTCCCACAGTAACAAAAATTAAGGCGGGAGGCTGCAGAGTTCAGTGTGAAGAGATTGGCCAAGTCCCCTGGCTGTTTTGTGTTTTGGGGGTTGCCCCGTGTGTTCCAGGAAGAAATCTAACACCTGTCCGTCCACCTCTGGGGTGCGTGTGTGTGGGGGGGGGGAGCTAATTGAGAAAAAAAGCATATCATAGTACCTCACGCTACCTGGAGCAGCTTGGAGGAAGTTTAGGGCGAATGGATTCATTTTATTTCTCCCTAAAGGGCAATCACAGCACCACCATAAACATAGGATATTCTTAAAACAGACACTTAGCTTCCGGGGCCCGCCCACCCCCACCGGGGTGAACAGGCGACAGGATGATCAGATAATCCCATCCCCGTTCTGGCTGCCCCCACTGTCCCTGTAACCTGTCCGTGGGGAGAGGGCAGACCAACCAAGAAGCGCCGAGTCCTCCGGCAGCACATACGGATGCCACAGGCAGGGGTCTATGGAGGGGTGGCACCCGGCATGCGGGACCCAGGAGGGAGGACAGGGAGAGGGCAGTGGCCACGCCAGGGGCATGCACCCGCCTCTGGGAGCCAGGCAGCAGGCACGGGGTCACTGGCATCCCCGCTCTGGGGACAAGCAGTACCCAAGGTGATGGTGGCGTAAATGACTCCTTCGGGCACCTGCACCCATCTGGGGACTCCGGTGGAGGGGGCTCTGCCGGAATGACCTGTGTGATGGCCAGAAGCACAGACAGGGGCGAGATGGAGAGAGACAAGGTGAAGAGAGGGACAGGCCACGCGCAGACACCGAGAGAGACCCGGATGAGGCAGAAGGGCTGCCGGCCACCGGAAGTTAGTGCTTTCTCATTGCAGGTGTGGGCTTGTCGGGAGAGGCCCCGGCCGGCCACGGACCTCCTTTCCCAGCCCCCTCACATCCACAGGCGACTCGTCACCAGGGCGGAGCGTGGGTAGAAGCAGTGCGTGTCACTTCTAGCTGGCGCTTCTCAGAAGCACATTGGGGTTTCCCCACGCTCTTTGCAGAGGATTCTGCGGCCTCAGAGGCGGCCAGGCCCACCCTGGCAGGAGCTGGGGAACCCACACTAGCTGCTGACCCTGGATACCACACTGACCCGTCCGTGGGCGAGAGCAGATCGGTGTTGTGTTACCAGGAACTGAAAGGGGGTAACCTGCTACAGCAGCTGTCATGACCCCAACAGGAGACGTCATCCATGAAGGAGCGGGTGTCTTGGGCAAGCAGGACAGACACGACTGTCCCCTGCACGGGCCACCGGCACTCACGGAAGTGTTGCCGGGGGAGAGGAGCCTGACCCCGGGGCAGTGTGGGGACAGTGCTGACAGCAGGACAAGACACCGAGACACCGGTCTTGCAGGAAGTCAGCGACGTCGCTTGCTGTTGGCCAATGAACTAGAGCAAAGGGCGGATGCCCCGGGCCAGCCCTCCTGCTGTGACCTGCGTGGCCACCACGCACACAGGTGACGAGAGCAGGCCGGGTACGTCACAGGTGGCGCCCCCTCTGCAGGGAAAGCGTGGCCAGTTCTGCCCACGTCACCCTCGGCCTTTGTCCTGGCAGGAGAGGAAGGCAAGCTGGCCTCTTCCCAACCCTCCGGCTGCCCGTGGGATGACTACCCACCCCCTCCCCCCCTCCCCCATCTTGGCTAAAACCAACATGAACTCACAGCCCAGAGACAGACACCAGAAACTCAGCCCTTCTGACCACTTGTTTGCGTCGAGATGTAGTGTCTGCCCCGCAGACAGGCCCCTGGGAGCGTCCGGGAGGCAGGTCCCGGCCGGCACTGGCCACACCCAGGAGAGCACCCCAGGCTTAAGATACCACGGAGGTGAGGTGCCCACCGCGGTGAGTCACTTCTTCCTCCTCCTCCCAGACGCAGCCAGACGGGAGCTACACGCCCACAGCTTCAGTCTGAAATCACAGCTCGGCCGGTGGCTCCGAAACGTCTCACAAGCGCAGAGGGTTCAGGCTACAGAGCATCTGCCCACCACGCCGGCCTCTCCGAGGAAAAGAACCTCAGACCAAACAGGCCCTCGCCTCCCACACAGTTCCTGGGCGGAGGCCGCAGGGGAGCGTGAAAACAGACTCTGACCCCTGGCTCCCAGGGCCTGCCCGTCTCATCCCCGGGCCCTTCTCGGTGGAACCAGCAGCGTCCCCTGCAGTTCACTCTCATCTCTTACATCTGCAAACTGCTTTATGCTTTCAAAGACCTTTCGCTTACAAGGGAAGGGGGTACGAAGGAGACAGCTGCCGGGGTCACAACCATCTCTTTCTTCCAGAACCTGGGGGGCCGGTGATAAAGAATTCCTACATAGCCTGGCCGGCGTGGCTCGGTGGTTGAGTGTCAACTTATGAACCAGGAGGGCACGGTTTGATTCCCGGTCAGGGCACATGCCTGGGTTGCGGGCTCGATCCTCAGTGGTGGGCATGCAGGAGGCAGCTGATCAATGATCCTCTCTCATCACTGATGTTTCTGTCTCTCCCTCTCCCTTTCTTTCTGAAATCAATAAAAATATTTTTTTTTAAAAAAGAATTCCTACACTAAGAGATTGAGAACCTAAAGGCTGTGACTTCCTGACTCACAACACACCTTTCTTCCGACACATTCCTGTGCTGAATCCAGGCACATCCAGGTGGGAACACCCAAAGCATCGGGCCCCTGAACCAGCTCCAGCTCGCTGTGGACCAACCCGACCCCTCCTTGCAGGCTGGCCAGGGTGGGGGGGGGGCGGGGGCGGGGGCTGGGCCTGCAGGTCTCAGCTCCCCACCTGAGCAGAGGCTCAATGCTCTGTAGCCAGTTCTCAGCTTCAACCACGCCCTCTGGCAAGAGCAGCCCAGGCTGTCCTTGCTGCCAGCACCCATCTATGCGGGAAGCGGTTTACCCCCACCCCCACCCGCGTCCCAGCCCTGGCCCCGGGATGTACCATTGACGGACATGTCATACGGCTCAGCCTCTTCATAGTAACCCTCTGGAGACTCGATCTTTGGGATGGAGAGCTGTTTCCGTTCTGGAATCTGTGGTGTGAACAAATAAAACATGTTTCAGATACGATACACGGGCAACAACGTGGAATTAAGCCTTTGGGTGGACAGAGGGGGAAGCCCAGAAGAGAAAATGCTCGGTTGGACGTCAAGCGAGTTGGGAGGGAGGACTCGGACCACCGGGACCCCATCCACTGTTTGCACTGCATCCAGTGAGGGCTCTGGGCACGCTGCTTAACCCGCCGAGACCAGCTTTCTCCTCCTCGGAGTGAGGCTCAGACCCCCACCGCACACACCAACTACCCTTACACATGGGACACCCAACACGCAAAGTCCAGAAGGTGTCAGGCTGTGTGTAGCTAAACAGAATATACCTTCTAAAAAGACAAGAACTGCCTAGCCGGTGTTGCTCGTGGCTGAGTGTTGACCTATGAACCAGGAGGTCACCAGTTCGATTCCCGGTCAGGGCACATGCCTGGGTTGCAGGCTCCATCCCCAGGGTGGGGCATGCAGGAAGCAGCCTGTCCATGATTCTCTCTCATCATTGATCTCTCTCTCTCTCTCTCTCTCTCTTTCTCCCTCCCTCCCTCCCTCTCTCTCTCTCTCTTCCCCTCTCTCTCCCCTCTCTCTGAAATCAATAAAAAAATATTAAAAAACAAAAAATAAGACAAGGACTAAATCAGAGGCTCATGAAGGAAAATGACCAGGTTCCTAAGGATTTAGAAACTTTTACCATAACACGTTCAATCATTCATTCAGCAAATACTGGATGGCTCCCGCATATCAGCTGCGCGGGACACACTCCTGCGGTCAAGAAAGCCTTAACTAGATAGTGAGTGTTCACAGCTCCGGATCAAGTGCATCGTGAACGGTGCTGTAACAGACGAGGCCAAAGTTCGGTGGGAACCAGGAGGGTGTGAGGAGCATTCAGGACCAAGGAAGGATGCCCAGAGGACGGGACCTGGGAGCTGCGTCTCAAAGACAACCCCGAGGTTCGTAGGTGGCATTGGGGTGGAATGTGCACCAGTGGGAGAGAGAGCCACCTCGTTACACTGACACGATGGCCCATTTCAGAGGTCAAAGGAGCAAGAGATCCTAATGTCCGAGGTTAGGGATAGAGAACTATTCTTATCATCATCACCATCATCATCATCATGAAGATTAGGAACATGAAGTGAAGATGCAGAGAGATGTGCCTTCAAAACCTGCCTGCAGGATCGCAGGAAGAGACGAGAGAAGGCCACCGGCTCCACAGGATTGGCCAGAGGTCGGCAAACTTTCGGTAAAGGGCCAAACGGAGAGCACTTTCGGGGTTTGCGGGGTCTCTGATCTCAGCCCGTCCAGCCAGCTGATGCAGTGCAAGAGCCCCGCAGATGAGGCAAAGCTCAGCAAGTGTGGCTGCGCTCCAGTAAAACGCCTCACGGAAAAGCAGGTGGCTGCGGATTGGGCCGGTTCTGATAGAGATCAGGGCTGAAGCTGGTGGCCTGGGGTGGCCCGATGGCCTGGGGAGGCCCTGCACTTCTGAGCAACCTGCCCCAGAGAGCCCTGTGGGAGGCTCCTGGGTGGGGCTGGTGCATCTGGCCGGGCCCAGCTCTACAGACTGACGGTGGTGATGTCCTTAATGCAGTGGCCGCCCACCCAGAGCAGCTCACTTACTGTAAAACCAACAGTGATGCGTGTTGGGGCCCCTGGGGGCAGGGGGGGGGGGGGCGGGGGGAGGTGGCCCTGCTGGCCAGGGCACCAACAGTGTCAGCGCACATCTGTTTCTCCCCCAGTGACCACAGCCCCTGGCGGTGCAGCCAGTGGCCTGAAGTGCCACCGCGGCCTGAGTCATTGGCCACACCCACGAGGCTGCTCTAGGCCCCTGGCTGACCCTTCCATTGCTGGTCGGGCCTGCTGTGCACTGACTCTGGGGGAGGGGGGGTGGCGGATGGAAGGTGACCCCAGCCATCAGAGAGAGAATCAGGACATCCTGAGCCCAGGACAGAGGCTATCCTCCTGGCCAGGCCACAGGCACGGAGGACCCCAAAGCCCAGGCAGACTCCAGCTTCTAAAACAGCCACTCGCAAGCCTGGGGCCGGCAAGCCACCACAGTACCCCGAAGCTCCGGGGTCAGGGTGGGAAGGGCGAGGCTTTCTCTTTCTGAAGAAGAGAGGTCACAGGGTCACTCCAAGCTCATGCTCCCCAACTGCTGCTGCTGCGCAGGTCCTCGCCCTTCCTCCTCCACTCCCCTCTTCCTCCCACTCCTTCTCCTTCTCTTCCCTCAGAGCCACAGCTGCTCCCCACTCTGCCCTGACGCCATTCCTCTGGGGGCCTTGGACTAAGAGTTATGGCTCCTTGAGCCAGACTTGATCAGGGAGGCAGCCTGAGGGAGAGCAGGCCTGTGCGTGCGCGTGTGTGCAGGGAGGGGTAAGAACCCCGACTACGCCGGCCCCTCCCTTTCTCACCGCACATCCAGAAGCTCCCAGGGGTGGGGGGGACCTAGGAAAGGGAGCTGCAGTCAGCACCCCTTGTCCTTCTCAGCAGAGAAATTCCATGAGGAGGGAGGACGGTAAGGCCAGCTGTCCGCTGGAAGTCTCCCCGGGGCCTGGAGCGTGTCCACTGGAACCATTCCCACCGTCCGAGGGCCACCCCGGCTGTGTTATTCTTGGGTGGTGATATTTCCCCACGTCCGAAGCCACGTTTCTCTCCAGCACTGACAGAGCCTCCCCTGGCCCCTGCGGCCCTGCCTGGCTCTCGGGCCCTGCTTCTCACACCCCAGGAGACGGGTCGAAGAGCAAAAGCCGGTGCCAGAGCCTCTGGGCCGCTGGGACTTGCAGGGTCCCACTGGTTTATAACTGCAGCCTGGGCCCCAGCCCCTCTGCCCTCACCACGTTTGCAAAGCACAGCGACCCAGAGCAGGTCCGCCCCACCCAGCACCCCTGCCTGTGGGACTCCGCCTGGTGACCCGCCAACCCCCCCCTCCCAGGTGACCCACAAGCAGCCGCCCCAGGTGGGGTCTGCGGAGGCAGAATGAGGTGCTGAATTCCGGACAGAACATCCCTGCCCTGGCTCGGAGCAGCCCGCCGTCCTCCCCCACCACCAGCAAGTGGGACGTGGGACACACCAGAAACCACAGCATCGCCCGCGGGGCTAGGCCGGCAGCAGCTGGATGGCAGCAGAGCGGACGTGCCGTCTCCCCCGTACTGGGCAGGAAGCGAAGGGGAGCTCTCCGATGGAACAGACCTAGTGCCTTTGCTCCGCTAAAACGACCGGCTTAATTCCAGGAGGCCGCAGAGTGGCTGACACCAAGGCTCTGCATTCGATTCCTGGCCCTGCTACCTCCCGGTGGAGCGATCGTGCCCAGTTGTTTGAACTCCCTGAGCCTCTGTTTGTCCAGAGGAAGAGCTGGCAAAGACAGACAGGCGGGAGGCGAGGAGGACCCTGCTGTGTACACGAGGGTGTGGCGGCCACCAGAGTCGCCAGTGCAACGGGGACATCCAGGGATTCAGATTCTGAGATGCAGAGCCTCGCCAGCTGTCACCCAACTCAAGGAGCCTCGGGCGGTGGGAGATGGTGCCAGGCCCTCCGGCCCCACCAGTGTGGCCACAGGCGAGGAGCCCGCAGAAGCCTGCCACCTCGGAAGGCATGAATGCAGGGGCCTGGGGTCGAGATCCCCGCAGCGGTGACCTCAGTGACGGATGGTCTGGAGGGAGCTCCATGTCATGGAGCCGCACCGCTTCCTGCTGGTGCTGATCTCCCGGAACCCCTGCTCCACGGACGTCCTTCTCACCTCGTCCCTCTCGGGAAGCCTCCCCAGCCAGACCCTGTCCAGGAAAGAACTCGGGTTCTTTCAAGTTCTGGCTCTGCCGCTTGGAGGCTTTGTGACACCCAGGCCATATAAACCTGCTGACTCCACGCTCCTCACCCGTAAAGTATCGACACTACTTCTTACCTCACCAGATACCGACGCAGGATGCCACGCACACCTTAGCCCACTGAGTAAGGCAACCTCATGGAGAGGGTGTCCACATTCCGGTCATTTAAACACCAGGAAACAAGAGCCAGAGACCTTATAACTTGCTCAAGGTCAGAGCGCTAGTACCTGGCTGAGCTGGGACCTGAACCCAGGCCTATGATTCCATAAATCCATCCTCCATCCATCCATCCATCCATCCATCCATCCATCCATGTGTGTGTGGCTCACTGTATGCAGACACAGGGCATTAAACACTGAACAAGACACAGTCCCTGTCCCAGGGAGCTTGTATCTAGCCTGAGAGGCACATTTCAAAGGTGGCAGTGCCGTGGAGGTGGTAACAGGACAGTGGGACGGACAGTAACTGGGGCGGGATGCCCGACGTCAGCAGGCCAGGGAAAGTCGATCTGAGAATGTCTAAGAGATGAGGCAGCAGCCACTGAAGAGCCAGTCCCAGGAGGTGCAACGTCCCCGAGGCAGGACCGACCGCGTGGCACAGTCCCCGTGCAGGGCGCATGCACAGAGGCCGGGGATGCAGGTGGGCCCCAATGGGCAGGCCGTGGGGCCGTGCTAGGAAGCGTGGGTGTTTTTCCTAAGTTCAGTGAGAGCTACTGGCTGATTCCAAGCAGGAGGCGCAGTGTGACGCGACGTACAATTCTGAAAGGTCACGTGGCCTGAGTTGGTAGCCACAGCGGGACATGGCCCCACATAGTGCTGGGTAAAGCGCCTGTCGTGGGCTCAGACACACTGTGGCGCTTGCTAGAGGGGCTCTCCCTCATCTCCCCCTTCCACTACCCTTAGCATCCCAGCACTGTGGTCCTGAGCAAATGACGTCACCTGCGGACAGGCTTACTTTGGCCCTGTCTCTCCCAGTGCCCGACACACAGTAGATACGCAGAAAAGGCCAGACATTGGACGGATGGATACCTGTGAAAACAACTGCAAGTTCACGGGGCCCAAGGCAGGGAAATCAGGGGTCTTGGGCCCACACTTACGGTCTTGGGGGGCGGGAGGTCCGGGAGACTCTTCTGAGGGGCCGTGGCGTGCTGGCGGGGCTCCCCGTTGGCCAGTGGGCTCCGCTCCTCCGGCGCTGTGGGCAGCAAGCAGAAGCTCCGGTGAGGGGTGCCAGCCTCCAGCCTCGCAGCAGGCCCTCATTACCCAGGAATGCCTGCTCACATGCCCCCTGAGTGCCGTTTGAGCAGGTGTTCATTACCCAGGCAGCCGGGGCTGCAGCCAAGGTTGTTTCCCCTCCAAGAATAGGGCGCAGCGGTGCCCCCGCCACAGATTCCTCAGGAGGAGCTGGTTTGGGGTCTGGCAGGCTCCGCACCCTCGCCTCCACCTGCCCCGTGTCAAAAACGGCCTGGCCGCAGAGCCCCAGCGCCCCGGGGAGCTGCCCTGTGGTCGCTATATTAAGCCACGCTGGGCTCCGACCCTGTGATTACAGCTCTTTCCTTCCCACAGTTTAGTGGGAAGGCCAGCGGCCCCGGGAGAGTGGCTGCTTCCATGCCGGTGCGTGCTGCTGAGCCCGGGCCTGGCCATGGGCAGGAGGTGGAAAAGCCACACTGAAGAACTTGACCACCAACCCCCCACCCCCCCACCCGCCATGTGCTTTTAAGGGAAAGGCACCCAAGGCTCATGAACACCCAATGGTGTCTGACCATTTCGGTCGGCGGCCCAGGCAGCCCTGGGACAGACGGGTGCGGGCAGGTCTGACGTCGAGGCTTTTCGGTGGCTGATGTTTAGGAGCTAAGATCTGAATAGGACGAAGGGCTTTGGGGTGCTGTGTTTCTGCCTCTCTCTAAGCCTCTGCCTTTGGGTAACAGGAGTTGGGAGATGGGCTTCTAACCCTCTCTCGTCTACAACTAGGCAGCCTGCAAACCTCCGATCTCCCTGGGGTCTGCCAGCTCTACTCCTGAGGTTTTCAAAGAGAAGTGGGGAGCAGACCTGAGCAGAGACTCAGACAGCCCGGAAGATAAAACATCCTGCTCAAGAGAACGCCTGTGAAAAAGCCTTTACTATTAAGGCAGTTGCTGACATCACCATTTCCTCCCCCCTGCCCTGCCCCCACCCCGACACACACATAACATCCAGACTTCTATCAAAGGACAGAAAGCCGGAACCATGGGATCAGCACCCTCCACAGCTGCCTTCTGAAAGCATCTGAATTATAACTTCCTATTCCTGGGACAATGCTGGGAAAGCTGAGAGGTTTTAGGAACAGATTCCTTAACCACGAGGGGGGACGCGAGACCTTTAAGAGGCAAGGAGGTGGCCCGATGAAACTTCCCAAAATACATCAACCCAAAATACCATTCACCAAAATGTGACTCTCAAAAATATCTCCGGGCCTGTCTGTGGTGCTGGCTGGGAGGACGGAGAGCTGGAACGTGACCAAGGTTCACACCTTCCCCTCTGCTGGGAGCTGGCCAGGCCATCGGCAGCCCCAGCCTCGTACCTTTGTCTTGGGACTCGGCATTCTGTGGCTTGTTGACCGTCACTTTGTTCATGTAAATGTACTCCTCATCAGAACCTGCAGGGAGAGGATGGAAGTTCATGTGATTCCGTGAAGGGAAAGGGCTCCCAGAGAGAAACGGTGTCCCCTAGAGACACTGTCATCTGCTTGGTTCCAGGAAAGACTCACAATATTTTGAGTTGACCAAAAGAGTCCAACATAAACAAAGAAATGCCAAGTTGCCGACTATTAGTTTACAGTTAGGGTACAGATGTCTTAAGGGGAAAGGCACCCACATCTCAAAGATTTACACCTCATATTCCACTCACCAGAGATTGCTCTGGGTTTCCTAGCATTTCATTTACACTGTAGAATGGTTCCTATCAGTCATTCTCACTCTAGTCTGAATTACTTGCCTGGGCTGACCAGAACAATGTCTATGTAGAAGATAGGTCACATTGAGGATCTGAAAGTTTAGCTCCCAGGCCTCTAGGTGGGGTGTCAATGTGGGGGGCCTGAGAAATCCAAAGCATGCGCTCTGGGTTTAGAGGGGTACATGTGCAGGGAACTGGCAATGGAGCACTTCCAGCCACCTGCTCTACCCTGCAGATTGTACCTTGCAGCAGCATATCCCTTCTCCTCCTTTCGAATCATTTCTGTGCAGGTTGCCACTTCCCCAGTGCCTGCCTGGGCAGAGAAAGGCTGGTCTCCTAACACTTGCTCAGCTGCTAACACCCAAGGACCCTTTCTCCAGGCGCCTGCACAGGAAGCTCATCCTGGTGTTTCTCCTCTTACAAACCCTCCTGCATTTTTTTCGAGCCTCTTAATTTGCATTTCCTAGAGACTGTGGCTGATAAATTCCAGTGGTTGGAGACCCTGTTACTGAGCCAAAGAACCCAATTCAAACCCCTGGCAAAGGAGGCAGTTCCGTGCCAGTCAGTTCCTCGCCACAGACCGCGTAGACTCCAGCCAACAGGCCCGGGAAAACAGTCCTGAGAACTCAGAGGAGCAGGAGGAGGATGCAACTGATGCGTCCTCCACCATCGGTCCGTGGATGGCCAGCTCGGTGCACAGCCCTGCCAGGACCGGTCAGCCACACCACCCCTGTCCCAAGGGCTGCAGGAGCTCATGGAGGAAACTATGAGGTCCCAACACAGTGAGCTACAACCGGCCTGTCTCCACCTACCGAGGTCCAGAGGGGCTGGGTCAGTATCTTCTGCAGAGCATGTGCAGGGGGAAAGGGCTCTGCAGGGGGGAGACTGGAGATGCTTTTCCATGAATAGTGTAATTCTGTACAAAACACCTAACCAGTGTGGCCTTGGTTTTCTTATCCGCTTCGTATGGAAAACAATCTTGATGAAATATTGCCTGTTTCTATTTAACTGTGAAGTTCAAGAGAACAAAACTCAAATATTAGGAAATTTGAAAAAGGAAGGTAATCTTATAACTGATGAAGATTAAAAATGGCAGCCTCGACCGGCTGGTGTGACTCAGTGGTTGAGTGTTAACCTATGAACCAGGAGGTCATGGTTCGGTTCCTGGTCAGGGCACATGCCCACGTTGTGGGCTTGATCTCCAGTGTGGGGCGTGTAGGAGGCAGCCGACCAATGATTCTCTCTCACCACTGATGTTCCTATCTCTCTCTCCCTCTCACTTCCTCTCTGAAATAAATTTAAAAAATACATATTTTTTTAAAAAAATGCCAGCCCAAGATATGGGCACTAACTCACAGTCTCAATAGTGGGAAAATGGTGAAACAAACGAACCATGGCACATCAACATACACAACAGCATGTTGCCTGTGACCATAAACGAATGACTGAATAGTGTGGGAATTGGCACAACTACTGGGAAGTGATTTTGGAGGATAATTTAATTGTACGTGTTCCTATTCTTTGACCCAGCATGTCCAACGCCAGAAATTTCTCCTGGAGACAAACTCCAGCATGTAAACATAATCTTACTTGAGGATGTTCACTGCAAGACTGTATGAGGTTTCTTAAAAAAACAAAAACTTAAATGCTCACTAATAGGAGACCATTTGAACAATACTGTTCATCCATGATGCTACCCAACAGTGAAAAATGAAGTAGGTCTAGGACAGCCAAGATGTACAGTTAAAGGGTCACATTTCAGAAGGGAAAAGCCATGTGAACTGTCAGCACGTAGAAATGCGCGCTGACAGCGATTATAAACGTAAAAACACTGCAAAGCCAAATACAGAGGCAGGCCCCAACCACAGGATATCCAGGGGACCCTGATAAAGATCACCAAAGGAATCTAAGGAACATAAATCATGCCTAATGTTCATTTTGCATTTCTTTCTCTTTTTTTTTCATCTTGTTGACTACGCCCACACTGCCACACGAAGAAATAAAAGGCAAAATACCTTTATTGTTTTAACTGTTGGCATTCTGAGCAGGTGCTTCCTCTGAGAGGGAGACTCATAAGCTCCAGAGAAAACTTGCATAGCCCGCCCTGCCTCCCTCCCCCGCGCCCCCAAGGTCTGTGTGTCTCCCACCTCAGGCACCCTGCAGGCCGTGGTCCAGTAGGTCCTTATTCTCAGAGGGTTGCTAATCCAGGGCCATCCAGGTTGGCAAGGAGGAGGCTCCCGGGACCGCCTGCAATCCTGGGAAGAGCCCAGTAAACGGGGCCCTCCCAGGGGAGGCTGCTGAGCTGTCCTGTGGCCAGGGAGCAGCTGCCCAGGGAGGGAGGACTCTCTCCTTCATTCCCAGATGTGCACCCAACACCAGCGCTAATCTAGGTGCGGGGACACTGTCTCTGCCTTTGGGGACCCAAAGTCTGTGGGGCGGAGGGCGTAGACCCAAATGGAGGAGTTAACGGGCGTATGGAAATAACAAGAGCCGACGGGGTGTTTGGAAGGAGCGCCCTCCTGCCCTGAGCCCATGTGTGCTTCCTGGGGGAGGGAGCCTGCCTATAGAGGGTGGTCCTTCCCCGGGAACGGGGTGAAGGGTGGGGAGGAGAGACACGGACCCTCTTTGCTGCAGTTGGATAGACAGAACATCTGAAGCTCTTTCCAGCAGAGGGGCAACCCTGAAACTTCCCTACAGTCCCTGAGCGGGATTCTCGGGGGGGGCGGGGCTGGGCCCTCACTGGTAAAGGCAGGAACAAACAGCAGGCCCCAATATATAGACCTCGCCATGCAGACAAAAAGCAAAGTTAGTAGAGAATTTGTGTTGCAGAAAGAAAGCAAAAGATGGAAAATTCCATCCGAAAAGTGTCAAACCCACGAGAAACAACAGCTCAGCCAGCTGTCTCAGCCATCAGCCGCCTCTACCTCCACGCTCCGTCAGGCTGAGCTCATTTTCTGGAGGATGCACGGTGAGGCTGAGAGCAAGACGGGTGCTGCAGTTTCGGGGGGGCTTTGGATTCTGTCCCGTGCGGTCCAGGTTAATCTGGCACCGTGGGGCTGGAGGAAAGCACAGTGGTAGGCGCACCTGCCCAGGCCTGCCCGGGCACCACGGCCACGGGCCTCACGCAATTGATGTCCCAAGCCTCGGGTCCCTTGTTGGTAAGATGGGGACAACAACAACTCCCTCGCTGACTTGGGAAAGGAACTGGATGATAGAGACCATGACATTGTATAGGCTGAGCACAGTGCTGGAACCCGGTCAATGCACAAAAAATGTTATAACCACTCTGTGGTCAAGAGGATGCGCCAATGGGACCAGAGGGAAGTTTTCAGGGGCTATTAGTAGTGACTGTCACAACCTTAAGACTAGAAGGGGCTACCACAGGCCTTGGTGTGGCTGTGCACCTGTATTATTAGCAGCCGGGGTGGCGCTCTGGGGTGCATTGCACTGGGAGGCTGTGGGATCTCAGCAGCCTCCTGCAGGCCTGTGAGCTGCAGAGACCAGGTGGGAACACACAAAGATCAAGTGTGAAACCAAGGCCACCCTACTGCAAGGGCCACAGCACATTACACCAACAAGGGGAACCCCCCCCCCCCGCCCCCGGAGCTCTGCAAGAGTGGTCAGAGCGAAGCACCAGGGTTCAGACCCCATCACAGAGGTGCTTTCCAGTTCCCACCAGAGATTCTACATCCCTGCACATTCTCAGGTCAGAGCACACAGCGATGGGCTGGGAAGTGTGCTGTTTCAAGGTTCCGCTGATGGCCCTAGCCAGTTAGCTTAGTGGATGGAGCATCAGCTCCCAGTAGGGAGCATGCAGGAGGCAGCCAATCGGTGATTCTCTCTCATCATTGATGTTTCTTTCTCTCTCTCTCTCTCTCTCTCTCTCTCTCCCCCCCCCCTTCCTCTCTGAAATCAATAAAAAATCCTATATAATAAAAGGCTAATATGCAAATTGACCGAATGGTGGAACAACTGGTCGCTATGACGTGCGCGGGCCTAAGCCAGCAGTCAGACATCCCCTGAGGGCTCCCGCACTGCGAGAGGGTGCAGGCTGGGCTGAGGGATGCCCCGCCCCCCAGTGCACAAATTTTGTGCACCGGGCCTCTAGTAATAATAATAATAAAAGATCCACTGATGCCCAGCCGGCATGGCTCAGTGATTGAGCATTGACCTATGGACCAGGAGGTCACAGTTCGATTCCCGGTCAGGGCACACGCCCAGGTTGTGGGCTCGATCCCCAGTGTGGGGCATGCAGGAGGCAGCCGATCAGTGATTCTCTCTCATCACTGATGTTTCTATCTCTCCCTCTGCCTTCCTCTCTGAAATCAATACAAAAAAAAAAAAAATCAAAATTAAATAAATAAAAGATCCGCTGATGAATCCTCTTGCAGGTGATTCATGCCTCTCTACCTCACCTGCTCTGTGATGTGGCTTTCCCATCTGCCATTCCCACCTTTGATGTGTGGCTGACCAGCACTCGGGCAGGCTGGCAGACGCTCACTACAAAGCCAGGAGCCTGGGAACCAGGGGCTGGCCTGGAGCCCAAAGACCGAGCGGCTCAAGGAGAACGCCTCTGATGACAGGCGGAGGGAGCCAGGATTGTTTCACCGGGAGAGCAAGCTGCCGGGCAGGTAGCAACATGTTCAGCTTTACGACGTCTCTGTAATTCAGAGAACAGAAACTAGTTCCACTGGGAACAAAGAAGAGGGAAAGGGACCGTGGCGTGTGGCCTGGCAGGTTCAGGGTGGACGAGGGAGAACTTCCTGACTCTGAGCAGGTGCACGCCCCCGGCCTGGCACGGATGAAGGCTGCTCCTGCCGCGAGGCAGATGGAGGACGCGCCCTCTGATGGCCCCTCTCTGTCCGCGAACATCACTTCCGATCCTCAAGCGCCCGAGATAAAAATAAACTCAGCTCAACTGTTATGACTTCACACAAAGGCTTTTCTATTTAAAAAAAAAAAAAAAGACAATCGGAATGTGCTAGAAACGAAACCATGTGTCCATAAGAAGACGCGTCCAAGAACGTTCAGAGCGGCCTTATTCACGATGGTCCCAATGTGTGCAACCGGAATGTCCACCACCGAGTGACTGGAGCAGCAGATGGTGGCATCGGCGCAGAAGGAAACACCCCTCAGCCACGAAAGGGAGAAACGGCTGCCACGCCCCAGCGCGTGGATGAATCTCCTGAGCGAAAGAGGCCAGACATGATGTGCACACTGAACCATGCCATTCACGTGAAGCTCAAGGGCGGGCAACGCTGACCTATGGTGGGAGAAATCCGGACCGTGGTTGCCATGGTGTGGGGGAGGGGGGGGTTCCCTGGGAAGGGGCAAGAAAGAACTTTCTGGGATGATAGGAATATTCTGTGCCTTGTTTTGGGTGGTCGGGACACAGGTAGTAGACAACTGTCAAAACCCAACCAATTGCATACTTATGAACTGTGTACTTGGTTGTGTGTTAACACGGACCTCAGTAAAAAAGGAAGAAACTATGAACTCAGCATTCTGTGATTTGCAAATTCTTAAAACTGTGTTTTCCCATTTTCTCTCGGGCTGTATGACACAGTGGCAAGTTATTCAAACTCTCCTGGCCTCAGTTTCCGCCTCTGTCATCACAGCCAACCTCAGAGGACTGTCTTGAAGATGAAACAAGTTAATACGTGTGCAAGAGGGAAGCCCTCAATGAAGCCTCAGCTATTATTACAAGACTTTATTATCCCTGCTCTACTTTCAACCAGTAAGGAAAAGTGCTTTGAAAACACTCTGTTGAAAACCTCACTCGTGGCTGATGTGTTGAGTGGTTGGAGATTTCTGGGCTCCCATTCAAGTCACATCCCTCCTCCACTGTTGTTATGGGCTGGACTGTGTTTCCTCCAAATGCATATGTTAAATCCTAGCCTTCAGGAGCTCAGAGGAGGGCTGACCGTGGAGAAGGGGTCTTGAAAGAGGTGATTAACGTTAAATGAGGCCACTGGCGTGGGCTGACCTTGTAAGAAGGGAGATTTGGACACAGACAAGCACAGAGGGAACACGGTATAGAGACCCAGGGAGTAGGCAGCCATCTCCAAGCCAAGGAGAGAGGCCTCCCAAGGAACCAAATCTGGAGACACGTCGATCTCAGGGGTTTGGCCTCCAGGACTGTAAGGAAACATATGTCTGCTGCTTAAGCCACCCAGTCTGTGAAACTTCATTATGGTAGCCCTCGTCAATACAACCATCATCTGTCCATTCCCACCGGGACCTCTCCCAGGCCCTGGGCCTCACTTACTGCTGCTTTTGATGTACAGGCGGAGGAGCTCGGCCAGACCACTCTTCCTCTCCACGGCTGTGCTGCTCAGGCTCTCCTGGTCCAGGATCTTGAGGAAGTCCTCCAGCTCCGTCAGCAGCTGCTCCAGGGCTAGAGAACAGAAGAAGCCTTTACAGTGGCTGCCTTCTTAAAGGCCTAGCTCTGACACACACAGACCCCACCCACCCCTGGGCCCTGCAGCATCTCACCATGAACTCTCTGGTCCTAAGGGGAGGGGTTTGGGGTAAGGCCTGGCAGCATGTGGGATGCCCAGTGCCAGGGTCTTGGGGAGAGGAAAACAGGCTCTCAGCCAACGATGCAGGTCTACCATTTGCTGGAGTGACAGTGGCCGAGAGGGTCCAAGTAAGCCCATAAGACCATGAGAATTTGGAAACAGAATTTCCTTCCTAGATAAAGGCCAATTAAAATAGCTCAGCATCTAGAGAATTTGAACACAGATCAAACCCGTAACCGTCAGAAGAAGTGCTATGGTTGACCAGTTGTTCATTCTTTCCCCCAGGATGGGGAAACACAGAATCACTCCAAGGAGATGACACAGTGATCCCTCTGTCCCTGCAGAAATATGGATGGCCCATCAAAAGCCACGCGTAGCAAATAAACCCTTGTCCTGAGTTTCTTCAGTGATCGGGCCACCTCAGTTGTCACCACGTCCAGCATCCCCCTCCAGGAGGGTCCTGGTCCCATGGATCCAGTTATCAGTACATCTCCCTCAAGGGCCACCGCCATCGAAGCACTCATCATTTCCCAGCTGGAAGCACCTTGCAGAAATGCTAGTACAGAGGGCAACAGTCTAGGACAGTGATGGCGAACCTATGACACCTCTGACACGCGAACTCATTTTTTTGGTTGAGTTTTCTTTGTTAAATGGCATTTAAATATATAAAATAAATATCAAAAATATAAATCTTTGTTTTACTATGGTTGCAAATATCAAAAAATTTCTATATGTGACACGGCACCAGAGTTAAGTTAGGGTTTTTCAAAATGCTGACACGCCCAGCTCAAAAGGTTCGCCATCACTGGTCTAGGAGCAGGGCGTTCACCAGTGTTGTTGTTGACGTTCATTATCAGCAACCTAAATCTCCACTAAGAACAGGGCGGCCGGTCCGGTATGCTCAGTGGTTGAGCTTCGACCTATGAACCACAAGGTCATGGTTCAATTCCCAGTCAGGGCACAGGCTGGGTGTGGGCTCGATCCCCAGTAGGGAGCGTGCAGGAGGCAGCCCATCAATGATTCTCATTCATCACTGATGCTTCTCTCTCCCTCCCTCCGTCTCCCTCTCTGAAATCAATAAAAAATATATTTTAAAAAAAAGAACAGGCACTGCATTTGCTGACAGGTTCATCATCCTGGCTCTCCCTGCCTCCCTGGCTCTCAAGAACATGCTCATTAGTGGAAGCCGGCTCCTTGAGGGCCTAAACAGTGCTTTCCAACCACTGGGATGGCCTGGAGGGCTTTTACAAATACGATGTCCCCCGGCCGGTGTTGCTCAGTGGTTGAGCGTCATCCTATGAACCAGGAAGTCATGGTTCAATTCCTGGTCAGGGCACATGCCCAGGTTGTAGGCTCGATCCCCAGTGTGGGGCGTGCAGAAGGCAGCCGATCAATGATTCTCTTTGATGGGTTTTTTTCTTTCTCTCTCCCTCTCTGAAATCAATCAAAATACATTTTTTTAAAAATCCAGGTGCCCAAACCCACCCTAGATGGATGAGTAGAATCTCTGGGAGTGGAGCCCAGGAGCCAACAGTTCTTAAGCCTCCGCACATCATTGCAAGGTTGCAGCCAACTGAGAACCACAGGTCTCAACCCAGTGCCAGGCACCACAGCCACAGGGACCCTCCTCCCCATGACAGCAACTCTAAGTCCAAATTGGCCCTCCATCACCTGCTGTGGGAACGCTGAGCAGTCCCACGACCACACCAAGCTCTGAGACCACCACGGGGGCCTGCCCATCTCACAAGGGGGTTGTGAGTGACAGGTCTGCGAAGCTTTTCACCACTGTGCTTGGGAAGTGCTACACCAGCCACACGGAGTGTTGTCATCATTGCATCCTGATTTTCCTTCTCACCCCTTGGCATCATTATGTATTTATTTTTCCCCGCTGCCAGCAGTCATCTCTAAGCTCCCCTTCAGAAAAAAAAAACAACCACACCAGAATCTTGCAATGTAGCATTTCCTACTGGATGTGCCTCCTAAGGGAGAGGAGGGGAAGAGAGCCACCTCTTCAAAGAAGCCCTCCCTGACCACCCTGTCCAAAGTAGATATTTCTTGTTGTCTTTCATTTTTAATTTTTATTTTTTAACTTAGCAGCTTCCTCTTACCTTCATAGCCCCAATCACAACTTACTAACAATATGAACATAAACGATTTTATATAAAAGTTTAAAATGAGGAAAATTAGCAATGAATAAAATAGGAGTTTTATTTATTTTGCTCATTTTTGAGTTGTATTTTTCTCCCCCACCCTAGCCTGGTCTGTTAGCTCAGTGGAGCTGGGACCACATCTGTCTTGCATCTTTGCCATCTCACACTGTCGTACGTGTGGAATGAATGAATGAATGAATGAATGAGCTTATAGATACCTGCTAGTTGACAACTCTAGGAGGTGAGCATCACTCCATTTTGCAGATGTGAACCTAGCAGTCCAGAGAAGGCCCGCAAGGCCCACGGCAGAAAAGGTACCAGCAGAGCTTCCAGAGTCCACTAATGAGTAAAATCAGGCGAGACCCCACAGTGTGCCCGGCACTGGGCTGGGCCTCAGCCTAAACTTACTGGAAAATTAAAAAGCAGAGCCAGGAGAGCGTGGTCCAGCCTTTTACAAGCTCATTAGCAGGACAAGACCTGCACCGGTGGAGCAAGGCACACCACCAAAAAGTCGAGAGTCAAGTGGGAGACACCAGCTTCAAATGTGATAGGAGATCAGACAAGTACACAGCCTTCTGCCTGGAAGGCTTCTGGGAAGAGGCGGCGGTAGGGTCAGGCCTTGGGTTATTTTTTGGTTTGGTTTTGCACAGCTATTCATGAGTTTCCTGTTGAGCTTAAAGAAGTCAAACCAGGGCAAACAAAGGATGAATGAGAGGACGCTGACCCTGAGCCTTGAACTCAACTACAGTGGAGAAGAAAAAGTGAAAGGGCCTGGCAAGGCCGTTGGGGTCTCAGCTGCATTTTTCCTGACCCCCTGAACTTTTTGAAGCTGTTCAGCTGTTGCTTGTGCGGGGGAGGGGGGGGGGGCGCGGAATAAAAAGGCACCCAAACGGAAAGTGTCTCTTCTCTTCCACATCCTCAACTATTCCCCAAAGCTGCGCGATTCCTGGAAAACAGCCTTTGTTTATCTTCACATCAGCAAATGTGTACTAAGGCAAAGGGGAGAGAGCTGTGCCCTGGGGAGACAGATGTGACCCAGATGGGGTACCCAGCCCTTTCAGGGGCCCCCTGTCTGGAAAGAGGGCAGTAAACATGCAGGGAGAGAACTGAAGCGACTCAGGGATGTCCCAAGGATCGGGAATGTACCAAGGGAGGAGAGACACACTTCGGGGTTATCGGGGACAGGAGTTTAGACGCTGGCCCTGGAGGCATGAGGAGGAGCTCACCAGCCAGAGGCAGAGGCACTTCAGGAAGAGAGGATGAGATGCTCAGAAGAGTGTTTGAGAAACCACACAGAGCGCTGTGTCTCAGGGGCCCAAGGAGCATGGGCAAGGCGGGGGGCGGGCCTCCAAGGGGAGAAGGTGGTCCCTGAGGCCACAAATACAGGTCACAGGGGCTGGATCTGTTTGGCTAGCGAGTCAGTATGGAAAGCTGCAGGGCCTCTGGGCAATGCAGTAGGGAAGGCCGGGGAACACTGTCCTTCAGGAGGGCTAGGGACAGGCTAGCTCTGCAAATAGGGAGGACAGTGGAAGGGGACCAGGGACCAGGAGCCGAGGCAGGGAGGCCAGCGAGATGACTGCCCCAGGGCAGCTGGACACGGCGAGCCCGTGTACGACCCTGCACCCCCACCACCTCCCATTCCAGCAACCACTGCGAGTGCACATGGTGGCAACGGGCTCCCGAGGCTGACCTGTGGCCTAGCTCGGACACACCCGCAGTTCGGAGCGGCACTGGGGCTCACGTGCACGTATGCACCAGCCAAGGCACGTGCTGCCTGCCACCTGCCGAAGGTCTGTCTGGATCACGGCGTCTGGGTCCCGTTCCACCACAGTCGCCAAGGCAGGGGAGGTGGCGGAGGGGCCGGGCTCGAGATAGGACAGGGAGAGCCATGGGCCCTGGTGATCATTCCAGCAGATGGAGGGACTGTGAGAGAAGACACCCCTGGGTGACTGAGAGAAGCAGAATGCCATCAGACACACAGGCTGGGGACACGGCCATGACCCGGCAGCTGTGGTCCCCAGCCAGTCGGGGAACGGAGGCGCCAGGCAGGTAGTGGGGGGAGCAGACACCCTCCTTTCCCTCTAAAGCGGCTGTGCTAGGTGAACGGTAAGCAACAGCATGAAAGAAACTCAGGACCAGGAACCAGAGTCCCCACGCCCAGGGTGCCATTTCCCTCCTCTCTGGGTCTGCACCCAGGTCCCTTCTGCACACAGTCACCCGGGACCAGGGGCACTCAGCTTTCTTGCCATCCTTGCCTCCGTGGATTCCTCACTGTCAAAGCCAGTTGCCCACGGTCATCTCTGTGTGAGCCAGGTCTGTATCTCAGGCAGCAGGCAGGCAGCAGCTCTCTGGTCAAGGGTCAGCCGCAGTAGGTTTGGGCCTGTGACAAGGTGCTGAGCACGACAGGGGCCAGCGATCCTGCTGCGATCACACCCTCTGGGGCCCAGCGACAGGCTCTTGGAAATAACAATCGACAAAAGCGAGGCCCCGAAGACGTGCACCAACCCCGTTGACATTTTCCAACCCTCGGAGTTGAGGGGCGGGCAACCCCTTGAGGAATGTGGCTGTTTCATTGAGGCTGTGGAATGCTCAGCCCGTTCCCCACCCCCACCCTTCTCATTCTGGTCTCTTCCTCTTCTTCCAGCCGAGGGAGGGAGGGGAAAAATAAGTGTGTTGTTCACTCTGGACACTGTAGGCCCTTGTGCGGGCTTTGCATCCTGGCTCTGTTCAAGTTCAGGGTTGTCTGCTCAGGGTCTCGCACATCGTCAATAAGATGGTTGTTCAGGGCCCACGCAGGGCCGGGCGGTTCAACTGCTCATTCACGGCCCTTGGCCCCGGCCAAGCTCTGCCTGCAGATGACCTCCTCCCCCGGCTTCCCTCATCTTGAGGCTGTCTTGCTTCTGGGCCCCTGGGTCCCCAACCCTACTACTGTCTTCCCAACAAGCCCTTCGCAGCTCCCCTGCTGCGTTCTGCACACATTTTAATTTACTTGCCTGCCTTTGCTGAAGACCCATAGCTGAGCCCGACTCTCCTTCCAGGAAATGAAGCCGATCTAGGCTCTAAGCCAGTGATGGCGAATGTATGACACGCGCATCAGAGGTGACACGCGAACTCATTTTTTTGGTTGATTTTTCTTTGTTAAATGGCATTTAAATATATAAAGTAAATATCAAAAATATAAGTCTTTGTTTTACTATGGTTGCAAATATCAAAAAATTTCTATATGTGCCACGGCACCAGACAGAGTTAAGTTAGGGTTTTTCAAAATGCTGACACGCCGAGCTCAAAAGGTTCGTCATCACTGCTCTAAGCATAAAGACACACAACCCTCTCTTCACCCCAACAGTCAAGATCAAGCCCCTGGGCGGATGATCCCCATGAACCCGACCGCTGGGGACCAACCAAAGTTAGGGACCTGGTAAAAGTTCCTGTGGAAAGCAAAAGCATGGAGGGCGGAGTTCCTGAACATAGAGAATCCAAACCCGGAGCCGGCCTTTACCACGTGCCTGCATGTGCTTAGCGTGTTCATAGGAAGTCGGTCTTTTCTACGTCTTTCTGTTACGGTCATAATACACGCACAGCACGAAAGTCACCATTTTAACCATGTTCAAGTTTCCAATTCAGTGGCACCGAGTATATTTGCATTGTCATGCAGCCATTGTTTTTATCACCGCAAACAGTTGCTCCCCATCCCCTCTTCCCCCAGATTTGTGGCAACCACAGTCTGCTTTCTGTCTCGATGGGTTTGCCCATGTGGATATTCCATGTAAATGGAATCACATAACATGGGCTTTTTGTGACTGGCTTCTTTCACGTAGCATGTTTTTGAGGTTCCTCTGTGTTGTAGCATGTACTAGGTACCTTGTTCCTGCTTATGGCTGCATTATGTTCCATTGTGTGGGTATACCACATTCTATTTATCCATTCATCATTAATTAGGAAGTGAGGCTTGTTTTTTAAAACAAAAATTTTTAGTAGAGGTAGAATTTCTTTACAGCAACATCCTCGGTTTACACTGTACAGTTCTAGAGTTTTGACAAACACACATGTGGTAACTACCACCACAATCAAGATATCGAACATTTCTATCACACCGCCCCCCCCCCCCAAAGTTCCTCTGTCCCTTTGCAGGTGACCCCTTCCAGACTGTCAGGCCCTGGCAACCTGCATACCCTTTGGAGTCTGACTCCTTTTACTTAACACATTGTGGACGGATCACGAGAATTCTCATGTTTTCTGTTCCAAGGCTTGTGACCAATCACGAGAATTCTTTAAAAAGACATTAGCTTTTAAGAACATGTAATAAATAACTTCAAAATGCAATGGGTATTTAATTTTAAGACGTGCCTTTAATATTTATGTAAAACGGTTTTTGTACTGGTTCAACAGAAACTTATCTGGCTACTGGGTACAACTAGCAATAAAACTACTGATCCCCAATATGTTAAACATAAGGCCTTTGAGAATTACCCAGGTTGCTGCATGTCTAAGAAGTTTCCTTTAGCCCGGCCGGCGTGTCTCAGTGGTTGAGCATCAAATTATAAACCAGGAGATCACGGTTCGATTCCCGGTCAGGGCACATGCCTGGGTTGCAGGCTCAATCCCCAGTGTGGGGCGTGCAGGAGACAGCCAATTAATGATTCTCTCTCATCATTGATGTCTCTGTCTCTCTCTCCCTTTCCCTTGCTCTCTGAAATCAATGAAATATATTTTTAAAAGTTTCCTTTTAACGGCTATATAGTATTCCATCGTGTGGCTCTAAGAAGCCCACGTGTCTCCACATATCCACAGACTTCCTCCGCCAGGTGCTTCTGCACAGCCGGTTCCCGGGCCCTGACACGCTTGGTCGCGCTCTTGAGCGTACCTACTGCTGACTCAGAGGACACGCCTGCGTCACACACTTCGTGGGTGACCAGTCCGGTCACGCAAACAAAGGTAAAGCGGTGCCTCTCCGCAGTGGCTGCACACCGGAATCAGCAGGGAGTTTACAACATTCCCCATGCCTGGGCGCACTCCCGACATCCTGTGTAATCGTTCTGGGTGTGGTCTGGGCCTCGGGAGCGTTCAAAGCTTCCAGGTGATCCTGACGTGCAGCCCAATTATGAGCCACGGAGATAAATAAAGGTGTGCTTGTTGCTTCATGAACAGTCTTACTTGGTCAAACTTGTAAGATTCCTTAGAAAACAAATTTCTATAGTGCTTTCAGGCTCAATTCTGGTTTTACATGTACCACTGCCTAGGTTCACGCCTGTTTAAAATAAAGTCAGATACACCTGAGTATCGGTTTTCCCCCGTAACGTCCTTTCCCTTCTGGACAGGAAGGACGTAGACGGCAAGGACCACGATGTCTGTATGTCCTCACATCCCTGAACTCAGGTCTCGGGCCTCCCGGAACAGAGAGCTCTCATCACTGACAACCAGCACCCAGAAGGCTCGCAGGCCGCCCTGCATCTGTCCTCGAGCCTGCCTGCTGGGGCCTAGGAGACCTGAGTTAGAAACAGAAAGAACTTTCTCCCGGATAAACGCTCCCGGAGTTTTTCTTTATCTCCAACGTCACGAAAAGGCGAGGGGGCGAGGGCTCTGCTTCATTCACTAGCACTGCGGCCGCCCCGCTCCCTGCCGGGCCTGACCTGGGCTCAGCCTGTCTTCATTTTTGCGAGCTCTGTTTTTTCTCACCCATCCCGGAGTCTCATCACTTAGAACTTCCCCAACAGGAGGCCGCCCTCTGCATTCCCAGGTCGGCCGTGCGGGCTGAGATGGGACAGGCGCCTTGCTGCTGCTTGCACTACTGGAAAAACAATTCGAGTTGCTGACCTCCCCGATGGAACAAACCTCCCCAGAGCAGAATTCCATCCCCAGCTCCAGAGCCAGCTGGAACCAGAGCTGCTCAGAAGGGCCCCCCCGGAAACCCACACAGTAAAAGCCGAAGACTCAAACCAAAGGCAGTGAGGCAGAGGGGCCGAGGCCTGCCCAGGGCCACCTGCGCTCGGCCTCGGCCTGCTCAGATGCACCACCTGTCCATTCAGCCCTACAGCACATGGGCAATCATTTGGCGATTCTCCCATTTTATTGTTTTCTGTTTGTCCCATGAACGCAAATCCTTTGTCTCCAATGAAATTGAAAGCTCTTCTGATTTGCTTTCCCCCACTGTGGAAATTCTCTGCTGTACATGAGGCTTAGACACACACACACACACACACACACACACACACTCACACAATCCACCTCCTAAAGAAAACCCCCTACTAAAAGGTTCTGGGCTGCTCTGTCCAGCAGGCCTGGGCAAAGGGCTCACCAATCCCTGGTCACAATCCCAGTCCCTATGGGGGCCCACTGGCATCTCTAGAATGAGTTCTTGGCAGCAGATGGAGCTGGGAGCATGGAGGCATCTCCCACCTGGATGATGCTCTGGTGGGATTTTCTCAAGGATGCAGGTGGGAAGGGCCTGGAGGCCGTTGCTCCTCTCTGGGCCTGAAGCTTTGAACGCACACTCATAACCCATGAGTGTGTGCAGTGGATATTTGTTGCTTTGCCCCCTTTCCCATGGCTCACCTGCCTTTTTTTATTTGCATCCCATTTTTCTTTGGGAATAAAACCCAACATATATTTGTGATTTGGGTGGGACCAGAGCTCCACTCCCGACTAGAAAGGCAGCCGCATGACCTTGGACCTGGCTTGTCAGCATGCTTCATTCCCCCAGCCACAGCGACTGGCTTAGGGATGGCCTCGTGAGCAGAGGCAAGCCAGTGAGCATCAGCCTTGGGACTCTTCCTGGAACTCCTAGGAAGTCTCCTTCTCCAGGGTCTCTGAGCTGCTAGGATGTCAGCCTGTTGTGGTCATCCATCCCCGGGAAGAGGGAAGACAGAGATTCCTGACGACATTTCAGCCCCAACTCAAACTACCTTTCCCCTCCTCCACTTTGCTACCTGTGCCTAAGACACCCCAATCTGTGATGAAGGCAGATTGAGCTGGGTCTCCTTTGCTTACCAACAGAGCGTGAACGCCACCGCACACATTTTGACCTTGGAATCTGAGTCGGGCAGTCTGCATATCCAATTTCAGTTCATCTCGTGAGGTAGGCACTGTGCTCCTACCATCCCCATTTCACAGAGGGGAGAGCTGAGGCCAAGGGAGGGCCACACTGCTCAGAATCCACAGGCCCTTCTGGCCCAAGTCTAGACTCATTATTCCATTCACGAGTCTACTTTATATCCATTAATTACTTATTAAAACAGACTGTCCAGAGACTGGCATTCAAAAATAATCTAATGAAAGCAACGTGTGGGGAAAGATCCAAGGGGGAAAAGGCACCCTGAGAAGCTTGGGATCAAATGTCACCGAGGCCTAGAGTGAGGGCAGAGGACAAGCGGGCAGAGGGCAGCGGAGACCATGTTCTGCCAGCCTCAGGAATAAGACAGGGCTGGAGACCGGAAGGGGGAAGTCCGAAGGCTCCCAGAGGAGATGCGTGGCAGGGCGCGACTACCGGGGGAATGAAAGGGTCTGAGCAAGACCCTTCCCTCATTCCAGGCCCTGCAGGTGGATTTCAAGATAGCCAAGCCCTCCAGGGCAGCCTGGGGGCAAGCAAGGGCAAAGCTACAACTCTTGGCTCAGGATGCAAAACAGGTGCGGAGGGAATGCCAGACCCAAGGACAAAACAGCTGATAAGACGGGTAGGGCGATGGTGAAGGATCTGCCTAACTAAAATGGTCCTTAATGTTAGGAAGAGTGGAGAAGCAGAAGTCCCCACACCAAGGAGCAGTTTTAAGAAAGCGGCAGTTTTCTCAACAATAAAGGATTATTTTTAGAAAGAAAAAGAAAGAAAGCGGCAGTTCTCAATGGCTGTTTAGCTGGACTAACCCTGCTTCCACTGATCTTCTTGCCTCTACTGGATGGAAACTGATCACCAGGCCAAGAGCCATATAGAATCCCTTGACGTGTGCCTGGCCAGCGTGGCTCAGTGGTTGAGCGCCGACCTATGAACCAGAAGGCCACGGTTAGATTCCCGCTCAGGGCACAAGCCCGGGTTTCAGGCTCAATCCCCAGTAGCGTGCGTGCACAAGGCAGCCGATCAATGACTCTCATCATTGATGTTTGTATCTCTCTCTCCCTTCTTCTAAAAAAATAAAAATAAAAATCCCTTGATGTGAACTCCATCATCTTGGAATCGGTTCGTTTATTGGCCTTGCAGGAGTTAGAATCAATAACAAATGGAAGTCAACTGTTTTGGTCTACTTAGCATTCTTCCTCCTTTCTCTGGGCAATGGGCAGGCCCATTCCAGGTTTAGCTGACCCCACCTGAGCCACAGGAGGTGGGGATAGAGCTGAGGACTGGCCATCCTTCAGGCCCCAGGGATGAGTTTGAGCAAGGCCACAATTTCCCCCAGGACTTGCTCTCTGGGCTTTGGGAGAAAGAGGCCTCTCTTCTCTTTGGATTGCAAGCCATGAGGATGATACTGGAGCTGCAGTCTGAGAATGAGGCCTGTGCAAAGCTCATATCTAGAGAAAGACACAGCTCGCATTGCTAGAGTCCCTAGATCCAGCCATGCCTGAAGCTAGCTTTGCACTTGACAACTACATACATCCATAAATTCCCCTCTTCACATGAGCTGGGTTTTAGTCACTGATGCCAAAAAGTGTTTGTCAATAGGGAAGTGAAAGCTGGGCACTCCAACCACCTGGCCAAGACCACTCTAGGCTTTTAATGAATTAATGCAAAACCACAAAAAATTCACAGGACTGTGGGCAGGTGGGCCTTTTAAAGATCCTCCTCAAGCCCTTGCTGGTTTGGCTCAGTGAATAGAGCATCAGCCTGAGGACTGAACGGTCCCAGGTTCGATTCCGGTCAAGGGCACATGCCAGGGTTGCAGGCTTGATCCCAGGAGGGTACGTGCAGGAGGCAGCTGATCAATGATTCTCTCTCATCATTGATGTTTCTATCTCTCTCTCCCTCTCATTCCTCTCTGAAGTCAATAAAAATATATTTTAAAAAAATAATAAAACATTAAAAAAAATAAAGATCCTCCTCAAATTCACCTGGCCTCTGAGAGGGGCTCACTTAGTGACTGATGGTGTACAACGGTACTAATTCCTTTTGCCACTAGCCACATGTGGCTACTGAGCAAGTGAAAAGTGGTTAGCATGACCTGAGATCTGCTGTGCATGCAAAGATGGAATCTCAAAGAGCGTAAAATACCTCAACCATTTTAACATATTGATTACAGGCTGAAATGATGGGGTGTTGGATGTACGGAGTTAAAAAAAAAACATAGTCTTAAAATTAATTGGGACGACACTGGTGTGAAACAGCTCTGCTAGACTCAGAGCCTTATCAAAGCATGAAAAAAGTCATCCATCGGCTAACACCAAACAGTGTTCAGAGAGAGAAAGGGACTTCACCAAAGTCACACCGCTAGTTTGCAGAAGGCTAAATTTCTTAGATCTGCCCAGGGCTTTCCAAACTGAAATTCACGTTGTTTTGTATTGTAGAGAACAGGGAAAGAAAGAGGGTCATTCTTTAATGAGAGCAGGGGACAAGGGCCCGGAAAAGGCAGCCCTTCTAAATGTGCTGCCGGTGACTCGCCAAGGTGAGAAGGGGCGAGAAGGGGCGAGCGGTGGGAAGTTCTCTCCCCAGGAAACCGGCTGTGACCGGGATGAGAAAGATGTGGCTGCTCGGTGCAGGCTGTACTCTGTCTACATGAACAAAGCCAGTTACGCGTCACAGAAATATTCTAAAGTCAGCCCCCGAAGCCCCATTGTACAAACAATATGAAGGTATCACGGAGTTTTGAGTTGGATCATTGTTTTTGTTTAATGTTTCAGCCAAAATTTGTCCAGGGAAATCGCTGATGTACGATTTCCGCCTCTTCCAGTGCATTTCAGTTTTGGGAGAAACATTTTTGAGTTTGCATTTGGCTCTTTTTTAAAAACTTTTAAAAATCCTCATCCAAGGATATTTTTCCCATTGTCTTTCTTCCTTTCTTCCTTTCTTTCTTTCTTTCTTTCTTTCTTTCTTTCTTTCTTTCTTTCTTTCTTTCTTTCTTTCTCTTTCTTTCTTTCTTTCTTTCTTTCTTTCTTTCTTTCTTTCTTTCTTTCTTTCTTTCTTTCACAGACAATGGAAGGGAGGGATGGGCAGGAGGAGGGAGGGGAGAGAGAAACATCAATATGAGAGAGACACATCGATTGGTTGCCTCCCACACACACGCCCCAACCAAGGCTGGAGATGGAACCTGCAACAGAGTATGTGCCCTTGACTAGGAATTGAACCCAAGACCCTTCTGTGCATGGGTCAACGCTCTAACTACTTAGCAACAGTGGCCAGGCTGGCTCTTTTTTCCAATCTCCCTTTGCCTCCTTGGCCCAACTCAAAGGCACTCCTTACTTCTTATCGCCCATCTCTGCCTCCTCTCTCTGCTTCAATTTCTCCAACACCCCAGCCCCAGCCTCAAACACCCTGGAATTGTCTTTAGCCCCTTTTTCTCAGGCATCACCAAGTTTCTCTCATGCAACACCCCCACACACCACACTCCCTCTGAACTATTATCCCTTGACCCTCAAACCAGGTTTTAAGAACACCCCAGGGCTCGGTCATCATTTGGATCCCACTGCCACCTGGCCCTGTTTAAGCACACCCACTGGTCAGCAAGTATTTTTCAGGGGCCGGCTGCACATCAGTCGCCTCTTTAAAGGTGTACTGAACACCTTCTCTCGGCCAGGACCAAGCTAAGCAATGCAATGGGAAAGACAAACAGGCAAACCCCAGTTCCTCATTTGCATGCATTCCTTGAAATCATAAACTAAGAATGCATGTTGCAATTCTATTTGCATGAAATGTAGTCCTGTTTCTTCTATTCCCTCCCCTCCACGGCGGAGCGACTAAGCCGAGGATGCATCCTATCATCAGTGACACCTTAGCATCAATCCTTCCTCCCCCAGCTCCTCTCCCCCAGCCGCGGTGATTTTTCATGCTGTCCTAGTGAGCGGGCGAGCTGCCCGTATTCCGCTTCTTTGGACAACAGATGACTCTCTAATGGTTTCAAGTCACGGAAATGCTCAAAGAGTGTTTGTGTCAAAGCCCACACCAGGTTCCTACCGTGCAAGTGGCGCTCATGTTAGGCTTCCCCTCCTGCACCTGGTTAGGCACCTGCTGGGCACCCAGCCCCGGGCAGGAGTTCACAGGTTTGGCCCAAGGAGGCAGCAGGGTCAGGCCTGGGTGAAGAATCCCTGCTTTCAGCCCAGAGCTCTGAATATCCACCCTTCCCATCAAAACTGGGTTTGGGGACACCCCCCACCCCCACCCCCCGCCCCCAGCACCTCCAGGGCAATCCCAGCTCTGAACTACACGCTTGGTTCAGGAGCTGCTTCCTCAGAAGTGAGGATTCATTAGAAAAACCTGGGAATAGAGGTGCCTCCTTGGGCCTCACCATTGGACTGAATTTCATTTGGCAGCAAAGTAAAACAAAAATACAATGAACTCTAAATTCAGCAACAAGGACTAGTAGATTGTATGATGGGCCAGTTTCTTCCGAATAAACCATGAAGATAGAATTACAGTTCAATGAATAATTATTATTAACAAAATATTATTGATAACAAAAGATAAAGAATACAAATAAAAAGGAGATGCTTTTATTAAGAATAAAGCCAGCCAAGTGACTGACAAAGCTTATCACACGGAGCTCTTATAATAAACCTATATGGCAGATGTCAACAGACCTTAGATGAAGAAACAGACTCAGAGAGGTTAAGTAAGTTGCCCAAAGTCACACAGCTAGTAAATCCAGATCGGAATTCAAACCACTCTGACCCCTCCCACCGTCACCTTCATTGGCCTCCCTTGCAATTTCTTCTTTCAAGTTCAGATAGTAAAATAATACACACACACACACACACACACATACATAAAGCCTAGAAGAGAAGTCATATCTAAGGGAATTTTGTTTGCCTAGATCTATATGTAAATATGGAAGAACCCTGCTAGTCTATTTCAACCCTGCTTATTAATATGAGTTGCCAGTGATTAAATCATATCCCATGAGAACAGGACACAGTAAAAAAAAAAAAAAAAAAGACTTAGGAAATACAACAAGCGCTGAGACCACTGTTGCATTAAAGTTTCTGGTGTGTGACATCAAGTTGTATAAACGTGTGACAAGTTTACCAGTACATCTGGCACTACTTGCTCGTGCCGTATTTGTTAGGCATGAGTGCCAAAGTGCAGAATGTATCAACTTTATTACTGGGTTTAAAATGACTTTTGGTTTTAAAAAGGCTAAATGCCTTCTAATGAAGAATAACCCACCTCGCAAGTGTATTTTGTGAGCCCCGTGTATAAACATGCCTTGGACTTCTCAGCACAGCAACTGGGGAACAAAAAGTGGTGGGAAGGAGGGCGACCGAGCACCCAGGGGCCAATACTACAGAAGGTATTCAGCCAAGTCCTCGGGATATGAAGCAACTGTTTTTACACCCTGCACTGCAGGTCTGCTCAACCAGAGAGGGGTCGTGGGCCGAGTTATATCTGTTAATGGAAAGGTGAAGGAAGTGGCTGGCACATGGTGTTTTCATCGAAGCCTTCCTCTGGCTCTTAGAAACGGGTTCCAAACAAGTGACTGGTGGCTAAGGGTTGACCTGGTCAAGAAACCCACACACAGCTCTCCCTGCGCTATAGTAACCTATCTTATCCATCTTTTCTTTCATTTACTTAAAGTGAAGAGGGACAGGCAGGCATGATCAGGGCCAGAGGCAAAGGAGGCCAATGGAAATTTAAAAGAGTAAGAAAACATCACCTCTCACTAGCCCCCGTTTTGGATTTTGGTCTTGGCCTCTACACTCCTATTTCAACTGAGTGTACCTCTGCCAAGGACACCACCAAGGGTCGTATATAGGACACTGCCACCTTAAAAGCTAGGTAAATGCATGGATGCATGGATGGATGGATGGATGGATGGATGGATGGATGGATGAACGGATGGACAGACAGACAACCAGATATCCTACTAGTTTTGTTCCTCTGGAGAACTCTGACTAATAAATACACAGAGCCTTTGCGAACCAAGGAGGTATCCTGCTCAAATGGAAAGACATTTGGAAAAAGTCAAGAGAAACTTCATGGGTTGGGAAGTGAAACATTCGCTACTATTGTGCTGAAACCTCAGACCTCCTATGTACTATTCTGTCCCAAATTTATTCAAACAATCATGGTTCAAAATCCCACGGATCTGGACAGTCTCTTGGGTGTTGAGGTTCAGAAGTTTGAACACACATTTTCTTTTCCAAGCAAGATTCTCCATCAGTCCAATAATTTCTTCCATCTACACATATCCTACTCCTGTGGAATCGAGTATTAAGAAAAGAACCCAGGCAGAAAACGGTGAGCGAGTTTCTGTCTGGAAAGGTGTGGAATTCTGTAGCATTACTGTGATGTCTCCACCGATCCCAGTCCAGAAATATCCATGAGACGATCGAGAGTATTCCCCAAATCCTGGCACCTGACTTTTAAGACAGACTCCGACCCTCGAGGGATCCCACCCCACATTAAAATGAAAGCCTCGGGATACTGTTCAATGGAGAAAATCACTCCCACACAACACGGGACACCTGAACAGAGAAGCTAGGACAACTCTGGTGCAAAGAGTCTGCAAAGGGATGGGACCGTCTTGACTTCTCTTTGGCCACTTGGAGGTGGCACTTTACAATGTTGCCTCAAGTGGACCCTGCCACTGTGCTTCTCACAGCTTCATGCCTTCAAGCATTCATTTCTTCATCAAACATTTACTGGACCACCTATTATGTGATAGACCCTGAGATTCAACCACTGAATAAAATGGGTATGGCCCTTCTGTGTATACGCCCACGTGCCTCATCACAAGTTCTCTTGCTATTTTATATGAACATCAATACAAAATTCCTGGTATTTTTGATGTCCCCATACTCTGCGATTCTCCATGCATGAATGGGTGACAGAAAACTCTACATGTTTTTTCTACAGCTATTTTCTTATGGCAGCTTTCCCATTCTTCCCTTCTCCTGATGGAGGGTGACCCCAGGACAGTGGAAAGAGCTCACAATCCAGAAGGTGGGACAAAACCACCCAACTCACCACCCCGTAACTCAGGTACGAATGTGTTAAGTCTACACAATTGCTATCCTACTGGGGAGGAAAGTGACAAGTGACTGGGGTGGTCAGAGAGGCAAAATGGTGTCTGGGCTTGGCTTTGGAGGATTTGAATAAATAGAGATAGAACTAGGACAGCATTTGAGGTGGTGATGAGAGTGGTGAGTAAGAGCTTTGGGTCCTGTTGAGAGGAAGGAGTGGCTGGAGCGCATCTTCAGACATCAGACAGTGAGATGCCACAGCTACGGGGTGAGCCAGGCAGGTCTGAGGGAGCCTTGCCAACCAGGCGAAGCTATCTAGTTGGTGATGGGAAGTCACAGATGGCTTGGAGCAGAAGAATGATGATGAAAACAGAATGATGGCTGCGGTGTGTGGGAGACCAGCAGTCTGAAGCTCACCTCTGCTCCAGCCCAGCCACAAACTCAACTTCATCGCTCAGAGGCTGAGCACGGGGGGCTATCTGGTGAACCCTGTGTACTATCCAAAAACTCCCACCAAGATATATTTTACGATGACCTGAAATCAAGACTTCAACGCTGAGGGTTTTCAATAGGAAGGAATTCCCTCCCCTCTTTCTCAGGATACACAATTATTAAATCATTGTGATCATTTGGCAAAGAAAGCTACTAACGTCTCCAAGCCTTGCGTGACTCTCCGGAACATACCAATGCTGTGCTAACAAGTAAAACGTGCAGAAGTGTCTAGGCGTGTATATTGTTCTTTTCCATTCCCAAGCTAACACATAATCCAGGAGCCCCCAAGCATACCCTCGTGGAGCCCCCGTGGAGTCCAGTTACTAGTGGTATTTCTGGTGATCCCCGGCCACCAACCTGAGCGTAAATGTAAAGAAGGCTTGATTGAAACTCTTGAGTCCAGATGACCCAGAATAGGCTTAACTTTTTTTTTTAATGATTACCAAAATGAAAATACAAAATTTTAAATCGTCATGGAGAACTCATAGAGAAACAAACAATATCTAGGGCCCAGTTTGAGAAATATAATCTTCATGCAAAATAGAAAGCCATCTACAACAGCGTCTCAGGAACTAGTCCCCAGCCCCACTGCAGTCCCCACGCAGCTCCAAGTCCAGTTGCTACAGTCGGGTTAAGGGGCAGCCTTTCTTTGAACATCCTTGATCTTTCTAGGTGCCCATCGTGCATTTGTGACTATCTCTATCTTTGGGGGTGGAGTTGATGCCAGAGGTTAAGTGTGTTTGTTCCCAGCAGGAATGTTTAGTGAGCAGACTCATTAATTATAGTAAAGAGCTGTAGGTCTCCCTCCCTGGTAACAAGATGCTAACTTGAGCAAGAAGGGAACATTCTCAGATAAAGGCATACCTGGGAGATATTACGGGTTCGGTTGCAGACCACCACAATAAAGCGAGCTCAGTCACACGCCGAATAATGACAGACCATATATACAATGGTAATCCTCTAAGACCATAGTGGAGCTGAAACATTCCCATCACCTACTGACATCAGAGCCGTAGCAACATCAAAACACAACTCGTAACTCAGGTGTTTGTGGTGAGGCTGGTGTAAACAAAACTACTAGCTACCAGTCGTATAAAAGCACAGCACATACAATTATGTCCAGTACGTAAGACCTGATAATGATAACAAACGACTCTGTCACTGGTTTATGTAGTTCCTATATTTTTTATTGTTATTTTGCAGTGTACTCTTACTACTTATAAAGTTTGCTGTGAGCCCGGCTGGCGTGGCTCAGTGGTTGAGCGTCGACCTATGAACCAGGAGGTCACGGTTCAATTCTCGGTCAGGGCACATGTCCGGGTTGGGAGCTCAATCCCCAGTGTGGAGCGTGCAGGAGGCAGCTGATCAACGTGGTTCTCTGTCATCACTGATGTTTCTATCCCTCGCTCCCTTCCTCTTCCTCTCTGAAATCAATAAAAACCATTTTTTTTTTTTTAAGAAAGAGGGAGCCCATGGCCTTCTGGCAGAGAGGGCTGTGTAGGGTCCCCAAAACCAAGTGAGAAAGGGATGATCAACAGGAGGGGATCACTGCCCTGCACATTTCCTAAAGGGTTTCTGAAAATGGACACAGAAAACCAACACCTGAGCAGAAAGGAGGAGAAAGAAAATATACCCCAAACCAAAAAAAATAGCGGGGGGGGGGGGGGGGGGGATGGGGGGAGGGGGGGGAAGAAGAGCAACAATTCTTATCTGATCAAAGGCATTCTACCAGTTCTGCAGGAGGGACAAGCCCTTCCCTGAGGCCGAGCTGAGAGCAGCGCCTCCCATGAGACAGAGCTCGGCTCCTCCAGCGCAGGCCCCGCTGGTCACTAAGATGGCCGGCCCACGCCACACCCATGAACCAGGCCCGCAATGCATGGAGGCCAGAGCCCACACATCCCTTTCCAGCTGAGCCTGAAGGAAAACAGAGCTTTGGGCGAGTGCCCATCTCCTCTGTGTAACAGGAGCCTCCTGGACAAAAGGCGAGAAGACAACCGGCCTTCTGGAAACAGCCTCGCTGTGCCAAGGGCAAAGCCCCGTCAGCTGTTTGCACATGGACACTCGGGGACGCAGACTCCTATCAGGCCCACCTCATGGTCTCTGAGGACATGCTCCAGAGAGCAGATGCGGGGGTGCAGTCCACCTCCAAAATGCCAGGGGAGAAAGCCCTCGGTGAACCGGTTCAGTCCCTCTGTCTACTGTCCCATCGCCACCCCTCCCCACGCCGGCACAGGCAGCCCCACACCAGACAGGATGTGGCTGTGGGCAAGAGCTAAATGTGAAAAGGGTTGTTTGCAGAGCAGCAAAAAAACCTGACCAATAATGAGCCCGGTCTCCCAAGCAGCTGATAACAGAAGGCCAGAGGCCAGGCTAGCGTGTAGCCTCCAGTTAATCACAGCGAACCGTCAGGGAGACAGGAATGAAGGCTCTGCTTGGACTTGCAAGTTTATTTCAGGTTATTCCAAAGCTTTCTTGGCTCTGTGGCCAGGAGGCAGAGGCGGGCCGAGGGGGCGGAGGACAGACCTTCCCCACCCTTCTGTAACGATGGGATCATGTTTTGCAACATCGCCAGCAGCAGCTGATGGCTCTGCGAAGGCACACACACTGGATACACACGGAAAGCTGACTGATTCTTCCCACCCTGCAGGCCAGGCTGGAGCAGGGCATCTGGGATAATTAACTACAGGGACTCACTCATTCACTACTCAACTGCTCCGGCAGCAGCAGAGATACGATGCAGGCGATTCCATGGATGGGCCCCCTGCTGATGGGCACCCGACTGATGGGCCGCCGAGAGGGAGTCAAGTTTAGAGAAGAGACTGTACCTCCAGGAGGTGACGCTCAGCCACGGATGGTACTAACCCAGAACTCCAGTCCAGGTGGGACAGTTCACCTTTCAGAAAAACTGATGACGGCGACAACGACAGGTGGTCCTTCTGACAGTGGTTTCCTTGGCTGGGTGTGAAAAAACATCCCTGCTCATTTTAAAAAACTTGTCATGAAAACCTCTAAGTGAAAAAACTGCACACATACCAAGTAGAGACCAGGGAAATGAACCCCAACAGTGCTAAACGTTGCCATTCTTGTTTCGTCTCTGCCCCCGGTTTTTGCTGAAATATTCAACACACATCCATTCAAATGTGTTTCAGTACTGCACCAGGCAGAGATACCCCAATGCGTCCATGCGGTTAAACCTTTTTACATTAATTCAAAACCAATGATCACCCCCAACACAATGAGCACGCCCACACCCCATTGCTGCCATCCTGGCACCTCCTGCCCAGAGGCAGAGGGTAGTAATGGGGGGAGGGGGTGACAAGCCACCACCAGGCAGGGTGACCCCTTAGTTTCCTCACCACTAATAGAAAAGCGGAAGGGTTAGTCTGTTTTATCCAAATACTGCTGTTCTCAGGCCCTCCAGGGTCCTCGAAGGCCAGCAGTAATACTGGCTATGATTTGCTTTAATACTCTTCTTTGAACAGTGCAATCAATAGATTAATTTAAAGCCACACGCCCCCAGGGTGGGAGCTAAGATGTAGAATATCCTCACCAGATGACACGCACCAGTGGCTGGCTGGTGGAAAGTCGCCAATCAGAAGTCCACACCCGACAGGCGGCTACCACCAGCCTTCCGGATATTTTGTATGGAGGCTAATAACACTGTTTTACTGCCGAAACGAGTAGCTGGAAATCCTGTTCTGGCACCTCCACCCTCAAATGAACAGACGTAAGCATCTAGGTAAGCCCCGCAGCCTGTACCGTTCAGTCACATCCTAGGCCTGCAGGGCACGTTATCGGAAGATGCTGTTGCCTGACCCCCTAGGGTAGCATTTTCTTGCACCTGCCTTTAGCGAGGGGCCTGTTAGGCAGGACACCGGAACGCCGTAGAGCTGGGGCACCATCGGGCCTACAGAACAGACGAAGACTGTTCTTGGATCTGCTTGCTCACAGGTGCTTGGGGTGCTGCTGAATTTGGTCAGAGACTTGCTATCACTTAAATCAATGGGGAGTAAGATTGTGGGGGAGGGGACCTATGGCTCCCTTCTAAATCTCACCATTGCCAAAAGCACCTACAGTGTGGCTAGCTCCCTACTTCCAAGCTTTTACTCGAAGTATTTCCCGCCACCTGGAATTCTCTTTTGTCCCCTTTCCTAGGGCTGTTTCCTCCAAACAGCCTTCCGCAGCCATGAGGACTGGGGCGCAGCAAGGCAACCTCAACTGATTCTCACTTCCCGGGACCTTGACGTGGATCTGGGACTGCAGGACAACTGGGAGGTACTCACAGTGACAGCCGGACATCTGCAGGGTCTCCGGCAGCCCCCCACAGGGAAGGGGAGGACATTCCCTAAGGCCTGGCCATCCCTGGGTGGGGCCACACTGGCCCCTTCTCTCTCCTCTCTCCCCACTTGCTACTGGGCAGAGCAGCTAAGTCAGCGGTTCTCAACCTGTGGGTCGCGACCACCCTGGCGGTCGAACGACCCTTTCACAGGGGTCGCCTAAGACCATCCTGCATATCAGATATTTACATTATGATTCATAGCAGTAGCAACATGACAGTTATGAAGTAGCAACGAAAATAATTTTATGGTTGGGTCACAACATGAGGAACTGTATTTAAAGGACCAGAAGATTGAGAACCACTGAGCAAAATAATGCCAAACACTCAGGGCTCAAAGGAGAAAGCAGGCTGGGTTTGTGCTGAAGAAGAAAAGCTGGAAGGGAGGGGCGGGGCCTTGGCTCCCATGTTGGAAAGGAAAAATTCAGCTCAGCTAGGAGCAGGCAGATCACGGAGTAAAAGACTTCTGGTGTGGGTCACTGTCAAGGCTGGGTCTGAAGAAGGTAGACCAGCAGGCCAAGAGCCCCCAGCAAAGGGGCTCTCGGTGGAGGGGGGACAAATGACCAAGGTCAGAATTTGAGCCACAGAAAATTCTCTGTTTCTTTTCTTTTCTAACAGCACAAGAACTGAGGGAAGATTATTTGGGGGAATGGGAGGGGAGGGTGTGGTGGGGGGCCCCGTTACAGCTCATAAACCGAGTGAATTAAATAGGATTCCACTGTGTGGATAATGTGGGTGAGTTCTACTGTATTTTGTCAGGGGGGAAAAAAAGACAATGAAATGTTCTTTCCATGAGAATCACTGCATTAACTTCCCCCTGCCCAGTCACATCTTTTTTACTTTTTCTTTCCTTTTTAAATCCTCAACCAAGAATATTTTTCCCATTGCTTTCTAGAGAGAGTGGAAGGGAGGGAAGAGGGGGGGATGAGAGAAAGACACATCGATCTGTCATCTCCCAGGGGCTGGGGAACTTGCAACCCAGGTATGTGCCCTTGACCGGGAATCGAATCCAGGACCCTTCGGTCTGCAAGACGACACTCTAACTGCTTAGCAACTGACCAGGGTCAGACACATCTTGTAGCGACAGCAACAACCAAGGGTTTCCCCTTAACCTGGATGAACAGCCGAATTCTTGACTAATTGGTCCCAAACTGAAGTTTCTCCTTGGGCTTGGGGAGTGATGCTATGGAGAATCTCAGGATGGCTAAGGAGTTTAAGTCCCAGATGATCACTGCCTTTGGTCCCTGGACAGTCACCTGGGCAGGCACAGGGCTGCCTTGGGAGCCCTCCCTCCCAGCCCTGAAGTATGGGGAGCCCTTCTTCATTCCAGAGGGACCCCAGGTTTTCCCTCTGGAAACTCCAAGCCCAGCCAGCCCGGACCTGACTTGCCATTGTTTGTCCCAGGATTTGTGGCTCAGATAAGGGAAGTGGCATCAGGCTGGTTGGGGTGCGAGGGCAAAGGTTGGCACCAGTGCAATAACCCAGTATTTTCTCTCATAAAATGGAATGTATACACACACACAATGACTATATATCACATAACAGTACTCAGCTTGCCTCCTATCTCAGAACCTCTAGCATTAGCCCCCTCTATGGCAACTACTATCAATGGACTGTATATCCTACCAGGAATTCCCAAACGCATAATATTCTATATGAAAACATATAGAGAAAAATACAGACAAAGCTCTTTTATTCTCGTAAGCTCACACTTATGCGTAGCATCAAGAACCTTGCTGTTTTCACTTGCCACTGTCCCTTGGAGATCCACTTTGAGCCACATATGGCTTTTTAACAGCTGCATAGTACTCCACTGAATGGATGCGATCTATGTATAAAAATATATCTTTTTGTTTCTAAAATACAACATGGTTGTTATTTTGAAAAACCTGCATTACAAAAAAAAAAAAAATGCATAGCAACAAGGAAAATCTCATTAACCCCTCTTTCCCCTATTTTTTTTTTAAACTTTCAATCCTAACACTTCGAAGTTCCCCTGCCCCATAGGCCACCCTGAAATGATGACATGGGACATTTACTTGGTGGCCAGTGGGGAGGAGGGACTGAGAGATAAAGGCCAGGCCCCGGGGTTCTCTTCTCCACCTGATCTCCCTCGAGACTTCTCCAGGCCTTTGTCACTATGGTTACCTGCCAACCCCTTCCCCTCCTCTGCTGGCCACATCTGTGAGACCCAGACAGAGATGCCTGGGACCCCAAGACATGCTGCCTCGGGTTTGTAGAAGCCACAAAGGTAGGAGTCCCCTCCCTCACGGAGCTTCCGGGTTGTGACAAGAAGTAACACGACACAGCCCCACTGATTAAACGTCACACAAACGCCTGAGCCATCCACTCTGGCTCCTCTCCCTGTTGCTGCAGCATGCTGGGCTTGGAGGACATGTGGCAGGCTACTTCACAGGCCTTTGCGTGCTCAGCCCTTAAATCTCCTAGGCAACGTGGCCCTAAACATCCCAGTGAAAGGGAGCTGAACCGCCTCCGCGGTATCACTGCATTTTCCTGAAACTTGTTCATTCAAGCAGAAAGGGAAAGAGCAGGGTTGGAAACTCTGTGAGACAAACAGCTGGCTGAACCTCTGGCACGGAACCACGATGCCAGGGGCAACGGGCCTGACGATCGGGACACTGGTCTCATTTAAGGAGAGGCAGATGTGCCTTCTTCCCTGGGGCGTTCTCACAGACACCCCGCCCAGCGAGGCCGAATCCCTGTGGGTCTCTGAGCTCCCTCCACCAGGCTCCCCTGCCCCAGCCCTGGCCTCAACATAAAGGCAGATGCTGGGAGGCCTGGCTTCGGGGAGGCTGTTCTCACTGGCTGGGGAGCAGCCGGGTCTGTTCCAGATTTGTCCTTAGCTGCTCAGCATTTACACAGGAGCTGCCAGAGTCCTGAACTCACCCCTGGCTGGATGGTTCTAGAAGGAAATAAAAACACACCAAAAACCAAACCCATGCAGCTGTTTCAGCTTCTCCATCCTTGGAAAGACCTTCCAACGAGGAGCTGGAAGGGGCCCAGGGCTGACGTTGTGTCCTGAAGAAACTCTTTCCTAGACAGATTTTGAAGAAGTAGGTCTGTGGGGTAGAGGGTGCTGGGGGTGGAGGCAGGGGAGGCGGGCCAAGGGATTTGAATCCCTGAGAGCCAGGGAGGGGATGTGGGAATGGGAACTCATGGCTGTGGAGAGAAGGACGTTTTTTCACTGGGCCAGATATTTCCTGGCCTCGTGTTACTTTAGGCTCACGAGGGTACCTGAGCCAACCTGGTCACATCAGACATCCCTGGGGCTACTGCCTCATCCTCCAGAACAGGAGGCAGCACCTCTGGCCCACGGGCCAAATGGCATGCACCAGCTGCTTTTGTACGTCCCTCGAGCTAAGAATGGCTTCTACATTTTTATTTGTTTTTATTGATTTAAGGGAGAGATCCATTTGTTGTTCCACTTCCTTATGCGTTCATTGGTTGATTCTTGTATGTGTCCTGACCGGGGATTGAACCTGAAACCTTGGTGTATCAGGACAGTGCTCTAACCAACTGAGCTACCCAGTCAGGGCCACCTTCTATATTTTTAAATAGTTGAAAGAAAATCTAAGAGTAACACTTCATGACACATGAAAATGACATGAAATGCAAATTCCACGGTGTCCATGAGTAGTCTTTCTGGCACGCCGCCACGCCTGTTTGTTCACATATCTATCGTCCATGGTCCTGTCATTGCCACACAGATCATATGGCCACAAATGCTGAAACGTTTGCTAGCTGTCCTTTACAGAAGCCTGCTGGCCCCTATTCTAGAGCAGGCCAGCAGGCAGAGTCAAGGATATTATGTAGGTCCTACTATGACAACAGAAAACACACATGTCCACAAATTTCCTATTGACAAAATTAAAAATATAATAACAGATCCAGAGACAAATGGCAGGAGGGGGGTGGTTAGAGAGAAACCAAAGGACTTGTATGCATGCATGTTAGCATAAGCAATGGACACAGACACTGGAGACATATGTAAAACTTTAGACAATAAGTAAATAAATAAAATTTTCAAAAAAAATAATAGAGTACAGTGTTTTATAGTACAGATCTACTACTGAAATGGAAATCTATTTTTGAGGGGAAAACATTTGGCTTAGTTGGAACTCAAACTTAGTATTCCTTATCATCAAATCAATTGCAAATGTTCATTTGTCAAAACAATCCTTAGCGCCCTGGCCGGTGTGGCTCAGTGGATAGAGCGTCGGCCAGCGGACTGAAGGGACCCAGGTTTGATTCTGGTCAAGGGCATGTACCTTGCTTGCGGGCACATCCCCAGTGGGGAGTGTGCAGGAGGCAGCTGATCGATGTTTCTCTCTCATCGATGTTTGTAACTCGCCATCCCTCTCCCTTCCTCTCTGTAAAATATCAATAAAATATATTTTTAAAAAAAATTTAATTGGATTTGAACCAAGAGAGTATGCCATGGCCAGCTGTATTGTTCCTCTCTATACACCCCCCGCCCCCCTCCCCCAAGTCACCCTCTTAAAGAAACCACACACAATAAACTTTGCTCGGGAGATTTCCCAGAGCGAGGATCATGTGTACTCCCTGGTGCACACGCACTCTGACCTGTGAAAGAAACCATCATACATGGAGCACCAACTATGTGCCTGGCCCTGTGCTCGGACCTGGTGGAGGTGGAGGTGGAGGTGGAGGGGGGAGGGGGGAGGGGGGAGGGGGGAGGGGGGAGGGGGTGGGGGTGGGGTAGGAGTAGTGAGTGTAATAGAAAAAAAATGAAGTATTATCTACACTTAGGGACTTTCAACTTGGAGTAGAGAAGGCATGCATGCCAGTTAAGTAGTAGAACTAAACTCTGATGCCAATGCCGTTGCTATGGTAGCATCTGACTTGCCCGTAAGCCACCTTCACCGGTTCCTATAGACAGTGTGTGACTTTCTTTAGACTCAGGGTAGAGAGTATTCAGTTTCCCCCTACTCAGAGCCGAAGAACCTCTACAATCAGAGCGCCTCTTTGAAGAGGATTCCAGCAATTACCTGCCTCAAAAGCCACAAGGAAGAGCATTTTGAGACCATCACGTGGGCTGAAACGGCACTGCAAACTCAGACCCTGATCATGCAGTTGCTGAACTTGTTACAGCCAGATCTGTGGACACTCAATTAAAACAACTTCGGCACTATCCGAGGGGTAGACGTACTGAAGACTTAAGAACAGGGAAACGTGGAAAGAATAAAAGACCACCCAGGCAGAATCGGCCCGAGACTGAGAAACCATTGGGGTTTTCAGGCCTCCCTCGAAGTCACCACCCACAGAGCCAATGGGAACGAGATGGTGGAGAGACCCAGGGGGCGGGGCTCAGCACAACCTTCACCTGCCTGCCCAACGCTGGGAAGGGGAAGGGCGCTCACTCCGTGTTTGCAGCTACCACGAGGGCGTGATACAAGTCAAGGTCATAATACACAGGGAAAACATCCCCTCTGGCCCACAGTTGACTAAATCACACTTCTATTCCTCCTCTTAACCACCCCTAATCCCCAACTTCCCCAGTCAGAGAACACATCCGAACAACCAGATGTGAGACGCTGGGAACGTCCCCTTAACCAGCACATGAAGAGTCATCACACACGTTTAGCAGATGGAATACTTGACAGAGTATCTGAAACCCCCGGCAGAGACGGTCCTTTTCTAAGACTCTCCTGCAAGGCCAATCTCAAGGCAAGGATCAAGTGTGTCCCAAACCACAATCTGTCAACTGGATGACGCTGGGTGAAGTCCAACCAAGGACAGTGACCTGCTTCCTGGAAAGAAGCCATCCCCGTGCCCACAAAGGTGTGGTGGAGCGGTAGCCAGGAAGGGCACAAACATCTACGGACCGTTTGCTGTACCGCAGACACTGTGCCAGACGTCATAATCAAGGGAGCTTAACTTTGACATCCGCGGTCCATGCTATCTACAGAACCAAGGTCTTGGCAAAGCAGCAGTTCATAGAGGGAATGGTTTCTGGTTTGCCCCCGCGTGATGATGGAATCATTCAATAACTGTTTATGGAGTTCCCATGCTCTCCTAGACACAAATGGATAAGATGCATTTCTGCCCTCAAATAAACGCCTTCCTTTCAACTCAGCAAGAGAGCGATGACCCCAGGGCTGGGGAAGCACAGAGAAAGGAGGACCTACTGGCCCGAGAGGCTTGCGGGGGAGGGTCACACAGGTGGTTCCATTTCAAAGGGACACTGGGAGTCTGTAGAAGGCTCCCATGTGTTTCCTGCAACTTTTCTCAGCAGTTGCTTCCAGAGAAACTGAATCGTGATTTTCCGGGACCTTCGCTGGTGCCACACCTCGGATGTGCTGTCTCAGGCAAGGAGGGCTCCCACAGCACAAACAGAGCCCCAGCCAAGAGAGAGGGCCGGCAGAATGAGGGTCCCCATCACCAGGCGGTCCCTCACCTGCGAGTGGATCCCTCTGCCTGCCAAGAACGAACAGAAGCACCCCCCTGTGCCTTATCCAGGCAACTCACAGGACAGCCGCGTCCGGTTCTTTCTTGTTTTCATGCTACACATGTTTCTAAAGTGAGCATTAGCTTTGTGCTGATACGGGGAACTGACGGGAATTTTCAGTCAATTTCTGTCTCATACTGCCGAACCTTCTATCTATTATTTATCAGTCCTCATCTCTTGATAACCTTGGAGACACCAGGATGGAATACAGGTCAGGCCTGAACACACACACACACTCCCACCAGAGCCTTTCCCAGGACAAGCTGAGGAGCGCTCTATGAACAGATGTTAAAAGCGTTGCCATGGTCTTCATGATATCCCCAAGAGGCCAGGAGACGTAGCATGTCGGTGAGTTTTCTAATCGGATGGACCATGGTTTCTGCATGAGAAATGGTCTCCCTTCATACAGCAACGCTGGTTTGCTGTTCCTGCAACGGTACCATCTTTCAGAGGGTGAAAGATCTCTGCCTCTAAGATGATGCTGAAATGAAATCAGCTCCAAAAGCACCAAAGGGAAGGAGGGGCCTGGAGGAAGAAAAGCAATGGCTCCATGTTCTGGTGTCCTAAGACCCTGCCCTCTGACAAGCCCCCAAAGGGGACCCATGGTGGAAGAGGCCCAGTCTCCAGGCCTGCGTGGATGTTCTGGCCGCCAGTGAAAGGCCAAGAATGTATCATCGGCCATCACTAAGGGGATCTGGGCCAGAGAGCCCCACACCCCCCCAACCATAAGAATCTGGCCCTCGACCATCCCTAGTCGGAGAAGGGACTATCCAGTGATGACGAACCTATGACACGCGTGTCAGAGGTGACACGCGAACTCATTTTTTTGGTTGATTTTTCTTTGTTAAATGGCATTTAAATATATAAAATAAATATCAAAAATGTAAGTCTTTGTTTTACTATGGTTGCAAATATCAAAAAATTTCTATATGTGACACGGCACCAGAGTTAAGTGAGGGTTTTTCAAAATGCTGACACGCCGAGCTCAAAAGGTTCGCCATCGCTGGACTATACCAACTATACCAGCTTATACGGTATACATCACCCGAAACCGCTCCTCCACGGTGGTGCTGAGACACAGTCAGCAAAACCCAGGTCTTCAAAGGCAGGCCACACGGACCCAGCCTAAACATCCGAACTATTTTCCCACAGTACAAAAATCAAGAACAGTCACCAATCACCCAGTGGAATCGTTAAAATATTGGAAAAAATTTCCCATAAAACAAGTGTCTTTGTGGGGGGTGGGGGTGGGGGGGTGACAGGGAGAAAAAGAGACAGACATTTTCTCCCTTCGTGGAAGTCCTAAAATACTGAAGCAACTTGGATCGCACTCTTAATTGCTATTTCTAGGCAAAAGCATTTTGAGGTTTCTTGTTCCGCATGGGTTTATTCCCACATTCCTACAAGCGAACGCATCCAGGACAGTCACGTGACGCCCTCTTAATCCCATAACCCCCGGGCCCCAAGAGTTTGATGAAGTCTGAGGAAGTGAGCGCTCAGCAGGTCTCGTCCTGAGTCGATCCGTTCCCTCGCCTCGCGGCTCCCCGGAGAGTGGAGACAGCCAAGGTCAGGGGCGGGAGTCTGCTTGGGAAGAGATGATGATTTCATTGGTTGGGACTTTATGGGGCTTTGTATGTTTTTTTGTGGCAAATACTTTTGCTATCCTTTTGCAAAGGGGGAAAAAAACAAACAAAGCAAAACAAAACTGGGTTCCTGGCAGGGATGTGAATTACACAATCTGGGAAGAGACTGCAGCCAAAGGACTCCACTTCCCCACTGTCTGGGCTCTCAGTGTCGACGTAGCCTGAATTTATGTCCCAGCGGCTTCCATTCCAAGGTGTGGGGCTCCCCTGAAAAGGAGGCTGTCACCCCACTGCTGGGGAGCAGACCCTGGCTCCAGGGAAGACCCAAGTGGAGTCTCCCACCACCGTGCCCTGGCATTTTCTCCACGAGGCACCCAAGAGCATCTGATTCAACCTTTTTTGAAAGACTACCTGTCTGTCCTCTTTCTCTCTCACGGTTGTCTGTCTCAAAGCCTTGGTTTCCTCGTGTCTACAATGGAAATGAAAAGCTCAACCTACCCTGATAGAATTGTAAGGTGAAATAAGATAATGTATATAGAGTGGTTTTTAGAGGGTATGGCAATGAAAATTTTATTTACGCCCTGGCCAGTGTGGCTCAGTTGGCTGAATGCTGTCCCGTGTACCCAAGGGTTGTGGGTTCCATTCTTGGTCAGGGCACATACCCAGGTTGCGAGTTCGATCCCCAGTTGGGGTGCATATGGGAGGCAACAGATTGATGTTTCTCTCTCACAGTGATGTTTTCTTCCTCTCTCTCTCTCTCTGAAAAAAAAAAAAATCAATTAAAAATACTCTTTAAAAAAAGAGTTGTATTTACTAGGTTTCTAGATGGTAGGAACAATGTTGCATTTGACTGCACACTCTCTAACCCTGCACCATATACAGATAAGTCTAATGATGCGAGTGATGAGCGCTTTTTTTTTTCTTTTCTTTTCTTTTACAAATTAAGAGTGAGGGAACATGTCACAAAGTTACAAAAATTAAAGCAGCATTGTAATGGCATCTGATTGAACCAACAGATCAAGGAAAAACACTAAGATATACAGAAGAGGCCCTAGTATATACAGTTATTTCATTTATGATACAGACATGGAGAAAAAGAAAGATTATTGAAAAACACTGTGGGTACGATGACGAAACCATATGGAAAAATACACGTATAGACCCCTATGACATATCTTTTTTTTAAATATATTTTATTCATTTTTTTTAGAGAGGAAGGGAGAGGGATAGAGAGTTAGAAACATCAATGAGAGAGAAACATCCATCAGCTGCCTCCTGCACACCCCCTACTGGGGATGTGCCCACAACCAAGGTACATGCCCTTGACCGGAATCGAACCTGGGACCTTTCAGTCCGCAGGCCGACGCTCTATCCACTGAGCCAAACTGGTTAGGGCCCTATGACATATCTTATGAAGAATTTCCGATTGTTCAGAAACTTAAAACATGAAAAAAAAAGATCACAAATGTACTAGAAGAAAACAGCTGGTGGGGATGTAACATGCCACAGTCACTTTGGAACACGGTTTGGCAGTTCTTCAAATGATGAAACACAGTTACCACATGACCCAGAAATTCCACTCCTAGGTGTATAACCAAGAGAAATAAGAACTAAGGACGACTCCCAAACTTGTTTGCAAATGTTCATATCATTATTCACAAGAGCCAAAAAGTGGAAACAACAGATGAATGGATAAACAAGGTGTATTATGTCTGTGTTTATACTACCATGGAGTATTATTTGGCCATAAAAAGAAATGAAGTACTGGTAACTTGCTACAGCTTGGACTAAACCTCAAAACATGCCAATAAAGCAGACAATCACAAGAGTCTATCTATTATGTGATACCAATTGGATGAAAGTCCAGAGAGGGAAATCCATAGAGATGGGAAATGAGTGGTTGCTTGGGCCTGGGGGACAGGGTGTGAGCGGAGGATAAGGAACGATAGCTAACGCATAGGGGGTTTCTTTCTGATGGGATGAAAGCCTAAAGTGGGCGTGGCCGTGGGTGCACATACCCATGACTATACTAAACACGGAACTGCACACTTTGAATGGTGAACTCTGTCATATGTGATGATAGCGCGATAAAGCTGTTTTTAAGAAAAGAAAAGGAAAAATGATTTTTTTAAGTGTAGTTTTAGGGAAAGACTTTCTAAGTATCAGCAAAACCTAGAACCATAAAAGGAGATAGATTTGATAGCGCGCGCGCGCGCGCACACACACACACACACACACACACACACAGATCCTACTTTGGAAAAATAAACATAAAATCAAGAAAAGATAAGACACTGGGGGAGAGGGGGGGATTTGCAACTCATATCCAGATTTCCTTTGCAGATAATGAGCGCCTACAAAATTAATTTTAAAAGACCAACAATCCAATAGAAAAATGGATAATGCATAAGAACACGATATGTTGTCCCCAAAAAATGTATACCCACACTTTGAATAATTATAAAGGCAGTGTTTATTAAAATACACAATGCAGCCCTAACCAGTTTGGCTCAGTGGATAGAGCGTCAGCCTGCAGACTCAAGGGTCCCAGGTTCAAGTCTGGTCAAGGGCATGTACCTTGGTTGCGGGCACATCCCCAGTAGGGAGTGTGCAGAAGGCAGCTGATCGATGTTTCTCTCTCATCGATGTTTCTAACTCTCTATCCCTCTCCCTTCCTCTCTGTAAAAAAATCAATAAAACATATTTTAAAAAATACACAATTCACTTTCAAAATTCAGTTACCAGCTGTTAAAGGGTTATAGCTATGACGTTTCCTCAGGACACATTTTTTGAGACACACACATATATACACACACGCAAACACGATGGCTTTCATAGATTTGAAAAGGTGTCCAACTGCACTTACAGTAAGAGAGACACACAAAGAGCTGCCTTTGCCAACTCCGATGAGCAGAGATGAGAAAATGTAATGATATATTGTGTTGACGAGCGTGCAGGGAAACAGACGCTCTTGACATTTTGCTGACAAGAGAAAAAGGATCTAACTTTCCAGAAGGGCATTTCAGCACTATCTAATCAAACCGTGCGTGCCCATATCCTTAACCCCAGCCATCCCACTCCTGAGAGCGTATGCTACAGCTGGCCCTCATGTGTCTGAAATGAAATTCGAGGTGAAAATGTTTGTCACAGCAAAGGGCTGGGGGAAACGTCAATGCCACTTAAATTATATGAATGATGCCGTCTCTATCGAAAGGAGAGACTGAGCCCCATCACAGCGAATGCAGCAGGTCTATCAGGAATGAGCTCGAAGAAACAGCTTAACTTAAGTAGCAGGGTGACCAGTGAGCATGCTCCATTTGAAGGGAGGAGGGGAAGTGACACATATGTGGCTGCTGACGCACGGATTATTATTATTATGATTATTATTATTATATTATTATTATTTGAAGGCTACAGAATAAGCTGGGGCAAGGGAAAGAGTGAGCAGGGCCTGAGGGGGCTTACTTTTTACTGTACCCTTTTGGTTTTTACACCGTGGGGGTTGGAAAGAAGAGGGAAAAGGATCACAGGGGGGTGGAGAGAAGAGGAAGGGTGAAGGGAAGAAAAGGCAGTGGGAGGAAGAGAGAGAAGGAAGCAGCAAGGGCAGAAGGGAGAGAGGAAGGGAGGGAAGGAGAGAAAAGAGGGCGGAAAGGGAGTTGGGAGCATGGCAGAGAGGAGGGGAAATATTTAGACGAATATATCCTTGACAGATATTATCATGACAGAGGGTGGAATTCGAAGGATTATGACATTCCAATGTTAGAAATTTTTGCTACGTGTGCATATTTTATAATAAGCATGTACGATTTTTGCTATAAAAATAGACGTAAACTTGCTGCACTGAATTCTTTACAGAGTGAAACAGCAATTTGGAATGTGTCGCTGTTGTTTATGCTATTTTAAATTATTCAAAATAACTCTGTTGAGGGGGACAAAAGTAAAGGGAGAAAGGAAAACTGAGTTTGCCAGGTTGGGCCCTACCAGCTTAGCAACCTGACCTTGGATCTGTGTCCCGGGAAGTCAGAGGAGACACAACCAGGGAGGAAGGATGTCAGCAGAACTTGCCGGAAGCCGGGCTTGACCGCCTGGCCTGGGGCTGAGGGCACGGAGACACCTGCTCCCACTGCAGCGTAGCTCTGAGGCCAGAAGCTCCCCGTGGCTCCACCCACCTCCCCAGCTCATCTCGCCTCATCAGTCCCTCATCTATCCCCTCCCACCCGGTCACAGGAAGAATGAAGCAGATGCAGGCCAGGAGGTCAGGGCCAAGTTCAGGTCCCAGGTGACTGGCCTTCATCTCTCCTAGGCGCAACAGTCTCATCCATTCAACAGCACTGGATGTGGCAACACGCTCTGCCCCAGGAGGACTAGGCCCTCCAAAACCCGACAATCCCGTCACGGCTGCAAAGGGTTTTGCAAAAGCGTCAAGAGGAGGGGCCATCGTCCCGGAAGTCGGCTTCCAGAAGACAGCGCTGCGAGGCGGAATCGTTCACTCGGGTTATTCAGGGCCTTTCCCAGAGGCCCATCCTTCTCGCTGCTTCTGGCTACCTTCAGCCCGTCTCCGCGGCTGCGTGGGGCCTTCCTTGCCGAATCAATGGCACCTTGTCCCTGGTCTTGACCCAGCTCCAAGTGATGAGCCAACTTCACTGGGAGCGTCTGCTGAGAGCCCTCTGAGAAGAGCCATTGTTCCCCCCAACACTTGTCCAAAGCCTCCATTTAGGGACGGCTGTGAGCGTGGACGGGGGACATTCATCACCGGGAACATTTGCCAACAAATGAGAGACAGCTGTTGGGCTCAAATGGCGTGTGGCTGAACGCTGCCTGCGGTGAGATTTATTTTCCGAGTGAGAACATCCTCACTTATCTCTTCCAAACTGTGAGACACGAAGGACATGCTCACCTTCCCCCTGCCAAGCCAGTCTCTGATCAGCTCACTAATCACACAGCACACAAAGCATCATGGGTTCCCGCCAGCAAACAAGGGCCTTCTGGTTCAACACCCACCGCCAGGCCCCCTGGGAGAAGGGCCCAGGTCATGGGAACCATGCCAGGCAGCCAGGGGCCAGCCATGCCTGCCCCCCGAATGCCACGTGCACACAGCAGCACCAGGCCCACACTCAGCAGGGCCTTGGGAAGGCTGAAGGTCCGGCTGAAAGAGGCAGATGGGAAATGGGACAGAAACTCCTGGGAATTACCAGGAACAAAGTAAATGCTCACCTGGGGACCCAACACTCCGTTGTGCATTTTAGGGGCCATAAAGCTAGCCATGGGGACAAGAATGGATACACGGAACAGATACAGGGGTGCTGACTGGGACCTGAAGTATGAGCAGCGAGGGCCTCATGTGATCAATGAAAGCTGGCCTCCCGGAGGAGAGGGCAGTGGATGAAGGTGGGGGGAAGGGCGAAAGGGGTGGGAACATGTTACCTGTCATAAACAACATGAGCAAAGGCCTGGCTGGGCCAGCTGGGGACAAAACGGGGAGCAGGGACACCCGAAACCCAGGCACACAGAGAAGGTTATGTCATCCGGCCAAGGTTCTCCTCACAGACAGCCAAACCTCAGCTGTCGGCAATGTTGGGGAATCCTCCTCCCATCCCAAAGGGATGCACCAAGATGGCGGGACTGCAGCCAATGGACTCACCATCCTACTTAACCTCAGATTCAAATGGGGCTGCAGGTCAAGTTTGAAGCCATCTGAGGGTGGAGATCAGGTCTAGCTCGATCAGGCTAGGCCAGGCAGCAGAATGAGCTCCAGAGCCCTATGAAGCTGGTTCTGTATCCTGCTAGATGGGCTGTGAGCGTTTGCTTGGGCTGCCTCTCGCCTCAATTCTCTCCATTCACAGAATAAGGAGAATAATACTGATGGCTGATTCCTGCCTCCCCTCCCCCAGGCCCAGTCCCGATTCTGCTGGCCTGGGAGAAAATGAACGTGTCTGTGAGGAAAGCTTTGGGAAGCCTTTCAGTAACATTCGGAGCTCAGACCAGCTCAGGGGGACACGTCCCTGCATTCCAGGGGACTTCTCCAAGGAAGCAGTGCCAAGAATGTCACCGGGAGATCCTGAGATGCTTTTCCTACCAGAACCCTCCCAAGTAGAGTACTCCGCTCCTTCCCGAGGAGGCCGCAGGGACCCGGTGGGCGGTGAGAGTTCTCCCCACCACCTCTCCAGATCTCTCAGGATTAAACGAGATGGTGCACATAAAACACCCAGGAGAGGGCCGCCGCTGCTGAGCCTGCGAACAGGGCCACTACCCGATGTGGGCAGCAAGACAGACTCAGCCGGGGCCTGACACCTGCCTTCTGAGAGAAGCGCCTCCCGGTCAGCAGCTAAGGAGCACCTGCAGAAATGCCTGGGCTCCTTGGTCCTCAGAGACAAGCCAGCCAAAGCCACCAGCCCGTCGGCTGGGAGAGCGAGAGGCTGCAGGCTGCCAGAGTGTCCGCATGGGTCCACACGGGGTGGGGTTGAGCATAACCCTGGCAGCACTGTCTGCGGTGGTGGAGAGCAGAGGGCGGGGGAGGGGGGAGTCCAGTGTCACCTGGGGGAGTGACCCGGTGAACTGTGGCGGCAGATGCACATCCTGGCGAATTAGGCACCAGTAAGAAACAATGGATTAGATGGCAGCCCACAACATAGATGGCTCTTTAAGACACAGTGCCGACTGAAAGGCAAGAACAGGCCACTGACAATAGCATTTACCGTATAGCCATTAAAAATTCATAAAGCAGGACGCATGGAGCAGAAACACTTACAAACGAAGAAGTGCATGTTAGAAAGGTCCTCTCCCACTCCTGTCCTTTATTCATCTTCTTTTCAATCGAGATGTCTGTCTCTTTCTGGCTGGTTCCCTGGATATTCTCAGTGTTGACCCTTGAAGGTTTTAGACATTGCACACTTCTCTCTTCTTTCTGACAGCTGTCTAGTAACTTGGTCAGGGTGTCCACTGGTGGACAGAAGCCCTTAACTTTGCTGCCATCAAACTCTGAGAAAACCTATGGACAGCAACCATTTCTCAGTCACACAAGTCCACGGAGTCCGGGCTGTGGATGCAAAGAATAATGCTGGCTTTTGACCCTTAAGGAGCTCACAGACTCCTGGGAACAAAGACTTTCCATCAACGATAACATGGGCACAATGATCGTGACCACGGAGGGCGGTGCAAGGTGCAGTGAAGGGTTAAAAGTTCAGGGGGCCAAGTCAAGGCTGAGACTTGAAAGATAAGCTTAGCAAGCAACCTTGAGGGGAGAACATTCTAGGCCAGTGGTTCTCAACCTTCTGGCCCTTTAAATACAGTTCCTCATGTTGTGAACCAACCATAAAATTATTTTTGTTGCTACTTCATAACTGTAATGTTGCTACTGTTATGAATCGTAATGTAAATATCTGATACGCAGGATGGTCTTAGGCGACCCCTGTGACCCGCCAAAGGGGTTGCGACCCACAGGTTGAGAACCGCTGTTCTAGACCAATAGAATGGTACATGCAAAAGTCCAGTTCAGGAAACCACAAGGAGCCCAGTCTGGCTGGAGCACAGATGGAAGTGAGGGATGGGCACAGATACTGGACAACCAGGCCCAGGCCAGGGGGAGAAGGAGCTTAGATTTTCTCCAGCACAAGGGGGTAGCACGGTTCCTTGCTCTCCCCACAGCCACTGGCGAGTTGGCCTCAACACCACTGACATTCAAGGAAGAGGGCCTCCTTCAGGGGCCTTAAGAAATCTGGGCTCGAAATTGGCCCGAACCAATATTCTCAATTAATATTTGACAAACGAGGCAAGAACATACAATGGAGTCAAGATAGTCTCTTCAATAAATGGTGTTGGGAAAATTGGACAGATATATGCAAGAAAATGAAACTAGACCACCAACTTACAGCATACACAAAAATAAACTCAAAATGGATAAAGGACTTAAATGTACGACGGGAAACCATAAAAATTCTAGAAGAATCCAAAGGCAATAAAATCTCAGACATATGCCGAAGCAATTTCTTCACTGATACAGCTCCTAGGGCACTTGAAACTCAAGAGAAAATGAACAAATGGGACTACATCAAAATAAAAAGCTTCTGCACATCAAAAGAAACCATCAACAAAACAACAAGAAAACCCACTGTGTGGGAAAACATATTTGCCAATGTCATATCTGATAAGGGCCTAATCTCCAAAATTTATAGGGAACTCATACAACTTAACAAAAGGAAGATAAACAATCCAATCAAAAAATGGGCAAAGGATCTAAATAGACACCTTTCAAAAGAGGACATTCAGAAAGCCAAGAGACATATGAAAACATGCTCAAAGTCACTAATCATCCGAGAGATGCAAATCAAAACAACAATGAGGTACCATCTCACACCTGTCAGACTGGCTATCATCAACAAATCGACAAACGACAAGTGCTGGAGAGGATGTGGAGAAAAAGGAACACTTGTGCACTGCTGGTGGGAATGCAGACTGGTGCAGCCACTATGGAAGACAGTATGGAGTTTCCTCAAAAAACTAAAAATGGAACTCCCATTTGACCCTGTGATCCCTCCTCTAGGAATATATCCCAAGAAACCAGAAACACCAATCAGAAAGGATATATGCACCCCTATGTTCATAGCAGCACAATTCACCATAGCTAAGATCTGGAAACAGCCTAAGTGCCCATCAGTAGATGAATGGATTAGAAAACTGTGGTACATCTACACGATGGAATACTATGCTGCTGTAAAAAGGAAGGAACTCTTACCATTTGCAACGGCATGGATGGAACTGGAGAGCATTATGCTAAGTGAAATAAGCCAGTCAATGAAGGAAAAATACCACATGACCTCACTCATTCATGGATAATAAAGACCATTATAAACTTAGGAACAATAATAGATACAGAGGCAGAGCTGCCTCAAACAGATTGTCAAACTGCAGCGGGAAGGCCGGAAAGGGTTGGGGGGCAGGAGGGAGTGGGGTAAGAGATCAACCGAAGGACTTGTATGCATGCATATAAGCATAACCAATGGACATAAGACACTGGGGGGTAGGGAAGGACGGGGGATTGTCAAGGGCGGGGAAAAAAAAGGACACATATGTAATACCCTTTGTAATACTTTAAGCAATAAAACTTAAAAAAAAATAAAAGAGAAGCTGAGGAAAGAAAAAAAAAAAAAGAAAGAAATCTGGGCTCCCTGTAGCTACAGTAGCAAGTGGTCGAAGTCTTAGAAAAGCCTGTAGACACAATATTCTAGAAAGAAAGGGTTTGTGAGCATCCAGGTTGAGCTACCAAGGTAGATGAGAGACATCCGTTGGACAGGTCTGCACTGCCCTGAAGGAAATGAAGACTTCCCTTCCTGGCCTGGGCTGGAGGCTGGACCTGTGCTCGCCTTCATGGAAGTTCTCAGCCACAAACTTCCCAACTGCCCGGTGTGCCTGTGCCGGAAACGCACCCAATACAGGCATTGGTGACGCAGCGGAACCTTACCCAAGACCCACCAGGATCTCCGCCAGGCAGCTGTTTCCTCCTGAATCTCACCCTGTTCACACTCCATAATGGGCATTTTCTTAAAGGAAAGGAAAGCCGTTTGTAGAAAATATTTGGCTCCAAGCTAGGAGGTTGCCCTTATATTTTCTGCCCGAGAAGAAATCCATACGCACAGACACAAGGCAGCCAAATAGGAAGGCATGTGTGTGGGCTGTACGAGGTGCAGTGAGGAGTTAGACTTCAGGGGGTCAAGGTGTCAGGGCAGAGAGAGACCCAGCGATAAGCTAGGAATCTGGAAGTGACTCCCTCACAATCACAGGGCCTGGGCACTTCCACTTCCTCCAGCGGCCTCAGCTCCCGGGCAGAAAAATAAATCTTGTTGCAGCACAGTTTTATCCTTGAAGGGCACTAGGTAAATAGCTTTGGAATATTTTAAGAAAATGGGCCAACACCTTCTCTCCTCCAAAACACACACACACACACACACACACACACACACACGTACACGCGTCCCCGTCATGCCCAGTATCTGTGAAGCGAATGCACTTATTTGTTAGCTTCCTCCCCCTTCACCGTGGCCCATCGGCTAGCTATGTGTAGGGCTGCAAGGATGCACAGAGGAGAGAAAGCCAGACGCCCAAGATCTGTGCCCCCACATCCCTCCAAACTACTGAAGGCATTTTCCAACCCAATCCCAGTACCAATTTGGGGCGATGACTCCCAACCCTACTGCCAGGGGAGGAGAGGCCACTGCCCAAAGCCGCCTCCTCGCTCTACAGGCCTCCTGTGGCCCTTGGCTGCCAGGCCCGAGTCAGGAGCCCGGCTGTACTGGAGGAACGAGGCTGGCAGGGACCGAGCCCCCCCTCCTGCCCGGAGAAATGGGTCCCACATTCTCACAGGGAGAACGCGGGCTGCTGGGCTGCCCTTAGCATCAACAGCACCATCCTGCACACGTGAGAGCCCGGGGCCCTGACCTCGGGGGTCAGAAGCAGCCCCCCTCCTCACCCCCCCCCCCCCCACACACACACACTGGGAATTCACTAATGAATTGGAGCTCTGGAGTCCTTCAGTCCTGAGCGGAGACCTGGGGGGTGGGGGCGTGGGAGGGAGTCACGCTTCAGAAGGATTTGATCTCGACAGCAACAGCCTAGCTTCTCCCTGAGAACAGAACGGTTCCCACTCTGGGGGGGAGCAGTGCATGGCGCGGGGCGCGACACCTGGATCCCATAACTCATGGAGCAGATCCGCTCGCAGCCTGAACTGTTTACAGTTCCCCGCACCAAGCCCACATCAGAGGGGCGGGGGATGGACGCCGGCCCACTGCGAGGCCAGGAGGTCAATGGGAAAAAATTATTTTAGTCAACGTTGAGCCTTCGTGCTTGGAACTTCGGTCCAAACTGGGGCGCGTTCTCATGCTCCCCCCGTGCGGGTGCCAGGCCCCCCGGAGGCGCGTTTCCAGGGATCAGGGGCCGGGCTGGCCGGGGGAGGCGCCCCACGCAGGGCCTGGACCGCTGCTTCCACACCTCAGGTCCCAGGGCACGGGGCTGAGGACTGCCAGGATGCAAAGAGGGGAGGAAGCCAGATCCTCAAAGATCTGGGCCCCCCATATCAGAGAGAGGAGAACTCTTTCCCGGGAACCCTAGTCACGGCGACACGGGGCTGCTCTGGGCGTTAGGATGGCTGGCCGGGTCCCAGGGTGAGCACATGGCTGGGCCAGGCGGGCTGGGAAGGTGGCCGGGGCAGTGGCACTGGCTCGGGCCTGACGAAGCAGCAGGCCCACGCCGAACAGGGTCACTCAGCCTCCTCTTCCAGAGGGAATGCGAGGCTTCTCGTCGGGCTGAGCGTAAACCCCGCTTCCCCACCCGGACTCCGAGGTCATCGGCTCCTCCTGGGGGAGCCCGGGACTCCAGCCTCAGCTACTGGAAGTGAGAGCCTGGGGCCACCGGGGACCTGGGGTCAAGGGGGGGCTTTCTCCTTCTGGCCTCAGGTTCTCAGGGCGCCCTTTCCTAGATTCAAGACCCAGGAGACCTGACCGGAATTGGCAGGAAAGCAGAGAGAGAGAGAAAGAGAGAGAGAGAGAGAGAGAATAAGTGCATGAGAGAGAGGAGAAAGCGAGGGAGGGGGGGCAGGAGGAGGAGGAGGGAAACTGCCCGGGGAGCCTGCCTGCGCCCTAGTGCACTCCCACTGGGTGAGCGCTTGTCATCCACCGACCTGCTTTCCCACAGGCTCACTCCCAGGGCATCTGGGCCCTGACTGACGGGAGCCAGAGACAGGCTTCCGCGTCTGCAGCGAGACACCAGCCTCTCCCAGCTCCAGTGCCTGCAGGCTCTCAGGAGCTGCCCAGGGCCCCAGTCACCTGAGCCCCACAGCCACTGTGTGGCGGCCATCCAGACACCGCACTCGCCCATCACACACCCATGACCCTCAGCCACGCCTGCACACCGCCGACCGCAGGGAGCTCACCCCTAAACACGCTAAATACATGTATGTCCCCAACTCCTCCGTGCCTGTCGCGGGCCAGCCACACCGCATCAGACACTCGAGCCCTCGGTGTGAGGGTAACACCTGCTGCTTCTGCCCAAGATCTGCCATGTCACCCATCTTCTTCTATCCGTGCCTCGCGGAAGCCACGGGGGGCCTTCTGTGAACTGTGGCACTGAATGGGGTGTCCATCTTTATTTATTTGAAGAATGTGCTAGAAGGGAATTCCACAAAAGGCCTGACTGCCGAGGGCAGTAGGGTGGGGACTATCCCTAGCTCATAAGGAGTCTGGGACTGTAACTGAGAATATCTGCCCCCAAGAAGACCCACCACTATAGAGATGGAGACGGGGCGCCCCGAGCAAACTCGCCACCCGCTGGGTCCCAGCCCCGACGTCAGGGGTACCGAGCACCCAGGCAGAGTTCCTTCCAAAAGGCCCCTCTTGGAATCTGAGTAATTCCGCTCAATATGTTCCAGGACGGCGGGTATTCAATAAAAGAAGTCAGTGAGACCTCCAACAATAAGCTCATTCAACACCATCTCTTCTTCTGCCCCCATCTGCGGACTTGAATCTAGTTCACATGAATCAATCCTGTTGTGTAAAAACTGGGGGAGAGAGGACGGGGGTGGAGGATGGAAGGAAATGGCAGAAGTCCACTTGTTGGTCTCACAGGAAGGCGAAGACAGTCCTCAGGCCCCAGAGGATGCCAACGTGCCAGGGTGGTCCTGGGAGATGGTGGCGACAGTCTGCTGCCCAGGTAGAAAACGGGCGTGTCTGGAATTTCCCCGCCTGTGCACTCCTCCGCAGTGCCTCCTCCGCAGCCCTCCCATCCTTGCCCTCCAATGAGGAGTGCGCCCTCAGGATGGCCCTTCCGAGGTGGACCATCCACAAGCCAGGCCTGGCTGGGCACCAGGGAAGTTGCATTTCGAATAGGCACAAAAAGCGCTTCTTGCCTCCCCTCACACCTCCATGTCCTCCCCACAAAGCTGAGACCATTTAGAACTAAGGGCTGCACCAGCTACTACTCTGCACGTCTTCCTGAATCCCCAAGAAGAGGTGGAGTAGACCTGCTTTTATGAGTGACGACGAGTGACTTTTCTGCAATGAAGAAGAGTCGTACGTGTGAAATTCTGCGAGATTCCTGGTTGAAAGCGATCCGGGCCCACATGGTCCTCGTGGATAGAAGGTCTACGGCCTTCTAACAAGCTGCACTTAAGGAAGATGGGAAGACAAGTCCAGCTCTCCGGGTCACAGTTCCCCCAGGTCCCCTGAAAAGCCAATGCCACCTGGGTATTTTTTCTTTTATAAACGGAAACCACCAAGATCTTCAGATTCCACTGGGACCACCCTTCCTTGTCCTCGGATTCCACGTCCCATCTCCCGGACAGGTGCAGCAGGGCTGGTGCCTCTGCCTGGAAGCAGGAGGGCTGATGCCTTGCGCCACGTGGTCCGAGGTGCGTTATTTTGCTAAATCATGGGTTCTTCCCTCTCAAAATCAGTCCTAGCTAGCTACCATAGTCAGACTGCCAGACACAAAACGTCAGCCAGGCAACAGCATGGTGCAGACTTGGGTTCTTAATTTCAATGCAATAACTTCGTTGTTGGGAGGCGGAGGTGGGAGGGCGGGGGGGGGTAGGGGAGGAAGGGGAGAGAAGATGAGCAGAAAGGCTGCCACCGTCAATACATAAGATGCCTGCGTGTGCAGAAGCAGAGTGCCCGGGAGGGAGCTGGAGCTAGGGCCTCCCTGTGCATGGCTCTCCTGGGCTCCGCGGCTGCCTGGGTTGTAAGAGAACCGTCCATTTCTCTAAGTAGACCGAGAGCCTCCACCATCACACCACGTGTGCCTAACAGAGAAGTCCCCCGCACTGAAGATGCCATCGAGCAGTCAGTACTTTTGCTTTGTGCCAAAATACCTCCCCCTCTCTGCTGCACCCCCAGATCGCTGCCGGCATGGCCACACCAAGGCCTCAGGTTCTGTTTACAGCTGGGATGGCCACCTGCGGGCCTCTCTTCTTCCCCTACGGTGTGGCTTTTCCCAGAAAGCTGCACACGTGGCACCGTGCAGTGTGCAGGCTTTGCGTCTGGCTGTTTTCACCTAACATCCTGGTGTGCATCACCCGCGGTAGGCTGCCCACTGTGAGGCTCTACGCCTTGGACTTCTGCTTTCGCGTCAAAGAGACTAGCTGACTGGCTCCAGGTCATCGCGGCGACGGAGAAAACAAATTCTTGATCTGGGCCTTTTCATAAAGCGGAGGCCTGGGAAGGCGGGGACCAACCATCTCTGTCTGCCCAGGACTAAGGGGGTTCCGGGGATGCTGGACTGTCAGTGGAAAACCAGGCAAGTCCTGGGCAAACGGCGATGGCCCGGCCACCCTCCTTGGAAAAGCTGCCTCTGAGAGGCCGCCTGGCCAGCAGCAGGTGGCTCTGGCTGAGCGGACGGACAGCTGACTGTCCTCTCTCGGTTTAGTCCCCGGGCTGATCTGCGAGCTGCTGGTTGAGAGCTCGGCGCACTCCATCAGGCCGGCAGCTGTCTCTGAAGTCCCTGGGCGGGGCTCACGGAAGTGAGGGGAGAACTAGGGGGTCTGTTTAGAACAGGGGTGGGCAAACTTTTTGACTCGAGGGCCACAATGGGTTCTTAAACTGGACCGGAGGGCCGGAACAAAAGCATGGATGGAGTGTTTGTGTGAACTAATATAAATTCAAAGTAGACATCATTACATAAAAGGGTACGGTCTTTTTTTTTCTTTAGTTTTATTCATTTCAAACGGGCTGGATCCGGCCCGCGGGCCGTAGTTTGCCCACGGCTGGTTTAGAACAACAGCAGAGCCTCCGCTGCTTTCAGCGCCACTCCCCACTCCTCCCTAATGTCTGACACCCTGGGCTCATTCTGTTTTTCACACCCGCCTCATGCCGTGTATGCAGGGCAGTGCCGGCTCCTACGTTTTCTATACGTTCTTCCTACTCTTCCCTCTCAATGGGGTTTCTGGTCCATTTGTTTTGAGACTCACTCGGGAGAAGGTGAGAGCCCAGTGATACAAAATCAGTGAAGAGCTTGAAGTTCTTGTGAGAATGTCAGGGTCTCTCCTATATAAACTTCCTGCGACATCAAAGAAAAGTTGGGCAGGGCCAGGATGTGGCTCCAGGCAGAAGGCTTAAGAGCGAGCACTTCCTCACCCATCTCCTTTTCCACTGACATCCACGGGAAGCCCCGGGGACGATGCATGGATGCTCTCTCTGAGGAGCGAGGCTTCCAGGGAACAGGCGGAGCATCCTCAACTCAGAGCTCCCAGTAGCTTCGAAAAGCACGTGATGGCCACAGCTGGTGCCCAAATTAACTGTGAGGACCACCCCCCCCCCACCCCCGCCAAGAAGGCAGAAACTGGTGGGGTCAGAACCATGTCACAGGCGTTTCAGAGCATCTGCCTCCGAGTTAACTGAACACTGTCTTTCCTCACAGTAATACCAGTAGCTCTGACGAGGTATTCCACCAAGCAGCCAGTGCAGCAGGTTAGTAATCATTATCCTCATGTGGACAGATGAGGAGACAAAGCCCAGAGAGATTAATTGACTTGCCCAAGGTCGCACAGCGAGTTAGTGGCAAAGGCTAGATTAGCCACCCCGAGCCCCGGAGTGCCCAGGCCGGCCCCTGGCTCCATGAGATCCCTCAGCCTTCCATCCAGAGCGTGGGCACAGCTAGGTCTGTGCCCTCGGGAGCCCTGGAAGCCAGATGAGCTGCTGCAGAGGGCACAGGCAGGCTCATACTCACAAGCAGAAACCTGCAGGATCCTTCTCTGTACCACCAGACAGCAACACCCCTGTGCTGGAACAGACAGAAATAAGGCTCAAGTCGGGAAGGCTCGGGGCATCTCTGCTTCTGGAATGTGGCTTTGAGATGGTGCTTTATTTCCCTTTGGGTAAGATTCCACTGCTCTCCAGGGCCAGAGCTTGGGAGGATACGTAGTGCCACTCCCTGTCATTCATTCATTCATTCATTCATTCATTCCCCAATCGTGTCCCAGGGGCTGGGGGGAAGGACCCTTGGAGGAGAAAGACAAGACCCCCATCTGGAAGGAGTTCAATCTAACAGGGGAAGCATATATATATATATATATATATATATATATATATATATGACAACGCGACATTAATTCAACAAATACTTGGTAAGTACCTACAGTGTGACGGGCACTGATGAAGCTATATCTAACGTTGCAGGAGAAGACAGAGAAACACAGGGGGGCTTCCTGGAAGAGGAGGCATGGGGGCTCAGTCCTGAAGATTGAGGCGCTAAGACATGAGTCTGAAATGGCTTTGAGCACTTTTTCTAAAATAAACCCCAGAATTCTACATTTTAAAGAAACTCGATTTTCAGAATTCTTCCATCCTGTTTCTGACTTTCTGAGTTCTCGCTTAATCTCCTTAGGCCTTAGTTGATCTATCTCTCAAATGGGAGTGTTCCAGAGGGTGGCTCTTTGGAGATATGTTCCTACAAAAGTCCTTGAGAAACAAATTCCTGGCACGGCCGATGGCATTCGCCTTCCCACTAAGGCTGCTGCTCTCTGCTCTCAGCAGGAAATTGCTTTTATTTATAAGAATCACAATTCTAAACTGACCTTTGTTGGGCTACCCACATTCCCTCCCTCACTTCAGACCGCCTCCTCCCTGCAAAGAGTCCACAGCGACCACAGAGCACCCAGCATTGACGAGTGCTCAGGAAATCAAGGAGACAAACATTGAAGGCTGGTTCTAGATGGGGAAACTGAGGCCAGGAGAGCTCAGTGATTGGCCCAGGGAAACAGAACATGTAGGTCTCCTGGTTCCGAAGCCACTGTTTTCTTCCTTGCACCGTGACTGCTCCCCCGACATCTCCGTCTGGGCTCTGGGCAGACGCGCCACCCTCCTTAGCTTGCGGAAAGTCTCCCTTCTCTGAATGACAGAAGTCTTTAGAGACACATTTCCCATCATGAAAGGGGCTGGGAAGAAAACTGGCACAGCTTCCTCAGCTTTGAAGCTCGTTGGCCCCTCCTGGCCCTTTGTGCTGGGAACCAGCCCAGTTCCCAGAGCTCCTACCCCTTCAGAAGAGGGGAAGGGCCCAAAGAATGCCCCCCACCCTGCCTGGCCAGTCAGCACCAAAGGTGACCCCTCCGTATTTCTGTTTCAGACTATTTCACTGCCAAAGCATCAAGGGCTCCCACACAAAGAGCTTCAAAGTCAGGAAGGCTCAAGGTCAAGTACAATCATGAGCGAGCCCTGAGCCTAGGATTCTGAAGCATCACATTTGAGATTGTTTTAAAGCCGTGTTTCCCACAGTCTTCTAAAGCCCATAATAGCTTAAGGTGCATAGCATTCGGTTTTCTGCGGGGATCACAAGCTTTGGTTGTAGCACACACTTTGGTTGTGGGCACATGGTTGCGGGGGGGGGGGGGGGTCCATTTCACTCCCCACTTACTTTTAGTTTTCCAGGTGAGGAAGGTGTGTATGTAATTACTTATCTTTTTTCCCCAATGGTTCTCAACTTCGGCTACACATTAAACTCACCTGGGGACTTTTACAAACTAGAATGCCTAAGACTAATGAACCCAGAATGTCTACCTACATCCATGTTAAGCACCCCTGAGGAGTCCCAGGTGTGGCTAAGTTTAAGAACCACTAGAACTTCAACAGGGAAAAACCTGGGCTCCTAAGTGTGGAGACACAAGAGAACACACAAGCCGCCTGCAGGGAAAATGAATATTATCAACCAGCCTCTTACTCTTTCAGCAGCTTTTCTTTTTCAGGCCTTCCTGACCACAGATTTCACCCCACATAAGCTTTCCCGTATTTTCGCTGGCTTGCCGCTCCACCGCTCACCTCTACCTTGCAGCACCCTAAGACTGCCTGCGCTCTCCTGGGAGTCAGGTGCTCCAGCTCAGAAACAAAAACACAGGGGATGCAAATCCAAGGGACTCTCTCCACCCTGCGTGTCTGGAGCCAAGAGTGACGCAATCTCAGGAAGCTTTGGCGCGGACGTTCCCAGTGCAATCCTCAGCAGGTCAGTCACTTCTGGCCCTGGACACGCTCACCAGCTGGAAGAGCAGCAGGAACCAGAATCCTTGACCACATGGCGTGTCCAGCCAATGGGCTCATACAGCCAGGCAAGGATGCCCTTAGGAGAGTCACAAGTATGTAAACATCCAAGGAGAGGAATCTTCTCCAGGCGCCCCGTAGAACTTAGCACGGCTTACACAACGCCAGAGAGATTCACAAACAAGATGCAGCAACGCTACCATCACTTGTAACGACAACTCCCTGGGAAGACACTCCCATCCCCGCTTTTGATTGAGAAGCCACGGCTGGTTAGAATGGCTTAGAACAGCGGTTCTCAACCTGTGGGTCGCGACTCCTTTGGCGGTCGAACGACCCTTTCACAGAGGTCGCCTAAGACCATCCTGCATATCAGATATTTACATGACGATTCATAACAGTAGCAACATTACAGTTATGAAGTAGCAACGAAAATAATTTTATGGTTGATCACAACATGAGGAACTGTATTTAAAGGGCAGAAGGTTGAGAACCACCGGCTTAGAGTGGGGACAAAGCCTGGACATATTTCTGCAGTAGACACAAGGTGATATTCCCACCATCCTTTAGCTCCAGACATCTCTTGAGATGCTACAAAACCATGGAAAATCAAGCCAGAGCCTACAAATAACAGGCTAGTTTTGAATATGTAACATGCAGGCTGGGGAAATGGAAAATAATTTCTCCTACATCAACTGCTTGGTAAGATTTACAAATTAAGCCCTGGCCGGTTTGGCTCAGTGGATAGAGCCTCAGCCTGAGGACTGAAGGGTCCCAGGTTCGATTCCGGTCAAGGGCATGTACCTTGGTTGCGGGCACATCCCCAGTGGGAGGTGTGCAGGAGGCAGCTGATCGATGTTTCTAACTCTCTATCCCTCTCCCTTCCTCTCTGTAAAAAAATCAATAAAATATATTTTTTAAAAAAAGATTTACAAATTTAGAGAAAACATCTTGAGAATCTGAAGACAGTGCTGAGGCATTCTACTTACTTGGGAGAGGGGAGAGAGCTCAAAGTTGGGAATTTAGACACATAGAATGAGGCATTCCAATAACAAATTTTAAAAATATCACAAATAAGAATTGTTCTTTATAATTTTAACATATGTCTGAGAGCCCTAGTTGATCTTGCTTTTTCTTTTGAACTGTGTTGTTAAGCCACTATACCTAGTCATTCCATAATTACCCAAGCTCACCTTTAAAAGGGGCAAAGGGGCGGGCCTCAATCTCTGAGAAGCAGGAGGACACGAAGATTCCAGTTAGAGCTGTGCTGATTAGTTGAAGATTGGGCCCAACATGCTTTAGTTTGCACAGGCCAACATTGTAATTCAGTGAGTGTTCAAAGCACAGCTCATATACTTCTCACGAGAACGGGGAATTTTACAAGGACGGGGGAACCCCCACATTCCTCGGCTGACAGGTATAGTAAACATATTGGTAGCATTCACCAGGGAGAGTTGAAGTGGAGCTTTTTCTCGAATCAAACACCGAAAGATGAGCTAGATTAGCCTCTGCAATTCAGATAATTCTCAAATGCAGCTACTTAGCACTCTGCGTCTGATTTATTGCAAAATGATGAGGCAGATACACATGTTACCCAAAACATCAACGCTCTGAACTGGAAAGGACGTCTCCCTCAGTTGGCAAAGCGCCCCTAACTTCCAGGGTAGGAGGCTTTTAAGCTCTCAAGAGGAAAAGATAAGGATGAAGCCTTTCTCAGGTCAAGGGCCAAGTCCAATACAAAAACCTTCTGATAATAACTGGGCAGAAGACCCCAGATGTACCCTAACTTAGAAGGATGAATAAGCTGATTTGAGAGAGTAGCTTGCAACCTGGACCTAACACCATTCAGGAATGGCAGGTCCTGAGCTGGAGGGGACCCCAGGGGACCCCACTTTCCATCAGGGGGCCTCTCAAGTCCTGAGTTCCCTGGGAGGGTCCCTCCCAAGGGCAGGGGAGGCAGAATGGGGAGGGAGCAGCAAACAGCCATTCTATAAGGAGAGGGACTGGGGCTTCCTCCAGGGTTCTGAGAGGACTAGGTGAGGGCGCCATCAGTCATTGGAGCACAAAACCGACATGGTCTTGGCAGAATCTGAGACAGACAGACACAGACAGACAGACACACACACACACACACACACCACCCGGTTAGAAACCTGTGAGAGGCTCCAGGGAGGTTCACAGAAAGAAAGAATTTGCCAACTCACTTCACCCTGTAACCGCAGCTGGCCCCCCTGCTCCTGGCAAAGCCCTTTAAGCCTTTACACGTGAAGCCCTGTCTACAATTTAGGTCTTTCGCCCTCACCTGTAACTCAGGTGACTCAGATGAGGAAAAAAAGCAATGGGAAAATCAAAAGACACAAGACAGGGCTAGCCTCTCAGGGAACTCAAGCCAGTCCCTAACGTTTCTTTACTGTCCGTTTCTGAAAACAGAAACTACTGGGAGTGAGATTCCTTGGGAATCTGAGCATTCGCCTTTCTTGCTCTCTCCCAGGGGAAAATAAATATAGTAACAGTATTTCCTCTGTCAGGTTTGGCAGAGACGAGTCCGGGACAAGGAAAGTGCAAGAGGCTTTTCCCAAAAGAAAGGGGGGCAGAAGGCGCCCGCTGCGTCCCGTTGAGCAGCCCTTCAAAGTGCTTTTCAGAAGGTCTGCAATCCGAGGCTTCTAGACTCCAGCCCGGGGCTCAGAGCACGGGTGCGAGCTGGGCACGGGGCACAACCCGGGCCGGCCCGCCCACCAGGATTTGGCCAAGATCCCGGGCCTGGGCCAAACCCAAAACTTGCCCAGCTGCGCACTGGACTAAGCCTCTGGCACACGCGCCTCCACCCGCTCCACCTGCCGGGCACGCCATTCGGCCCCCAATCCCTGCACCCTCCCCTGCTTGGACAGGGTGGGGCGCAGGTGAGGGGGAGAAGGGCTCGAAGAAAGACAGTTACCCGAGCTGCGGGACGGTTGGGGCGGCCTCCGGTGCGAGTGGGGCTGCGCACCCACCCTCCTCCCAAGTGCATCTGCGCGCAGGCTTTCCCGGGGTCCCCGGGCAAGAAGCTCCGACAACTCGCCCCTTTGCCCCGAAGCCGCCCCGGACGGTCCCGACGTCCTTCGGGCCTCCTCCGGCCCCAGCATCGTTCTGGGGCGGCCGGGACTTGGGGGCGAGTCGCAAAGCGAGCCCTCGCTCCTCCAACAGGTGAGAAGCTGCGCCACGCCGACCCCAGCCCTCCGCCCCTGGGGAGGATCCAAGGGCCGGGGAGGGGTGCGCTCACCCCGCCCGCAGCGCAGCTGTGGTCCCGGGCTGGGCTCCGCCAGGCAGACGGCTCTGCTCACCTGAGTCCCGGCGGGACGTGGGGTGCGGCGGGGACGCCCGCGCCCTCCCGAGGTCTCTTTCTCCCGTTGTGCGGGGCGGGAAAAAAGTGGGTGCACACGGGGGGGCCCCGCGCCCTTACCTTTGTACCGCTCCATGGGGCCTCGGCGTGCGCTCCCCGCCGCTGGGCTCCGGCTCCGGCTCCGCGCCCTCCGCGCTCGGCTCCTCGCCGGGGGCGCCGCGCTGGCCCCTCCCCGTGATGTCACGCTCGCGGCCGAACCTCCCGGCGCGGCGGCCGCCCCCGGGGCCCTCGGACCTCGTCCCCGCCCGGCCCGCCGCCCCCGCCGGGGAACTCCGCGGCCGACGCGGGCGCACCTTCCGCGCGCAGGTCCGAGCGCACCGGCTCCCTCCCCGCGCGCCCGCCGGCAGCGCCTTCCCGTCCGGGCCCCTGGGGCGGTGGGTGGGAACTAGACCGAGACGCGTCCACACCCTCGGGGAGGCTCCGGGGAGGGGCCGGCTCGGGCGGGCCAACGGGAGCTGTTCTTCCCAGCGCGGGATGCCGACCCACTGCCCGGAGGAGGAGACTGAGGCCCGCGCCGGGAGGCAGAGGAGTGCCAGAGCGCCTCCGCTTGACCTCCGGGCTGGCGCGCTTTTGCCCTTGGCCTTCTTGGAGGGGCAGCCTGGGGGGAAGTGGCGATAGCTGAGCCCTGTCCCCACGCCTACCCAGTTTTTTGGGAATCGTTTCCACCCTCTTGCTACCTCGCAGGGCAACCGCCGCCTCACACACTCACACGCACACACACGCACGAGAGTTTGTGAAACTTCGATTTGCTGCCTTCTCTCGGAGCCCAGGCTCCCCTGGGAAGGGCTAGAATTTCTGGAGCCGCCTTGGCAAGTCCAACGCTGCAGTTCCGGGGCCGCTGTACCAACCACCCTGCGGGTGGCATTCCACAGGGAGCTCAGCCAGGGCCCTGAGTCGTTCCCCTGCCCGCCCCACCACCACCGCCGCTGCCACCCGGCGCCAAATTCTCTCCATCTTTGCCATCTGTCCCTCCAGTGTCTCCACAGGCCCAAGTCCTCCCCATCTGTTCCCTAAGGAAATCCACGCTTTCCTTTCAACGTTTCCATTTTCACTTTCAAACCTCAATCATGGTTTGTTCAGGACTCCTGGTTTCTCAGCACGTCTCCCCCTGCAACTTCCTTGCAGGAGGACTTGGTAAGGGAGATGTGTTGTTCTTACTGCTGTTTTCCAAGACTTCTCAGTTCTTCTCGGAACAGCAGAGTCCGCCCTGATGCTCAGACACCTTTGCCCTGGGATTCCTAGACGTTTTGTTCTGTTACATTAGCAGCTAACACCCAGGGAGCCGTCCCCACAAACCCAGCCTGGTGCGAAGGGCTGTACATGCGGTGCCTTCGATTTCCCAGCGACCCTGTGATGTGGAGATGATTATGTCTATCACATGGTTGGAGAGCCTGAGGTTGACAGAGGTTAAACAACTTGCCCAGAGTCGCAGCTGGAAGAGAACGGAGCAGGCATTAAACCAGGTCCACAGCTGCCAAAACTTTCCTGGCGCCCATAGCAGTGCCAGGCCGTCCGTCACCGCCTCGGGGAGCAGGCGGACACCGGAACAATGCCCACTGTTACCGTTCCCCGTGTGCACCCTGATGTGACTGAAGCACCGGGATTCTGGGAACAGCAGAGGGCCCTGGGCCAGCCTGCATGCGCCCCACGCGTCCGTGAGAAGAGGTGACGGCTGAGCTGTTTCTTAAAAACTGAGAGCTAGTGAGGTGACAGGGGTGCTGGAGTGAGTGCAGCCTTCCAGGCAGAAAGGGGGGGGGCGGGGTGGGGGGGGGTCAAAGGTAGGGAGGTGAACCACTTCAAGGTCAAACAGTTCCTTGTTAATGAAGCCAAAAGGGAGAAGCCAGCCCAGGCCGGTAGCTCAATGGTTAGAGCGTCGGCCCACATACAGATTGTCAGTCAAGGGCAGGTACCTGGGTCCGGGCACATTTGAGAAACAACCAATCGATGTCTCTGTCATATCCATGTTTCTTCCTCTCTCTTTCTCTCCCTCCCTTCCCCCCTCTTCTACTCTCTCTAAAAATCAATGGAAAACATATTAAGAAAACAAACAAACAAAACAAAAAAGGGGAGAAGCCAGGAGTGGAGGAGGTGGGGCTGGAGGGGTGGGGCCCAGAACACCAAGGGATTTGAAAGCCAAGGGGATTGGGCAGCTTTGAAAAGGGAGGGGCCTCACAGCTCCCTCAAGGCAGAGTGCAGAGTGGAGCGCAGGAGGCTGTGGCCCCGCCAGGAAGAAGTCTCTGGGGTAATGGAAACCCAGGTGGGGAGGAGAGGACTGAGGGCAGGAACATTCGGGAAGTTCAATGCCAAGGCTCTGTGCCTGAGCACAGGGTGACGGACAAGGAAGCCCTGAGGTTGACCCTGCAGTTCCCAGCAACATGGGTGACTCAGTGGAGAGCGTCGTCACCCTTATGCTCAGTGAGTCCTCCAATGGGACCTGAGGCCGGTTAGGCACCAGGTGTTCCCAGGAAGGGCTCACGGAGCATGAACATGATGGACAAGGCCCTGCTCTCAAGGGAAGGCTGATGGGGTGCAGGTGGGGCTGTGGGGACACAAACTGGAAAAGAGGGGAACATCCCTGAGTTGAATACAGAAGTGGCAGCAGGTTGGGATGCTGGGGGGGCAGGGGGGGAAGACTCATGGACCTGGCCAGTGTGGCTCAATGGTTGAGCCTCTACCTATGAACCAAGAAATGACGGTTCTATTCCTGCTCAGCGTACATGCCTGGGTTGTGGGCTCAACCTCAGTAGGGGGCATGCAGGAGACAGCCAATTAATAATTCTCTCTCATCATTGATGTTTCTCTCTTTCTCTTTCTCCCTTCCTCTCTGAAATCAATAAAAATATTTAAAAGAAGAAGGAGAAGCAGAAGAAGAGGAAGAAGAAGAACAACAACAACAACAAGAAGGGTGGCCCAGGGCACCTCCAGGGGAGTTAGAGCCCCAGGAGTGAGCCCTCAAACTCATCCGCGCTCATCATTTCATTTAATTCTCTCTGCCACTCTTCCCAGGGGGCTGGGCTGGTGAGGGCTCAAGAAGTAGAAGAAGTGGAGGCTGTGGCACCAGGGCTTTCCTCGCAGGAGCAGAGGGCAGGAGGCAGTGTTGAGGGGCCTCGTGCAAGGGAACTGTGGAACCAGCCAGGATGAGGGTGCTCTCACCTTCTTACGATTTCTTTTTCTCTCTTTCCTCCTCCCTCCCTTTCTTCATCTTGCAAGTGGCCCTGCATGGTGCCCAGGCTCCAGTCTCGTGTCCCCAAGGTCACTATCACTGATCTCCAGTTTCCTGGCAAATTCTCAGAATCTGATTGTGCAGCTGGCCATGTTAGAACCAGCCTCCAGTCTGGTGACTGGGCACTCTTGGCCGGATTCCAGCCGGGCAGCCAGCAGGGGCCAGCAGGCAAGGGTCCTCGGCAGGTCCAGCCCCACTCAGCTAGGCCTTTGTCTGAGCTGGCCCTTCCGGAAGGGTGAGGTTGCTAAGAGCAAAAGTAGGGATTAACCACCTCCATCCAAGTAATCTCTCTTCCCGAACTGGGACTCAACACTCAGGTTTCCTGGTTCCAAACCCCGTGCCTTGTCACGCCCCGCACTTCCTGCCCTCGCGGGGCTCTCACTGGACTGGGCTGAACCCCAGCAAGTCCCCTGGTGGCCATCGCTGTGAACACCTCCTCTAACTGCACCCCCTCTCTGCAGGCCGGGGGCAGCTCCTATCCCTCGCCCATTCCCCCCACTGGCTCCAGCCCTTTCATTACCTCTTCCTCAATCCTCTCGTTTATTGATGGAGACTTGGCAAGTCCCAGAGGCTCTAGATCAGGGGTCCTCAAACTTTTTAAACAGGGGGCCAGTTCACTGTCCCTCAGACCGTTGGAGGGCCGGACTATAGTTTTAAAAAAAACAACTATGAACAAATTCCTATGCACACTGCACATATCTTATTTTGAAGTAAAAAAACAAAATGGGAACAAATACAATATTTGTATTTGCATGTGGCCCGCGGGCCGTAGTTTGAGGACCCCTGCTCTAGATAAACAAAAATCAATCAGAAATGGATGCAGTGTGCGTTTAAAATGGGATTTCGATGCCCCATCCAAGAACACAACTGAAGAACCCTTCTTAAAACCATCAGGAGGAGCCCTAGCCGGTTTCGCTCAGTGGATAGAACGTCAGCCTGCCAACTGAAAGGTCCCAGGTTTGATTCCGGTCAAGGGCACATGCCCAGGTTGTGGGCTCGATCCCCAGTAGGGGATTGGGGGAGGCAGCCGATCAATGATTCTCTCTCATCATGGATGTTTCTATCGCTCTCCCTCTTGCTTCCTCTCTGAAATCAATAAAAACATATTGAAAAAAACCATCAAGAGGAATCCTTGGCCTCTGAAAAGCTCAGCACTGCTCCCCACACCCCTTTCCCAGACCCGGGCGCTGTCAAATCCTGGGTCTTCACTGCTTTGCCACTTCCACAAAAGGGCCACTCGCACTCAAATTCTAATCGACTGAGTGGCTGGCCCCCGGGATGAGGTGACCTGGTTTTTAGCTCATTCTCAACCCTCTTAGGGTGACAGCCGACCCCAACCCAGGCCCGCAGGGCCCGGAAGTGGGCTGTTCTGCTGCAGACAGTCCTGAAACCAAATCGAGCGCCCCCACCCTGTAGTCTAGGTGGTGGGTTCACACCAAGCTCAGCGGGGAGGGGTGCATCGGGCCCTCTGGGTGCGCGGGTGAAGTGTCAGGGACACTGAACAGTGAATGCCAGAGGGTTTGTTCCCCAGTAATTTGAAACCACTTCTCAGCACCAGAGGTTTCTTCAACCACCAGGGGGCCTCTCCAGCTGACGCAGTGAGGGGCGCCCAGGAAAAGGCAGTTGCTGTACAAACGTCATCCTGTTTCATTCTCACAACGACCCAAGCAGCAGATGCTGGGAGAAGCCTGCAACTTGAGAGACGTGCCCTTGCCCGGGATCAAACCTGGGACCTTTCCGTCCACAGGCCGACGCTCTATCCACTGAGCCAAACTGGCGAGGGCTAATTCTTTTTGTGATAAAATATAGAGAACCTGCAGCCGCTGCTGGGTCACTGCATCTCCTCCTCAGGCTGGATTAACTTGCTAGAGGAGCTCACAGAACTCGGGAAACATTTCACCTACCAGATTGTAGGTTTATCAGAAGGGGATATAACTCAGGAACAGCCGATGCAACAGACGCCCAGGACCAGTTGTTGAGAAAGGGCACAGAGTCTCCATGCCTCCTCTGAGCACAGCACTCGCCCCAAACCCCCAGGTGTTCACCAACCCGTGAGCTCTCCAAACCTCTCCTTTTGGGTTTTTACAGAGCCTTTAGTACATGGGCATGACTGATTACACCCTTGCCCACTGGTGATTGATCCAACCTCCAGTCTCTTTCCTCCAGGAGGTCAGGGGGTGGGACTGAAAGTTCCAACCCTCCAATCACACGGTTGCTTCCCTTGGCACCCGGCCCCCCAAGTTTGGTGTTTCTGAAAGCCACCTCATTAACATAATCTCAGGCGTGATTAAAAGGGGTTTCTTATAAATATCAAAACATCTCTATTGCTCTGATCATTTAGGTCATTCCAAGGGTTTTAGGGGCTCTGTGCCGGAAATGGGATGAAGACCCAATATATGTAAATTATAAATCACAATATCACAGGACAAAAAATGTGTCCACAGGCTGCCGGACTCTAGGTTCTAGGCCACTTAGCCAAGGTCTGCCCTCGGGACCTGGAGGGAGGCGATATTGAAGAAGTTAAGAAACACTGGAATGTGGGTCTGGTTGGACTCTCCCCCCACCTCTCTGCAGCTGGGCCACCCTCTCAGTCGCACGGGAATCAAAGTGGTACTCACCTCACGGGTCGTTGTGAGGGTTACAGGAGGTACATGACGCACTTAGCTCAGCGGCTAGTACAGACGTTCATAGCATGGGTGGATGCAGTAATTGTCAAGATGGCAGACCTGCCCTCAAGGTGACGAAACTCACTCATGCCCCCCATGGCACAGGAAACAGGGCTCCTGGTTAGCCCTTCTAGCAATTACAACATGCAGAAGGGTTCTACTTGGTGCCCAGGCCTGGAGCTGGTGCTATGATTTCAACCACCCACCCACTCTGGTCTCCACCCTCCACCTCTCTGTGTCTGATGCTCAGCACGGTGCCAGGTGCTTTGTGGGATAATAAATTGCACAAAGCCATTAAAAAACGTACAGCCTCAAAGGGGAAATGGGAAACTCCATTGCCATTGGCAGGAGAGCCTCGTCTACTGAGCCATGCTTCATAAATAATAACGTGCGTGGGACTCACCCGGGGATCTTGTCAACATGCAGATTCTGAACCAGAAGGTCTTGGGTGGGACCAGAGATTCTGTGTTTCTGACAAGCTCCCAGGAGATGCTGATGGCGCTGGTTCAGGACCACAAAAGGAGAAGCCAAGTATTAAAGAAGCTGCTCTTGCCCTAGCTGGTTTGGCTCAGTGGATAGAGCATCGGCCTTCGGACTGAAGGGTCCCAGATTCAATTCTGGTCAAGGGCACATGCTCGGGTTGCAGGCTCTATACCCAGTAGGGGGCGTGCAGGAGGCAGCCAATCAATTCTCTCTCATCATTGATGTTTCTATCTCTCTCTTCCTCTCCCTTCCTTTCTGAAATCAAATATGTATGTGTGTATATATATATATATTAAATAAAATAAAAAAGCTGCCTTTCCCCAGTTAGCCAAGGAAACGGTCTTTCCCTTCTCTGCTGATGGCCACGCATCCTTTTGATATCTGATGGGGCCCACAGTGAAATGTCTAGAAAATTTCTCACTGGTAAATTCTGGAACAAAATATTCCAGGTGAGATCCTCTGGGGTCATGACGGGGCTGAGTATTCTAAACACTGTGACAGTGAGCTCTCCGCGCTCCTGCTGGCTCACAGGGCTGTGCTTGTTTTTCTTTCAAGATCAAACTATTCCGGGGGAGGAGGAGGGCAAAGGACAAAGATGGGAGGAGGAGAGAGGATCATTGCCAGGCAGCCTCCCGGCTTCCGTTTGGACCGGCCTCAGGTAGCCACAATTTTCTCTGGCAGACACAACTGAGAGAATGCAAATGGGAATCCTTACAGAGGAACCTCTAGCAGGGCAGGACGTTTGAAACGGGGCCACTACAATCATACGCTGCTTGGGGAGCTCGTTCTGCCACTCGATGGGAATTTTTAGTGTAATTCAAGCAATGCTTACAGATGGTCCCAGAGCAGAAGGGAGTGGGGTGTAGGGTTTGGAGCCAAGGACTGGCAGGTCCTAGATGGCAAGGAACAAGGATCTTTTTGAAGTGAATGCATTTGAGGAGCCGTTTCCTCTCTCCTCGGAGAAACAGTAACCTGTTCGCGCATACAGATGTGGCGACGTGGACTGGTCGGAGAATGACCTTGCGAGTATGTCTGACTTGTGGACCTGTTCTTTGATCTGCCCATCGACCTGAGGGCTTGGGTCGGGTTCGTCGCCTAACCTCACATAACTGTCGCTGGATTCAGACCACAACTGGGAAGGCCAAAGTGTGACCCAGAATCCATCGATGGCCTAGCCACCAGGTGGGCCTCCTCCAGGGGGTCGGAAAAGTGGGGCAGCTTGGGAAGCTGTGAGAAAGGTTTCCCTCAGCCGGTCATGTCTTGATTCGAGCTGTCCTCCAGGCTGAAGAGTTGGAGAGTCTGGTTAGAAGCTGCGCTCCGTCCTTTATGATCTCTGTGACATTGGCGTGATTCTTCATCTGAAAAATGGGTTGATAACACCAAATTCTCAAGCACGTTGTAAGGAGGCCGAAGAGTGAAACACACAGAAATCTTAGCATACTATCTGGCATTGAGTGAGTGCTCCAAGACTTGGGGATTAGAGGAACAGGTGGAGTACAATTTAATGATTTTAATATCGTAACAGAGTTGTGCAACCGTCACCACAATGCATTTTAGAACATCTTCCTCACCCTAAAAGGAAACCTCATGCCCATTAGTAGTCACCCCATTCTCCTAGCCTTAGGTAGCCACTAATTTATTTTCTGACTATATAGATGTGCCTATTCTAGAAATGTCATAGAAAAAGAATCTATAATGATAAAAGCATAATATGCTAATTAGACTGGACAGCCAAACAACCTTCTAGACATCCTTCTGGACGACCTCCCGGACAAAGGTGGTGGGGGCCAAGGTAGAGGTGGTTAGGGGCAATGAGGCAGGCAGGTGAGCAGATAGGGGCAATCAGGCAGGCAGGCAGAGTGGTTAGGGGCAATCAGGCAGGCATGCAGAGGTGTTTAGGGGCAATCAGGCAAGAAGACAGAGTGGTTAGGGGCAATCAGGCAGGCAGGCAGGAGAGCAGTTAGGAGCTAACAATCCCTGATTGCGAGAGGGATGTCCAACTGTCGGTTTAGGCGCGATCCGCAGGGATCCCTATGGGATCCAGCTTAAACCAGCAGTCAAACATCTCCTGAGGGGTCCCGGATTGCTGATTGTGAGAGGGTGCAGGCTGGGCTGAGGGACAGCCCCCCCCTCCTGTGCACGAATTTCATGCACTAGGCCTCTAGTTATATAATATTCCCCAAAACCATCCTACTCGAATGGTCTTTGTGTGCCTGGCTTCTTCCACAGAGTGTGATGTTTTCAAGGCCCGATGTGTTGTAGCATGTGTCAGTACTTCATTACTTTCTATTGCCAACTACTATCCATTGTACGGGTATATCACGTTTTATGTATCGATTCAACCGATGGATGTTTGAGCCGTTTCCGTGTCTGGTCTGTTATGAATAATGCTGCTCTGAACACTCACAAGTTTTTGTGTGGCTGCACATGTTCATTCCTGTTGAGGCCCCTGCACGGCAATGCCCTCAGTCAGGTGCTGCTCCCTCTGGTTTAACTCCTGTTGTCATGTTGGCCTCCTGACCTCTGTGCCCTAATCTGCTCTTCCTTCGAAGAACACTGCAGGCCTACCTCCTGTCCTGTGGCACAACCCAGAAACTCACCAGCGATCCTTGGCACCGCCCTCCACGCCTCCATCCTCCACCCACTGCAGCCCAAGTCCAGTCCAGCTGCAACCCAAGGAGAAGCATTCCCCAGAAGGGCTTTGCTGAAATTCCAGAATCAATCAGGCCAATAATTCTTTACTGCTCTGTTTTCCTTCAAGCAACTGTGCTCCCCTCATCTGCTTCTTTCTTTCAGTGGAGACACTTTCCCTCATCTCCTTGCAAATGAGGTGACATCTGAGCAGATTCTGATGGAATCTGTTCAGAGGGCTGGACGCCCTGCTGTGCTGAGCGAAGATGCCAGTGATTCCCTAGGGAGGCCTCTGAAGGCTGGAGGCCTCTGTAAGGGCAGACGTCCTGGGCCTTGTCTGATTTCTGGTCCCATGAATTAGGGCGACAGTGAGTGACAAAGCCTGGTAGTGGACTCTTGGTTAGTCACGGACCAACTCCACTCTTGAACGGAGACCATGCAGCATGGGGCACCGGTTCCCAAACTTGGCTGATCATCAGAATCACCTGGAAGCTTTTAAATGTTAAGATACAGCTTCCCAGGTCCCGCCCCAGACCTAGCAAATCAGAATCTTCTCGTGGACAGAAGTTCGAGCTTAGCCCTTCCACCTGGGGCCACATCTCGGCTCCTCCCCCAACTCCCCACGCCTGGACCAGTCAGACCACCTCCCATCTGTGTACCCAGGACAACACTTAACTGGCTGCTGGTGGGGACCCAAGGCGATGCTTGTGAAAGTGTCACATTCACTGGCAGCTGGATGATTAAAATAATGATGAATAAATACTAGCCATTGACTCTGAATTGTCTGAAATGTCTTGTATTTTTGTGGAGGACAGGGGTACTGCTTCTATTTTAAAAAACAAAACAAAACACAGGGTAGTCAGTTGAGTCTCACTCCTGTCTGACGGGAGTGTAACTGCCATCCACAAGGCCTAACTTTTCCCTCAGAAGCACACAGCCGAGACTGTGCAGGAATGAAGGAACCCGCTTCCTGGACCAGCTTCGGTCCAGTTTAGAACAAAACGCCACCCCCGGCCAGGCTCCACTTTGCTGAGAAAGGCTGGTATTTGTTTTTGAAAAGGTGAATGTTTTGGCAAATCGATAGAAAAACAGGTTTTAACATGGAGACTCCAGGGAGCTGTGACATTAACAGGAATGTGGCTTTGGGGCTTGGTGGGAAGGGCAAGAATTCTGCTTGCTTGAAAAAAAAAAAAATTATATATATATATACATATATATATTTGGGAGAGAGTGATAGAGAGATAGAAACATCAATAGTGAAAGAGACACATCAATTGGTTGCCTCCTGCATGCCCAGACCAGGGCCAGGGATCAAGCCTACAACCGAGGTACATGCCTTTGACTGGAATCGAATCCGGGACCCTTCAGTCTGCAAGCTGATGCTCTAGCCCAGTGATGGCGAACCTATGACACGCGTATCAGAGGTGACACGTGAAATCATTTTTTGGGTTGATTTTTCTTTGTTAAATGGCATTTAAGTATATAAAATAAATATAAAAAATATAAGTCTTTGTTTTACTATGGTTGCAAATATCAAAAAATTTCTATATGTGACACGGCACCAGAGTTAAGTGAGGGTTTTTCAAAATGCTGACACGCCGAGCTCAAAAGGTTCGCCATCACTGCTCTAGCCACTGAGCCAAACCAGCTAGAGCCCACTTGCTTTTCAGTGGGCCTCTCCTAGTCCTGGGCTTACCCTTCGCAGAGTCAATAAAATAATCTACACAAAGTCTTCGCCCAGCACCAGACGTCCCTGAGGTCCTCAGACAATGTGAGCTGCTGCCATCACCACCGCCATCCACTCTCTCAGCATCTGGACTCCTGGACCCTGGACCTGGGGCCGATTCCCAAGCTCTGGGGCCCCAAGCAGAGAAGCTCTGCCCGCCTCCAGGCCCTTCAGGATGTGCTGGGAGGCCAAGTAAATCATGCGAAGGGAAGGTAGAAAGAGTTTCTGTCGTGGAGGGAGGGTTTCCCAAGCCAACTTCTCTTTGTATCTGCAGGGAAGGGCTGCCTTAGAGGCAGCAGCAGGGGGACAGCGCAAATAAATACAGAGAAACCTCTCCCGGGGCCGCTATTGTACTGGGCACAATGGCAGGCCCTGGAGAGCATTTTCATCCAGTTGAGATTGGAAAGTAAAATAAACGTGCTCACATTACACCCGGGCCCAGAGCCCTGACCTGCTTCAGCCCTCTCTCTGGGACAACCCAGCTCCGTGGGAGCCAAGGGGCAGGTTTGATCAGAGTCCTGGCCTGATGTGGGGAGAAGGGAATTTGGGGGTGGGGAGAACAGGTCCTCAAGGTGGGGGTTGTGTCGCCCGGAAGCTGTGGGCATTAGGCTTTGGACCACCCGGGGCTTTCTCAAAGCTGCCAGCACCGAGTCCCCACCCTTTCCAGGGCTTTCCGGCCAACAATGGGCCTGGTCCAGCAGGGCCGGGAGGGCTGGGGACACACCCGGCGGGTGGGCGGGCGGGCGGGGGAGGCTGTTTGGCTCTGTGGGGAGGAGGGGCCCCCAGCCAGCCCTGGGCAGGAGGGACTGGGTAGGACGGGTGGCTTTGTGGAGCCTACGGCATGTCCCCCAATACTATAGGGACTGGCAGTTCAGCTCGGCTGGCTTTGAGTCAGACAACTGTGAAGATCTTTCTGGCAGCAGAGACAACTTCCAGGGGCGTGAGCCTCAGCTCTTCTTTAGCTGGTGTTCCTAAGCATCCCTGTGCAGGCGAGGGCAATCCCTCCACCCAGGAAACACCGGCCCAACAGCTCTGAAACCCCCGGAAGGGAGAGCCCCAGGCACGCACCTTGATGTTCCCCGTTAGAGCAGCCTGCCACCTGGCTGGCCACGGCGCCTCGTGCCACCTGCCCACGTGCTGGGCCTGGAACTGGGGAGATGAGGGTGGGAGGCGGGGGTAGGGGTGGTAAGGAGCTGTGTGACATCAACCATGTGATATCCCGAGCTCAGGACTGGGCAGATAGTGGATCCTTATTAAATGGTAGCAGCTTTTTACATAAAAGTGATGTTTGCGGGCTTATTTTGTATCGTGCTGGGTCCTGTTCTACCGGAGTCTCACAGGAGCCCTCTGAGGTAGGGGTTCTCATTTTACAGGAGTGGAAATTCAGACTTCAAGAAGTTGAGTAAATTGTCACTCGTTCCCCAGCTACTTCCTGGTGGGGCTGGACTCAAACCTGGGCAGTCTGACGCTATAGCCTGCACTCAACAGCCACGTGATTTCTGTTACTATTACTACTTATTAGCATATTGTCAAGGGGATCTTAATCTCAAACCATTATTGGACAAAGAGAGGGCTATTCTTGAAGCGTATAAAAGAAGTTGTGAGCTTGTTTTGTGTTGGAGTGTTCATATAAAGACTAGGGGGTTGGGGGAAAGCACAAAAATTAAAGTTAACAAATTATTAAACTTCTAAAAATAATACCAAGAAAGCCTCTTGACGCAACACCATCTGTTAATGTAACACTCACCTGTGTCTGAGCGCTGTACCTGACTTCATGTGGCCTCACCACCCAATGAGATGGCCGGAGTAGGCATCCCCTCCTAGCTTGCCGATGAGGAAACTGAGGCTCCCAGAGCTGGTGGGGTTCTTCAAGTCTAAATGGTTACTTACTTTGAATAAAAATCACTAAAGTTTCTTGAGCGATTGCTCTGTGCTGGGTACTGCACTGTTCGTGCTATAGTAATTAGGCAACAATGTTCTGGTGGACATTATTACTTTGTCCATTTTGCAGTTGAACAAACTGAGGCCTAGAGAGGCTAAATAAGGGGCCTTAAGACACACAGCTAGGGAGTACCCCCCGCTGTTGTCCATCACCATGCCTTGGTGGTCTTGATGGGGCTCAGAGCCAGACTGAAGGGAACCAGCCAGTCTCCCCCAGAGAACCTACGTTGTGCAGTGCACGTGAGAGGTTTAGAATGTGGGGGACACAGACAGCCCTTGCCTTTGGAAGGCCACAGGCGATGGGATGCAGAGAAAAAGGGCGTGGGGTTGGAAGTGGGATCGACCTGGGCGATCCCAGCTCTGGGCTCACTGGCTGAGCGATCAGGCATGTTTTTCTAGCCCCGAGCTTTGGTCTCCTCCCCTGTAGAGTGGAGCTACCATGACCTATCACGTGGGAAACGGTTAGCACAAAGCCTGGCACTCAATACTGAGATCTCACTACACGTCAACCGGGGAGCAGGAACACACGAAAAGCTAGCAGTACTGGGCAACACTTGCAAGTGTCCAACGTGATGTTCAACTTCAGGCACGCAAAGAATTTACTGGGCAGGCGGGTTGGGCCCATCAAGACAGGCTCATAGAGAGGGTGTGTCTCAGGCTTGCCTTTGATTCAGGGCGAGGGAGCCCATGGGAAATTCACATGGGAACGCCAAGGAGCTGTGGACCACTGATTTCCAACAGTGATGTTACCCTTGCCTGTTGCCCTGGGGCCGGATCCTCTCTGCGCTCAACCTCCTTGAAGCCTTGGACACTGTGCAGACGAAATGCCGTGGGCCCAGCTGCAGAGGGGGAGGGCATGGTGCTGTCAGGGCACGCTCAGTGGGTTGGAGGTGCTGGAGAGCAAGATTCAAAGGTGGGGCGTTCTGGGAGGGACGCTGAGCAGTGGGCGGGCAAAGGTCAGTCATGAGGGGCGATGGGCTCCCAACATAGTTTTGTGAGCTTTGCGGAGTGTGGGAGGGCTAACCACGGAGTGAGGCAGGGAGTCGAGTTTCAGTGCGATGGTGACCAATCGTGGCAAATGCCACGGAGAGCACCAGAGAAGGACTGAAGATAAACCATGGCTGTGGTCACTGTGGACCCAAGTGGTGACGCTGGTGTGGCTGGAGGCGGAAGCTAGTGGGACACGGGCCTCCAGGAGGGGTTTCCTGACCTGTTTTCTACAGCAGTGAACTAACTGTCCAACTGTCTTGATAAGAACCCGCTTCCAGCTGTGGGTGAGGGTCTACTGAATGCTAGTGCAACTGGCCCCCGGACGGGGGTTATGGACTGCGTGTTTGTGTGCCCCCCATTCATGTTAAATCTCGAACCCCCAATAGGAAGGGATTGGGAGGTGGGACCTTTGGAAGGCAGTTAGATCATGAGAGATAGAGCCCGGAGGATGGAATTGGTACCCTTAGCAGGGGTGGGGAATGTCCAGGCTGTATGAGGCCTGCGAAATCATTTGGTCTAGCTCTGCCAAGGCATTAGGGGGCAGTTAAATGTTTGACTAAAGCCCAGTGGGTGAGGCTTAATGGTTGAGCGTCAACCTATGAACCAGGAAGTCACAGTTCAATTCCCGGTCAGGGCACATGCCCAGGTTACGGGCTCCATCCCCAGTGTGGGGTGTGCAGGAGGCAACCGATCACTAATTCTCTCATCATTGATGTTTCTATCTCTCCTTTCCCTCTCTGAAATCAATAAAAATATTTTTTAAAAAAGATTGACCAAATATAGCAGGCTAAGACTTAAGTTGATAATCTTGTGCGGCCTGCAGGTGATGTTACAGATATCCAAGTGGCCCTGGGCAGAAAAAAGGACCCCAAGCCCCGGCATTATAGGAAGAGACATGGGAGAGCTTACTTCCTTGCGACTGCCCATGTGAGGACAGATAAGGCGGCATCTACAACCAGCAGGCCCTCCCCAGGCACCTGGCCTGCCGCACCTTGGCTGTGGACTTCCCAGCCTCGGAACAGTAAGGAACACAGGTGTGCTGTTCAAGCCACCGCCCATGGGCTTCCGCTCCAGCAGCCCAAAGGGACCAAGACAGCAGGCTGACAGACGCGGCAGAACAGCTATGAGCAGAGGCCATGGCCAGTCTACACAGATCCTTGTATTTTCTGGCCAGCCCCAAATCTTGGTGAAGAGCAAATAAATCAAACTGTAAGTTTCTTCACCTCAAATTTGATCATGCAGGGGAGGTCCAAGATCTGAAGGAGCTTTTCCTCCCACTGCCTGCTGGTTTCTTAGTAAAATGGCCCGCACTCAGGGCAGCCCAGAAGTTCCTGTCCCCAAACTTCCCCAAGCCCCCAGCCTTGTCCAAAAGACGAGATTGTCACAAAGGCAAACACCAGGCAGGTCAGCAGCACGATGAAAACTTGTTTTCCTCTAGTCGACTTCGTCACGATGGTTGGGATAACTGGACAAACAGCCCTGGGCTGTCCCATGGAATCGAACCCACCGCCCCTCCTTGCACGGGCTGACGCTCTAGCCACGGAGCAACACTGGCCAGGCTTCCAGGGCTCTTTTGTTGCCCTTCCCACTCCAGCCCGCCTTCCCACACAATAGAAATGCACGCCTAAGGCCTGGGCTGGATTCTGACTTCATTTTGGTTATTGGAAGTCGGGCTGGTGCTTTTACGGATGGGACCGATCTCTGGAGGGAGCAGGACAGGAAGGCACACACGCATGGAGGCGTCTACGAATAAAGCACGCACTTTATTCACCGGGTCGTGAGTACAACAGAGACGCGGGGGACAGCGCGGAGGGGCGAGTGCTGTTGCAACAGGAGCGAGGGGAAGGTCAGGGGAAGGTCAGAGCTGTGGGCGCAGCCCCGGGGGGCCTCCGGCCACCTCTGCAGACCAGCACGCGGCACCCGGGGTGCAGACGGACAGCCACTCGCTTTCACGGGGGACACGACACATCTTTGACACAGCACTTCTTCCAAATGGTAGCTTCCTTAGCTCAGAAAGGGGGAGGGCGGGCAGGGAGAACAGCAGGCCTTCCAACACTCGAAAACAATCCCATCAAGCCCACCGAAACGGAAAAGAACCGGGAGAACTTAGATGCAGGACTGCCCGCAACTCACAGAGAACACACACATTTGTTACATAACCCCCCCCCCCAGGACATCGATGTTGTGGCACCGGTCTCCTCCGCAGGGCGAAGACACAGGCCGATGCGGACGAAGCGGCTCAGAGCCTTTTGGATGTCGGCGTCCCAGGCCCATCTCCTCCCACCTCTGGCGGGCAGGCTCAGAAAGGGACTCGGAGACACTTTGGGGAGAATTTCACTTGACGATGACATCCTCCATCCAGTGAAGGGAAGCATCAGAGTTTTAGGGTACTTTAATTTTGCTGTGTCCACAAATATTGTTTAACAAGCTTCTTGCTAAACTATTCACCTCCCCCATTTTTCTGAGCTGGCCATGAATTAAACTTGCCCAGTAAAAACACAAAAATCCCTATGCAAAGCGGATCGGTCACCATCTCCCCCCAGTTTCCTGGGCGGCAAATGGGAGGAGTGATTTTTCTCTTCAGGGCCCAAGTGCAAGTTCCTCCTCCTTTTCACTGGGACACAGTCGGGCAGTTCCCTTCCTGTACATCATCACAAAGCCAGGGCGTCACTGCAAATCTCACGTGCAAAGGAATCTCTTTCCGGGTAGAATGGTCTCCGAACGGGAGCACTAAAGGGTGAGTTTTAGGGCATTCTGACCAACACTTGGTGTGTCAAAGGAAAATAATTTTAAAAAGCAGCTGAAATCCAGGCTGGCTTAGGAAGTACTGATCCAACAGTGGCCAGAAATACAAAAGAGTGATTTGTAAAAACGGGCCTGCCCCAGAGGACAGAGGGCTGGGGATAGAGGTCAGGTCCTCCCACCCTCATTCATGACGTCAGAGAGAAAGCCCTGTGGGCCCACAGCCTTTGGGGGGGGGGGGGTTTCCCCTGCCCCTTCAGCACACAGGAGGACTGCTAACACCAAGCTTGCGTAAAAGAGTTTTTAGAAAGACCTATTTAGTCCAAAGTGAATTTGAATTTTGTAAACTAGCAAAAGCATGTATATTTTATATAATCATCTGAGAAGCAATTCTTTAGAAAAAGGTGTTTGCTTCCAAGTATAAAGAAATTAGGTGACGGTTTTATAAACGTTTCCAGCCAAGAACGTCTCTGGAGTTGATGGACATAATGTGACTGCGAGGGTGAGGGCTGCAAAGCGCTGCTGCTCGGCTCAGCTGGGAAACCGCAGAAGGTGGAGCGGGCAGAGCGGCCAGAGGGCAGAACAGAGAAACATGGTTTCTTTTGTTTGTGCATCTTATTGGCCGTAACGCCCTCCTCCGTCCCAGGTTGCAGACAGAGAACGGCCGTTTCTCCTCAGTCATGTAAGGAGCTGCATCCCCAACATCTCATCACTAACCCAACCACAACGCAGAGGCAGAGCTGGTGGGGAAAGGGTATCCAACCCTTTACGCCTCATCGTGCATCACACGGGGCCTGCCTGGCAGCCTGGCTTTTCTGGAAGAATCTTTAAAGGAAGCATTGCTGTTCCCGGTGCCATCGAGGCCTCTTTCCCCTACATGCTCAGCGCTGAAAGAATTGTAAGGAAGCCCAACGCGCAAAGACGTAGCCCTTGTGTTACCCCGAAGCGAGCAATCCCTGCTCGTGTGACTGTGTTAACCGGGGACGGGTGTATGTGCAGTGCGGGCGGGTTCAGGCAGAGAACACGGGCCCGTTTCACACAGCGGATGGTGTGTGGGAGCCCTTCACCGGGGTTGGCAGTCAGGAGAAGCAGGCTGCCTACTGGCCAGCCCTCCGGCCGGAGCCTTCTGCGGGGAGGGGAGCTGGGGAGCCCGCTCTGCGTTAGGGTTCGATGCCCGCTCTCTCCAGAGCACAGCACGGCTCTGCTTGCGAACAGGAGGCTGCTGCATTTGGGGGCGATGCCTATCTACCTGGCGCAGTTTACATCTGCTCACACACTTGACATGGAAAGAAGCGCTGCTGTCTCCCAAGGTGGACGTAGAACCAAATTCCAAAGAGACAAGAAAAGCAACGCTGAGTGAGTGGGAACAGGTTCTGGGCTCAGGTCTTTAACTGTCACTGCGGCTTCTCTGCCGTGGGTATTTGATCTGCATGTGCACGGGGCAACACTCATTAAGTGATGAAAACACGGAGGGTCCTTTGTCGACCCCACAATGACAAACACTCTCTCCACCCGCCCAGCGCTGGGAGCCTTGTTATTGATGGTGGCAGGGAAATGCTGGGAATACACTGTGGTCCCCGCCCCACACTTTGCCAGAGCAAAGCCAGGACTAGGACACACAGGCTGCCAATGGCAGGCGAGGGTGGAGAGAAGAGGGGGCAGCAGAAATAGCCAATGAAGCAAGAGGCAACTGAGATACACCAAGGGGCAAGACCACACACTGCAGTCTGGCTCCAGACCACGGAACAGACCTGCTCAGGTCCACCCCCGCAGAGCCGTTTGTAAAATAAGTTAGAAGGCCCAGTGCGTGTGGGTGCGCGCACACACATGGGGTCAACAGTGCCGAGCAAGGAGAAGAGCTAAAAGGCCACGGGAAATCAGTGTCAGGCCATCGACCTTGGAGTTGCAGAGACTTCAAACAGAAAACCATGCCTTTCCTTAGCCGACTACTGGGAAGACCTAGGAAACAACCAGAACCAGCCAGGGCGAGATTCAATCCAGCGGATGCCAGGTGCAGAGCGGAGGGTGGGAACTGGCATCGGGAGGGCACAGGACTTTTTTTCCCCCAAGAGTGCTATGTTCCCTGGGCAAGAATCACTGGACAGCATGCACCTGTGCCAATCTAGAGGCGATTTTCCCCTTTCCTTTCTTTGCCAACGAGGGACCCGCATGAATCACACTATCTGAAGCAGAAAGCAAGTGATGGAGCTTTTCCTGTCATTCCTTTTCCCTTAAAATTAAGAAAAAGAAAAGAAAAAGCTGAGTAATTTGCAAACCAGGGCCTGGGTGACAGTGGAGAATAAGGAGCTGGTTAAAAATGGCTCCGGCTACTACTCAGCCCACTCAAGTAGCCACTGGGTTCCCACTCGGGGTTCCACCCCACAGGAGCAGAGCTGACTGAGGCCGGGGCGAAGGGGTGTGCAAACGGCTGCTACCACGTGGATACGCCCCCCAGGCTCTTGCTTCTTAGCCACATACTACATCATAAACATACGCAGACTGGGCATGACGACAGCTGCTTGCTCCATGCGGCATCCTAAGGGCACTTGCTGGCTCTTACCCAGACAGTGAGCACTAGGGTCGGACCACAGTGAAAGGGAAACCAGGAAAGGGGCCCCTGTTGTGTGCACAAGGTGAGGTGAAAGGTCACATGTGAGCGCTGCCGCCGAGTGTGGGAACATAGAGATCTCTATCCCATGGCTTCTTGGCAAGTGTTGCCGTGGGTCGGCCCAGGATTTGGCTCGTGGGTGTTTTAATCAGATTTCCCCCTTTTGGTTGTTGCTGAGGGGCAGTAGTTTGCAAATTCTCCCGTCCAGTTCAAAGCTTAATACCACATCCTATGCGTCACCGCCATCGGCAGTCCTCTTTCTAACTGCTTGTCTACATGTGGGACTTCAGAAGAGTCTTGCGTGGGACTTAGAAGAGTTTTGCTCTTTTCTTCATGTCGTTGCGTCTCCAAAGAGGTAACTTGTCAAACTCCTGTATGGACATGCCGAAGATTTCCCGAAACACTTCTGGGGCTAGGTGGCGCTGTGGAGGGAGAACAGACGGTGGTCAGTCCTGATGCCCACACGGGCGGCCGTGGGAGCTGCTCTCCAGCTTACAAGGAACCGTCTTGAAGAGCAAGGCAGAATGAGGGGAGAGGAGCACACCTCTGAGGCCGGTTAGCAGGCACCGCACCTAGTTTCTTCCTTACCTGCGTGGCCAGGTGAGGCGCCCTGCCCTCCAGACAAAAGGGCTGGCACGACACTAACGATCATTATAACAGCACTGAATGGTGACGGACTAGGAAGCTGATTTATTATGCTGGAGGGGACTCTACTTCAGGTCCTCGGGATGCTGAGGAGATGCAGAGAAAATGGACCACAGCAATAAGAAAGCCAGAGAGACTTGCAGAGTGGGCTGTGGGGAGCCCAGGCTTCCTCCTGGCTCAGCCACAGAGTTGAGGTGGGTGGATGCCTGGCCTGCTACAGAGAACTTCCACCTGTTGTCCCCCCAGACACGCTCTTAGGATTCAAGAGCCTTGAGTTTCTGTGCCAGGCTGACCTTGGGTACAAAGGTGCAGCCTTTTGTCGGGGAAAAGGAGCCATTCTTTACGAGGCTGGCAGCCAGGGCCTTTCTTAATTAAAATCATTCAGATGGAAAAATACAAAGATCAGTCTCCGTGTCTAAGGAGGTCTTGGGTATGTGTACCCAGATAACCCTCAGCAAGGAATGCGGAAGCAGCCGGGGGAACCTGCTCATACAAACCTCTTTGTTGAGTGTTCCCTCCCCTCTCCATGAGCTCAACCGAGGCTGGGGAAGGAGGGAGCCGGGGCCATCGGAAGAGGGATGGAGAGTCCACTCTACGCCACCAGCCATAATTATGACAACACCAAGTTTCCAAAGAAAAGGACTAAAATCATACTGGGTTTTCCTGGGGGGCAAGGTGGGGGGGGGGGTATTTAATACTGATCTTTTAAGTATAAATGTGGGTTTTTCTCCAAAGGTATTACTAAATTCTACCTACATTATGAAATTGGTCCTTTAATTTTTTTTTGCCTTCACAGAAACATTTCCCAATTAGGGGAAAGTTGGAGGGAATGCCCAGGGAGCTGCAATTAGGACTAGATTTTTATTTCATTACCTCCAGCCTTGTTCTGTCCACATCTCGCAGGATTTTGTTGCGCCCTCTGTTGGTCACCATGAGCATTTCATATGGAAATATCTGAGAAGCGAAGACAAACATCTCTTCTAGAATACCGTGGATCATTTTATTAGCAAACAGAATCGACCGAAGCTCTAGGACTCCCCGACAGAGCTCCTAAGACAGTGATGGTGAACCTATGATACACGTGTCAGAGGTGACACGCGAACTCATTTTTTTGGTTGATTTTTCTTTGTTAAATGGCATTTAAGTATATAAAATAAATATCAAAAATATAAGTCTTTGTTTTACTATGGTTGCACAAATATCAAAAAATTTCTATATGTGACATGGCACCAGAGTTAAGTGAGGGTTTTTCAAAATGCTGACACGCCGAGCTCAAAAGGTTCACCATCACTGTCCTAAGACTATAATGAGGACATGGGAGGTGCCAGGCTCTCACAGGTACCCCACAGCCCCCGGTGCCCCCTGTAGCCTGTGCCTTTGGGGATTCTGTTGTGGGAAAGAAGACACATTTGCCAAGTCCTGGGGATGACGGTAAACACCAGAAGAGAACTGGATAGCTTTGTATATTCTGTAACAATCTTCTTCTAAAACTGGCTCTCGAATCCACGGAGCCAGGCTGACCCAGAGCAGTGTTCTGGCAGATGACACACTGAGCCGAGTGCCCAGGGTCCCCAGGGAGCATGGCCCTTGGACACCTCTGGATCCAGGGCAACCAACTGTCCCAGTTTGCCCGGGACCAAGGAGGGTCCTGGGAGGCAAGATTTTCAGTGCAAAAACTGGGAAAGTCCTGGGCAAACTAGGACATACTGGTCATCCCAACTGGAGCAGCTGGCCGAGGCTCCCCTCAGCACTGGGCGTGCCTTGTAGGTTCATGGCAGGGGCCACATGAGTACCAAGGTCCCAGGAGACCCACTGGCACTTCCTGTGAGCACGCAGCAGCACATGCAGAGAGGCTGCTGACTCGGGTGACGAAATGAGCCGAGGATGGCAAGGTGCTCTGGGACATGGCTTGCCTAGGGCACCAGCCTAGAGCCCAGCAGGCCTCGCCACGGAGGATGGGGAAAAGGCAGAAAAGCAAGTGTCTTCTAGGATTACCTCCCGGCTAGGCATCCCCGTGGGGGAGGGAAGGGAAAAGCCGCACTTGCCTTTGGCTCCAGCATGTTGGGCATAGACACTCCGCGGTCCATTCTCATGCCAGGCAGGTGGCCATCCGGCAGGGTCTGCAACAGAGAAGCTGGGTCAAGGAGGAGCCCTAGGCTGCGTGGGAAGCTGGAGGCCTCTGTGGGCTCCTGAATCCTGACTGGGTCTCAAATCCTCGTCACTGCTTGAGAGATGCCATCTTAATCACTACGGGCATCGTAATCATACGGGCTTTCCAAAATGAGATCCTTGCTGCCCAAGAGCAGGAATACTGCTATTTTCTAATCAAGCTGGGGAAATAGCCTGGCTGAACTGCAGTGACTAGTCCCTGAATTTAGGCTCCAAGCATGAAAGTATATGGGATATAAAAAAGATTTACGAAGTTTACGATTGTTGATTCCTTATTTTTATCTTACGTTTCTTTGTATATTTTTCCTTTTCTCATTCTCTGTCATAATTTTTGAGGTTTAGGTGGTAGGAAAAAAGGAATGGTAGCAAAGCATCTCTTTCCTTTTGGCCATATACCAAAAAGGTCGTCGATCTGATTCCCAATCAGGCCACCTGCATAGATGGGGGTTCGATCCTCGGTCAGGAGGCAATTGATGGATGTTTCTTTCACACATTGATGTTTCTCTCTCCCTCCCTCTCTCCCCCATGCCTCTCTTTCTTTCCCTCTCCTCTCCTGTCTTTCTAAAATCAATGGAAAATATCCACAGATGGAGATTTAAAAAAAGGGGAAAATACACTGTACATGGGCAGACCCTGATGCTGAGCCACATCCCCCCGAGAGAGGACTCTTCAAGGCCATAGCAAGACGGTGCTCTGACACTGGCCTGGCTCCTGCCACGGCCCCCGCCTGCGGGGACAGTGGACCTGTGCACAGGCATGCCTGCTCCCCTGGCTTCTCACAGCTGTGGACTAACGATTCCACAGATCAACCCAAATCAGCATCTTCTCAACAGAAGCCCTTCCCTGCCGCAGCAGCACACATCTGGATTGAAACATGGCTGTTCTGCTGGCGTGGCCAACTCAAGAGGGACAGTGTTCCGTACCTGGTAGTCTGCAAAGAGAAGAGAAAAGAACTGTCAGCAGGGAAACACGGAAACATTAATACAGAGACTGTCCTGTTGCAACTGCCCAAACTTTCCCCAATGACCACGTTCGCTCCCTGCTCTGGCGCTCTGTACGGTACAGTGCCCGTCTGTCTGCCCCCCTGAAGCCAGGAAATGCCTGCGCAGGTTCCAGTTATCAGTTAAACACCCTTCTCTTGCAGAAGTTTTCCCTGGCACCGTGAAGGCGCTTCTGCCTTCTCTCTGCGTCTCCAATCATAGCATTTATCACAAAGAGCTTCTCTCTCCCTCTCTTAGCTGTATGCACTTTTTAAAAATGTTTTTATTGATTTTTCTTTTCATTGACTTTTTAGAGAGAGAGGAAGGGAGAGGGAGAGAGAGAGAGAAACATCGAGGGGGAAACATCAATCGGCTGCCTCCTGCACACCCCCTACTGGGGATTGAGCCTGCAATCAGAGCATGTGCCCTGAACGGAAATTGAACCCATGACCTCTTGGTGCATGGGACAATGCTCAACCCACTGAGCCACACCAGCCAGGCTCAGCTGTATGCATTTGGAAGGTAGGCCCATCCATCACTGGATCTCCAAGGGTCTGAGTGCTCAGCAGAAGCAATTACAAACTTGCTTCTTACAAACTCACTTCTCCTGGTCTCATGTCACTAGAGATCCTTCGAAATGTTAACAAATGCTCTGCTAGCTCGCGGAGTGGGGGTGGGATCCCACTTCAGAACGTAAGGCAGCATGAACCCAGTGAATGTGCTTGTCACTGCACGGCCTGTGCCTGACCTCAGCCATGGTCAGTCAGTGTGGCCGCAGCACCCTCACCTCGCGCTCCCCCGCTGACGTCCCCGTAGCTGTTGTACTGAGCAAAGTCTGTAGAAACGGGCTGAAATGAGAAAAAACACAGTATTAGAAAACCGACTGCACAGCGATCGTCTGGGAGTCAGGTGAAAAGGAAGGATTTGCAAAACCTAAGAATTCTTCCCAAACTGAATTCCTAGGCCCTCACGATTTTCCTTCTACTTCTTCTACTTTCATGAGATCTCTCTATTTTTGGTGGTACAATCAATGCCGCTACTCAGCGGGTCCTCGGTAAGCAAGTACCTCTTGCTGATACATAATAAAATGTCTCTCCACACAGTCACAGAATTACATCTATCCCATGTGTTGTGGGGAGGGAGGTAGCAAAAAACTTTCCTATATATATTTTTCAAAAATATATTTTTTATTGATTTTAGAGAGGGGAAGGGAGAGGAATAGAGAGATATAGAGATGGATGAGAATCATCGATCGGATCCTCCTGAGGATCAAGCCCACAATCTGGGCATGTGCCCTGACCGGGAATCGAACCGCTGACTTCCTGGGCCACCCCAGCTGGGCTTTCCTATATATATATATATATATATATATATATATATATATATATATATATATATATATATATATATATTTACAGCAGAGATAAAGGCTCTAATAATTGTGTTTTGCTTGATTGCAGAAATATTTGCCACCCTATTACTTAACCTAGTCTTCCCATAAACTTACACAAGCTATTCTGTTATCCAAAGTCAATTTCCCTTTCTTTCAAAAGAAATATTTTGCCCATAATTCCAAGTGATTTATTAGGAGATCAGGGAGATTACAATTTTCATTATGTGCTAACACCGAGATCACCGCGTCAGTTGTATTCCGGCGATACATCAGCACTTCGACCACGACTGACTCAGAAGTGATTGATGGGGAAACCTTACCCGGTGAAGCCCGTTTCTTCCATAGCCTGGGAGAGACGAGGTTTTAGATGACAGAACGTGTGAAGCTAAGTGAGAAAGAGGTAAAAAAGCAACTGTTAGGAAACAGGAAGTCCAATTCTTCAATGAAATTGGCAGTGTATCTTCTACCTTGCAGAATAGAAGATTCAGAAAAAAATAATCGAAATAATATTGGTCTGAAGTATTCACAAAACACCAGCCTATTAGGTGATGCAGGGAATGGGTGGGGGGTGATATTATGGAGATGGGGTGGGGATTCTTTACCTCTGAGTCCTCAATACAAGCCTAACTACACTGTTACTATTTCTATTTTGCAGGAGGAGAAATAGGGGCCAAAAAAAGTTAAGTATCTTGCCCAAGGTCACTCAGCTTATAAATAGCTGAGCAAGGATTTGAACCCAGGACTCTCTGGATGCATAAGCCCATGCCTCAGGTGATATGGCGGCAAACACTGACCCAAAAGTCAGCCATGTAAGTTATCAGTCGGACTGGGCTCCTGGGAGGCCTGGGGTGGATGCCTCACCAACGGCTGGGCTTTGGGGAAGGCAGACCTGGGCCTGAATCTGGGTCTGCAACTTAATGCCTCTGAATCTCTGGGCAAGTACTTCATCTTTTTAAGTCTTCATTTTCTGACCCACGTGGGTATAGTGCGATATATTCTTACAGAACATAATGGTGGGGTTGATTGGGACTCTGAAGATTAGTAACTACCCAATCCAAGGTCAATGCCAGGCGAGCATCTGAGAGGTGGCAGGGCACCCCGTTGAGGTCGTGGGCTCTGGGGTAGGATACCTGGACTCCTAAATCCAGGTTCTGCTAGTTATTAGTGGCGTGACCTTGGGTAAGTTACCCCAACTTCCTATACCTGAGCTACACATTTGGGATAATAATAATATTACCTACTTCACTGGCACGTCATGAAGATTAAGTGAGATAATGTTTAGCAAAAATGCCTGCAGACAGTAAACACTAAACACATTTCTAAAGAACCAGAAGGGGAAGAAAGCAGGCACTAGTTCAGAACATGGGAGGAAAAATCTTGTGGGTTAAGAGAGAATTGGCTTTTGACAAATATAAGCAGGGGAAACTATCCTGACATAGCCAATATATAAGTAATGTCTTTCAAAAGTGTCAAACATAACACCACGAGTCTTCAGCTCTGTATTGAACACATTAATGTAAAATTACAACATTTAGAAAGTCTAGTTTGTGCTCTCCTGTTCTCTCTAAGAATTCCCTTTATGCTGCCTCCCTCTTCATGACTATTCTAACCTGAACCCTTGTGTCCTTAAGGTACTTCCTCGAAGGCAGGGGTGGGCAAACTTTTTGACTCGAGGGCCACAATGGGTTCTTAAACTGGACCGGAGGGCCGGAACAAAAGCATGGATGGAGTGTTTGTGTGAACTAATATAAATTCAAAGTAAACATCATTACATAAAAGGGTACGGTCTTTTTTTTTTTAGTTTTATTCATTTCAAACAGGCCGGATCCGGCCCGCGGGCTGTAGTTTGCCCACGGCTGCTCTAAGGGCTCCCCACTTGCAGCAGAAAGGAAACCCACATTTAAGGAAGAGCCATGACATGCCTAGAAGCTACGCTGACATGGAGTGGGTTTCCCACACTTCCTTCCCTGGAGAACACCTTGCGGGTTCCACCAGAAATGTCCTTGACTCTCCCGGAAGGTCAAGGCCGGGCCCTTGCAGGCAGGTGGCCGGCTGTCGGCTCGGGGGAGGTGGTGGGTCTGCTCTCACCTGAGTTGATGGGAGAATCATAGCGACTGGCTGACAGGGCTGCCCTCTCCCGGCTCTCCCTCTCCCTCTCCATCTCTTCCTTCAGGATCAGCTGCCCCAGGCCTGAGTTGAGCTATTCACAAAGAAAAGAAAAATGGAAGGGAAGCCCGTAATTACTTTCATGGAAAATTTCCTTTTTAGAAGGTCCAGTGAGAAGTGCCGACTCGGGCAAAGCCTGGATGGATAGTCGCAGAGGCTGGTGGTGCCTCTGGAGCTCGGACAGGTTTTGGACCTTGAGTCCTCAGCCTCTTCAATGTCAAGGCTGGCATTTCCCTGTCAGGCTCCATGTCAGAAGGGTGTTCTCCCTCCCTCGCTCTCCCCCAAAGTGCCAGCAGGTGACCTCAGCAGGCATGTGTGAGTGTGTGTGGAGTTTTGATGTAGGAAGGGGACATTGGGAATAGTAGCCTTTAAAAAGAAATGACACTAATGTGTTTAAAAACAAGGAAAAAAAAGTAAGACTTGCTCATTGTATAGATTTTAGAAAACCCAGAGAAGAGTAACCCATAACCCACCACCAAGAGACACCCATTTGCATTTTGGTTTATATCCATCCAGTACGTTTAGGCACATGTTATACAAAAACTGGGATCATACTATAAATGCAACTCTGCATCTTATCTATTCATATAACTCGTATCATGTGCATTGCCCATGTGATTAAGCATCTTTGGAAAATGTCATTGGAAGGGATTCATCAGTTCCTCATTGGAGGGAGAGTTTATAATGCCCTGGCCCCTCCACCCCAGGCTATAATTGCCTTTCTCTTGGTCTTCTGGATGCTGTAGGCCCATGTGAGAGAGAAGCCCATGAGGGCTTCTTAGAGGCAGTCTATTTCATCCCCTCTCCCCTGGCCCAGATAGACAACAAGGTCCCATGAGTCCCGAGGAAAGACTTGGAGAAAGGCTCAATCCCAAGGGAATTCCTTCAGGAGAGCCTGCACCAGGGCAGGAAGGTGTTGAACAACCTGGTGTACACCTTGGCTCTACTGGGCCCTGCGGCATCCTTTCAACACAGGTACCACACTCACATGCCCGCTCAGGGTCTCACTCTCCTTGCAAAAGCCCACACCATCACACGGCCCTCTGACCCCCAGCCTTCAGGTCACCTCTTCCAGCACCCACTCAGTACTCTGTTGTATGACAACCACTAGAAGGCCCCTTGAGGGCTGGCACCACTTGGTGGCTTGCCCATAGTAGTCACTCCAGAAATATGGACGGGAGACAACTGAATGGAAGACTGCAGCGAAGTAGTTTAAGGACCAACCTTCATTAATTGCTCTTCCTGAAGCTGCCGGCGTCTCAGGAGTTCCTCATCGTCTTCCTCTCTGCCACTAGATCTGCGTCTCATGTCAGCTCCTAATTCCACAGCAAAGACAACTTCTGACATTAGCCTCACGGCAGGGGCACTGGACGGGACTAGTCCACCTGGGCTCAACTGGCCAGGCCGCCACGGTCGGCAGTGGTCTTGACCATGAGTGAACAGCACCAGGAGAAAAAGGAGCCTACAGCCAGCTCAGCGCTACTTGGCTGCTTTCTCCCAACAGCGGGTCTGTTTGACAAGCGGGTTGAATGTGGGATCCGGTGAAGCCTAGATTTGGCCGCCCGATAATTGGTCTGCTCAATTAGAGCTCGGGGTTGCCACTGCGATGGGGTCTGAGTCCTCCCTGGTTAGAGCTCTCAGTAGTAAGTAGGAGGAGCATCTACACTTATTTCAATGTCCCTGAGGTCAATTTTCAAATAGAGAGACATCTAAATTCATCCACATGCTTTTAAATAGTCACTCGTTTATGACAAGGTTTAAAATCTTATAGTTTCCTCTTCTGCTGAATGATAGGTTGCCATAATAATATCACTCTGTCTTCATCCTTAATAAACTCAATAACAAGTATGCTTTTTATGTAGGGATGGGTCTCTAATGCTTCCTTTTTCTCAGCCCTTTGAACAATGATTATAAAAAGCTTTCTACTGATCAAAACTCAATAAAAATTCTCACTACAGCAATAGAGCTAAAAAGCTACTTCCTTTGGTACAGTATAGCAAGTCATGTACAATTTTTAAGCTTCCTGGTAAAGGGAGACAGAGGGTGGAAAGGAAGAATAGGTCTAAATGGTTGGAAAATTAAGATAATGAGTGTTTTTCCTAAATTGCTTGGATAATCTGACTGTGGGAGGAAACAGGAAAGCTTGCTAATCTAATCAAAACAAACCTTAATCGTCTCAGTTTTTCTTATTTTGATTAATGGGCCAGAAATTGCCTTCATTTTGGAACCCCAAAGAGGTTTAAACTATTTAGGCATGTCAGTTTCAACAACAAAATGTTAATTCTCCTGGCCCCTTTGGGTCTGGCTGCGGTAGAAACCCCACTAAGCAATGTGACTGAAATGGGAAGCTCAAGGTCCCCACGAACTGCCTGGCAGAGAAAAGCTGATATGATTGGCTCTTAGTTCCTAAAATCATAAAAGTCAAGGTGAGTATTCTCTCTTTATATTGATAAAAATGAATAAACACAAGTTTGCAAGAATCAGCTATATCTCAAGGCAACATCGTGTAGAGAATACTTGTGAGTGATGAACCCAAGATGGGTTTCCTTCGACTATTTCTATATGTATAAATTGCTTTAAAATCTACATAGTATAGTGCTTGTAAAAGGTATTCCAAAAGTAAATTGATAAAAAAATAGCATGAGGAAAACAATTTGGAAATTTTGGAAAATTGAAGGCCTTTTAGGTTGTCAACATAAATGTGATAAGTTAGTCACATTTGTATGTCCAACCCACTAAACTTTTAGTATTAGCGTCTGAGTTTGCTTAATATCACTTTTTAGGCCAAATGATTTCACTACTGACAAAACAGTAAAGAAAGACATAGACACAATTCTAGAGCATACATTTGAGGTTCAAAGCAAAGAATGAAGCAGCTGAAATGTGACATCGGAGCACAGAATCATGGACATGAAGGATGTAAAATCACGTAACTTTACACGCGTCATTTCAGAATGCGTGACTCTGTAGTAGCCCTCCTTAGAAACGGAGAACGAGATCTCGTAAGGAAAGTGAAAGTGCTCAGGGTTAAGATTAGCTGTTAAGAGAACTGCAATTACAAGCAGAAATAGTCTAAAACAAATTTGAAAGAAGCCATGCTTCCATGGACCCTCGGTTAATTCACCAGCTGACTTCTAATTACATAGAACAATGTTCTTGCCAAGAGGCTTTGATTCAATGGCATTCAAAAGAGTTACCGACTTAGCGGTAATGACTCCGAGGGTCCGTGCGCATCATCCGTTTTAGACCAGTTCTGCATCTTGGTGATTAGGTTAGAGCAAGGCTCTGGTGATGGGGTGTTGGTAGCTTGGAAGCATTTTGCACACACATTAATACCGCATTAGTTCTTCCCACTATTCTACCTCTTCTTGGTCGTACTTTTCTTAAAAACCTGGCATATTTTTAAGCATTGCACTTTGAGATCTCCTAGCAACCTGTCCATTTGGCTTAGCTGTAACAGTCGCATACCTACGGCGGCAAGTGAGGGGGGACCAGGCCAATGGTCCGTCTCAATCTTTGGGATCTCGCTGGGATCTGGCGCCTGCGCTGCTGGGAACTTGGAAAACTTGATGATGTCTTCTGCAGACTTGCTCTGGGCTGCCAAGGCAGCTGCATCTAGGCGGAATCAGGGGGAGCTTAGCTACCGGTCTGCAAGGCCGTGGTGGTCAACCCACTCACAGGGTCTTGTTCTCTGGCAAAGGTTTCCACTCCAGACAGCTCTGCTTATAGCCATTATCAATCCATTACCCGGTCAGTGGTGCCCAGTGACAGCTCAGCTCGTTGGATGCTCTACCAGAAACAAAGCTTCATTTTACACCTGTTCTACATCTGCTCTGGAGCCTGCTATCCAATACTAGCAACGTGGCAATTTACATTAAATTAATGAACTTAGCCCTAGCTGGTTTGGCTCAGTGGATAGAGCATCAGCCTGTGGACCAAAGGGTCCTGGCTTCAATTCCAGTCAAGGGCACATACCTCGGTTGCAGGCTCCTCCCCGGCCTGTGCCTTGGTTGGGGCTCGTGCAGGAGGAAACCAATCGATGTGCTTCTCTCACATCGATATTTCTCTCTATCTTTCCCTATCTCTTCCACGCTGTCTAAAAATCAATGGAAAAATATCCTCGGGTGAGGCTTAAAAAAAATTAAATGAAAAAAATTTTTTAAACTAAAATTCAGTTCCTCAGTTGCACATTTTAAGTGCTCAATAGCCACATGTGATTACTGCCTATTGTATTAGACAACAGTTATAGAACATTCCCAGCATCCTAGAAATTTCTATTGGGACAAACTCCTAGAGCAATTAGACATCTGAATTAGTCACTTGAAATTAAAGAGCTGAGTTAAAAGCACGATACTGTCATTTGACTGCAGCTGTTAATCATAAGCGGGCTGGCTGTCTTTTGGCTTCTTAGCCAAAAATATACTGCTCCAGTTCATTGTAGTACTTCTATACTATATGGGGTGCCCCCCCCCCAAATGTATACACGCACTTCAAATAATGATAAAGGCAGTTACAACTTTCAAAATTGAGCTATCAGCTGTGAAGGTGTATACCCATTGTTTTGGGGGCCCTTGTACATGGGTCCTTGAGTCCCAGGAGAAAAGAGTCTGCACACACAAGTGAATCACCCAACTTTAAAACACAGGGGCCAGACTGGCAGCACCAGGCCCGCACAGGGCTCTGAATGGCTCTGCGTAGAGGAAGCGTCGGCAGCTTAGAGCCCCAAATCTAATCAGAGATGGAGCCCAGCAAGCTCAGCTCCTACTTCTGCCAAGTGACCTGGGCTGTTACTAAACATTTCAAAATATTTATGTTGCTTTAAGTAAAACGTCCTCTCTCCCAGGGCTCACAGCTTGTTGAATTTGGATACAATTCTTTGAATCGTCAGCTCCCAGTCCTCATTCTTATTGAAAACTTCTAGGTCTCAATTTGCTGAAGTGACTTGACCAAGGTCGTCCTTTGCAATAATAAGGAACGAGGCCTTGGCCAGGCTTGGAAGAGTGTTTCTCTGAATCATTAACCTCATGAGAAAAAAAAATTCAGGCTGGAAAGTACTGCATAAATACCCTCTTCTTAAAGAAGAACAGAATGTGTTAGTGCAGTAAAGGCTGAGTTCTGTATACAAAAAAGAAAAAAAAAAGTGTGCCTTCCTCTAAACCTAGCATTTTCCAAATGCACCAGGGCGGACACCAGGTTTCTGTAGGACCCGTTTCTACTGCATGGACTGCCTGTTCTGCAGAATGTCCTTTGGGACGTGCTGCTTTGGCTGCGCTACTCTAATTGATTAATTAATTACAACGGTCTGAAGGAAAAGAGGAAAGTCAAAGTAAATTTCAAGAAAAGAAGCCAATTAATCCCTTCCAAATAAATCATCTTACATTATTCCATCTTTAGTCTTAGTCATTTGATTATTTTTGTTTAGAGCGGCAGGGCCTAAAGATTCAAGTATTTCAAAAGACTCTAAGTGGATCAATCTAACTGAGAATCTTATTCTTAAATTTGGAAGAAAAGAAAGTGTGATTTCAAACAGTACTTACTCATTAGAATTGGTGAAGTCAGTAAACATTCATATGTTAATGAGTGGGTGACAAGACATTAAACCATAAAAAAAACAAAAACAAAAACAAAAACAATGTTAACAAACTTAAAAAAGCAAGCATGTGGTGTAAAATCTTAAATAAATTAAAAAAAAAAACAGAATGAAGAAGAAAGTCATAATTCCACAAACATTACAATACATACATTCTCTTTCCCCCCCGAGAATGTAGGCCTAAATATGTCCCCCTGTGCTTTTTTGACTTTGTTTGCTTTTCGTGTCATCCTAATCCTTAAGGACTCATTAATGTCAATTACCTTTTAAAGGCAGCCTTCAAATTTCCGGGCACAGTTTGTGTATAATTTTCTGAAATCACTTAAAGACCTATCTTGGCTTTAGAAGAATCCATTCACCAAGATTGGTGGCAGATAAATACTGAGAGACCTAATTGGGGTGGGGTGGGGGGGGGGTGTGATTTACACATAGTGAGGTCATTTCCTGGGCTTCAAAATTCCATACTCCCAGACAAGGAAAGCACCACTCTAAATCCACAGCAGTGATTCTTGGCTTGCAGGCATTTCACAGACAAACTAGCCTAACTCACAGACTGGAGAAAACGGAGGGACAGAGGAATTGTGTCCATGACATCCTAAATCACAGAGCCATGGAGGGGAGGAGCGGGGACGAGGGCCAGGACTCCGAGTCAGTGTGTGTCCCGTCCACTCCATCACCGGGCACAGATGTCTTCACGCTACAGAAGAAACCGGGGAACTGGACAGCCAAGCTGATAGGGCTTCGTCAAATTAATTGTTCCGGAAAGCTGGCTTTCACTAGTTTTAATTAGCTAAATTGTAAGCTGATCAAAATAGTTACAGAGGTTAGTTAAATTATTAAATGGCAGAGAAAAAACAAACATGTCTTGTTAGGGTGTTTGTGAGTTACTGTGTGGCTAGTCCTACCCCTGCTCAATGAATGGCACCATACGTGGTTAGATGGGCTCAGAAATGAGCTAGGAGCTTCCTGACCACGCTAAGCCTCCTCCCTCTAGAAACCCCAATTTCACACTGTTTGCATCTCAGGAGGACATCAAGGCACAATTCGCTGGGCACCCCGGTTTGATTCTCGAAAGCAGCAGCTGATAAGCCTTTCAGAGGACAGCAAAGAGAAGTTCAGCAGACGCTGCTACTTAAAAGCTAACACGGAGGAAGTGGGTTTTACCATGCTGTTTGTAGATGGGTGGTTTTCGGTAAATGTTGATCCCTTGATCTGTGGAAATGAAAAGCAAAGGTGTGTGATTATGGGAACCAGTTCCGCGATGGGAAAAACAGAACAAGCAAGAGGCAAACCAAACTGAAGACTCTTGAACAAATACAACCCAGACGGTCAACTTTTGTATTACAAAGAGCGGTGTTACTGGAAGCAGAAATTACAGGAATGAGCGAATCACTACACCAAGTGATGTGAAATCCTTTGTAATACATCTTAGCATATATAGAGATGTCATTAATTCATGGGCCATTTATTTCCAATACACATTTCACTAAAAGTGGGACTAAAACAGGAAGAAATGCAAGCAGTGGAATACTCTACGGTGAGGAAGACATAACCAGTTTGGGGAAAATCCCCAAAATGCTACTGTCTAGAAATTGAGCTCCCAGTAGATACCAGTGGCTCAATTTCCTTCTCAACTAATGAATGGAACAGTGGAAAGCAATGTAGAAAAACTAGGAGTAATTTCTTTAAACACAGAAACACTTTGTATGGGCAAAACTAGTCTGATGTACTATCAGGATGTTTGCCTAACTCCTAGAGGCCAATTTTTTTTTTTAAAGACTGAGATGCCAAATATTATTCACATATTTATACAGGACCCCGTTGATTATGCTGTCATTTCACTTTGAGCACAAATACTCAGGAAATGTCAAAAGCTTTGTTTCCCCAGAACCCTGGGCACTGCATCTTGGTGGGGCATTTTTCGTGAAAAAAAAAAAAAAAAAAAAAAAAAAAAGGTGGGGGGGAGGGTCGCTCAATTGCATAACATTGATTTTCAAGGTTCAATGGCACTTTTAAAAAAGGCAATCCTAGCTTAGTGGAATGAATCTCAATGAAGTTTCCTCTGTTTTATTAGGTCAGTTTGGAATGCAAAAGGAAAAAAACCGATTTCAGATCCCAACTATGTATACTAGCATGAACATAACGGGTCATGTATTAATCCACTTCCAGGAACTAAAAGAAGCAAAACAATGTGCTTCCCACGGAAAAATGATGCCGGACTTCGGATGGCCAATCTTGCCTTTGCAAACAGGGCTGAGCCTAAACATGACGATGCCGGCGGGTTCTGATTTTCCCAGTTCCGGTGGCCAGTGACTGTTCGTGCTGTGACACAGGTGCTGCGACCGCAGAGCGAAGCTGGCAGCACCACGCCTAAATTGCAAGATCCCTTTGCGGCTCCGGGGGTGGTTAGTGAGGAACATGCGTAGAGAGACCGTTTTACTCCGCTCAGAAAAGCCCGGGGGAAGAATCTCCAGGTCGGAGACACAGGAAAAAGAAAAGCACGCAGTGTCGCTGTGGTTCCATCTTTAGAACAAGGAGGTCACTGCATCGCCATTGTGCTCATTAGTCAATGACCAAGCCACAGCGTGGTATCTTAGGAGCCGCTGGTATCAAGGTGAAATTAAAATTTTAGTAAAAACAACACAACTCAAACCCTCATTCCTTCTCTCTCCGCCTCCCACACCCCTTCAAAAATAACTTGGGAGCCGAAACCGGTTTGGCTCAGTGGATAGAGCGTCGGCCTGCGGACTGAAGGGTCCCAGGTTCGATTCCGGTCAAGGGCATGTACCTGGGTTGCGGGCATGTCCCCAGTGGGAGGTTTGCAGGAGGCAGCTAATCGATGTTTCTCTCTCATCGATGTTTCTGACTCTGTCTCTCTCCCTTCCTCTCTGTAAAAAATCAATAAAATATATTTACAAAAAAAACAAAAAACAAAAAACAAACAAAAAAAATAACTTGGGAAAACCGAACCCTTCAATGTCATCCTGGCGGTCCACACATAACGTTTTTGAAAGGCCCCCTGGGTCAGATCCTGCAATTTAGGGTTTGCCAACTGTACATCCCAATGTAAAGAGCATGAGCAATGGAGACGAGACAGAGGTGACAAGGCTACATTCTACACTGCGACAGGACACCATGACAGAGACCGCGTCAGCTCCTACCTGGAACATGGAAATGTTTAGGGGCCTGAGCGTAAGTTGGAGTTAGAGGGCGGCTGTCTGGCCGGTGGGGGAGAGGGGAGTTCCGGCCGCTGGACGGCTCATTGCCTCCAATGAGAAGAATGGAGAAAACAAAATGAGAGAAGGGACAGCAATAAAGGAAACCGAGCAAGCGTAATAAAACTTCAAAATCACTAACAGGGAGGAGGTACGTCAAAAAAGGAGGAACGAAAGAAACAAACTCAACGTAGCAACGTGGCTGGCAAAGGGGGGATCAGGTTTAGTTTCCCGTAAGAGAGGTTTGAGTTCAGGTCACGGTGGTAAAGCAGCGAGCAGCTAGGCACGTCATCCAAGGCATGTGGCTGAGCTGTGAGCAGGCAGGGCACTGATCGGATGGGGCGTTCGGTACGAGGAATGGAAAGGCACCGGGTAATGGTTCAGGACCAGTTGTTAGCTGGTTAGATCCCAAGCGTGTGAAGGAGTGGGATAGGCAACCCAAATACAAGCCTTCCAGGTGTGATGACAGAGGCTGGTGGCTGGACTGCATTTCTCTGAACGAAGGCTACGGCCGAGAGCCTGTGTGGTCACCCGGCCCTGCCCTGAGCAACCCAAATGCCTTCCCTGCAGCTTGTGTTTCTGTTTCCTCTTTGAAATACACCAGATGAGGCAGGCCCCTTTCTTCCAGGGACTGTGGACCACGCATACCTCTCTCCATCTTTCTCTACAAAGAGGAGGCACCACCCACTCTAATAACTGGACAGCTGGGATGGCTGGGCCCTGAGCTATGAGCGAGGATAAGTAGATGAAGGAGATTTAGTCCCTGCCCTCCAGGGGCCAGAGTCCACCTAAGGCAGTGGTTCTCAACCTTCTGGCCCTTTAAATACAGTTCCTCATGTTGTGACCCAAATAAAATTATTTTCGTTGCTACTTCATAACTGTAATGTTGCTACTGTGATGAATTGCAATGTAAATATCTGATATGCAGGATGGTCTTAGGCGACCCCTGTGAAAGGCTCGTTCGACCGCCAAAGGGGTCGCGACACACAGGTTGAGAACTGTTGACCTAAAGAGTCAGACTTAAGACACATAAATACAATACCCTGCCATAGTATTCAGAGGCATATGAAAAAATTATGACACTCAGAGAAAGGTGTGCACCATCGATTCCTCAGGAAAGCGACAGAAAGACATGAGAATTGCGCGGGCCAGGTGGGTGGTGGGCAGAGGGTGGGGATGCTCAGATTTCAGAAGGCTGGAGCATCCTAAGGAAGGAGGCATGGGAGGGCACAGTGGGCGGGAGCAGCAGGGCTGGCCACTGGCTGGAAAGCGTGGTGTTTTTGGAGAATGGGGAGGGGTGTGGAGAGGACGCTGGGCGTGGCTGCAGGAGCCCTGAGAGCTACCACTGCCTCCGCCCTCCCTGCTGACCACGTGAACTGCAGGGGTGAACGGAGAACTGTCTCCCATTCTGTGGGTTGTCTTTTACTTTCTTGATAGCCCTTTAAAGCAGAAGTTTTAAATTTTGATGAAGATCAGTTTATCTAATGATGACAGCTTAAAATAAATCATAGATTTTTAAAAAAATATATAGCAAGAGCTGATTTTTTTCTACCATCTTTTTAATTTTTTTAAAAAAAGGAGACATAGTTGACATATAACACTGTACTAATTTTAGACGTACAAAAGCCAGTTTCCTCAGTTAGGCCAAACTGTTCTAAATCTGGCCAGCAGAAAATGAAAGATGTCAACTGCTGGAGTTTCAAAACAACACATTTCATAGTTTGAGTCTCTCAATATGTGCAATTTTAGGTAACCAGAGCACAGGTCTGTACCAAATGGGCAGTACGATATTTCAGGTGTGAAACCTGAATTTAACTGGCTCAAATAAATATTCTAAGTTTTTGGTTATCATATTCTGAAACTTTTGTCTCCCCCCCCCCCTCAAGTCACTTAAGCATCTAGCTCCCAATGTATTATAATTAGACTTTACTACTTAAGTCAGACGTTAGCTTCTAAAAACTATGACTCTTCACTCTAAACTGCGATGTATTAAAAAACTCATTTCAAAAAACGCTATCTCATTTACTATCACTCTCCTAAAAAGAAGCAACCGGTTCCTGTCTGAAAAAAATGAGTATTATTAACACAGGTAGAAGCAAGCAGGGGAGGGAGACTCTGCGTTATGTTTAGAAGAAAATCCCACTTTAAATCTAAGGAAGAATTAGAACTCGGTCTCATTCATCTGTGTGCTCAGCACAGCGCCTGGCCAGAGTGAGTGCCCAGTAAATGTCTGTGAATGAACGATTGAAGGAGGCCAACGAACTAACCCGGCAGCTCTTCATGGCCTAATGTGGTGAGCACCACTGCAGGGTTAGCCACCATCTTTGTCTTCATTAAAGGCAGCGATGGGATCACAATCGCACCCCGTTTTTATAACGTTCCCATTAGAGCCGATCCTCAATAACCCCAATTTAACTGTTTCATTTCAGGGGAATTCTTGACTCCTCTAAACATTAGGGATTATCCAGAAGAGTGACCCATCATTAAAAAACAGAATACTTCTTATGGGCTCTTCTCCAAAGAAGTTCTAGAGACACTCAACTTTCTCGCTTTCTTTGAGGTTGGTTTTTTGAAGACTCATTCTGCAGACCTTACGCACGGGGTGCTATTGCTTCTGAACCCCACTGCTCCTCCCTGCACCCGCTGCCTCTAGCCTCCCTGCACTTGTACATCAGCCACTTCAGGGAAATGTTTGCGCAGGTGTGGGCTATCATGTCCAATCACAAGAAACACCATTACATTTGTTTTGATAATTATTAGCCAGAGTCATGTGCACCCACAAATATCTGCATGTACGGGACACAGGGTTTAAGGTTATTGGAACTGGCATTTGCCTGACTATGAAACATCTTCCCTTCATGAAGGTGCTCTGCTGGCAAGTGGCCGTAGAAGCCCATCCCTTCTCAGATGCGGCCCACGACTCTCTGAACTCCCAGGGTGCATGCCAGCCGAACGCTGGCACCAGTTGGGCACAGTTCTTTATTTGGCTGCATATCTTCAGCTACCATTGACCTTTCTAGTTCCTAGAAAAAGCCCTCATGTGTTCAAGTCTTTGTAAGTAGATTTAACTCTATAATCATCTAACACCTCCCACAGTCCTAGCTGGTTTGGCTCAGTGGATAGAGCATTGGCCTGCAGACTGAACGGTCCCAGGTTTGATTCCGGTCAAGGGCACATGCCCGGTTGTGGGCTCAACCCCCAGTAGGGGGCGTGCAGGAGGCAGCCAATCAATGATTCTCTCTCATCATGGATGTTTCTATCTCTCCTTCTCCCTTCCTCTCTGAAATCAATAAAAAATATATAAATAAAATAAATCTCCCACAAAGGTTTAAAGCAAGGTAAAGAGAGACTCAGCAACATGCCCATCTGAGCGACTCTGTACCATATGATTTCTTCATGTCATGAGGGCTCATTGGAAAAAGGGCTCAGCATACACAGCGCTGCTAGGTACCATGTGCTTCACCCTTGGAATACCAAAGGCATGAAAAACTTTTGTCATTTTTCAAAGAAAAAGAAATATTCTCAAGATGAGGCCTGTTTCCAACTTTGCTAGGTTAAATACCCTACCTTCAAGTGATAAAACTTTTAACTCTATCCTGGAAGGAAATAACTGATGAGGCCCTAAAAGGTTATTTTTGTGCTTAGTTTATTACGTAAGTAATGCATGAGGCAGCAGATGAAATAGCGTATATGAAGGTATCGTCATCATCATCACCTACCAGCCCAGAGTGAAGGCACTGCTGACAAATGATGTAATAGTGTATTTATCACATAATATTGTATATAGCGCACTCCCAGCCATTTTGTTCCTTCACATGAATCCTTGGATTGGCTCCTGAAAGTTGACAGCATCTAGAATTTCATGACAGTTCCCAGATCGCTAGTCCCTGTCTAAAGCTTCAATAGTGTCATGGCTCCCTTCAGCGAGTGTCCAATCGCTGCCTGAGCCAGAGCCACTCATCTGATTGATATATTTCGTGGACACAGAACGTAATGTCTCACAGTATTTCAAAGCGAGGGAAGAGAAACGCAGAAAGCACAGCACAAACAGATCCAAACAGAGTGAAGATTCCAAATCTCCAGGCATGCACTTGCCCAAATGACCCAACAATGACATACCAGAATGAGGCTGCAAGGACGGTCAGAAAACAGAAAAGAAGACACAGGAAACAAGACAGAGGCTACAGGAAGTGGACGGGGAAGCCACTGAGACAGAGCCAGCCTGTGATGCGCATCTCAGCTTTACACCCGAGCAGGCACCCTCAGCTCCGCAGACCCCGGGCCCGGGCCGCATGCATGAGAGATAAGGACCAGGAAGTGGGCTTGGGCCCTGGGGGGCTGGGCTTCAGGCTGCCAGAGTGGAAGGGCCCTCCCTTCTAGCTGCACGTTCCTCGGATGGTCATCCTACCCTGGGGGCCTCAAGCTCTCCAGCTTACATTTGTTTTCAAAACTCCCCTGAGACCACAACACAAGCTCCAAGAGGAAAGGAACCGTTCCAATGGAGGGCCGTGGGAGCCTGGGGTGCCCCGTCCACGTGCTTCTCCGATGGCCATGAGTTCCCTCCACGTGGGAATTTCCAGAAGCGGGAGAGGCCTTCCATGTGAATGGGTAGATGTTTTTTCATAACAACCAAGAAGTAATTCTCTGGAGAATCAGCATTTAGCCATGCAACCATGCCAGGCTTTTATAGTTCCTGTACAAATTCCCCATGGTTCATTTTGTAGTTCGGTAAAAAGCTCATCGACTTTTAAAACTGAGCATATACTGTGATGTACATTATATTTTACATTTTCTATATTTTTTAGTTTATTTTCTATAGACTCTGTCATATGAACAAGCTACAGGTATATGTGCAGTGAAAAGAAAATGGGAGATTATCAGGTGTTTTTAAGTATAAGTTCAGGGTCATGCTAACCCCTCTTAGCCTAATGTTTATCACTTAAATCCATAATACTTGTGTCAAAAACTTCAAATTCAGACTGAAAACAGAAAAGTATATCCATATTTTTTTTTAATACAGTACCACTTAGACACACAGAGGTGCTGTAATTTTTAGAACCAGTTGATACTTCCATTAAAAAGTAAAAGAATTGCTAATTTTGTAATTTACATGACTGAAGTAGCTGTCTGTCTTACCCTCAGTAAGAATTCGATTTTCCAGTGAAGAAGAGGTGGACAATCAGAGTTAAACTCTATGTCTATTTTGTACTGAAATGCACACACCTCATCTGAGTGAGGGATGGGAAGGCCTGGGGTCTGGTCCTGGAGCTGCCACTTGCCAGCTGTGAGCCCTTGGCCGGGTCGCCGACCCAGGGCCGCAGCTCTCCATCTCCGTTCTGGGCCTACGTCACAGACGCTGTGAAGAGCGAAAGGAAGACGGAAAGTGCTTTAAGAGCACCAAGCCGAGGGGGCACCGAAGACTCACTTGAGCTCGGTGCTTACACACACCGGGGCACTTGACCTCACACGCTCTAGTGACCTAGGAGAGGTTTCACAGGTGAGGCGAGTAACACTCAAAGTCAAGCCAACATCCGAGGTCCCACACTGGCTAGTGACAGAGAGAGTACCCCACCCAGGACTCCAGTGTCCCTATGGGTGGGCCATCCATCTCTCCTAAGGCTGCTCACAGACAGAAGGTATAGGAGACTTTGTGATGTGCTGTTTGTACAAACTTTGTATAACCTTACAGGGCACATGGCCCTTTTCTTTCTACGAAAAGTACCCCTTCTGAAAGAGGAAACATAACCAAACAAGGCCGTTTATATCTCAATGAATTAAAAATGTATTTTCCCTGGTGTATTAAAAACAAACAAAATCTTGATTTGGCCAAGGGCTCCTATATTCAAGTCTCTTTAAAATACATCTTTGAAGTTTCTTCAATACTTTCTTATGGTTTTATAAACTTGTCTAAAGTATCATCTTACATCTACATAAAAAAGTTTTCTCTCTCTCTCTCAAGACCACTTTAATCTGTTGAGAATTTTAGAAAGTGCTGCATCTACCAAAAAAGACGGGTCTCTTTGTTAATGGCAAATAGTGTGTGTCTTCAATAAGCATGTCAGCAATGTTATTTTCACGGCACAGAAAATGCCAGCATAGCACACATATAATGATTACATGCTGATCAGCACAACACATCTGTATTTTAGGACTCAGATTCTCAAAAATCCGAGCGAGCAAAAACGAAATAGCTTGAGTAGACTGCAAGCGATCTTTCAAATATAACAGCGTTTAGGCTACGCAACAGAAGCGTTAGTGACACGAGCACTTGGAACCAGGTGAGAATCCTTCAGGACTGGCTCAAACCCCTGACCACATCTGTGCTTGCCTGCTCCTCCCCTTTTAGCTCCTTTCATTGGTTTAAATCAAGGCTATGGAAAGAATTAGCTTCCTTGTGGGAGTTCACACTTGCTTATTGCCTTATTCCTTTGGGGCTCTTGGCTTCCCCAGCCGGATGGAGTGGAACAGAGCCCCGTGGAGGGCTGCTACAGAAGCTTAAAGGACAATGAAGGAAACAGTGGGAATGCCATAAAGGGGACGGGCAGAAATGGGGGACAGGAGCAGAGTTCAGAAGGCAAAGCCTCGCTCCTCCATCATGCAGACACCAGGGCAGGCCAACAGAAGATGACTCGGTCGGCTCAAACCTAGACATTTAAGTTCCCTCGCCGTCGATGCTTTCTATAAAGTCCAAACGCTGTTGATATCGGTAAGTGGTTAAGCGGCTCGTCACCGTTAGGACGGCTTTTGAATATCTGTTGCTGAATCCCGCTGGGTTTTGCTGAGCCACGTCGCATATTAAAACCAGGCAAATACCCCAACTATATATTATATTTTGCTTTTGACGTACAGAAAAACAAAATAGTAATATATATGTTCTAGATCAATCTTGCGGTCGTAAACAAACTTCCTGTTTCCTGATCGAGGGCCCTTAGAAGTGACATGTTTCTCCACCGGGAGGTGCTATGCCAGTTCTAAGGCACGGCTGGCGCAGGCGCCACACAGGCAGGCATGCCAGGGGAGCTCGGGCTGACCCTTGGAGATCGCCTTATTAGCCTCCCGGTGCTAATAACTCTCCAGCAGGCGGTGCTGCCTGGAAGCCTGCCTCCTTACCTTTGACCTGGGGGATGAAGTGGTGTCGGAAGGGGGAGTTGGGGCGGGAGTCGCTGTGTGCGGAGCTGAGGCTGCTGGTGCGCAGGTAGGACAACCTCTGCACACCAGGAGACAGCAGCTCTGGGCGGCAAGGAGGCGGGGCGGGCGAGGTGGAAACAGAAGAGAAGAACAGAAATTAACACAGGAGCAGGGACCAGGCATCATTCCAAGGGGAGTGGGGGGGGGGCGGGGGGCAGAGGGAGGATCAAGATCATTCATCAGGAGTCTGAAAAGGGAGGAAGGCAAAAGGGTTAAGGAAGCTCCTGCTAAGGGTTAGGCAAGTGGGGAGAATTTGCAGATACCCAGGCTCAGGTTGGTACAGAGGCGCTCTCTGAGAATGAAGGGCCTTAGCGAGAAGGAATGGCCACCAAGATCCCCCCCGCCTTCATTAGGATGCCACCAGGTATGGGTCAGCCAGTACCGGGCACATCATTTAGACCCCAAAACAGCTATTTTTTAAAAGCAACTGACAAACCAGAACCTCGGAAGCACATGTCCAAAAAGTGCCAGTCATTGCAGGAACCTTGAAAAGAAGGACTGATGTATAAGAGACAGATTCTTTTCACTTTTTAAAGCTGCACATCTTCCCCCTGGAAGTCTAATTTTATTTTGCTGACGCAGGAAAAAGACCCCAGCCCTGTGTTCCCTGGGTGGCTAAGAGCTGCTTAGGATCCCGAGAACCGGGTAGTGGCAGCGCTGTTCTCTCTTGGAAGAAGGACGGACATTAAAGCTAGGCCCAGGGGCCCTGCATCCTCGCCTGGCATCTAGGACCTTCAGAGTGGATAACTTGAGGTGCTCTACCAGGGGTGGGGAACCTTTTTTCCGCCAAGGGCCATGTGGATATTTATAACGTCATTTGTGGGCCATACAAAATTACCAACTTAAAGATTAGCCTGCTGTGTGGTCAGCATTTAATTAACTCGCCCCTAAAGCCTTGGCAGGGCCAGACCAAATGATTTGGGGAACCTTACACGGCCCGCGGGCCAGACGTTCCCCACCCTATACAGACCACAGCTATGCTATCAGGACCACACCAGCTTCACTTCACTAGGGCAGACCTTGAAAAAATGCTTAGAAACCCTGATCATGGCATCACATATCTGCCATACACTGTGAAGGAGAGAAGGAGGGATACGGAGAAGGGGGAATTTCTGAAGGTTACTGACGTTAGAACCGTGACCGGGACAGATGAAAACTTTCGAGTGCTCAATCAGGACACGGCCTTGAAGGGAAGCACTGCCCCTGACTGACCCCTCCCTCCCCTTCAGAGGGCTCCGGAACGATTTCCCAGCAGCCCCGTGTCATTCTGACAAGGTCCTGGTGGGGTCTCAGTGACCTCCCTCAGCAACATGCCCACACACAGGGTGGCAGCTTAAAGGATTTCCTGCCACCCAGATGGACAAAGGCTTACATCCAGACCCAGCTCCAGGGCACACATGAAATGAATATACTTGTACATGAAAAGAGAAAGGAATTCATTGCCTGAAAATTCTCATTAACTTCAATATGAAAATGACTGTATCTCAACAAAGTATTGAGTCTAGAAAAAATACTATACATTACGGAAGGATCAAATAATAAAAATTCATTCCTCTAATAGCATTAAATCTATGGCTTTTGAGAAAAGATTGCAATCCTTTTACATTTTATTCATTTCCTTTGGTTTTATTTTAGCATATAAGGGGGTCTGTCCTCATTAGTTGTGCAGAAGCAAGAAACTTACAATGAAGTTTTCATAGATGCATGTCATCACTAACCACGCGTTTGTTCAAAAGGCCCAAGTCTTCCTTTGGGAATCCCTTTCTTGGGCAATTCTGGATCTGTGCTGGGATCCCCCATTCTTTTTTTACTCCCCATATGAGACACCCACTAACAGGAGTCAAATTCTGCATAGATAAAGGTCAATGGCAGTCTGTTATAATTTCATATTCTCTCTCACAATATATCTCTAATGTTTTCCAAGTCTGATTCAAAATCTTAGGGTTGGAATGTATCATAAAAGTAATATACAACCCTGAGCTTATATACAATACTTTATTCTAGGTGCTTAACCAAGCATGCTCGGTAACACCACGTGCCTGGAGAAGAGAAACGGAATAAACCCACCAACAAATGGCTAATACTGGATCTTGGATGAGGCCAATGTGCCTAAAAGGTACATCAAAATAGTTTCTGTTGGAGATCATTAAAGTCTAAAAGGGATGAGAACTTCTTCAAGACTAAAGGAAAAAAAACAAACAAACCCCAAAACACCTTTCTTTGCTTACAGTCGTTCCCTGTCCAAATGTAACTATTTAATAAATCATAATGAATATAACCACAAAGTAACTCTGTTTCAAGAAAAGATGCAACACAAACTATAGTCAATAGGAGGTTTTTTTCTGGAAGAGGGGTCAGTATTCGGCAGCCAGCTCTCAGTGACGGGGAGAAAGCCTCACATAGAAACGCGGACTATCGTACAGAGAACCCTGGGAGCGCGGCCTTACCAGGTCTGTGGAAATGCTGGGGAGAGCGGGACGTGGTGGGAGTGTAGCTGTGGCGGCTGTACACCGGGGAGTTGATGGAGCCCTGGCTGGTGGACCGGTGCATCATCCGGTCCCGAGCGTCCTGGTAGCCCTGGAAACACAGTGCGAGAAAGCGTGGGCACACAGCGTGCACTCCGGCCACGGTCACGTTCAAGTGATGTCGGGTCCCACGAAAGCTACCCAGGGGCTCATGGATACACTTCAGGGCCCTGGTCCTTAAACATCACGCAGACGAGCATCCGTGGTTCATGCCTTCTGTTCAAGACCTGTCGTACTTGCATTTACCCCAATTCTGACAAGTAGGCATGACAGACTCCAGTGTTGGCAGAGCTCTGGGATAAGGGAGTCATTCCAATGACTACGTGTGTGTTGGGCTTTTTAGGCTTATGACGTTTGTTCACATACATCGTTTCATCAGACCTGCACAATAAGGAAGGCGGGACACATGCTATTGCTTCCCCTTGTTCCAGAAGCTTCCGAGAAGGTAAGAGACCCATGGGTACGAGTGTAGCTCTTACAGGCAGAGCCCGCCTCAGAGCCCACCTCCTGCTCCAATCTCAGCCCCTGTTCTGACCGCCAGCCCACAGTGTCCACAACACTCATCTGGTGACATTTTAAGCCGATTTTCCCAGAGAACAAGCTGGTGGTGGCCTCAGTCATTCTTTCGACTTTGGGAAACATATTCCAAGGAAATAATAAAAAAATATCTTTAAATGATCTTTAGAATTTACTCAAAGATATTTAAAATAACACCATTTTTAAGGAGAAAACTTTGTATGACATGCTTAGCAAGTTAGGGAGCAATTAAGTAAATGAGGGCACAATAACACCATCAGCATGTCACCCATGTCCAAGTCTAGAAAATAATGTATTAGGTATAAAGGGCAAAAAGCCCCACGCATCAACATAATATATCGCTATTTAAAGGATGACGAGAGTACTAGAATGCTTGGCATTTCAGGAATTTGTTGACCCATGAAGTTTCTGCTTACACAGTAGAAGGTGGGAAGCGTGTGTGAGCAATGACTATGTTAACACCTCAGCACCCAGGGCTGCGTGAAATCTGAAAGCACATGGCAAGAGGCTTTGGCTTGATCCTAACGGGCTGTCACAATAAATCAAATAAAAACAACAACGAAACAAAAAGTCCCCAGATAATGTGCCTGAATCTTGCAACCATTCAATAAGAGAAGTCAGTTCTTCATAACTTCAGCTGTAATGATCAGAATGCTAATAGAAATTGATTATTCACAGGCCGCAGTCACAGACCATCAGAATACTACCGAGTTTTTCCTGTATCAAGTTATAGCAATAACTTAAGATCAGTTTAGTTTTATGTAGAAGATCCAGAAAGTTGCTTGGCTTTGAGACAAGATTATTGATTTTATTTATTGTTATTTTTAGGTGGGGCTAGATCTAACTCCGGAGGAGTTTGCTCACTGGATACATAAGGAAATGCAAAATAATAGAAAGCACAATAGACACACAGTCCCTTGGTTATTAGCTGTAATGGCTACAATGAAAGAAAGGGCTGGGGCAGACTTGGTGCTGGACCATGCTCGGGTCTGGGCTGGTCTGAGCTTAGGCCACTAGTCTCAGAGCCACCCCGCAAAGGAAAATTATGCAGGGACGACAGAAAGCCACTGGTCACCAATTAGGTAGTGAATGTGGGGGAGGGTAAACCTAGAAACTCCTGACACTGGGATGTGGGGTACAGTGTGGGGGAGTTGTTATATTTTGGAGATCGGTACTACAGCCACTGTAAAGTCTGTTTACCCAGAGAAGGGGGAAAAAATAATTTATTTTAGGCTAAAAGGTGTGGGCTCCTATGAAGGTGGCTGTTCATAGGACACACTATGACCACTGTTGGCCATTTCAGATAATCCAGTCTGCTAGGATTTGGGTCAGTAACTATGGATAAGGGGAGAGAGCCTCACGTTGGGACAAGTGGCCTCACTCCCTGTAGACCTTTCCTACCACTCAGAAGCACAGGCTCAGGCCATAGGCTGATTTTACCCCACAGTCTCCATGTAAAGAGAACTTTACTGCTGTGTATTATAACCATATCTTACCTGCGAGGAAGCCTACATCCTATATAATAAAAGGCTAATATACAAATCGACCGAACGGCAGAATGACTGGTTGCTATGATGCACACTGACCACCAGGGGGGCAGATGCTCAACGCAGGAGCTGCCCCCTGGTGGTCAGTGCGTTCCCACAGGGGGTGAACCGCTCAACCAGAAGCTGGGCTCATGGCTGGAGAGCACAGTGGTGGTAGCCTCTCTCGCCTCCGTGGCAGTCAGACATCCCCCACGGGCTCCTGGACTGCGAGAGGGTGCAGGCCAGACTGAGGGATCCCCCCTCCCCCCAGGTGCACCAGGCCTCTAATTCATCATAATCTTGCGCACAGTTTTTCTATTCTTTTATTTAATGTCTTTTCCCCCAAATCCTAGGCTAGGACAGGTCCAAGCAACTCCCCAGCTCCACCCACTAGAAGTTTCAAGAATGGCACTTACTTCTGCGGATGGAGTAGGAGACAAAGTCCTTGGCGACTAGAAGAATAAGAGAGAATTAAAAATCACTATGTTTATTAACTTGTCAGTTGTCAGTGTTGTATGTCAGCATCACCTGGAAACAGTATTCCAAATACACGCGCCAGCACCCCTTGCCTGCCCCCGTTCCTGATGCAGTGAGTTGAGAGTGGGGCTCGGCAGGCACACAGTTCCCGGGTGACTGTGGCGCATGTTTCTGCCTAAGAACCACGGGTTTTGATAAATACATGTGGTTGAGCTAGAAAAATGGGAGTTATTCCCCCTCTATGCTTAACCAGTGCTGTTTACTGCTTTGAGTTACAGTGTCTACAGGATTCAGTGAACATGATTATTAACCAAATGATAAGCACAGCAATCACATACAATGGGTTGATGACCGAAACAGGCCTGTAAGGACCAGGTCTGTGGCATCCTGCCCTGGTGGCCTTGCCAACCTTACCACCATTCACCTTCAGGCTCCGCCCTAGCCCTGCTTTCTAAGGCACCCAGAATTTCAAGTTTACTCCTCCGGTGTTTCTAGAATGGCAGTATAAGGATTCTATGAAGGAAGTGTTAATAACTGAAGGAATAAATACATCATCAAGTTGCTCCTACAGCTGCATTTGAGTGGCCGCAGGTGCAGCTACGCCTATTTGACCACTAGATGGCACTACGTGAAAACGGATATCACTTTCCCTGCCCAACCAACCATTTCAATTGCAGAGTAAAACCCAGATCGGAAAATAAACAACAATGAACAATATATGATATTTCTAAATAAACAGGAATAGGACTGTAAGTAAATATAATTACAAAATAAATATTATGTAATAATTGTGAACAAATTAAACAAAATCCCATTTTCATGCCTTTTCTTCATCTAAGATCGCACGGCACTGTGTGCTGTTACATGTACAGTCGTTTCCACCTTGGTTGAACGGCTGATTTCAGACCAGAAATTGAGTAACGTATATCTGAGTGAACTCAAACTACTGTGTACGTGATTCCGGTTTAATAACAGGGGAACAAATTTGGAAGGAAGAATAATTTAGTCCAGGGGAAATACAGCAGAGCCCAGAGACCTGGGTAGGAGGTGACAGCAGGAAAATCCCAGCCCTGGCGGGGAGGGGGGAGGCCCCTGGGCTCAGTGGCGCTGGCCCAGCAGCAGGATGGTCGGCTGGGAAAGCATTAGCACACCCCTAGGGGACAGGTAAAACCACAGTAACAACGGTCACGGCTGAATATTCACCGCCGGCCTCGCTCTATGTTAACTGCTACAAAAGGTTAGTTCATATACATGAGCGTTCACAGATAATACATTGTTTAGATATGATATATATTAATCTTGAGCTGGTAGTTAATTTAACCCTCACTGTCACCTGGAGGGAGATTCTGTCATGACCCTGTTGTGCAGGTGAAGAAACTAGGTCACCATGGTTGTCACATGGCTAACGTCATGCAACCAGCATGTGCAGTCCCCAGGTTACGCCGGGTGATTTGATTCCAGAACCCTGGCGCATACGCCTGTATTATATCGTGGCACCATCTCTCGAAATTCTTCTATTTTTGCACATACTAATTATCACCCTGTGTTAAAAACTGCAGCTGTCAAAATTGCAGGGTGTACTCTCTCTCCTCATGATCCCCATAAACATAGTTCAGCTGGCCCCAAGACCAGACCTCCCCACCCCGCCACCCCCGCCCAGAAGACCCTCCCTGCCTTATTCCTTCTGGCAGCTCACAGACTCCCCTGTGAGCTTGGCCTCCTTCTCAACAGGCCAGCTCCTCTATCCTACCACCCGGTACGAATGCTTACTCATCCTTCCCCTGGTTTTCGTGTGGTTGGTCTGCTCCCCTGCCTCTCTGTAACCTCCTGAGGCCAAGCACAGGTTTTTGAGGACCTTAAAGCACCTGGGATGGAAGGCTGTGAATAATGTGCGATCAAAAGGACCCTCTGACTGGCCTGGATTCCAATCGGTAGTTCTTATACACATGACAAAAGAGACGTAAGCTGTTGCACGACTCGAAACTTGTAGGAACCTCTTACCTCCCCCTGGCTCTGTCTCTCCTGCTTGTCATCATAGCCGGAAGTGTAGAAAGGCTCATAGGTAATAAGATCTGGACGTTCGATATCATAAATTGCCTTGACCTTGGGAATGGCTGCTAAATCCTTGTAATCCAGGATTTCGTTGTCCACTTTTGCCTGGCAAAGAGCAGAGAGAAAGGTTACTCTGCAGTCTCACCTCCGGGGAACTGCTAGTTGTGCTATTCATTACGTGCTCAAAAAGTGACAACCTTAAAAACAGACAAAAACAAAACACCTAGCTTAGCACAGGTGAACTCTAGAAAGTTGCCCTTTATATATTAATCACATTAAATCTATAAGTCACCAAAAGCTTAGGAAAAAGTCTATATGGAATTCATCAAGTACAGAAGCCTGTACACCTTCAGGGTATTTCCCTAAATTTACTCCAGAGAAGGAAAACTCCCACCTGGCTAAAATCAATAACTGCATATTTAACCAATAACTAAATACTTAAATACCTCGGTGGCAGAATTGAAGAATACTCAATATAAAGTGTATAATTTGCCCTGGCCCGTGTGCTCAATGGTTAGAACGTTGATCTGCACACCAAAAGTATCTCAGATTCGATTCCTGGCCAAGGGCATGTACCTGGGCTGCAGGTTTGATCCCTGGCCCTGGTCGGGGTGTGTGGAAGCAACCATACAATGTGTTTTTCTCATATTGATGTTTCCTTCTCTCGCTTCCTCCCTCCTTTCCATTCTCTAAAAATCAATGGAAAAAAATATCCTCAGGTGAGGATTAACCAAAAATAAATAAATGAATAAATGAATAAATGAATAAATAAATAAATAAAGTGTATAATTAATCCCCAAATATCTAGCTGTAAGCTAGGTAGAATAGTTTTTAAGTCCTGCATCGTATTTCTGCACGTTATGGATCATCTACTTGATAGCGCAGGATGATCAGGTTCACAGATAAATTTAAGTTCCTGAAGGAGTACATGATTGAGAAGGCTGATCTACAAAAATGAAAATGGTCTCAGAAGAGAAACAGAAGTCGTTTTGAATCGTTCCATTTTGCATTATCCATCCACTATGACGACGGGCTACCGCGCCTGTCCCGGAAGTCCCTTCCGGAAGTGGAGACTTACATAGATAGTGTGGCCCGGGGACCCTGGGATGCTGGAGCCTGGTCTGGAATAGATGCTTTCGGAGGAAGTCCTGGTGGGCTGTGAAACAGACAGTGACGTGTAAGATTTCAGGTCATGGCTGCAGATTCAAGACTGAGCTGAGTCCCTAAGCTTTGCTCAAAACCAAGCTGGTTAAGAAAGGAAAGATTTGTAACTTTACTGAGTAACCTGGAGAGGAAGGTGGATGGATAGCTAGCTGCGCAGTCAGACGTGAAAGTGCAGGGGGTGGGGGCTCTACCTTCTCTCCCCTGTGCCCTACAGGTCCCAGCTCTGCCTGCAAGCACGTTTCTCTCTGTCTGCATTGCCACAACCCCCTGCCACCACCTCCGCATCTCGACTGTGACCATGACCTCCTCTGTGGGGTTCTGCCTTCGTTCTTGCTCTTTTTGAATCTACTTGGTACCCAGTGGCCCGAGAGGCCTTTAAGAACATAATTTGGATCATCACCATCCTGCTTTGGCCACAGTGTCCTCTTAGAACAAAATCACAGTCCTGGGCCTCACTCAGGATTTGGTCCCTGCTGTTCTCTGCTACCCCATTGCTCACAGGACATGGTGCATGCTCAGGGCTCTTACCTCGCTGCTCCCTCTGTCTGAAATGCCCTGAGCCCCAATGTTACTTAGTTGATTTTCCCCCCTCCTTCAGGCTTAGCTTAAATGTCACCTCCTCAAAGAAGCCCTCTCAGATTTTTCAATCCGGAGCTGATTGCCCTGGTTATTTTCTCATAGTGCCACTCTTCTCCTTCAGGAATAAAATGTATAACTTCATGGTTATTGGTTTCCTTGCATCATGCCTATCTCCCTCATTAACTTTAGTTGTGATCTCTGTCCACATAGGGTTTATTTTTTCACAGTATATGCCCAATGATTTGCACAAGTACAAAGAGGATGCACATATCTGTTGAGGGAATGAGCTAGAATGAATTAATTTTAAACAAACACTCTGTGTGTGGGCACTTGACTTATATTAAAGACATAATTTGAGCCCAGTTACACCGGTCAGCCGCTAGGGAAGATAAGAGAAAAACTCCTCTTTAGAGCAGATGTTTAGAGAACCCTGTGGTGACAGGGGCGGGAGGGACATGCATGAGCCGGACTCACTGCCTCGTACCGCAGCTCGGCCCCTTCTGGAAAAGGCCTGGTCTCGGAGGACCTTCTCTCCCTGTAGCTCTGTCTTGGGGAAGGTAAGTTCTAGATCTACTTTAGGGAAGTTTCCACTGCTGTTTAGCACCTGGAATAGGAATGTCACCGAGTGAAAAGGACTCCCAAGAACCAGGATATGGCATCACTAAGTAACTCAGCTCTGAAATGGTGAGAGCTCCCCCCCCCAGCCCCCCTCCCGGCCCACACAAGGCCAGCAGTGACCGGACTCGCTCTGACAGGAAGCACTGATCGTCTCAGCCAGGTCTCCGGTCTCTGAGACAGGAGGGCGGGTGGGGGTGGGGACTCACACCGTGCACAGGTGGGCCCGTGCCAGGCTCAAGGCGCCTGCCCCTCCCCGAAGGCCTGCCATGTGTAAGCACTTTCCTTCTAGTTACAATTTTCCATCCACAGGCATGTTGCAATATGAGAGAATGCCCCGATCTGAGTACATTGAGAAGGGATTCACATAATTACACTACTCGCAAGTCCGTTTCCTTGATCCATTTCCTAATCAACACACAGAAGTGACACCGAGGCCAGCCCTGCATTAAGAAGAGACGCCAGCCTGGGTAAAGCTGAGCAAATGCGCCCCCCTGCGGGGCACACATGAGCCACAGGCTGTCCTCAGTTTCCAGTGACCTGGAGCTACTATTGGCCAAACCCAATGTCAAAGTGAAACCTCTTAAGGAACAACAGGAGAATGCTAAGAGCAGCTAATAGTTATGCGCACAGTAAGTGCGGCAGGCCTTGCCAGGCTGGTCTCATTTAACCATTCAATAGCCCCGTGAGGCCGGTTGCTTCCTCCACAGATGAGGAAAAAGGACGCATGCTCCAAGCCACACAGGCAGGCAAGTGTCAGGATCTGAACCCGGGGGACAGCCCAAGCTCTTCATCCTGCACTAAAGTTACCCCCGAGCATAAGGTAACTGGGGCCATTTATTTCCCATCAACATAGCTATGGGACAGGGGAGGTGGAAAAAAAGAAAAATGAGATCAAGTAGCAGAAAAGAGTGCCTGCAAATGGAAAATACTTTTATTGCCACTAGCTCCCCATGCTGGGTGGGGTGAGGACCCTGCTCTAGCGCTTTGTGCTGGGTGGGGTAGGGACCCCACACTGGCTGGCTGTGCTGGGTGGGGTAGGAACCCCATACTGGCCGGCTGTGCTGGGTGGGGTAGGAACCCCACACTGGCCGGCTGTGCTGGGTGGGGTAGGGACCCCACACTGGCCCGCTGTGCTGGGTGGGGTAGGGACCCCACACTGGCTGGCTGCACTGGGGTGGGGTGAGGACCCCACACTGGCTGGCTGTGCTGGGGTGGGGCAGGGGAGGATGCAGGACAGTCAGATGTCTCCAGTTACTGGCGTTGCTATGACAAAGGCCTGTTTTCATGAACAGCATCTAGGACACCGTGTGAATGACCACGTGCACACTGAGCCTGAGGGTCTCTCCCACGTTCCTCATCCTGACTTTTTGCCAAATGTGGGTCAGGGATTCTTTCTGCCTTTGCTGTAACAATGCACCTGGGCTGGCTCCGCAGTGCTCTGTTCTCTCCTGCCCTGCGTGTGCTCACAGGAACACAGCTGGAGAACACGAGTGCACGTCGGGAGGGTCTCTAATGCTCTCTTCCCTGGAAGAGACGAGGCCCCGTGGCTGAGCCAGCCTGTTTCCGCTCGGTCTCTCTCGGCCTTGCTCCCTCACTGGATCAGATGGTCCAGTGAGCTATGTCAGTGTTCTCAGAAGCATCTACCTGGCTCATATACTAATATATTGCTGGGTTAAGGGTTTAAGAGTTATCCACCAACTTGAATTTTTGTTGTCTCATTTGATTCTTTACTGGTAATTCAGATCAGAATTACTTCCAATCTGTATACCCCTGCCCAAGAGTCTCTGATTCCAAAGTAAATATTTTAGAGTTTTAGAATCAGATAGTTTTCAAGGTCAAGTCAACGTCCACCACATCCACCCAGGCTCGGGCTCTTGCTGGAGATCACTGGCGCGCCGTGTGCGTCCTCGGACTCCTTAGCGATGTCTGAGAAACGCTCAAGTCTCCTGGGGGTTCAGCACGGCTCTTCCTTTCATTGCGCTCACCACTGTTTGCTTCTGCCTCATCCCCATCTCCTGACCTCGCTGTGACAGTCACTTCCGCAGGCATCTTGTGTATGGGTGGACTACAGTCTCCCTTGCCTATTTTCGTACAATAGCCCTTCTCTGCTTTCCTGTCTAAAATGAACTAATGGGATAAAACACAACTTTGTATCCTGTAATATAGCGAGGTGAAAAGGCTAGTTCAAAATCTTGGCTCTACTGGTTGTGTGACATTACATGAAGTTTTCTTTTTCCTCTCTCTCTCTCTCTTTCTCTCTCTTCCTTGGACTTCAACGTCCCCATTTATAGAATGGAGGAGAGGGTAGGAACAGCCCCCACTTCACAGGGAGGAATGAGACAGTACATCTAAAGCTCAAGCATCTTGCCTGGCACTTCCCAGACATCTGACGCTAGACTGGGTTTCTTAGCCAGTTAATCTGAAACATGAAGGACGGTGCTGACTCTGTTCTGCTCAAGGGCGGACAGTCCTTTACAACGTGAGCTGCGTGGACCAGACTTCCCTAGACCTCAACGCAGCTGCCACACGTAGGCGGCTCCATCAGAACTCAGATGTTAAGTAATGTATCGCAGGCCACGGGGCCGCGGTCCCACCTGGAGCCGACAAGTGCCCTTCCCGTCTTGAGAAGGCCCCTCAGAGGTGGTTCTGTACCCTCCGAGGCAGTGCCGTCCTGCCTAGGGCTCAGCGCCGGTAATTAACGCCCTTCTGTGCATCTGGCGATGACCGGTGACCTTGCCCGGGCCTGTCTCATCTGCCAGGACAGGGTTTGGCTGGCTGCCCTTTGACCTGCGCTCAAGGCTGAAGTGCATGCGGGATCGCTGCTTTCTGTCACATTCCCTCGTGGCCCCTGAAGTGTGTTTGCTCAATCAGCAGAGATTAGAGGTCTCTCCCTTAGGACGATCATAAAAGTACTTTGAAGAACGGAACTATTATCTTAGAGTTTCCATCTTCAATATTTGGAATTTTACATTTTGATTCTAAAGATCTAGAACTTTAACATGTTGCATTTTAAATAAACATCTTGTTTATTGTTCAAAGAACCCCTTTTCCTCTTCCTGCTGTATTTTTCCTCCTAATTAACACAAAACCTGCTGAGTGAGGGTCTCTATCCATCAAACATCATCAAATGGCCCAGAGCTGTCTCCCAACAGAACCGCTCAAATCCACTCAAACGGAAACACGTGTCAACCTCAAAAGCACAAACTCCTGACATGCTTTCCTTCTTTAAAAATCCCTTCTTTACCGCTAACTTAACTCTACGTCACCCCATTGGGCTGTGACAAAAGTTTACTGATGATCCGCATTTCTGCAGATGATCCTTGCGCGCCATTATTTAACCTGAGTTACTATTTCAACCCACTCAGCTATCCAGGCTAACAACAGAGACCCAGAAGTTACCACATGCATTTAACAACCCACTGGGCCAACAGCCTTTGTTTCTGGAATCCTCTGTGAAAGTTATGACGAACAAAATGACTCTCTTGCCTACATTATAAATGAAGATAATGTCAAATATTTCCCCCCTGCGGCATGCCCACAGAGACAGGAAACAAGGACCGTGACGAAGCTGTCGAAGGCATATGCCATTTACCAGCTTTTCTTTAAGCACCTTTTCCTTCAGCTTTGCAGAAAAAAACAACTTGAAAGCACAGCTGGAAAAATCCAGTTCTTTGGCCAAAAGAAGAAAAAAAAGAAACAGACACAGAAAAGGGGAGCGGGGAGGGGGGATGGGGAGCGAGGGAAGGGTGGAGAAGGCATACAGATATAGAAAAGGTTGTGAATGGCTGTGACCTCTCAGAGTATTTTTCCAATAAGATTAGCCAAATCACTTCATTGTATTTGGCAACATAAGATCCTTCTAGTTGTATGGGCAGTCCTCACTCAATCTCTGGTGAAGAAGGGGCCTGTATAACCTACATTTATTTCCTTAGCAAACTGTCAAGCACTCACTTTTGATTTCAATAAAGATTTTTATTTTCCTCAAAACAAACAAACAAAAATAACCCCACCAACAAAGAGAGGTCTTACCAGTAGACTAAGTAGTTCATTTCAAGGGGAAAGAGAAAAAAATGGCATTTGATCACTAACGGCAGATGCTTGAAAACGCACATCTTTCTGTTTTCTGTATGAAATTTTTGTGTAAAAAAAAACAACACACCCTCTAACCACCTTTCAGCTGATTCCCTCTATGCGTTGACATTGTCCATCTGACCTACCATTCAGAGGGCAGAGTCAGACTGAAAATTACACTGAAGATATATGCTTCGACTCCAGCTCTTGTCATCCTTCAAATATTGACCATTAAAAACAAACAAACAAACTTACCAGAGCTCTGTCTGGCGAGAGGGCAGAGAAACGACATTTTCCATTTACTTTCGATTATGGCCCCACGCACGCCTCGTCCAGTCTTAGAAGGCGAGTCCGGCAGGCCCCTCGCTGCCCCTGCCCGCCCCACTCAGCAGGAGCAGGATGCAACAACTACTTCATCTACTTTGCATTCACCCAAAGCCATGCTCTAAGAAGGGGAGGCACTACAGGCAGCTGGCAACCAGATGGGACAGATCTTATGAGCACCTACGGGACACCTACTGTCAGAAGGAGACTGACACCTTACGCAAAGTGCTGCTGAGGTTGACAGTACCTGCCTTGGGTTTTTGTTGACGTTCACTAGACAAGGCGGTGGTCGCTGCAGAAGAAGGAATACTTTTAAAACCTGCAAACGCTGACTCTCCAGAAAGGGTGAGACCAACTACTTTGGAAATAGGAATCTGTGTTTGAGAGGAAGCAGGAGGGGCCAAAGGGCACAAACCCCCTTCTCTGGAGAGTTTCACAGATGCCATCAGCCTTCACTACAGCCAGGAGGCCTCACTGTCTCTCCAGCATCCATCGTGATACCTCCACATCCTGATGGATTGTAAAGACCAGCAAGAACAAAACATTCAAACAGAGCGAAAGCTGGGAATAATGCAGCATGTATTGTAGCGACCTTAATAAAACAAAAATCCACAATATGATTTCCTTGTTCTAGACATACATAAGGCCCTAATGAGCTCCTTTAAAAAAATATACACATGAGCCCCGGCCTGTGTGGCTCAGTTGGTTGGAGCATCGCCCCATGCACCGAAGGATTGCTGGTTGGATTCCCAGTTAGGACACATGTCTAGGCTGTGGTTCAATCCACAGTGGAGGCACATACGGGAGGGGAGGCTACAGATCAATGCTTCTCTCATACATCAATACTTCTCTCTCTTTCTCATTTCTCCCTTGCCCTTTCTCTAAAATAACCAGTAAAACATAAACTTGGGTGTGGATTAAATATATATATTTATATAAAATACACACAGGGTATTTTGTATACAGGGTTGGGCAAAAGTAGGTTTACAGTTGTTGGTATGGAAAATAATACAGTGATAAATAATAATACCAGAATAAACTCTGTTTTGCGTACTCAGAACTGTGACCCTATTTTTGCCGACCCCTGTGTTACAGGTTTGTAAGAGCGTATGTTATGACAGGTGAATGTTAGTTTCAAAAGAAACAAAAATCTCACATCCAGTTTGTATGGCAGCCCTTTCATGCTCTAGACTCCAAAGCCACAGCAGAGAAGCCCACTTTTAGAATGAAAGCAAGTGTCCCCTCGAGTTCTTCCAAAGGTGGTCCCGGGAACATCATGAGCTCTGTCTACAGTGAATGGCAGCAGGAACTGCAAGCGCTCAGTACTGAGTGTGACCTATGGACCCAATCTGCTCTTCACATCCAGCTCTTCAGAGGCACGGGGTGGAGGGACCTCGGCCAAAGGCCCGTTTTCTCAGGCCCCAAACTGTCTACAGCTCCAGCTTTCTGTGAAGGAGCCACAGGTGACTTGATATTAACGGCTGGATAACGGGGATCAGATGTCCCCTTTGCATAACAGGATAGGAAGAGAGAAGTTACTCAAGACTGGTCTCTCTCTCTCTCTGACCGACCACTTCTCGCCATGTTCCGCATCTCTTAAATGTAAGGGTCTGGTGCAAACCAAAATACTTCCCACTTGATGGTGGTCTTTCCCTCCAAGTCACGAAGAGGCATCACCTGGTTGCAGCCTTAGGCTGGTGAAATAGAACACTCTGAGTTATAAAGTGTCCTATTGGGGGGCAGACACCCCAAAATGATCGAAAAAGCCCCTTCTTGCCGAGCAGAGGCACTCATTCTGAGCACTCTCACAATGGGGACGATGTTTGGCTCACGAGACTACAATTCCACTTTATGGGAAACCCCACCGCTGGAGCTGAAGCGTTAGGACAGAATGAAAGTCACATGACAAGCCCGCGCTGGAGGCACCCAGCATCGCGGGCCAATGCAACACCCCGAGGCCTGGAGTGTGCAGGGAGCCCTGCCGACGGCCTGTGCAGCTGGGGGCTGGCTCCATTCTGCCGACAAAGCAGCTTAGGGGTTGATGTCTGGAAGATTTCCTTCCACTTTAGAACTCGATACATCTAACTGCGTTTCAATTCATTCCAAGGAGAAGTTTAAACCGAAACGCCCCTCCCCCTGAGTGCGGGCCTGGCAGGCCAGGGCAGAGGCGCCCGCGGAGCCCAGGCGGGGGCGGCACTGCCCTCTGGCGTTGCCGGCAGAGCCACGGATGGGCTTTGTCTGCGCAAAGGTGGGTGTGGAGGGTACCTTTGTCGTTCAACAGGCCCAGGTTTCCACTGATTCTCAGAGACGCCGAGAGATGGCCGCATCTGGGCTGGGAGCACCATCTCCTGCCTCACTGCTCATCTGTGGAGCTGGCGGCATGCTCCCTGCTTCTGTGGGACCCCGGACGGGTCTTGCTGCCAGCAGACTTAGCCAGCATTTAATGCGCTCCTCTCTCTGTCTTCCCAGCTTCCTCTCTCTCTCCCCTTGTGCAATAGTGGAAAGAACATGAATTATGGGTTCCCATCCCAGCCCTTCCACTTATCAGTGGGTAACTCTCGGGAAGTTACTTAACTACGATAGGTGTCAGTCCCTCCACCTGTAAAATGGGAATAAGGATAGCTCTCACACAGGAATGCGCTGAAAGAGCGGATGAGAGTGCAGGTAAATCGCTTAGCCTTTGAAGAACAGGTGCCTGGTCTCATTTGTTTCTTCTCCTAATTCACTACCTCTTTATGAGCCAAACCACTCCCTACCCACGCCTATGCCCAGCACCATGCTTTCGCTGTTCCCTTCTGGGCACCCCTGTCTCGTCCAGCCTCGAGGAAGTGCCCCCTGCACCTTTTTGCTCATCTGACCCGCCCTGATCGATGCGATCCACTTCCTGTGATATGTTTCCATAATTATTTACCTATCTGTCTGCTCTTCCCGACTGGTCTACGTTATAGCATCCAGCCCACACTACGCCTGGTGCTTGGCAAATTATTTGTTCAATGAACAAACGTGTGAACACGGGTAGCTTCTAAGGCGTCTGCTTTAATCAAGACAACGCTGTAGCCACTGCTCTACAGGAAAAGGCCGATCAGAGAAGACAGCCAGAGTCAGACGTGAGGTGCACTCGGTGGGGTGAGAGGAAGCGGGGGGCCCGGGCGTTACGTGGGAGAAGCAGCACGGGAGGGAGAGCGGCAGAAGCCTGGCCACACACAGTGCCAACCTGCAGCGACGGGGACCGTCCTGTGCGTCGGATCAGACTTTTGGGATAAAAGAAATCGGAGGGAGAATGCCGAGTGTTTGGCGGCTGCCGTGAAACAGGAAACAAAGGGAGAATGAAGAGACATAAACTCAATTCGGAAACACTAGAAAAACGCCCTGGGGAAAACAGATTTGACAGTAAACAGCAAGGGTCGTCGCTTTAGTGGACGTGTATGAATGTGTATGTTTGGGGCCCGTGTTTGAAGCATATTAACTAGTCTCCAAGATGCAGCATAGTTGCCTACGTTCCACCCCCATTTATTTTGGCTTAAATATCCCCTATGACAATGGTTCTCAACCTTCTGGCCCTTTAAATACAGTTCCTCATGTTGTGACCCAACCATAAAATTATTTTCGTTGCTACTTCATAACTGTAATGTTGCTACTGTTATGAATCGTCATGTAAATATCTGATATGCAGGATGGTCTTAGGCGACCCCTGTGAAAGGTTTGTTCGACTGCCAGAGGGGTCGCGACCCACAGGTTGAGAACCGCTGCCCTATGAAGTGGAAGAAGCCAGTGAAGCCATTGAGAGGTGTCCCTTTAAGAATCTGTTGTCACAAACACCCCCTGTGAGTTTTCCAACATCAAGAATGTGGCTCACTCAGTGGTGCTGCTGAAAGACTCTAAAACATTTTCCTTTTGCTATGGTAACCGCACTAAGGGGACACCCGGTGAAAGGCCTGGAAATCTGGGCTGGCGATTTGTGACCTCAGACACACCCATCAGAGAGCACAACATGCATTCCCTCATTCAGACTCCAGCTCCCCTGTAGGTCTCACCACGTCGGCATGTACCCCACTCGGGGCCCATCGGGACCACTTCCCCTTGGAGGTACGTCACTCTCCTCACTACTGACGTCCCAAAGGTGACCGAGCCGAGGGCGGCCCTGGCCTCGCCAGCGGTAAATGTGGGCTCTAGGGGAGGAGCTTTGGAATTCTCTGGTAAAGCTTCAAGAAATGAAGGAGAAACAAGAGCCCCCTTGGCTAGAACGGGTGGAATTAGTCACTAGTTGTTTTCATAAGCTTATCCAGAGAGTCCCATCAAGATGCATTTAAAAGCGTTGATTTAAAAAAAAAAAATCATTTTAGTAACACCATCTGCAAACTCAAGGATTCCTTCCTTCAAGAGAAAAGACCCCATTCCATGCAGTGTGGCCTCATTAGCATTCTTGCCTTTGTCTCCCACAGACTTCATAGGGGTTGAAGTAAAAAGATTATTCGAAAGACAGTGCAAACCACTGGCTACTTGGGTGGTTTCTGGGCAGGGTCCCCACGCCATGTTGTGAATTTTACATTTTTATGATAAAAGTGACAATAAGCACCATCTTTAACATTCTAGTAGTTTATAAAGATACCCCGTTGCCATAGCATCCGTGGTTCCTCAAAGATCCCAGAATCTGGAGCCCAAACACAGGCCCAGCAGTGAGGGCTATACATGTGCTCAAGTTGACACTATATGTCAAACCAGAAACCCAAACCGTCCTGATACTGGGGCACATGATTTTTCAGTTTGTTTTATCTTTACTCAATTATTCTGAGAAAAAAGTGGCTTTTTCCCCTCCCCTTCAAGTGTGCTCCTATTGGGGTTACACATACAGCTTCTTATGCCTGTTAATGGCAGACTGTGGAGAAATGAGACCACACTCTAGTCTGGCCTTCAAAATAAATTCAGTCCATTCTCTTCCCTGAGACACCATGTGGATTAGTCAAACGCCAGCTTTTTCAAGGGCACCGCTCAGTTAGCTAAACGGAGGGACTGGGGCCTGGATCCCATCTGATTATTGCTCAGGTGAAAAACTGGGGGTGTCTGAACAGGATACAGATCCCGATAATGACCTGACCACTGTGTAGACCCTTTGCTTCGGAAACAAATAAAATTGTGTCCCCTGGTGGCGTTCTGAGATGGACTAAGACCGGTGGGCTTTAGGAGAGAGAGATAAGAGGATCCATCCTTTTGCCCGTGTGCTAGGTGGTCTAGGATAGTTACCAGAACACTTTTAGGGTATCTAAGAGTTAAGTTCTAAAGCCGCCCAGCACACATGTCCACACTGCCACACCTGGCCTCGTCACTACTTCCCCAAACCATCAGCGTTTGGAGATGGAGGCTCCCGGGTGAGGCTGGATGTGAGAGGGTAGTCAGATGTACCGAGAGCTGAGCACTGGATGTGGAGTCTGAGCTGGAGTGCTGCATTATGGACTAAGCATAAAAATGTCCGGCAAGGAGGTCACCAGATGTTGGAACTAGGACATCATGAATCATTTTTCTTCACATCTGGAGGATTTGACGTTTCACTTGAATGCTTTCCTAGGAACCTGACTAGTGAGGCAAGGCTTCCTTGGTCCAACGCAAGCACTTGGGACAAAACACACACAATCAATGTAAGGTAGGAGGGACCCTCCTTCCCTGGCCAAAGGGCCTTTCAGCTTGGTCTGCGATAGAGGAAAAAACTCACGGCCACGTGATTTCACCCACACTCCCGCCCCAAGAACCAGCCACTAGGGAACACATGGCTTGCCAATGCACCTGCCATCACACATCTCGAATGATGTCCTTACCCGCAGCTTTTCCTCCGTCTTGGTAGACTGCTTACAGTCGGGATGCCAAACGGTAGAACCTGGAAAGACATAAGGCACCGCTAAGAGCAGGGGAAATAGAACAGCGCCCTGGGTCTGTTAGAACTTGTACAAAGGGTTCATCCCTCTCTCCCCAGCACAGGGGAGAGCTGGAGCCCTGCGCCACGTGACCCAGGACCAATCCAAACTCCGGGAGAATTTCCCTCACCTTGTCGGAGCTTGCCCGATTAAGGTCAAGATTCCTTTAAAAAATGTTCTCATTGATTTTAGAGAGAGAGGAAGGGAGAGGGATAGAGAGATAGAAACATCAAGGAGAGAGAAATATTGATCTGCTGCCTCCTGCACCCCCCACAATGGGGATCGAGCCCATAACCTGGGCATGTGCCTTGACCTGGAATTGAACAGTGGCCTCTTGGTTCATAGGTCAGTGTTCAACCACTGAGCCACACCAGCTGGCAAGGTCATAATTCTTGACCGCAGAGATGACTAGCTGGGCATAAGTGTTTTCATGCAAGGGATATGTAGTTCTTGACTGAGTGTTTTATTTCCTGACCATATTATTATCCTTTAAAAGTATTGTCTGTGTGCTTACTGCAAGCTGCATTTATTTTCAGAAATAGAAGCCATCAGCATGTTTACATTACATCAGAACAACCAGCAGTTTAGATGAGGGAAATGAAGTGCAACCAGGTCGCCTACATTCAGGAACAAAACTCACTGAATTTGTTGTTGATCCAGTTATATATACGTAGTCATCTACCCAGATACGGGATATCGGACCAACGAGTAGAAAGGCGGACAGTTATGATACAAATCCAAAAGTTTCCTTCATCTTTCAAACTTTTACCTAACTTAAAAAAATATTCACTGTTAAACTAGAGAAGCTATTACTTACGTGTCATTTTCTGTTTCTGGGTCAATGTCTCCCTTTCTCGGGGCACAAATATTTTTAAGGATGGTCCCAGAACAAAGCAAAACACGTATATCTCCTAGGAAGCTGTTATCTTGTAAAAATCCAAGCCTGCATGTATAATTTTGTATGCCCAGATATATATGTCCTTTATAAATTATGGCCAAGACCTACACATAAGGGCATGTTCAAATGTGGGGATGGGCGGGAGAACCAGAAGGAGCACTTAAAAAGATTCAAGCAAATAGAGTTGCTAAGTTGAAGGCAGTGAGTAAATGATATGTGTGTAATAAGAGTCTATGAATACGAGGCTATCTACATTTTGTTGTCGAAATCTTTATCTCTTCAAACAGCAATCTGTTTGTACTTGAAAAGACACCAAATTAACCTACTTCTTCAGTTATTTTATACAACTGAGTTATTTTTTTTTTAAAATATATTTTATTGATTTTTTACAGAGAGGAAGGGAGAGAGATAGAGAGTTAGAAACATCGATGAGAGAGAAACATCGATCAGCTGCCTTCTGCACATCTCCTACTGGGGATATGCCCGCAACCCAGGTACATGCCCCTGACCAGAATCGAACCTGGGACCTTTCAGTCCGCAAGCCAACGCTCTATCCACTGAGCCAAACCGGTTTCGGCACAACTGAGTTATTTTATAAAACAGTGGTCAATGAATAGTGGTCTATCTTGCTTAACCCAGGGCCAGGGAAAAAAAATGAAGAAGAAGAAAGAAGAAAGGAGAAAGAAAAAAGAAGAAAGAAGAAGAAGAAAGAAGAAAGAAGAAGAAGAAGAAGAAGAAGAAACAACAACCAGACAGTCCCTTCAGCACCAACATTTACTCCAACGCTGCCTACAAAGCACAAGAAACCCTCTTCATGTGGAGACCCAAGGGCCACGGGTCAGGGCCGGGCCCAGGAGTGCATTCGCCGTGAAGGCCTGTTGATCGGGAGTCCTTGGCCAGAACCCCGGGCTTGCACAGTGTCCCACTGTCCCCCAGAGGCCAGGCACACAGCAACGTGACACAGAGAGAACATCAGGTGCCTGGGAAGATGAAACTGCTCCTTCTTCAAGGATGAGCCGAGAGGCAAGCAAAGAGCACCGCGCCCGCGAAGAGATGTACAACGATCCCTGGAATTCTGAACGCACTCCACCTGGGCAGATAGCTGCTCGTCTGTGGCGTGGATGTGCTGCACTTGCGCACATCTATTCAGCTCCGTCTATGCAGCTTCCAGGCCCAGGGCTGAGCCCAGAGCTCGAGTCTCAGTTCCCAGCAGACACAGGGGTTACACTCACTCGAGTCTTTGTTCTGAGGGCTGTAATTGACACACTAAAACCCACAACAAAGCCTGGAGACCAAGTGGAAACAAACCTACTCCATTCTGAAACGCAGTCACACCTGCAGATGCACAGCGTGTCCCCAGGGAAGCGAAGCCCAGATGAGTCCAGGGATCTGGGTTCTTGTCACTTGTCTTTATTGGGACCTTTAATATTCAGTGATTTTTTTTTTTAGGCAGAATTTTTCAGAGTACTCATCCTACAGCTAAGAGGATGTTTGGGTTGTTAATATCTCACATAGGCGGCATTTTTAAAGAGAGAGTAGCCGAAGCTTTGCTTTAATATTCCACAGTAATTTCTGCAGGCTTTTCTGGGTTGCATAAAAAAAAACTGAGAGTAAAGGAAACCACTCATTAAAAATTCACAGTATGCTCACTTGTATGTGGAATCTAATGAACAAAATAAACTGATGAACAAATAAGCCCAGAGACATGGAAGCATGGAACAGACTGACTAGTGCAGGAAGAGATTAACCAAAGAGCTTATATGAATACATGCATAACCCGTGGACACAGACAATAGCGCGGTGAAGGCCTGGGGTGGGGCAGGAGCCCGTGGAGGGGGGAGAAAGAGGGAGGGAAATGGGGGAACATCTATAATACCCTCAACAATAAAAGTAAAATTTAAAAAATATAGTGTTTGGTGCAAAGAGACATGAAAAATGACATCGAGAAGCAGATGAGACCCAGTAATTACCAACACTGAACGAGCAATAGCTCTTACGGTTCTTGCTAATTTTACTGATAAGCCCTTGTCTAGTTAATGACTCTTTTACAGCTAAAAATAGTGAACTGCTCGCACAGATGGGACTGTTCGCCTGGCAGGAAACCTTCCCCTAGAGCCCCTCCGCGAAGCTTCAGAACTTTAGATAAAAACCAGTCATAGTCGTACACTGGGATAATCTCTCAATTTCATTCTTAATAAAAAAATAAGAAATCTAACGGCTCCCTGGTAATCCCACCAGCAACGTCCCAATTTCTCTTTCAGGGGCTTTGGGTGTGTTCTCTCCATTCTCCTTCAATAGAAGAGCTATGTCATCTTAATGGGATGAAATATATCTGTGACGCAATTCACCAAATATGAGATTTCCTTCTCAGCAGCAGCCTGGGAGGCCTCAAAGATCCTTCTGGCAGGGCAGGGAAAAGGGAACGGACAAGGTAGCCGTCCACTGAGCAGCATTTCTAGAGCTGTTTTCTCTCTTGGATCTTTTGTTTCCCAAACATGTTCCTGGAGAGGGTTGGGAGGAGGGGGAGTGATCGTCACTCGTGCCTAACATCCATGGCGTCCAACACCCAGGCCTGCTCATTCATTGCAGCAGCAACACATTTGTTTGTTAACAACCCCAGCGGCTCGCTGCCAGCATGTCAACTGCTTAGCTGGTTAATACTAAGCAATGAGGTAACTTCTGGCCACATGCCGTTTGGATCTGAGTAACCTTGCAACTAATGAAATGCCTCCTTCCCTAAAAACAACCAACCAAACACAGAGCAAGGTTTTCTTTCCCCCGGTGGGGAGAACTTCCTGGGCTCCTGAGCACCTCACCTTGAAGATACATTTCCTCTCCTTCTGTGAACATCTGGTTGCATCTGCTGCATCGTGCACAGCTGGGGTGGTAATGTTTGTCACCTGCCTGGAAGAGAAGAGGTAGAGGACGGTCAGTCTACTGGTTACTGCCCCCAGCCTGTTTTCTGGACCTGGGGGTTTAGGGGAAAGAGAGGATGTGGAGGCAGGAAAAATAATCGTCCAGTTGATCAAACCTCCTACACCAACAGCCCTAGAAGCTGAAGCCGACGCCATTGGAGCTGGGAGGGGCTCAGAGACCAGCTTCTTGTGCTTGTCATAATGGGGCCGCCTTGCCTCTTGGGGTTTCTGGCTTCCAGTTCTCTCTTGGCTTGGGCTCGCCTGGACGATGGCCAGTTACACACCACGTGCCCAAGCTGAGGCCACGCCATCTCCCCAAAACACCCACCTCAAAAACGTTAAAGCAATAAGAAGAAAGGATCCTTTTAGCAGGTTCTTGCTTTCTTAGCCAAACAGTCTGACAGTAATAAAATCTACCCAGCTTACATCTGGATGAGAAAAGCCCCAGTAAAAGACATCATCAACTGCTTTTGTCTCAGAAGGAGCCCACATTCTCGTCGATGCTGCTTACAACCATCTTCTGCCAAAATCTAATACTGTTTTCTGAAGGAGGCGCTCTGCTGAGGCGGCTCTGCATTATCCACAGGCATTCCACCGTCTTCCCTGTGACAGATGCCACCACAGCAGGTGCTGATTTCCCCAGAGCAAATGTCACTGGACACGGCGACAACGCTCTAGACAGGTGCCAAGTCCCATTAGAGTCCCGCGCCAAATGCATGCCTGAAGAAATGAAACCTTTCTGTGGACAGCTTAGCAAAAACTGTACCACCTGAAAATTATCCAGTTCCCTCTGCAATTAAGTCATGTTGTCAACCAACTATAAAAGCATCTCTTTTCCATGAACCATGTGGAAGGCAGTGCTGGGAGCCTAGGGTTAGAAGTAGCCGCCCCCGGTGCCCCACATGGAATCTCAACAGGAACCCAGAGGCCGGAGTGACTCCTTTCTCACACCCTCCTAGAGAAACTTCAAAAGCCACTTGGCAACCAGAGTGTGAGATGGTGCTCAGCTACTCAAGATAATCAAGTGGGGGGAAAATGGACGTTATTTAAAACTAGAAGCCAGGAACAAAATCTTTTCAGTGGTATTTGCCGGAAAATTCCAGAAGTGGTGCGATTGTTCTTGTCCACACAGTGTGTTTAATTAAATTTTTTCCCCTGGGGGGAGGGGGAGGGGAGAAAATGTCAACATAAAGTAGTTCCTTTCCTTAGGCCATTTAGGGTCCAACGTGAATGAATGAAGGAAGAGAGAAGATATCGCCGTATTCAGTTCTAAACTATGTTGGCTCGCTGGGATGTCAATGCGGGGAGGTCCCCGTCAGGACAATCTCAGGATTCTCAAGGAAAATGTAAGGAAAAGAATTAAGGCTCCTCGAGAGGAATCTGGTGCAGTCTACGGTGAAAAGCACGATTCTCAGTAAGCTAGGTATAGAAAGAAATTCCTTCAAGATGATAAAGTGTTTCCATCATATTTGGTGGCACATCAGAAGCATTCTTCTTAAAGACAGGAGCAAGACGAGGATGCAGACTTTAACCAATGTTTTCCTACATTGCTTTAGTCCTGGCCAATGTGATAAGTCAAGAAAAAGAAATAAGTGCAAAGGTCACTAATAAAAGAGCTCAGCCAAGCAGCTAGATAAAAAAAAATTAACACATAAAAGCCAATAGTCTTCCTACTCACTAGCAACACAAATTAAGCCAGTGTAATGGGAAAATAGGACCTCATTTGTAATAGTGACAAATAAACCCTCCCATGTAAGACTTACATAAAGAAAACCACAGCACTCAACGGATGAACAGAAAAGACTTAAATAGAGACACAGTATTTCTGGATGGGAAAACTAAATATTGTAAAGATGGCAATTTATTTCAAAGAACCTATTAATACAATGCCTTCTAAGTCTAAGCCCTCATTGGAATTTCCTTTGCTGAACTTGACAAGCTAACTCTAATAAGCTCACATGGAAGAAGAAAAAATGCTTACAAATACACAGACATTTTTTTTTTTTAAAGCGCAGCAATATAGGGGTATTTTTACCTTCCCAATGTAAAAAGTTATTCTAAGGTTGAAATAATTAAAGTGCTTTAATTCTGGTGCAGGAAAAGAAAATAAACCAGTGGGACAGAAGAGAGGAAGACAGATGCACAGTCATACATATAACAAGAGAATTATGATAAAGGTGGGGTTTCAAACGAGTTGAAAAAATGAATTATCCAATTAAAGGTGCAAACAATGGATTTTCCACGTAAGAAGATAACAGACAGGGAGAAAATATTTGCCATGCATTTCAGACTACAGATTATCATCCAGAATACATACAGAGCATCTATGAGGAAAAGTAAACGGCAATATGGGCAAAAGGTAACTTCCGGAGGAAACACAGATGATCCCAAAAGGAACCCGGGAAATACAATTTAGAAAAATGTATTTTTCTCTGTCAGATTGGCAAAGATTATTAAAAAAAACACAAACTAGTGTGAGGACATAGGAATTCTCACACTGTTGGTGAGCAAAATTCCTTTTGGAAGGCAACGTTGGCAATATTTATAAAAATGTAATGTGTACACATTCCCTGATGCACAAATTCCAGTTCTAAAAGCTATCCTACAGAAATTCTCACATGTGTATATACTGAAGACATTCAACACTGCATTATATGTAATAGTAAATAACAAAGAAATAGAAAACAACCTAAATAAGAAAGTGGTTAGATAAAATATTGATCTTAGGCAGCCATGAAAAGAATGAAGTAAACTTATAGACACTTACATGGAAAGAGTTCAAGCTGATATGACTGAGAGAAAAAAATCATGCAGAAAATAATACAATCACATAATGAGTAGTCAAGAGAATGTAAACACTGGAGTAAGTCTGACTACATGCAATCCTGTTTCGGCACCGTGTGGTCTTGTGATGGTGGGAATCTCTCGGACCTTCAGCTTCCACATCTATAAAATGGCTAGACTAGCATTCACCTCATGGGGCTGATGAGAGGACTAGCATTTTGTCTGGCATCCCCCAACAGGCCTATAAGTCAGGCACTATTATTATTATTTACTAGAGGCCCGGTGCATGACATTCGTGCACTGGAGGGGGGGGTGGGGGGGAGGGGGAGTCCCTCAGCCCGGCCTGTACCCATTCACAGTCCAGGAGCCCTTGGGGGGTGTCTGACTGACCAGGAGCCCTTGGGGGGATGTTCGACTGTGGGGAGCGGGCCTAAGCCGCAGTCGGACATCCTTAGCGCTGCCACGGAGGTGGGAGAGGCTCCTGCCACCACTGCTGCACTCTCCAGCCATCAGCCAGGCTTGTGGCTGAGCAGCGCTCCCACTGTGGGAGTGCACTGACCACCAGGGGGCAGCTCCTGCATTGAGCATCTGCCCCCTGGTGGTCAGTGCACGTCATAGTGACCGGTCATTCTGCCGTTTGGTCGATTTGCATATTAGCCTTTTATTATATAGGATTTCAGAGAGAATGCACATGTATATCAGTATCATACCTGTGTCCTGCATGGAGGGGCAGTAAGGAGAATGCACACCCATCAGTTTGTTGTGAATACCTCAGCAGAGACAGGAAGGAGTGAGGGTCAGAGCCCAACAAGTTCCTTTGTATGTTTCTGTACTCTTTCATCCTTTACAAAAAGGATGTATTTTTGTATTACTGTGTAATAAGCAAATAAAGACCAAGAGGAAAGAAAGTCCATGTCTCTTGGAGTCATCACCCCTAGGATTGAGTTTTCAGCCCAATCTGTACAAGAATTAGGATCCCAAGTAAATCACAAACTCTCAGATGACCATGTTGATGGTGATAATAAAAGAGAATATTATTAGTGATTATTCTGTCTTCATAAATATTTAGTCACTGGTTTCATAATAACCTAATAAGGTAGGGGCTAGTATTCTCTATCTCACAGGTGAGGAAACCGAGGCTTCGAGAGGGTTAGTAACTTGTCCACAGTCACATAACCAGGAAGTGGTGGGGCCAGGATGCAAACCCCGGCGTCTGGCTCTGAGGTCCACGTGCTCACCTGGAACCGTAACGAACAACCATTCAGTACTCAGCTGCCACAACTACACCACCGTGATGTTGTTAGGGCGAATGATCAAACGACATTGTGAAAATGGTGTGACACACTGCAAATAATAGTAAAGACAATAATATCAATAGGAACAACTACCTAAAAACCCTCTGCACAGAGATGGCGCCAAGGCCATTCACATCAAGGCCTGTTGCGTGGGTTGGGATGCTGACGAATGTCTCTCTGGATGTCGCCCTCGCCAGGCACAGAGAGTCACCGTGTTCCGTGAACTGTCACACAAGGTGGATGGAAGACACACCAAGGCTCCACGTGGCAGGGCTTTGCTCTGTAAATCGGTAGCAAAAATGCTGCCCAGAAACACCACCACCGCCATGCCCAGGACATTAGCCTGGGCCCAAGCACTTGCCTCATCCCATGACGCTGAACACCTCATGGGATTCAGTGAGCCAGACTCCAAGGGCAGTTAGTTTCACAGCAGCCCAGAGCCGTTGTTTTTGCAGCAGGCCGGGGGCCACAGGGGCAGGTCCTCAAAAATGAAGGAGCCCCTTCTTTGCATGTGGAGCTACCCCCGTTTCACTTCTTCTTGCGCAGGCAGCCATGACGGCTCACAAGCTCTGTGCACAGGCCAGCGAGAGGATCAGAGATGAACACAGACGTGGGTCAGACATGGGCCAACTAACCAAAAACTAAATGAAGCTGGAGGAAATTTATTTAAATTGGAGTCATTTTTTAAAAAATGTATTTTTATTGATTTCAGAGAGGAAGGGAGAGGGAGAGAGATGGAAGCATGAATGATGAGAGAGAATCATCGATCGGCTGCCTCTTGCACTCCCCCGACTGAGGACCGAGTGTGCCCTGACCAGGAATCGAACCGTGACTGCCTGGTTGACGCTCAACCACTGAGCCACGCTGGCCAGGCTAAATTGGAGTCATTTTTAGAGGAAGAAAAAGCATTTCAGATCATGAGCAAAACAAAAGACTAAATGGTGCCCATAAAAGAACATGATGAACTCACGGCCCGTGGTGGAGAGAAGGCTGTGGGTCACGAACTTGTAAAGCACAGCGTGAGCTCTGTGGGGACAGGTGACCTCATAAGCAGTGATTACCGGGTGCGTGGCCCCAGGCCGCACGCTGCAATCCAGCTGTGCTTGAGCTCCAGAGGCCAGATGTGCCGCTGGGCTCCCCAGAGCTCTGCCCCACTATCCTCCATCCATCTGTGCCCTGCTTTAAAAAAAAACACGACAACTCTATTTTCTTCATTTTCACATATTCAAAAAGCACATGTTAAAAGTCTACATTGTGGCTGGCATGAAACTCCACCGACAGTAAACAAATGGTTTATTTAGCTGAGTTTTGTAAGGCACCTGCCTACACATTCAAAGTGCTAAACACTGCTTGCCTTGAATGTGCTGATTAAGTCAGACTGGAGTGGTTATTATTACTGTTTGGTTTATCTCTAAATGGAAGTACGATCTTTGGCACACAGCCTGGGTACCGTCTGGGTAAATACCACCGACTATAAGGCAGGATTTGGTATAAGGCACCACATTTTTGATGAGACCCGTTATCCAGAAGATCAAAAAGGACTCCTAAACTCCTTGTGGAATCGGGGGTGGGGTGTGGGGAGTGCCACTGGAAAGGGCTCTAATATTTGGAATCGGATGATTTGGGTATTATTCCTTCATTTGGTATCCACAAGAGCTCAATTATGTCACTATTTACCCTCTCCAGCCCTAGGCTCTCCATCTGAAAAAGAGGGAAGGGCTGGGCTAGACAATTTCAAGTCCCATTTACCTGTAAAATTCTACGATTCTGTGTCAAATCCTGTCCCTCCACAGAAAAGCAATTTGGGCAGAGAAAGGACATTCTTGGTGGTGGGGAATGGCATTCAATCAATGACTCCATGGTGCCTGACACCCGGGAGGAGAAAGGGAACTGTAATTGGACAGCTAGTCTGCTTGTCTGGTAATCCGCTGAGCCCCTGGACAGTGACTGTCCTTTTCCGTTTCTCTTCCCACCTTCCTCCTGGAGTGACCTGCGCCTGACATGAACCAAGGAGACGCGGAAGGTGACTCTTGAGGTTCACCTGCAGCCACATGTAACTTATGCCCTGCCTCCTTCCACAAAGCACCTACCGATGCTTATCAGAAGGCCATGATCTAAAAACCCCTGAACAGAAACTTCAGAGGAGAGAGAAAATCCAAAGACCCCAAACTCAAACAAACATGTTTGTGGTGATGTGAGCTTCTTAGTAGATGAGAACAAAAGGGAAAATGGGCCACAGATTTCTCACTGTGTCAAAAAATGGCCACACACAATCGCCACTAGAGGGGCGAGGTTTCCTGATTGTAAATTAAAATGACAGTCATCAAGGCTGACACTCCACAGGGTCTGGCCGGGCCAGGCCTTGTACCTATGCCTTTAAGTGGCTGGTTTTGAAACAGGCTGGGGAGGTGGACGCTATTTCACAGCCTCGTTCCACGAGCAAAAAAAACCACACATGATAACTTAGCTGTTTACCCAAAGCCCCCAGGTGCGTCCAAAAATCAGAGCTGGGCTTTGAGTCCAGGTCACCTGACTCCACACCTGCTCTTGCTGAAGTGCCTCCTAAAAGCACCGAACAGATTCCCATAGAGGGACCATCACTTGTTTCTTATACGAGAAAAACCAAGGGTGTAGCCCTGAAAGATAATGGAATGAAGTCATTTCCACAGGGGAAGTTACACTTCTGAGGTCTAGGTTTGTAGTGTTTTTTTTTTTTTTTTTTTTTTAAGATCTAATTTGACACAGAGATGGTGCTTAGAATATCCAAAAGAATAAATAAATTGCTTTTTTGTCCCCTGAGACTCACAAACACAGCTCTGGTGGACGGTGCTTTCAGACACAGGATATGCAAATACTGAAGCTTAGTGTGTTGGCCTACATCAGGAGTTTTGGAGCTTGACTGTGTATAAGTGACACCCAAGAGCCTTTTAAAAATAGGTTCAATGACCCTGAGGTGGGGCCGAGAAGTGAGCTTTTTTATTCCATCAGCCCTGGAATGAGCCTATAGATCATTATACACCGGGAAAGCACCAGTCTGGGTGGTACCCAGCGCCCAAACCTGCTTGTGGATGAGGAAACCACAGGGAGTGACGGGTGCACTGCTTACGAGGCAGGTGCCTGGGTGGGAAGGCAGAGGCAGAATCACGTAAGTCCCGGCTCATTCCTGCAGGAGGGCAGCGGGGGGGCTGACTCAGCCTACTTCGCATTCACCATTTTCCCCTTCGAGTGGGAGAGGTTTCCAAGGTGCCTGGATGGGCTTGATCTCCAAGCTGAACACTCAGCTGTTGCAGGAGGCTTTTTCCCTGATGCAGCATCCTGAACAGGCAGGGTGGGGAGGGTGCGCCTGGGCCCAGAGTTTGTATGCCGGACAAAGGTGAATCAAGAGGGCGCCACACAAGTCTGGGCAGAGCCAGCCTGCACAATGAGAGCATCCTGCACTCCCTGCTCCAAACACGTGTGCTTGGCGGGGGGGGGGGGGGGGGACAGCAGCTCGTCTCACCCAGTGAAGATGCACAAAATAGTGCCCAGAGAAATACGCCATTGCCTCCATTGCCCTGCTTCCCTTTAACCAGCTGCTTGAAATGTAAAAGGCAGAGCCCAACTCCCTTCTTTTAATGGGGGGTGGGAATGAAACAAGGGACAACACCCCAGCACAAATGCATAATGGTTTCTTGCAGATGGTTACTGTTTTCTCATCTCCTTCCAAGGAATTAAGGGCAAAAAACAAACAAACAAACAAAACCCACATGTTAAAGCAGTCTTCGCCATTTCACAGTGCAATACAAATGCTATCTGTGAATGTGTGCGTTCCTAAAGGACCTAACGAGTCTCTTTAAAATGACCTATATATCCAGTGCAATCTCTATCAAAATCCCAGCCAGGCTATTGTAGACACTGACCAGCTGATCCTAAAATTTACGTGGCAATGCAAAGGAACTAGGAGAGTAAAAGCATTTAAAAATGATCAGGATTAGGTGAATGGACTTAAACCACCTGATTTCAAAAAACTTACTATAAAGGTACAAGCAATCAAGACAGCATGGTATTGGCACTGGGATAGACATATAGGTTAATAGAACAGGAGAGAGTCCAGAATAAACCCATACACTTATGACCCATCAATTTTCAATAAAGTGCCGAGGCAATCTGATGGGGAAGGGGTAGTCTTTCCAACAACTGGTGATGGGACAATTGAATATACAAATGCAATTAAACCCTACCTCACACCATACACAAATATTAACTTACAATATATTACAGATCTAAACATAAAAGCTAGAACTTCTAAACAAAAACATAGCATAAAAATCTTTGTGACCTTGGTTTAGGCAAAGATTTCTTAGATATTATACAAAAGTATAATCCATACCAAAAAAATGGGTAAATTCAATATTATCAAGATAAAAACCTTATTCTCTTCATTAAGAAAATAGAAAGACCTGCCACAGATTGAAGGAAATTTCTGCAAATCATATTTCTAAAAAGGACTAGTATCCAGAATATATAAAGAACTATTACAACTCAACAACAGAGACCAAGCAACTCAAAAAAGGGCAAAATATTTAAATAACATTTCACCAAAGAAGATCTACAAATGCCAAATAAGCAAATAAAAGTATTTTAAACATAGTTAGTCACTAGGGGAATAAAGTTAAAACCACAATGACACACTACTGTACACCTGCTACAGTGACATTAATTAAAAAGACCAACCATGCAGGCGTTGAAAGGATGTGGAGAAAGTGGAACCCGAAACCGCTGCTGGTGAGAATGTCAATCACACGGCTACTTAGGCAACCTCTTTGGCAGTTTCTCAGAAAGCTGAACATAAGTTTACCGTGCGACCTCACACTGCCACTCCTAGGTATCAAATGCAAAGAAGTAACATATCCACACAAAGACATATATGAAAAGCTCATAGCAGGGTCTTCCTCAGAGCCCCAAACTGGAAACAAACCAAAGGGCTCTCAGCTGGTGAGTAGATAAAACATGGAACACTCAATAATGAATCCTGCTAAGCAGTAAGAACAAACTCCTGCTACATGCAACAACACAGAAGGACCTCAACAGCATTATATTAAGGAAAAGAAGGTAGACACAAAAGACTACCTGTTTTTATTCCATTTATAGGAAATTTCTAGAAAAGGCAAAACTAAAGAGAGATGAAGTCCATCAGTGGTTGCTGGGAAGGGGGCTGGGATAAGACGGGGTAGGGTTGAATGGGCAGTCAAATGGGGTGACTGAAAATTCCAAAACTGCGTTGTGGTCATGGCTGAACAACTGTGTGCATGTAATAAAAATAATCAAACTGTCCGCTTTTAGTCAGTGAATCTTATGGCATGTACAATAATCCTCCATAGAGAGGCATGACAATGAAAGGCAGGCCGGCGTGGCTCAGTGGCTGAGCGTCAACCTACGAGCCAGGAGGTCACAGTTCAGTTCCAGGTCAGGGCACATGCCCAGGCTGCGGGCTCGATCCCCGGTGAGGGCGTGCAGGAGGCAGCCAATCAATGATTCTCTCTCATCATTGATGTTTCTACCTCTCTCTCCGTCTTCCTTCCTGTCTGAAACCAATTAAAATATATTTTTAAAAAAGAAATAGATTATCTGTACCCCTCACTCCCTCATAGTCACTGTGCTGACTTCTAACTCCATGCTTGTTTTACCTGTTTTGGAAGTTTATCTAAACAGAAGCGAATAGGTCTGGCTTCTATTACTCACCACAGAATTGCTCACGATGCTGCAAGTAGCTGTTCTTTATTACATCCTGATTACACAGCAATCCTTTGTGTACAAGTGCTATATTTTATGTATCTATTCTACTCTCAAGCATTTTGGTTTCTTTAAAAGGCTGTCTGTTTGAACAGGACTGCTGTGGAAATTCCTGCCGAGTCTCTTGGTGAATCATACACGTTTCAGCTGCAGTTACACACAGGAGTACACGGTATACAGCAAGCTCATCAGGTAGTACTTTCGCTTCAGCAGCTACTGCCACACAGTTGCCCAAAGTGGTTTTTGCCTTTTATTACGATTTTAATCTGAGAGGGATTTGGAGGAATTAAATAAGAAGAATCGAACTAAGAGCCCTTTGCCAAATGGATACCCAAAGTGTTTTTCTAAACCCTGGGAATGCTCTTTTTTAATAAAATGGTCTCTAAGTAAAAGCTCTGCCGCTTAATCCCATCAGGTACCCATTATTCCGGGACCTCCAGAGGGCCACTGAGCAATTTTCAACCCTCCTTCATCCTTGTCCTTCTGCTGGTAGCATCCTTTCAACTGATGGACAGACGTGGCCGGAATGCAAATAACGATCATATTTAATTCCTAAATGGACGCAAAACCTGCAGGCAGTGGCTGGCATCGCCTGGACCACTTTGCAGAATTCTTTGCCTGGGAGCCTCAAAAGTGGCTCAAGTTTGGTCCAAGGCCCGCTGGGAACAGTGCAAAAGAATTGGGTTCGGAAGATGCACTTCAGTGGCTACTGAAAGATCTAATTTCCCCCCTTGTGATGGAGTTTAAACATTTCTTACCCATTATTATTTATTTCCAATATATTTTTATTGATTTTAGAGAGAGGAAGGGAGAGGGCTAGAGATAGAAACATTGATGAGAAACATCAACTGGCTGCCTCCTGCACACCTCCTACTGGGGATTGAGCCTGCAACCTGGGCATGTGCCCTGACTGGGAATCCAACCATGATCTCCTGATTCATGGGCCAATGCTCAACCACTGAGCCACACCGGCAGGGCTCCATTATTTTTATTGTTAATAATACCCTTCACATTCGTTCTGTAGTGGAATGTTTAGAAAGCACGTTATGATTTAACCTGCCCAATGCTTTGTGGGGTACCCTCTTATTCTTATGCCTAATTATGGGCTAAGAAGTCTTCAAAGTTCCAGAGTGAGTGTTTAAATCTAGGGTTTGCTATTAAGTCCCTTCTCCCCTCCCCCCACATCCTGCTACAAGTCAAGGGTGAGAAGGACTGGAAATTACTTTGGTGGTTTGGATAGCTTAAAAAAAGTTCTTTTTTTCCCCCTTCTCCCTTCTTCCATCAATTATCATGAAAGACTAAAGACGCTAACGACTCAGGAAGATTCAAAGCTCTCTGAGAGGCCATCCCTTGCACAACTCATTGAGTTGACAATCATGTGAAGTTGTTGATAAGAACTCAGTTCCTGAGGCCTCCTTACGAGGGGCCAATTGGCCCATTTCAGACACGTGATGAGGTTGCCCCAGTTTCTCTAGGTGCAATGTCAGGAATGACAGGAAAGTGGTGTTTGGGGAATCTGATAGGTTGAACCTTGTACTGAATGCCCGGAGTGATTGGCTGTACTGTCTATTTCCTCCGATCCTGTGTATTTTCTGAAAAGACCTATATGCTCTATCATGTTAAAAGGGCATAAAAGTATTGGTTCTGCCTAGCTTGCAAGATTGCTGTGCAGGTGAAAGAAATGTTAATTATACATAAATTCACTGTGAGTAACATGACACAAGGAGAGGACGAACCAGGTTGCAAAACGCCAACGACTCTAAGGCGTTTCCTTTCCAAATACTTAGGCTCTGAAAGGAATTTTAAAGGGGCCTATTCAGGAAGCTGGACATGAGAGGGAGCAACCTTGGAATCCAAAGGAATGTTCCGGTGAACGCGGAGGCCGCCAGGTCAGCGGCTGCGCTGCAAGCGGTCAGAACCATCGGCGGAGTTCCAGGGGAGGAACAATGAGAAACTCATCCCGCTCCTGGCTCCACAGGACCCACTTTCCAAACTCAGACGCCACCCTGCAGTCAAGGTCAGAGGTCTTGTTTCCTTTCATTTCTTAACATCAGAAGATAAATATTTGCCTTCAAGTTCAGCACTCTTGAAACCTAATCCCAATTGGATAATTTCTGTCTCTTGTGGAAGAGCAAACACTTAAGGTTTCTTATTACCCATGATCTCATTCCTGGTCTCCTTTCCAGCACAAGAGCCGGCTGGAGGCAGGATGTACAACTGACAGCACTCCAGTGGGTCGCTTCCCCACTGGAACCAAGGGAACCAGTGGTCAATGCCAAAGTCCCCATCAAACGCATGGGCGAGGGGCTGGGGAGGAACGCGGCAGGATCCGATGGTGGCACAGGTCCCCTTAACTCAGTATCTTAGGAATGACTTTGTACGTGTAGGAGACATGCAGAAGGCAGGGTGTTTTTTTTTTTTTTTAATTAGAAAATATAAACTTGTTATACCGTGCACAACAAATACGTCATCCCAATTTGGGGATGACAACTGCTTTTCTTCCCCAAGTTGTGTCTCCAAATGCCAGTCCAGTTCTGTGACTGCTACCCTTCTCTAGAAACTAGAACCATTTCCCCATCCCACCCCACTCTTTTCCTTTCTATTCTAAAAAGACTCTTAGCCTGGCTGGTGTGGCTCGGTGGTTGGGCATTGGCCCAGGAACCAAGAGGTCCCCAGTTCGATTCCCAGTCAGGGCGCATGCCCGGGTTTCGGGCCTGATCCCCAGTGGGGGAGACGTGCAGGAAGCAGCCGATGAATGAATCTCTCTCATTGATGTTTCTATCTCTGTCCCTCTCCATTCCACTCTCTCCAAAATCAATAAGAAAAAAACAACCCATTAAAATGACTTTTTAAAGGATTTCAAGACAGGAGCCTTGTGCCTAGCCCGTGCCTCACTCTGTCATCTTGGACAGTCCCTCACACGTTATTTCCACTACAACCATCGCTCTGAGTTATCAGCTCCCTTACAGATGGTTCGGCCCTGGGCGGCCTATACAGCACATTATCAGACTAAAAATATTTTTTCTTCCCCAGGGTCAGAGGAGCCTTCGGGGTGGGAGCCAATACCAGAGCGGTCAGAAAAACACAGCTTGCTTTTAAAAACATCCTTGTCTGATTTCCTCTCCCGCTGTGGGTGGACTTCAGCCCCTTTAACAACAACTCCGCCCCGAGTCTCCAAGCCCAGACTCTCTGGTTTCACTGGGAACAGCAGGGGAGGGACGCTTCCAGCCATCGCTGTCAGCTCTTACTGTCGGTAGGAAGAAAAGCAGGGTGGAATGTACATCCTAAGACGAAGGGGAGATGTGTGAGGGATTCAGGACCCCCGGGTTTGGTGATTCCCCAAATCAGAGCGCACTGAAGGCAAGGCCTGTGCCTTTGGATGACAACCAAAGCATTTCTGTGTCCTGCAAAGAGAGACACCCAGAGTCACATTCCAGACTCCACATGCTGGGTGGATGCCTGCCCTGCCCTCATCCTCTGGATTCCTCTGGAAGGGCAGGCCTGGGGTCTGGGGCCAGGATAAGTAGGGAGTGCCCGGTAGGCGGGCACCCTGCCAGCTGCACCTGCTGCACCTCCCACTGCTCACAGGCGACAAGGGGACCTGTCAGAAGGGAACCAGGGACCCTGCCACGGCTGGACCCCGAGACCCAGATGACAGCCTGAGCCACATGCATGGAGCGATGGGGTGAAATCTGGGCTCCCTGGTGCAGTCCTATAGCTCTGCGGCCTTCCGAGGGTTAGACTGGGCGACCAGAGCTGACGCTAAGCCTTCATCTGGCCACAGGACAGCAGACTGGCCTGGGTTCTGAGGTCAAGTGTCCGAGTTCTCCTTAGTGAAGTCCACTGAGCTCAATCAAACCAGCCAGACCGACGGGAAATGCACGCTGCCCAGGCAAAGCGGCCAGTCTGCGCAGCAATGCTGGTGGTGGTGCCTCGAGTCGGTCCTCGCTTCCCACTGCTCAGCGCCCTGGACTCACAGGGCATGCATTTATTTATTCATTTATTTTAATATATTTTTTATTGATTTCAGAGAGGAAGGGAGAGGGAGAGGTAGAAACATCAATGATGAGAAAGAATCACTGACTGGCTGCCTCCTGCACACCTCACACAGGGATCGAGCTGGCAACCCAGGCAGGAGCCCTGACCCAGGAATTGAACCGTGACCTCCTGGTTTATAGGTTGACACTTAACCACTGAGCCACACCGGCTAGGTGAGCTCAGGGCATTTAAACATCAGAGGAATTGTCATTAAACACGACATATGTCACAGTACTTCTCGCTAGACTTGAACTTCTCGGACGCCAGGACACTTCCTCTTATTCATGTTTGTTTTCCGGAGTGTTGAGCACAGAGTAGGTATTTTTTTGTAAAAATAGTCTATTTTATATGAGAAAATACAAATGCTCCGAGGTTGGCTCCGTCTCACCTGCACATGATCCTGCCCTTCCCTGCATCCCCATGACATGTATTAATCCTACTGATGTAGTCTTGAGCTCGTAGATAGCTAAGTGTGGCATGACTTCCACAATTAAGTCCCATACAGGCAGGGACTGTCTTTTATAATTGAATATTATGTTAAATTCTTGCATAAAGAATGAAGGATACATCAGACTAGTAGCCCCAAAATATGTAAGTATAAGTGCTGAGGAAACGGAAATGCAGCAGACAAGTGGTAGAATAAATTTCTGAGAGCAAGCATGATCGGTGAATCCACATTTGGATTTTATGTTACTCTAAGCTATATCTTCCTTTCAAAAATCTTTTTCTGTTCTTTTCTGGAACAGTTCTACTTCCTGTAATTTTGCTCCTAGTGCATTTCCTGGCAAAGAGTAATTTTAATTCTTCCAGTATGCAACAAACAAGTCACCTGCAAAAATACCCCGGACCCTCGGCAGAAAAACCAACTGCCAACATTCTCCAACATTCCCTCCCAGCATCTTGGAGCATCAGAAAGTTTAAATGCCTCCCTTTCCTGTGGGACCAAGCAGGTCTCCTCTGCGACTCTCTCTCTCGAACTTGAACGCAGTGGTATCGCTTTCTTACCAACACACTGTCTCAGGAGGACAGATGCTCTCTCAGCATCTCCCTGGAACAGAACGGCTGGTCCAGGCAACTCCCATCCAAGACCAGTCAAGTGCCTTCTGTCCAATTAGGACAGGAAAGCTGCTCTCACTTCCTCCTGCAGGCCAGCATGACGAGCACAGAATGACCCAGGTGGCCCTGGCCGGGTGGCTCAGTTGGTTAGAGCATCGTCCTGATGTGCCACAGCTTCGGGTTCAGTCCCCGGTCAAGGTGCATGCAAAGGTCAACCACTGAGTGCATAGATGGCTGGAACAACAAATCGATGTTTCAATAAATAAAGATTAAAAAGCAAAAAAGATGACCCAGAGGATGTGGGTCAAAATAATGAGTCTTATCTCAAAAGTAATGAGTCTAGTAAAGGCAGGAGCCTGAACAAAAGGCTGTTTTCTCCTGCGTATAAAGAAGGCTAGAATGAGCAATCTGGGGGAAGAAAATGCGTTCAACCCCATGCGGTACACACCTGCTAACACCTACTATGGACTGACGTCCTGCAGTCCTGCAGGGGCCGGAGGTCTGTCTGCCTGAGGCTGAGAGCCTGGAGCCAGGAGCACCTTTGCATCCCCAAGCTGTGCAAACAGCACGTGCTCAGGAAGCATCACTGACTGAGACTCCCCCCCTGGATCCAGGGGAGGGGACGGGGCTAATTATGGGTCAATGGGTCCGAAGGGACTTCATGGAAAACGCACCTGTAAACCAGGACTAGAAAGCTAAGCAGGCTCTTCCCTTCATTACTCGATGCACAAAAACTCAAGAACATTTTTCCTACCTGCCACTCATTATAGTTTCAACGATGCTCCCCTGTACTATTCCACCTACCCTCTCTTTCCCCAACAAACGAAAGCAAACCCAGAAAACCAGATATGCCTTTACCTTCCGTTACTTTTCCATATAATTTCCATGTATAGTGAACAACTGAAAACTCATTTCTTACCCAGGGTACAGCTAACCGATAAGATGTACTTAGAGAACGAAGCTTAAAGAGGGGCTACAAAGAGGAGAGAGAAGAATGTTGGTTCTTCACAGCAGAAGAGCAGCATTCCTAGGAGAAAACTGTGTTTCAGAGGTCCCTACCGTACACCAGCACGGCTCAGAACAGGAAGAAATGAGCTTTATTTCAGCAACAGCCAGTATCCCGCCACCTCTTAAATCAAGCAAAAATAATGATCACACACAAAAACCCACTGGCAGGCCACGTCTCACAGTCATGATTTCACACTTAATTTATCCTGAGCTGGCTTGTACCACATCACAGCAATTTCCCCAGATTGACATGCTCCAGTTCACCCTACCCCCACCCCCCCACCAACCCACAGGGAAGGCCCAATGATGAAAGTCCGACTTGGCCTGCGGCATTAGTGGGCGTAGAGTCCAGGTGAACTGAAAGCCCCTCTTTAATTCTGGTGGCTGGTGAGAGCAAAGGGCGTCCCGATGAACAAAGCACCCCCAAATGGGTTCCTAGCACTTCCTGTCCAGCCCAGAACGCGTGGATAGAACCTAAGGGTTTTTTCATGAAAGGGAATGATCTCAATGCTATCAAGGACTGTATCCTTTACCAAAGAGACAGCATGGGTTAGTGTCCTGGCAGAATCGAGTTAGCTACAAGTCTGGGCCACATTTCAAATATCCAAGACAGAGACCCTTGAAAATACCACCAGCCTTTAAAAGTTTCCAACTGGTGCCGTCCCCCAAATGACTGTGCCCAAGGCTCCACCATGCCGGGCCTTTTGGCTGTATCGGTATCCCTTCCTGGATTATCTGCAGATTAGTTTTCTCAGGTGGCTGTTCCTGTGCTGCTGACAAAAGACCCAGAGAATACAGTTATTTTTTTCTGTATTAGCCGGAGGCCAACACAGTTAAGAGGTGGAGCGAGCATTTTGAATTATGAGCTGTTTGGATCATTTATGCGGTCATTCCCCTGAATTAATTTGTACCGCTGAAATGGAGCAGTACCTTTTCTAGCAGTGAGCGCATGAGAACACATCAAAAAAGGCATTCAAAGTACAGGAAACACTCCCCGCAGGCCACTTAGAGTCTGAAACTGTTTCTGTAGGGGTGTGATCCTGTTCAGAAGTTTGAAAGTTTTAGTTTGAAAACCAAAGTAAGAGGCAAAAAGGCACCTGTCGCTGCTATCTACCCCCATCGTATCCTCGGGATGAAAGACCAAAACCACTAGTTTCCATGCGCTTTCTGCCTCAACTTTGAGAAGTCAGAGGAAATGAAATCCATGGAACTTTCCTGCCATGATAGTTCCAGGAGACTTGAGCAGGAATTACCTTTAAGACAGAAAACCAGAGAAGAGACCTTTCTGGTAGGTGCAAGGCCGGGTGTGGGAATCAGGCGAGGTGTCGCCTCTGCTCGGTGCGATTCACATTAGCCAACGTCCCAGTTACCAAATGGCTCCGGGCTGGGAGTGGCAACAGTGAGCAATTAATCAGCCAGACTCTATTGCCAATACTGTCACCACACGGTAAGTTAAACTGCAAATCACAACACATATTTATTAGCAATCCATCCAAGGCCATCGTGCCGTTTGAGAAGCTGTGTTAAGAAGTCAAAGTCCCAGATAAAAGAGTGGCTCAGTCGGCTGAGTGTTGTCCTGTGAGCCGAAGAAGGGTTGCCAGTTTGAGTCCTGGTCAGGGCACATGCCCAGGTTATGGGTTCGAGCCCCAGTTGGGGCATGTACGATGCCCAGCCAATCAAAGCTTCCCCAATACTTCCTCTCTTTAAGCATGTCCGTGGGTGAGGATTTTTCTTAAAAAGTCCCTCCCACCTTGCTCAGGATGGTTAAAGGGCCAGTAAGTGGTGTGTTCTCTGTGATGGACAGAGAAGCTGGAAGACACACTGGGCTTCACACAGATTCCTCACCCAAGCCACGACTGAGCGCTTCTCGGTGGTCCCAGCCCCAGTGCTGGAGGCCTCTGGAGTTTTCTCACATCCACCAGCAGCACGTGGCACCACCTTCCTACTGATCATGCTGCCCACAGTGGACAGGGGAACCAGCTGGTTGGCTCCAAACCTGGGTGTTGTGTGCCAAGGAATGCTCTGATGGACCAGCCCGCCCAGGCTGCAGACTGTCCGGGTAAGAGCTGTCATCAGGACTTGTCAGACAATGGGGAACCTGTACCTGACACACCACCCTGGCCCCCACCCGGAGACTCACTGCAGAGGGCCCAGCACAGATGTGGAAACCTCTGGGCATAAGCACGGTCAACAGCTTCCCCTCAAGTCTATGCAAAGTCAGCAGCTGTAGGGTCTTAGAATTACTCAGAGAATTTCACTGGTGTGTTCGCAAGGGCTTCTGGCCTTGGCCTTCTGCTTCACCAACAGGACATCCTGGGACCCGAGACTCATAGACTTGTGTCGGGGAGATGCCGATGATTAGAAACATGTGGTTATGTTCAAAATGTGGAAGAAATGCTATGACTTTTTTAATTTTTAGGTTTTTTTCCCCCTAGTCTTTTCCACTTGAAATGTCTACCAGTGGCTGCAATGTTTTGTTTTATTTTTCAGTAAAATCTTTATGTTCTAAGGAAAATCAATGCAACCCTGGGAGCTGAAGGAAGGAAAACTGGTTCTGAGGGCTGCCAATGGAACCACCAGTGAAAGTATATACAGCAGGTGAACTTTTTACTAATAGATTTGTTTATATATGAAAAATGAGAGTTTAAATCATCAATTAAGCCCTGTAGTTTAAAAATATGTGACTTAAGATCCACCAACTAGCTGTTTTTAGAGATAAATCAATAAGCTCATTTATCTATATAAAAGCCTAAGTGACTGAACAACCATTTGACCAGTAGCTATGACGCGCACTGACCACCAGGGGGAAGACGCTCAATGCACAGGCATGGGAACATGGAACAGACTGTTGAATCACAGAGGGAAGGGTGGAAAGAGATTAACCAAAGATCTTATATGCATACTAGAGGCCCAGGGCACGAATTCATGCACTGGTGGGGTCCCTTGGCCTGGCCTGTGGGGATCAGGATGAAACCAGCAGTCCAACATCCCCTGAGAGGTCCCGGATTGTGAGAGGGCGCAGGCCAGGCCGAGGGACCCCACCGGTGCACAAATCTGTGCACCGGGCCTCTAGTATTTATATAATATTAGAGATATTATAAACATTTATAAGCAAAAAATAAGGAAGAGAGGGAGGAGGTGAAGTCTTAGGTTTTATTTGGCAAAAGCCTATGGCAGGCACCCACCTGAGAAGGAGGAGAAAGAGGCCACAGAATATGAGTTTTGAAGCCAGAAGTCTTGGATTCAAATCCTGGTCCTAACAGTAATCACCTATACACCTTCTGGCAAGCTGCCCCGAGGCTCAGTTTCCTTATTTGCAAATCAAAGAGATGCATGTATAAAGAGCTAAGGCAGTAAGAACTAACAATAGCTACAACTATAATCTCCCTTTCTTAGCTAATCCTGCCCTCAAGAGGCTTACCCTGCAGAGGATGGTGGGCATGTCGACACGGGACTACAACAGGGTAAGACTTGGTGTAATGGACCAAGTGAGAGGGGAAGGGAGGGGAAGTGACCAAGACTATGGTGCGGGGAGTCAAAGAGGCATCACAGAAGAGAAACACTTCAACGTAAAGGGGAGTTGGTGTTTACTGGGCAGATAACACACCCTTTTTCCCTCCTTCCCTCCCTCCTTCTTTTCCCATCATCCGTCCATCCATCCATCCATCCACCCGTCTGTTTATTGTGATAATGTTTTAGGTGCTGGGGATATGGCAGCACCTGTCATGAAGTAGATATTCTAGCAATGAGTGACAGACAATATGCATGTATACAAACATATGTGACTTTTTGGGGAGCAGGGGCGAGTGCTGTGAAGAAGATAAAGCAGGGCTACAATACAGAAGATGACCCAGGAGTTGGATGAGTGGAGGCAACATTAGGGAAGGTGATCAGGAGGCCTCTCCCAGGAATAACAGGCAGGTTGACAACGCGCCACCGAGACCTGGGGGAAGGCTGCTCCAGACAGAGGAGCAGCGAGTGCAAAGGCCCTGCGATGGAAAGGGCGTATGCTTGTGGGACAGAAGGAAGGCCAGTGGGGCTGGAGCAAATGCGGGGAGAGATGCAGGTGACCAGGTTGGGGAGGGCTGTGTAAGCCCAGATAAGAGTTTTTACAGCTCCGAGGTTTAGAGTCAAAACAAAAACCCAGTCAAGCACATTTTCCCCCCTTATGCTTTATAAAACACAAAGGAAGACTGAAAATCTACACCCTCCCCCCAGTGGCTAGGCTCTACACTTTGTTATGTAAGAACCAACACCTTCTTTAATCTGTTGCCAGAGCCAGATACACTTTGCATCCTAAACAAGCTGCCAAAACAAAGCCGAAAGCGGGGCTTAAACTCTGTCAGGGGACGTTCTAAACTTGGCAAAACCCAGGTCTCCATCTTTTCAAGTATGTTTGTTTGGACAAGGTACACGGATATAAGCACGGATGCAAGGAGCCAGCTGCAGGGAACTCAGACGAGCTAACACAATTCTTATTTAGCAGCAAGGAAAGATGAAAGCAGTCTCAAGTGTAAGCAAACATGCGCTGATTCATCTAATGTTTACAAGCAAAAAAGACCTCGATCTGAACAAGCAATGCCCAGGAGGACTCAGGCCTGTATTTGCCAAAAACATTCTGGGCTTGGTGAACGAGAAGCGTGGCGGCGTTTGGGTCCCCTTTATTAGGGGTCCCCTTTCCCCCCAGGGCCACACCTTAAGCCTCTGTAGCTTGGGGCACTGGTGAGACTCATTCTTGCTCCTCTAGACTCATACCAGGGGCTCTGCTTGGGAAACGGGGCTGGGGTCAGTCTGTGAACTTCAGCTTAAGATGATCTTTGGCTTCTTTCTCTCACTACTGTGCTTTCCTTCTGCATGTTCCTCACCTGGACACCCATGTCCTCACACCTGGTTCAGGCAACATGGATCATTTGAAGCAGCAGCATTCTCATTCCTCAGTAAGACGCTCCCAGTCCCCTAAGACTAACTACATCCTTAAAGTAAGCAGGGTCTATTTTTTCTCTGTGCTCTAAGAGTTCTTTCTTTTGACTGGATAATTTTCTTAAACACAAAGAGGTTGGGAATGCTCTGCCTCTGGGTGAAATCCCAGGGTTGGACCCACGAGGCTGCCTTAGCCTGTGGGGCCCTGAATAAAAGCATAACAGCGGGATTTTAATTTCTGGGCCTCATGAAGAAAAATGTATAAAGCTCTTCCTCTCCAAATTCTCCAAACCACAGATCCCCTTTCCCTGCATCCTTAAAAGATCCCTTTGGTAGCCACTCAGCATTAAAAGCTGGTGGGGTGGGGACTGGATTTCTCCTTTTGAAAAAACAAAACAATAATAATATGCAGAACAGCCTCTGTGGACAGGACACAGGCTGCAGACACGTGAGCTTCTTGCAGACCAAGCTCTTAGGTGGTCTTTCTATGGGAACCACTGACGTTCAATTGTTTATTTATTAACTACTGAGCAACCAACATGGGCAGGTGCTGTGCCACATCCTGGGGATAAAACAGACCTAAAATACCAGCCTTCTCTACACTCATGGGTCTTGGGTCTACTGAATGGGGGGGGAAAGGGGTGCGCGGGGTGGGGGGGGGGAGTTTTAATGATTAGGAAATGCATCTAAGAGACACATGGTATATGATGCCTTGGTACCTCCAGGTAGAGGCAAAAGGAAGGTTTGCTTCCCAAAAGCAGAAAACACAACTTTGATCACACCGTAGGCCAGTCCGACCCTATCACCAAGAACAGACTCCAACAAGTAGAGGCATTTCCCAAAATGTTCGGCCAATGCCAAGTGCCACCCCCTGTCCCAACCGGGCTTGGGAAGAACCCCCTAGGGCAACGGTCGCCAACCGGTGGTCCATGAGGTCCAAAAGGTTGGTGACCGCTGCCCTAGAGAGTGGCCTGTCTCCTCCCGTTTGGGTGGCAGCTCCTGAAAGGCACGGTGCTCAGTACAACGTGCCCCGTTCTTGGAGAAACACCATGAAAACGTAATACAGGTAGCGTGTTGGTGAGAACTATCTTATGAGGCCGTGACTGCATACGTGAAGCTATCATTGGCGCGTGGGGCCACCAAAAGAAAGGGAACTAAGCAAAACTGGCTGTTCCCGATGTTTTGTACTGGTATTTGTCTGCTACAACTTTATTCATTTTGTAAGCTGTTAACCTCTGAGAGCAATGTAGCGGCAGCATATACTAAAGATGTAAGAAAATTTTTAAGTGGAAAAAAATTCCAACCATTTGACTTTACTGTCATCTGTGAGTTGGAGAAAGGCTGTAACTATTCTATTTCATTGACAAAATGAGACCCCATTCCTAGACACTCAGAAAGCTGGAGACGCACTGGTAGAGTGGGGGATGGAAAAAAGAAATGAAAGCCCTCAGCTGCAGGTTCCAGGAGAAAAAAATCAAACAGGTGTGTGTGCCCACCTGTACTCAAAGCCCACATATCAAGAACCCCTGTATTTGCAGACTGGATAAGTGATGGGGAATTATTTGCTTTATAAAATGGGCTATTAAGTGAGCTGGGTGTTTTTTAAATAGTACATTCCTGGGATGCACTTAAGATAGACTTCAACGTAGAGAAAGAAGTCTGATTGCTATGCAACCAAGGCACCGGATCAAATCAGGCCTGTAAAGGGCCCTGAGGGGAGAGGCCGAGAGCAGAGAGCATATCCAGGACAGCGCAGAACTGCTCCCCGCCCCGCCCGATGTCATTTCAAACCAAACCAAAACAAAACAAAAACCAAAATGGTCAAGGCAACATGTGTCCTATCTGGGTTCTTTGACACAGCCACTCTCCCTGGGGTCCTGCCCCCGCTCCCGGCCCTCTCTTCCTCCTCCACCACAGCAGGCCTCAAAAGTGGGTTTTTTAGAGCAGTGGTTCTGAACCTGGGTGGGGGGGGGGAAGGGGGGAGGATTTGCTCCACAGGGAACAATTGGCAAGCCTGGGGAGAGAGTGTAGTCCACAAAGAAACAGCCCATCCAAATGTCAATGGTGCCAAGAATCCATTGAGGAGGCAAGATCCTGATCATCCCTCTAGAAAGTTGGGGTGCAAGTACTGAGTATTGGGGACTGTTCTGTTCTTTTTTTTATACATAAAGTTGACCTTTTAAATATATATTTTTTATTGATTTCAGAGCAGAAGGGAGAGGGAGAGAGAGATAGAAACATCCATGATGAGAGAGAATCATTGATCAGCTGCCTTCTGCAAGTCCCCTACTGGGGATCGAGCCCACAACCCAGGAATGTGCCCTTGACCAGAATCGAACCTGGGACCTTTCAGTTCGCAGGCATACGCTCTATCCACTGAGCCAAACCAGCTAGGGCTGTTCGGTCCTTTTAAATGAGCTACTATTTAGTTGGAGGGGAAAACCCGCAGATCTCGGTTGTCATGATATGCTCTTCCTTGAACCAGCTGGTGCAAGGGTTCAAGTCACTGACACATGAAAATGCCCGAGAGACCCACTTGAAAACATTGGGTGAAAACATGCATTCAATGTGCCATAAAGAGCCGCTAGGCAAGGCCGCACACTTGGTCTTCAAAAGCCTTCTGGAAAGTAATTTATACCAATGAGCCATGGCAAATTCACCTATTCTGTAAGTCCATCTTGACTCAACAAGCCTTTTGATCCACTCTAGAATAGCAACAATTGTTTTGTAATTAGTTATTTTCGCTGGCTTGTCGGAACCTGTTGGGGTAATCTAAGTAACTTCACATCCTCTTAACATTCCTCAGGAGGCTGCCTGGGAGAAACCAGGCTCCATTGTCTTCCAAATCCCCAGTCCCCGTAGGTGAGAGATGAAGAGCCCAAGGCGGCTACACTCCTGCTGGGTTCTGGTCACTCACTTTTCTTTTCTTAAACTTTCCCAAACCATAAATCTATTTCTTTCACAGTCGAGATGATTTTTTCTTGGCTCCTTCCTTCTTCAGTGCTAGCACAGCACACCTTAAAACTTTTTTTTTTCTAAAAAAATAAACTTTATAGTGTGGTTTGATTAATAGCTGGGTTTTTAGAAAAAACAGAAACGACTTTTATTTTAAAGGCAAGGATCTCTAGATTTCTCTCATTTCCTGCCCAAAGAAGAAACCATCAGCCTCTTTCAACCTGTAGCTGTAAAATATGAATAGCACCCAAACGTTTTGCTTCCTCATTTTCATTCATGGGAACTTCTTAAAGAAAAAAATCCCACACATTTATAGTGACAGAGAAACATACTCACTTCCTCATGCCACCTTTACCACCAAACCCCCTAAAAAAATGACTCTAAAGTCCTTTCACTTCAAATATAAATTCCACTGAGACCTACGGACAAAACAAAGCAGATCTTGAAGCCATCCCCTCCCTGCAGTCTCGGGGGCAGCCGCCTGAGAAAACATGCATTGTTTAAAAAGTCTCCAAACTCTCTCAAACAGCCCGCCTTCCCGCTCTCTCCCCGAGTCCCGCATCAATGAAAAGAAGCTGCATCGTTCATTTTTGTGCCGTAAGAAAAACGGGAAGTTTAAATGAAAAGCATCCCAGGCCCGTGCAAGTGGCTTCTGTGGCCAGCATGGAGCTGACCACATCTGGAGGACCCAGGGGTCTCGGGGTTCGCCCAGGAGGCCGGGAATCTCACATCTCCCCTGCAGAGCAAGGCGCCTGGTGCAAGGCCAGCTTTACCTGATGCCAGGGCTCCTTCGACTTCTGCTCCTTGGCTGCGCTGAGCAGGGAGCTCCTTAGGGCTTCACCCCCAAATCACGCCCGGCCGACTGGGGCTCCCCGCCCGCCTGGGTTGCAGGAGGCCCCTCCGACGTGCCTCTCTGCAGACACACCAGGAAAAGGAGCAGAGAGGACAGGCGCCTCCGCCTCCTCTCCTCCCCGCGCTCACTCGCTGGTGCAGCACAGCAGCCACCCCTGCGGGCCAGTCCATCTCGCCCCAAAGGCGGGGGGTAGGTTTCCGTGTTTACACGCAGGTGGGGAAAGTACCATTTTCACCTGCGCTCCCCAGTGTCTGCATCGCGGCTCTGACAGTCACGTCCCCCAGGCAGAGGCTCGCATTGCAACCAGAGCCTTCTGCTTTTGAAGTTTCTTTCTGGGGCTGGAGACATGGGAAGGTGCGCCGCTGAGCACGGCATCAGAGCTGGCAGCCGCCTCCAAGCCACTCACTGCCTCTGAGGCCACGTTAGGAGCCCCGGATGGAAGTGCAATGAAAGGGGTGCACCGCGGTTTGTGTTGGTTTTTCTGCATTTTCCTACTCAGACATTTTTTAAAAATATTTTTTTACTGATTTCAGAGAGGAAGAGAGAGGGAGGGAGAGATGGAAACATCAATGATGAGAGAGAATCATTGATCAGCTGCCTCCTGCATGCAACCCGGGTCCCAGCCCTGATCAGGACTCGAACCGTGACCCGGCCTGGTTCATAGGTCGAAACTCAGCCACTGAGCCACACCAGCTGGGCTGTTCAGACATTTTTGAGGGAAACGTGGCCCCAGGAAGGCTGTGCATCAAGCTTCCATGATTCCTATCGCTCGTACACTTTGTATTTTGCTCTGTTATTGCAGCAAAAAAAGGTATTCGGTAGCCACACTCCAGACACTTGGCCACACCGATCACCTCATTGTCAACTAGACCATTCCGCAGCAATCCCAGATGAAAATCACAGGCTCTTCACGTATGTGAATGGAGAGGAGCCGAAACCCCCCACCCTGACGGCACAGAACTTGCCCAGGCTCCCCTTTCTAAGGACTAGGGCGAGATTCTGTGCAAACTGCTGCAAATTTTAAGGAAACTAAAGTGAGTTAGCGAAGTTTTTTATGGAGATTATTTGCCCATAAAGATCAACTAATAAAAAGACCCGTGTGTGTGTGTGTGTGTGTGTGTGTGTGTGTGTGTGTAATCTTTCCAAACTGGTTTGGAAGCAATCCCAAACATCGCTGAAAAGATGTTAAGGTTTTTAACAGCAAAGCTTGGCTTCTCAAATGAAGAGGAAGTGACTGGGTTGCACATGAGGATAATGACAGGGGGAAGTTAAATTTCTAGTGCATCTCTCTCCCGAGGAGTCAGAAGCCTCCACGCATGGGCCTTTGCCACATACTTCCAAGGCCAGATTCTCCAAGTGTCATCTGTAAGCTCGGCCCAGTTCCCACCCAGCACCAGGATCACCCAGAGTAGGGCGCCATGCTAAAGGCAGATTCTGCTCAGCCGGTATGGCCCAGTGGGTAGAGCATTGGCCTGCAGACCAAAGGGTCCCAGGTTTGATTCAAATCAAGGTCACATAACTCAGTCTCAGGCTCCTCTCCAGCCGGGGCCCTGGTCAGGGTGCATGCAGGCGGCAACCAACTGATGTGTTTCTCTCACATCAATGTTTCTCTCTGTCTTTCCCTCTCTCTTCCACTCCCTTTAAGAAAATCAATGGAAAAATATCCTCGGGTGAGGATTTTTAAAATGCAGATTCCCAGGCCTGGGCTGGACCCCTGACTCCTAATCTCTGGGTGAAGCCTAGGCATCCATCCTTTAAATAAGATATCCACAGGATGCTCAGGCACAGTGGCTTGAGGACCCCAGCCTTGCACGGTGAAACCCAGGCAGCTGGGACTGTGCCATCTACCTCCGCAATCCCTGAATTCTGCCCCGTTGGGGACATTAGCAGGCAGCCTACTACTTGTCAGAAGGCAGAGGAGTCCCTCCTTACAAAGGGAAAAGGGACAGTCAGTGGGGCTTCCAGTCTCCCGGCTAGAATTGAGCTCACTGCCCCCCTGGACTCCATCCTCTCTTTTCTCTCCAATATTTGTAATATCAGCTCCTCTTTCAGATTTTATTTATTTAACCGTCTCTATGTCTGCCGAGCTGGGGAGAAAGAAGATGGTTCATGAGCAAATTTACCAAGCAAACCCCCAAATTTGTGAGTTTCTCAATAAAACAGGCCCCAAATCACTACCCAGTCCTTGGTGGGCATTAATGAGCACCCTTTCCTATCCTTCAGACTGTCCATTTACATGGACGTGACTTGGGGAGAGAAACTGAAGAGTAAAGAATCAAAGGATGGGCACAGGTTGCTGTCTGAGGTGACGGACATGTTCTAAAGTTGGGGTGTGATGGTATGGCATCGCTGCGTAAATATACTGAAGACCACTGAACCGCACACTTAACCTGGGCGAATTGCCAGCTATGTAACCAGAGGTGTCACTAATCACAGGGGTAGCTGGTTAAAGTCTGTGCCAACAGGACTCAGTGCTACATGAAGGAGCTGACATAGGCGTTTTACAGGCCGCACAAGCTAAGAGACCTTTCACTGTCATCTTAAATACTAACGTCCCAGCCTGGCTACCATGGCTCAGTGGTTGAGTGTCAACCTATGAACCAAGAGGTCACGGTTCGATTCCCGGTCAGGGCACATGCCCAGGTTGCAGGCTTGATCCCCAGCAGGGGCCGTGCAGGAGGCAGCCAATCAATGATTCTCTCTCATCATTGATGTTTCTATCTCTCTCTCACTCACCCTTCCTCTCTGAAATCAATAAAAATATATTTTAAAAAAATACTAAAGGCCCATCTGGGCATGACACGGAATAATTAAAGAGAACAGCACGAATCCTCCAGGAGTTCAAACTGACCCCGATGCTGCTCAGGTGGACGCGTAAGGTGGGCACTGACAGCAGGAGAAAGCTTGTGGCGTTTACGTCCCACGTGAGTGAGAGGAACAGGAATTCAGTCGGGTGGTGAGAACTTATGCCCAAAGAGTACGTGGAATCTTTCATAATTCTGGCTCAAGACCATGGCAAAAACTCATTGTGGGGAAAAAATCATTCATGAACACGTCTGTATTTAGCAGCTGCTAGGTGCCCGGTAAAAAGTAACAGGAAATTCTTGCTGAAACAATGGTAGACTGAATTCATGGGCATAAATGCACGTGACTGTCTAAAGTTACGTGGTGTACGTGGTGAAATTTTCAAACCGAAGCATCGACACGACGAGTAGCATGGGTGTTAACTTGTGCACCTGAAATAATCACATATAACTAGCCCGACTCCTGCATTCAGACAGGAAGTTCAAAATATTGTGCTTTTTAAATATGTATATTTTTATTGATTGCAGAGAGGAAGGGAGAGGGAGTTAGCTAGGAACATCAATGATGAGAGAATCATTGATCGGCTGCTTCTTGCAGGCCCCATACCAGGGACTGAGCCCGCAATCCCGGCATATCCCCTGACTGGGAATCGAACCACGACCTCCCAGCTCAGAGGTGGACGCTCAACCACTGAGCCATGCCGACCAGGCAAAATATTGGGGTTTTACAAAATCTGTTTCTTCATTTATAAATGAAGGAAATGAAAAACATTTCTTGATGCCCTGTATGTCAAGCACTATCTCAGACAACTCACCTATCTCATTCAAGCCTTCAAGAGGTATTATTATCCACATTTCACAGGGGAGGGTGCTGAGAGTTTAAACAGCCCGCTAGTCCTTACTCAGCTCCAAGCGTAGCTACTGGAATCAAATCCCGGTGAGCCTGGCTATATCCAATTTTTCCTACTAACCGTTCCTCGCTCCCTCCCACCTCACCTAAGGCCTTTCCAGGCTCCAAAATTCCAGATTCTATCTGTTTCCAAGATGCCTGCAGCTTTGAGTTTTGCTGACGGGCCATGGAGATGGTGTACAAACAGTTTTCATTTGTAAGTGGCCTTATGGGGTTGGAATCACTGCCCCAGTTCATTTCCGCGGCACTGGATGGGCACCAGCCTCAACCGCCCCTCCTCCTGACTAGCTGGCAAGAGTAAGCAGGCCCATCTGCCGGGATTGGCATCAGAACTCCCCTCCAAGGCGGGAAGCTGCGAGGTCCAGGAAGCGAGCTCACTCAGGTGGAAAACCAGAGAGCAGCAAGCCTGTTCCGCGTGGGACAGCATCGCTCCGTGTCCCCTGGGGCAGGTCCTGGGCCTCGGGGATGATTTCACCTCCGAAACGTCTCCAGTGAAGTGGAGGAGGCACGCAGTCCCCCGAGCACAGCGAGAATGGGAGCCCGTGGTTCGTCTTCTTCACACACGTGGGTTACTATCCTGGCACTGCCTGTACGTGCTACGCACAGAACGAGGGCGGCGCTGTCATCAGCCTGTCTTTTGCGAATCCCCTCTCCGATGGTGACAGAAAGGTCAGATGTCACGTGCGTGCCACGGGATAACCCACGCTTCTTCTCACGAGGGCAGACAGGTCGGCCCAGAACAAGACCTGCTCTCTGCGCGTGGCTGTCCCAGCACCGCGTGCTTCAAACACCTTCTGCACAAGGAAGGCAGGGGACCGGGCCTCCCGTTTGTAGCCTGAGCTAGTTTCACGGGACATCAGCAGCATCTGTCCCCGGGCTTTAGGAAAGAGTAAAACTAAGCCACCTCCAGAGAATCCAGGAAGAGGATTTGGTGGGATCGTGTTGGGATTCTATTTCCTACTGGCCAGGAGTCCAGCAGGAGGGGGTGAAAGAGAGTCTAAATCCAGCCCTTTCATCCACGTTTCCCAGCTAACAGATAAAGGCAGGCCCTGACCTTCTGAGGGATGAATGGAAAGGCATTCACGGGGCAGGAGGATCTGCCACGGCCTACGCTGGAGGGCCTGTCCCTTACGCTGTGTGGTACACAAGTCGTTACTGACATCACCGTCCTCCCCGGGGAGCACATGGGCACAGTAAACACCACACCAGAGACATGTGCTGCCAGCCTTTTGGGAAAGACAGGAGGACTGATTTCCTGGGTGTGGTGACTTGAGGAAGAAGGGGGAGGAGAAGCTGATGAGACCCGTGCAAGCAGAGCAGAACGCCGTGTGTCGTCCCCCCCCCCCCCCCCCCCCGCCTCCGTGTCAGAATGCAGACACCATGGCTTCCCTCTGTCTCTGAGAGAAGCGCTCACCCAGGAAGGCAGGTGCCCGCTCAGCGAGGCACCTTCTGCGGAGGGGGCCGAGCTGCCCGGGGAGCCCGTGGCTGAGAAGATTTGTCTAGAAGGAATCCGTGCAGAGCTGCATAAACAGAGTCCCCGAGGGATGTGAATTGTGCCAGAGACAGAGAGACTAAGAGTAGTCGTCAGCCGAGGGAACAGCCAAGAGCGAGGGAGGGGACTCGGGGCAGCCCTGTCCCTTAACCCTCAAGGTTTCTGTTTCCAGTGTGACATTTGCTCCTCCCTCCCCCCACCCGCTCCTGTGCTGCCTTCATTTTGGAATGATTGTCCTTCTTTCTTCACGAGGTTGGCAGGTAGCAACCCATACCCCAGAAAGGAAGATTCCCAGAGTCAGAGACCCCCTAGCACCACCCACCAAAGACGGAAGGAAATGCACATCAAAGAGACACTCTCTGACATCCACTGAGGTCTGTGACCTTAGTCTGAAGTGTCAGGAGCTTCCTGTACCATCAGGCTGCGAAAGCAGACGGCGGGGAGGGGGAGGGGCGGAGAGAGGAGGAAGGCTGCTTCAGAGCGGAGCTTAGAGGTGGAGATGGAGACAGGAGGTCGAGTGGCAAACCCCAGGATCTCCCCCTCATTTGCTTCTGAACTTCTTCATTAGGAGGCAGGCTGTAAGCAGCATCAGAAAACTCCTGCATCGATAAGTTAGTTAGCATAGGCCTTGGAAATGTGCCATTTAGAGTAAGATCTCTCTAAAAAGAGAATCTTGTAAAAAACAAGACTGAGAGCAAGCTTGTGACAGATAAACCTTCAGCTCAAACGGGTGCTATATGCCGGGTGCTACGTACCATTTCCAGAAAATCGCCCCCCCCAACTCCAGCCGACCACTGACCTGCTTCCGGTCCCCATGGATTTACTTATTCTGGGTATTTCCTCTAAACGGGAGCATACGGTATGAGGCTTCCCCACCTAGCAGGTTTTTAAAAGGCGTCACGTTGTGACCTGTGCGGAATTCTTTCTTTCTAGCATGTCACCGTCCGTGTAGGTACATTTATGGACACTCATCCATGGACACTTGGGTTGTTCCCATCTGGCCCCTGCGAACAGAGAGCCGTGAACATGGGTGCCCATGGATTTGAGTCCTCCCATCCATTCTTCATACAAAAATCTGCTCCAATCACATGATGCACCAGCCGCAATCACTTCGAACTCCTGAATGTGACCCTCGACCCTTCCACTCCGGCCCCTCCCCACTCGTCAGCATCATCTCACACCTGCACGCCGGCCCAACTGGCCTTTTGTTTCTTGCCTGTGCTGTGCTTTTCGTCTTCCCCTCTGAGCCTCCGCAGAGGCGGTTCCCTCTTCCTGGAACACCCTTCCCCTGGGTGAGAGGCAGCTTATCTCCCAAATCCAATTCGCTGCACTAGCTCCCAGCACAGAGCCAACGCGGGCCCCTCTTATTTTACGGACAGAGAGGCACTCAGAGCTCGCTGGGGGATGAGGAGGGCACGCTGGCCCTGGCTGGGAAATCCGGCAGAACCTGCCCAGAGACAATGTGGGGGGGCCTCTCGGAATGACATCCTGTGTCTCTGAACCACGCCCTGCTGGGGAGCTTGAGTATGTGGATTCAGGGCCCTGGTGTCTGCCCAAGCGATGTGACAAGCCGCAGGACCAGTCGGTCGCCTTCCCAGCTGCTCGGCACACATGCTCCACCCTGCACTGCGGGCCGGCTATGAGGCAATCTTTGCTTTTCCCGTCACAACTGGTCAACACCCACAGGCCTGTGCGAAGTGAGGTGGTTCCACAGACTCCAGGGGAGCGCGGCCAGCCCAGAGGCAGAGGCTGGCGGCCGCTGAGACAGCAGGAAGTGAGCTCAGGTGCGAGTCAGTCACACCTGAACCCACAGGCTTCAGCTCCGCCCGGGCCTCAGGGCTCAGGGCCACACAGGATGTGGACTTCTCAGGGCGGGAAGTCCCCTTCCATCCACCCTTCCTTTTCTCAGCTTCAGTTCTGTACCTCTGCTCCCTGAGTGTGTGCACACTCATATGCACACATGTACTGCAAGAGCACACATGTCATGCACACTCCCAGGTGTACGTACACGTGACACTCCCACACATGCACATGCAAAAGCACACGTGTATATACATGTAGACACATGGCTCTAACACACTCATCTCCTCTTCTCTGACTTCTAAAAATAGTCTAATACAACCCTCCCTTCCACATAATTCCTAACAGCCCCTTGATCATTCTTTCCTTCCCTTCAAATTCTCCATCGTTTCCATGTCCACATGACCATGTAGTAGAAACTGCCTGTGAAGACGGTCAACATGTTGATCTCTAAGATCATCTACAACCTTCTCTCTGCCACACGTGAGAAAAAATGGGAAAACAGACTCCCACGCGTGTCCGAGGGCCTCGGAGGGAAACGGCGCTTTGAGGGCAGCCCGCCCGTCACTCACCTCCAAGACTTTGCCTGTGATGAACTGGTGGCAGGCTTCACACTTCACCCCGAAGAGCCCCTGGTAGTCCTTTTCGCAGTACGGAGCGCCATCCCTGCAAGACGACAGAGTGCTCAGCGCCCGAGAGGAGGCCCCGGCGGGGAAGCCACCGGAACCACGCTGCTCTGGGGCCTGGGACAGATGGTGGGAGACTGTTTCTCTCCCGCCCAGTGTTCACGTGCCTGGAGATCAGACACGAGCAGAACCCACGAGACCAAGCGATCCAGAGACAGAGCTGTGGTCCTGGGCCACACAGAAACCGCGGCCACGTCACCGAGTGCTCCCCAGTGCCCGTCCCTCGAGGGTCTGAGGCTCACTCACCGAGCCCTGGCATCGTTCTTGACCACCGCCAGCCAGACGGGCTTCAGGTGTGGTCTCAGCGCTCCCCTCTCTGGAGGCCCTGACCTGCCTCCCCACCCCACTCCTCGTGCTCACACACAGAGCCTCGGCCTCCAGGAGGCCCGCGGGGCCCAGGCCTTCTCGTCCAGCCCCCATAACCGCCGTGGCTTCCTCGGTGCGCAATGAGGATGGCACTGCACGGCCTGTGGCCGAGTTCAAAGGCACCGCTCTGGACGGCCCCGTGGCCCACGGCCCTCAGCCCTTGGTGTGCATTTAAGAGCCGAGCATCTTCCTCTTCTCACTTCAGCTCTGCATCAGAGGCACCTCTGGGGGGCTCCCACAGGTCAGCCCAGACCTACAGGGTTAGGTTTTTGGAAGGCGGGGCCCAAACTACTTTTTGTTTGTTTTGCTATATTCTTAATTGATTTGGTATTTTTGAATAGCTGATATACTTGCCCGGTTGGAAGACATTTTTTTAAGCATAGAAAAGGTATATAGGGGAAATTTTCCCCTCATTGCCACGGTCTCCCCCAACCCCAAACCCGTGCCCAGTCTTTCTTTCTTAACTCAGAAGGTAACCACTGTAACTGAACTAGTTTCTCCAGCTGCATAAATATAAAACAAACAGAAACCCTACTTCACCTGCTGTAGCTGTTATCCACACCAGCCTATCACGAACCCGTTCTGAGGAGCTATTGTGGGCATTGGTCCTAATGGGCTCAGTGTCTAGACCCTGTGTGGGTTTTGGGGGGAAGGCTGGGGCATCTACAAATACATTCAACACCTGGAATGAGGACAAAGGTTTGTTAGTGCCAAATTGGGGGGGTGGGGGGGGGGCTAATGAAGGTAAAATTACTGAATGCTTCATTGGTTACAACATATTAAATCGGCTTCATTCATTGTTAAATCAGGCAATGCCTAACATCTCTTTACATTTATAGGAGGCAAACTATGGCAAATGCAAAGGAATAAAATTCCTCGCAGCAGCTTTGCAGCCAAACGTTCCTGTGGATCGTGGGGTGTGCATGTCTGTCATTATGTGCTGCGGGTCGGGGTGGGGGCCCCCGGAGCAGGAGCGAGAGGGCCCCCCAGGCCCAGCCTCACTTACTTGCTGATGTACTCCCCGGTGAGGACCTTCGCGCAGGACTTGCATTTAAAGCACCCCAAGTGCCACTGCTTTTCCAGCGCCAGCAGCGCCTGCCCGTTCTTGATGTCCCTTCCGCAGCCGGCACAGTCTGGAAGGAAGAGCAGCCAGATGTTACTCCCTGCAGCCAGGTGCTACTCCCTGCGGCCAGGGGTTACTCCCTGCGGCCAGGGGTTACTCCCTGCAGCCAGGTGTGCTAAATGCCCGCACTCGGCCAGCTCTGAACCCGGTGTCCCCATCACACACTCAATAGATATTTGCTTAAGCAACGATTCCCTCTGCGCTCGCCCTGCACAGTCTGTCTCTCGGGCCCCATCCTCACGCAGCGTGGATGCTCCATGAACCACGGAGGACCCAGGGGATGGATGTCCTCTATCCTGTATTTCCTCGGAGGTTAGTTAAGTCCCCTCTGAGCTCCTGCTGGCCCAGAGACGACTCAATTACAGGGTCCAGGCTGTGACTTGGGGAAAGCTCTCGTGGGCCTGCAGTCACTGAGGATGCGTGGGAGCCGCAAAGCCCCCCAGGCTGGATGCCCCGCTTAGCATCATCACGTGGTTCCCAGAATGCCATGCCGCTCAGAAGTCTCACTTCTGTAAACAGGACTCTTCTGCCCTGTCAACCTAAACCGGACCCTCCACGCTTTGTCATCATCAATTAAACGGCTCTTAACTCCTCAGCTTTCAATTCTCCCGGGCAGGCTCCGTGACACTGGTCGCAGAGAGAGTTCCTTCATGGTGAAAAGCGTGGGCCCGGAATGAGCCGGTTCTGCGCCAGCTCTGTGCCTTGTTGGCTAGTTCCCGTGATCCGGGCTGGTTCTCCCTTTTCCTTTTTTTTTTTTTTTTAAATATATTTTTATTGGTTTCAGAGAGGAAGGGAGGGAGAGAGAGAGAGAAAAATCAATGATGAGAGAGAATCATTGATCAGCTGCCTCCTGCACGCCGCCCACTGGGGATCGAGCCTGCACCTGGGCATCTGCCCTGACGGGGAATCAAACCATGACCTCCTGGTTCATAGGCTGACACTTAACCACGGAGCCACACCATCCGGGCTTTGCGGCTTTCTAAGCCTCGGTTTGCTCGGGCGGAAGCCGGGATGCTGTTAGCGCTTTGCTCCAGCCTTTGAGGAGGATGTGTCCCGTGATGGACTCAGCACAGGGTTGGCAGGCAGGAAGCGGCTCTCTAAGCATTTGCTATTAGTGTCATTTCCACGATTATCCTGGTTATTAAATCATTTTCAGAGAAGTTGCATCTTTAAAAGAACCCAGAAGGATGTAAATTGGTGCGTCCTTTTTAGAAGCAACTTAAACATCTCCAGACATTTAACACCAATGTACCCAAGGAAGTGACAGCGCTGTGGGCAGGCCGGCCGAGATGTCCCCACGAGAGCAGGGACAGCACCGCGGAATAAAGCCATGTCCAGGCAAGGCCACGGGTACACAGACGGCTAAACACCCCTCACCTGACACATCGCGACGGCTGCTCATTTACTAAGGACACTCCTAACCACTCCACTTCCCTCCTCCCAGAAAAAGAAGACGCCCAGTCACTGCCCTGCTCCTGCTTCTTGACAACACCCCCCCAGAGCTGCTCCCGCTCCCCGGATCCTCCTTAAGGTTACCCAGCACAAGCCCAAATCCTAGAAAAGGCTCCAAACCCGCCCCCGGGTGTTGTCTCCCTGGCTGTAGTTTAAGTAAACCTGCTTTCCTTCCTTCCTTCCTTCCTTCCTTCCTTCCTTCCTTCCTTCCTTCCTTCCTTCCTTCCTTCCTTCCTTCCTGTCCTCCCTTCCTTTTTTTTTGACTACAGATGTGTAGAATTTCTAATGATCGCTGGTCAGTAGGTAATAATGTGCCTTTAAACCCAGCAATTTCATGTCGAAGATTTCATTCTACAAATAAAAAGTGCATGTGTGTGTTCCCTGAAGAATACATAGGCATTCCCCGAAGCATTTTTGTAACAACAAAACTGAAAATAGCCTACATGGACATTAATGAGGGACCAGGAAATTAATTATAATATAGCCAATAATGGAATACTGTGTGCTGTTAAAAAGAATGAGGTAGATTTGTTGTGGGCATGGAAAGATATCCAAAATTGAATAAGTAAATGAATCAAGCTGAAGAACAGTATGCATAGCATGAGCTCATTAATAGAAAAATAGTAAAAAAAAAAAAAGTATGTGTATATTTGCACACATGCTTGTATATGAACAGAACAATTCTTTAAAAACACATAAGAAATCATAAAAGTCCTCAGTGATGGAGGACTTTACTTTTTATGCCACAACCTGTATGTTGTTTAATTTTTTTGCCATGAGAATGTAAAAAAAAAAAGAGTAAATATTTATAAAGTTAAAAACATATCTGCTATATGTTTAAATATTTCAGATTAGAATCTCTTTACATATAGCTTATTGTAAGCTGCGTGTGTATCATATGGTCACAAAGCATTACATTTTTTTAAAAAATATATTTCTTTATTGATTTCAGAGAGAAAAGGAGAAGGAGAGAGAGATAGAAACATCAATGATGAGAGAGAATCATTGATCGGCTGCCTCCTGCACAACCCCCACTGGGGATCGAGCCTGCAACCCAGGCATGTGCGCTTGGCCGGAACCGAACCTGGGACCCTTCAGTCCACAGGCTGACGCTTTATCCACTGAGCCAAGCCGGCTAGGGCTACATATTTTTTTTAAAAACTGGGATTTATTATTATCCCAGCATCTCACCAAAAAATCGTATAAAGGAGATCTCACAGCTAGTAATTTATTATAAAGATAAAACAGAAGACTATAATATGTATTCATAAATACCATTTTTAAAGGTTAGGAACACAGTATGTACCTAAGATGAATTGGTAGTTTTTAATGCAAGCTGAACTCCAATGTTCCATTATTCTAATTAGATCATTCCCACTAGGTGGCAGTAAAGATTTAAAATAATAAGGAAGACTCTGGTTGATTACATTTTTTTAAGTAGAAAATAAACTTTAGAGATGGCTTTTCAATTCTACATCTGAAGACAGTTGGGCTGAGAGTTTGCACAGCTGTTCGAGGTCTCCCTCTGCACAGAGCTGAGGTCTAGGGAGATGGAGGATGCGGATGGTGAGGACATGGGCTCTGGAGTTAGGAAGATTTGGACACTAACCTGAGTAAACTACTCTCTCTGAACTCTCACTGCTTCACCTGGGAAATGCTGACCTACTTCCTCAACTGCTAAGAGGGGAGAGACCCTGCATGGTAAAGTGCTTTGCATAACACTCAGAACTCTTGGCACAGGTTGGGCATTCAAGGTGGTTCCCCTTTTCATCATAGGGGCAGAACTGGGGCTAAAAGCCAGGTTTCTCTACTCTAAGTCTTGCTGTCCTTACAAGCACACTAACGCCCAGATGCCCCAGAGCTCTGAGCCCATCTGAGAGCAACAACAACCTCTCTGATCATTCCGCACCGAGGGCTGTCGGTGAACCAGGCACCATGTATACTTCACAGTCACTTAGTCCCAGTGCCTGGCAGTCTGGAAGCTTCCGGCTCACAGGTGGTGTGCTGTGCTTCTCAGATCCGCCCGCCCGGCCGTGTCCCACGGAGGGCAGACGTCCTGCGGCTGATTTTCATAATGGTTTACAGAGAAGCAGTCACCGAACACTGAATGCCTAGAGCCAGGCAGCTGGGAAGGCTGGGCTGGAAGAAGAGGCTGCGATGAGCCTCTGCACCCCAAACCGTAAGACATAAATCAAGCAAGTCAGCCAAGACCACCTCCTAAGAAGGAGAATACTGGCCACCCCGCTGATGCAAAGGATTGTGGTCTATTCCTCAGCCTCTGCCCGTGCGTTCCTCTCTGGACAAAACCAACCATCTTCTCCGCTTAAGCCTGATGCCATGGGGGGGAAATGGGAGGAGATGCAGGGACAAGGAGATTCGTGCTGGATTGTTCACCCCTCCACGCTCGTTCCAACGAGGCTCCTTTATAAGAACAACACGTCCTGCTCTCGATCCGCATGCTTTTCAGCTGTTGAGAAAATTGTTTCCACATCCCCGAAGCAGCTGCTGATAAATATAGAAAGCGGGCGATTGGCGCGGGACTTCGGCCCAAGTCAGGAATAGGTGAGTACGGGGCACCGTCAAGGAAACCAAACCCTCTCTAGCCCCTCGCCAGTATCCTATCAAGGACGAATCACCACCAGATGTGAGGAAAGAAAAACCCAACCATAGCCTTGAACACGTCGTCACTGCCAGCCTTTCATTCTCAACACCAGGAGCCAAGAGCAAAGCAGGGACTCAGCTGCTCACGGCCAAGTTAAACTGGCAGCCAAGGCCGCACCTGGGTCCACGTTCCTGTCATTTTGTTCATAGGGATCCTGCCAGTCTCCAGGCTCCTTTAACTATCTTTTGTTTGTTTGTTTTGTTTTGTTTGTAAATAGGCCATGGACACCTGGGCTGCAAAAGCATTTAAATTGAAGGACATGACAAATGGCCTCAGGAAGGAAGCTGTCATCAGCTGGGCGGCACTTAAGCCGGAATACTCTGTTCTGTCCGCCCTCCTAGACCTTGCTCTTGGGGCAGAGTGAGGGCCAGAGGAATGTCTTATTCGTTGAAGCTGCCCTGTGTGGAGAAGGAGGACAGGGAGCTCTAGAAAAGGGGACGGTGTGGCTACCAAATTCCCATTCATCCCCCCTGCCCAGGCCCTCGTGCTCCGTCACCCCTAGTTCCGAAATGAAGGTGGAAACCGCCGTTCAGAGGAAAAGTCTCCTCCCAAATCTGGATCAAAGCTACCAGAATACAGAAGGGGACTTTTCCTAGTGTCTGGGAATTTGGGGCTACGGACTTAGAGCGGGAGGTGGTGATACACAGTCCATCTGCCAAGGAAGGGTGCTAGGCATGTCCCTGCCAGAAGGACCAGGATAGCAGAATCCACCTGAGGCTCTCAACCCCTATACCTCTGCAGCCAGACATTCAAAAAGGAATAGAGGAGAGTCCGCAGGGAGCCGTCCACACCTCAGGAGTGAGGTGGGGTCCCCTCCCCGCTGCTGTGAAGGGATCAGAGGACCCTGAGAGAAGAGATGGGCCTCCCGCCTCCTACCAAGATGTCTACTAAGGGGGATGCTCAGGCCCCAGGGCTGCGATGGGATCCCAGAGGAGCTTGTGTTAGGATTTTGGGACCAGCCGACTGGGGTGTCCTGGAGTTGGAAGCCTTCAGGAACAGCAAGTCTGGAGCCTGTGGAATCCCGGCAATCTGAAAGGCAGGAAGCCTGCTGGAGCACCCCCTGCTGGCAGGCCACGGAGAAGATAGAGTGGCAGTGGTGTGGGTGTCCACTGCCTGGCTCACTGGGGATACCTGTGCGTCCTGTGGCTGGTACCCACCCCGAGCATCCTAAACGCACAGCCGAGAAAGCTGCCAGGCAGGGCTGGGGACCTCATTAGGAAGTGGCAACGAGGAGACCGGGAGGGAGCAGGGCCTGAGCTGGGAAGCGGGAGGGGATTTGCTATAACAAGTAGCCAGAAACTGCTTGCTTTTGCCAAGGAATCCAAAACCCACCCCCTAAAAGATGTCTCCAGAGAGTGCCAGCTAAAGAGCCTGCTGACGCCAGCTTTACAACACCGTTTCCCTTCTTCGCTGAAACCCCTCCCCCTGCCTGGACCCCCAGGGTCCCTAAGCGGCACAGGAAGGGGTAAAAGGAGAGGCTGTGCCACCTCCCCTGACCCTCACTGCAGGTCTCCAGTTTGGGTGGGCCCTGAGCTGGGGACAGGTTGCAGCTCTGAACCGGATGTGAGAATCAAGTTTGTAGGCTGGACTTTTAAGAGCTAACAATAACCACAAAGCTACAGGAATCCACCTAAGATATTATTAAGGGTAGGAAAGGGAGCTCTGAGAGAGGATAATTCTGTAGCAACAGGAAGAAATGAGGTTCTTCCTTGTTTTGACCCATCCTATACACTAATTGTGCACCAATCCTACACGCTGTGAGTAAAGACTTTGGGGGCAGAGACCCGGAGTCAAATTCCAGCTCTGACATTGAACTAAGGGACCATGGGCACGCGAGGCAGCCACTGGGCCTCAGTGTCTTCATCTGTAAAATGGGCTGGAGAGACGATGTGTAATCACTGAGCAGAGTGCCAGGCACATGGTAAACACTCAGTGACTATGGCTCTCATGGTTGTAATAATCCCATAAATCTGACATTTCCTCTTCCCCTTCACAAAGAACTACAGCCCGCTGCCAGCCTCTGGGAAAGGCATTTTGGTTCCACAATCACCGTCAGCATCATATGAACACTATTATTGTTGTTACTCAGCTTTTAACTTGTGAGCGGTCTTGCACTTCCGTGATCTCTGTCCACTTAGGGCTCCCGCTCATCTGAAAAGGCCGGATTACTTGACTCTTACAGATCACAGGACACTTGAGAGCCAGAGGGACCCTGAAGACCAGCTGGTGTGAGTGCTTCCTTTTATACCCTGGAACTAAGGCCCCGGGTGGACGCGGGCTTTGCACAGGCCACGGGTAAGCAGTGTCCCGTTAACCGCACAGAGGGTAGCCCCTGTTCTCAGCACGTGAACCCAGGCCGCTGCAGCTCGCCAGGCTGCTCTGGGTTAAACCTCCAATCACAGGTTCACCACCCTGGTCAGTGCCTCTTGCACTGCCGATGGGCAAAAACGGCCGCGATGGAACCTGAACATGAGGTTCCTTTTAGGGTAAAGACTATCTAAGCAGAGAATCATTGTGAAAATGGTGGAAATCATAAAAGGAACCAGAGAGGGACGTTTCTCTTTTAATTGATGCTGGCTGAGATACTGAAATGTTAAAAATGTCCACAGGGATTGTGAGCCAGTGTAGTGTTTCCTGTAAAATTTAAAAGATTAAGAATAAAACATATAATCAAATTTCAGTATTGAAATAGTTGCCCATGTAAGTTCCAGAAAATGCAAGCTCTCCCCGAAATCCTCTTTTTATAAATAAAAAAGAAAATCTATTTGTCACCGACAAAGATGAGCACATAAGTTCATAGCCATACACGTGAACGAAAAATAAATAGAAACGAAATCACTTCAGAGTTAGGCTGGTATTAATAGAAAGTGGAATAAGGCTTTGGAGACCCTATAAAAGATTCAAGTGCTGTCCTTTTAATAGACTGTTAACTAGAGGCACTTTATGCCTGGCCAGGACTCATTCCAGGGAGCTTTAAGGGAAGCAGAAAACGAATGTAAATTCCACGGCTTGGCTAACTTGAGGTCCTGAATTTAATGACATCTTATCTTGTCATTCAACTGCTCCTCCAGGGCATGGATTTCTCATTATCTTGTGTGATAAAATGGTGAGGCTAGAAGGCTAGAGAAAGCTGCTCTGTCCAAAAGCCAGAGAAAGCAGGGACCCAGAGAAGCAGGACCTGGACATGGGTCAGACTCTGCTAGGTTGACAAGCTGCCTTCAACACAGCCTTCAACACATGTCAGATTAGCCTCTGACACGGACTCCTTCGTGGCAAGCACTGTTTGCGGCACATAGAGGCTGCCCACTTTCCACAGGACAGAGCTTCCTGGTTGGCTGGGTCTCATTGCTCCCTGGGGTCTAGACGTCTGTTGCCACCTGTCCTCATCCGTGAACTGACTGCATGCGCCCATGTTGCCAGCCTGGCCTTTGTTGTAGGTCCTTCAGTTTGCAACCCACAGATTAAAAAAAATCCTTATGGTATGTTTTATAACAGTTGGCTTAGAGTTTTAACATCTTTAAGGTATAAAGGATCTGGGTATTTAAAAACCTTTCCTTGACCAAAAAGACCACATCAGTTAGTAGTGATAAGAACGTCGATCTAACAAGGGGATACTGTTGAAGGTTGTTTTCTTTCATCTTCATCTGGGCCCTTCAATATTGTCAGGTTCCAAACCAGACATGTATGAGCTGACAAATATGCACTGGCCACAGTCCATTTTTTAAAGTTTTAAATTTATATATATTTAGAGAGAGAGAGGAAGGGAGAGGAGTGATAGAGATAGAAATATCATTGATCAGCATATCCTGCACTTCCCCCTACTGGGGATTGAGCCCGCAACCTGGGCATGTGGCCAGGCATGGAACTGGTGACCTCTTGGTTCTTGCATCAGTGCTCAACCACTGAGCCACACTGTCCTTGCATGACCACGGTCTATTTGGAAAAAAAACTGTAAACCAAGTCACTGAAATAAGTCCACAGAATTCTCTTTCTTTCTCTCTTTCTCTTTCTTTCTTTCTCTCTTTTTCTTTCTTTCTTTCTTTCTTTCTTTCTTTCTTTCTTCCTTTCTTTCTCCCTCCCTCCCTCCCTCTTTCCCTCCCCTCCCCTCCCCTTCCCTTTCTTTCTTTTGCATGTCATGGCCAATACCCAGGTATGAGGTCACCATAAGAAAGGATAGAAAAAAGAAAATAAAAGAAAAGAAAAAGAAAAGATAGAGGGCAAAAGGAATGTGAAACTGCTAATGTGTTAGGCTAAGCACTTTTGAAGAGTGAGCTTTTAAAAGTCCTTTTTTTAACTTCTGAAATTCTATGCCGCTATTAGCCAAAAAAGCAATATGACATCATAAGACATATTTTGAGAAGGGGGTAGAGGAGGTCAGGACGTTCATGTAGATGCAGTGTATTTGCCACTCTATGGCAAAGGGGTCTCCATGCTATAAATAATGTATATCTCACATTCCCTGAAAATGGCCAGAATTATTGTAAACGGTTTATATGCTGTGGAGTCTGTAACCTTGAACCAGATTTTCCACATCACCCTGGCCCCACTGAGGTCAGTTGCTCGCTTTGCTGTCCTGATGGTCACGCTGGAAACATTGTAGGCCAGACCAGCCTCTGACCTGCTATTTTAAGGAAGGTTCTTCTTGTCTTTGGAAGACAAATGCTGCACAACAAACAAGTTTTCATGGGCCACAGCAGCAACAGATGATCAGCCCTCACCAGGGCAGATGAAGGCGGGCCCGGCAGCAGCCATTGCCCAAGTCCTCTCTAATTCCATATGTGACCAAAAAAATCCTATCTTTCCTTCTTTAAAAAAATTAAAAAATATTTTATTAATTTCAGAGAGAAAGAGAGAGGGAGAGAGAGAGCAAAACACCAATGCTCAGAGAGGATCATTGATTAGCCGGCTCCTGCACGCAAGCCTGCAACCTGGGCATGTGCCCTGGACCAGAATTGAACTCAGGACCCTTCAGTCCACAGGCTGATACTCTATCCACTGAGCCAAACCAGGTAGGGCTTTTTTTTTCCTTTTAAAGAGTATATATACTTGTAGAATTTCAGTTAAGTGGACATCCTGTATACTTACAGAATTTCAGTTCTTTGCTCATCATTTTATATATATAGGCCATCTACACATTTGAGATTTCCAATTCTGATCCTTAAACCAGTACTCTCAGAATTCTGTTAGGAGTACTAGGGATTCTCAAGGTCAATACACTCTCTTCTTTACCCACATTGGTGTTTTTCTCCCATATTTTCGACTAGGATCTGAGTGGGAGATGAAAAGGAGCCAGACTATTTGCCCTTCCTCTCTTCGTAATTGATTATGAAGTCATTAAGCAGGAATCCCATGGCGAATGCTGCCAGGCAGGGGGGTGAGCATCCAAGCAATAGACTTCGTACCAACCCAAAAGCATGAGAATTGAGAGCCTGGGAAGCTCGTCTGATTAGCTGTGGAGGGTGGCTTTGGCCCACAAACCTGCCTCAGCACTCAGGGCTGAGCTCAGCAACTGATTCCCACGGGCCGATGGGGGCCTGCTTGGAGCAGGGTGAGCCGTAGGGGTGCCCGATACATAGTATGAATGCCACCTATTGAGAGTACACATTTATGGAGCAGAACATATACTTTAAAAAGGATGCTGAAAACGTCAGTCTCTGCTGCCACCTGCAATCACCTGGGGCATTGAGTGGTGCCCATGCCATGACCCTCCACACTGCGAACCCTGGTGGACACAAGCCTGACAGCTCACAGGGAGTTCAGAAAATTGGCAGCCACTGCTTTCAAGATTCGGGATAGTCCTTAGCAAACCCTTCTTGAAGCTGTACCAAGACCCCGACACAGAGACCCAAACAAATCCTTGTACAAGCATGTTCACTGAAGCACGATTCACTTCTACTGCCTCGCAAAAGAATCTCTTCAACAGCCTCTCTTTCATTTCCCTGAACCACAAATAAAAAGAGTAACGTGCCTGCATTTCCTCAGGATGCAATGGAGAATCTTTGATGGGAAATAAAAAATATTAGCATAAAACATTAATACCATTTTGTCATCTGCTCTAATTTTCAGGTTTAAAATCCTATCCAAGGAACTCTGTGTGTGTGTATGTATGGGTTCACCCACATGTTTTCAGAACTAAAAGAAGAGTCTAACGTATGCAATAAACATTATCTTCGTAAGTACACTCACAACTTCAAAATTCTTTCTTTCTTAAATACATTTTTTATTGGTTTCAGAGAGGAAGAGAGAGGGAGAGAGAGATAGAAACATCAATGATGAGAGAGAATCATTGATCGACTGCCTCCTGCACACCCCACACTGGCGATCAAGTCCACAACTCGGGCATGTGCCCTGACTGGGAATCGAACCATGACCTCCTGGTTCATAGATTGACACTCAACCACTGAGCCACGGCGGGTCAACTAACGATTTCAAAAGCGCAGCTGGAGGGAAGGCCCAGAGCATCACTGCCTTCCGGGCTCGTCCCCTGCACTGTCGTCTGTTTTGTCCATTGTGGCTGCTCAGCATCATTTCTGATGATGCAAACATCACGGGGCTTGTCCCGAGATTAAAAGTAGGATTCTCTTTTGACTACAGATGCCACCAGGACAGCAAGAGGAAGGTGGGAAGCAATGAAAACAGAGCCAAGCATCACCCAATCGTGGGACGCTCTCAGAAAAGGCCCTGTCTAAGGCAGCCTCACAGATAGTGGTCTCCAGCCGGCACGGGTGAAAAGTTCCAGCCGAACCTTCCGTGGGCAGGGCCTTCCTGCCATGAGGCCAATGACCACTCAAGCAGCACATGGTTGGACCAGTGCTTCTCTGTGGGCTTGAGCAGCTCTCCTTTCTGCTCACAATGTGTAATCCAGACGTGCCTTGCAAACCCTGTTTGATACCCCAGCCACCCCTCAAAAGGGCAACTGTAATACATACTTCTGCAGGAAGACAGACTAATGTGTCCTAAGCTCAGAGCCTGAGTCCTGAGCACTTTTGGTCTGTTTCTGGACAGGGTTGGGAACATCTTGGGTCAGACTTCCACCAAGTGGTCCTCTACTCAGTTTATGGCCAGGTGGCAAAGGGGTATAAAGAAAAGGAAGAATGGGAGAACGAGCAAACACGGAAGGAAGGAGGATGGGTGCCCCCAATGAAGGCTGCCACCTGCAATCACCTGGGGCATTGAGTGGTGCCCATGCCACGACCCTCCACACTGCGAACCCTGGTGGACACAAGCCTGACAGCTCACAGGGAGTTCAGAAAATTGGCAGCCACTGCTTTCAAGATTCGGGATAGTCCTTAGCAAACCCTTCTTGAAGCTGTACCAAGACCCCGACACAGAGACCCAAACAAATCCTTGTACAAGCATGTTCACTGAAGCACGATTCACAACAGCCAAATGGGGGAAATGAACTAAATGTCCATGAACAGACGAGTGGATAAAGAAATTGTGGTCTATCCACACAATGGAATATTATTCAGCCGTAAAAAGGAAGGAGGTACTGATAAGCGCCACAGCCTGGATGAACCCTGAAGACATTATGATAAGCGGAAGATGCCAGAAACAAAAGGCCACCTATGCACAATTACATTCACGACATATCGAGAATAGGTGATACAGAGAGAGACAGAAAGCAGGCTGGTAGCTGCCCAGGCTGGGAGAAGGAGGGATCGGGGATAAGTGCTTAGTGAGTATGGGGCCTTCTTTTGGGGGGATGAAAATGTTTTAGAACTAGACAGAGATGGTGGCTGTATAACACTGAATGTACTAAAATGTTCACTTTAAAGTGGTTAACTTTGTTATGTGAACTTGACCTCAATTAAAACAAATTGAGGAGGGAGGTGGAGGAGGGTATAGGGGAAATAAGTGGTGATGGACGGAGACTTGATTTGGGTGGTGAACACACAATACGGTGTACAGATGATGTGTTGTGGAACTGTGCACCTGAAACCTGTATATTGTTAACCAGTGTCACCCTAATAAATTCAATAAAAAGGAAGAAAATCATAACTGTAAGAAGGTTTGTCTTGCACTGATTTCCCTAATTTACTTGTAAACTTTAACCGGGTGAAGAGTTTCATAATTAATCTTTAACTGGCTATGGTCACCCAGTGCGCACGGGCTCTTGCCAAAGAGGAAATCATGCTTGAATCCTACGTCAGTTTCTCAGATTCAGCAGCCATTAGCAAACATCAGCTCATTCGCTCTATTCCAAAGACGGGAAGAAGAAAAGAAGGGTAGAATGTCAGTTTCGGTACTTTCACCATGTGACCAGCCACTTAATACATATTCGGCTGAAGGTCATAGCAAGGGCAAACAGCCATGAAACTGCAGTCTGTAATGAATGAGTCTTTTATTTTATTTTATAGCATTGTTCTTTTTTAAGTGCTTTGTTTTGGTTTTAAATAGGTCATACATACACATGGTTAATTTTTTTTTTTTTTGTATAGTAAAAACAATTTCCTTTCCTTCCTATCTCCTAGCAACTCCCTTCCTCCCTGCTGGGTACAAATAGAAATTTCTCAGTATCTTCCTGGGACAATCTATAGCAGCGGTTCTCAACCTGTGGGTCGCGACCCCTTTGGCGATCGAACGACCCTTTCACAGGGGTCGCCTAAGACCATCCTGCATATCAGATATTTACATTACGATTCATAACAGTAGGAACATTACAGTTATGAAGTAGCAACGAAAATAATTTTATGGTTGGGTCACAACATGAGGAACTTTATTTAAAGGGCCAGAAGGTTGAGAAGCACTGATCTATAGGCATATACAACTAATAGAGACCTGGTGCACGAATTTGTACCTGGGTGGGGTCCCTCGGCCTGGCAGGTGATCGGGGCTGATGGGGGCCATCTCGACCAGTCCCAATCAGGGCCAATTGGGGCCAATCAGGGCTGGCTGGGCCAGGTTGGCTGGCCAGCTGGGGGAAGGGACTGCGGGAGGTTGGCTGTGGGAGCACACTGACCACCAGGGGAAAGCTCCCACATTGAGCCTCTGCCCCCTGGTGGTCAGTGTACGTCATAGCAACTGGCTGACCGGTCATTAGGTTGACCAGTTGTAACGGTCGCTTAGACTTTTATATATATATATATATATATATATATGTGTGTATATATATATATATATATATATATATATAGAGAGAGAGAGAGAGAGAGAGAGAGAGAGAGAGAGAGAGAGAGAGATGTATACACAGCAGTCCTTTGAATAGCTACATCTTTACTGCCACTGAAAAATTAAAAATAAACTGGGGACTGACTGCTGTTCCAATCATTAACATTCTAGTTTTACTGATAAGTGTTTAGAAGCTGTGGGTCTCAATACGTAAGAGGCATATCTGGTGAAACGAAAATAGCAAATAAAAAAATGCCATTAACTTTCCATCCACTGAGAACACTTTTGAGATCATCCATGTGCTGTGTCACTGTGGGATCTTTATGTCTGACTCATAGTTGTTACAGATTTCAATCTGAAATGCCTGAATATAAATGTTCCTTATTGCAACATACCTTGTCTGTTTGCAGTAAACCTCTGCCTACTATGTAAATCCTAAACCCCACTCGTACCCAGTAGAGCAATACTGGAACTGCCACACCAGGAGCTGGCACCCTAAATGCCCAGAGAGGTGAGGCCTCCCTTTAATCTCACACTCAGAGGTGGGGAAATATGTTCCCTGACATTGCTACTTTAAAAAAAACAATGTGATTCTGTCACCAATAAATTTATCTGAAGTAATAACCACTTTCCCTTTTATGATATAGGGAAAAGCTTATAAAAAAGATGAGAGTCTGGCCAGTGTGGCCCAGTGGTTGAACAATGACCCATGAACCAAGGAGTCACTGGTTCAATTCCCAGTCAGGGCACATGCCCAGGTTGTGGGCTCGATCCCCAGGAGGAGGCGTGCAGGAGGCAGCCAATAGATGTTTCTCTCTCACCAATATTTCTATGTCTCTATCCCTCTCCCTCCCAAAAAAATCAATAAAAAACATGTTTTTTAAAAAAACATGCACATGACTCTATCAAAAATAACTTAAATTCAGACCAAGTGGAGCATTTGTCCTGATACCTGTGGGAGTTCCAGTGGCAGTCAGAATAATGACAGTGCTGTACAGAAGGGGGGAGAGAGGAAGATGGGTTTGGATGTATTTGTGCGTGGATGTTCCCCATGCCAATCCACCCAACCCACATGCCATCAGACACTAGTCTGACACCCTTTGAAGTGGAAAGGGTGATTGTAGACAGCAGCCCACTCACGCTCAGGTGCCTGAAATAGACAGGAGCAGCGTAGGAAATGACAATCCAAGCCCTACTCCCCACGCCCTAGGGCAGTGATGGCGAACCTATGACACGTGTGTCCAGTGATGGCGAACCTTTTGAGCTCGGCGTGTCAGCATTTTGAAAAACCCTAACTTAACTCTGGTGCCGTGTCACATATAGAAATTTTTTGATATTTGCAACCATAGTAAAACAAAGACTTATATTTTTGATATTTATTTTATATATTTAAATGCCATTTAACAAAGAAAAATCAACCCAAAAAATGAGTTCGAGTGTCACCTCTGACACACGTGTCATAGGTTCGCCATCACTGCCCTAGGTTGTCACACACAGACTCCCCCGCACCCACCTCCTTAACCCTAGGGAACCCAGTCCTGCCCTTCTAAGTGAATTCATGGAGAAAGGAGTTGAATTAAGCTTTAGAGAAGAGTGTGTAACCTGGTAGAATATAATGTCTCCAGGGCACACATTTTATTTCTAAAGTATGGATCAGCTAGACATAGGCAATTGATTTTGTTATTGATAGTAAAAGCAATCTAATTAATGCTCGCCACAACCCTTTGAGATAACTTACTATCATCTCCGTGTTATAAAATGGTTATTGCTTATTGAATTCAAATTGCATTAGACTAGATGCAGCAAGTTTTAATTAATTCAGGGGCAATAATCCATAATTGAAGTTGTTTGTTTCTATGAATAACTTCCTGATGGTTTCCATTCATCCAATCTTGCTGTAGCAGGAGGCGGCGGTGCAGGTAAACAGTGCACAGCCCCGCAGGAAGGACACGTGGATCATGTGCCAGCAAGTCAGGTCACCGCGCCGAGGCTCCGCAACCCCAGCTTTGAAAATCAGAGAGCGATACCTACATGGTCAAATCAATACCAGGGACGGTAATAGCCTCTGGCGCCAGACGGCCGGGGTTTGTGTCCGGACCCACCACTTAATGTCCGTGTGAGCTTGTGCGCATCATTTAACCCCTGCGACCCCTGGTCTCTTCATCTGTGAAAAGGGGATCTGTGATGGGGACCAAATGAAGATTTGTAGAGCAGTTACACAGTGCCTGATCCACAGTGAGTGCTATGTGGGCGTTGGATAAGGAAACTAAAACAGAAAAGTTAGAAGAGCAGGAGCAACGGAAAGCGCACCTCTACCCAGGAAGCTCCAGCTGAGACGATTTTGGATAAACGATGGCTTCCGTCGGCCACGCTTCGCCTCCTCTCTCCCTCTCACGCTGCCTTCACCTGCTCCTCGGTGACTACAGAAAACCAGCCCCGGGATGTGAAATGAAACGGCGGTTCAGAAGAGCAAACTCATTTTCCAAAGGACATTTCAGAGGAAAAAGAGGCCCTTGGCTCTCTGCTACATTTCCTCGACTCTGTGAACATTAGCGAGAGAGTTTCATTTTTGCTTTTATGTAGGAAGCTTTGCCATTTTAAAAATTGAAAGAAAGAAAAATGACTCAAAGGGACATCAGGATGGTTTTAAAGAACCAGGCACTTCTTCAAGAACTGCAAGTAGCAGCCAGTGTTTTCTAATCACGCCCCAGTAAATTTCAGAAACTTGCTGAAAACTCCCCTGCGCTAGTACTCGCGGGCCTGCCTCGTCGGCGTATAGTGCATGTGTGTATCCACATATAAGAGCTCTCTTTTTGGCAGACATCCACGCCCACATGCCTCATAAATGCTATTTGAGTACTTACCTAAATAGACAAGGACTTGTTGAAAAATAACAATGAACTGATCAAAGCAGTTGCGTAGGATTGAGATTTCATCCATGTGCAAGGGAAAAATATGATTTGTTCTAACAATTTGCACATAAGCAACAATTATTATATCTGCCATTAGAGATGTGATGAATTTGAGTAGGATACATTCTACAATTAAAATTTTTATTCCTTTTAAAATATATATGTATTTTTATTGATTTCAGAGAGGAAGGGAGAGGAAGAGAGAGATGGAAACATCAACGATGAGAGAGAATCATTGATCGGCGGCCTCCTGCATGCCTCACACTGGGAATCAAGCCTGCAACCCAGGCATGTGCCCTGACCAGGAATCCAATCGTGAGCATCAGCCACTGAGCCACACCAGTTGGGCTTTATTCCTTTTTTTATGCACATAACATGTATGTCATATGAAAATAGAAAAGAGGGATAAAGCAAAAAACAAACAAAAAAACAACCAAACACTTTAACAAACATTGGAATAACCATTTTGGTAGAACTGTGACTAGGACACAGGATCCCGAATTGCATGGATGGAGAGGACGGGAAGCCTTTAAAAATATCCCACTTTTGTTTCTCAATCCAAACCATGAGGAATGTCAGATGAAACAAAAGAGAGAGTTCCAGATCAGGAACCCAAAGACCTGCCTCTAATCCGACCTGTTAGTGGGTAGCGAGAGTATGCCTGCGGGCCTCAGTTTCCCCACCTATCAAGAACAATAGTTGGACTAAAGGACTCCACAGAATGTGAGGACACGGCCGTTCTATTATAGGCCCATGGACACGATGCTCTTTCTCACCCTATCCTGGGACTCATAAAATCCTTTTTAAAACATCTTTATTGTTGAAAGTATTTTATATATATATCCCTTTCCCCCCGCCCCCCCAGTCTTGCTATAGCAGGGAGGCTGTGGCAGGTAGAAAGTGCACAGCCCTTCTACAAATTCCCCCACATAACCTGTTCCCACTTTTTTCAGCTCCCCTCCCACCCCCCACCCCAGGCCTTCACCACCCTATTGTCTGTGTCCACGAGTTAAGCGTATATGCATACAAGCTCTTTGAAATCCTTTTTCTTAAAGACTTGGAAGAATCCCCCCAATGTTGTTGGTAATGTTCTTTCAAAGCAAGCCCTCCCACACCGTGGGTGGCTAGTCCCACTGCAGTCACCTTCCCGATGACCTGCTTGGGATAGAGCAGGTGAGGACAGTGAAGGACTCAAAATCCTACTAGGGTCCAGGCCTGCGCTGCTCTGTAGCCATGGCTCCACCCAGGCTGCTCGTGCTCCTCTGCCGGGCACAGACATCCTCCTGCGAAGGACCCGGCCTTGTTGAATAAGGTGACTAACACTTATTTTCTTCTTCCCTCCCAGTGGCCAAAATCCAATCTCTATGCAAATGCTTTGGTCAGAACATTCTTCTTTTTAACGGGTACCAGGATTCTTCTCCGTGAACAGGAAGATTTGGACTCGCTGTTATGAACGGCATAGCGTTCCTCCCGAGGAGAAGTAGCTGATCTCATTCGTCTGTGCTGAGACCAGCAGGGCATAAAGGCGTTTTTACCCCCAGGTCTCCCAAGGACTGGCGAAATCCACCAAAACCAAGGCTGACCTCTCGCCCGTGTCCTCATGCCCCAGGGGAGAGATGGCGGTAGAGCTTCCTTGTCTGGAGCCCAGAGTTCAGAATACACCTCAAAGGTTCACTCACCTATTCACCGTTATTTACCAGAAGGAATCGTGCAATTGACCACTATTTTTATTTGGGGGAGGGTGGTTTTCTTGGGATTCTCACAGGTCAGACAAGCCCTTGTCCCAAAGAATTACACATTCCCCTGGTTGACCCCTATCAGTGCAGCCCGTTAGCCTTTCTCTTCCTACTTTCAATTTCTCCCCATGTTAGGTATTTTTGTGTACCATATGCATTTATTATCTATCTGCTGCCACCAGAAAGCAAGCTTTTAGAGCAGTGGTTCTCAACCATCTGGCCCTTTAAATACAGTTCCTCATGTTGTGACCCAACCATAAAATTATTTTGTTGCTACTTCGTCACTGTAATGTTGCTACTGTTATAAATCGTAATGTAAATATCTGATATGCAGGATGGTCTTAGGCGACCCCTGTGAAAGGGTCATTCAACCACCAAAGGGGTTTCGACCAACAGTTTGAGAACCGCTGTTTTAGAGGATGCCGACTTTGTTCTGTCCACACCTATGTCACCAAGGGGAACAATACACATCACAGGTACCCAGCAAATTATCTATCATCCAATGGCTAAATGTCAGAACCCCTCCAGGTGAATAAAGAATATTTAAGGGTCAGTATAAATCATCTCATTAGCTTTAGGCCCAGGAGATAGTTAATACACAGAGACATCAATTATATCGCCACCGAATGCTCTCCCATCTCAACCTCTGAGACTCGAGATGGCATTTCCAATGTAAAGTTTTATAACTCCCTGTCCCTCCTTTACTGTCAAAAGGCACAATTTAATGTCCAATTCTATTTATGTCTTGTTGCAATAAAGGAGATGCTCTTTATTGCATGGGTTGCAATCAAAGCTTCATGTTTTACAACTGGAAATGCCTTAGACAGTATTACTCTCAGCCCCAGCTAAGTTTCACTAAAAGAAAGGCACCCGCCTAAGCTACCTTTGAGCCACGAGGAACCCATGCCAACAGGGGCTGGGACACTTACTGCCGGAGCAGGAGGCTTCTTTAGGGCTGGACGACATCGGCTGGGCACAGAGTTGACAGAGGCAGTCTCTCCCGTTGAACGTGACGCGGTCTCCGGGTGGAAACGGGCGCCTGGGGGACAGAAGGACATGGCTTGGCAGGTTATCCCAGCGATTTCACTCCTGTTCCTTACGCCTCTGCCTGCTGCCCTCCGGTGCCAAGTCCTTACTTGGAGAAGCACCAGCCCAAATGTCTGAAATACCATCGGAACCAAGCCGGCCAGCTGGACACGGTCCAAACACACAAACGTGCCTCAATTTGAGAAGGGAGAATGCGCTGCGTCTGCGGGCACCCAGAGAGTAAAGGGAATGAATGAGTCACCTCTGCTCACTAGTGGGGGATGTTCCAACAAGTCGCTCAGCGGGGCGCACACAGTAAAATTTTCCAAATGGAAAACCCTTCATGAAGAAACATTTCAATTGCCATACATTCCTATTCAGGCTTAAGGCCCCTCCCCAGGAGAGCTGGTCACAGGTCAAGCGTTAACGCTTTCAGCTCCCAAGACCTCTGTGATAAATTCTGCTGATTTAGACTTTGTCCTGGACCTCTGAATGGGTGATGGGAATGGATCATTGTGCCGGGTGGGACCCGGTGTCTCTGGTGGAGAAATATGACAATGCCATAAATATCTGTTTAAAAATTACTACTAGTTTCTTTCCAGAAAGAAAATATCCTTTCCCATGAGACAGTCATCAATAACAGCACATTTTGCAAAAATACTGCCTTCTGCATATATGGTACCAGTTTCTTCTGCAGGCAGATAGCATTTTGACAAAATCATGCATGAACAGCCATAGGTCAGCTTCCATGCCTCCTTACTTGCGCTAGGCCAAGGTGCCAATTATCTCCATCAACATGGGTTTTCAAATGTGTGATTGTCTTGATGGGAAATGGGAAGCTCACAAGCAAAACAGCCCCGCACACCTGAGTCAGAGCGATTACTTAAGGACAAAGTCAAGCTTCTTGATGTGAGTTTTGCTTTCACGACTGCCATCCCTCCTGAAGTCGCCCTTGGGCTGCCTCACAGTGGCAGTGAACTGTGAACTGTGATACACACACAGGGAGTACATTCGGACTTAACACCACGCCACCCGTGGCTTGGTGCCAGTCGCCGAGGAGCGTGTTAAATGCTCTACCCCCAAGTTTTAGAAATGCTGAGTTGTGGTCGCCTCTCTTCTCAGGGCTCAGTGTTCCTTTCCATTGTTCAGATAAGGCCCGGAGAGGGTCAGCGACTGGCCTGGATGGATCAGCTGGGGAGGCCAGGTGACAGGCAGGTGCAGGGGATGTCCACCAACTCAGAACCTCCTTATGATAGGAGTCAAACCCAACTTAAGTTCTCTAATGTGTAGCACTCACCGCAAAACAATCAAAGCACATTTTCCCACCCACACTCAGTTTCCTCTCTCTGACTGATCGTTTTAATCAAGTGAAGTTAAGATTACGCTGTAGATGATAGATGACCAGGAGCAGGGATTGGCAAACTTTTCTCCTAAAATACCAGCTCATGGATATTATTTTGTTTTGTACTAGGTGGATCATATGATTTTTGTCACAACTACTCAACTCTGTCACTGTAGCTTGAAAGCAGCCATACATGATTCATCAACAAATGGGTGTGGCTGTGTCCCAATAAAACTTTATTTACAAAAACAGGTATTAGGTCTAATTTGGAGCATGGTTTGCCCACTCTTGCTCTATGAGACTACTTTAAACACACACACACACACACACACACACACACACACACACACGTGCGCGCACACATGCACACAAGAACTGCTACTTCCAAAGAAGCTTTATCTTCCTAATCAGTTATGTCATTTCCTCCCAATGTTTCATTGCTTAAAATCTTTTGAGACCTAGAGCTACTTTCAGACTTGGTTTCAAGCCACTCAATGTGAGTCTTATTATTTAGTAGAAGACACCATAAATTATTTTTTGACAAAGGCTGCTAATACAGTAGAAAGATAAAGGAATCTAAGGACACATCAGAAAAAAGAATATTTTAAGACTAAGCACAATTCAAGACTCCAGGAGGCCATCCCAAGCATCGGCAGCAGAGCCCAGCACTCTGCCGGGAAGCCCTCACTTACTTGCAGATGGTACATGCGAAGCAATTGGGATGGTAGGTCTTGCCCAGGGCAGTCACCACCTCTCCTTCCACAAACTCCCCACAGCCATGGCAGCGTGTCCCGTACATCCTCTGGTAGTCCAGGGTGCAGAGATACTCCCCGTTCTTTATGAAGAAGCCACCTTGGGCCAGGTCACAGCCGCACACTGTGGAAAGACAAGTTCACATCCGGTTATGTTGTCTGTCCAGCTGCTGAGACAGTTGCCCTCTGCATGCTGTTCACTTACTCTATGATCTCAGTGGTTTGGGCTTAGGGGAGGGGACTGGTACAAAGAGCTATTTATTGTTGGGCTCTGATCTCTCTCTTGCCTCCCTCCCCTTTAGTTTCCTATCCTTTGGGAGCGATGCAATATCTCAGACCAGTAAACTCCACTGGCCAGGTCTCAATGTCTTTTGTGGTATGTCTAAGATTCAGAGATAATCAAACGGTCTTGGATGGAACGATACTCTTAGTTCATGGTGTCTTAAATATGAACCAAGCTGTCCCTGGCAATGCCATTTAGGAAAGGTGCCTACTGCTTGCCCACACAACTGCTTTGTTTGAGCCAAGATTGTAACTGAGCTGAGTAATAAATTCCCACTCTATGAAAAGCAGTAGTTGAAATGTCCAATGTCTATTTTTTCACACTCTGGAAATACTTTCTCATAGCTATGGAAAATTTAGACGTTTAATTTTCTCTTTGTGCAGTAAATAGGAAAAGCCAATTATTTATACATGATAGAGTGAGAGATAAAAATGAACAGGCAGAAGAGGAGAGAGAAGGGAACTTGCCCAAGAGAAAACGATCGCTCAGGACCTTAACACATGCAGAAGAGGATGCTTCGCTGTGTCTGGATCCTGCTGTCTTCTTTCAGCACTGCAGCTGTGGGTTATGGAGACGGGGCAAGGAAGCAGGTCCTGGGATGCCAGGGGCTGAGGCCCGGTGTCCATGTTCAGACAAGACCAGTGAAGGCCACAGTAACTTGTCCAAAACCAAAGCCTCAGGCAGCCACTGCTGAAGGACCGGGAAGCTACGGCCAAAGCTGGAAACCTCCCATCTTAACCCCCCAATTCCCAAGGTTGGGTGATGCCTGTACAATCAAGGGCCTTAGGCCAAGAACCCAGGATGCTTCTTGGTTATTCCTGCAAGCAGCTAATAGGCACTCAGTTGGTGTACGAAGGAGGTGAGTTCAATCACTAAATTGCTTGCCTACTAGAATTCTTTCAGGGTCCAGACTACTTCCCATGACTCATGAACACACCTAGATGAACTCGTGCTGACTACAGGGACATTCTGATGGAGCTAACTACTCCCCCACCTTCAGTTACCAGACTTCACTAATTGCAAACGATTAAAGATAGTCAGGGTGACGTAGAGTCTACAAGCAAGCTGTCCACTGGGGATCCATCAGCCTATGTTTAGATCAACACTCCACAGCTATGACCTCCTTCTTTGTGATTTACAATCAAGTAACCCAAGATGATAGCCGAAGTCCATCACGCCTGAGAATGACCACCCTATAAATACTACTGTGATCACATCACCTGGAAAACAGCTCATTCACCACCTGCTGCCTCCTCTAACCTGCCAGGGTCCCCACTGTTCTCACATCTGCTTCATCTTTACCAAATGGGTCCTGTGGGTTGAGGGAATGCAAATATGGACTAACCTCATCCTGACTACAAATTCCTTTAACAGCAATAAACATAATCTTGGGTTGGGGGAGAGAGGAAGGGCTTGTAGAATATCTCAGAGATTTTTCTTCAATATTCTTCTATGTACCTATCTTATTTTTCCACAGGGTGACAAAGCACTTTATGGATAAGAGTCCTCATCTTTACTTCTTTTGATCCTTCAACCATGCTGTGTAAGCAATTTTTGAGATAAGTTGAATTGAGCCTCAAATTTGACGGGTTCCCCTGGATTCCAACCTTCAGTGACATCATTTGCTTTTCCAAACTTTCTTACTTCTCAAAGTCATGAGAAGTGAAAAAAGAATGCATTTGAACTACTATTAATTCCCTTTATTCTCTCCTCCAATCCCCACAAATTTTTTTTTTAATTAAAGTTGGTTGGTTTTATATTAACAGCTTAGCAAATACTTTTAACTTTTTTAAAGTGCTTTTAAAAATACTCTTGCACAAAGCAAAACTTTCACATCCAAGTGATCAAGAAGTCTCAGTTAGTAAAATCAAACTTGAGTAGAGTTTTTGATTTTTAAAACTATTTAGATCTTTAACTTTGGGTGCTCTACTTGTCTTTGCTTTAGTTGAAAATTAACATATGCCCAGGGAAAAGCAGAGACCCCTTTCATTAAAAATTATATATATCTGCCAGTGACGGAGATTAATTGCTTCCTTCTCAGTGACCAATTATTTAAAACATGTGCACCACGCAAGGCCCCTCTGAATCTTGCTGCTTTGCCGTCACGAAGGTGTGGCTACAACAGCCATCTGCCTTGAAGATGTTAAGGTCTTGAATTAATTTACTGAATACTATTAACTAGTTAAGTAGGAATATGTACATCTAAGCAATTTGATGTAGAAGTTGAGATATTGTAACAGGCACATTTAAAAGTTTTAAATCTTAAAGAAACAATAATAGGAGCTGCCTGTGTTGTAAAACTCCCAAGGAACAAAGCACAGAGGTGCCAAGTAAGGATGAAAACAGAACAGGATTTTCGTGACACGAACAGGGCTGCAGTAGCAGCAATCTTGTCAACCTTCTAAAAAACAGTTAACACTGACTGTTGGAATTAATCCACATTTAGGAGAATAGGAAATACTTAAAACTCTGCCCAAAGGCCGGCTGGGGGTAAAATGCAAAAGACATTTCCTTCATTGATATGAGTAGACCAAACACCTTTGCTGGGCGGCCACTATCATTTGTGTTTTCACCAATTCATACCACCAAAGGAGGAAGGGACATGACACAGCCACGATCAATGTGTTCAATTTAGTTTTGAGCAACACAAGAATTTTAATTGGGGGCCAGGAGTCTTAGGCGGGTCCTTTCTTCTCTTTTCTAGAGCAAGTGCCAGCGGGTTAGCCCATCACAGGGCAAAGGGAGTCCTTCTGAACCTGCTCAGGGAAGTGGAGGCTCCAGGACTGGGACCTGTGTTACACCTGCTGTTTCCGGTGATCAGGGCCAGGTGCTCCCGAAGTGCTACTTGACCCACCTGCCTGGGCCAGCACCCTCCCTGCTCCTCCCAGCCCCAGGCACTGGAGCTGGGGGTGGGACAGATGCAGGGCATGGAACTCGGAAACACTCCCTGGCGGATCGGTCCTGTGATTACCAGAGACTTCCCATCCTCTTCCTCCATCCTCTACTCCAACTCCATTTTAAAATAATTTTATTTCATTCGAGATGTTATTCTACTTATTTCCTCAAACTCTTTTTTCATAGAACATACTGAGGTAGACTTTCACATCGTGCCTTCCCAAACCACCAAAAATTCCACGGTGTGTGGGGTCTCCTTGAGTCAGTCTTTGGTCTGGAACCCAGGGCAGTCTGTTTGAAAGCATCAGGCACTGAAGCTCAAAAGAGCCACACCCTGCAGCCCAGAGCCCAAAATAGCCGAACAGAGACTCGTAAACAATACGGTGAGGGGGCAGCTTCCCGCCAGAAATAACTACTTGCTAATGTGTCAGCCTGGAAGCTAATACTAACCCTCAAAAAACATACTGTGATGGTTTTTCACATTAACTTCTCAATGCCCATACATTTCAATGACCTTTCCTGGGAAAGAAGATGCTGAGACGCCCAAACAGATGGCAAAAGCGGGCCCCCAAGGCAAGGGCTGTATTTAACTCGGAGCCTGAATTTACAATAACAAGTGAAGAGAATTGGTTGGAAGGGAATCATTTTGGCATCTCTTTTATCAAAATCTTTGACTATGTACTAAGCTTGTTTTTAACACAAGTAACACTTCATGTACAAACAGCATTAATTCTAACCAGCTAAAATAACAAAGAGATCACCCAGAATGATATCTCTCAATGTCCTTTTTTTTTTTTTTTTTGCCTTCTAAGATTTGGCCCATAACACAAAAACAGGTTTTAACGTCTTCCATGCCAGCACAGATTACTTCAGTAACCAGAAGTACCAGGCACAGGGCTGCCAACGTGCACAGGGAGAAATAAGAGCTGGCCGTGTTCATAGGACCTTACTTACCCCAGGCAAACTTATCTCAAAGTAGCCACACGTTGGAATTTTGGGTCCAGAGGTATAATTTGGGTTTTTGTTTGTTTGTTTCTGTTAATACTCACTTGAGGATATTTTCCCATTGGTTTTTAGAGAGAATGGAAGGGAGAGGGATAGACAGAGAGAGAAAAAAACATCAATGTGGTTGACTCCCACACTTGCCTCGACCAGGGCTGGGCAACCGAGGTGTATGCCCTTGACCGGAATCGAACCCACAACCCTTCAGTCACAGGGCAGCATTCTATCCATTGAGCCAAACCGGCTAGGGCATCCATTGGTATATATTATTCAGATCTATCTTCTCTCCAACCCCCTTCCCTGTTCGGTCCCCAGAAAGATCTGCATCATGTGTCTCTGCCTTTTATGAACTTCCAGGCTCCCAGGAGGCAGCCTCAGTGAGAGCTACCTGTGTGTCTATAAGCTGAGCCGAGAGAACAGATGAGGGCACAGACGCAGTGCTCTCTTCATCAGCAGCCACAGAAAGCAGAGAGCACGGTGTCTATTAACCCTCCTCACGGGCTCTTTACCTCTAGTTTCTCTCCTGCCCAGCCTCCTCTGCTCACCTCCTGAGACCACTGTATCAGGTGGCTCCCCTGCTCTGCTCTGCTAAATGCTTTGACCTTGCACATGAGGCTCCGCATCTTCCAAATGTTCATGTCAGTCTTCCTGAACACCCCACCAGCGCTTTGCTCCAATCAACCTGACCTGCCACCCCCTGCCGGACGGACACCTCCTCTCACCTCCTGCCTGTGCCAACCCCACCCAGCCTCCCTGGCTGCACTCAAGGTTGACCTCCTGATGAAACTGACCGCTTCCTCCAGTTCCCCAGCTCCGATTCCTCAGGGCTCAGAACAACTACTGACATTCAACTCATATTTAATATATATTGTCTTGTACCTTATACTGCCCTTGTGATTTTCTCTTGGTTTCAATGCAAGTTTATGAAAGGCAGAGACAACTTCTTATGCCATTTTAGATATTCTACAATACTTAGAGAGATGGCAAATTATTGTCCCTATCCCCTGATTCTGTATCGCTTTAAACCAGGCTTGGTGTCTGGATAGTGGGGGGGGGGGGGGGCAGTTCCTTTAGCTCCGCATAAGGAAAGGGCATTTGGGCATGACTTTGAGCCAGCAATCCTGTCTTTGCTTCTGAAAGTACCTCGCTGGCATCAAGATCGTCATGCCAAGGTAGTAACTCTGCCTGCCCCCAACTTCTTGAGTCTTACTTAAGATTGAACTTCCTGAGCCACTGGAACTGACGGCAACTCAACAACTCAGGAATCCATTTCGGTTCACAGGTGCTACGCAGGGTCAGACAATGCCCTACTTTGTGTTTAGCAGAACCGAGAAGGTCCTGATTACAGAGAATAAGATTGCAACTGGTTAAGTGCTGCATGATTGAAGGTGCATGGAAAGAAACTAGAATGGGATCACAGGGTAGCAACGGGAATAATTAAAGGGCTGGGAGAAGGGACTTAAAGTGAATGAAATTGGGATTAGACTGAAGAAAAAGAGGCCAGGGTAATAAAAGCCTTTGAGTATATGGTGGGTTATTTTAAGGAAATCAATGATCAGCTCTTTTCCATTGAGGGAGGGCAAGATGGGAAAAAGTTTATTTTACACGTACCAAGAGATGTAAGTTAGAAAAGCTAACAGACATACCACAGAGGTGACTGCAGATGAGAACAGCTTTCTGAAAGAAGCTGTGCCCCATCTGTGGTTAGGAAATATTCAGGGTAGAATAAGTGGCCTTTCTAACCAGGATAGCAAGCTGATCTTTCCGGATATGGACAATGTGATCATGTTACTCTTCTGACTAATATCTGTAGATCAAATCACAGGGATTCTATCAAAATGACGAGAACATCAAATTCATCATTTTACCACTTTGAGTTAGTTCTTATACCAGATAAATCAGATAATATAATTTTACTTTAAACAAATATCTAAATACAGGAAACCCTTAATCTCTATATTCAACCCTCCACTTTTCATCCATTTTACTCCATAAAATTCCTTGCATTTTATAAACGCATGTATTCTACATGGAATGATCGTGACCTGTTAAACGCCTCACAAAACCCTAAGGTGGCAAAAGTGGAAAGTTCTCTGATAGCTGGGATGTTTTCCCCAACCCCTTCACAGAACTCAATCTTTAAAGAATAATTCTTAAAAATATATTGCAATTCACTGACATTAGAAGTTGTAACCTGAATTTTCTAATCGTTTTAGATCAACACTTTAAAAATAATGTTAATGTTCATGGGCTCTCTTGATGGTGTAAACATTATAGAGGCCCAGGGATTTTAACAATCAATCAAAAGGTAGCATTTGCCACACCTTTTAACACATAGTTAATTAAGACTCATGTTGCTTAGTGGCACTAGTCTCTCTTAAAACAGAACTCTCTGAGGATTTCTGCCGCTCCAATGCCACCTAGATGGAAGAGTGTACATGATCTGATTCTATTTTTACATGATCTGATTTTTCGAAATTTCTATAGACACCCAATGTTCAGATGTCTTTTAAAAACTATGTGGCTATAAATAACATACAACACTAGTTCCATTTTTGAAAAGGAATAAAGTTACTATAATTAATGTTTAAAATGCCATCTTTCAAATGATGATGGGAACATCACGGTTCCATTCGTTTCTGGTAGAAACTTCCTTGTCCAAATGAAGGCCACTGTCAGCTCTAGCCACACCCGTCTTCACCATCCACTGCCTTGAACGAGGCAGCCCCTGCCCCTGCCCACAACTAGCCCGCTCCCCCTTTCCAGTCCTGGGCAGGTGAGTAAGCTCTCCGGAGCATCTGTGCTTCACCACATCTCGTCTCCTTGGCAACATCCCCAGACCACTGAGTGCTAGGTGGTCTCTGCAGCCTTGACCGCTCACCTCCACCTGTCCTGCTACCAGTCACGGTCCACTAGTAAGCACACTACTTGCCACCAGATCGCAGGTTCTTCAGGCATAGGTGCTGTGTCATGTATGCCTTTAGCCCTCCATAGTCTAGCACAGCGAGCGGATAGATGATAGATGCTCTATAAACATTTCACTTGGCAAAGACCATTAAGTATTGATATTCTCAGGTTTTATGCAAAAATTAAGTGACTTTTAGCATGGAAAGAATGCAAACCTGCTTTTGGAATTATGAAGTCCACGTTGTTGACTTTTTTACTAGAAGGAATTAAGTGGTTGTTGTAATTCCCTCTTTTATCTGTCAGCTCAAACTTCTCTTTCTGGAAATGGGGGTGCGGGGAGCCTTCCCTGACCACCTGCCCCACCACAGACACACCAAGATCCTCCTGCTGCAAGTTCACATTGTTGCTCATGCACCTCCTTTCATTTTCCCTTTATTGCACCAACCACAGTGGTAAATCATACTTGTATAATTATTTCATTGTCTGATTAATATTCAGGCTGTGATAACAAAATTTGGGTGACTTATAAACAACAGAAATTTATTTCACACAATTCTGGAGGCTGGGAAGTCTAAGACCAAGGTGCTTGCAGATTCAGTGTCTGGCAAGGGCCTGATTCTTGGTTCACAAATGGCTATCTTCTCTCTGGGTCCCATGGCAGAAGAAATAAGGGACCTCCTTTTATTAGAGCATTAATCCCCTCCATGAGGGCTCTACCCCCATAATCTAATTATCTCCCAAAGCTCCACCTCCAAATACCATCACATGGGGGATTGAGTTTCAACATATGAATTTGGGAGGGAATAAAATAATTCAGTCTATGGCATATCCCTTTGAACTTATGGGTGCAGAAAACTATACAACAGAGAGTTCTATACCCTTTCTTCTTTCAAAATTCATAGGACATATCTAGATACCATGACTTTTCCATCTCTAAATTACTAGTCAGATATGTTTGGAACATACATTTTAATAGCTACTCTTTAGCTGAGCATTTCATACCTAAATTTTACATTGAATGAAGCTGTTCTACAGAAAAGTCTAATTGCTGGGAATTTCATAGGCCACCCCACCACCTGGTTAATTCTGCCTTCTATCCAAGCTTTTATGCCATTATTTGATATAATTATTCAGTTATATTTACCTCCTACTAGAGAGTAAACTTCTTGAGGGCAGAAATTTTTATCTGTTTTGTCCATTGTTATACCCAGTGCCTACCAGGGGTGGGCAAACTTTTTGACTCGAGGGCCACAATGGGTTCTTAAACTGGACCGGAGGGCCGGAACAAAAGCATGGATGGAGTGTTTGTGTGAACTAATATAAATTCAAAGTAAACATCATTACATAAAAGGGTACGGTCTTTTTTTTTTTAGTTTTATTCATTTCAAACGGGCCGGATCCGGCCCGCGGGCCGTAGTTTGCCCACGGCTGGCCTAGACTGATGTGGTAGGTGCTCAATAAGGTGAATGAATGAATGAACAAGCAAACTCATACAACTTAACAAAAGGAAGACAAACAACCCAATCAAGAAATGGGCAGAAGACCTAAACAGACACTTCTCCAAAGAGGACATACAAATGGCCAAGAGACATATGAAAAAATGCTCAATGTCACTAATCATCAGAGAGATGCAAATTAAAATGACAATGAGGTATCACCTCACACCTGCCAGAATGGCTGCCATCAATAAATCAACAAATAACAAATGCTGGTGAGGATGTGGAGAAAAGGGAACCCCAGTAACTGCTGGTGGGCATGTAGACTGGTACAGCCATTATGGAAACCAGTGTGGAGTTTCCCCAAAAAAGTAAAGTGGAACTGCCATGTGACCCAATAATCCCACTTCCAGGAATATATCCTAAGAAACCAAAAACACCAATCGGGAAGAATATATGCGCCCCTATGTTCACAGCAGCATTGTTTGTAACAGCTAAGATCTGAAAACAGCCAAAGTGCCCATCAGTATATGAATGGACAAAAAGCTGTGGTACATTTACAAAATGGAATATTATGCAGCTGTAAAAAAGAAGGATATCTCACCCTTTGAGACAGCATGGAAGGACCTGGAGAGTACTATGCTAAGTGAAGTCAGTCAGTCAGAGAAAGACAACTATCACATGATTTCACTTATATGTGGAATCTAAAAAAACAAACAAATTGACAATCAAAATAGATCCAGAGACATGGAAGAATGCAACAGACTGAGGATCCTCAGAGGGAAAGGGGTGAAGGAAGGGAAGAGATCAACCAAAGAACTTACATGCATATATGAATAACCCACGAACATAGACAATAGCGGGATGAAGGCCTGGGGAGGGGAAAGGAGGGGAGGAGGAAGTAAGGGGTCAATGGGATAGGGGAGGAAAGGGTCATCTGTAATATTTTCAACAATAAAGATAAATTTTTAAAAACCATACTTTTCTTTGGAACTCGAATATTAATGTTTCCAATGGCATAGCTTGTCAACTAGATTGATGAAATGCTTCCTATGACGTATGCTCTCAAATGGTTACTAGACAGTAACATGATCTTCTGAAAAGAAGGAGTGTAAGTGAAGCTATCGATCATGGACTACAGAGCTACACGTCTGTCTAGCAGATACAACAGATAAGAGCACTGAAGGCTGTTTCATATTGACAGCATGAAGCAAAGTATATAGTACAACTTTCCTACACAAATAACTTGCATTCAGTCCTTAAATATAAACTAGAAGAGAAAAAAGCAAAGAAGCACCCCTTCTCCCCGCTGATGGGATTAAACAAAATTGTCTCCTAACACCTTGATGTACTGAACAGTGACCACCCACACCTGGGACTAATGCTTTGTATGTTCAACTACACATACAGACTGTATTGATTTCATACCAAATCTACCCCTCGAGACATGTCTCAGGAAATTTCTGAGCACAAAGTAAAGCAAAATATAATTCTTGACTCCAAGGTAGTTGAGCTGGATGTAACCGGAAAATATTTACTCTCTGACCTGCTATCTCAGAGGCTCCCATTCGGTACTTCGGGTTCTATGCACATAGACAGTTATGTGCATATGGAATCAGCGGACTTCAGACCTGGGTCCATTTAAATAGCCATGGTCTAGTCTTTTTATGTTACAGACAAGAGCATGGAGCCCCAGGGAGACAGGGGACTTGCCTGAGATCACAGAGCTGCTTCGTGGCAATGGCAGGACTCCAGCCACACAGAGTCTCAGCCCAGTCAGCACCCTGGGTGTGACTCTGGTGTTTCCTGATGGCTGCCTTAAGTTGCCTGAAAACTGGGGACTTGTCGTACTTCTCACAGGGGTTCTCAGGCGGACTGGGGACTCTCTCGAGGGTGCATTACAGCCTTTGGTAATCTGTGTCATGTTCAATGGGAATTAAGCTCATGTCCCCTTCCCTTTGCATCTTCTCACCCGAGCTCTATGCTTGTGCTCTTTCTCCTGAAAAGATGATGCTCAATGCAAGAAACAGGACATCAGAAAAGCCCTGTCTCTCCTTTGTCCATGTATTTGAGGGTCTCTAGGCAGCCTGGAGTCTGCTTGACAGCCCCCCGGCCATGGAGGGCTTAAGATAGCAATGCTGAGCCCTGTACCTAACAGACTTAAAACGAAACACGGTTTCCAGGGATGAGGTTGGGTACCACGTGCAGGGTGCAGAGTAAAGAGGCAGAGTGGGATTACAGTTGCCCCTCTTCTCTCTCTCTTCCTACATCCCCCACGCCAACCTCAGCCACCCCAACATGCCTTCAACTCAAGTGACCTATTTTTCAAATAAGCACAAAGCAATGTCTCTCTCTCCCCACTCAGCCAGGCTCTGGCCCCAGAATTACAGGTCAGCATATTTGATACCACGATGCCAACAGTTCTAAGCCCCAAAGGGAGGCTTGTTAATGGAAATTGACCTCAAGTTGGTAGCTTCCTGGATGGGATGTATTTTTCTGCTTGGAGGCCTTCCAAGTATTTTTGCTTAATGCTCACTTCTTAATACACACACTACACACACTACACACACACACACACACATCCCACACACTACATACACACACACCACTACACACCATAGACACACACCACACACATACACACACACCACACACTACACACACACACCCCACTACACACACCATACACACACCACTACACATGCATCACCACACACACACACACATACACATACACACACAAACACCCCTACACACACCACCACACACCATAATACACACCGCCACCATACACACACACACACACACACACACACACACACACACACCACACTACACACCATACACACACCATACACTACACACACACACCACTACACACCATACACACGCATCACCACACACACACACACACACACACACACACAAACACCCCTACACACACCACCACACACCATAATACACACCGCCACCATACACACACACACACACACACACCACACTACACACACACCACTACACACCACACACACACCATACACTACACACACACACCACTACACACCATTCACACACCACACACTACACGCACACACCACTACATACCATACACACACCACACACACACCACTACACACCATAAACACATCATACACTACATACACACACACCACTACACACCATACACACACATCAACACACACACACACACACACACCCCACACACACACCACCACACACCATAATACATACCACCACCATACACACACACACACACACCCCTTACACGCCCACCCCACATGTCCCACAGGAGCCAGTGACTCAGCAACCCAACCTTACCAGTCTTCCAGCCCTCCTCTAAATAATAGCTGTTGGGACAAAGTTACTTTGTGGTAGGAATCCCTCATTTCACAGGAAAAATAAAAAGCTCAAAATACATAACTGCATTTTCACGGCTCCCCTATAATTAGTGCCCCCCTCCGAGAACCTGGAACTTCAGTTAACACCCAAAGGCCTGTGCATCCCTGGTGTTGGGGGGACCCAGTCTGCCTGCTGAGTCTCATCCAATCCCACACTAGGGAAGCTAAGTGACTCCTGGGCTCTGAGCATGCTCACTCCTCGTCCGGGAGGCGGTGTGGAGAGGGGACGGGGCAGACCCCAAGGGAAGCACTGGCTGCGACATGCCACGCAGCCAGGGAGCTGGAGGCCCCGTACCTTTGCAGGTGAAACATTTGATGTGGAAGTGCTTGGTCTGGACCCGGAGCACCTCTCCCTTGCACGGTTCCCCGCATTTATGGCAGTGAATGGCGGGCTTCTCGGATGGGTGGTGAGGGTCCTGAGGGTGGGCCACTGGAAGAAAAAGAAAAGATCTAGGTGAGCAGACAGAACTCCTACAACAGGGGTCGCTATGGGCGTGCATAAATATCCCCCTAAGGTTGGTATCAAATGAGCCACATAGTAATGCATCAGAGTGAGCCGAACCCCTCCCCCCCCTCCCCCCAGGCCATCACGCCGGGGATCCGCACATGAAATGAGAGAGCTGTGGCTCTCACAGTCCAGCAGGGAAAACACGGGGCGTGTGCCACTGGGAACCAGCAGTTCTTTCTTCCTCTCAAACTTCTCTAGGCCTTCCTCACTGGGCCATTCACTATGTGATCTTGTCAGGTGCGATGCTTTGTAACAGGTCTTTAAATTCACGGCACTGTACATGCCTGGAGGATGGGAACCATTTCTTAAACTCATGTTTTTTGTGTTTGTTTTTTTTTAAAAAGTACAAACCCATTTGTACTTTTCCTTCCTTCTTCCAGATCCTCAGGACGCAGCAGAATGCTCACGCACCAAAGGATGCAGTCGGTGTTTGTTTAGTTAGCATGTGCTGGCTGGCTTCTCATCTACTCTACCAGAGCCATGCCTGAAGTTCCTTTGGCAACTCAGTTAACCTTCCGGAAGCCTGCTGTGAGCCTCCTGTATGTGCACAGTTCCTGATACACACACTGCAGGCAGTAATTTAAGAAACTAAATACATTAGCAATCACGTGATCCTCTCTGAGCCTCAGTTTCCCCTCCTGCAAGAAAAGGTGGTTGGATCAGATGATGGCAAAGGTCTTTTCAAGCTCCAAAATCACGTGGGACTATCCTCTCAGTTTCCAGAGCGTGGCTGGCCGAGAATATCACCGCTGCCCGGCGTGGGAACAGGACTCACAACCTCCCCTGTACGAAGGGCTGAGAGAGACTTCAGCGAGAGCACACCCGTGGCCTTGAACTAGCCGGGGGTCCTCACGCAACTTGCCGTTCTCCAGCCAGAGAAGGCAGCGGCACTCTCCGCTAGAAAGTGCCTTTTCTGAGTTGGGTCCCTGGCAGGAAGAACCGTGTGCCATATAAGACGGATTACATAAGTAGCTGTGTGAGCGTGATACGGGATAAGAACAATAAACCCCAAATTAATCAACCGACACAAAGAACAGAGATGATTTTTTTTTCTCTCTCAAGCAGTAAAACCGGGTTGGACAGGAGATGGGGGAGAGATGTGGGCAGATATTTCTGAAACTCGATTTGGAAAAGCACCTACGGCCAGGAGCTCACTGTCCCCCAAGCATAATAGCACACTGTTTCCCCTGGCCCACGGTCACGACTCCTTTCGCCTGGAAAGAGTTGGAACAGGACAGTCCAACTAATCCATTATCAGCGACATTCTGAGAAACAAGGTTGTTCTTGTGAGCAGCAGGTGCTGTTTCGGGTTGAACACCTGATCCGGAGTCTCTGTGCTGGCCCCCGGGAGTGTCGGGCAAAGGCACCAACATTGAGCTACCCCTGCATTTCCTTATCTGCCTGCTGGGATCTCTCTTGGAAAGCTGTGTTTGCGACAGAAGCCAGTATGAGCTACAGGAATGAAGGAGGGGCATCATTTCAAGATGTCTAAACAACCATCGACTTTTAATATTCGCCGGACATTAAAAACAGTTTCTGTTAACAATATACACTCTGAGTGCTAGTGGAGAACATGTGAGTTGCTCTTTTAAGCTAATTCCTGCTTCCTATAAGAATGAGGAAACTCATATTTATTGAGCATCTACTACATGCCAGGCATGATGCTAGGTGCTTACATATAAGTTGTTTTATTATACCCACTACCCCCCTCTCTCTTCCACCTTCCCCACTCCCCTGTCCATGAGGTGGGTAATATTGTTATTGGACAGATGAGAAAACAGAGCCTCAGAGACACAGGAAGTGGAAGCTAAAAGAGCTACACCCAGGCCATTCCAACTCCTGAGCTCATGTTCCTCCCATGCTATTTGTCGACATCAAAATATTGTCATTAATCAGGTAATTATTATAAGTCAGGCAATACTTGAGCTGTGCTCCAGCTCAAGCTCAAGTGCAGTTCTAAAAGCAGCAGTAGGTCTCGGCTTACAAAGGAGCAGACACTGTGTGTGATAGTGACGCTGGCTGGACACGGTGCCCAACTGGTGATGCTCAAGGTGGCTGTGCCTACACCCCCAACCAGAACCCTGGGGGCCGCCATGTAGTAAAATTAGCACCATGCAGTTTCCTCAGCCACACTGGACTGAGTGGGGATCTGTTGTTGGAATGAGATCAGGGCATTCCTTTGCATGCTAGGAGCTATTTCCCTTGAGAACTCAGACAATATGGCTAAGCACGTCACAGATAAGTGTGAGAGTGAAGGAGCACTTCACAAGACCATCCTCTTCAGAAAGAATGCTGAGCCCAGTGGATCTCTTGATTACAAGGGAGAATGCATTTCTGGATAAGAACAACGGCACTGCCCTGCCATTTCTCTCGACACTTGAGTTTTTTATAGCGAAGCGGGCAAGCCATGCTGAGTAATGATGAGGGAAGGAAAATATCATTTCACTTCTTGGCTCTTCCCTGTGTCTGAACGAAGGTGCCAGTGCGATTGCTGGCACCAGCCACAAAGGTCAGAATTGGGATCAGCATCTGCATTTTGCAAGCAGTTCCCTTTGGAAATATATATGACACTGCAAAGTCCTCCCTGCCCAGCGGTGACCTCTGTTCTCACCCGAGATAGCAGAGACTCTATCGTGTTCACTTGCCTTTCTTCCCAGCACCCGTCAACCTGGGCAGATGCATATCAGAACCCACCCGTGAAGAAATGGGCTGGCCTGGCCGGTGTGACGCAGTGGTTGTGCATCGACTTATGTATCTGGAGGTCACAGTTTGATTCCCGGTCAGAGCACATGCCCAGGTTGCGGGCTCGATCCCCAGTGGGGGGAGGTGGGGGGGGGGGGAGAAGGAGGCAGCCGATCAATGATTCTCTCTCATCATTGATGTGTCTCTCTCTCTCCCTCTCCCTTCCTCTCTGAAATCAATAAAAAAAAAGAAGGGAAAAAAAAAGAAAGAAAGAAATGGGCTATTCTCATTAGGGAATGACAGAATCCGAAGACCAAAAGAGACGTGGTGTTTATTTCACCCCAACTCAGATCAGTATAGACAAAAGAATCTCTCCTCTCTCTTTCTTAAAGATTAATAAGGAGATTCGTTTTACATAACAGCCTTTGGCAGTTTGGTTAATACCAAAAAGTATGTTCCTTGGCTCAAGTCTTCATTTCTGAAATCTGCTGAGTCAGTTGCAATGTAGGGATGACATTAATTCCACACTCCTCCTATTTGCCAGCTGGCTTCTGTTGCTCATTTTAACTTGATCACTCCATCTTTCAGAGCCTGGGTGGTCCCTACGTTTTCTACTGATAGGGAAAACGGGGAGCAAAGAACTTACATCTCTTCCCCAAAGTTTCCAGGGAGTTATTGGCAGAGGCACACTTCCCAGCTCTTCGCACTGTACCTAGTAGTCAATGATTTACCCTGCAACTCGGGCAGATCCGGTTAAAGCCTTCCATGCCTCATCAATTCGTTGCTAAAATCAGAGCAGTACAATGAAAAATCAAAAGCATGGCTGCACACTTTCTGAAAAATAAGGAGATACATAGGAAGGGCCAAGAGCCTCTTTGCCTGAAAAGGTAGAGCCATCCCCCCACTGCACACGGTCCAATTTGGAGGGATTCTGGGTCCTCAGGTAAAAGAGCCTGCTGCAAGGCTGAGAAGTCTCATGTCTCTCCCAGCACAGGAACCAAAGTTCCATTTGGGGTGCATCACTTTTGAAATGCCTATTTGGTGAGGAGACTGGGGGATTCAGACCATTAAGGAAATCCCAGTAACCTTCGGTGTCCCCAAGCAGAGACGATTACAGGTTGTAAGAGGAAGGCCACAAAAATTAGGCAGAGCCCTTCCTTCTGATCTGGAACCAGCCTTGTCTTGCCCAGGCTACCTCCACGGAGGGACAGACCAGGGAGCTAGACCACCAGAAGCAGAACTCTGAGAATGCATATTTGAGATAAAAGTCTTCTTAGCAGGTGAGTATCCCAAACCTATGACAGCGTTCAGAATGAGTTACAACTTGCCCCAGGTTATCTGAAATATTCAGAATCTCCCAGGTATCAAATTCCCCCTCCCAAGTGCCCTTCTCTCACCACTCCCCCAGTCGGCCTTGGAAACCACACCCGAGCAAGGGGTGCTTGGTGGCTTTCAAAGCCCTTACTGCTGCATCATCTCATTTTACCCCCCCAAGAGCTCTACGAGGCAGGGAGAACGGGGACTGCTGACCCCATTTTACAACTGGACAAACTGAGACTCAGAGGAAGGAAGTGATTCACTCCAGGTGACCCAGCCAAGAAAGAAAGAGTTGGCAGTCAACGAAGGCAGTGCTTGTCACACCCAATCTCCTAATCAATGACGCCGGGAAACTTGCCATCATCCCTGATTCCACCCTCTTCTTCATCTCCCACCCAATTTGGTCAACTCTCACATCTCTTAGTCACCCCTTCTCTCTCCGCATGAGTCCAGCCTCAATCCCGTGTTCTCAGATTGCTGAGTTTCCTACTCCCATGGCCCCTTCTTCTCCAATTCAACATGTAAAGCACACTCCACCCCCCACCCCCAAAGTGTGGGCTGCGCTTGGTGACTTCTTTCCAAAGAGGATGGTATGGGAAGCGGGGGAAAGGTAACTTTACACTGGACGAGGCTGACAAACACTACCTCCGCCAGGTGATCAAGGTCAATTCCAGCAGCAACAGTCATGTTGACAGTATGTGCCTTTGACATGATGTCATGAAAACTGGCTCTTTGCCTCTGTGATCTTTCTCCCAAAATAATCCATAGTCCTAGTCTAATCATGACAAAAATTCCCCAAGCGGGGAACATTTGACAAAAACTGGATCGGTATTCTTCAAAACTGTCAAGGTCATCAAAACAAGGAGAGAAGTCCTCTTGTCACTTTTTTTAAAAGACTCGGTCATTAAGCAGAAACCAATCTCACCAGCGGAATATCATTTTGTGATTGCAAACCCAGACCAGTCCTAACCAGAAATCGTCCCCCAGGCCAGGAAGGGCCCTCTTCATGGCAGATCGCGTTTCCTTGCTGTCTCGCCCTTCCCGTAAATTGCTGCCGCCTGGAACGAATTCCTTTAAGACGTGAAGTGTTATTTCCCATCTGCTTATTTACTGGCAGGTGCTGCCTTTGGGACTGTGAGGCAGCTGAGTGTCCCCGCTTCCGCGCTGGGGGATGAGAATGCAGTCAGTACATTGCGCTTGGTTTCCTTCTGTGCGGGATGAGACTTTCCTGAGGAAACCCCCTGCGCAGTGCCTCAGGAGTCAGACTATTTCACTGCGGGATCCTGAATAAGCTATTGGACTCAGGCTTGGGGTCCTCCTCGAATACAGGAATAAGACTGCACCCCCTAAGGCATCTGTGAGGCTTATCTGTGATTGTAGATACAAACGAGTTAGCACAGTGCATGGAACATAGTAAGTGTTCAACAAATTGTCCCTGCTACTGATTTCAGAGAGGAAGGGAACGGGAGAGAGAGATTCATTGACTGGCTGCCTCCTGCATGGCTCCTACTCGGGATCCAGCCTGCCACCCAGGCATATGCCCTGACTGGAATCGAACCGTGACCTCCTGGGTCAGAGGTTGACACTCAACCACTGAACCCTGGCAGCCCAACTGAAGACCGAGTCTTATTCTCCTGGGAGCCTACGTTTCAGGGAGACTGCTTCGTTATCTAGAATATTTTCTATTACACCATTTAGGTGTAAACACATCCCAGAGATGTGTTCTCCCCACTCCTCCTGCTTCTCTCTGCCTCCTACTACCTTTCTTTGTGCTATAATGGCACTAGTTTGGGGCCTAGGAAACAAAAAAAAAAACAACCTCAAAGCTTAAATAAATGCAGAGTGCTTAATTTGCAGTTTACCTACAAAGCCCATTTCCTGCTGTGGCAAGTGGTAGTTCCTTGAAGCCACACACTGTTTCCCTGTCATTAGTTGTCCAACACGCTTCTTTTCTGTAATTGGCTCCCACGACCTCATTTTCCCATACATGTTCGTTTGCTCATCAGAATTAGTCCTTGGCACAAAGCGCGGGGTTGCCTTGGTGCAAACACTCCCAGCAGGCGGGCAGCGGGAGGCCTCGCTCACAGCGTCCCTGCCACTGGCATCTGTCCGCTTGTAAGATGTCCCGAGGCTCGGTTTGCCTTTTCTGAGACAATGTACTAGGTCCCTGCCATTCCTCTACACGTAAGAGACGCTGTCGGCAACCGGTCAGCTGGGCTCCTGGTATAGAAATAGCCCAGGCTCAACTCCAGTTCATCTCATTCTGCCCAGGCAAAGAGGTGCTAGGATTATAATAATTGGGACCGAAATTTCCGCCTGGTAAAACACATGACGCATTGGCCCTGAGGTGTGACACCTGCCTCTTCTATAAGCAGGTGAATCTTAGAAAGGGATTTAAAACCAGCGCCGTGCCTTCTCCTCCTCCTCCTCCTGAAAGGCTGACTCCCTGGCCACACCTCGAGACTGTCATGACTCAGTCTAAGGAAAGGCAGGGAGAACACCCTTCTTGACCCCTCCTAGCCTTTCTCTGACCCCACCTGCTAACTGGACTTTGGAGTACAGTCATGTACATCGAGTTCCACCTGTCCTCCAGGACAGTCGTTACAAAGGATCTTGGACTAGGAGTTAGGAGACCAGATAGATTCCTGGTCCAGACTCCCATGCCCAGTGCCTCCACCTCCCGGAAACGGTAAAGAGGCTAAGAATACAGGTCCTCCTGCACAGGGTGGAGACAACGTGAGGTCATCTCCTCGCGGGAGCCCCCCTGGCACCAGCCTGGCACACAGATGCCCGTGTCAGCTGAATATCAGGAGACTGTCACCAACCTGGGTGAGCGGGAATTTCTGCAGGATAACAAAAATCCCTTCTGAAATTTGATAGCCCTTTGTAAGGTCACCCAGGGATCTCAAATTGTCCCTGCACAGCACTTCCATGTAGGAATGGATCACGTCAAACAATTGGGCAGTGGCTTCGGTCTGAACCCTGCTGGCATGATGCCACATCTTTAAGGACTGCTCAGGAGTCACTTCTGTCCTGATTTGAGAGTGGGAGGGACTGTGGTCCCAGTGGAGCCATTTAGGGGAATGCAAGTCATTAAGACAGAGGATCACCGCCTATTAGGGTCCTGAGACAGGATTTAGCGTAGGCATGGTGCCACTATAGCCTTCTCCTCCTAATTCCTACTAACACGTGATCCTCCCCACAGAGGTATATATTTGTGCATTTCTCCACCCTGACAAGCTTCCTACTGCTCTCTTGGGAAAGAGCCCATTAAAAGGCAAAAAAAATTTTTTTTTGAATGATACCATCAGACCCAGTTCATGTCTCACGTGGAAATTTTCACAAACACAACTTGCCTAGAGCTACGTCAACACCAGAGATTCGCCTGAAACAGAGGAACAGGACCTGTCCCTAAGTCACTGATCCCTCACCAAGTGGGATGTTAGGCGGGGTTTAGGGGATACTTAGGAAGAAGGCAGGAGTCTGCGTCTTCAAACAGCGTGGGCTTTGGACTCATTTGTTCAATCCCTTGGCCACACAGCATCCAGAATGATCTTTTAAGGACATAACTGCCCCCCTACGCAGTTGTGTTCAACTTTTGGTATTTTTTCCAGTCTTCTCACTGTGTTTCCTGACACTGTGCATTCAATTCAGCCATTACCTATTAACACTACTCCTACTAACATGCACTGTTCCATTAACTGTGGTCTGTTGACACTGAGAATGTAATTATTGTTCCAGTTCATCCTGAGGACACAGGCCCTTTTTTGTACAACTTTTCTATTCTCCCCCTAGATTTAATCATTTTCTTTTCTCCCACTTGCCGAGTTTCTGAGGAGCAATCTGTGATTTTCTTGTAGACCCACCAATAATTCTTTCCAATGCTCAAACTCATGAGATAACGTGTCAAACCTCCTTCCCCCCTCCTGGAGAGAAAAGTGGGTGTCCTCAGTACTGTTTTCACTGGAGAAAAGGACTGAATCTCACACAGGTTAAGAGCTTGGCTCTATGTCCTCTGGGAAGCTGCAGAGGCGTGATTCAGCTGATTCCAACCCCAGCTCGCTGGCAGCTCAGCGCCTCTGGGTAAGAAGGCGCAGGCTATGGGCTGCACAACTCATCACGGGGTGCTGCTCCCCTACATGAGGTGCCCTGGAGGGAGACAACCCACAGGCCCTGTAAAAAGGGGACTTCCCAACTTGTCTGCAAACACTGCCCCTGGTCATCTTGCACCATACTGGTCCCCCACCCCAATAGCAGTGCATCGCCTACTCTCTGTCCTAGCGAGCTGCTGTTCTCTGTCTGGCCTTGCTGCTTGATTCATGTTTAGTAACTGGCTTCCTGGCCCACTTATTATGCCAAATCACCACATTAGTGCGGCCTCCCTGTGGTCCCGTGGTTTTCATGGTTGGCATGGCCCTTCCCTAGGGATCTTTCCAGCATGGCGACACCTTCCAATGGGGAGAAGCCACTCTGGGGCTCTTGTTTAAAAAGTCCAGGCTCATTCTGAGTCCTGCTGCATGTTGCAGGGATGCGACAGCAGACGAGCCTTGAACCCAAAGAATGGCCATGGCTCTCGTGCTGCACTGGAGGCTCGCTATGACGACTCACCTCTGACATTCCCAGGGAGTCTCTCTCCAAAGCCCCTACATGATAATATTTCTGGAAATGCTCTGATATGTCAAAAATGAATGCTATAAGCACACAATGCCTAACAGATGGAGGTGAAGAGCTACTGCACTAATGATGGGAGAGGTGGTACATGACAGACTGTCCAAGCCCTGAACGCATCCCTCTCTCCCTGGTGCAGAAGCAAGGGGACCAGGTGAGCATGGTGTCCAGAGGAGGAGACGCAGAGTCACAGCGAAACGTTCTTCTAAATGAAAAAGCAGTTCCGGAAATATCACACTTGGAACTCAGGAGGCCTGACTGGGGGTTCCCTCGGGACTTTCTGCGCAACGTCAACCAAGAGCATTTTACTCTGAATTTCGCAGTGAGGTCAGGTCCTAATTGTATCCAGCACACAAATGGACGACACCAAATTCTGGCCAACTCTTAGGATAAAGTCATCAATAAGAGATTTTGAAATTATTTTGTTAAACTTTTCCAGTTGCAAGTGAAGAAACCCAACCAAACGTACCTATTAAGCACTATTATAAGAGTGTCCAGGGTGGAAACATGGTTACCCAGCAAAGTACCTTATTCTGTTTCCACCCAATAAGACGTTAGTGTAGATGTTCTAAACCAATGGTTTTCAAACTTCGGGTCTTGACCCACTGAAATATGAACTCGGATCAATGAATCATGACCAGCATATTTTAAAAATAGAAGAGAACAGAAAATAGCAGAGAGTAAAGGTAGGTGCTGTTTCCTGTGACATTTACTAGCCATTTATATGCATGTGTGCACCAGTCATGAATTCCCTTGTGTGAAAACGCATTTCTCACTGTGGCTAGGTTTGGTGAGTACTATGTTAAGCTCCAGACCACAATCTGGAAGCCTTTTGGTTGAATCCTGCCCACAGACATGTTTTGTTTGGCCTGCACCAAGATTTTTTTGAAGAGAAAGTTGAATCATTTGCCAACATTTAAACATCTGGAGATTGACATAATAATCCCTATTTCTAGTAGCTCTTAAAAATGGGAAGGTCTGGCTGGGCCGGAGTGGCTCAGTGGTTGAGTATCGACCTATGAACCAGGAGGTCACGGTTGATTTCAGGTGAGGGCACATGCCCGGGTTGCAGGCTGGATCCCCAGTAGGGGTCATGCAGGAGGCAGCCGATCAATGATTCTCTCTCATCATTGATGTTTCTATTTCTCTCTCACTCACCCTTCCTCTCTGAAATCAGTAAAAATATCTTTTTTTTTTTTTTTAAAAAAGGGAAGATCTGGCCAGGTGGCCTATGTCCCTCTGTGGTTCCAAGATGGAATGACTCAGTGGCTCTCCCTTTAGAGAAGGCCATGCTGCCCAGTGTACCCCAATTTCCACTCATTCAGGTCACCTGCCTAGTCCTTGGAAGCATCTGTATGTACAACCTCCAGTTCTAACCATACTCAACTCATCCTGACCCTCTGGCTACCCTTCCTCATGACCATTGCTGTGTAAGTGACTAACGGTAGCTCCTGCCAAACCCAGCTGGCTACACTTCTCCAGGCAGAAGCTGTGCTTCATTGCTTCTGCTTTGCCTATTTGACCACCTTTCTAGAATTTTCTCTTTACTTGTTGCACCCCTATTCATCCTTCAAAGCCCAGCCTGCCATGAGCTTGCAGCAGAATTCATCACTCCCTGCACTTACTTTAATAGTCCTCTGCACCAGAATTACTGAGGTATCCATCTCCCTCACTAGAATGTGAGTGCTTTCAGGTTCAGAAGCATATTTTATTTTATTTGTTTCTATATCAACATTGCTGATCTCTTATTAGATTCAGAATAAACATTATATAAAGATAACCATCTCCCTCACCCACACACAGCAAAAATACACTTATTAGTTCATTTCACATTCGTTGAGCATATACTGTAGAACAGATAGTGTGTTATGGACATAGGTTGAATCAAACACCATCATTAACCACAAGAAACTCATAGAGCCTCTCAAAGCCGATCTGAATGCTCCCTGTTCTATAAAGCCTCCCCGCCCCCGCTTTTAATTCCTTGAAACACTAACTCTTCATTTGAACCCTCACTGAATATTGTTTATATCCCTGTTATCGCCTCTATTTGATTCTCAATCAGCATCCCTCCCGACACTGGCTGATTCATTAACCTACTGGAGGGAGAAAGTCTTCAGTGTATCAGGTTATCCTGAGAATGTCTTGCAGAGAGTAGACCTCAGTCTACCGTCATGTGATCTGCAGTGTGAGCAAGGAGCCCATTGCAAGGGTTCGCTGCTTCAGGCTGGGACCTTTACACATGCTAGTCATGTTTTCCAGGTGAGCAGGAATGGCATAACCGGACTCTAGTCCAACTTTTCCCACTGTTGGCCTACAGATGCTATTCCTCAATGGCTGTCCAGACTGGGGTCCCACATAATAAATGTGGGCACATAGATAGCAGTCGCATAGACACTCATCTAACCCACTGTCATTTACAGGACTCTCTATGGACCTGGGAAGCCGTAGCCCCTGCCATTTTTCTGAGGATACACAGGCCTCTCTCCCAGTTCTCAGCAGACTCTCTGGTGTGGAATAACCTTGCTATATTTTTTCTACCATTCTCTGTTTTACTAATTTTTTTAAAACTTCTCCCTCTATAATTTCAAACAATGAACAAGAACAGAAAGAATATAGACAGCTGGAATATAGACTGGATATAATGGTAATAGGAAAAGACTCCAGACTTTAATAATATATTTTAGCTCCTCTTCAAAGACTAAAGACACAGTTGTGTGAGCCAAGATATCTACTATCTTTGATCAAAGGTGTCCAGTGGGCTCTGAACCCCAGTAAAAATGCTCAACCAACTCTTCAAGAATTAGGAACGGTGCACCCCTGTGCCATGTCCCAGCCAGTTGAGCCCCAACTCATTCTCAGGTAATGGTGCCTTATAACTTCCTCCCACACCCACTCTGCCCACCCTCTGCACACCACATACAGTGGTGTCTCAGCTGCTCGGATCCCACGGATCTGTTTTATTATGAACCATAGCCTCGTTCTAGACTGCAGGAGACTCGGAGTGAGAAGGATGCCCTTTGCCTTCTCTTTCCCCTCTGTGCATTGTACGCAAGATAAGCAAAGGGAATGGAGAGGCTGCTTATATAAATGTCCTCCCTATCTGCCTGGAGGGCTGACTGTTTTACCCAGAGAAGCCATGGATTATGTAGACAGTGTCCAAGTGTGATCCCTGGACCAGAAGCATCTGCATCACTTGGGATTGCTTGAAATGCAAAACCCCAGGCCCCTCCACAGACCTACTGAATCAGAAACTGGGAGCAAGGCTCAGAAATCCATGTTTTCACAAGCCCTCCACGTGGTTCTGTTGCCTGCTAATGTTGGAGAACCACTTCCCTGGATAACAACTTCCCTGGAAGTATGAAGAAAGCCAACATCCTCAGGGTTAAGTCCAAGTAGTCAAACAAGCCAGCCTGTTTGATTGCAATGGGACACAGCAACTCACCCCTGGTGTCCTCCGGGGCACACTGGCCCATAATAGCATCCATCACGTCAGTGTGAACACAAATACAATGTTTCAGAGAAAAGAGGTCATGTATACAAATATTCATCCTCCCTACTGGTCATCAAACTTGCCCTTGAATACACAGCTCCTGCCAGTGTGGGATAAACATGCCCCTCGGTATGAGTCACCATCAGACCAACACACCATGAAATAGGAAGCTGGGCTGGTTTCTACTGTGGTGTGCCCAGATCAGGCTCAACCACAAAGGGAAGAAATCCTGCACCACTCACCCATCATTGACCCTTCTGCAGTCCTCGGGCTCTCTAATGCTGCCTCAGGAACACACTCAGCATTTTGACTTCGGCAGACCAGAGCCGAACAATATCAGGACCCTCCTTCACGCCCTCCAGGGCTGTGAAAATGATGCCATAGAGCAGCCCCCTCCTCAAAGTGAATCAGATGCCAAGACCTCCCTCTTGGTAGGGTGAGTCTCCCGTGGGATTTTTTTTTCTGCAACAATTTGGAAAAGTCGATTTGTTGTTCTTTAAAAGAGGGTCTCTGTGATGCAGCACAGACTGTCTCATCCTTCCTGGTCACCAGACCAGGTCATTGGAGAGGTAAGAGGCAGGGAGGGCCGCCTCCCAAAGTCCGGGAGTAGCTGACAATGAACAGGACTGGCCAACCCCCAGCTCAGATGCCCACTGTCTCCATGCTCTTGAGTTCACTCCTCAACAAACATTGCTCGCAAGAGTTCTGGGGAAATGTTAAGTCAATGTGCTCCTTCTCTCAGATTTACTGACACAGTCAACCTCACCTCTGACTGTGGAAATGAAGTCTTTCTTTCTTTCTGGATAAACTTTTTGTAGACATCAATGCGTAAGTGGCAGAGGGCATTTGTTATGACTCTTTTTTTTTTTTATGTGAAGTTCTTTCCCTTCGCCTTGGAAATCTCATCACCAGGCAGCCCTTTTGTAGAGACGATAAGCTGGGCGGAACCCTACTTCTGGTGAGAGCGGCACGTTCATTTATAAAACAGTAAGAGTGATCTACGCCTGGATTTTTTCTCTCCAGTAGAATATAATGATAAAACTGGAGCTCCCCTCCCTCCAAAGATGCAAAGCTCACCCTGAGTAGTGGGCGGAAGTCACCACCGATCCAGACAATGTTTCCTGAAGCTTGCAGCATCACTGTCTCCTTTAGTCAATAGCTTCCCTTTAGACCTTACTTAGGAATGTCCTCGTCATCAGTGTCCCCTTGAAAAGCTCAGGGCTTTTCAATTAAAGATGAAGACCCTAGAAGATTCCAGGAGCCAGTAGGGGTGGGGCATTAAACTCAACCTGGGAAGCAGTGTTGGAGAACTGAGCCCAGGAGTGGCTACTATACACTAAAGAGGGGCCTGAAATGCGACGGGGGCATATGAGGGGCGACGACACCACACAGGCAGACCTACTGTTCTCAGACTTCTCTGAGGGTGGAAGAGAAATGGGTTTCGCTGGCCTTGGGCGGTGTGCAGGCGCCTGAGTGGGTCGTGTCTGTGTGTGTGTGTGGGGGGGTGTTTTGGGAGGAATGGAATTGGGGAAGGGGAATACCATTAGAAGCAGTAGCACTCCATTCTTCTAAAGGGGACTTTACAAGACCACAGATGAAGTCGACAGACACTTGAGGAGAGACAGAGCACTTTCTTAAGCCACACAGGTGACTGAGGTGTTGTTTAATTTCCCTGGTGTTTACATAGGTGCGCAGAGTAATTCTAGAAGAATGTGCAGAAGGGATGGGCCCTGGACAAGCATTATAAGGAAGCAGAGAGTTAGGTCTTTGACAAACACAAAAGAAGAATATATATTTCTCAGGAGAGCAGGAGGGGCAGGGTGACTGAGGTTAGAGAGGGAAAATATTCACCATGATTATTCAAACAAGAAAAATGGGGGCGGGGCAATAAGTACAATGAGCACAGGTCTGGGAGGCAGACAGGCCTGGTTGGGACACCAGCTCTTCTACTTTCGAGCTAAGTGACCTCTGGAGGGTTTCTCACCTCCCTTGAGCCTCCTCTTCCTCATCTCTGAAACGAGAGGCATACAGCCCACCTGCATGGGCTAAAGATCAAAGGCAATGTATGTAAAGCTCTCAGCACTGAGGCTGCCACACAGCATGTAGTCAAGAGCCAGCAGGTTTAAAAATAACATTAAAAATAAAATGACATTGGGGTAGATAGGCATGGGGAGGAGGTCATTGAAGAAGTTGGGGAGACGCCTCAACAATTAGCAGGAAGCCTTGAACTTTACCCTTGTCACTCAGTTAGGTTTTTGAGCTGGAAATATGATGACATCCATGTCCTAAGAGGATTACTTTGGTGCCAGTCTGTGGGACACATTTGAGACACAGTACACCGCTGTTCTCAGAAGCTGCCAAGAAACAAGATTGCTGTGTGTGTGTGCGTGTGTGTGTGTGTGTATCCCACACACCTGAGTATCAGGTGGACAGTGAACATGTCTTCTTTGAAGGTGGACTGGAATGAGTTTCACTGGGTCCCACTCTACCCTAAAAGCAAGTTGGACCATCCAATAGTTGCAGGAAGCTTTCAGGAAACAAAACAAACAAACAATGATGACCTGTCTCCCTGGCTGCTCAATTCTCTTTCTCTCACGTGGCTTGTAAACCATAAGCATCCTTATCATTTAAATTAGATGAGTGTTTACATAACTTGATCTCTATAGTATTTGTTAATTCTTGTTTCCTCTAGCAAAGAGATAATGAATCCCTTTGTGTATATTTCTCAAACTTGCACTGGAACACAGGCAAGCTAGACAATGATAGCTTTTAAGTGAGAACAGAGGGCCTCTGGAGTTTAGGTTGATGAGAGTGTATTCAGGGAGACAGATATTGACTGATAAACCCACAAAAATCTCTCCTGCTTCTTTGTTACAGGATCCAGCAAAGACAGGATGCCCTTGAATACATCAGAGAAACAACCATTTCATCAAGATTCCCAGATCAATAGGTGTCTGCAACTGGAAGTGAATGGGCGCCTGGTTAGGAGCACAGAAGATGACAAGGGTCAAAGTATGTCAGCAAATGCCACTCCACACTGGCTGAGGTGGGATCCACTAGTGCCAACCCCAAACCTACAGAAACATGGAAACTTTATCCAGGAGAGAAAGCAATGACACGAAGCAGAGTGAGTGAGACCACCTCTAACTGGTGAGCACTCCAGGGACCCAGGTCAGACCTTCAGAAGGCCTTCCATGCTCCCAGGATGGATGCTGCCATCATCTGAGCTTGCTCAAGGGTGACCGGGTCAGCTCCGGGAGGAAGGAGCCAGGCTTTCCTGGAGCAAGAAGAAATGGAGAGGACTGGATAGACCTTAGAATCGAGAAGACATGGGTTCTAGTCCAGCTCAGAGAATGGCCAACCTGTTCCAGCTCTTTGAGGATCTGCGATGGGGCTGACACTAAGTTATACACTGGACGTTAAAGATGGGCACACGGTGTTGCCTCTACGAGGCTCACTGCCTAGTGGTGGAGCCAGTGGACATCCCCACACCTGGTACACACAGCCTCTGATGCACGTGCACCTTCACTGGAACATCACTTGTTTCCATTACCCCTGAGTGTCCTGAGCAATTTGTGTACCTTCTGAACCCCTGTTTTCTCACCTCTAGGATGAATGCCTGTGTTACCTGCTCCCCTGTGCCCTCTCACTTTAAAAGCTATGATGAGCCTGGCTGGTGTGGCTCAGTTTGAGAGTCGACCTAAGAACCAGGAAGTCATGGTTCGATTCCCAGTCAGGGCACATGCCCAGGTTGTGGGCTCGATCACCAGTATGGGGTGTGTAGGAGGCAGCCGATCAATGATTCTCTCTCATCATTGATGTTTCTTTCTTTCTTTCTCTCTCTCTCTTTCTTCACCTCTGAAATCAATAAAAAATAAAAGCTATGATGAAACAAACTCCTTTCTTTCCAAGGCAGCTCTTACAGACCTGCCCCCAAACCCCTGCCCTCCTCTGCGGCTGGCTGAGGTCGGTGCGATCAGAGGGCTGGGAGGCAGCAGCGTGGCCTGGCACAGACCTCGAAATAAAAAAGGACCAGCCTTTAATCAGTGACTGAGATAATACTAGTATGTGCCCTCTCGGTGGCCTGCTCAACGTTCCAGTTAGAAAGAGGCTCCTGAGTTGTAGAGCAAAAGCGAGCCCAGGCCATCTGAGAGCTGAGAGGTCTGCAATGGCTTCGAAAAAGAGCTGCTATTTGGGGACTACAGATCCACAACACACATCCCATCCAGCGAGTCTGGGTTCCACGGCCCCACGGGGACGCAATGAAAAGTGGCTTTTGCAATCCTCTTTCCCGTCACTCATAAGTGACTCCCATTGGAAAAAGAAACTCAAGTCCATTAGCAATAGAGAGGTGAGGACCAGCTCGCTCTAGGTGGGTGGGAGGTAAAAACGAGGGGGGAGGAGTAGCCCTGACCTTCAATAAATGTCAACATCTGTATGTGTCACTCTGAGGGCTCCTGGAAGCATCCCCAAAAGTCAGGAAAGATAATTAGAAGCACTTTTATATGCACCAAATCATTTCACTCAAGTGCCAGGTACTCGGTGGACGACCGAAGCTAAAGAAGTGATTGGGAAAGATACACGGGAGCAGGCGGGATGGAGAAGAACCATGTTCCCTTTGTCCTAAGGTGTCAGCCCTGTTAGCTGTCAGGATCCGGTTCTTCGCCCACCCGTTAGTATAATGAACCCCACCTGAGTTCCAGCAGCAAGGATCCATCTGAGTTCAGCCTATTCACTTCAAAGTCAGTCCGTGTAGGGGCTTTAAGAGAACGTGGATAGAGATAAGTCTTTGAAATGGTTCAAGACAGCCCTAAAGGAGCAGGTGTCCGTGTGGATGGAGACAGTTATGTCCCACGCTAAGAAAATGTGGCGGAAGACAACCAAGCTTAGTAAGAGCAAAATGAAGGGATGGATCCTCATATTATAAAATCACATGGGGAAGGTCCCTAAGACATTATGAAGAGGAAAAACTTAAGTCTCAGAGCAATGATCACAAAAGAATCCCATTTTTATACTTCTATTATCTATCTATCTATCTATCTATCTATCCATCCATCCATCTATCTCCCGTCTAGAAAGATACACACATTAACCATCTTTCCTCTAGGAGGAGACGGAATGGAGGCTGACAGGGTAGGGTGAGGAGGTTTCACTCTTCACTCTCTATTCTCCTGGAACATTTCACTTTCTCAGCAGAAGCTGTATTTATACCGTACGTGGATCATTAAAATCAAGCACTGCTGTGTTCTTTGCCCTTTCCTGGATAAACGAATAATTTAAACTGTAATTCACTCTGAAAGACTCCCCTTCCATGTCAGGGCCACGCCCAGTGCATAAGTACCGTGCACCTGTGAGGGCACCCCGCCCCCTCCCTTTTTACAGGCTCCTTGGGAGGTGATCCGGCTCTTTGCCACCTATGGCTGGTACCAACCACATCATTTAAGATGTCTGGAGGAGTGATTAGGGACACAGCTGAAATGCCAGGTTATCAGACAACACACCGAAACCCTACAGAACAGCCCGCGGCTCCTTTCAGGCGGGGCCCGTGTGCCCCAAACACCACGAACCTGGGAGCAGGGACATCTGCTCATCTTTCATTGCACATCTTAATTAAGTCACTGATTTGGGTGGGGATAAGGCTAGGATGGGGGCCGGCTCGCAAGTCTCCGACACAACCCAAGACTCAAAATGCAATCACAATCCAAGCAGGCACGTACCCAGGACCTCGGCTGTGCAACCCCCGCCCCAGAAATGGGAAGTGCTTCGGCCGCCGTGGCTACAGGAAAGGTTCTCAAGGGCGTCTCGGTCCATGGAAAGCCAGGCTTCCCCAGACACACACACATCCTCGCGCCAAGAACATGTCTGCCCGGCTTCCCATTGATCATCGTCCATTAGGTGGCCGAGCCCTGCGGCACCAACTTCTGCAACCGCGCACCGCGATGGCGATTGATCATTACCTTTCTCCTTCACCATGGCAACCTGGTCCCCGGGCGAGGCGAGGCGCGCAGCCCTGGAGAAAGAGGAATGAAGTCCGGCGGTGGAGCGCGCCCGGGGGAGGCAGGCAGGTCGGTCCGCGGCTGCAGAGGCTGCGAGGAAGATAGCCGGGCATCCACTCGCCCAGCCCGGGACTTCTTTCTAAAATCCCGCCCCCAGCTCCCGGGGCCCAGCCCGGCGCCCGCCCCGGCGATCGCCACCGCGCGGTGGCCGCGCCCTGCCCTGCGCGGGGACTCTGCCCTTCGGCCGAAACCACTCGCTACAGCTGCCGCCGCCGAAACAAATGCAAAATTCCAGCGCCCTAATCTCTGGCCATGGACACCACCTTGCATTCCTCGCGCGGAAAGCGGGCCTGGCCCCTCCCGAGGACTATCTGATAAATGATTGCCAGAAGAGGGGGGCGCCCGGGGACGGTTCCGATCGGTAAAACTAGTCAATTGTTAGCTTATCCGTTTCCTAGACCTGCTGCTTTCATGCTTTTGACAGCTTCTGTCAGACACACTGAATAAATAAAATTAGCCTAAGTCCAATGGGATGCTAGTGGCTCCCTTCAAGTTCATTTTCTCCACCTTCTAAGGTCTTGGAGGCTCAATTAAAATGAAAAATAAAGAAAGACACTCCATTTGCCTGCGCCCCCCCCCCCCCCCTTTCAGGCTTACCTGCATGGGGGCGGGGTTGAGGGTGGGGACTAGGACAATGACAGAGAGCCTGGGAAGAGGATCTTTTCAGGATTCAATTCCGCCTCCAGGATCAAATTCTGGATCAAAGTAAAATCCTGACTTATCCAGTTATGTAGGATTCTGACTCCCACCTTCTCCCTGTTTCACTGGACTTTTCTGGACCAACTCCTTGGATGTGTAGATGTGAGGGAGCAACCCTAGCTACAAAGTGAGGGGCAGTCACACCGCGCCCCTCACCAGCCTGAGCCTGACCCCAGCAGCCTTGGCTTCTAACAAGGCTTTCGGGGTTTCTGACCCACAGGGTCACAGGTCACTCTCCTGGGAGCAGAGGGCGTGGGGATTCCACCCCGAGGCCCACCGCATTCCACCCCATCTCCCCAACCCAGATGGATTGTTTAGTCCCCACCGCACTGCTATACATCCAGCACGTGGGGGCAATGTGATGAGCAAGAGACGAAAAGACAGGCGCAGCCCCACCCCCGAAGAGCAGCAGATGGCCAGCACATCTTTCCCAACCAGAACGCACAGGCAGCATGAGCCTGTATTTACTGCAAATATTGCAACTGTTGGGTCTAGGAGCGCCAGGGTAATAGAAAAGATGAAGTCGATCCACCCCTTCATCTTTGACTCGGTGGTTGTGTTTATAGCTGAATTGCACCGGTCCGGCTGGGCCAGGCCTTTAGTGGGGCTTTCTGATGGTTCACAGTAGCAGATCTCAAGCAGCTGTGACATGCCTACCTCTGTGACTCAGGGCTGTGCTATTAATAGCTTGGGTGTCTCAGTCATAGGGCTAAGTCCACTCCAACCCCTGGTCGCCTTTTCTATGACACATACTTCGCCCACACTCCTCCCTGCCTCCGCGGCAGCCCTGTAGGGTCATGGTTTTCCTAAGTCAGCAGCCAGCTGGAGTGTAAGCATCGAAGAGCCTTGAAGCAGCGTCTCCACCCTCCATTCATAAATACGAGCCAAACATGAGAGCAGCAGGACCTCCAGTCCAGAGGGGTGGGCAGGGTTAAGAGCACGGAGGAGATGAGCCCTTTACATCCCCCAGTTTCCATGGCTGAAACAGCTCGTGTCTACTTCTCCACCCTGATCACTCTCAGCCCTGAGAGGATGCTGACAAGCAAAGTGAACCTCCGAGAGCTCGAATTAGTTTGGTGCTGTGGGCCTCGCTGGTGACTTTATTTGATTATATTTTTGCTGCATAAATAGATTAGCACCTCACGGAGGCACTTCTCTCCAAGGCCTTCCTGCCCTTCAGCGCAAAGCCAAGGGAACAGGGCTCCAGGCCTCCCTCCCTCCCCCTTCTCCCTCTGTCCCTAATGGAATGTGACAGTAAAATGCCACTGGGTTTATAGCCCCAACCCAATCACACCTAAGTGTTCCAGATACTATCAATGCCACCAGTTCAATTTCTCTCTTACTCAGGGCCATTTTGAGCCCTAAGATTTAAGTTTATTAATGCAATTGGTTCCTTCTGATAGTTCTGAGCCTACCTGCCTGCCCCTGTGGCTAACCTGCCAGGCCCTCTGGTTTAGAAAGGCTTGGATCCGGAGCAGGCAGAGTAACAGCTGGTGCCCATTCATTTGCAGAGAAGCCTTTTCTAAAGGAAAATACTACAGAGAGGTTCAGAGACCCCCCCCCCCCTTCCCGGGTTTTCCATGGAAAGAATTTTCCTGTACCTCAGTCAAAGTGAATGAGTCACCAGCATTTAGTTGCTCAATAACAGTCATATGGCTAACGTCCCCCCAACCATCCGACACTGCGACTTTAGAATAAAAGCACCCACTCTGCACTTTCCAGATAACCAAAGAGGATATGACTGAAGTTATTTTTGGAATGTGGGAGAGTAAAACCAAATTGTTTCTGTCTCCTGGCCTGGGGCCGAATAGTTCAGAGCTTTCAGAAGCAAAGCAGAGGTATTTTCTACTTTACAGTTAAAACTGCAAGAAGTGCAACAAAATAACATCAGGAAAACAATGAGAAATGTACAGCTCATAAGACGGCGGGGCATTTTCTTCGTATTTCTAGAAATGATTTCCAAAGGGCTTAATCTCATTGCGCTCCGATGAGATAAGGCCACACCACAGACACCCACTCGGGATTTTATTTGGCGTTTTATTGCCCAAGCCGCCTTTTCATTCACTCACAAAATGAAGCAACGCTTGTCCACAAGGGACCAGAGGACAGAAACCATTTTGTTGGAGAGAAAAGCTTGGTTAGCACATGGCCAGCCGTTCTTGGCAGAACTCCAAGAGTTTGTCATTTCACCAGAAGCCATGCCAATGGAGAGAAATGCTACCGCCTGGAAACCAGCGACCTGCCCGAGTCCCCTTCCTCATTGCTCTCTCTCTTCCACGGAGCCAGCCGGGGATTGCCTGCTGCTCGTGCACCTGCAGGACAAGAAGTTCAGTTCCCCGCCGTGGCCAAGGACCCCAGGTTTCCAGGGAGCATCCCTACACACCTTCGGACGCATTGGCATAAGAGCCCTCCATGCCCTTTCTGGCAGAATTCAGCCGAAAGCAAACTCAAGAATGAGCTCCTCGCTTGCTTTCTATTTAATGTTTACATCTATCAACCTCCCTGTGACATTTATGGAGCATCTACTGGATGCCAGGTAGTGGCTTGGCAGTTTCAAAAGAAGAAGGGAGAAAGCACTGCTCGGGAGTTGCTTACCATCTAGTGGAGAGGATGCACAGGCGCGCATGTTCTCCAGGACATGAGGAAGGTGCTAAGACAGAAGAAGGGTGCACAGGGTGCAGGGCAGGCTGAACCCAGCAGGGAGCCAGGAGAGGCTCCCAGGAGGAGAGAACAAGCCAGGGCTGCCAAGTAAGAAAGGGGGGAAGCTCATTCCAAGAGGAGGTCACAGAGTGAGAAGGTATCAAATGGTTCCTTGTTCCTGGGAGAAGGCAAACTAAGGCTGGGGTGGTTGGTCACAGAGAGCTCTGGAGGGTGAACCTTAGAAGTGACATGGTTGGAGTCTTAAACCTGAGCCATCAATTTCTTTCCAAGTTAAGATATAAAAGAATTTGGCTGCATTTCAAACGCCACCATGATCTGTTTCCAACCATGTTGCCTCTCCTTCCCCCAAACTGGGTTGTGTGGGTGAGCATGACCAGTTTTTAACAGACTGCTGGCCGTGTAACAGATGCCCAGAAAGTGTCCATGCTGATTAGTTTATCTAAATATTTCCCTGGTGATCTGGATAAAATGACAGCCATGCACATCTCACACGCAGCACTTAAAATAGCACACCGATGGGCATATGCTTCTGGAGTAATGGTTTCATGTCCACAACCAGCTGTGAGCTCCATGAAGGCAAGGATGGTTTCCTGCTTTCCCGGACTCGCAAGAGCACAATCTGCAGACATCCAGGGACAGGAATACTAGGGGTGCTTTAAATGCACCACCTGGCCCCCGGCCAAGGTCGATGCCTAGATTCTCTGGAGATGAAACCTGAGCTGCAGCCAGCTCCCTAAGTGACTAAGGACCACTGGCCTGGCACACCGGCCTGCATAAAGGGAGGGGAAAGGACATGAGATTTACAAACATCCTGACACTCACTGCAATCTCCATGACAATTTATTGGAAGTGATGGTTCCAAAGTTTCCTACAGTCTGAGAAAAATTCTTAAATATCTGAGCCCTCTTGATCCTACTAACTCTCTTGTTCTCAACCGAGAATTCTTAGAATGTTTTCCATGTGAATCTCACAGAACCAGTGTCCAGCAAAGTTCTTTTCCACGAGTTTTTTAAAGTAGATTTTACGTTTGTATCCAAAACTTCCCCATGATCTTTCTCAGAAACCACTTCTGAGTAATAGGTTGCAGCTTGAGAAAATTACAAAAATTTTCTAAGGTGTATTTAATGTTCCCTATTTATAATCCACTAAGGACAGAAACTACAGAGTGAGTATAAAACCAGCCATTTTCCTACACGTGTACTGGAACCTGTTAGTCAGAATTCAACGGATCTTTTGATAGTAGAGTTTCACAAATTTTAGCCTAATTTCAGGTACGTGAGAAGTTGAGAAGTACAGAAATAGCTCTGAGTTATTTTCAAAAACAGTTTACTACTAGCTTTATCCTTTAAAAATATTTTCCAGGTAGAAACACAGTTATTAGAATGGCAAATGATTACTTTCTATCATCTAGAAATACAGTGCCTTCCCTAACAACATACCATCTCTCTGGTACTTACATGTCACTAGTGTGCTTAACTGTCCAGCCAAGGATGAGCCCAACAGGCCAAGATTCTGATGCTATTCGCCTATCTTAAAGAGTCCAATAACTAATGAAGGCTAAGGTATCAAGAAAGAAGACAGTGCAATGAAGGATGTGCACATTTATTTTTGTAAGAGATTATGGGCTCTTTGAAGGAAAGGATCATTTGAATCTCTAGCACACAGTGATAGGCACAAAGTAGGAATGCAATACTAAGCATACTAAGCAATACTAAGGAATGAATGTCACTAGCTTACCACAGCAAGTCAAAACACTAGATAAGTATTCATTTTTACTCTCAAATAGACTAATTTGAGAATCTGACTTAAATTAAAAATAAATTCAGTCTCATATATAAACCAATTTAGCGACTGCTTGAAAGCATTTGCTAAGATGCAAACTAACAATTCGCCTTGGAGAGAAAGCAAGCTGAAAGAAACCTAATCAGGGAGTCATTTCGTGAAGCCCCCTTACTCCCACTTTGTCATCCTTTACAGAGTGCCTACTGTGTGCCAGTCACCATGCTAGTCCCTGTCCCTTCATCACCTCATTTAATCCTTATAACATTAAATTATATGGATGAGGTAATAATATTATACTTTACACTTAAGGAAAGAGTCAGGTTTGCGAGAATTTAAAGCCACAGACCCTCCTTTGACTTTATTGGGCCTTCCCTTTTATAGGTCATGAAAGAGCCTCCCTCCCCCACCAACACAGACACTTTTTGAGTCAAGATACACTCAATACATTGACTCCTTTGGCGTTTCCAAAGGACGTGGCACACTGGAAATGTTGCACGTTGCCTTGTCTGTGTAAAACAATCTTCTCTCTTGATCCCTTACCCTCTGTTAGCTCTCAGACTTCTTAGACTAGAACCTGCCAGATGAATAGCATCACCCTGGCCGACTGCACTCGTTGTTGGCTGGACAGGAGAAGATGGTACCCAGGCCCACATAGCAAGTCTTCAAGATGCAAGTCAATTATCCATCGTGACTAACCGTTCTCAGGGAGTACCATTCCTCTGGTTGACATAGAGAGACAATTACAAAAATTGGGTGGAGGGGGTCACAGCAGTTTTGCAAGGTTTACAAAGCCGACATTTGCTCCCCTCATTTAGCCTCATGGCACTAATGATGCCCTGGCCTGTGTCCAGGAAACAATGTCTCTCATTCTCCTCCGACATTTCAGCCATCACCTGAGGGACAGGCCAAATAAGCATGCGCAGTGCATAGCCATTCCTGCATTTGCTTCCACAGGAAGGTGTCACTGTCACCCAGCACACACCTCAGTGACTTTCCCCACTTTTTATTACGAAGAGAAAAGGGATCATGCCACCAACTCTGGTTTGTAAAAACTATAACTTGTATGGAAAAATAGGCATGAATTGCACGCACATGTGAGATGAAAACCAGAGTCCTAGGGCAGACCTGTCAAGGTTGCACAATTACTTAGAAATGGGTCAAAACCCTGGTGTCCTTCTTCCTACCCAGCGTTGTTCCATGAGGCCGCACTGGCCACACAGGCACCATGATCTGACACGGCAGCGTCGGAAGCCCAGCTGGGCCGCAGGCTGAGGGGCCTTGGGCAGATTACTTTCTGTGTGTGTGTGTTTCGGTCTCATCTGTGAGTGGCAATGACGTGCTCCACATGTGAGGGTGTGTGGAGGACAGGGCTGGCTCCCTGGACATGCCACCTGTGTAGCGGCACAGGCCTTTGTGCTCAGAAGGGCCTCCGTTTGGTTTAATGCTTTGCTGTCGACATACTGAAATCTGCAATAATTTTATCTTTGAACTTGTGTTTTGTAAGTGAAGTCCAGTGGGACAATGGAGCATGCACATGAGCAGACAAGATACGTGCAGTACGTGTTGCTGCTGCCCCATTCACATTTAGTGCTAGCCATGCCCGTGAGCATTGAATTCCAGCGGATCCACGATGTGCGGGAATTCAGGGAGACTCCAAGGCAAGTGTTTCACATCTACGATCGACTAAACAGGGGTGATGAGAGTTCATTCCCATTCAAACCAGAGTGTCTGCCTCGAGTGCACAAGGCAGGCAGTGGTATTCCAGGAAACACAAAGAACTGAGGAGGTTAGGACATCTTTTCTTCCCCACGTTACTAACTGTATTAGCCAAGCACTCACTCTGAAAATGATGACCCAGAGGAAAGGAAAAGAGAGGGCAGTCCATTTTCCCTTGCCTCTCGCTCCTTCCTTCCTCACTGAGCCAAAGGTAGAGTGTTGGTGGCAGAAATAAAAAACAGTGGCGTTAGTTGTGGGCAAGAATCCCACCCTTCCGGAAAGAAGAAATACATACGGGCCTACAACCTATGAAATCTTAATTGTGTAAGTTCAGTGATTCCACATAGGAGTGAAAGAATTTTATTTTTATTTAAAATGGGCCCTGCACAGTGTAAACATACAAGGTAAAATTCATATGAATAATTTAAAGTGTTACTTTAGCCCGGCCAGTGTGGCTCAGTGTTGAGCGTTGATTCATGCACCAAGAGGTTGCTGGGGTCCGAGCCTGCCACTTGGGCATTCCCTGTCAGGGCACATGCCCAAGTGGCAGGCTCGAACCCCAGTGAGGGTCGTGCAAGAGCCAGCCAATCGATGTTGAACTCTCAACGATATTTTTATCTCTTTCTCTCTCCCTTCCCCATCCTCTCTCTGTAAAACTCAATAAAAAGTCTTTAAAAAACACACACAAAAATGTTACTTTATTTAGGACAACAACTTTGTATTTTAGCACCTTTAATGGCACTTTATTCCTATGCTCTGATTGAATAAGGTGTCCTTCCTCCCCCCAACCCCCATATTTTCCTTTTGCACTGAGCCCTGTCAATTATGTACCCAGAATGGGGTGAGGATGAGAGTTGCTCTGTATGAAATGGAAGTGCTGGCAAGGAGGAGTGCGATGAAGGGTAATGATGATTGTTATTGTTTAGTTTTCACTGCTTCATCAGTTTACAACAGAATACGATAGAGAGCGGTAAATCCTATGGAGAAATATCCAAGCTGGAAGGTAGAGAGTGTTGGGGCAGGAGTGTGGTTTTAAGTGAATGGTGGAGGAAGGCCTCTTTGAGAAAGGGCATTTTCATCAGCCTGAAGATCCCAGGCAGAGGGACAATAACAGCAAGGATTCTGAGCTGGGAGCTCACCTGGTGCGTTCCAGGCAGTGAGGAGGCCAGCGAGGCCCGAGGCACTGACAGCAGGAGTGGAGTTGGAGAGGACAAGGAGTTAAGGCCCTATGGGTCATTGCAAAACCTTGGCTTTTACCGTGAGTGAGGTGGGACGTCACGGAGAAAGTCGCATGATCTGACTGTCATTTCCACAGGATCCTCTGGCTTCTGTGTGGTGACTAGAGTGAAGGGGCGTCGGCAAAGATGCCGATTGTTGAATTAGTGCATGAAATTAAAAAGAGTTCAAGGGTGAAGTAATGACACAACAGAACGAGATGAAGAAAAAGGTTGCAGAAGTAAGAAACAAAAGCTGAGGACAAGAGAGTATAACAGTACTGAACGAAACATCCAAGAACAGAACAGACACTGAGGAAATATCTAATCCCTAACATAGAACAAAGTTTGAGATGCTCTGGATGAATGCGGAAGAAAGCGCCAAAAACAATGAGAGAAAACCAAATGTACAAAAAAAGAAAGACTGGCCCTAACTGGTTTGGCTCAGTGGATAGAGTGTCGGCCTGCAGACTGAAGGGTTCCAGGTTCGATTCCAGTCAAGGGCATGTACCTTGGTTGCAGGCACATCCTCAGTGGGGGGTGTGCAGGAGGCGGCTGATCGATGTTTCTCTCTCATCGATGTTTCTAACTCTTTATACCTCTCCCTTCCTCTCTGTAAAAAAATCAATAAAATATATTTTTTTTTAAAAAGAAAGACTGAAAAAATCTTGTCCTAGAAGTACAGAACCTAAGAAGAAGAAGTATTCAAAGACCTAATACATAAAACTTTCCCGGAAATGAAGATTTAAAGAGTATGGGTATCCAATTAGGCGAAATTTAATACAGAACGCCAACTCCAAGTCTTGGCCTAAGCTTTTGACTTTCAAAGGATACCCTTCTCCAGATATCCAGATAGAAGAGACCCATCACCCACACAAAGAAAAAACTCCGGCTAACTTCGGAGTTCTCAACAGTAACACCTAGAAGTCTTGAGGGAAACTCCCACCCAGCCAAAATGTTGTTCAGACATAAAGGCAATGGCCAACCATCACAAACAGAAAGGTGCTCCTGAAATACTACCACAAACTCTTCACAGGAACACATCCTGATAACAACATCTAGCCAACTAAGAGATGAGTCAAAATAAACTCAGAATGCAAATATTACAGTAAAAGGACTAGCAGTGAATTCTATAAAACATGAAAGAGATGCCCCAATCAGTGCATTATGGTGATGGAAGAGAATGGCAATGTTTGGAACAAAGAAAGTAAAGAACAATATGAAAACAATATTATACCAGTAAAAATCAGGAGGTGGGCAGGAGAGAAGTACAAGAGTGCTACTGTCCCTGTGTTCACAGCAGGGAGTGTGATTTGCACCTGACTGTCCAGGATTCTTACTCTGAACATCTCATAGGAGCTCTCAAACCACATCACCCAATTGCTTCATCTTTGCTTGGAGAGTGTACTGCTTTTATAATTCAACTCCTGTTTCTTGCACTTGGGAAGGCAAAGGGTATCTATCACAAGGCAAATATATTTCAGGGTTTCTTTAAGAAAAGGGAGATGGCACACTTTTACCTTTGTACTGATTATATACAGGTTCTTAGTGCAAGAGCCAAAATTGTTGCTAATTTATTTCTATCTAAAATTTCCATAGCATCTTTCCGCCAGAGAGGCTGCTGAATGGGAAGAAAAAAAAAAAGATGATACACTGGTTTGAAGGACAGCCACAGAGGGTTTTATTTTTTTCTAGTTATTTAACCTGCATATTCATGAAAATGCCATGGAATTCCTCATGACAAGACTTCCATTTATCAACATAGAGTCCTGCCCAGGTGTGTGTAATGCTGTGCCTTGGGTTCTCCATTCTTCTTTTCATCCCATCTGCCCCTCTTTCAAGTAGGCACTGAGCCATATGATTTCTCACTTTCGGTATGGCTGACTGAATTGTTAGCAGACATGGGGTAATGGAGCAAACCATACATCAGAGGGCCAAACACTTAAAATGTATATCCTGTCTTGGAAAAGATGGGCTGAGCCAATTAGGTTTTCATGCCTGGGAATCTGAACTCAGAGACATATAGAGAAGTCCCAGTCAGTAGCAGGTACTTCTATGTATTAAAAGATCAAGTAAGGCCAGGCTTGGGGCAGTCTTCCAGAGACATGCAGATACCAACATTCCAAGGGGTGGTGTGTCAGAGGAGGCCAGCTGGAGGGGAGGACAGTAAGACTGAACTGATGGTCCCAGAGCAGCTTCCTGAGGCCTGGCTGCTCAGCATTTCCTGGCCTCCTAGGAGATCTCCATGTGCTGTTGTACACTATACATACTAGTACATTCCTCCCTCTTGGATTGTTCATATCTCCTTGGCATTCACCTCTACAAGTCAAGCCTGGTAACATCACAATCAGTGAGTTAATGCACCTAGAAGCAGCTTTCAAACAATGACAGGTGGGGAGGTGGCAGATAAATACCCCAGCTTCCTAGTCCCTTGGCTAAGATATCCCCGAGGTATGCTCTGCACTATGTCCCAGAGTTCCCAATCACTTGAGCTTTGGCTGCCCACACTGGTAACTAGTTTGATAATTCACCTTTTATTAGCTTCAGTTCCTTATCCGTGTGTCCTGGGATCAAATAAATGACATGCCCTTGAATCCTTGCCCTGGGGCCTACTTTTGGGGGATGTCAGCACAAAAGAGAATCTCAGTTATCCATATTTTTTATGCTTAAGAAGAAGGAACAATTTGTCTTGATCTACTGATCACTTTCAACTAGTCCTCTACTTTAATTACAGAGACAGATTGATTCTAAAGAGAATACTACCCTGAGGAGATCAAAGATGTTCATCAGACAGAATGTATTATTGTTTCTCAAGAGAATCAATAATTAATTGGATCATTTTATTGTACAAACACAATGGAATTTGAATGCACACACACAATACAATTCAGTGGATAGTAGATCTGCACACAGAAAAAAGCAACTAAGCCACAAAAACAGCATTAAAGCAAAGCATCACACAATTGAAGGCAAAGTAGGCAAAAATCAGGGAAGAATGAAGAGAAATAAATTATTGCTGACTCATTAATTGTAGGTAACAAATATTTACTGAGTATATACAGTATATGAAACCTCACAGGAAGGGGGCTGACAGTGGTATAGAGAGCAAAGATGTCTAGGGTAAGCCCTCAATGACTTTACATTCTAGCAGGGCAAATAGCATGAGTACATAAATAACTCTGAAAAGAGGTAGAAGGGGACTGGAGTAGAGATACTGAGAAACTGCTAGAAAGATTTGAAGGAAGGAATGCTTGTCACTTAGCAAATGAGAGAGAGGAAAGCTTCAAGTAGAGTGTGGGCCTCCCCAAATACAGGAAGAGTTCCAGAAAGTTGGTTGGGTTCAATATCTTTCACCAGCTGTTGCTGATAGAAAATGAACTAGACCGCTCCTGGCATCTAGATAAACTAACCAAGAAATGTGTTGGAAGTAGCTGCTTGTATCCTTTAAACTCTTAAAATAGACTAACTGAACCATGGTCTATGCCAGATCAAATTCAGCTGAAATATTACTAAACAAAAGAACAGCACATAGCATTTCCATCAATGATAACGGTAGAACAACTGATGACCTCAACAATTGGATTCGGAGTTATTTATTATGAAGCAGTCAGTGTCCCTGCAATGGAGCTGGCCACCGAGTGACTACAGAGGTTGACTGTACCCTTCAGGGACAGGTCTGGCCTGAGGAAAAGATAACAGATGAACACAGCCAGCTACATACTGAAATCACATGATAGCACTTCAGAGAAAAGAGTGATAGGAAACAGAACTGGATTCATTCTACAAGGAGAGCAAAAGTCAAGCACCCCCACATAGTCTAGTGATGTCAACAATGACCTTAGAAAATGATCCGGGTCATGATGGATGGCAAGGGAGAAGCCTGGTGCTGGCAGTGGCCCCAATACTTTGAATTTTATTCCCAGGCCCATTCTTATTCCATGGGGACCCATTTTGTGTCATGGGAATGCCCCCGCTCCACTGAGCTACATGCCAACCTCTGTGAGCTGGAGTTTTCTGGGCACCGTGAGTCAGAACATCCCTGAGGTCCTCTGATTCATTTCAGTTACTATCTATGGCTACAGAACTCGGATGAGGAAAGAGCTCTAAACAGCAACCAAACACAACTTGGGGGCGAAAGCACCTGCAGCATGAAGAAGGGAACCAGCTAATGTCTTGGTTCAGGTCCCACCTTCCTTTACATGATATGCTAGCAGACCTTTACATTGTAGGGACAGAAGGGGCTTTGAAGATGACGACTCAGGATGCAACTAGACATGAACGCACACATGGGATTTTTCATTTTAGTGAAAAATGTTTGGGGAACAGCTTTGACTTAGTTTAAAAGTGTACTAAGTGCACCCTAACTGGTTTGGCTCAGTGGATAGAGCATCAGCCTGCGGACTCAAGGGTCCCAGGTTCGATTCCGGTCAAGGGCATGTACCTTGGTTGCGGGCACATCCCCAGTAGGGAGTGTGCAGGAGGCAGCTGATTGATGTTTCTCTCTCATCGATGTTTCTGGCTCTCTATCCCTCTCCCTTCCTCTCTGTAAAAGATCAATAAAATATATTTTTTTTAAAAATAAAAAAAATTAAAAAAAAAATAAAAGTGTATTAAGTGCAATTTTAATGCAAAATAATGTAGTCACGGGGGAAGTGATTTTTAAGGTCCTCAAACAGTCAAATATAGAGTTACCATGTGACCTAGCAGTCCCACTCCTGGGAATATATCCAAGATAATTGAAAACATATGTCCACACAGTGTTCCCAGCAGCATTATTCATAGTACCCCCAAAGCAGAAACAATCCAAATGTCCACCAGCTGATGAGTAGAAAACCCAATGTGGTATCTCCATAAAATGGGATATTATTCGGCCACAAAAAGGAATGAAGCAGTAATAGATGCTACAACATCGATGAACCATGAAAACATCACACTACGTGAAAGAAGCCAGACTCAAAAGGACACAGATTGTGTGACTCCCTTTGTATGAAATGTCCCGAATAGGCAAATCCATTGAGACAGAAAGTAGATCAGTAGCTGCCAGGGGTTGGGGAGGGTTGGCAATGGGGAAGGTTGCTTTCAGGGGTGATAAAAACTCTCTGCAATTACATTGTGGCGATGGTGAACTTTGTGAATATCCTTAAAAACACAGCCACATGTTCAATGGCTTATTTTCATGGCATGTGAATTATATCTTAATTTTGAAACTGTATGAAGTACCTTATTTATCAAGTGCTGTGTCAATACACTGGAGACACAAAGACCATGAAGACCATTTTCCTGCCAATAAGAATCCAGGCAGGGAGAGATGTGCAGACAGACAGATGTGACCAAGCAAAAGGTGCTGGATGGGCATTAGTGTGGCATTAGGAAGGCCCCCAATGAGGGAAAGTCTGAAGAGACTTTGCAGGACAGCTTCACCTGAGCTGAATCTCAACTAAACTGAAACACTTCACAATCCCCTGTCTGCTCTCCTGCCGTGTTAGACGGGGAGAAGGAAGACCTGTTCTTTACCTAATTCCCCTCTAACTTACACGGCAGAGCTTGGGAAAGTCACTCTACTTCTCTGGGCCTCAGCCCGCACTCTCCTCCCTTGGGAAGGTGTTGACAGCAATGCAGGTAGTACTCTCCACACTTTACTTGTGATAAAACTGAAGTTCAGCCCTGGCTGGTGTGGCTCAGTTGGTTGGGTGTCATCCTTTACACCAAAAGGTTGCTGATTCGATTCTCGAGGTCAGGGCACATCCCTGGTGGGGGGTGTGCAGTGGCCAGCCAATGGATATCTCTCTCATCAATGTTTGTTTCTCTCTCTCTCTCTCTCTCTCTCTCTCTCTCTCTCTCTCTCTCTCTCCTTTTTTCCCTCTAAAATCAATAAAAATATTTTTAAAAAACCTGAAGCTCAGAGGCACTAAGTAATGTGTTCAGGTCACACATCTAAAAAGAGTGGTGCTGAGCTTTGAGCTTAGCTGGGTAGTTTGACCCCACAGGATTGAATCGCGGACACTGCACCATATCACTTCTCCTAGCCTCGGCTACTTGAAGACAGGGAGATAAATTTCACGTCCATTGCATTCTTGCACAGTGATTTGATTTCTGCAAACATTCATTCATTCATTAACTCGCATGCTTACAGCCTATTTCCATGCCAGGTGCTATAATGGAACAAAAATATGACTGTAGCTCCCTGTGTGCCCTCAGAGAGAGAGGAGCTTGAGGTGCCGAAAGAGAGGCTTAGCAACAGGCAACTCCAGCAGCCATACGTACAGGACGCTGTGGAAGCGCAGAGAAAGTGGGGCGAGGGTAAGATGAGCCTGCCAGTGGAGGACAAGCTTAAGTGAACCCTTTCTGAGGAACCGGGAGGGGGCGCTTGGCAGCAGAACAGCACGTACAGGGCAGCCCAAGGTGACAGGGTCCTTCAAACCTCTGTAACAAAGAAGTCTGGTGCGGGCTAATGGTAGGACATGATGGACAGGCAGGGCCCACCTGGCAAAGACTGATAACTATGTTTCTGGGAAATAGAATCAAACTAATGGAATAGGAAGCCTGGGGAAGTCAATAGGGTTATTGAGAACTACACATCAAAGAAGAAATGCAAACATCTGATACTTTATCCCAGAGCTGAAATCTCAACTCTCTCTCCTTCTGTCCTCCCCAGACAGAAGAAACCGCCTGCCACCTCTCATTTCCATCCCCAGCAGAATAAAAGTCACACTGAGGTGGCTGTTTTGAGGGAACCACGTTCCATCAATAAGCCAGACGTGGCGACGGTGGCCTGGTGGGCGGAGGAACTGCGAGCCCAGATTCCTGCTTCCACTATGTGTTCAGAACAGCCACCAGTCAAAGGCGTCACTCAAGAGAACCGGACGCACCCCCTCCCCTCCTTGCCGTATCTCCCAGGGTACACGTTTTCCACGGCCAGGTCAAACACTTCACGCTGAGTCTGAGGTCTACACAGTATTCAAAATGTTTTCCCAACACAGCCTCTGACATCATGATAATACAGCTCCACGGAGACTTGAGGAAGATGCTCTTCAAACTGTGGACAATAAAAGTCCTTTTTAGCTTTTGGTTCACATGTCCATGACCTTCCTGGCCCTTCGATATATGTGTCTGCTCTATGGGGTTGGGATTAGTGATAGCGAATGGGATGAAAGGGAACATGAAAAGAAAAGCTATAGAATTACAGTGTTATATGTTCCGAGCATATAACAAAACAGGTTGAGAGCACTTCAGTGTTTAAACAATAATGTATAAACCCCATGAGGTTCCCTCAGTGATGTGGTAAACCTGAGCATTTGGGTCTTGGGGAGACCATCCCACATGAAGATGATCCCTACGGCTGTACTGCACAGCAGGTGCTTGACCCAGAGCACAGTCACCTTCCTGCCTTCAGGAACATGAGCTGCTTTTCCGGGAGGGCACTGCCATGTCTACTTCGGTCCCTGGTCTCAAGGGCAGAACACTCTGCTTTGGGATTTGGACTCAGCTGACAACATAATCACCGCATCCTTCCCAGATGTCCTTGGGGCTTTTGATAACAGTGCCAGCCTCTTCTTGTTTGTTTGTCAAGAAGGAAGTTGCCCTAAATATGCTCATTCATTTGTGCTAGACCCAAAAGCTCACAAGGACAGAAAGAACAAGGGCTCTAGCCCAGCCAGTGTGGCTCAGTAGTTGAGAGTCAACCTATGATCCAGGAGGTCATGGTTTGATTCCCAGTCAGGGCACATGCCTGGGCTGGATCCCCAGTGTGGTGCATGCAGGAGGAAGCCATCAACGATTCTCTCTCATCACTGATGTTTCTATTTCTTTCTCCCTCTCCCTTCCTCTCTGAAATCAATAAAAATATATTAAAACAAACAAATGAAAAAACTTACTTTAAGCTCCTACAGTAGGGTGAGGAGAAAACCATGTACAGATACTTACATTTATGAACTAGAGATGTTTGCTAATTTTCCTGGCACAAATAACTTATTTTATAAGAGAATCGTCAATGTGAGTAGCTAACGTATTAAGTTTACACTCTTTACTAGTTATAAGTGTGCCCATGCTCAGCAAGTCTCACAGATGACTTGCCCTTATGCTCCTAAGGTGGGACCATCCAGCATCATGGTCAAGACCTGAACGTGGGTGTCAGGCCAACTTGGGTCCAAGTCTAGCTCTTTCACGGACTCCCTGTGTGACTTTTAACTGCATATGCCTCAGTTTCCGCATTTGTAAAAGGAGGACTGAACGCAAGACGTGCTTGCTTGTTGAGTTATTAGGAATATTAAGTGGGACACTTAGCAAGCACTTGGTGCAATGGTGGAGACAAAGCAGGCCCTCAATGAATGACAACTGCTCTAGATCGCTACTGCATCCACAGTCAGAGAGGGTGACATCCATGTGCAGAAGCTATTCTTTTATGTTCCCTGATACATTTGCTTCCTCTACATGTCCCAGCTTCTTGCCAGTTCCTTGTTTGTTCTTAAATGGGGAAAACAGTTCCTTTCCTGCTGATTTCCGAGGGTTGTTTTGAGCCTGACAAAGGAGAGACTCGTGGTAGAGCACTGGGAAAAGCATGGAGCCCCACACAGCCCACACAGGAGCTGAGCCCTGACAACAACAGGAAGCCGCGGCATCTTGAGGTCTTTCTGGCAGCTGCAGGGGGCCTTTGCCAAATACCCCCGAGTATCTTGCCAGGAGCTGCTCCTGAGTGCTCCCGGCTCCACGAGCACAGGACATGCTTGACTGCAGGAAGGTGCGCTTCCTCCAAGCCCCTGTCCTAAACAGGATGCTCCAAGCACACGGAGACACTTCCTGGGAATCCCACTTCCTGTGCTGGGTTTAGAGTCCCGGGGGACCTCTATTGCATCACAACAGTAAAAAAGGCAAACAATAGAAATCATTTTTTTTAAAGTAATAAACTACCTTATTGTTTTTCTTGCAGCTAAAAGTTAGTGGATGCATGTGCGTGCCACTATATATACATCTGTTATTTAATCCTCATAACCAATACTTCCCTTAGACCTGGGCAAGCAGGGCCCCTGCCCCAAACTGCACCTTCCTCCAAAATGTCTAAGCCCCTTTCTTAGGACCAGCTGGGGCCAGCAGTGCTCTCTAGGCGGCTCTCCCATGATCCTCTGCTTCTCTCCTACGCTGGGCAGAAGGTTGACCAGATGCCCTGAGCAGCTCTGGGGCTGCTGATGAGCTATCTCAGGCCCTGGACCCAGTTCAAGTCCAGGAGGGGAGTCCAGTGAACATCCGCTCTCTCAGGCTGCCATAGCATTTCTTTCCCATAGTTGGGCAAGATTAGGTGGTTTGCACACTGATTTGGAGCAACTCAAATTATTTGTACAATACAAGGGCCTCACACAAAAAAAATATAGCTTAGGGACCCATAGATCCTAGGGGAAGACCTGCTCATAGCAATCATATAAGGTATGCAATCTTCTGCATCCTGGCAGATGGGGAAACCATGACCTGGAGATATTAACGTCCCCAGATAATATCATTAGTAAGCAGAAGAACAGGGACTTAAATTCTGGAATGCCCAACTCCAAAGCCACACAATGAACTAATCACCTCAATTTCGTTATCTGCCTCCACTCAGATGCGGATATCTCAATGGTGGGTGCCCTTCCCTTCACCCAGGACTCTCTTTGATACTGTTGATTCTCTTGTTCTCTTGTGATTGAAACTACTGACAAGCTTTTGTCCAGCACACTCTCATCCAACCACTATTTACCTGGTCTCCCCTTGACTTCCTGCCTTTTCCCATGGGCAGACCTTATCTCTTTCATGAGCATCAACAGCTCATTCCCAAGAGTCTGGTTTGAATCTCTTTCAGTAGAAGCACCAGACTTACTCACAATAAAGCATTAGCTCCAGCGGAAATCGAATGTTTAGTTTTTACCTCTAATTATGGAATAACCTTTTTTTCTCAATAAAGAATTTCAGGTATCTGCCAGCATACAAACCAACATTTGAGAGAGGTGCCCTAAACTGCAATAGGCATGGCCAACTGGTTCTGAACAAAGGTAGGGTAGCTTATAAGGGGGGCCAGGGGCAGAAGTCATGTGTTCTCCATCCCACTCTGAGCTCCCCTAAAAAGGGTGGAGACTGTTGGGGAGTAAGAGAGCCAAGGAACTGCCAATACCAGCCTTGTTGGACTGGTGTCCTGTCCTGCCTTAGCACTGATCTACTAGCCAGCCCCTCCCTGTTCCAGTGAAAGCTCAGTACAGCCAGATATAAAATACTACTTCATACCACTAGAGGCCACACTAGGACGGCTAGGATAAAAATGTCAGATAATAGCAAGTGTTGGCAAGATTGTGGAGATATTGGAACCTTTATTGCTGTTGGTGGGAATGTAAAATGGTGCGGCCGCTTTGGAAAACAGTCTGGGGGTTCCTCGGAAGGTTAAACATAGGAATTATTATGTAACCGAGAAATTCCACTCCTAGGTATGCACCAAAGAAAATGGAAAACATATGTCCACACAAAAACTTATATATGAATGTTCACAGAAGCAATGGTCGCAAGAGCCAAAAGGCAGAAACAATCCAAATGTCCATCCACTGATGAATGAATAAACAAAATGTGGTCTATCCAGACAATGGAATATTATTTAACCACAATAAGGAATGAAGTACTGGCACATGGGACAATATGAATAAGCCTAGAAAACATGCTAGACAAAAAGCTATTCTATGATTTCACTCATCTGAAATGTCCAGAAGAGGGAAATCTTTTGAGACAGAAAGCAGATTAGTGGTTTCTTAAGGCTGAGGGTGGGGTGGAGAGGTTGGGGTGGGGGTGGGGTAGTAGCTAAAGGGCACAGGTTATCTCTCTGTCTGTCTCTCTCTTTAAGTGTTTTTATTAATTTCAGAGAGAGGAAAAGGGAGGGGAGAGAGGGACAGAAACATCAATGATGAGAGAGAATCATCTTGTCTCCTGCACACCCTACCCCGGGGATTGAGCCTGGGACCCAAGCATGTGCCTTGATCAGGAATCAAAATGTGACTTCCTGGTTCATGGGTCAATACTCAACCACTTAGCCACACTGGCTGGGCTCTTTGAGACAATATATTCTAAAGTTCCAAAGGTAATGGTTGTACATATCAATGAACACATAGAACATACTGAGTTTACAGTTCAAATGGGTATGATATAGGAATTATATCTCAATAAAGCTGTTAAAATTAATTGCAAAAAAAAAAAAAAAAACCCACAAAAAAACAAAGCACCCAGTATAGGTTAACTCCCTTATCTCACCTGACCTTAATCTGACCCTGCTCTCCTTCCCAGCTGCCTAACGTGGTATCTGTTTTGCTCTCTGGCTCATGTGGCTCATCTTCACATGTTTGTAGGGACCATGGCTAAGACCCTCCTGCCTCCTGTACTAGTTCTGGTGCTGATGTTGACAGGAGTGAGTGGTTGGGTGGGTGTCATCATGATGAATAAAGGCACCATTATAACTTCAGAGTCTGAGAACTCCCAGGTCCACTCCCTCTGTCCTCAGCCTGGGCTTTCCTCACTTCTTTCCAGGCAGATGCGCCAGTGACCACGTTTCAATGAGCTTCATTGAAAAGAAGCCTCAACAAGTTCTTTCAACATTATAAACGCTTTCTCTTCTTTGTAGATATTTCATAAGATGAGCCTTTCGGAGGCGGTGACATAGTTTAGACCTCAGCTTTACTTAGGTCATTCTTTCCTCATGTCAAGGTCATTCTTGGCTCATGTCAATGGGCTGCCCTCAGTATTTCTTTTCCATTCATCTGCTATCACATGAAAGAACAGCATCTATCGTTAAAAATCTTTCTTTCCCATCATACTTCCTACTTTGACAATTATTAGTACCAAGTTCGGAAAGAGACACATTTATTACTAAGATTATAAATCATGGACAAAAACACCCTCAGAATTTAGCACCCTAGCTGTATTTAAATTACAGTCTCCATTCCTCCTGCCCGCACCCCGTTAATAACACACTAAGAATCATGCTTCCTTGGAAGAATACGTTATGGAAGAATGGTTCTAGATAGTCCTTTATTATTTAGCCAATCAGAAAACACACACAGCCAGGTCCAGAGCGCGCTCTCTCACTTACCTGGAGGATCAACGTTGCTAAGCACGTGCTGGGACGGGCAGCAGCCCTCAGGGTGCAGGAACAGCAGGTGGGTGATGGTGGCACGCCTGTGCGCGGTGTAGGGGCTCCCACTGACACTCACATCCTTGACCACCAGCCTCCTGTACGCACCCCTGGAGCTGGGTCTCTCAGACGAGGCGACCTTGCTTTTCTCAGAGCCGCACAATTTCCCCAGACACTTTAAACCGAGCAAGGAGGGCATCTTGGCACGGACTCCAGAGAAATGAGAAACAGACACCGGGATCCCAAGCAGCTGTGCCTCCCCACACTCTCCAGACTCCTTATTGCTTTAGTTCTCACTGACCAGCAAAGAAGATTAAGGAAGATGAATGTAAGCGATTACCTCAAGGGCTTAGGGCTCCTGATATGCAGAAGGTCAGGTATAATAACAGCTGCTACCGGAAACCCAAAACTATGCCGGTCTGAGACATGAGAGCATATTCAAAATCAGATTCATATCCAGAGCAGGAGGAAGGGATAGCGGCAATATCTAAAAGAACACACCTGCAAATATTCCTAGAAGATTCAACTGGTAAGAGTACTGGGAATTGGACTCGATTGTATAAAATCTAAAAATGCAAACCAGCCCTAGCAGGTTTGCTCAGTGGTTGGAGCATCGGCCCTCAGACTGAAGGGTCATGGGTTTGATTCCGGTCAAGGTCACACACCTTGGTTGCAGGCTCAACCCCTGCCCCAGTTGGAGTGCATGCAGGAGGCAACCAATCAATGTATCTCTCTCACATCAATATTTCTCTCTCTGCGTCTCTCCCCCTCCCTCCCACTCTGTCTAAAAACCAATGAAAAGAATATCCTTGGGTGAGGATTAACAAAAAGTAAAAATAAAAATGCAAACCGGAAAATCGTCAAGATGGTAATTCCAAGTTCTCACACATTGACGCTTCTTCTCAGGTCTCACAGAAGGAAGACCTCAACCGAAGTTCTTCCTCTTCCACCAGCAACAAACCCAGCTCCAGGCTACTGTAACCAATCCTCCCCGTTTTCTAGAGAGAAACCCCTCCCCCTCATGCCATGAAAATCTGTCTGCCTCATTCCATTAATCGGATGCTAGTGATATTCTTAAACGTTGTTTTGTGGTTTTCTGCTTTTGCAGACTCCAGCAGAATCGCATGATGGAGAGAGAATGACTGTATAGGTAGCTGGGTATTTTCACCAAGCGCCCAGCCAGCAGGACCCTCACGCAATTAGAGTGCCGATATTCGCAGGACAGCCCTGCTAAGAAGCATTTACCCTCCGACAGCCACTCAGTAAGGTGAAGCGCAGTATGTGACCGTCTGTGGCCATACAACTGTCCCAAGTCAGAGTGAAAAAACCCATACCCCTTCTCCTGTCACTGGGCTGTTGTGTTCTAACACAACTCTGTTCTCATTAAAACCCTTACACACTTTAAACGGAATATAATTATAGAGCTGGAAAGGCCTTCGAAGATAGTCTAGTCTAGTGGTCTCCAAACGTCATGGCACACCAGAATCTCCTGTAGAGCTCTGGAAAAATACATAATCGCGGGCAACGGCTCAGACCTCCAAACGAGATGCTTTGGGGGTGGGGCCCTGGAGCTTATATTTCTCAAAGTTCCCCAGACCAGGACCAACAGTCAGGAAGCGCAGATCTACTCCAGCCCTTTATCTCTGAGGCGAGGAAAGTAGGTCTCAGAGAAGCTAGGTGACTTGCCCATGACAACACAGCGAGTCCACGTGGAGCCAGGTCTCCTGACTCCTAGGTAATGACGGTTCCTACCACGGGCATCAGGTCCTTCCACGGATGCTGGGACAGATGAAGCAGAGAAAGGACAGCTTACTCCGACTGTTACTAGTTCCTTTGTGTTGTTGTTGATAATCCTCACCTGAGGATATATTTTCCATTTATTTTTAGAGAGTAGATTGGAGGGAGGGGGGGAGAGAGAGAGAGAGAGAGAGAGAGAGAGAGAGAGAAACATCAATGTGACAGAGACACATTGATTGGTTGCCTCCTACATGGGCCCACACGGGGGCACCAGGGGACCCATTTCTTCCATTCCTGCATGAACAGCCCACATAAAAATCATAGTCTCAGCATTTACAAAGCTGTGTAGTGGTTTTTGTGATAGTCTATGTGGTTATAGGACAAGGTATCACAATGTACTACACTAGAAAGCCAATGCTAATTACAGTGCTGAACGTCACCCAAGGTTTTGCTGGCCTGCATATTTCATCAGAAATAGCTCCACTGTAGCAAAACAAGCTCTTCTATGATAAACTGTGAAAAGAAACCACCAGCAAGCAGATTCACCAAGGGACTTCTACTACATTGACAGGCCCTGGCACTCTACCTTTGCTGAGTTTCTGCTATAGAAATTCAATTGTAAAATGTACCCCCACCTCAGAGCCAGGCGTTTGGGGGCTACGCAGTGCTCAGGGGATGGATGATGCCTTAATTATGCTCTTAATTCTCCAGGCACAGGTCCATCCCCATAGCCATTCTCCCCGAATGAAGTCTGAAGACTTTCATTTTATTCTATGTCATCATTTGAGTCCTTTTTCCCCCCCAGACAATGGTTCCCCCTCCCTCTTTAAATCACCTGCTAAGATCTGTCTTCTACTTGTTGAGAAAAAAATATTAAGAGAAAACAGTGTCCACCTTTAGAATTTGAATCTTTATAGGATTTAATTTGCTAAGGAAATGGTCTGAATTTAGAGCCTGTGGTTTCATCAGTGACCGTGGGCTTACCTGCTTTTCACTGTTTGTTTTAATCAGAAATGAGGCTACAAAGAACTCAGCAAACCCATTGAAAACACGTGCAAGAAGAGCTCACAATCCTCAGGATGATCTTTGCTGCTGACCAGCACAGATTAAGCGGAGAAACAGCAGTTTCCTAAGGGGGGAAGGGGGCTCAGAGGAAGGGGTCCAGACAAGATGCTCCTGCTCCAGCAGTGAGTCCTGCTCCCTGCCCCCAGCTGGTCTCACATTTAGTCCTTCTCTTTGGCTGCATCATCAACCTGGGGCATCTCCTCTGCAAAGCCCAATGCTTAAGGGGGTCTTACCCATCCCTCCGAAGCAGGCAGTGATTTTCTGAGCATACTGGCACAGGCTCCCGTCGGGGTAGGGCTCCTCTGGCCGGCCTGCTCCGTCCATCACTCTGCAAGCAGCGGCCTCTCTTCCCGGAATGCCACCCGCCCCAGACCTGCTTAAAATGGAACAAGCAGCCAAGCCCCCTCTTCCACATCGTCCCCATTAATAATTCAGATGCTACATCAAATCTGCTGAGCATTCAGGATCAGAGCGCCAAGGCACTCTGAGGACGGGAGCATAATTAGTTTAGCAGACAGCAAGTGGCTCAGATTACTCCCGACAGTGCTCTCCATGGGCAAGATTACCACGTGGCAACGGGAGCCATGCTGGCAAGGCCTTCAAGGAACTCTACGGGGGAGGGTCACAGACATCCCCCATGGACCTGCCCCATCGAGTCAGAGCTCTGTCACTGACCACATGTCACAACCCACCAGGCTGTGGGCTCCTCCAGTGGCCGAAACATCTCCATGCCCTGCGCGCACCCCATACTCCCTAGTCCTTAATCCTTCTTGGGTTCCTTTCACTTTTCCTGAAACTCCTCATCTCTCCCACTGGATCCTTCTGAAAATCCACCTGTCCTTTTTAAAAATACATATATTTTTTATTGCTTTCAGAGAAGAAGCGGTAGGGAGAGAAATAGAAACATGAATGATGAGAATCATGGATTGGTTGCCTCCTGCACACCCCACTCTGGGGACTGAGCCCGCGACCTAGGCATGTGCCCTGACCGGGAATCGGCCTGTGATCTCCCGGTTCATAGGTGGATGCTCAACCACTAAGCCACGCCGGCTGAGCTCCAGATGTCCTTTAAAAAGGCTGCTCAGCTGCTGCTTCCTCCATCGAGGTTTCCAGAATCACTCCTGCTGAAGTCAATTTCTTCCTGTTTTGTTCCAGAACCGCAGCTCTACTGCAGCACTTACCACATCCTGCCTGTCACATGGTTACCTGCTGGCTGTCATATCTCCCCACTAGCTGATGTGCCCCTGGAGGGCAGGAAGCTTGCCTTGGTTACCTGTTTCCTTCACAGAGGACACTCCACCCATCCTAGGTGCTCAATACCTTGAGAGAGAACTGGATGGACACTTCTCCATAAGAAGTGACTATGAAATATGAGTACCCAATATTTGCATAAAACTCAGATATCAGAGTCAAAACACTCTTCGGCCGCGAGGCACTGCTTTAATAGGCGAGGAGAATGGACATTCCGTGCCTGTGGGGCTGAGCGCCGTTCCCACGCGCGGCTGCAGGATGCAGTGAGCCTCCGACTGCACACGCCCGGGAGGCCCAGGCCAGCTGTGGCCACCGGACACAGTCCCAGGGCGTGGTCACTGGGAGACAGGCCGTCCTTGCTGGCGGGATGAACAGCTGAGTGCAGACCAGAAACCCCTACGTCAGCACCTGTCCCACCTCTGCTGACGGGGGTGCTGGCTGCCCGCTGCTCAGCTCCCCGGCCACGGCCTCCCAGGAGGAAAAGTGCAGAGGGAAGCGTTTCCAGAAGCACCAGGGCAAGTATTTATCATCCATCCATCACAACGCAGAACAGTGGCGGCTCCCTCTGGCAAACCTCCACGTTCTCTGTCCACTGACCAGAAAATGTCAAACAACGAAATCATCTGCTTCCTGACTGTGTCACCATCAGGGCCTCTTGCTCACCGGTGTCATTTCTTTCTTTCTTAAAAAAATTTTTTAAAAAATTTATTTCAGAGAAAGGAAGGGAGAGAGGAAGAGAGCTAGACACATGGATGAGGAGGGAGAATCACAGACCAGCTGCCTCCTGCACACCCCCCACTGGGGACTGAGCCTGCAACAGGGCATGTGCCCCGACCGGGAATAGAACCATGACCCTTTGGTTCATAGGTTGATGCTCAACCATGGAGCCACGCCGGCCGGGCTTTTCTTGAGATTAATTTCTGGACTTCAACTTGGACGTCAAAGAGGAACTTCCTGGAGTTTACGGCCACAAGAAATATAACAGGTCAACATGGACTAGCACAGGAGCCCTGAGCCAGTCGGTGTCGGGCTTCTCTCCCCCTCTGTTTAAAGGAAATGTCTTTAGTGAGCAAACATTTACTGAGTCGGCAACATGCCCGGCCAGGTGCTAGCTGTCTGAGTGATGAATAAGGGGCCCCAAAGAGCGCGTGCGTTAGCAGGAGGCGCGGCGAGGATGCGCCGAACTACGGTTAAGATGCTAAGTGCCACCCCCGTTTATACAGCAATAAACGGCTGGGGCTGGGGTAGAGACCCTGGGTATGGTGTGTGGGACCGTTTCATCTTCTGTCTTCATGAGAGGAAATGTGTTTCAGGGTGAGAGGTGGCTGTGGCACACATGTGGCACGGACAGCTTTATGCATTCCTATTATGTTCCCAGCAATGGCACCAGGGAATGTTTTGTCCTCTGGGGAATCCTAGGGCAGGGTAGGGGGGTGCGGGGACCTGTTCCCCTGCCTTGCTCTCAGGGCTAAGCTCAGATATCAGGAAAGTGCCTGAGGGGGGAAGACTGAGTCAGCCTGGTGCCCGTGGTGGGATTGTGGGGAAGATGCTGTTTGATCAGGACCTTGAAGAAAAGACACTTACTAAGAAAAGAAGGGGGTTAGGGGAAGGCAGCGAGGAAAATCCAATCTGAGGATGCTCTGGAAGGAGCTTTATTCAGATCCCACATGACGCTGGGAGGAAAGAGAGGTCAGGGAGCACAGATGAGGTCTTAGGACAGTGGTTCTCAAACTTCCTAACGCCGCGACCCTTTAATACAGTTCCTCATGTTGTGGTGACCCCCAATTTCATTGCTACAAATTGAACATAATTAAAGCATAGTGATTAATCACAAAAACAATATGTAATTATATATGTGTTTTCCGATGGTCTTAGGCGACCCCTGTGAAAGGGTCGTTCGACCCCAAAGGGGTCGCGACCCACAGGTTGAGAACCGCTGTCTTAGGAGGAAGCACGGATCCCCCCACAGGTGACCTCTGCGAGCAAGAGTGTGGCATTACCTTGGAGCAACGGTCTGCTCACGGCCACTCTTTCTTATTGTCAGGGCTCCGGGGAAACCCTGCACGCGAGCCCACAAATGCAATGCACACCGATTCATCATCCACAGCCTCGCTCTGCACTTGAGTCCGTCCAAGTACTTTATAGCCACATATTTGTTCATCGTGGCGCAGTCCTGTGAGAAGAGATGGTGGTACACTCTACATGCCCCCCCTCACTTCCCCCCTACCCCACCCCCACAAATCAGACTGAGAAATGGACCCTGGAGGGCTTTGCTGCCCTGGAAACAAAACCCACACTCAGAATTAGATGTTCAAAGAGAACCTAAACGTCCCAAAGGCAAGTCCAAGGTTGTCACATGAACAAAAGATCTTGCCTTTGGCTATTCTGAAGCTCAGGCCTAGAGGAGGTTTTGGAACGCGGTGTTTTTTAAACGTGGCTGCAACTGCTTTTCTAACCAAGCAGAACTTTGTCTTTCCAGAGTCCGGCTGGTCTGGCGACTTCCTGCTGCATCCCCTTTTCTGGAAGGGACAGTTTATTGGATACAAAATTGGGAATGTGATAGAAGAGATGCTTTCCTGTCTAGGCATCATTTCATCTACTGGTCGCCAAAATAGGCTATCAAAATACCTTAAAGATAACCGACTGCAGCGTAGGAGGAAAATTCTAGATCATATATATAAAATCTCGTTCTCTAACATTTTAAATATGTGTATGCTTCAGAGTGCACATCCTGTTAATAGCGTGCAAGTGTATTATTTATCAGTAAATAATTTACATAAATATGCTTTTTTTTGCTACTAGGGATACAAAAGCAAGTGAGTTTGGAGGCCAGGAAATTATTGTATCCAAATAAATCATAAGGAAACCAACAAGAACTCAACTAACCAGAGATAAGTAATAAATAACAGACGAAACCAAGGTTAAAAGCACACAGAGAAGAACGATGTGGTGGGTAAATGCATGGGCTCTGGTTAGCTCTTCTGTAAATCTGATACAGTGACAGTATATCTGTGATGTATCCACGAAAGCCTTTAGTCGTTTTTAGTACATGGGGGGCAGGGAGGACAGTACCTATAAATGTTCATTCAAAGGCTGCAATTCAAATACTCCAAGGAGTAAACATAGGAATTAAAACAGCAATTGGGACAGTAGGTTGGTCCTGCGATCCCTGTGAGGGTAGGATCCGTCCTCCACTTAAAGGAGGAGCACCACACGGATCAGGCAATCACTACTGCTTTGCAATGCGAGCCAAGTATTGCCAGATGTTCAGGTTTTTAAGCGAAATCTCCCAAGTATCAAATATTTGCAACGGATTTAAAAACACTCCACATCCCCACCCTCAACTCCCCACGGAAAACCTAAACAAAACATGTTCACAGACCAGCCATGGCCCGGGGGCTACCAGTCTGGGACCATGTTTAGTTATTTCAAACCTGTGGTGCAAACCCTCCCACCCTCCAAGCTTAAACCAAACAGCTGTGATTCATTTCAGGTGCCAGGGGACGGCCGTGGAGTGCGAGATGTTTAGAAGGATTGGAAGGTTTACTTAAATGATTCCTATCTTCTCATTTGTAAAACTGGATTTGAATTGTGGCATCGCTGCTATGAGCCAGTGCAGGAGTGGCCGTGTTTTCCCAAACAACGGAGTGTACGATACTTGCAGCACTTACAAATGGCAATTTAAAAAAAAAAATCATATCTGCTTTAGTTCTGTTTTGTTAAAATACATTAACTAGTATTAATTTCAGAGAGGAAGGAAGAGGGAGAGTGAGATAGAAACATCAATGATGAGAGAGAATCATTGATCGGCTGCCTCCTGCATGCCCCACACTGGGGATCTAGTCCACAGCCTGGGGCATATGCCCTGACCTGGAATGGAACTGTGACCTCCTGGTTCTTAGGTCGACGCTCAACCACTGAACCACACCAGCAGGGCCACACAAATGACAAATTTTATCACTGTTTTTTTCTTGTCACAAATACAGGAGCATATCTTTCCTCCACTATATTATTTTATTTACTGGTATACCTGTAATATATTTAGTCTTTGATCTTAAATCAGTAGTAGGATACTATTATACATATTACTCTGCAAGTGTTCTCTTTAATTTTGTTTCTTTTATGAAATTAAGGTATAATTTACAGAGTGAAAAGCACAAATCTTAGGGTTACAGTTCAGTTAGGAGTTTTTTGTGTGTGTTTTTATTAATCCTCACCAGAGGTATTTTTTCTATTGTTTTTGATTTTTGGGTTTTTTTAGAGAGAATGGAAGGGAGAGAGAGAGGGGAAGGGAGAAACATCAATGTGAGAAAGACCCATCAATTGGTCGCCTCCTACACATGCCCCTCCCGGGGCTGGGGATGGAATCTGAAACCCAGGTATGTGCCCTTGACTGGGAATCTAACCACTGAGCCCACCAGCCAGGGCTCAGTGAGTTTTGATAAATGCATCTGCCCATGTAGCCCACATCTCTATCAAGATATCGGACACATCCTTCACTGCACAAAGTACCTTCTGCTCCTTGCCAGTCAACCCCAGCCCCACAGCAGGGGCAACCCCTGTTCTGATCCCTCTCACCTTTTTGCACATTCCAGAACTTCACATCAGTAGGACTATCCAGTATTTATCCTTTTGCCCTCACTACTTTTGATCAGCATGTTTTTGACATTCATCCACACATTTCCATTAAATTTCACGCGTCCCATTTCCCCCACGGCGAAAACCGTAACTTCTCTCCAATATGCAATCCATCATAACCTGAGTGATCATCCCATGGGAACCACCCATTTCATGAGCTTGTAGAAGGAGAACAAACGCAATACCTACGCCTGGAGTCTCAAAGCAAACCAGCGTTGGTACCAGGTCACAGGCCGGGGCAGGCCACGACCCGGGGGCAGTATTTGGGATGGGAAAAGTACAGCACTGAGATAAGACATGTAGGAAAAAGAGAGTTTGGTGGAAAGAGGTGGCGATGAAGTAACTTTAGAGGTGATAACAAGTGTAAATGTCATCAGAACAGCCAGGGAGCGGTGTCCAGAAGTTGGGGACGCTGCTCTGGGTCTCCGGGGAAAAGTCACCGCTGCAGATGTCCACCAAAGCATGGGCTGGGGCCGTGGGAGGGGGTGAAAGGGAAGGCAAATCGCTGGGCATGAGCTTTTTAAAAACATATACTTTTATTGACTTCAGAGAAGAAGAGAAAGGGAAAGAGAGAGAGAAACATCAATGATGAGAGAGAATTGATGGGCCGCCTCCTGCATGCCCCTCGCTGGGGGTTAAGCCTGCAACCCGGGCATGTGCCCTGACCGGGAATCGAACCGTGACCTCCTGGTTCCTAGGTCGAGGCTCAACCACTGAGTCACGCTGGCCAGGCTGGGCATGAATGTCTTGAAAGTAAAGGTGGTCTCCCTCGTTTCTGTGTCTGCTTCAGGGGAGACGCTGCTCTAATACTTAGGAACATTGGACCTTAAAATGAACACTTCATTAGGTTTTCCATGAAAAAAACACTAAAATTGCCCACTAGACTCAGTTTACTCAACTGACCGTCTGTATGTAAATGCCTGAACGTCTCAGCTTTTTGCATTAACTAAATGGTGCAACTCAGCAGTACTTCCTAGCATTCTAATTAAAGACACATGCGTTGTATTGATTACAATTTCCAGTAACACAGCATAATGCTATTACTCAGCCTGCCAAGAAGAGAAGCAGTTAAAAAAAACACACAACTTACAGAAAGCTTCAATTCATGAGAGAGAATGTGAAAATGTAGTAATGAGTCTCACATAAGAGGATACAAGTTTGTAGAGAACGGGAAATTGAATTCTAAAGCATACCAGGCCTTCCACGATCTCCCTCATCATTACGAATGTGCACCCTTCCGTAAAAATGCTCACAGAACAACCCGAATGGGTGCCGACCACGCTCTGTACAAAGGCAATTCCATCAGCATTGATTGAGCACTGCTTTGCAAACAGCCCTGTCCGAGGTATAAAATAGAACACAGTACTCTGCTTTTTATCTGCTGATGGAAACCAAAGTGATCTTTTAAGGCGTCCAATATTGAGGCTCTTGAGACAAAGCGAACAAAAATAGCCTGTACCAGGATGAAGTGGGTGGTGGGTGTCTCCAACGGGACAGATGGAGCATGGCGTGTGTGTGTGTGTGTGTGTGAGAGAGAGAGAGAGAGAGAGAGAGAGAGAGAGAGAGAGAGAGAGAGAGAGAGATTCCTTTATTTATTTCTTTTCCAAGAGGAGAGAACTGCTTGGCACAATTGATTTTTAGACTCCCAGTGGCATATGGAGACACGCAGTGGTGGGGAGGCAGCCTCAAAATAGAGAATAGAGCAAATGGCGAGGGCTGACAGTTTAAACGGGTAGGAAAAGAGCTTTTTAAGAATACGGTTTACAAATGGCTTTAAAATGGTCATGTTCGAGTTGGAGGAAAAGTAACTACAGGTGTGAAGGACCACAGAGTCCGTGACACGAACAGAAACACAGTCAGCTTGAGGAACACAGGCCCATGGGACGTCACACAGGTTAACTGGTCAACCGCACCCCCCCACCACCACCACCCCCGCCCACATCCTCCCTGAATGCTGCCCCCCACCCCTCAGGGTTACCGCTCAACAAAGCCTTCTCAACTCACAGCCCCATGACTTTGCTTCTCTCTGAATTGCCACTTTATTCCTAAAATTTCAAACTTGATTTCTCATTGAGGGTCAAGTTATGTCAAATATCTTTTCACCTATAGTTTCTTCTATTTCATTTTCTGATGTTGAAGTAATACACTTCATTAGAGAAAATTTGGGAAACACTGAAAACTGTAAAGAAATGGAAGTAATACAAGCCTACCATCCAGAAACCACTGTTAATTCTTCCTTGTGTGTGTGTTTTTTTTTAAATGAAATTGTTTATGTAGTTCAGATCACATTACCTATGCAGTTTATGACTCTAGTTTAAGGAAACGTACCACCATATCATCCAAAGCTACTGCAATCATTTTTAGTGTTAACTTTTTAATTGCAATGTATCTTATATGCAGTCAAGTTCACAAATCTCCCATTTAACCACTGCCCAGATCAAGATCTAGAACATCCCTAACACTCCAGAAGGTTCCTTTGTACCTGCCAATACTCCGCCCCCTCCCTCCTGCTCACCCATATTCTGACCGACCATAGTGGGTCAGTGTTGCTGGCTTTTGAACTTCAAGACAATTCACACAGTATGTCCTCTTCCATCAGTATAACGCCTGTTCAATTCATCCATGTTGTCCTATCAGTAGTTTTCGGTTTTGCTGCGTAACATTCCATTGACAGAATGCACCGCAACTAAGTTATCCATTCTCCTGTTCGGGAACCTTTGCTTTTTCCAGTTTGGGGCGATTATGAATAAAACTGCCAGGACTACTGTTATACAAGCCCATCAGCAGACTCACACATTCCTTTCTCCTGACTGGTACTTTATATTCCCACCAGCAATGTCGCAGAAGTCCAGTTGTTCCACATCCTCATCAATACTTAGTATTGTCGGTCCTTTTAATTTTGGCCGTTCTGACAGATGCATAATGGTTAATAAAATCTCACTGGGTTTTTAACTTGCATTTTAATGACTAATGAGGATGAGACCTTTTTTAATATGCTTACTGGCATTGTGCCATATCCTCTTTTGTGAAGTATATGCCTTTGTGAAGTATAGATAATTAGCCTTTTTCTTATTGATCTGTGGGAGTTCTTGATATACATTAGATCTGAGTACTTTTTCAGACCAACATAATGCAGCTACCTTCCCTTAGATGGTGGCTTGCCTATTCATTTTCTTAATGATGTCTTTTAATGAACAACTCCTAATTTTAATAAAATTCAATTTAGTAAGGCTTTTTCTTTCATGGCAAGTGATTGCTTTAGTCACTATTTAAAGAATCTTTGTTTAATCTATGGTTATGAAGATATTCTCCTGTGTTTTAGCCAAGAAGCCGGGTTGCTTCACTTTTCATGTTCTCCCTCAATGGAATGCCTGCGCAGCGTGTGAGATGGACAGCCAAGGGCTCCAGGCCCTGTGATCGAAAAGCCCATCCCTCTGCTCCTCTGCTGTAAATCGAAGTGTGTGGGACCATTTCTGGGCCCCAGTCCCTGATTTCAGAGAGGAAGAGAGAGGGCGAGAGATAGAAACTCAGTGATGAGAGAGAATCAGCTGCATCCTCACGCCCCACACCAAGGATCAAGCCCACAACCTGGGCATGTGCCCTGACTGGGAATCGAACCACAACCTCCCGGTTCATAGGGGGACGCTCAACTACCGAGCCATGCTGGCTAGGCCCTACTTCCTTTTATTTCCCAACTTAAAAAATCTTTCCACCAACACCACCAGGCCATTCAGATCGACTGTAATCATTTTTTATTAAAGAGACCTCTACCACCTTAACTTGCACCGCAATCCTTCAATGTTTGGTCTCTGCATGGCACAGGCCTCTCACCATGGCCTGGCGACCAAGCACCCTTGCCCTCCCCTCCTGAAGCCTCTGTCTTCACTCACTGAGCTCCAGTCACAGGGGCCACCTTTCAGTGTTCTCACATCAGCCAGGGACCTCATATGCACTCTTCCCTCTGCCAGGCAGCCTGTGTGGCTCCCATCACTGTCACGTTCACTCCTGGTTACCACTTAGACCCCAGCCTATACGTCACTTCCTCTGTGCGGCCTGCCTGGGTGCACCAACCTAGATGGATTCTTACACCAAATAGTCTCTCATGCTGCCACCGTTCACAATGATACAACTACCTGCGTCATGTCTGTCTTTCCAAAACCCTGTGAGGAGCACCATGAGAGCAGGGACCATAGAGCTACTGTTTTTCCAATTACAATGATTGGCCAATAGTAGGTGCTGAAGATTTATTTGACTTTTTTTGTTTCCATTAAAGATGAAATCCTTAGAGTTGCTTTTAAATTTTTATTGGAAAAAAAGGAGATATTATGGTCAAAAATTGAGGCAAATGTATCCAGAGGGGAAAAATTAAAAAGATGAAGCAGGTTAGCTGGTGAGCAAACCATGGCTTATGAGGAACTCTGTATACACCTTTGGTTTCAATCCTTGGGAAGAAGTTGAGTAGTTACTATTTTAAATGCACATTTTAACTATAAAAAATCTCATATTCTTTGTCACTTTGTGTCCATGGAATTGAGAGGTAGTGAGTGAATGAACTTTGCAATTAGACTTGAGTTCAAGGTCTGAGTCTGCCATGATATTAGGCAGCTACCATGTTCGCCTTTGTACAATGGGATAATAACAGAGTTGTTAAGACAATTAAAGAAGAGAGCATGACAGGTAAAGACAGAACATGCACATGTCACATAATAAGCACTCAAAAGCTTTAGCTATCTTAATTATTGTGATTCCTAATGTTACTGTGGAAGTGAAGGAGCCAGAAAAGCAACACACTGCTGAAACCTTCAAAACCAGAAATGTATATGAAGACTCCGAGAATCACAAAGAGACTAAAAATAAGTTTTTCTTAATCATAAAGAGACAGAACATCAGCAAGTTGATGGCAAGACTGGATCTTGGGAAGTTTCTTGGCAGATCCTTGACTTAATCCCTCCCTGGGGCTCTCTTGCTATGTGAACACGAGGCTTTCTTTGCAGCTACCACATGATGCTAGCAAGTCCTCCTTGTCTGTTTGGTGAGAACTAGATGTTCCCTGTGTCCCGGGGTACCCGCGTACCCACAGTCATTGAAGAGCTGTCATCGTTGGTGGATGGCCCCTTGTTAGTGATTCTCAGGCTGAAACCTACACTGCAATACAAATAATACTATAGGACACTGCTCTTCATATTTCTTCACATACATTAGCTCCTGGGATGCTTACAATGACTTTATATATGTTTTCATTTCGTTGCCTTAAGAAAGTACCACATGCCCTAACTGGTTTGGCTCAGTGGATAGAGCGTCGGCCTGCGGACTAAAAGGTCTCAGGTTTGATTCCGGTCAAGGGCATGTACCTTGGTTGCGGGCACATCCCCCAGTAGGAGGTGTGCAGGAGGCAGCTGATTGATGTTTCTCTCCCATTAATGTTTCTAACTCTCTATCCCTCTCCCTTCCTCTCTGTAAAAAAATCAATAAAATATATTAAAAAAAGAAAGAAAAGGAAGTACCACAAATGGGTTTGCTTAAACAACAGACGTGCATTGTCTCTCAGTTCTGGAGCTAGAAGTGCAAGATCAAGGTGTGAGCAGAGCTGGTGCCTTCTGAAAGGTGTGAGGGAGACTTTTCTCCTGGCCTCCCGCTGGCCTCTGGCAGCCTCAGGTGTTGTGTGGCTCCTGGCTGGTTCCCTCCCTGAATCTTCACATCATTTCCCCTCTATCTTTGTCTCTGCATCCACATTTCCATGTTTGATAAAGTCACTAGTCACATGGAATTAGGACCCAGGCTGGTGACCTTATTTTAACTTGATCATCTGCAAAGACTCTCTATCCAAATAAGGTCCCATTCACGGCAGGGCAGGGGAGTTAGGGCGGTTAGAAACTCAACATATTTTACAGGAACACAATTCAACACACAACAGTAAGAAAATAAATGAGCTGAAATAGAGGAAAGAGAACTTCTCAAGAAAAGAAGAACAAATAATGTACATAACAAATTAAAAAGAGAAGATCATCAGTAATAGTGAGAGTGGATTTATTTATGTGATTATGTTACCTGGGAAAATTTTTTTTTTTCCAAGAAACTCAGGGGTTTTCACATTATTGTGTTCTCAAAACCTTTCAAGAATTCCTTTTAATTTTATCACTAACCTCAGGCATAATGCCTAGGAATGGAGGATTCTAAGTCCTTTCATGGTGTGGTTTTATTTTAATTATATGTATTTAAAACCAAGAGGGAGGGTAGTTACCTTGGGAAAAATCCTCTTATGTCTGAGGAGACTAGCTCCTCCCTCTGGGACCCCTGGAACATCGACTGACACTCCGATCTACTTGCCTATGGCTGCTGCTGGTCCCTCAGCACCACAAAGGGAAGAATCATAGCGACCTTGTTCCTAGTTGCACCCCCAGGTCCTAACAGTGACTATGCCAGGAGCTCAGTAAATAATACTGAAATGGGAGGCGGGGGGAAGCAATACCTTCCGGACTTCCTTTCTGTGTGTGTTCTGACATCTCCATCAGGAGAGGAAAACCAAGAAACCCCTGAGAAAAAATATGAGGCTTTAGAAAACTTTTATGGAATTAAGACTCTTATTCAAGGGGCGTTCCTCATTCCCATCTTTCGTGAAGCGATACTCCCAATGCTCCAGTATCTGGACTTAATCAGAGGAAATCAAAAGTGCAGGCTCTGGACAGTAAGTTGACTGTAATTGAATAAACAGGAATTAATGATTTCTAGCAAATGAAACACCGCCCCTTTATTTTCTAACAGTATTCTGAGCTTATTTCCTATCTCCGAGTATGGGGGAAACATGAAGATTTCTAAGTAAAATCTAAGTGAAATAGAACTGAGGTGGAAAAATACCCATTTGAATCCTGCATGTTGTTTCTTAAAAACTTAAAAATAAATCATCCCTATTAATTCTGTTAGTTTCTTTATATAAATCTAGGTCACACCAGCCAAATAAAATGTTGTAAGTGGCATAAAATCAAATCATTTTAGCTAGGTATTTCTTTCATTTTATTTCTAAACCTTTCTTTTTCTTATTCTCCAGCTAAACAAAAACATTAACATTCTCAGTAAACATGTTTTCAAACAGGCTATTCGAAACAATCTGTAGTAAGTAATATTTTTGAAGAGCGGTGAGTTTTCATTCCCACCGAAGCACCTTAACCTGTTGGAACATTTATCTATTGAATGACCGTATAGTTTTCTGACTTCATCTCTAAAACACATCTTGTTAAGCTAATCTTTATTGCCTTTGAAACCATTGATCCTTTTTCAAAAAGTCTTTAATAACAGACTCTTCTTCTTTTCAATATTCTAAGCCAGTGGTCTATAAACTAATTTCTTCTGTCTGATTTTACAAATAAGGCTTTTTGTGTTGTTTTTAAAAAAAATACATTTTTATTGATTTCAGAGAGGAAGGGAGAGGGCGAAAGATAGAAACATCAATGATGAGAGAGTATCATTGATCTACTACCTCCTGCATGCCCCACACTGGGGATCGAGCCTGTAATCCGGTCATATGCCCTGACTGAGAATCAAACCTCAACCTCTTGGTTCATAGGTCAATGCTCAACCACTGAGCCGTGCTGTCTGGGCTACAAGTAAGTTTTTAATAGAACACAGTCATGTCCACTCATTTATGTATAACCTATGGCCGCTTTTGTGCTACCACCACAGTTGAATAATCACAACGGAGACCATTTGGCTCACAAAAGCTAAAATACTATCTTGTTCTTTACAGAAAAACTTAGCTTCAGGCTAGTCACACAAAGTGTTCACATCTTCTATTTGTTACCTTTTTGCTCTATAAACATCTTATTCATTGGTTTCATCTGAGATCATTTCCTCGAGTATGGTTAGTCAGGTCCCTGAGGGTCATAGTTTTAATTTCGTAATAAAAAATGAAAAAAGTCAGCTTAACTGGACATGAGTCTCAGGAACTATTCATTCACGCCAATGCTACTGCTACTGCATAGACGCTATGGTAGATTCCATCAGTGGCCCTAATCTATACCTCCCTTTCGTCAACCCCTCTGCCAAGGAACTTCACAATCCCCTCCCACTTTGAGACTGGGCTTCACCATGTGACTTGCTCTGGCCTATACAATAAGAAGGAAGTGACCATGTGGAAACTTTGAGCTTAGCACTCAACAGATCATGCATGTTTCTGCTTGACCTCCTGACCTTCTGCTTCAATGTCATGAGGACATGGCTGGGTTAACCTGCTGGTCCCAAGGGGAGGATGAGAGATGTGTGGAGGAGAATTATCCCTGAAAAGGGTAAGCCCATCAAACTGCCCACCAGTTCAGCCTAAAGCAGCTGACCATGGGAGACCCGGCGGACCCATGAGAAATGAGAATGATGTTGCTTTAAGCTTCTGAATTTTGGGACGGTTTAGGAAGCAGCAATAGCTAACTGATACAAGAGTATCCTGTCTGAAAATTCTGCTAAAATGGTGGGGTTTTTTTGAACCTTTAGGGAAAACTGAAAAAGTTAACTAATCATTACTGAGGTCTCGGAATGACATAAAAATCATAGTTTCTAACATAACTGAACTTATATTTCTGTTGCAGGAGATAAAAGAAAGTGTGGGATAATTAGAGGATAAGACAGTAATTGAGTGCCGAAATCTACGGAAACTTGGAGCTTCTGGTTAGACACAGTGCTGTGAACACATGTTTATCTCTGTGCCTGCACAAAGCCCCAAAGCACAAGAGAGGAACAACTGTAGACAAGAGATGTCGACACAGTTTTGGAGCTAGAAAGTCAGTGACTGACATAAGCAAAGAAGGAAAGACTGAAAGTTAGCCCGGAGGGGAGATTTCAATTGGGGCCTGGTGCTGGAGGCTGCAGGGACCGGCTGAAGGAAGAGATGAAGGATAAAACAGTGAAGAGGACGGTGGGTTGACAGTCTTTATGGAAAAGAGTGAAGTCTCCTTTTCCCCTCCCCTTCTCTCTGCCAGGACACCAACCCTCAATGACACTGAAGAGGACATGAAGTGCTGTGCCAACCTGGAAGATCTCTCGTCCCTTTCCCTGTATGTGGAGATGGGATGCAAGAGAGGCGGCAACCTCCTTCAATACTTTCTAGCTGTTCATCCTGGTACTTAAAGCCATCTCTCTAAATAAGATACTTATATGGCCATCTTGATTTTTTTTCTCATTGTAGACATGGATCTATCGATTTACTACAAATGATTAGGATTGAACTCTTCAACATTCTTCACAATAGGTAACGTCTAAAGTGCGAAGTCTAGAATTGCACTTGGAACCTTTCAAAACCATCCTGTGTCAGGTATCAGAAGAAACTATTGAAACAGATGAACAAAGAGCTGCACTTAGGAATGGGGGATGAGTCAAGGAACTGCCCATTTTCTAAATAAATTTTTTCATTAGATAAAATTTTTGTTGTGTCTATGTGTCAGGCACTGTACTAGAAAGATATTGATATACAGTGATGAACGGCTTGGACACTTTCTTCCTTCATGGGGCCTACAGCCTAATGGATGATTAAGCCAGGGACAGGGAATAGTGACCTCAAGCATTTGAACCATTCGCATCTGACCATTCATTCCATACTCTGCTCCTCTAGTTAGTTCTAGGGCAGGGGGTCAACGAACTATGGTCCACACACTGTTTTTGCTTACTCCAAGATAAGACTGGGCCTGTTTTTGTTTGTTTTTCATTTTTAAAGGGTTAGAAAGAAAGATAGGGAAGAAGGGTGGGACAGTAGCAGTGGTAACATAAATAATATATTCTGTAAAACCTAAAATGTTACCATCTGGTTCTTCACCGAAAAAGGTTGCTGACTCTTGTTCTAGGGCTTACCAGACCTCTCTTGAGCACTATTAATTATTTCCCCCACAAAGAGCAAATTATATCTATTTTCAACCTTTTAATAGATTGCAAGTTTATTCAATTATGCCAGATAAGAAGGTCAAATGTCCCACTTAGAAAGGCCACACTGTGTAACAAAGATGCCACAGTTCCTGTCATCACAGAGTCAGGACAGAAAAACTAGAGTCCCTGGCACACACTCCTTTGTCTCTCACTCATGGGAGAAGACACTGTTCGACTTTTAAAACTAGGAACATGCATCATGTTGATGAAAAGGAAATGAATAACTAAAACCAATAATAGCAGTTACTCCCTACATTTGAAAGGTGGTCCAAGAGAACTTTTCGCCTTTCCTATTGTGTTTGAAATTTCTATAATAGAAGCTTATTCTGCCACAATTTGTATAATGTAAAGTAAGCAACATAAAATATACATATTAAAATGAAATAACCGAAGCAGAATCAAGACTTTGGATTCCAAAGCACTACGCAATAACATAAATAATTGGGAAGCGTCTGGATTTCTTAGGTAGAACTATAATTGCTAATTACATAAGCCACTCATTACACAGGCGAGGCCCTGTGCCATAGGTTTTAGACAACCTCATTTAATCCCCCCAAGCATATAAAGGAGGTACTACTATTAGCTTCATTTTGTAGACGTGGAAACTGAGGCTTGGAGAAGTTAAGGCACTTGCCCAAGGTTACAGGGCTAGTAGGTATCAAAGCTGAGACGTGAACCAAACCTCTCTGTCTCTAGAATTCAAGAGCTTGACATTGTGTTCAGAAAGAACATGCTTTCCTTTTGCAAGCCCACAATTATACAGTTACTAGAGGCCTGGTGCACGAAATTCATATATGGGTAGGTCCCCTAGCCCTGGTGGCCATCAGGGCCGATCAGGGCCTTGCAACTGTCGGCCGGGGCCTTCCTCCGTTCCGCACCACCCCCTGGTGGTCAGCGCACGTCATAGCGAGCAACCGAACTCCTGGTCTCCTGGCTGAACTCCCAAGGGGACAATTTGCATATTAGGCTTTTATATAGAGATATATTAGAAGAAGATAACTTTGAAATTCACCAGAGTAGTCATTTTAGCAAGGGGAAAATACATCCCCAATCCCTGTGGCTCTGGCAGTGAGGAGGGGCAGAGAGGGGTCCTGAGGACCAGAGACCTCCGGCCCTCATGATGGAGACATGGTACAAAGTGGCCTGTGGTCAGAGTGTGCCCCATGAAGCCGGTGGGGTCATCTATATCCCAAGGAGCCCCAGGTCTCTCCCCCGCCCCGCCGGCATCCCAACCTGCTTAGGTGGTCACAGCCTCTTCCATCTTGTGTGCCCAGCCTTGCGCTTTTCACCCTGCCCAGGTCCTTTCTAATTTCTCATGTTGGTGAGTTGCCCAGCACATCTTTGGCACATACATGCCAGGGATCCTTCCAAGGTTATAGATTCTAAATGACGGAGATGTATTCTGAACAGCACCTAGCTCAATGCCTGCCACCTGCTGAAAGGTGCTTCGTAAATTAACAACAGGCAGAATGTTAACCAGCGGCTCCAATGCCAAGTCCAAGGAGGGCTCCATGACACATCAGGGCACCCTCCCTGATGAAGCTACCAATTAGAGGCAGACTACTGCCATGAGAGTGCCTTTAAAGTAATAATAATAATAGTAATAATGAATAATAATAATAAAGACATGGGTGAGGCCAACAGCCCAAAAGTAAAATGGGTAATTAAAGTCAGGAACCTGCAACTTCAGTATTCGTGTAGCCAGAAACATCTTATATATGAAAAAATAGGGAGAATAAACCATTTAAAAATAGTCAATGGGGTGTGCTTTTTATCAAATAGTTCCACCCCATCATATAAGGGGAAAATATATCCCCTTATAGTAACAATTATAGTTCTACCTATTTGATAGTGCCTCCCATCAAACAGTACGATGCTCAGGGTGACATTTTTCCAAAAGCAGTGTGTATCCTCTTCATCTTCTAACTCTAAACCACATCAATTTACAGGTCAGCACGAGATATGGTTCCCAACCATCATAAAGGGGAGTAATTCTGGGCCTGGGGAGTTTCTGTTCCCTTAAGATCGTCAAGGAAGCCTGGTGTGGGGACCCTGTGAATGTTGGCTGTGGGGGAGGGAGCCTCGACAGGCACTCTCAAGGCCTGTTCTTTTCTTAAAAATATATTTTTATTTATTTCAGAGAGGAAGGGAGAGGGAGGAGGCATGGAAACATCAAGGATGAAAAAGAATCACTGATAGGCTGCCTCCTGCACACCTCCTACTGGGGATCGAGCCTGCAACCCAGGCATGTGCCCTGACTGGGAATCGAACCATGACCTCCTGGTTCATAGGTCAACGCTCAACCACGGGCCAAACAAGGCCTGTTCGGTTGTTCACTGTTTTATCCAAACCCGATGCTCAGTGGTCCTCAGACAAGTTCCTGCCCTGCTCTGCTCTGATTGACCCACTGGTCACCGACCTTGGCAGAGCTCATTTGCAGTGGCACTGTAACTGCTGTTACAGCAGAAAAACCTGTCCAGCCTTCCACTCTCTCACATGAAACCTAAAAGGTGCGCATCAGCACATTGCGTTTCCCCTCCCCCCTTTTAGAAATGAATGAATGGCCTTTAGAGACAAGTTTTGTTAAATTCCCATATTCTGAATGAATTCCCTACCTACCACTCCAACCTTTAAACTAAGTCAGTGATGGAGGAGTACATGTCAGCAGTTAGATTTTAATATACAATAGAAGGCTGGTATCTCATATGCCTTAATGAATTGCATGTAAAGACTCGCTCTAAGCATATCCTTTGGAGAAGGTTAGTGGATCTCTGAGTCTAAGTCTGACACCAACAGCCATCTAACTAACCAGCTCATGCCTTCAAGGCGTGGCAGGAGAGGGACTGGAGGACGGGCTCTCGTTAAAGAGGGATGGGCTAGCCGGTGAAAACGTTGTTGCTTTAAAGCATCGGGGACGCAGTCACGAGAATAAGGGACAAAATTTGAGCACGGCAAACTTATTCATTATATACCCTTTCAAGATATCCATCTATTTAAAAAAAAGTAATTAAAGTGCTTTGTTAATATTCCCTATGGAGAGAACTTTTAAAACAATGCAGAGTATTGTTTAAACCCCGTATGTTTCAAACATAAGGTGCGCCTGGACGATGTGCCAACTTCCAATTGCATTACGACCAAGACTCAAGTCAACTGTGGAGTGTTCCAGGGACGCACTTCCCGTACGTGCCAGCTGGCAGCAATGGCAAGGTTTCAAATACCTTGATTATATGCCATGGAGTGGAACAGGGGATAGTAAAAAGCCGAGAAAAGAAATCACATTTCTTGTTTTTCTACTTTGATCTCTCTCTTTATAGACATAGATTGATATAGATGATATAGATGTAGATATAGATGTAGATAAAGGTGTATAGGTGTATAGATGCATAGATGGATAGATAGATATAGATATAGATATAGATATAGATAGATATAGATATAGATATAGATATAGATATAGATAGATATAGATATAGATATAGACATAGAGATAGATATAGATATAGATAGATGTATGACTTACTCTGCTTACTTATAATCTCTCTGCCATGTAGGATTTTCCAAAACCTGTCCTATCTTTCCTGGAAATGAAAACTAAAACCCATTCTTTTTACAGTGCAAGGAAAACAGAGGGTTTCAAATTTATTCAAATAGACATACGGACATCATTAGATATTCTAATTTTATCTCTAAGACCCCTTCGGCTAGAAAAAGCCCTTGAATCAACAGTTTCCAAACTCAAACTACCAGTAATACATTGCTGCTAATTAACACACACCAGGCTCCATTACAATTCAGATTCTATCTCCCAGGAGAGCCAGGAGAGTGTCCAGGAACCCAGAGGCCTTTTGTAAATATCAGGTGAGGTTACACCTGGAAAGGACAGGGAGGGAGAAGTCGGGGCAGAGTTCTTGGCTCCCTGCCTACACAGGGCCTACTGTCAGCTTTCAATTTTATGATTCTGATGTTTGTCAACTTTTGTCTTCCCAGTACATGACGGAGGCAGATCAATAAATACAAAAGCACATTTCCAGATTTTTCAATCCCCATCCTCTTTTAAAATAACGTCCATTTTCAGGAGAAACTTTTATGGCACAAGAAGTCACCATGAATTATTCATCAGCTGTGGAGTGTGCCAACCCCCAGCTCCTGTGCCTCTCAACAAGTGTGTGCATGTGCCATGCAGCGTACTCGGGCTCCAGCCCTACCAGTCCCGGGTGGGAAGGCAGAGCTGGGCTCCGTCCTGGCGAACCGAGACGAGTAGGCACTCGGAAGTGAAGGCGGGAGGGCACAAAGCCTGTCTGCCTTACGTGGAATTACCCACCGGCTTACTTTGCAGAAACCAAAATAAGTTACAATCTCTTATCTCAAGGGGCCTAGCATCAAAAGAAACAGCGCAAATTGACACAGTCTGCTGGTTTTGATGGAAACAGCCAGCAAGATCGCATTGGGCTGCCTCTGAGGCCCCGGTGTTGTCTGCGGGCCCTGGGGATCTGCGCAGGAGGCGCTGGGCCATGCCTGCAGCCAGCCAGCCTCAACAGAGAATGAACTTGCCTGTCAAAGACAACTGTAGGGGAAGCCTTCCGGGGGCAGCATCCAAGTTCAAACAAAGCACCCAGTGTGCCCCACCCAAGGAGACAAACTCCATCCACAGGGGGATGAAAGATTTCATTGCAAAGCTGTGTTAACACAGGTACTGTCCTGGGAATGAGGGAAGGAAGAAAAAGAGCAGGTGAGCAGAAATAGAATCAGAGGGGTTTCCCCACAGCCACTGAAGGCTCTTTTTAAAGTGCTCCAACAGACCAAGCCGCCTACATGTAACTAGCATAGCCCAACTCCTGCTATAAAACAGCTGTGTCAATTTTAAATTCCCATTATATTCATGATATCTGTAAATATGTTGATATATAAGATATGCATTTTATACACATATGTATCGTGCACATTCATAGATCAGAGTGTTAACATATTATAATAAGCAAAGAATCATCTTCACCAATAGACAAGACCCTGCATCCCTCCCCATCTGGTCTATGTCAGACAGTACATATGCGAGTTTACAAAATGGACCGTCAAACCTTGGTCGTCCCCGACAGCAGGCTCGGGATCCATGAGCTGAGCCGGCTCCCCGGGCATGGGCGTGCACAGACCTGGGACCTCAGGGATCCTCACTAGGGGCTGGCGCACGGAAGGACGGCGTCCACTCCTCAAGGGAGAGGCTTGGTGGGGCCCTGGCTTGCCTCCCAGGAGTTTGTGGGCTGACTTGGGCTCCAGCGAGGGGTGTGCCACCAGAGGGTGTGCCACAATCTAGCTCAGGAAGAATGAGGAGTTTCCTGCATGATGCTAGCTCCTTCCTCATGTACGGAACCCACAAACCCTTATTGTCTCCCGCCTCCGTCTCTTCCCGATTCTAAAGACCACGGCGGCTGCTGACACACCTGTAAGAAACTGTCCGGCCTGGAGGCCGCTATCACAACACATCCTGCATGCACCCCGGATTCTCCTCCACTCTGCACCATCGGGGACCCAGACTTTGGTCACTGTCATCCCACAATAATGCAAACACACGAGACAAAGAAAGAAAAGGGTGGGTGTCCCCATGCCTCCTGCCTCCTCTTTTCATTTAATAGAATTACCATCCCACCAGATGGGCTTTTTATTATTGTTTTTAATACTGGGATTTAACAAAAATGCTGTGAACAGGGAGTTGCCTTTTCCTCCCACCCTGACTGTCCATCGTGGCTTCAGATGTTGTTCCAGGACAAAATGCTGGTGTGAGACAAGGCCTGGGCACTGAGTCCTTTACACGAGACCCAGGCTGCCTGAAAACAATGACCTCATCCGGAAAGGCTCAGGAAAGAGGCATTTTTCCCCTGGCCAGTAATGCCCGACGCAGGGTTGGATTACCCGCCACCCACAGTCCAGTGTTTCTCCCGGTTATTTTTGAACACCGGAGCTTTTGCAAACTGGAAATGCTGTAAAGACACAGTTTAAATGGGAGAAGACACTTCGGATAAAATATTTCCAGCATCAGAGACTGGTGTTGGCTAAGAGGTAGACGGAAACTGGCATCATTGTTTTAAGTGCGATCATTTCATTCCTGCAATAAAGGCATAAATCCCAGCTCCCACAGTCTCCCCATTGACAGACTATGCAGTCGCATTGTTTAGATACACAGTTTGAGCAACGGAACTTTCCCAGCTTCCTCTCTTCCTCTCTGGGTGGTATTTTTGTTGTTTTATTTTGAAATGGCTCTGGGGAGAGCCAGACTCATGGCTCTCCGCCTCCCCCCTCCAGGCCAGGCCACTGCCTGGAAGTTTCTGCCCCTGATAAGGTCCTCCTGACTTGGCCCCAGCGCCAGGCGCCAGATGAAGGCGCACGACTGGAGGACTCATTGATAACATGCTTGGCATTGCAGAGCTGTCACAGGCTGGCGGCTGCCAAAGGCCCATTGCATTTATTGAAATCCCCTGATTGCGCCTAATGCTTAGCATTCTCCTGACAGTGAGTCCCTGCCTTAGCCCTAGCGTTTTTTGTTCATGTCTCGGGCTTCTTACCATAAGGACGGAATGGAAGTCTTTATAGTTGCGTGTGTTTTTTTAATCCCCTGAGCCTTCATTCTGGATGTAATGGACGCCAGTTTTTCCTACTCCCTTGCAGTCTCAGATTATCATTCAGACCTGATTTGAAATGAAAGGGGGAAGAAGAAACCACACGTAATGCTGTAGCTATTTTCTGGGGCTAATACAGAATTCTAGTTTAAAAGCAACTTGCACCAGTTCCTGGCTTCTTCCAAGGCAGGGCGGCCCGTGAGGGAAGGTTGGGGGTGGAGCGTGGGGGGCGGTGAGAGGGGCAATCCGATATTGAAAGTGACTTTTTGAACAGTTAGCCAATAAAGGAGTTCCTTCCTAGTCATGGTCCCCCAAATTTGACTTATTGGTTGAGCCAGAGATAATTAGATTGGCAATTTATTAGATTCCAGAAACCAACTGCTTAAACACGGTTTAAAATGGACAACTATTTCCTAATCAAATGGCAATGATACCCCTCCAATGACCTTTGCAAATCAGAGATAGTGCTCTGTGTCCTTCACCTGAGGCAACTCAGTCATCTTAGGAACCTGGAGAAGTCTTTACACCACCATGCACCCCAGAATCCTGCCCAGGAAAGCAACTGTCAGCCAGAACACTTAACACATAAAAAATGCTGCAAATTGCATAGGCACCTGTACTTGAGAAATGCTTGGTTAAACACCATTAAACAGGTTTCTTATCTGTGGTCTTCTCAGAGACATGACTATGCATGTGTGCCCTGTAACATTAAAAGGATAAGGTCAGAAGCACTTTCCAAATTTATTTGACCAGCAAGCCCCCGACCCCAGCACAAATATTAACTTCCCACAAAGCGGAGTTTGGAAAACATTGCTCTAGGGAAGGAGAGAGCAAGAAGGGATGTTAGAGATCATTTATTTCACAGCACCAAAGAGGAGAAATCTTAAAGCCAGAGGAGTTTAGGGAATATCAAGTTAGGTATAGGTTCTTCTTTCTTTCCTTATTGAATGGGACCGTTTAAGAAATTCAATTTTCCTCTTTCCCAATGGAATCATTTCTCTTATGGAATTCAATTTGCTTGAAGTTTCTGTCTCTTTGGCTTAGTTTAAAGGCCACACAGCAGTCTGAGGAGGACAATTCTGCCTGCCAACATTTGGGTCTGCTATTTGGATGCGTGATAGGCCAGTGCGCCCGGCTCTGTCTGGGGTGTGATCCCAGGGATGGTACCATGCCCCAATAACATAGATGCCGCACGCTCTCAGGCACACAGCACGTCCTACGACATATTCTGTTGACAGGCCCGGCCTAGGTCTGCTTTGTGATGACAGAATAGGACACGGGGCCTGCCCTAATGCAATTTATGACAAGGCTGAGAGGGAGAAGAGCAGCTATCAGTAACAAAACACGCACAGGGCCCTGCCCTCATCTTTTATTAAACTAAGCAGAAGAGACAGAAATGTCAAGCAAATTGAATTCCATAAGAAAAACGATTCCATTGGGAAAGAGGAAAACTAAGTTTCTTAAAAGGTCCTATTCAATAAGGAAGAGGAACCTAGATCCCACCTAGAAAGACACAGGAAAAAGGTCAAATACGGATTTGCCATCTCCCTTGAACTTGTGTTCCAATGACATTGCCGATGATAATGATACGGGAAACCAGACTGGAACTCGTGGAGTTCCCCTGTGCAGGATGGTTCCGGGCTCTTGTTCAGTGGAGTTGAAGAATGGAACCACGGACAAAGGGTGGCATAGTAAAAGGTGGAAATTTATTGAGAAACAGGGACAGGCTCCCATGTGGGGAGGGAAAAGGAGTCACCCTGAGTCCCTTTTCTCTACCGTTTATAAAGGCTGCAGATCTTTGTGCCTTGATGTCCCCTCTGATTGGTCACTATCCCCTCTGATTTGGTCACTATGGCAACTTCGGAGCTCAAACCTCTGTGAGGTACGTGAGGTTCCCTCCTTCTCCCTTATTGTTTTCCTATTCCCTTTGGGCTCTCCTCTTCCCTCTCTGAATGAGGGGTTTCCTTTTCTTTATTTTGTAAATGTATATTTTCTGCAGCTCCCAGCTCCCTTATTCTATGGAAATGTACCTTCTGCTACCCCAGCTCCCTTATTCTATGGAAATGCACCCTTTGCATTTCTGTACCCCTGTGCTTTTTCCATGGACCCCTTCTTTCCTAAAATTTCCTAACCCTGCCTATTTCACCCCTAAAAACTCCTTTCAACAACATAATAACATTGAAGAGACAGGGTGCAGATAAAAGGGCTTCAAATTTCAGCCTGGGAAGTCAACAGCTTATTGGGGTGCCAGGCTCTTTGGCAAACCAGAACTTCCAGATTTTTGTTGCCTTCACTCGTGACAACTGGTGCTTATCAGCATATCTCAGCTACCATCCCACACAACATTCTCCTCACACACCTGTGAAATTCTCCGAGTTACAGTCTCTCTGGTTTCCTTCACTAGATCTCTACCCAACTTTGATGTCAATTTGCTGAGAACTGGGCCGGATTACTCAAAATCTTGCCCTGCTAGCACCAGTGAAGTCAAAGACAGGTTTTGGAATCCAGGATCAGGGCTCCTCGCCCAGGCCCAGGGCGTGCCTCCCTCCTCTGTCCCCGAGGGCAGCAGGGGAAGAGTCAGAATTGGTTGTCTAAAGATTCTGTGTTTATTTTCCGGGGCTGCTATGACAAAACACCACAGAGTGGGCGGCTTCAACAACAGAAACGTACTAGTATTTTCTCACAGCTCTGGAGGCTGGAAGTCCCACATCAAGGTGCCAGCAGGTTGGGTTTCTGAGGTCTCTCTCCGTGGCTTGCAGACGGCCACCTTCTCCTGTGTCCTCACATGGTCATCCCTCTGTCTGCACAGGTGCCTGGTATCTCTCTCTCTTCCTCCATGTCCAATTATTCTCTTCTTATGAGGACACAGTCAGATTAGATTAGGGCCTACCCTAATAACCCCATTTTAACTCAATTACTTCTTTTAAGGCCCTATCTCCAAATACAGTCATGTTCTGAGGTCCTAGGTGGGTAGGGCTTCAACATATGAATTTTGGGAGGACATAATTCAGTCCATAATAGATACTGGTGGGTCTTTTTATCCACAATCACCAAGTCCTAGGGCTATGCTGAGGCCTCCTCACCCAGTCTGGGTTCAGTAAGAACAAGAATTCACAATAATCTGAATCTCTTGGACCCAAGACTCGGAACATGCTGGAGGGGGAGGGAGAGCACAGAGTTCCAGGTCAGACTTTCCCTTTCCTGGTTGATGGGGTCAGAGAGAAACAATTCTTGGCCTCACTGGACACCCACACAGCCTAGCTTCTGCCCCGCCCCCACTCATCACGAGCTTATTAAGGTCACTTGGAGGTGGATTTTTAAAACATTTAAGTGGCACTTACAAAACCCTCTGAGTCAGATATGCACAGCTACTAAAAAGTACGAACTGGAACGACAGCTGGAATCTGGCAGCCCCCAGGCCTCTCGTGTCTGGGCCAATGCTCCTGAACTGTGAGGTGATGGGTCCTGGGAGCTGGCACTGGCCCCAGACAGCTGTCCCAGCAGGCCAGCCAGGAGGCAAGCCAGCCTGGCCGCCCCACTCAGCCCCGGGCCGCAGCACCAGCAAATGTCAGCGAGCGGGAAGGGGAACCCGCACAGGGCGAACGTGTCGGACTGTGCTTGCTTCACATAGGGTGTGTGCAAACGACCTCTGATGGCGAATGAGACATTCTGGGCTCATGGGCGTCTAACCCAATTGGAGCAGAACAAGACCAAAGAGCGAGCAACATTTACCACTAAAGAGAAAACCTAAGCACATCCTTCAGTCTAATAAACCTTGTTAATTTGGATTGCCCTAATTTTCAATTTAGTAACTTAGCTATTCTTTACATCATCAATTAAATAAATGTTTTTATTGAGTTCAGAGAGAGGAAGAGATAGAAACATCAATAATGAGAGAGAATCATCTATCTGCTGCCTCCTGCACGCCCCCTCCTGGAGATCAAGCCAGTAACACGGACATGTGCCCTGACCAGGAATCAAACTGTGACTTCCTGGTTTATAGGTCAATGCTCAACCGCTGAGCCGCACTGGCTGGGCTATTCATCAATTTTAAACTTAGTTCTCAAAACCTTTTCATATGAATAGAAAATTCCATAATTTTTCCTGGGGTTTTAAAAGATCACTTTGCCATTTCTTTGGTATACAGGAAGTGCTTTAAGGTAAAAATTGCTTGAATCAACATATTATTAAACATATTGATGACTGTATCTTAGAGACCTCCTGCACATGCAGCACAAAACCAGCAAAGAAACAGAAGGGAAAATTAATCCCTTAAATAGAAATCTCCTTATTCATCCCTCTATTAATTCATTAACACATATGAAAAAATACTATGAATCACTAGACATTTAAGGAAAACAAACAGCACAAAGTGGGACCAAGATGAAAATACAAGCCTATGATTCTAGAGAAAACAGATAATTCAGTCAACAGAAAAAGATCTAACTAAAAATGCAAATTCGGTTCATATTCTCTAAGGTATTTGAGGACACACTGTATCCATGAAATAAAAATGGGGAAACATTAAAGAAGCAATAAGAGAAAAAGAGAGTTTGGGGAAATTACAAATGATTTTAGAAAGAAAAGAAATTTAATAAGTAGGCTAAGAAGAAAATGTCAAGGAGATCTTCAAGAAGGTAGAACAAAATAAAAAAAGAGAGAAAATATGAAAGAAGAATTAAGAGAGATGGAGAAACAGAGACAGCAAGGGGGAGAAGAGAATAAAAGTAAATGCCCAGATCTGAAGAAGGACATAGGTTTTCATATTGAAAGGGCAAGCTAGGTGCTGAATAGACTGAAGGAAAAAAGACAAACAGCCAGGCATGTCCTGGTGGGATGCCACAGCCCTGAAGATACAGAGACCTCCAAAGGATCAGAGACCAATTCAGGACGCCAAGAACTCAAGCTGCGTCAGACTTGGCAGCTACTGTGATGTCAGGACACAGGGAAACAACGCCTCCCAAGTTTTAAGGAAAACACTGGATGTCTATACCAGGTCAATGAAGCCTGTGGGCAAAACGAGACATTTGCAGACTGGCAAGATCCCATTGACCTCGCAAGCACCCTTCCTGAAACAAACAAAACAAAACATTATTTAAAGACTAACTCAGACAGAAGGAAAAATTAATCATCAAACATAAAGCTGTAGATGCCAAGAAAATATAGAATTAGTTTAAGAATAAAATGGAGGTGGGGGGGGGGAGTGGAGGACTAGAATCCCACAATGACAGCTATGTAACAGATCCAAGAACCAGTGAGTCCTACTTAGAGCATTGTCAGAGGGCTCAATGAAAACATATTCAGGAAGTAGATTTCATTCGACAAGTTAGTATGACTAGGAGTATGGAAGACCTTAGTGATGTTATTAACACATTCATTTGGCTTAGCCAAAAAAAAAATGAACTGGAATGAAAAGTTTCATGTAAATTTAAAAATCTGTGTAAGAAAACCATAGTGCAAATCTGAAACAAACTAAAAGTAACATAATTTTGAACAAAAAAAAATTTTTAAAGTGTCCTTTCATGAAGATGCTTGACAATACTTGAGCATTCTCTTCTAACAAGACAGATCCAGTGCACAGAATGGCAATTCCTTTCCTACAGATGCAATCACTTAACAAAGTAAAATATACACATGGCCACTAAGCACATGAAAAAGTTCTCAAATAATGAACCATTAAGAAAATGCACGGGGGCGGCGGTGGTAGCAACGAAGGATGCATCCAGCTGGCTCCGCTGCGGGGACTCCCCGGCAGCGAACACAAAACGGACATCATCCAGAACTACAGGAAGGCTGGCTGAGTGTAAATTCTACAACTAGAAGGAAAGAAAAGCACACTGAGAGCCAGAGAAGCTGCGGAAGTAAAGTGCAGAGGGAAGCAGCCAAAATGCGGAGACAAAGAAACAGGTCACAAATGGCAGAAATGGAGGAAAGCAAATGACTGGATATAGAGTTCAAGGCCACGTTTATAAGGTTTTTCAAGAATTTTATGGAAACCACCGATAAATTTAGTGAGTCCCTCAATAAGTATAGTGAGACCCTGGAGGACATGAAAAAGGACCAACTAGAAATTAAGCATACACTGACTGAAATAAAGAATAATTTACAGAGATCCAACAGCAGACAAGAGGATCCCAAGAATCAAGTCAAAGATTTGAAATACAAAGAAACAAAAAATACCCAACCGAAAAAGAAAAAAGAAAAGAGATTCCAAAAATATGAAGATAGTGTAAGGAGCCTCTGGGACAACTTCAAGCGTACCAACATCAGATTATAGGGGTACCAGAAGAAGAGAGAGGGCAAGATATTGAAAACCTATTTGAAGAAATAATGACAGAAAACTTCCCCTACCTGGTGAAAGAAATAGACTTACAAGTCCAGGAAGCGCAGAGAACCCCAAACAAAAGGAATCCAAAGAGGACCACACCAAGACACATCATAATTAAAATGCCAAAGGCAAAAGATAAAGGGAGAATCTTAAAAGCAGCAAGAGAAAGACAGTCAGTTACCTACAAGGGAGTACCCATACGACTGTCAGCTGATTTCTCAACAGAAACCATGCAGGCCAGAAGAGAGTGGCAAGAAATATTCAAAGTGATGAATAGCAAGAACCTGCAACCAAGATTACTTTATCCAGCAAAGCTATCATTCAGAATAGAAGGTCAGATAAAGAGCTTCACAGATAAGAAAAAGCTAAAGGAGTTCATCACCACCAAACCAGCATTATATGAAATGCTGAAAGGTATTCTTTAAGAAGAGGAAGAAGAAAAAGGAACTCTTACCATTTGCCACAGCATGGATGGAACTGGAGAGTGGATAAATACCACATGATCTCACTCATTTGTGGAATATAATGAACAACATAAACTGATGAACAAGGACTGATCCAGAGATGGAGAGGCATTGATTGGACTGTCGGGCCTTGGAGGGAAGGTAGGGGAGGGTGGGGGTAAGGGGGAAAGATCAACCAAAGGACTTACATGCAAGCATATAGGCCTAACCAATGGACACGGACAAAGGGGGAGTGAGGGCATGAGTGGGAGGGGGTAGAGGGTAACGTGGGGACAAGGACACATATGTAATATCTTAATCAATAAAAAATATATTAAAAAAAAGAAAGAAAATGCACATTTAAATCACAATAAGATGCCATCTACCAAACAAAAATACGAAATGTTGGTGAAAGTGTGAAATAATCAGAACTCTAATATATTGCTAGTGAGACTATGACATGGTACAACTTTTTTGTAAAAAGGTAGGGCATCCTATATAATAAAAGCCTAATATGCAAATTGTCCCCTCGGGCAGTCAGTCATTCAACTGGGAGACCAGGAGTTCAACCGCTCGCTATGACGTGTGTTGACCACCAGGGGGTGGCATGGAACATAGTGGTTGTCGGCGATACAGCACTGGCAGTGGGCAGCAGTGCAGGCGCTGCCAGCCCTGATAGACCCCAATGAGAGTGGAACCATGGTGGGATGGTGGAGCAGGTGAGTGGGCGGCGCCAGGCCAAGGCGGATGGGAGCAGGGGCCCAGGTGCTGCCGAGGGTCCAGAGGTCAGCTGGGACCTGGCATCACCGGCCAGGCCTAGGGACTGCACCCATGTACAAATTTTGTGCACTGAGCCTCTAGTGTTATTATAAAGTTAAACATGCCCTTACCCTTTGACTTAGCAATTTCTCATCTAGATGTTTATCAAGAAAAATAAAAACACAAATTCACAAAAGACATTTCCATAAATGTTCAATAGTAGTGTTATGCATATTAGCAAAAAATTATAAACAAGTCAAAGATCCATCAATGGTATGGATAAGAAAATTGTGGCATAGCTATATAATGGGTTACTATTCAGCAATGAAAAGGGCCGAATCACTTCTATATACAACAACACAGATGAATCACACAGACCTTATGCTAAGCAATAGAAGTCTTACACAAAAGAGTTCATAATGTATGAATCCATTCATGTAAAGTTCTAGAAGAAGCAAATCTAATTAGAACTGTGGCTGGCTGGGAGAGGAGTTCAATGACAAGGGATACAAGAAAATATCTGGGATGTGGAAATGTTCAATATTGTGACAGAACTATATATTGCATAGATGTATTTATGTGTAAAAATTATGTGGCCAAGATCTGTACCTTTCAATGTATGCCAATTATACCTTAAAAAATAAGTATTAAAAATAATAGAGGGAGTGGCAGCTTGGATGAAACAAGAATGGCAGAGTATTGATAATTGTTGAAACTGGGTGATGGATATGTGAAGTTCATTATACTGCTTTGTTAAGTTTTTATTGTAAAAATATTCAAACATATGCAGAGTAAAAAATATACACTGAATTTTAACTTTGTATGACAGCAACATGACCAGATGTTTAGAATTTTAGTATGTTTAGCTTAAAGATTCAATTGTCTAATTATTATTATTTCTTTTTGAATGAAGCTAAAAAATAAGATTTCAGTCTTCAATTTTTAAGCATTTCCTCTAAATACCACAATGTAAGTGAGGGAAGGTTTTATTGCTAATAATAATAATAATAAAGATAAACTGCATATAATCATTAATATGCTATCTTTCTAATACATTGGCTTTTGAAATACCATAGATATTCCAATGTGTTATAGAAGAATTTTAGTTAAATGAGTGAAACGTTTGAATCTGGTGAAGCTGAACTTGAGAATAAGAGTTTACAGAATTTAAAAAGTTTTAATGAGAAGAATGATTTACTTGTATTTTAACCTCTATTATTTATTTTTTAAATCTTTAACCAATGGTCTGTTTTGACAATACTTTGAACAATATATAAGAATAAAAACACTTTAAAACAGCATAACACTCAATATCACTAGAAGTGTTCATATGAATAAGTCAACTCCACCAATGAAAATACAACCTTAGTTACTAAGCATTCAGCAGTTCTCAGACCATTCATTCTAAAAAATGAAAATATTTAAACAATTCATTTGTTGGATTTCTAAAATAAAAATTATATCAGCTATCACTACTGATTTTAAATGTGAAATGTGGGAGTATCCAAGATGAACTAATTCAGACATTCAAAAACTCCAATAGGAAAATTCTACATATAATTTATGCTGAATAAAACTTACTAGTTATGATACATAGAAGAGACTGAAATACTATGAGCTTTACAATCTTAGAAAGAAATAAACTAAATAAAAATTATTTATGCTTCTTCAGCCTGGAATGCTTCATATCCCCCTCATAGACATCCTCTCCACCCACTGATCATAGCAATTTTATCACCTTCAACACTCAGCTCAAAGGCCGCTTCTTCCCTAAAGCTGTCCCTTCTGATCCCAGTCCAAATTCATCACTTTATCCTTTGTGTTTAACCTCATTCATAGCACATTCACCTTATAGGATTGCTTACCTCTGTACGTGTCTTTTAACAGGTCTATGTTTTTAGTAATGGTGGAAGAAGTGGTAGGTATTACTGTACCCATTTTGCAGATGAGAAACCAAAGACTGAGAAAGAAGAAATAGCTTCCCCTAAGGTCCCATACCTCCAGTGGCAGCACCAGGGGCCCAGTACGAACTGGCTCTCAAGCCCAGGCTCTTCAGGACTGCAAGGCTGCCCTGAGAAACACCTAAGCAGGTCAGGGTTTAGCCATCTTCACTGCCCCCAGCACCGGGTCTGTGCTTTATGCCTTGCACACTCTAAAATGCTCTTTGAATTTGGTCTTAGTTTATAATACGTTCTGTGAGAAAAAGCTATTCAGTTACAACAGTTTATCAGGTTGTTCATCTGAACAGAGCTCAGAAGGTTCCCAGCCATGGGCGAGGGCCACCCCCTACTGGAGAATCAATTTCTCACATGCAACTTCTTGCCTTCTTGCTAGCATGAGCTTGACTCCTATACTTACTAAATCTTTATCCCTGGAAAAAACGGTGGGTTCTCTTTTTAGAAATAATATGCAAAGTATCTACTCACATGCCTAGAAAGTGACACACACAAAAATATACTAAATGCTCTCATGAAACAAACCACTTCTTATCAGTGTGGTTAGATCAGCAAAGACTGACTTTTGAATAACATGGATACTGTATGCCTGTGAGACCCTATGCCTAAATCCAGGCTGCCACCTGCCACCTGCCACCTGCCACCTGCAATTTACTAGGCATTTCTCTGGTTTGGCTTTTCCAGTTACTTAGTGTTTTGAACAATCTCTCTCTCACTTTCCCACACACACACACACACACCACTCACCACTCATAACATCTGTGAGGTGCCTTGGAGTAACAAGAGCTTAAGCCACATAAACTAAAAAGGTAATTATATAGTGCTTCTCAGGAGAATATTTTCATAAATGGGGATTATGAATAAGTCGGCTTTGGCCAGCTAATAAACTAGAATCTAGGATGTGCATTGCATATTGGCGGAGATTTCCTAAAGCCCCGTTTTAAGCTCCCCTTTAATTGGTTATAGCTCATTTTTCATATCATTTTTGATAAAGGTGTTCACAGGAAAAGCCTGTTGGTTATTCTGAAGGGGGAGAGGGTTAACAAAATGGGCCAGGCAAATCAATCTCTCCCTTCCTGAGTGGCTTGGGGTGGGGGAAGGGTAGAGTGTCCAGTGTCTTTTTTTCTGGCAAGCTTGGGAATGTGAAAGTACATTTGGTTACAGGCTATTTCTACAAAGAGAATCCACAGATTGGTTCCAAGGATAAAGATTTAGTGGATCGTCGATTCCAAAAGGAGCCAGGCCCAATGACAGTGAATTCTGATTCTCAAAGACAAACTTATGAATAGTTCATCAGCTGAAGTGGAAAGCTGCTTTGTAATTCCTTTCATGTATACCCCCCTTAGGACTTTTTCAAAGGCTTGGATAGTTGTGCCAAAAATTGCCACGTTCACTGAGGTAGCTTAAACAATATGGTGCGGCTGTAGAAATAAGTTTGCATTCTCCTTCAAGAGCACCAGGTCTAATTCTTCAACTAAACCTGTGCAGAATCAGCTCAAAGAAGGGGCTGAGAAGGGTCTGTTGCATGCCAGCAATGTACTTCGTGTACCACATCTTAGATAGATGGGTATTTGTGCTCAAGCACAAGCCTTCTAGGCAAGAGCACAGGAATTTGTTAAAATCTAAAACAAAACAACAGGCAGAATAATCACTTGACTAGAACCAACCAGTCTGAGCTGTGTTTTAAAGCAATTACTAATCTGTAATTTACTGACAAAGAATTAAGATTAGGATACGAATCCAACAAGCAGACTTGCTGGACATCATCCTACATCCCAAAGTCAGATGTGGGCACCCCTGAGGGTCTTGCCATGGTCCAGGAGGAGAAAGGTCAATGGTGGGCAGGATGCATATTAGAAGGGTAAGGAAAGACCACGAATAGTGGAAACGGGAGGGAATGTTCTGAAAAACGTTGTTTGCAGAGGTTGAACCTGATGAATAAGGATGAAGGACAAGGGAACTGGACATGTTCTGGAGGTAAGCAAACACAGGAGAAAGAGCAAATGTAAGAAGTCGTTCATCCAACAAAACGGACTCAGAACCTTGATGAGAAAGGCTGTGCACCATGATGGCACGAACACAAAAGCAGTCTCTCTAATACTGAGTGCCACGCTGAAGCAGAAAAGGGCAAGAAAATACGAAAGTTATAAGATATAAATTGAATGTATGCAGGAAGCCTCAATACAGAAAAATCGTAATGAAGAGTTTGAAATTGTACGAAATATCTTGTTTTCCATGCAGAAGACTGCAGTGCAAAGACGGGCTGACGGGCTGTGAATCAAATTGTTTGATAATACATTTCATTGGGTTATTTCCCAAGACAAATAGCCAACAGGTCAGGTTTACCCTGAAACATCTAATACAAGAAAGTCATCATCTATATAATAAAAGCCTAATATGCTAAGTGTCCTGTCGTCCGGTGACGGGTCAACTATTCAACCAATCAAAGCGTAAATGCTAATGATATGCTAAGGCTGCTCAACCGCCCGCTATGATGTGCACTGACCACCAGGGGCCAGTCAACTGGTTGACCAGTCGCTATGACATGCACTGACCACCATGGGGCAGACACTCTGACCGGTAGGTTAGCTTGCTGCTGAGGTCCGGCCAATCAGGACTGAGCAAGATGGGTCGGACACTCCCTGGAGCCCTCCCATGGTCCCTCCCCAGCTAGCCAACTTCCTGTGTCCCTCCCTGGCCCCAATCTTGTACCGGTGGGGTTCCTTAGCCTGGCCTGTGCCCTCTCGCAACCCCGGACCACTCGGGGGATGTCAGAAAACCAGTTCAGCCTGATTCCGCAAGCCACTCCCCTCAGGAGGGCACCAGACACAGGGCTCATGGCTGGCGAGCACTGCTGCAGCGGCACCAGCCTCTCCCGATCGCAACTGATTGGGTGAGAGCCTGCCACAGGCACAGTGGGGCAGGGATGAGCAGGGGTGGCAGGTAGGGGCTGCAGGCAGTGTTGGACTGTGGGTTTTGGCCCAATCCCTGCAGGCCACCCAGAGGAACCCCACATGTGCACGAATTTGTGCACCAGGCCTCTAGTGCTTACTATAAAGGACTAGACCAGCCGTGGGCAAACTACGGCCTGCGGGCCAGATCCGGCCCGTTTGAAATGAATAAAACTATTGAAAAAAAAGACCGTACCCTTTTATGTAATGATGTTTACTTTGAATTTATATTAGTTCACACAAACACTCCATCCATGCTTTTGTTCCGGCCCTCCAGTCCAGTTTAAGAACCCATTGTGGCCCTTGAGTCAAAAAGTTTGCTCACCCCTGGACTAGACTCATGTAACAAATACCAAGTCAAACTTAAATCTTCAAACCTGACTCTCAAGTCCAAGAATACACTCCTTCCTGATGTCACCCTCAGAATCTGATGATCCACCATCAAGAATCTGTTGCATATCTAAATACAGAGATAGGAAAACTAACTACTCACAAGCAAGCACAGCAAAGTTTAACTCCTCTTGGGAGTTGAATCGATTCAGGTATAGGCCCTCTCTCTAGGACAGACTTTAGGTGGTTTGTTTACAGGTGCAGTCTATCACCTAAGCTACATAAACAATATTGTATTAGTAGCAGCAGTGCCAGCACGGTCCTCAACCGAGTGTCTAAGTTCTGTGGGATACCCTTAGAAATAAATAAATTCTGAACTATGAGCTATTCTCACAAACGTCACTGATGGTACCAAAATTGTCCCTAAGGAACAAGTCAATGCACATACCAATATGGAAGCACGAACAACAGGCTATTCAAATCCCATTACCTAATTTTTTCCTGGACGAGTGTACCAAGCAGGGCTTGGTGTTGGAAGGAGGAGAGAGAACAATTTCTCTCTAAACATTGATGTGATGAAGCCCGAGGCTAAAGCCACCCAAGGCAACTGCTGAATTGTGATGAGAAGGAGCAGGGTTCTAGGAGATAACCTTTGGGGGAAATATTTTCCTAAGGCAGAGGACGTGTTCTGCTATTTGATTTGTGAGATCCCCCAAGGGACTGCGTTATCCTAACTCCCACTCACTAGGAGGAGAATGGCCTGCTGCTCTGATTCATTATGTTTCAGAGTTTTGTTCAACTTAAAAAAATACAAATTAAAAAACCCTGCCCAGTTCTGTGGAAAAGCAAAACAGCCTCTCCCTTGACTTCCAGGAAGCCTGCAAGACATCATTAATATACTTTCTGGCACACAGAGTGGCATATTAGAGACCAGCACTGTCAATAGAAATCTAATGGGCCCTGGCTGGTTTGGCTCAGTGGATAGAGCACAGGCCTGAGGACTGAAGGGTCCTGGGTTCAATTCCGGTTGCAGGCTCGATCCCCAGCCCTGGTTGGGGCATATACAGGAGGCAACCAATCAATGTGTCTCTCTCATCATTGATGTTTCTATCTCTCTCTCCCTCTCCTGCTCCCTTCCTCTCTGAAATCAATAAAAATACGTTTTTAAAAAAAGAAATGTAATGGGAGCCACATATGTCACTTACATTTTCATAGTAACCACACTAAAAAAGTAAAAGGAAACAGGTAAGATAAATTATAATAATTATCTTATTTAACCCAATATATCAAAACATTATTCTTTCAACAAGCGCTCAGTAGCCAAAAGTGGCCAGTGGCCACCATGCGGACAGTGCAATTAGAGGCCATAACACCCCAAAGTTCTCCAGTTTGGGCTTGGGTTCTGTTCTGTTCTTAATGACAGATTTACTAAGGTATGAACCCCACTGCCCTGGGCTTCCTGAATCCCAGCCATTGGAAACTAATTACAGAGGTTTCCATGTTCTTCCTAAGCTACTTTGCTCATCGGGTTTTCAAAGCCTGTTTTAGTAGCAGGTCTTTCATTGTTCCCGTGTGCAGAGGCAGACAAAACGTGTACAACTCAACAGTCTTGGTGAGGGGAAACCTTATGAAAGCCTCCCTTGGCCACAAGGAAAGCGGCATTTAAAGAGAAACCTCCCATGAGAAGGATGGTAGGGTGGCATGCTGCCGAGCTACCTCTAGAGAAAGTGACGCAGCGACTGCCGCGTTCATTCGGAAGCAGGCACCAGGCCAAGGCTGTCACGTGACAGCCAAGCAGCTACACCCTCTGCAGTCATCACCAGACCTCTTCACCCATCAACAAAACAAACAAACAAAAACAGCCCCTAGGATCCTGACAGGGCTTCCTCCTGCCTGCCAAGTCCTCTCTCCAGACTCTGCCACAAACATCTTGCCATACATGAGGGCAAAGTGAGGGACCCCCTTTCTTAGAACCCCAAACCAGAGCGAGCAGATAACTGGAAGCAGTAGCAATACCCATGAAAGTAAATAGTGAATTTCTGATTAAAGGTCATATGTTTATTAACTGCCTGTTACTCTTCTGTATTTTATGGTATCACTGTCACTTTAGAAATTTGACATTTCTTGTGACTTTTTTCTCTTCCTAATTAAATACTCACTTATAGACTTAATTTTGTATTCATAAGTTTTCATTCTTTTGCCTAACGTGGGATCCCCAAATTGTAAGTTTCAGGCTCACAAAGCTTACATCTCTCCCAAATCAACAATAACTGCACATACCACCATTCCCACCACATGTACACACATGCATGTGCACACACACACACACACACACACACTTGGGCAAGAAGAACTGTCATGTAACTAAAATCTGTGACTCTAAAATAAATGGTTTACTCAGGTCAAGGATACCCCCTGGGATCCCCCATCCACTCCTTTCACAGGTTCAACAGCCCAGAGGTAGAGTGACTCACTAGGGCTTTGGCAACTATCAGAATTGTCTTCAAATGCAATCCTGACAGAATACACGCTTTGGCTCCCCAGAAAGAAATGCATGGGTCCATATCTGCACACTGAGTGTTTGAATTCCATCCTCTCACTAAAAAAAGGCGAAGCTCTGGAACATTGGCCCATCCCTCACTCATCCCTTAAATTTCCAAAGACATTCTGATGTGTCCACTCACAGATGGCTTATGAGCTCATAGCTGTTTATATGTGAACTTGAAAAGGCCAGTCCACGACTGTGATCCTATTCAGGATAGTCTTATCTGACTTTGTGCCCCAGGAGCCTGAACTCTATGCTGCGTCAGTGCCCTTGACTTCTGCTTCGAGTTGGGTCCAGGCTATGGAGGTCCCTGGTGGGGGACCTGAGAGTGGGGGTGTATAGTCCCTATGTGGTGTCTCTGTCTGAGACTCTTCTTGTCACAAGAACAACAGTAACAAAGCCATCTTATTTCTGCTTGTTACAAGCTCGGCACTGTGTACTGCTGTCCAGCGTCCCAGTAGAAATTTGTGTTCGCTAGGGTTTTACATAATTTTCTTCCGCTTATTGGCTTGTTTGCAGTCAGCCCACTTCAACTTACCATGAGCTCTTCTCTTGCCATATGATGGCTTTTATAGGAACTGGGTATGCTCCCCGTCTTCTGATGTTCAGTGTCCATGGGGACAGTGTTGAGACTGGTGAAGAAGCCAAGTGTAAAGGTTATGAGGGCCCCAAGTCTCACAGTCACACGGACCATGCTAGGACCAGAGTGGCCAGCCCTCGTGCTAGACTTGCCTATCAGTCAGGGTCTAGGCAGGAAACAGATGGAACATTCACTGAATTATTTGAAAAGAATTTAAAAAAGAGGATATTTTACAAAGGTGTGGTAAGGATTTATATAAACCTACAAGCGACATGCAGTGTCCCTAAAGAAGCGAGGGGTGGAGTAGATGCTGGGTGTGAAGTGGGTAGCCCAAAAGAGAGGCTACCTGATAGGAGCTGTGGCCTTTAATAGGGGGACAGACCACCAACAGTGACCTGGAGGGGAAAGACATGCCCTCCCACTCTCAGATCTCCTACCAGGGCCCCCTCTAGGCTAGGCCCAACTCAAAGCAGAGGTCAAGGGCACTGACGCAGCATCAAGGTCAGGCTCCTGGAGCACAGCAGAGTGGAGCTGAAGGAACATATGGGAGATATTCAGCATATCCTTCAGATGAGAGAGAAAATGTTTTCATTACAAAGAGTGTTAATTATAGCTAATTAAAAGCTATAATAGTTCCTTCGTAAGACCTAAAAGTGACAGTGTAGAGGTAAAAGAGGGTTTTTAAACCAACATAAGTGCATAAGACAGCAAATTAAAAAACAAAAGGTCAGCCTGACTGCACTTAACCAAGGCTACTTTCTACTGGCCGTGCTCCCCAAGGTCACGCGGGCTTTCTCGGCTTGGTTTCCACTTCACTGTGACTGCACCGTGAGACATGCATGCTGGTGGACAGAAGCTCAGCAGGTGACAGCTCTCACTCTGTTGTCACTAGTGGAAAATTGTAGTGATATGTGGAACCACCTGGTGCAGGTTGGTCTATGACTCGAGAATATTGGGGCTTTTTAGGATAAGGTTGAATCTGCTCAATAAAACTGTCCATGATTTTTTAATAATTATTCTTACCTGTTACAAATCAAACTCCAAGGCAATGAATCGCCACCTTTCCTTAAGTCCCATCCAGCAATGAAATACATACCTTCTAGCCCAGCTATTTTCACGACATAACTGGATTTTCATACCTGAGTGGGGACTTCATAAGAACGAAGCTGAGCAGACAGCATCCTGGGATAAGACACTGCCTGGCAAGGAGGAGGCCAGCTCCTACTGTGTGGGCCTCCTCAGATGGCAGAAGCTCAGGCGAGCTTCTGCTCTGGAACTAGTGCCGGACAGATGGGAGGCCGGGACCCCACTCAATTCCTTGCATTCGGTTATGGAGAAACAAGGGAGCCATGATTCCAAGAGACAGTGGTTTTAAGCACACAATAGTAAGATCTGGCAATGAACTACACCACCCAGAGAAATAAAATCTCAGTGAAGATCAAGGGGAGGGGGAAATAAAAAGCATGGACTGCTGACTGGTGTGGCTCGGTGATTATTGACCTATGAACCAGGAGGTCACGGTTCTATTCCCGGTCAGGGCACATGCCTGGGTACAGGCTCGATCCCCGGTGTGGGGCGTGCAGGAGGCAGCCAATCTATGATTCTCTCTCATCATTGATGTTTCTATCTCTCTCTCCCTCTCCCTTTCTCTCTGAAATCAATTTTTTAAAAAAGCTAAAAGGAAAAAAAAAAGCAGGGACTGCCAAGAAGCACCCCCCTCCGCCTCCCCGTACCCCGGTGTTTCTTTTCCCCAGTGAAGGGAATTATAGGGCTTCTAACCCCACACGTCCTGACACTGCTGTTTACTTAGAGCATAACCTTGTCATCTGGGTTTCTTTGTTTTGGTTTTCTCGGTTTGTTTGTTTTTTGTAGTTGCACTAAAGAACTCCCGGAGATCTTCCTACTTCATTCCACAGGATGGCTTCCCTTCAAGGGGCTGATTCTAAGAAAACTTCATTTCTTCCAGTAACAGAATAGTAAAACCAGCGAGGAATCCACCCACATCTTTCCCCAAAGACAAACCACCGCAATTGATAGATATCACTATCACAGAGAACGGTGTGCCTGCCCACTTACTAATAAAAATACACGCAGCGGGTTGAGTGACAGCTAAACGGGGTTCACATGGGACAAAACTGGGACCTATTCGGTGTTATCCGCATTCTGTACTGGGCCCTACTGTGTTATCTGCATTCTGTACTGGGAAGGTGCTGCATTTATAGGGTCTACATTCCCACCTGGACTTGAAAATCCATCTCCCAGAAATGCCGAGAGAGGAACATCAAAAATATAGCAGAACTAGCCCTAACAAGCATTTTACTTTCTGGAACATTCTTCCCCGAAGAGCATTGCCTGACGTGGCCTTCCGATATTGTTCGGCCTGGGACTGAGTGCCTTCCCTTCCTGTTTATTAATCACAGGTTTGGGGCTGGTTTTTGAATTAACTTCATTTAGAGCATGAAATCATCCACTTGGCACCGCAGACTTCACATCTCATCCCACAGCTGAGAGACGAAAGGTCACCGAGGCAAAGGGACCTGCTGCAGGACCAGACAGCCCCCGAGTCCAGCCCAGAGCGAAGGTCTCTGGACACGGAGTCGGGGCTTTTTCTGATCTGGCGCTTCTGGGTCCCCAGCCAAACACGGCCACTCAGACAGAAGCTGTCACCGGGCAGCACTGCCAGGAGCCAGGAGCCAGGAGCCGGGCAGCCTATGGTGAAAGCTGAACTTGGAAAAGGGCTGGGGACTCTGAGGTCTGGTGTCCTCGCCACTCATGTTACCAAACGATCCCCGAGCCACAGCTGGCTGTGCCCAACTCCTGACGCGATGCCTCCTCCAACCTCCAGCCCGAAGAGGCAGCTCCACACACGAGTGTAAAACACTCCTTCCGTCTCTCTTGGGATTACACACCCACCAGAGCGGGTCGATGTGGCTTATTTGGGTGCAGCCTGCACAGAAGTCGATAGCAGATTATTCCATGTAAACTATTCGCAGATTCAGAAAACTACAAGAAAGCCTTGACAATTCTCCACTCACTGTAATAAGAAGAAAGAAAATTGACCCCACATTATGATCTTATAGAAAATAATTATAATTAAAAAGAAACCTTCAGATTTCCTTCTCTCCTCCTCCTCTCCCTCCTCTGTTCCCCTGTTAATGCCATGAAGGCAGAAGTTACTCCAATGTTGACCTTGAGTGTTCTTAAAGAAAGAAGGAAAAGGAAAGAAAGGTGAGAGCTGTGGTTGGGTGGCTCCGCTGGTTGGAGCGTCTTCCCCTACACCAAAAGGATTCTTGGTCAGGGCACATCCCTACGTACAGGGTCCATCCCTGGTTGGGGTGTGAACAGGAGGCAACTGATCTATGTTTCTCTCTCACATTCATCTCTCTCTCTCTCTCTCTCTCTCTCTCTCTCTCCCCCTCCCTCCCTCCTCCCCTTCCTCTCTCAAATCAATAAACATATCCTAGGGTGAGGATGAAAATTTTTTAAAAGGTAAGAAAAGAAAAACAATATTGTATTAACCATAAGTTAATACTCTGAATGTTACTTATGGTTAATATAATATTGTTCTTAATAAACTCGGTAACTTTCCTGGAAGCACAGACTTTCCTATTTGGTGCAGGGGGAAAGGCAAAAGGATTTCTTAGATAGGCTGAGGGCCAAGGGAGTTGGAAGAGAGAGCCAAGAACGAAAATTCCAGTCATTTAAGTTGCTCTGTGCGGGGAGCATTGCCCTTTCCTCCTAATTAGCTGGCCAAACACACTCATTTTCCCAAACACACCTACAATTAGTATCCAGCCCTCTTCCTTCAATTCTTTCCAAGTCAAATCAGTTGCTAGGAAAGGACAAGCCTGGGAATTTGGGAATCTTCTGCTCTTTTCCCACTATGAACACATTTAGTAAAAGAAAACGAAAACCAAATTACATTCCTTAAAAGTTTGTATTTCCTCACAGTGCCTCCTCCCTGATAAGCGATGCAGGCTAATCCTGCAGCTGACCTGCTCTCACGCAGCCCAGAGGGTGAAGCCACGCTCCTCCTGACCTCAGCCTTCACCGTGACCTTTCCTGTCCACGAGAAACACGCAGTAACAGTCAATGCTTAGAGTTTGAAGCTTAAAATTGAAGTGCAGACATCTGAAAGAAAACATTTCTCTGAACAATAGGTTTTAATTGTCAACCGAGTTATTATACTTCTGAATCCTTTATTTTTTTAAAAAATATATATTTTTATAGTTTTTTATTAATTTTTTACAGAGAGGAAGGGAGAGGGATAGAGTTAGAAACACCAATCAGTTGCCTCCTGCACACCCCCTACTGGGGATGTGCCCGCAACCAAGGTACATGCCCTTGACCGGAATCGAGCCTGGGACCCTTCAGTCCACAGGCTGACGCTCTATCCACTGAGCCAAACCAGTCAGGGCCTTCTGAATCCTTTCATGTGCATACCAAGAATAAGAAAACATTAACAGAAAAATAATGTGGAAAAAAACATAAAGTGATCATGTTATAGAGAGTCCTTGAAATTAGCCCTAAGAGGTAGGTACGCAGGTTGGAGCAATCAAATTCTACTACCCACGCGGACAGTGTGACTCAGGGTTTGAGCACTGACTCATGAACCAAGAGGTCTCAGGTTCAATTCCTGGTCAGGGCTTGATGCCAGTAGGGGGCGGGCAGGAGACAGCCGATGGCTCTCATCAATGTTTCTATCTCTCTCCCCCTCTCCCTTCCTCTCTCTAAAATCAATAAAAACATATTTTAAAAAAAAATTCTGCTACGCTATCATATGGAGCCAGGTCATAGAGGCTCTATCTGTCCCTACTTTTTCCTCTATTTACCACCAAAAACACCCCCGGTGTTTTCACAAAAGGGCAGTGTGAGGACACAGCAGAAAATCCCTCTGGTGCTATCAGATGTGCATTTTCCACTCACCCCAAGGGTCACTATTTCTGCCTGAGGGTCACTATCTTCTGGAGTCCTCCAGGCCAAGGGGGTGCTATCCAACCAGAAGAGAAGGTAACACAGAACCTTTCATCATCACCTGCCATGTCTTTCCAAGGAAGGACAGTTTGATCCTTGTCTTTGAGGGCCAGTGTGAGAACTGTTTCTCCAACTCTGGCTGTCATTCTTCAGCTACAGTAACTAAGTAAGCTAGGTAGATATATGCAAGTTCTAATGTTTTATTTTGTTTTCCCCAGACAGGACCTAAATTAGTAGAAAGGGGGTGGGGGAACTCCCCACAGACCACAAAAGAAAAAAGAAATCATGTCAAGGTAACTATGTTCTGATTTTCTTATGTGGGGACCAGTACCTCCTGAACTTGTAAAGGATGTTTTCTTAAAGATCATCCCTTCTCTTCTGATTAATGGACTTTATCGTGGACATACATGCTAACTGTTAAGATCATGTAAACTTTCCAAGTTAGAACCCTCCTGTTTAAATGCTGTTAATGATATGAGCCTCTTAGGAGAAAGTGAGTTGCTTAAAACGCCAAGAACAAATAATCCTCTACCTGAGTGGTTTTTATGCAGGTCTTCAACACCAAGGTCATTACGCACTAGCTGTCTTGGCTGATGCCAATGAGGTATAAGTTTCTCCTGTAATTGCTTGCACTGCTTGGAATTGTTCAGCCACAGGAGCAGCGGGAAAATACAGGAGGAATGATGAGTTCCACGAATGGAAACTACCAAGAGAACACCGAGCTGTGGTGACAGTCATAGTCACCATGAAGCCAAGTATACACTGGTGCCAAATTTCTGCTCAGATCATGTCTAAGCCTATGTCAGCTGATGCCAATGCATCACAGTAACTCATTCATTCAGCAACTAATGTCCACTGAGACCCCAGTATGACCTGGGGCTGAGGACATTACAGCAAATGAGAGGCCTCATGTGTGAATGATTCGCCAGTGGGGAAATTCTTGCCACCGATGTTTGTTAAGAGCAAGCAAACTGCTTTGATTTATCTACTGATATAAGAAGATTCTGAGAATTTTACAGCTGGAATGGCTGTTTGCTGCCCTAAGAAATGTACGAAAACAACAAAATTGATTCTGCACAGCAAAGGAAACCATCAACAAAATGAAAAGGCAAACTAGTGAATGGGAGAAAATATTTGCAAAACATATATCTCATAAGGAGTTCATATCAAAATATATACAGGGGTGGGCAAAAGTAGCTTCATAGCTGTGTGTATTATTATTAATTATTGTATTATTTTCCATATAAACAAAAAACTAATACAACTCAACAGAAAAAACAAAACAAAGCAAAAAAATAATTCAATTATTTATGGGCAGAGGATCTAGGTACATGAAAAAATGCTCAACATCACTGATCATCAGGAAAATGCAAATCAAAACCTCAGTGGGGTATCACCGCACACCTGTTAGAATGGCTATCGTCAAAATGACAAGAACCAGTGTGGGGGAGGATGTGCAGAAAAAGGAACCCTGTGCACTGCTGGGGAAATGTAAATTGGTGCAGCCACTATGGAAAACAGTAATGAGGTGTCTCAAGTTAAAAATAGCACTACCATCTGACCCAGCAATTCCACTTCTGGGTAATTATCCAAAGAAAAGAAAACACTAATTTGAAAAGGTATATGTACCCCTATGTTCACTGCAGCATTGTTTTTAATAGCCGAGGTATGGAAACAAACGAAGTCCCCACTGATGGATGAGTGGATAAAGAAGACGTGGTGTGGTATGGAATATTATCCAGCCATAAAAGAATGAAACCTTGCCACTTGTGACAACATGGATGGACCTAGGGGGCATTATGCTAAGTGAAATAAGTCAGGCAGACAAAGACAAACACCATAGCATCTCCCTTATATGTGGAATTTAAAAACAACAACAAAACAAAACAATAAACCAAGCTCATAGATACAGAGAACAGATTAGTGGTTGCCAGAGGTGGGGTGGTGGGAGGTGGGCAAAATGGGTGAAAGTGGTCAAAAGGTACACACTTCCAATTATAAAGTAACTAAGTCATGGGGTGTAATCTACAGCATGATGACTAGAGTTAACAATACTGCATTGCATATTTGAAAGTTACTAAGAGTAGGTCTTAAAAGTCCTCAATACAAGAAAAAAAGCTGTACCTGTGAATGGTGACAGGCATTAAATAGACGTATTGATAATTTTCCAATATATATAAATATTAGATGTTTTTACTCCTGAGATGAATATAATGTTATCTGTCAATTATACACCAATTTTTAAAAAGTTAAAAAGAAACCACCACCAACAAAATTCAAATCATGTAGAGAGAGCATTGAACTAGATCAATCAACTAGGATTCCTCAACCTCAGGACCTTTGACAATTTCTGCCTGATATTGCTTTGTTGTGGGATGTCTGTGCATTGTAGGATGTTAAGCTACATCTCTGGCCTCGGTCGACTAGATGGCAGCAGTACCTCAGTTGTGACAACCAAAAATGTCTTCAGACACTGTCTCATGAGCCCTGGGGGATAAAAGTGCCTCCTGTTGAGTACGGCTGACATAGGTAACCACTAATATCTCTTGAAACTAGGTTTTATGATATTTTAAAAGGCAAGAAGCTGGAGAGAGGGAGCAGAAGTATGCACATAGTGTCCCTCTGAATCAAATTTCCAAATTACCAACAGATGACCCCAAAGAGTTAAGTCATTTTCTGCTCGTCCCACCCCCTTCCCTCATACCCACACACTCTTTCCCCCTCTATTTTATGATAAGAAGCGCAATATGGAAACGCCTTTATTATGACCTGCTGTGTATTCTAAAAAGAAATCACACGTGGGTCCATTTTGTAAGAGCATTTTCCTTCTCCTCAAGCTATTGGTAATGAGGACAGAATGGAGCCTTCTCCCCTGATTCAGGCGAGATGATTAATTACCTCTGAGGATCAGCAGTGCGGCAGCCGTGGCTGCCAGGTATCCCTGGGACCCGTAATTAACCCAGAAGGCCTTCCAGAGGGAATCAGACTAGAAGCCAAAGGAATATAATTAAATCCCTTGCCCAGCTCCTAGATTCTTAACCATAGCTGTTCTTCGCCTTAAAACACCAGTTCTCATCCCATCTTTGTGGACTGTAAATCGGTGCAGCCACTATGGAAAACAGTAATGAGGTGTCTCAAAAAATTAGAAATAGCACTACCACGTGACCCAGAAATTCCACTTCTGGGCAGTTATCCAAAGAAAAGAAAAACACTGATGTGAAAAGGTATAAGCACCCCCATGTTCATTGCAGCATCATTTTCCTATGGCAAAGGCATGGGAACAACCTGAGTGCCCATTGGTGGATGGGTGGGTAAAGAAGACATGGTATGGGATGGAATATTATTCAGCCATAAAAAGAATAAAGTCTTGCCATGTGTGACAACATGGATGGACCTAGAGGGCATTTCATCAGTAAAAGGTCTTCCAAATAACCTAGCTTCATATTCCTCATTACCGATGTAATGTTACATTCAAGAAGAAAAGCAAAGTGCAGAAGAGTGTGTGGGCTGCTCTCATTTGCATAAAGAACAAGATACCTATGTGCATGCATGCAGGAAAAATGTCTTGAAGGAAACAAAAGGAACAGTTCAGATTGGCTACCTCTGAGGCGTAAAAGTGGGGTCACAGGAAGCTCATTTCATTGAATAGTTCTTCCAGTTTTTCATGCTGTTTGAACTTTTGTTTATGGGCATATATCTATATATATAAAAGCCTGGGGAGGAAAAATGGCGGCGGTATAAACGGACGTGTCCTGTGCCTTGCCCTGGAGCAGATAAGGGTGAGCAGCTGAAACGGGTAACATGCAGCCCGAATAGGCAGAGGATTTTCAGCTGAGAGACTGTCTGCAGCTAGGAAAGACCGAGAACCCCCAGGAAAAAAAGGACGGTTGGAGACTGCGGCTGAAGCCTCTCGTGGTGCGCCAGCTAAGCAGTGGAGACTGCGCCATCTTGGGTGGTTGTTGCCGGCATCCAGAGACCAGCTACCTACCTGGAAACAAGGGATCTCAAGCAGCGTCACTGCCTGAACTCAGACGAGCACTGCTTCTTCTCACGGAAAGGTTGGACATCCCCTAAAGGTGTGGTTTGAAGTTCGGGTTGGAGGGAGGACCGAGCTCGCGCGCGCGGGGCGGAATCTGTGCCCCACAGAGTCTGCAGCCGTTGGGACCAGCGTGACCCGCGAGTGGGGAAGGGGCACCACAGGGCTGCTGGCAGAAGGGAATGCGAAAAATGAGCCCATAGCTGGACTGGATGTAAGGGAGCAGCCTTGGACTTTGCCAATCTGCTGGCTGCTTGGTGCCAGGGGCGAGTGAGCGCGCGGAGATTGCGCGCGGAGACTGTGCGCAGACCTGGAAGGTGGAGGCTTGCGAATTCCCACAACTATCAGGCTCTTGTTACAGTTCCCCTTAGATCCGTGCATTTGATTATTAAACCCAGTGCATGGGATTCCCCAGTTGGGGTCATTCACAGAGCCTGTAGGGGAAAGTTCTTTTTGGGGAGCCTGGGAAACAGCGGGCAGTGGCAAGGAACCAGCTCTGGGCAGTGGTCTTTCCTGAATCAGTTCCCAATACCATAGAGGGAAAAAAAAAACAACAAAAAAAACCCCTACTGATAGAGAGGACTTATAGCCTCGGAGGTCAATCCAGACACACTGCCACCCAGAGGCAGAGCCACGAACTGTCTCTTCTGCGATCACAAATAAAGGCAGTCTGGTAAACAAATACAAGCTGCCTTAAAATCAGGTCTGTGGTTTACTGCACGGAGGGACAGTGTATCGCAGGGAAGTTCAACACTCCCCTGAATGCCTGGCAGGACTGAGGTGTGCCAAAAAGAAGAGTGGAAGATCTGAAGCACCTTCACTTCCGAATATTTTTATATATATATATTTTTTTTTTTTAAATTCTTTTTTCACCATTTCATTAAGAACCTATTTTATTTTATTTTATTTTATTTTTTATTTTTTTCATCACTTGATTTTACCTTTTTAATTACTACATTTTTTTAACCAGTATTATTGCTATCCTTTTACCATTTTTTCAAGTGTCATTTTATTTTTTATTATTTTTTTAATTTTTCTTTATTTTATTTTGGGATTAGTGTTATACACACTATTTTCATCATTCCTTTAGCATCATTTCTCTCTAGCTCACATTTACCCTTAAGCCAAAACTCTCTTCCTCACTTTTCCCCTTTTGTTGTCCTGTTTCTCTTACCCTATTCCTGCTTTGGATTTTTACCTATTCCTTCTTTCTAACCACTGTCTAAATTTCACCCTACTTATATATCTAATTTCCAATCCCTCGCTCTCCCCATACAAATAGCCTCTTCCCCACCTCTATTTCATTCTCTTACTTTTTTTTTTTTTTTGTATTTTTGTTTTTTTTTCTTCTCTCCCTTTTCCCAATCTCATTTCGGCACTCCTTTTTGTTTTTTATTTTTCTCTTTAATCTTTTTCTCTTTTTTCTTCTATATCCCCTAATTCTCTTCGCTCGGGGGGTCACCTTTATTTGGGGTTATTAATATCGTGAATGCATTTAGTTTGTTGCCTTGTACGTTGTGCCTTGTTGTGTTGTATTTTGTGCCTTTGAATCAGCGCAGCAGAGAGAGAACTACATAACCAAACACCTTGAGAAGAGAAATCATGGTGAAACAAAGAACCAACCCAAATATGAGAGAAAAACAGGCATCATCAGAAAAGGAAGTAAATGAAATGGAGGCAATGGAGGCAAGCAACCTGTCAGAGAAAGAATTCAGAGTAATGGTCATAAGGTGGATGAAAAAAATGGAAGACCAATTCAACAATATGTGTAGGAACCAAGAGGAAATGAAGAAGAACCAAGAGGAAATGAAGAGAAACCAAGAAGAAATGAAAAACGACATCACTGCCATAAAGAACTCAATAGAAAGCATCAACAGTAGACTAGAAGAAGCAGAGGACCGCATCAGCGAGCTAGAAGACAAGGTAGAAAAAAATACCCAAACAGAACAGCTTCTAGAAAAAAAAATTAAAAAGCAGGAGGAGAGCCTAAGAGAACTCTGGGACAATGCTAAACGAAACAACATCCGAATAATAGGGGTGCCAGAAGGAGAGGAAACTGAGCAAGGAATAGAAAACCTGTTTGAAAAAATAGTAACAGAAAATTTCCCGGATATAGGGAGGAAAAAACTCACACAAATCCAAGAAGCTCACAGAGTCCCAAACAAAATGAACCCGAAAAGACCGACACCAAGGCACATAATAATTAAATTGGCAAACACCAACGACAAAGCAAGAATCTTAAAAGCAGCCAGAGAGAGACAGAAAGTTACCTACAAAGGATCCCCCATCAGACTAGCGACCGATTTCTCAACAGAAACACATCAGGCAAGAAGGGAATGGAATGAAATATACAAAGTCATGCAAAGGAAGGGTCTGAATCCAAGAATACTATACCCAGCGAGGCTATCAATCAAAATTGAGGGTCAAATCAGGAGCTTCACAGACAAAAACGGTCTACGGGAGTTTATTACAACCAAACCAGCAATGCAAGAAATGCTACAGGGTCTGCTGTAAATAGAAAAAACAGGAAACAAAGAAGGAACGCAGCGGTAAAGAACAAAAATGGCGACTAACAAGTTTCTATCAATAATAACTTTAAATGTAAATGGATTAAATTCCCCAGTCAAAAGGCATAGGGTAAATGAGTGGATAAGAAAACATGACCCATATATCTGCTGTCTACAGGAAACCCACCTCACAAAAAAAGACGCACACAGACTGATGGTGAAGGGATGGAAAAAGGTTTTTCAGGCCAATGGAAGTGAAAAAAAAGCCGGGGTAGCAATACTTATATCTGACAAATTAGATCTCAAAGTGAAGGACATAAAAAGAGATCAAGAAGGCCACTTCATAATACTAAAGGGAGCAGTCCAACAAGAAGAAATAACTCTGGTAAATATATATGCACCCAATATAGGAGCACCCAAATACGTAAGAAATCTTCTGGAGAAGATCAAGGGAGAGATTGACAGCAATACAATCATAGTAGGGGATCTTAACACCCCATTATCTCCACTGGACAAATCCTCTAAACAGAAACTCAGCAAAGAAACATCAATCCTAAATGACTCACTAGATCAGATGGAATTAATTGACATCTTCAGAACATTTCACCCCAAAGTCACAGAATATACATTCTCCTCGGGTGCACATTTGTCATCTTCAAAGATAGACCATATATTGGGTCACAGACAAAGTCTCTTCAAATTCAAGAAAATTGAAATCATATCAAGTATCTTCTCAGATCACAAAGGCATAAAACTGGAAATCAACTACAACAAAAACAATCCAAAAAAATCAAACACATGGAGACTAAATAGCATGCTATTAAACAACGACTGGGTCACCAGTGAGATCAAAGAAGAAATAAAAAACATCATGGCAACAAATGACAATGAAAACACAACAATCCAAAACCTATGGGACACAGCAAAAGCAGTCTTGAGAGGGAAGTTCATAGCTCTACAAGCCTACTGCAAGAAACAAGAAACAATGAGAATAAATGACCTAACTCTACAACTCGAAGAATTAGAAAGAGAGCAACAAAAAAAGCCCACTGTAAGCAGAAGGAAGGAAATAACAAAGATCAGAGCGGAGATAAACGACATAGAGACCAAAAAAACAATACAAAAGATCAACAAAACCAAGAGCTGGTTCTTTGAAAGGATAAACAAGATTGATACACCTCTAGCCAGGCTCACCAAGAAACAAAGAGAGAGGACCCAAATAAACAAAATCAGAAATGAAAGAGGAGAAATAACAACAGACCCCATAGAAATACAAAGGATTGTTAGAAAATACTATGAACAACTCTACTCCAACACACTAGACAACCTGGAGGAAATGGACATATTCCTAGATAAATACAACCTTCCAAAACTTAACCAGGAAGAATCTAAAAATCTCAATAGGCCAATAACTATGGAGGAAATCGAAGCAGTAATCAAAAAGCTTCCAGCAAACAAAAGCCCGGGGCCAGATGGCTTCACAGGGGAGTTTTACCAAACATTCAAGGAAGACCTAAAACCTATCCTTCTCAGACTATGTCAAAAGATCCAAGAGGAAGGAGCACTTCCCAGCTCATTCTATGAAGCCAACATCACCCTAATCCCAAAACCAGATAAAGACAATACAATGAAAGAGAATTACAGGCCAATATCCCTCATGAACATAGATGCCAAAATCCTCAACAAAATCCTAGCAAATCGGATCCAGCAGTACATCAAAAAGATCATACACCATGACCAAGTAGGATTTATCCCAGGGATGCAAGGATGGTACAATATCCGCAAATCAATAAATGTGATACATCACATAAACAAATTGAGAGAGAAAAACCACATAGTCATATCAATTGATGCGGAAAAAGCATTTGACAAAATCCAACACCCTTTCTTGATAAAAACTCTCAGCAAGATAGGAATTGAGGGATCATACCTCAACATAATAAAAGCCATATATGACAAACCCACAGCCAACATCATAATCAATGGGCAAAAACTAAAACCATTCCCCCTAAAAACAGGAACAAGACAGGGATGCCCCCTCTCACCACTCCTGTTCAACATAGTACTGGAAGTACTAGCCATTGCGATCAGACACGAAGAAGAAATAAAAGGCATCCAGATTGGAAAAGAAGAAGTAAAACTGTCCTTATTTGCAGATGACATGATACTGTACATACAGAACCCTAAAGACTCCATCAAAAAATTATTAGACTTAATAAATGAATTCGGCAATGTAGCAGGATACAAAATTAATGCTAAGAAATCCATGGCATTTCTTTACACCAATAGTGAACTTACAGAAAGTGAAACTACAGAAGCAATCCCATTTACCATTGCACCAAAAAAATTAAAATACCTAGGAATAAACTTAACTAAGGAGGTAAAAGACTTATATGCTGAAAACTACAGGACACTGAAAAAAGAGATAGAGGAAGACATAAACAGATGGAAGAATATACCTTGTTCATGGATTGGTAGAATCAACATCATCAAAATGTCCATACTACCCAAAGCAATTTATAGATTCAATGCAATCCCCATTAAATTACCAACAGCATATTTCACAGATCTAGAACGAACGTTCCAAAAATTCATCTGGAATAAAAAAAGACCCCGAATAGCTGCAACAATCCTCAGAAAGAACAAAGTAGGTGGGATCTCAATACCAGATATCAAACTGTATTACAAAGCCACTGTTCTTAAAACAGCTTGGTACTGGCACAAGAACAGACATGTAGATCAATGGAATAGAATAGAGACCCCAGAAATCAACCCAAACCACTATGCCCAATTAATATTCGACAAAGGAGGCAAGAACATACAATGGAGTCAAGACAGTCTTTTCAATAAATGGTGTTGGGAAAATTGGACAGATTCATGCAAAAGGATGAAACTAGATCACCAACTCACACCATACACAAAAATAAACTCAAAATGGATAAAAGACTTAAACGTAAGATGGGAAACCATAAAAATACTAGAGGAATCCACAGGCAGCGAAATCGCAAACATATGCCGAAGAAATTTCTTCTCTGATAATGCTCCTAGGGCAATGGAAACTAAAGAGAAAATAAACAAATGGGACTACATCAAAATAAAAAGCTTTTGCACAGCAAAGGAAACCATCAACAAAACAACAAGAAGACCCACTACATGGGAGAACATATTTGCCAATGATACCACTGATAAGGGTTTAATTTCCAACATTTACAGGGATCTCATGAAACTTAACAAAAGGAAGATAAACAATCCAATAAAAAAATGGGCAACGGACCTAGATAGACACTTTTCGAAAGAGGACATACAGAAGGCCGAAAGACATATGAAAACCTGCTCAAAGTCACTAATTATACGAGAGATGCAAATCAAAACAACAATGCGTTATCATCTCACACCTGTCAGAATGGCTATCATCAACAAATCAACAAACAACAAGTGTTGGAGAGGATGTGGAGAAAAAGGAACCCTTCTGCACTGCTGGTGGGAATGCAGACTGGTGCAGCCACTGTGGAGAACAGTATGGAGCTACCTCAGAAGACTAAAAATGGAACTCCCATTTGACCCAGTGATCCCACTACTAGGAATATATCCCAAGAAACCAGAAACGCCAATCAGAAAGGATATATGCACCCCTATGTTCATAGCAGCACAATTCACCATAGCTAAGATTTGGAAACAGCCTAAGTGCCCATCAGCAGATGAGTGGATTAGAAAACTGTGGTACATATACACAATGGAATACTATGCTGCGGTAAAAAAAAAGGAACTCTTGCCTTTTGCAACAGCATGGATGGAACTGGAGAGCATTATGCTAAGTGAAATAAGCCAGTCAGAGAAAGATAAATACCACATGATCTCACTCATTTGTGGATTATAGAGAACAACATAGACTGATGAAAAGGGACAGACTCAAAGACTGAGAAACAGCAATCAGGCTATCAATCCCCAGAAGGAAAGTAGGGGAGGGCGGGGGTAAGGGGAAGAGATCAACCGAAGGACTTGTATACATGTATATAAGCCATACCAATGGACATGGACAACAGGGGGATGGGAGCATGAGTGTGTGTGGGGGGGAGGTTGGGGGTTAAAGGGGGGGATGAGGACACATTTGTAATACCTTAACTAATAAAAAAAAAAAAAATAAAAAAAAAAAAAAAATAAAAGCCTAAGCAACTGAATGACCATTCTACCGTTGACCAGTAACTATTATGCGCACTGGCCACCAGGGGGCAGATGCTCAACACACAGGCATGGAAACATGGAACAGAATGATGAATCTAAGGGAAAGGGGGAGAGGGGAGGGCAGGAAGAGATTAACCAAAGATCTTATATGCATACTAGAGGTCCCTCAGCCTGGCCTATGGGGATCAGTCCAAAACAGGCAGTTCGACATCCCTCTCGCAATCTGGGACCGCTGGCTCCTAAGCACTTACTTGCCTGCCTGCCTGATCACCCCTAACTGCCTCTGCCTGCCTGTCTAATCGCCTCTAACCACTCTGCCTGCCTGCCTGATTGCCCTTAACCACTCTGCATGACTGCCTGATCGCCCCTAACCACTAGCCTGCCTGCCTGATCACCCCTAACTGCTTGCCTGCCTGCCTGATCACACCTAACCACCTCTGCCTCGGCCCCCGCCACTGTGGCTTCGTCCGGAAGGTCGTCTGGAAGGATATCCGGAAGGTCCTTCAGCTGTCCAGTCTAATTAGCATATTATGTTTTTATTATTATAGATGACCAACCATCACATGGCAAACTTGGTGAGAATGGTCTAGGATATAATAAAAAGTAGGGAAGATAATGTGAAGCCAGTGTATTCCATGCTCCCCCTCAAAAAGGCCATTGTTTTAAATGACAGAATTTATGTTGGCTATAGTTTTACAGAGTTTGAAAAATAAAGATTTTTTGGCATAAAAAGCATAACAAATATAGCATACAGACTATGCCTGCGATACTATACTGGGCAGTTTACATATATGATCTCAGTTGAACCTTACACAACTTTGAGAAACAGAATCCTTAGTCTCAGGTGAACTGCAGGACCTCGCCCAAGGTCACACAGTTGGTCAAATGTCCACAGTGAGGCTCGAGCTTGATGCCAAATCCTGTCTTTCTACCTCACCGCACGTCTTCACAGAGCTAGGCGTAAGCACCCTGCGAAGGCCATAGACCTCACCCTCCGTGTGAGAGATTAGTGGCCTTTTCCTGGCTGGTGTCAGGCACGCAATGTAATCCTAGGGATTGCAGCTCTCAGGGCGTACGTCCTTGTCAAAGTCTGTGTGTGGCCGGGCAGACCACAGGGAATAGAAATGCTGGCATTTGTGTTTGTCACACGCCCATCTCCAGCTGGTCGATCCCAGCAGCTTAGTGTCGCTGCTGTGGCTGGAGTCTGGGACTCCCCATGTTAGCATTCTGGTGGCCTCCATGAACAACCTCATGTTCCAACAACTAAACATTTTCAGAACCTCCAATCTTTGATCAAACATACCTGCTTCTTCTTCCATTTCTTCAGAATAATTCTCTATGATTAATTTTATCAACTAAGCCACAAAGAAGTATCTGTGAAAAGTCAACACAAAAAGTCCAATGAACTTTTCTCAAGTAATAAATTTTCACAGGACTTTTAGGAGACCAAAGGCCACTCTGGCCAATGAGCAAGGGCAAAGCATTATCTTTAGGAAAGAACGACTCCTGGTAGCCTTTGAACCACAAAACCTCCTCATCCGGAAAGCCCTTTATGGACCCCTTCCCCCAGGTTCTTATGGAGGTAGGAAGACCCGGGGAAATGCATGTGAATCAGAGACAGGAACCATGAAAACTTCAACCTTAAAGAAATAAAACAACCGAATCTACTTCCCACATAACGTGAACCATCAAACTTCCCTTCCCATCCCTGTCAATTTGCCAGCCACTTGTCCTCAATCTTCACAACTCCAACTGTGCAAGTAAACAAACCAGGACAGCCAGTGGTGGGTGTGAATGCAAACCTCTGCCAGCAGCGGCTGAAAACCAACAGAACGTGCGAGACCCCGGTCCCTGCTCTGCTCCTCAAGGGTCTGGAGCCAGGGTCAGCCCACCTGAGGAATCTGGCTCACACCCCAAGGCAGTTGCTCTGCCCAAGGCTGCTCTGGGCATCCACTGGAAATTGTGCAAAGCTGAGATAAGGAGGATTGCCACACTTTATTAATAGGCCAAGTGGCTTTTCAGAGTCTGGCTGAATGGCAATGGGATTAACTGTGTTCTCTCCCAAGCACGGTACTGCCTGCTCTCTCTCAGGACAGCTTCCTTAGTTAGCAGTAACTCCCTCACAGGTGACCTTCACCTCTCGGACGGACGCTGCAGCCATACAAGGCCACCTCCTGCGCCTGGGGAATTCACATACTTTCACAGTTCCCGGGACAATGGTTTGTGGACTCCGCTGGGCCAGCAGGGCCCCACTGAGCACTTACATCTATGGAGATGCCTGTGAGTCTCCCTGCTTTAGGCAGACAGATCAGTTTGGAGGGAGCCCCTCGGTGAATGGCCAAACGGCCCTTGAGGATAACGAAATGCCCTTAGAACTAATTTTGAAGGCGTATAGTCAGATTTCAATGCCCAGTTGTGTGTTTTTCTGATAAAATGCTAGAGATCTAAACTTATGAATCCATTAGCCTTCATTCAAAAATAAAAACAGTCATCGTTTACTCAGGGTAATCACAATTGACACACACATTTGAAAGGACAAGGGGAGGGAGAAAATTTGTTTTCCTGGCATTTCTCTCACCCCAAGTCATTTTGCAGGAATCCCACTGGTGCCCAAAGAGGCCTCACTAAACAGAAGATGCTTAGTCCTTGCCTGTCATTGGCTGGCCAGGAGAGGCCGAGGGGCTCAGCATCCCCAGGGCTCCTTTCTCCCTTATCTGATCGGCAAAATCAGACTCACGCTTCAAGCCCCAGCTCAGCGGAGCTCCTCCCTCCCTCTTCTGTAATCATCGCTCAAGGTGTATATGGCTCGGCCACAGCACTGAGCCATGGGCCTGTAATGATTATTTACATGCTGTCCCACCCAGAGACCACGGATTCCCAGGTCAGGGCCTGTGCCTCCAGCACCCAGCACAGCCACAGCCACAGCACAGCAGGACACATCTTTGTGGGGTAAATGAATACCCACCCTCACGTGATTTGCTTATTTAGTCTTCTTTAAGCGTCTGACCGAACTTGGTGAGGAAGAGAAAGTGACAAATTCAAAGAACAGGAATACTTGGGGGAGGCAGGCTCAGGCGAGGCCCAGAGCCACTGTGGGCAGGGGAGCAGCTATGAGACCCAGGAGGGACATACAATGACAGGGGGACAGGCCCCTGGACAAATGCTTAGCTTATCTAAGAGAGCAAACTGCCACCTGGTCGGAAGCTGGGATCCTGGGAAACAGAACATGGGGCAGGTACATTTTCATGGCTCAAAAGGGACTAAATGAAAGTATAGGCTGCCACTGAGCAGGCATGTTGGAAGGGGATTATATTGAAGGGCTGAGCCAGGCCAGCAGGCAAAGACTGGAGGGGAAGGCCAGTGTGCATCCTGACCTTCTGAAAACCTTGAAAAACATCATCAGTCTATCCTTGGCCCACTCTTGCCCATCTTCCTCGTCGCCACCATGAGGCAGCCCGTCTGACTTTTCAGCCGCCTGACTTTTTAGCCTGTCTGACATGTCTGCGTCGTTGTATAGAGATGGATGTGCGTTTCGACAGAAAATGTTGCACTGTCTCCAGACAGCACGCACTTCCTGGGGACCTGACTCCAGCCGGCCCTCTGTCTTTGAGTTATTTCATGTCCCTTTGTATTGTAGTAGCTGAGAGACACGCCACCTCCGTCTCATCTGGAAGAGGTCAAGTCCCTTCCCCCCGACGTGTGGAAAGATCAGTTTGCCTGCACCTGCATATTCATTTCAATAGTCCCGATCTGCAATGCGTCTGATGGTCACCACTGCTTTCCACTCGTTATGACATCTGCGTGGCTCCTTCACTGGGGAGGAAAGGAAAACCTTGGCACGTGTTCATGGTGATCACGGCAGGAGGGTCGCGCATGCCTCTGCTCTAGAATGCCAGTCACTTTTTAAAAAGGAACTCCCTCCGTTCACATCTGGAAGGATACCGGTTCCATTTCGGTTGCACGTTCTTTCTCATTGTGCAGCAGCAGGAGCCCTTGACAAGAGACTCCTCGGGGCTCCCAGTCCTGCCACTTGCTAGTTGCATGACCGTGGGTAAGCCACTTCACTTCTCTGGGCCTCCGGGAGGACCCTCAGAGGACGTATATGGACGTACGAACCTGCATGTAAAGCAGTCAGACAGGAGCTGCCCCCACTAGCACCATCCTCATCATGGAACAAGGAAAGCTTCAAATCGGAGAAACTCAGCTCCCTCCTGCTCCAGCCGGAGGACAAAACAGGCAAACAGACACCAGGCCTGACCTTCGCTCTCCCCTGTCCCTTCCCTTCCCTTCATGCCCTGGAAATTGCACGGAAAGGGACCTATTTTGTGCTTCATTCTTTCAAGGCCTCCCAAGGTAAGAGTAGTCCCACCATACGAATGGGCAAGGGCCAGGGAGCTCCAAGAAGTCTTGCCTTCCTCCCAGGAGCACAGCAGGCGCCTTTTACAAAGACCTTCTAGGGCCAAGCCCTCACCTCCACTGTCCAACCCTAAGGAGAGACGCAAAGAGACCAGGAGGCAGCGAGAGCAGCTGCCACACCAGGTATCAGCCCCCAGATGTGCCCGCCACCACTGAGCCTGCATATGCTCTTACTGCAAAGTGAAGCAGTTGAAGCGTGTGTCACATTTTCCTGTATTTAAATACACCCGAGTAAAATTCTGTGTCTCTTTTCTCTCCCTCCACCTCCAGCCTCACAAAATAACTCAATGCTATTTTTAAAAAAAGAAAGAGAAGAAAGCTTCTTCAACAGGCTTCAGGCCTTCACTCCAAAATTAGCATTTGGGAATGTATTTTTAAAACCTCCAGTATTAAAAATGAATCCAAAAGGCACATAATCTGTGAAATAGCAAGTTCTACCACTAGCAGTGAAACCTATGAATATACCAGCAAGAATAGACCAAAGCTCTATGTACAAGGATATTTCCTGCAGCACAGCATGTATAAAGCAAAACCAAAATAAGAAAAAAAATCACAGAAACACCCAAATACCCACTAGCATGGACTATGGACCTGTTTTGTTTTATTTCTGTTGTTTTTTTAAATACAAACCATTCATACAATAAATATGGTGCTATTTTTTTACACCTCTAAAGAATATAAGTGTGTGATTTGTAAAACCTTTTAGGGAATAGGCTTAGAGATTTGTTATTGTTACAAAACAATAAAATAGTTGTTATGAGTATGTGGGAACGCTACTTTCCGCAGTTTTCACAAAAATGCTTTATTTTGCCTGTGGCCAACACTTTTTTGTGAGGTACAATTCAACTCTGTCTACCTTGCAGAAACAATGTTAAATATGAATTCATATAAATACTAGCAATAAAGCAACCACAAAAATTCTACAGAATCTTAAAATGTCATCATCAAAGGTATTTACCTCCCTTTTGGAGGCTGACATACCCCAGGGCATACACAAATGAACGGGCCCATTTTATGTCCTTGCCAGTCTGCTAGGTATTAAGATAAATGTAAGAGGTCAGCTACCAAAACAATCAAGTATTTCTAAACCTTTCACCAAGAAAGAATTGTTTCACCTTAGGAACAAGATAATGCCGGGAGCCGTTCCATGCTTGCTGTTTCAAGGGACCTGGCATATATGGCATACTGTTCTTAATATGTTTGCTCACCTTCTTGGCACTATGTGTTTTAACCAAGGTCTCTGAGAAAGGTTGTTTCCCCAGGTAGGGATTTTCCCCTGAAGTTAGGGAGGGAATAAAACCTCTTAACTAAGTGCCAGGCGGGTAATTAATCACTCTAACTACGAACAATCATGCTTAAGCTACATAATCTTTACTCCCTGGAATGGAGATAAGAAACGCCCTAACCTTTGAAATAGAGATTGATAGGATTGGAATCAACTGGTATAAATACAGATGTAAGAAGACAGAACGAAGAGAGACGGAACCTAGGCACAGAACCTACACAGAATGTTCTCTAGAGACAGAAGAACTTCGCTGGAGAGAACATGGCAAAAGTTCCTGGACAGAAACTGGCCTCAGAACCTAGAGACAGAACCTAGCGAGAGAACATGGCAAAAGATCCTGGACTGAACCTGACTACAGAAATTGGCAAGAGAACCTGACTAGAACCTGGTAACTGAACCTGGCTGGAGAACCTGGACAGAACCTGGCTGGAAAACCTAGCGAGGGAACATGGCAACAGAACCTGGCTGGAGAACCTGGAGAACCTAGCAAGAGAACATGGACACAGAACCTGGCTGGAGATCCTAAGCAGAACCTCTCTGGAGATCCTGACCAGAACTTGGCTAGAGATCCTGGCTAGGCCGCTGATGAACTGAATGCTGCCTCTATGTCATTCCTTCTTCGCCGACTCCGTCCACGCCTTTGGGAACCCCTGGACCTGCTGGGGCAAGACCCCGGCAAGATAAAATTTCAATCGACAATTCAAAAATTTCTGCTTGTGTTTTGATACAATATAAAAAAAATAGAGTATATCATGTTAGAATATGTAGGGAAGAAAATTATCTTTCCTCTACTCCTCCTACGTTCTCAGTTGGTTCTCTGTAACAAAAGAAATCAACAATAGGAAAGCATACACATTTATTTAACATAAGTTTTATGTGACACATGAGCCTTCAAGAGAAAATGAAGATGCAAAGAAACAGTTAAACCTGAGCATTTTTATGCCAGGTTTTAAAAATAATTGAGATACAACTGACATATTACAGTATATTAATTTCAGGTGTACAACACAATGAATCGATATTTGTATATATTGTGCAATGATCACCACAATAAGCCTCATTAACATCCATCACCATACATAATTACACATTTTTGTGTGATAAGGGTGCTTAAGATCTACTCTCTTAGCAACTTTCAAATCTACAATACAGTATCACTAACTATAGTCATCATACTGCCCATTACATCTCCAGGACTTATTTTTCATAACTGGACGTTTGAGCCTTTCGACCATCTTTACCCATTTCACCCCCTCACTCCCTGCCTCTGACAACCACCTGTCTGTTCTCCGTGTCTATGTGGTGTTTTTGCTGCGACTGGTGAAGAGTGGGAAGCTGAGGAGAAATGTGATAGGACAAAGGGTATAAAGCAAGTGTAGGAAACTGGGGTAAAGAGCAGGGCCCGTTTGTTCACATCCCTCTCCCGTTGCTCGTCTGGGAAATAAGGATGTTTCTTTCTCCAGTACAGGAAGGGCACCTCTCACATGAAGGTCTTTTGACCTGCCTCAGGGGGACTTCAGAAAGTCCTTCCTGCACCTGTCAGTTCTCTAATTCCTTCAGCTTAAAACAGCCAGTGTGTCAAGGTACAGTATTTTGAAGTAGCATTTCCTGAACCCCATCAAATATCTAAAACAAATGCAAACATTTTTTCTCTCCATCATCCACAAATTGAGAATTTCCCCAAAATTAAATAAAGTGGTCTCCTGTCCATTTTTGCCTGTGGGGAAGGGAGGCGTTAAACTAGATGTGTACTTTACAATATACACACCAAAATAGTCTCAAAATCTTTTTTTAAATATATATTTTTATTGATTTTAAAAAGGAAGGGAGAGGAGAGAGAGATAGAAACATCAATGATGAAGAGAATCACTGACTGGCTGCCTCCTGCATGGCCCCAACTGGGGATCAAGCCCACAACCTGGGCATGTGCCCTGACCGGGAATCGAACTGTGACCTCCTGGTTCATAGATCGATGCTCAACCACTGAGCCACACTGGCTAGGCCCAAAAATCTTAATAAGAAGAGAAAAGCTAAAATTTTTAGAAGAAAATACAGAATAGTTTAATGACCTCAGGGTAAGGAAGAATTTCTTAAATGGGGGTCAAAGAGCACAATAATAAAAAAAAAAGTTTGATAAAACTCGCTACACTAAATTCAGGCCAGAGAAAATGAGGCTGTACTACAGTGTTATGGGAAATAGGAAAAAGAAATTGTGATGAAACAGAGGTTTGCTATGCAAAACTTTCTGATTGTTTTGCCTTCTGGTCTACTGTTCTGCTAGTCAAAAGCCATGGTATTCAGCTTGGGAAGTATAATCATTGGATAAATTTACCAGCCAATTAAAAAAAAAAAAAAAAAAAAAAAGCTTCCTGGCTGGTGTGGCTCAGTTGGTTGGGCTTCATTCCATGCACCAGGTTGTTGCCGGTTCAATTCCCGGTCAAGGGCACATGCCCAGGTTGTGGGCTCAGTCCCGAGAGTGGGGCCTGCAGGAGGCAGCCCATCAATCATTGCTGTTTCTCTCTCTCTCTCTCTCTCTCTCTCTCTCTCTGAAAATCAATAAAATACTCTTTTTAAAAAATGTTTCCTCACTCTTTAAGCCACTTCACTCAAATATAAACATTTTGAGAACAGAGGTATTATTATATCAGTAAACTTCCATACAAATAAGCCAGCCTAATTCAATGGCTTTTCATTCTTCATTCTTCATTCAAAAACTGCTTTATTGTGCATGGATTATGTTTCCTTTATTAAATAATGTGCCCACAAACAATGTGTTTCTGGAAGGAAAATGTGGAATATAAATAGCTAGAGTGCTGTTTCCTCTATTAAAATACAAAGTTCTACCTAGAGTGACATGATCCAGTGAGCTGTGATCAGTCCCCATGACAAAATCCCCAGCAACTAGACTAATGACATTATGGATTATGTAACTAATCCATAAATTACACAAATTAGAGCTAAATTCACAGCCAACAGCAAGTGTAAGTATGGGCCTTTATGGAGTAATCATTTTATTCCTAGATCCATTTTATATTGACATGCATGTTTACATTTTCTCACCTACTTTGTTTTCAAAATATAATATACACACGTCATTCAGCTAGTGCGATGCTGCACCCCAAGCAAAAACATGCTCTTTGAAGATCTGAAGTTTAGTCTCTGGGATTCCTTTAATCAGCCACACCAAACAATTTAACAGCCAGCCTTCTTGTAGCACGCTGGGCCCAAGTTATTTATTTATGGGTTGAAGCAGAACCCACTGAGCTGAATCCTTAGAGATGTCAAATCTCATTTTCTTCAGTTCCCAAGGAACACAAGAGGCACATGGGAGAACTGATTTACAACATCCACATTCAGTCTCCTTAGATGACGGATTCGTTTGTAGCCAACACGTAACAGACTAGGTACTTCTGCTAGGTACCTCCTGCATCAGAAGCGAAGTCCCTGCTGCTGTCTCGTGCCAGGAAAGTGTGTTTTGGCATCTCATTCCTTTGCACTTTCACCTCTAACTCTCAGGATCTTGAGACTTTAGTAGGTAGATTCAGTTAACTCTAAGGAGTCTTCCTGCCACCAGCCCCTGCCCCTGCCCCCTAATCGAATTCATCCTGTACCTGGCTCACCCAATCTTCCTAAAATCCCACTTGGATGATGTCACTCCCTCGATCAAAAACCTTTCCAATGGTTTTCTGTTTGCACAGCAAAGTCCAGGTTGCACAACTTTACACTCATGACCCTCCAAAGCATGCTTCTAACCCAGTTTTCCAACCTTCTCTGCCATGACTCTCCCAAAGGCTCCATTCTCGGCCAGTTGTTTTCTTTTGTTTCTCCCAAACACGTCCTCTACTCTCCCCAACGGACCCATTTTCCTACCCTCACCCCCTCGCTGCAAGGCCCTTCTCACACCTCTGTGTTCCAAATCCTTCCAACTCACTGACACCCAACTCAACTGCCATCAGGGGAGATTCTTTCCAGACTTCCTGTGCTCTCCTGTCGGTGACTTCACTTATCATGGCATCAAATCCTCTTTAAATTCTTTTACATGGACTACTGAATTTTCAAAAGGTTTGCCTCTTCTCTCCACCACTAAATGGTACGTGTCCTGAGAGTAAGGTCTCTTTACTGTGTCTCCCACATGCCCAACATAATGTCTTGCATTTAGTAAAAACTTAGTAAATATCTAATAAGGAAATATACTCACGAGGTTAAGATGGTTCTTGTCTGCAATAGCTTTTAAGTAAGGGCATGCTACCCACACTGGTTCCGGAAAGGATTCTAGCAGCTTGCAGGGCTGCATCAGATGCAAGTTAGCAAGTACAACTAGGAGTTGCTGTTTCCTCCTAGCGTGTGCAAAACGCAGTTGTAGTGACTGCAAAGGTTTACACAGATAAGGCAGATTCTTGCATCCCTGTACTCAGGAAGTTCACCATCTAGTAAGCCCTCAGGTAGAGGGCCCAGCATGAGGGAGAAAGGCAGGTGTATGTTTGGAATAATAGTGAAGGTTGTGAGTATAAAGGGAAAGGGCTCCCTCAGGCATCTGAGGATATTAATTTTGTTATCTCTAGAGCCAATGAAGCACCGCCCTTCATATCCTCTGGACGCAGACAGACAAAAATTTCACTCGATATGTTCCAGGGATTTGAAAGCCAACTGGAATCCCATTTGCTTTTTAAAATCTTAAATGTTTATTATATTAATAGATATAAATAATTGGTGTTAGAATAAAAAATGTTTTGGTAATACTGCTCTTGTAGTCAAGTCCAAGTTGTATTTGCAAAGCTGGACCAGAAATCAATAGTCAAATACTACAACATCGTATGTGTGTGTCTGTCACTAAGGAGACCACGTGAAGGAATATGGATGCACAATCATACATCTCCATGTCAGTCTCAAAATATCTCACCGCTCCTTCTTTACCATGGAGGGCAGTAGCTCTTCTTGCCCCACCTTTTGTAGAGCAACGTGACCTCTAAACTTGCTGGCAAAGGAATGTTTTTTTTTTTATAATGTATTCACACACACACACACACACACACACACACAAAAACACACACACACACACACACACACACACACACAAAACAACACACAAGAATTTCTGCAAAAGAGATTTTGACAGGTGGTAGTATTTTTCTAGAACCATTTTCATAATCTTAAAGGGCCCTCTCCCAGCACCCCAGGAACCAGAAGGCATAGACTCTGAAGTCCACTATGAGACCATCTGTTGTCTGGGAAGAAGAGCCTGGCCCTAGGATGTGAGATAAAACATAGGTACTCCTTGCATTAAGCGAAAACCTCACCAATAAGAATGTAATAAATGGCCATAGTGCTTTAATCCTCATTGCCATAGGGGTCTGATTACCAAGCCAAGCCAAACAGAGACAAGAATGAGACCAGTGTGCTGGCTGACCGGGTTGCAAATTAAAAAACAACAACCCTAAGGGACTATTTCAGTCCCGGCTTAAAAAGTAATAAAAGTAACAATTATACATATGCGCTAACCATTATTTAAAAATAAGAAAGGACATATTTGTGCTGGGAAAAATATAAATGCCGAGACAGCCATCTACACACGAACCCAGGGACAGCACTGAGGTGACGCTGAGGTGAGCCAGGGTGGCTGAGAAAAACATCCAATCCCTGAGACCGAGGGACCGACACGGAGACGGAGATAGTACTTTACAGCTGTGCCCTTTTAGAATGCCAACTTGATGCAATAATGCTTTAAATATATCTATCTGGGAGAGTTTCTAACTACACGTTGCTGAATAGAATGTTCTAGAAACTCCGGGAGAAGAAGGCGCATTGGCACCGTCCAGTGGCAGCTCGTTCCTTCGTTACCACAGCCCTGGTCAGAGCTTGGGAGAACCACTTTTCCCAGTCTTCTGACCTCCAGCCTCTTTTCAATCTTGATCTTTTTTTTATTGGTTTCAGAGAGAGGAAGAGAGAGAAACATCAATGAGAGAGAATCACTGATCAGCTGCCTCCTGCACGCTCCCTACTGGGGATGGAGCCTGCAACCCCGGGCCTGTGCCCTGACCGGGAATCGAACTGTGACCTCCAAGGTTAGCTCCTCGCTTCAACGCTAGGAAATAAACTGAATAGCCTAACGGGCTTAAAGGAAGCACAGCCCCAGGATTTTCCTGCGAGGGTATATTTCTACTGGAAAAAAAATAAGGAAAAAGAAGAGGATTTGATTCCTGGTCAGGGCACATACCTAGGTTACGGGTTCGATCCCCAGCCAGGGTACATACGAGAAGCAGCCTATCAATGCTTCTCTCTCACATCTCTCTCTTTCTCTTTCTCTTCCTATCCTCCCTCCCTTCGTCCCTCTTTCTCTCTCTTCTCCTTCCTCTCTCTAAAAAATCAATAAAAACACATCCTTGTGTGAGGATTTAAAAAAAAAAGCGGGAACACTAACACAGATGGACAGTCATAGATTTTTCACAGTAGCTTTGCCCCTTTCCTCCACTTTCACAGGAAATTTGTTGTTACTGTGCCTGGGACTGGGTAGAAACAAGTAATCTGAGGGGACTTCCACCACTTCCCCGGGAGTTTTTCTGACTCTACCCAGGAGGAAACCTGGGCCTGATTAAATCCCGACTCCTACACACCCTCCTAGGGAGCCCATTAAAATGGAAACCTGTGGGTATGGGAAGGAAGTGGCTGCAGGCTCAAATCTAACTTTACAGGAAAGTGAGTGCTCTCCCGATTAGAAGTGGATAGTCCCTTGGACAGGGCTCCTAAGGAAGCAGACCTTTGACATAAGGAAAGTTCTGCTTTCCTGAGGAGACGTATGGACTGCAAGTCAGGGACGGTGCTGCCTTAGCACTGAAACCTCTTAACGATAGTGGTTTACCCCTTCAAGTCCCCCTAAGAAATCTGCTGGCCAACACCTCCAAGGCTTGTTCTTGATATAAATCCTTTAAAATGCTGAAAGAGCACTAGATTTAAAACCGAAAGACCTGCCGACAACTGGAAGGAATATGGACAACATCTATCAGTAAAAAGGTTAGTATCTCTAGGAGGAGAAATGGAGGGACATGCCCCTCGCCCTGCCCCCTCAGTCCCCCACCATAAAGTACAGCAGGCAAGGTCAGAATCATTCCTGATCAGATTCTTATTCACAAATAACAGACAGATTATTATTATTTTTAAATATATTTTCATTAATTTCAGAGAGGAAGGGAGAGGGAGAGAGAGATAGAAACATCAATGATGAGAGAGAATCATTGATCGGCTGCCTCTTGCACGCCCCACACTGGGGATCGAGCCTGCAACCCAGGCATGCATCCTGACCAGGAACGGAACCCTGACCTCCTGGTTCATAGGTCAATGCTCAACCACTGAGCCACGCCGGCCGGGCCAACTGACAGATTATTTTAACTTAAAATCCAGAGACTGTGAGGGCACTTTCACATACTGCTAGCGGAAAATTAAAATGATACAGCCTTTAGGGAGAACCAGTTGGCAATATGTGTTTATATTAAGGTCTGTTCGCTCACTGCAATATTATGTGACCATGAAAAGAATCCTGTAGAGGTTTCTATAGACATCAAAAAGTCATTTATAGAAAACTATCACAAAATCTCGGTAGAAAAAAATTACTTTTTTGTCAAACACAACATACAACCTACTCATAACTTGTAGACGTTCCTCATGTAACAAGAACATTTAGGGCTGCTATCAGGGCAAAGCAGATTGCTTCTACCTTCAATTCCTGTGAATTTTGCTAACTTTGGTAGAAAGCAAGCTTTTCTCAAGCTGATTCCATGCACCGGCTGTGCTTTGAGCCAGACAGACCGGGTTCAAATCAAAAGAAAGTCACTCTTCTCCTTCAACCTCACCGGCCATGTATGCTCGGGCTATGTTTCTGTCTCTTCCTTCTCTGCTCAGCCTCCACACCCCAGAGCAGCGTTCCCCCACTAGCTGGGGAGGGAGGGCCAGGTGCTTTTCATTTAATTTACAACCCACGGCAGAACAATAACCTTATAAAACGCAATAAAAATGAATTATGAAACAATAAAATCAAAAGGCGTACAGAATACGTTTGCTATAAACGTTCCAAAAACTTACTCTCAATTATGTGTTTATCTCACCGGGGACCACGAACAGGGTGTGGGCAGGCACCAGGCAGTGGGCCACCTTCGAGCAGCGTTGCTCTAGTGCAGTGGTCGGCAAACTCATTAGTCAACAGAGCCAAATATCAACAGTACGATTGAAATTTCTTTTGAGAGCCAAATTTTTTAAACTTAAACTATATAGGTAGGTACATTGTTATTAACTTAATTAGGGTACTCCTAAGGCTTAGGAAGAGCCACACTCAAGGGGCCAAAGAGCCGCATGTGGCTCGTGAGCCCCAGTTTGCCGACCACGGCTCTAGTGAATGCCAGTGTCTACTCCATTTTCTCTTCCCCAGAGATGTCCCCAAGCTTCATGCTGACAAATTCGCAGTCAAAGCTCTCGCCTGACCTTCCCCTGAGATACACAGATGTCCAGCTGCCTGCCTGACCCTCCGCCCCCCCTTGGGGGGGGAGGCATTTCAAAGAAATACATTCTAACAGAATTCAGGATGCGATGCGCTTTCCAAAACCTGTTCTGTCTCCCTATCTCCCTAAACAGAACCACACCCTCACCCTCCCCGGGGCGCTCTCTCGCCCTCTGGGTCTATCTTCACTCCATCAGTAATTCCTGGCAACTCCTGGTTAAACATATCCCAGTGATCTGTCCTCTGGTCTTCCCTCCACTGCTCTGTTGGCCTCCGAGTCACATCCTTTCTCCCCTCTCTGCTTTCTCTCCTGCCAACCTGTCGCTGACAGTCCTCAATGTGAAGTCTTAAGATGTGAGTCAGGCCCTAGCTGGTTTGGCTCAGTTCACAGAGCGTTGGCCTGTGGGCTGAGGGGTCCCAGGTTTGATTCCCATCAAGGGCACATGCCTGGGTTGCGGGCTCGATCCCCATAAGGGGGTGTGCAGGAGGCAGCCAATCAATAATTCTCTCTCATCATTGATGTTTGTATCTCTCTCTCCCTCTCCTTTCCTCTCTGAAATCAATAAAAATATATTTTTTAAAAAGATGTGAGTCAGATCGCATCGTGCCCCTGCTTAAAACCCTCTTATTAAGTGTTTTCTGAATCCCCCGAATATTTTATAATTGCTGTGTTGAATTTTAATTATCATAAAAATCAGTTTGTTAATGACAAAATGCGTAAGTACTCTACTAACAGCTGCCTCTTGTTCCCACACACAAAAAATGTGGAGAGACAATTTTTCTTTGTGTCCTATCATTGCATTATTTGAGTTTATTTCCAAACATTTACAAGCAAAACAAAACAAAAATAGTACATTCTGCACGCTACATTGCACCTGCTTCTTCGAGTAAAACATCCAGAGCAGCACGTTGAATATGAAAAAAAAAAAAAAATCTCTTCCTGATTCAGTGACTTTGAGCCGATGAAAAACCCTCCAGCGGGTTTTTATTTCTGCGGGAATAAAACCAGACTCTTCCAGCCGCAGACAAGACCCGGCCCGGCCTGGGCTGGCCTCCCTCTAGCTTGCTCTCAGATTTCATTCTGACAACACGGACCTCCTCTCTGCAACACAACAGGCTCCCCTCTGCTCCCCAACCTCTGCGCTTGCTGTCCCTCGGCCTGTGACACGGGTCTCGTGGCCTTCAGGTGGCTGGGCTCCTGCTTATCATTCTGATCTCAGCTCCAGGGTTCCTTCTCGAAGCGAGACGGCTTCCCCAGCACCTCACAGATGCCCGCCCACCTGCCACTCATTCTCTCCGAGTAACGGGTTTACTTTCGTCAGAGCCTTTATCCTCTTTGTGTGTCTCCATCTCCCTCAGCCCTCAGAGTGTCACAAACTTGAGACTAGACGCCCCTAACTGCGCTGTCCACGGCTACCGCCCAGCATGTGAACAGGCCTGAAACATGGTCGGTTCGCATGAAATACTTGTTGAATCCCTAACTGAGTGATTCCGAGAAAGGCCACTGAATAGCCCTGTGAGCCTACAATCTCAGTGGCTGTTTCTTCACCTGTAAAACGGACGTGCCCATGCCTACCCCATCTAGTGGCTGTGAGAAGTCATTCATTCATAAACAATGAACGTATGGAAGGCACTTGGCGCAGGGCCTGGCAGCGGCAGTCTGTGAGCCGGGGCTAAAAAGTGCAGTTGACGCTTTAACAACACGGGTTTGCAGTGCATGGGTCCAGTTATATGTAGATTTTTTTTTCAATAAATACATGCAGTACTGAGTATGTGGTTTCCCCTCCTCATGATTTTAATAACCTTTTCATTTCTTTTGCTTACTTTACGGTAAGAATACAGCATATAACATACAGGGTGTCCTAAAAAAATATATACACACTGTAACAGCTGATAGCTCAATTTTGCAAATGAAATGGATTTTAATGAACACTGCATTTATAATTATTCAAATGTGTGTATACACCCTATATATGACATACAAAATATGTATTAATCAATTATTTATGTTATCAGTAAGTCTCTGGGGCAGCAGTAGGCTATTAGTAGCTAAGTTTTGAGGGAGCCAAAAGTTCTACATGGATTTTCAACTGCATGAGGGGTCAGCACCCTAACTCTCATGTTATTTCCAGGGTCAACTGCAAATTGTGTGCAGTGACCAGTGAGAAGCTTACATAGAGCATGCCAAGTTCTTCACAGGCTTATGAGACACTTTCTTGGCTCTGCCGGAGAAGGTGGGGAGAGCCTTTCGGGGAGAAAATGCTGAGTTCTTCCAATTTTTCATGTGAGGGCTACTGAGCCAGCAGCATTTGGGCACGCACCTGAACGTGCCCTCGTTTTTGCTCACAGGCTGGTAGGCCCCGGGGGAACCTGGTTTGCATTTGCATTTATACATCTTTGCACTAAAATGCCAACCTGGGTTTGCAGATGTCTGGATGGAACCTGGAAACCCCACTTAACTTTGGATTTAGAATGAACCTTACTTAACAAGGCACCAGTGTTCTTAAACACGCCTGTACAGAAACATGACTCCAGTGTCAGAATCTCGTTCAGAGAAATAGGGGATAATCATGCGCCTCTGTGTAACGTCGAAGTTATAGGGAAAGCATTGGGGAAACTAGAGCATGCGTTTTCGCTGATCACACCCTCAGTTCATCTTTCCATAAATTTATGTCAAGTGCTTCAGCATCACGCTGCTGCATCTAAACCAAGAGTCATCGACTTCACTCTCCTGCATTATTATTAACTACCTGGCCCTACCTGATCCTGCCCACCTTTAAGATTATATCTGGCCTGGCTGGTGTGGTGCAGTGGTTGAGCATCAACCTATGAATCAGGAGGTCATGGTTCGATTCCTGGTCAGGGCACATGCCCCGACAGTGGGCTCAATCCCCAGTAGGGGGCGTGCAGGAAGCAGCTGATAGATGATTCTTATTATTGATGTTTCTCTCCCTCCCCCTTCCTCTCTGAAATCAATATATATATAAAAGATTATTTCTGACCAAGGGCCAGCTTATTTGATTCTGTGACATCCCACTCCTAAAATGTCCATTTTACTTCTATGCTTTGCTGTATTTTTATTATGTTCTTGTAAATCTGTGTTTATCGCTAGGTTTAGCTGAATGACTAGGAAATGAATCCAGGAAGAATTCCCTGCCTAATGTGGTTCCTAATAGTACATCAAGGATGTTAGAGAAGGGATGAGGATGGCAATTCAAAGATTCCCTGGAGAGCACAGCTCCTCCTGTCTGTCCCCTCCTTTGATGAATAGGGAGTTGCAGCCGCACAAGAGCAAACAGAACTAGGTGTGCCTCTGTGCAAGCTGACTGATTTCTTTCCATGCCGAGAGAGAGAGAGAGAGAGAGAGAGAGAGAGAGAGAGAGAGGTAAATCATGAGCATTTGTAAAAACTGTACTTCAGGGCTTATTATGTCAACACACTGTACTTTGGCCTCCCAATCCTGGCATTTCAACATGACTGATTCAACTAGATCAAATTCTCGGAGCCAGACACAGGCCTTCCTATTCTTCAACCCACAGGCACATCACACAGGAGCAAACACCTGCCGGTAAGAGGCAGAGAGGCGAAATCTGAACTCAGACTCATGCTTTTTTAATATATTTTGTTCTCATGATCTCAACTCAAGAAACGTTTATTACGCACCTACGAGGTACAGGGCACCATGCTAAATGTTTTAAATGGGCAAGACATATAGTGCCGTCAGAGTCCAAGGTCTGAACCTCAGCTCTGCCATTTCCTCGCTGTGTGACCTTAGGCAAGTGGCTTAACTTCCCTGAGTCTTACTTGCAACATCTTCAAAACAGGTCTAATTTAGACCTCACAGAGTTTCTCTTAGGATAGCATAGTATTATATTTGCAAACAGTAATTGCCAGTATTAATTGGATGTTTATTATAGGCCAAGCACTGTATGACCACATGTAATGCTCGCAACAACCCTATGAGAAACTCGCTGCTTCCGAGGAAACAGGCACAGAGAAGTGAGGGCACGTGCCCAGGGTTACCCAGCGGGGAGTGGCAGCGCTGGGGTTTGAACCGAGGCAGTCAGGTTCTAGACTCTTCTGACTACCAGGCTATACTGCCTCTCACTGCCCAGCACATAGTGAGGACTCCATAAACGGTACCTTAAAAAAAAATGCTTCCCTCGCCCCAGCCGGTTTGGCTCAGTGGATAGAGCGCTGGCCTGCGGACCAAAGGGTACCAGGTTCGATTCTGGTCAAGGACAAGTACCTTGGTTGCAGACTCCTCCCTGGCCTGGCCCCGGTCGGGGCTCATGCAGGAGGCAGCCAATTGATGTGTTTCTCTCACATCGATGTTTCTCTCTTTCCCTCTCTCTTCCACTCCCTCTAAAAATCAATGGAAAGATATCCTCAGGTGAGGATTAACAAAAAAAGAGAAATGTTTCCTAAGTACAAGGAAAAACAAGCATGTCCGTCTCTATAGCTAAGAAAACTATTACTCAAGATAAGAGGCTCCAAAAAAGTAGTGCTTCCCCCAGCCCCTCTCACACAGTCATCAGAGCACATAAGCTGGACCTTAAAAAATAGATGCCATTTTGTCAGAAATTCATGAAGAAAAGTGTATTCCAAGTGGAAATAGAGTCAAAAACACAGTTGTGTTTAGGCCTGACCTAGGCAATGGTTTCAAAGGCAAAAGAGCGAAGTGGGCCATTTGGGTCCTAAAAAGTCTTGACCACCACGTGAGGGGAGGGAATCTGAAGGTCCCTCAGGAGGGGGCGGGGCCGGAAGCTCTCTGCATAGGGAACCACTGCGATCCTGCCATCACGCTGTAGAGAATGAATCAATTCAGAAGTCATTTCCGCTGCGTGCGCCTGTCCCTCCACTCTGTCAGTGTGTACGCATGGCCAATGAATTCCACTCTTCCCTCCAAGAATATGAAAAACATCCTGGTACTTATCCCCAGAGAAGCCCCGAAGGCAGCAGTAGAGGAATCTGGAGGTGATTAAAGAAGCAGCGGGGGTCATGAAAGCTTTCTGATAAGGGAGCCACGCAATCAAGGCCGATCTGTAGGAAATTAACAGGGAGAGAGGCACAGAGTGGAGTGCCAGGGGAGGTGAGTGACATTGGTAACAGCTGCCCATTTGTACAAATGGCCCCGTTTACAACTGTGGTCGCTTCCTTTATATTCTCGAAATTAAGGAAGAGCATTACCGGAAATGAATGATTTAAAAGGCTTTATTAGACACTGACCACACTTCGCAGGACACACTCACCCTGGAACTGCCGAACTGCCGAAGGGATGAGGAGAAACTATATCAGCCACGTGAAGTCCTGTGCTGGAATAATCCTCATTTTCCCAGGAACCGTGAGCTAAGTGTGGAGACTTGGGCTGTCTATATCTGCAGCTATCCTTTATGGGTATTATTTTTCAGTTCTTAACAAGCACACACAGTAGTAAACAGACATGGATATAGAGACCGTCTCTGGTTGGCCAGCTTGCACTACCCAACCTATACACACGCGATCCAGAAGAAGTGCAGTTCGACTCTGAAATTATGTCTCTACTGTCAGATAGACCGAGACAGATGCAAAGACAATGAAAACATCATCTCTGCAGGTTTCCACGTAGCCCCAGGCCTCCGGAGGTCCTGTGTGTGCCCAGCCCACTCTGTTCGATGTGTATGCATGTCCAACAAATTCACGTCTTCCCACCACCTCATCTGCTTTCAAAAAAACTGAAATGAACCGGTGCATATCACAGAAGACCAGGCAGGGATGGCAGCTGAGAAGTTCGACAGCAGCCGCACCTGCACGTAGCCTGGGTCCTAGGGGACTGGTTGCTATCTCAAACATGAGGCTGGAATTAACCATTTATTTGCTTGATGTGGCATTCCCACGGTCGTGGTGCACTGCGAATACAATGATTTCTCATCAGACATCTTGATTTCTAAGCCGAGTCACACCCTCTGCGGGGTGGCTATCTCGTTTGGCAGCTTTTCCTTTCTGAAACCACAGAAGGAAGGGGGTTCCTGCCTCTGGCCCTCACTCGCTCTCCTGGGTGATGCCAAGTGCTCTAAGCCGAGTGTTAGGCAATGTTCACCTCTTAGCTGTTGGCTGCATTTGGCTTCTTTCTCGCCCCAACAGTGTAAGTGATCTGTGGTACAGGACGTAGTTTGTTTGCTAGCTACAAATAGTAACAGTAGCCAGAGCTAAATTTTATTCATAGTTATTCACAAATTGAAACAATAAACACACATATGCAGGGCAGGGCTGGGGTGAGGGGAGTGAGGTGCCTGGGGAGTAAGGAGACATCACTCTCAGGGTGGTATCTTATTCCCCTCACCCTAGTCCTGGCCCTGCACGCATGTGCATACACCTGCACACGCGCGCGCGCGCACACACACACACACACACACACCCCTCAAACCCAAGGATGACCAAATACTATATAAATCAACAAGCCAAAGCCACAGATCAGGGCTTCTCATGTTTTCTTTAAAGGTATACTCAGTTCAGGTCAACATCTAACAAAACTGTGTTTATCTGCTCAACACTCTCCAGTGGTTCCCATCTCAGAGTAAAAGCCAAAGTCCTCCATTTGGTTCACAGGACGGCTCAGGACCAATCCTCAGGACCCCCCCGCCCCCCAGCCCCCAGCCTCCCTCTGACCCTCCCTCTTAGCCTCATTGTGCCTCATCAACCACATTCCTGACTCAGGATTGGAACGGCTGTTCTCTCCAACAAGAATTTTCTTGCTCCAGATATGACCTGTTTTCTCTCCTCCTATTTTTTTTAATCCTCACCCGAGAATATTTTCCCGTTGACTTTTAGAGAGAGTGGAAGAGAGAGGGAAAGACAGAGAGAAACATCGATGTGAGAGAAACACATCAATTGGTTGCTTCCTGCACGCACCCTGACCAGGGCCCAGGCCGGGGAGAAGCTTGCCACCAAGGTACTGGAATCGAACCCAGGACCCTTTGGTCCTCAGGCCGACGCTCTATCCACTGAGCCAAACCGGCCAGGGTGGCATTTTTTAAAATCTGTTTGGGCATTGCTGTAGCTACTGCTCTTAAGACAATAAATATTTATTGCCTGAGATTTGACTAAGATCTTGTTCCTACTACTCAGGTAGGTAACAGTATCCATGAATACTGCTCCCCAAATACAGTCAAGCCTATCAAATGACCTCCACTAGGGTCTTTGCCATCGGTCATAACTTTATGAAATCATTAACAATATTCCTCTAGAGAAGTAAATTCAATGTATTCATAATAAGAGCACATATATGTATAATCTAGTTTAAGCAGAATACAAAACCCAGAGAAAGACTAGGAAATGAATTTGAGAAGAGACAGCTTGGGGAAGTAGAAATGTTGTTGATAACACTTTGAACAAACCGGAGGGTAGATATATTCATAACCTCCATAAGCACGCCACTAAATTTTAAAGTGCATTACATATGACAACAACCTCCTATAAAACATCTGTCCTCTAACATCCTATTAATGAAATAAATTTCCACTAACTGTCATCCCTTTTATGTGACCCAGTCAATAAGATAGTGAAATCATTTTTCAAAAAACTGTTATCCTAACATGCATTGAAGTCGTATTTTATAGGTGACATTTAGCATGCCAACATCGATTCCATGAAGAATATTTTATTCTGCAGTGGGTAATACAAAAGTAGAAATCATCGTGTTCACCGTAAAACCAGCCCATGGGTGTGCCAGGGCCTGTCCCCTGGCTTACCTATCACTACTTCCTTTTCTTACTTCCTGAGAAAGATGTTGCATAATTTAGCCATCATGATTCCGAAGACTGACGCGCTTGATGGAGAACCTGACTTAATTACCAGTTTCAACAAAAGGAAGAGAAAGAGCCCGTTAGTTTGGCTCAGTCGATACAGCATCGGCCCGAGGACTGAAGGGGAGCGGGTTGATTTCAGTCAAGGGCATGTACCTCGGTTGCAGGAGGGAGGCTAAAATTGATGTGTCTCTCACATCGATGTTTCTCTCTTTATATCTCTCCCTTTCACTCTCTCTAAAAATTAATGGAAAAATTAACCAAAAAAAAAGAAAGAAAAAAAAGGAAGAGAAAAAAGTTCTCAGTTACTAATACTTCCCTGCAAAGTCCAGGAACTATATAAGGGAAACCAGTGCTGCTCTGAACGAATACGCAAGCAGATACTCCTCATTTCTCACGTTCGCATGTCCTCTTTTCCAAATAAATGTTTGATATTTTGTTTGTTACCAGAAACAACAGGAGGAGACATAAGGGAGGGAGGGGGAAGATACTGACATTTTCCTAGTTCTTTTGACTCCATATAAAAGTTGGCATTTAAATTCTCTTATAAATTAGAGTTGATGTTCTTACATTGAGCTTTATGAGCCAATGCTTCCAAATAAATTAAACCAACAAGCCTAATGACTATCACATATAACCCTTTCTAAGAGCAAAATGGGCCCACTGCTAGTTTCCGCTTTGGGGTCCTCAACCAGAATATGTTATAAATGTCATTAAAAATGGAATTCAGCAACCTGCTCAAGAAGGAGTTTCATTTTTGTTGGCTTGAGAACACCCAAGGCATCACAGATTTCTCAGAAATGTACCAGTCCTCCTAGTGAAGCAGGAGTCACATCTTGCAAAAGCAAAAGTGATAAACAGCCTAAAATGTTAGCACGGTGACTTGAGGTGGCAGCCAGCATCCTCCCAGCCCCTTTGCCCAAGTAACATTACATAAAATGCTGCCAATCTCTGCTCCCGGCTGCTGAAACTCCAGCCAAGAGTTCAACATTACAGGAATTTAGTCAAAGTAACATTGAGTCATCTGATCTGGAAATTCATTTTTAGTTTCAGGATTTGGAGAAGTGGAGGGTCTTCTGAGATCATCCAGGAAAGAGATGGGAATAGAGAATGGGGCTCTCAGAAGAGGGTCTGCTGTGTGGTGTGCCCAGGGCCGCACAGCCAGAAGAGAGGGACCCAGGGCCACACAGCCGGAAGAGCGGAACTCAAGGTAGAGCCCAAGTCTCCCAACTCCTCACCCAACCCCTTCTAAAATAATGAAAATGGCAGCAGGAAGAGAAAGAGCCCTAGCTAGTTTGGCTCAGTCGATACAGCATCGGCCCGAGGACTGAAGGGGAGGGCCTGCTGCCATTTTCATTATTTTAGAATAGGGACACTTGGACTCAACTAAAAAAGAACCAATTTTCAGATTTTTAAAAATATATATATTTTTTATTGATTTCAGAGAGGAAGGGAGAGGGAGAGAGAAATAGAACCATCAATGATGAGAGAGAATCACTGATCAGCTAGCTCCTGCGCACACCCCCTGCTGGGATTGAGCCTGCAACCCAGGCCTGTGCCCTGACTGGGAATCCAACCATGACCTCCTGGTTCCTAGGTTGACCCTCAACCCCTGAGCCACGCCGGCTGGGCTCAGGTTTTGTTTTTTTAACTGAGGGCAACAAGTAACCATGAATAAGAATAAATAATCCAGCCTTTGGGAAATATCTCAGCACCAGACAATTTTGCTAATTTCTAGTCCCAAATACAATGGATGAATCCAGAGAAACTTAATCCTGTAATAGGCAGTGAGGTTGGCTTTAGAAGAAGTGAGAGAAAATGTTTTTTCCCCTCTGGTCTAGAAGTGGTCCATCTCTTGGCATAAATGAAGGAAACTTCTGTAGCATTTTCTCCTGCTGCAGAAATAAGCCGTTCCTGGCTGGGCAGAGACTGGAAGGGGCCAGGCCGGAGGCAGCCAGGAGAGGGCCAGCCAAGCCACCCACAGAGGGGCTTTGCAGTGTTCTCTGGACCATGTTCCCTTACCATTTTCTCTGAGACATCAGTAAAACCTCATTGGAAATTACAGTCTAATACGGATAGCTACGTCCTAAAAATCTCAGCACAAAGATGTTTAGTGCAGCAAACAAAGTATTGACCAGTAAAGGACTATTAAGTCAGGGACGGTGCAACCTCATGCTTGGGCACTATGCAGTCTTAAAAAATAAGCTATGTTTGTCTGTGCTAATATGCAAAGATCTCAAGATAATAGTATGTAAAAAAGGCAATGTGATTCTTTTGTTGTTATTTTTTAATCCCCACCTGAGGATATGTTTTTTGGTTTGTTTGGGGTTTTTTTTGTTTGTTTGTTTGTTTGTTTTTATTCTGAAAGAGAAAGGGAGAGAGTAACATCAATATGAGAAAGAAATATTGATGGCCACTTCCAGGATGTGCCCCAACTGGGGATCGAACCCGCAACCTTTTGGTGTACGGGATGACACTCCAACCAACTGAGCCACATGGCCAGGGTAGCAATGTGTTGTGTTTTGTTTTGTTTTTAAAGTAAGTAGTTAGGTAGGTAGTAGTTTTATAGGTAATAAATGGATTGATTTTCGTGTCTTAGTATGCACATAACTTTTTTCTTGAAGAGAATCTCAAAAAACTGAGGATAGTGTTACTTCAGGGGAGGGAGACCTTTCACTTTGCATTGGTATTATTTAAATTGTTCTGTTTGAATTTAACTTTATGGTTATACTAGAGGCCCGATGCACAAAATTTGTGCAAGTGTAGGCCTTCCTTCCCCCGGCTGCTGGCACCGGCTTCCCTCTGGCACCCGGGACCCGGGCTTCTCTCACAGCCCCGGCTTCGTGCGGAAGGTTGTCCGGAAGGACATCCGGTCTAATTAGCATATTATGCTTTTATTACTATAGATTGCTCTTTTATATCAAAAGAGTTTCCCTGGACAGTGAGATTATAGCTCTAAGGTTTGAAAATAAACTTTTAGCTTTTTAGCTCTGAATTGGTTAATTTTCTAAATTACACCTTGGGATCAGTTACTCTGTGAGCCTCTGGCCAAAGCAGTTCAGAGAGACGAGTGGCCAGGCAGGTGGGCGCTGGAGAGGTGATCAGAGGCCCCAGCAAAAATAGTTTCATATTGTGTTTTAGTTTTACATAGGGCTAATCTCCCTTGACTACGCTTCTTTAAAAAAAAAGGGGGGAGGGGTGTTTTTAAATATATATATTTTACTGATTTCAGAGAGGAAGGGAGATGGAGAGAGAGAGAGAAACATCAATGATGAGAGAGAATCACTGATTGGCTGCCTTCTGCATGCCCCTTACTAGGGATTGAGCCAGCAACCCAGGCATGTGCCCTTGACCAGAATTGAACCCGGGACCCTTCAGTCCTCAGGCTGACTCTCTATCCAGTGAGCCAAGCCAGGTAAGGCTGATTATACTTTTTCAGAATTTCATTTTGTTTGCTTTACAGAATGAATAATAGTGTCATTTCTCCGTGTCTCTAAGAAAAGATTCCATTGGCATTTTAGTTGGAATTTTACTTCTTCTATGAAGATATTTAAAGAAAATGAACATTTTTACAATATTGTGCCAGATCACCCAAGATCACAGTAGGTCTCTCCAATGACTTCAGTCTTTTATGTCCCTCCATGCAGTTTTAAAATTTTCCTCACAGTGTCCTTGTATCTTAAGTTTAACTTCAATGTCTTATTTCTCAAATTTAATATGCTAATTACCTTGTTGTTTTTCAGTTTTAAAAGGCATGCTGTTTCCTGTATTTGGAACACTTTTCCACCACTTCTCCATTTGCCAAATTCAACTTCAAGGCCCTCTTCCAATATCACTGGCTTTGGCCCCACAGCCATCCAATCAGGATGGACCAGGGCCCTTCCTCTGTGCTCCTGCAACACCTTGTATGTACCGCCATCAAACCAGGTCACAACGCGCGACACATCTGCACACAGGCCTCTCTCCTTCATCAGTCCGGGAGCTCTGTGAGTGGAGGAGCAAGTACCATACACTCTCCCCTACCCCTCCGCCAGCCTGGCCCATAGCAAGAACACTGTGGTTTCATCGAATGAGTGAATGAATGAGCAAATGAATGAATGAATGAATGCCATAATCATGGAATATGCCTCTTCATGTTCCAGTAGCATTTTTGTAATGCTAACAATGATAATATTGATAAATGGTAGAATTTGGGATAATGTGATGACAGGACTTTTTTCCTCCTTACAAATAAGCCATGTTTAAAAATGTAGAAAATTATCTCGCATAATGGGAAATTATAAATAATTAAGAACTGAAAACCAGATACATTATTTCCTTGGCACATGTTTCAGCTGAATGTGAAGAGGCAGCATTGTGGTGGATAAAACATACTCCAGCATTAACAAGACCTGAATTTAAACCTTGATCAACCACTTATGAGCCAGATGATCTCAGGCAGGTTTCTTGACTTCTCTATGCCTCATTTTCTCTATCTGTAAAATGGGCATTATAAATATCTTCATAATAGAGTGGCTAAGAGACATCTCAAACTAAAATGTCCAAAAGGCTTGATTCTTCCACACCCCAAACTTGCTCCTTCTACACTCTTCCTCATCCCAGAAATTGACGTGCTATTCTCTCAGTTGCTAAAAAAAATGGAGCTATCCACAATTCTCCTTTTCCTTTTCCTCTATGCTTCCAACCCATCAGTGAGTCCTACAAGCACTTCCTTGGAGATATTTCCAGAATCCAGTGACTTCTCACCTGCTGTTCTACCCTCTGCTCTAAGCCACCATCTTCTCTTGTTTTGACCATTTGGCTGTCTCACCTCAGAATCTAGAACAACTTGAGCACCTAGTAGGTGTTCAACTAATACTGACTAAATGACAGAATAAACGAGTACATTATTCATAACTACAGCTCCGCAGTTTATATAAAGTGTCTCACCGGAGAATGGAGTCCCCTAAAATAAACAGAAACTAAGGAGCTGCTGATAAGACTAAACCATCACTGATACTCATGCTCATTACTCACCTGAATGCTTAAATGAATCAAAATAACGATTCCCTTGTTCAACACAGAACAACGATCTCTCTAGAATCCATTAGAGATCGCCATCCAAGCCCTTTTCTGAATTTTTTGTAACATTTACAAATCCTGGTTCCCCCCACCCTCTTCCCCCAGACTCCGGGACTCCTCTCCTTCTGCTCATTCGCATTTGGAGCTAAAAGCCAGAAATAGCTGCTTACTTCATTGTCCTCATTTCCCTTCATTGTTACCATTCAGTTCTCCGGTGCTCCTCTGTGGTGGATGTGTTTTTCAAATGAATTCTCAATAAGCGAGAAAGAAAAGCACAACTAAAGACCTTGGACACAGTTGTAAGCACAACATATTATGGGATATCTTCTTTAAGGCAAACAACTTGTAAATGGTCTAACATCATCTACATATGTGCCATCCGCTATTATTCTCATATCCAACAACGTTGAAGAGCTGGAGAAAGAACACAGTGTACAAAACTGAGAACTTTCATTTATTAAAATGTGAATAACAATAATTATGCATGTAGAGCTCTTCCTCTTATGAGCCTAAGATAATTATCTAACAAAGGGCCCAAATCATATGATCTCAAATCATTTAGCAAGTAATTTTGGGTGCTTGACCCACAGTTCCTGCTTTCATTTTTATTCTAATGCAGTGCTCAATAATATAAAAGATTTTCTAAATACATCTACTAAATAATGTCTTGCCCACCCACTAATTATGAAACAAAATATGGACAATTTCTGTACAGTGGTAAATGCATATTAGATAATTTTCTCAATAAAATGTGCTGGGGAAACAAATTTCAAATATATTGGCAGGAAGTCATGGAGAAGGTAGTGAGTCCAAGAATAACCATAGGTTTATTGCGCTACACATTTTAAAGCGGCTTCGATACTACGTTAACTAGAAGAAATATAGCCCCTCGTTTAAAATGACTGTGGAGGTACCAAAGGCACGCCACAGCTCCTTCCCACAACAGTTTTTCTCTAGATATTTACCCCAATAGAAGGAAACTATCATGTGAATTGCAAAAGAAAACAGCAACAACTATTACAAAAATTCATTTGACTTTGTGCTGTTACTGGTTGTCTACAACAGCCATTACACCTGAGCGCACCAACTAGGAAAGTGCCTAGAAATGTGCTGGATTGAAGAGGAGGAAAGAGCCAGCCCAGTACTTTTAAAAAATATCTTTTCATTGATTTCAGAGAGGAAGGGAGAGGGAGAGAATGATAGGAACATCAATGATGAGAATCATTGATCGCTGCCTCCTGCACCCCCACACTGGGGATGGAGCCTGCAACCCAGGTATGTGCCCTGATGGGGAATCGAACCGTGACCTCCTGGTTCATAGGTCCACACTCAACCAACTAAGCCATGCTGGCCAGGCCAGTGTTTAATTTTGATGTAAATAATATATGATGCAGTTAATACTACAGGCAGATGTTCAGATATTGACCAAAATCCTACCTTTTGAGATGAAGGAATGCTAGCTAGAAACTCTACTTGTTATCAAGGCCAGCGCCCCAATTCACCTAGGGTAGCCCCACTGAACTCCTGTTATCTCAGTATCCCACCAGATTTAGCAGAAGTATCCCATGTGCATGATGACTTATATGGTACGTGTAAAATATACTAGGCACTTAAAAGTGAGCAGTAAATGTTGATCAGCCCCTATTTGCCCATCCTCATACAGTCACAAAGTCTAACACCCTTTAATATTTCTCCACCCGCAAATCATGACAATCCTCACCCCTGAGTGCTCAATGGATATTTGTTAAATGACTTCATTAATTAATACTTTAGCATCATCAGCTCAGGAATGGATCTGAAATAAATCTGGCTAGTCTAGAAAGGAGGCTCAATAAATATTAGCTGGCTGAAGAACAGAGAGGAAGTTTGAAAGATCAAAAGAGTTAACCACTGTGCACCACACCGTCTTCTTGCTTGCTGTCAAGAGATTTTCAGATAAATGGTTGGCATTTCTACATGTTCTTAGGGCAGGGGTGGGGGGAGAGAGAAGAAAGCATGTGTTTTCTTAACTGTGGAATCCCTTTTATATCTAATATAAATTGCAACTCCACCAGCTTCTATCCCATTCTCAATAAAGAAAAATGTGATAACTGGATTTACACTAGCCAATACTTAAGCTATACTCAAATCCAATGTCTCCCTTTTAATAGTCTTATTTAATCTGCATCAATCCCTCTATTGCTCTCCTTCTCTCTGCCTTCCTCCCCCTCCCTTAAAACAGTTTCCCCTCCCTCCAGCTGGTAGGTGAGTTGGTTTGGGCCCCAGGCTGTCATCTGTGACACGACAATGACATTTGTATTCTAGACCATGAGGTGTTCACAAAGGCAGCAAAGAGTACATCCTAGCTCTTGCAAGGGAGAAGGCAAAGCTAGAGACGGGGCACCCCAGTGGAGCGTACAGGAAACGCGGGGCTCACTCTGTCCATGGTGTGGGGTCAGGGGTGTCTTTTTAGTCTTGTCACACTGTCACCATGGTGCCTCTCAAGAAGTCCTTCAGGGAAGTGAACACAACACAGGTCCTTTTGGGCACAGCTGCTATGCATGGCTAGTGCTGCACATCTGGGGAGAGAACACCCCCACTGTACCGGTCTAGTGACAGCAACAGTGCTGTCACTGTCTAGTGTGATGTTATAAGATGTAATGAGACAGGCAGCTGGATTTTCAACGATGTGCGTTTGATCGTGAACTCTAGGAAGGCTGAATAGACGTCTATGGGAAGGACAGACGGACGGACGGATGGGTGATATTCTTAGAGGCTGTTGCTTTAACGAGGGTGAAATGCTGAGCACTCTCATCCTTTTTCCTTTTTCTACCCAAGAACGTTGGAAACCAGTGATTGCTCAGACAATGGCAGCCGCAGGTGAAGTACAGTTCAAGCCTCCGTAAGACGTGTCTTATGAATGGAGCAACACAATGTCAAACTGTATCCAGTGACTAGTGCTTCTCATGTCAATGAACAATCGTGAAGTAAGTTCCAGAAGAACCTGAAACCACAGGCTCACGAAAAAGAAAAGTTTCTCCCCTAAGAGGATGAAGACTAATTTCCCATGTAAGATGATGAATTTCATTAAATTCCATCTTTCACTTTAAAGGGCTCTCTGCATGGGAGCTGTTTTGTTCCTCTCCAGAACGGAGGGAGCCAGTCATGCGCCTGTGAACATATGATGAGTGAAGAATGCACGCTTCCCCTGGGGGCATGGCCTCGCGCCCTCCCCTGGCCACAGCCAAACATGCTGCTGGGCTGTGTGCATTCGGCCTCCCTGTGCCGGCGTTCTTGGTCCTGGGATGCTCTGGTGTTGGGTAGGAAACCAAGGACAGGGCTCAGGGAGCCTAATCTGCCATAGGAAAGGGAGGGAACCCAAGCGAGGGCTTTGGGCAAGCTTCTACCTAAATGAGAACTGGGGCCGGGGTGAAATGTAACTCACACCGTACCATTTGGCAATAAAATGCCATCTCGAATATCGTGGGCGGCTGAACAGCCAGTGCTGAGTTCTTCAGGGTGTGCGGACAGACCTCACACTTCCCTTCTCTGCATCTGCACTTCTCTGCTCAGGAGCAGCCTTTGCTGTGAAGGATTGCTGGCTTCCTACATCATCCCTTCATCTTCCCCAGCCTTCTTTCCCTCCTCACTGCCAATCTCCGATCGCCCCCACCACGTCTCAGGCTCCTTCCTGCCCACAGCCCGCTGCGTTCCATGGCTTCTGAGAGGGAAGCACACCTCTCAGCCTCCTGCCTGCCAAGTCCCCACTCATCCTCCGAGATCCAACGCACACTCTACCTCCTCGGAAGGGAAGTGCTCCCGTTGTCTCCAGTCACAGCGAGTTGACCCTCCCACACCAGATGAATCATCCCTATGGTGAGCTTTATCAGGTGTACATGACTACACACACACACACACACACACACACACACACACCTCAGCATGCGTTCCTTAGGGAGTGGGACTAACCATTTTTCATCTGGTATACCTAGTCCCTCACAGAATGAGGCATGCTGTTGCATGAAGTGATCTGAACTTCCACATAAGATCAGAAATACGTACAGGTTCATAATATCAGTTACCAAACAAGAACTTGATTAATCCTTGAAACACACACACACACACACACACACACACACAATGACTTGGTATTTATAGCTGTAAATATAAGAACTGTTCTAAGAATTGATTTTGCTATAAATTCAAGAACACATATATCAAATGTATTAGAATCACTGCCTATGGGAGAAGGGAATGGGATTGGGAGGTGAGGATAAAAATGTATCGATAAATAAATTAACCAAGGGACAGCTCTGCTAAACCGATGCCCATGAGCCATACCTGAGTGGCGTAACTGACTCCACCTTCTCCGCATGAGGTCTCAATATTTTTTTTAAAAGTAACGCGTTTCACATATACACTGTGGGGACAAGTCAACCTTCTTAAAATCTTCTCTGAACCATGGCTCTCCCACATGTGAAATACTGATGTCGAAAACTGTTTAATTCAAGAAAAAAATTATTGATTGAATTGGAGCCCATTTATTTTAAATGCAAAAGGGAAACAAAGGGCTTCCAGGGAGTGTTGTGCTGCTGTTTCTATTTTTTTTTTTTTTTTAGCACCCAAATTAGTAATGACTAAACTCAGCCATCGAATATCTCTTTTCAGTGTGATAAAGTGCTGGGGAGTTCTGTAACTCAGGGAGCGGAAAACCCGTAGCTGATACAGGTCAGAAAAACGGCCGCACATAAGAAATCGAGGTGCATTGATCTTTGCAACATCACATGAGGGAAACTGACAAAGGTAGTGATGCAACGAGTGGCACCGCAGGCAGAGCGACAGGAAGCAGGGAGAGAAGCAGCAGAACAGTCTCCCCTTATCAACAGCACATGCATCTTTGTGGCGCTCCGCTGCAAACATGGAAGCGGAAGACGGCAGCAAGAATGGGTGTAGCTCTGATTCCTACAGTCCCTCCGCACCCCAGCCACACCAACGAGCCACTGTCCAGCGGAGGGCTTGGCGGCCACTCCGTGGAGCTGATGGCAGCCCTCACCCCTCTGCCTTCCACAGATACCGCCTGCCACTCCGCTTGCTCTGCAATGAAAACTCCTCGGGCCAAAGCGAGGACGTCTGAGGCGGGTCCTGCCCCACCACCGCCCTCATCCCTAGTCTCAACCACAGAAAGGACAGACAGCCGTCCCTGCTCATCTCCTCTCCCCTTCGTCACTACCAAATGTCCACGAGATGTTTCGAAACGAATTGTAAATTCCAAGTGACTTACAAAGGCCAATTCCTTTGAATCTCAAATACGGAGCATCTTTTCTCTCTCAGTAAATCAATGATTGTGATATTTGCTATAATATCCAGAGGACTAATAACTGAGAGGCAGTAAGACAACGCCGATGTGACCAGAAGGGAGGAAATCGGAATCTGCCACTTCCCTCGGGACAATGGCACAGACCTTCAAACTCGGTTCCTTCATCTGTAAAATGGGGGTGACAGCCGTATCCACTTGCCTGCTATTCTGAGGATAAAATGATACAATACATGGAAAGCGCCTTACATATACAAAGCATCAGTAACTGATACTTGTTACCAAGGCTTTCCCTCGCCCCTGCAAGATCAGTCAGGCTGTAAACTGTTAAATGCTAATTATCAGCATGGGGTTGGGAGAAGAACCAAGACAGCTGAGTGGAATGGCTACATCTGACTCCAAGCCATCCTGCTGGACACCAGGTTCAAGGGGAAATACTGCAGAATTCAGTCCCAGTCCAGAGCTCTAGCCTCTGGGTCACTGGGTCCCTCTTCAGTTAACATCCTCGGAGAAACCACAGAGACCCTGTGATGGGGGAGGGAGGGGCGGAGACAGTGCTACTGGGCCAGGGGGCTTCCTAATGGATTTGATGCTTCCTAGGACATGCTAGGCTCCCAGCCGTCACTTGGCTCCGACGGTGTGCAGGGTCATGTACTAAGGGTTCAGGTGGTGTAAAGCTGGGTCAGAAGCGAACTCTGACCACCAAGAGTTTTACTACCTATGAGGGGCATGCCCACATGTTCCTGGCGGTACTGAGGACAGAGGGCATGTGGGAAAGCCACGGTCTTTGAACACAGTTCAGAGACGTACAGCTGGAGGCAGCCAGGGGATCCCGTACACACCCAGCCCCCTAAAACCATATCTGTCCCGCCCCCTTTTCTCTTCTCCTCTCCGACATGCACAAATTATTAAACATCGTTAGGCAGGTATTGTCTCCGCATCTACAAATGCCATTTATGTCATTCCATCCAACCCTCACCACTCCATTTCCAGGTTCAGAACCAACCAACCGTACTGCCAGATCAACCAAGGCCAGTTTCCTTAAAAAGGAATTTAAACATTCTGGCTAGAAATGACTCTATGTGTTACACGCCCCAGAATGAACCCTAAAAAGCAGCACTTCACTACCCAGCACGTTATTAAATTCCTAAACTGCCCCCCCCCCCAAAAAAAAGGCAGGGTTAACCCTTCAGAGTTTAACTGCAACTCCTCCAAGTTTCAAGGTATCAAAGGGCGGTGGTACTTACTGCTTTCAAATACAGTTTCTAAAAATAATATTTTCCTTCCATGCTTATGGCAAAGCAACCAAGTCACTTCGTGTGAATTGCTGGCAAGCTGCACAGTGACTCGATTTCTTTAATATTTTTCACTCATAGTAGCAGCCGCGGCGGCGTGTCTGACTAACCCGCCCTCCCCACATCACTGCTGGCTCCAGATGGCGAGACGCATACCCCCTTCACTTTGGCCTGAAAAGCTTTCTTTTCTCTTTCATCTGTTTCACCTGCAACAATTGCTTCACTCCAGAAAGAAAATGGGAGGGGGCGAGGGGCGGAGATTCATGCAAAGAGGAGTACAGGTGGGGAATTTACTTTTTTAAATGGGTGTAAGCACTGCAGCTTTAAATCTTACTGCATCAAGCCCTGGATCCCTTCCATAACCGAGCTGCAAAATGGTAACAAGAAAGGAGGAAAAAAATATCTCTTCCTCCCTCCTGGCCGGCCCTCCAGGCGGCTCCTCAGCAGGACCGGCAGCCGCGAGCCCAGCCCCCAAGCCCTCCCAGCTCAGACCTGCAGCTGGTCCCGACCAGCCAGGCACCGACCTTGGCCCGCAGGCTTCGCCCACACACGGAGGTCAAGGTCAAGGGCGAGGGCTTCCTGGCTACACCCACCCAGCCGCCCCGAGCCCCGGGATCAGATGGCAAAGTTTCGGGCCGGGTTGGGGCCGGCGCGGCTCTCTCAGCCCCTCGCCCTCCCGCACCTGCCTGGCCCGCCCTGGCCCGCGCCCTGCCCCCTGGGCCCCGGGCGCGGGGTCCGTGGACCGTGCCCACCTGGTCCCTACTCACCCCTGGCAGACATGGCTCAGCAGCAGGAGCCCAGGCGGGGAGCGCGGAGGAGAGACCCCGCAGGGCGCGGGGAGGGAGCAGCCCCGAACGCACACCCGCGCGCACACGCGCCCGCCCGTGGGGAGGCGGCTCGCAGCGTGGGCACGCCTCCCGGGTGCCGGACACCTGGCCGCGCCGGGACGCAGTGGCCACGGGGACCCGCGGCGGGGCGCGGCGACGCTGACAGCGGGCGGGCGGCCCTGGGCGGGGCCCGCCTCCCGGTCTCCCGCCGCCCGGCCAGCCCACCGGGTCCAGTGGCCGCTGGGGACGCGCGGGCCGCTCTGCTGCGACGCCGGGCGGGGCTTTTGTCCCCGAGGGCGTGGAGCGTGCAGTCAGGGTCTACGTCTCCCCCCCTCCCCCGGGTTTTTAATGTAAAATAATAACCAATATCGTTGCTGTTATTCCAGGCTTTCCAGCTCCTGCTTTGGTCTCAGAGAAAGAAGGTAGCAAGAGCTGCTCTGTCGCCTCGCTTCAAGGATGCCTTTGCAAGGAGGGGGAGACCACTGTGGCCTGGGGGGCTCGGCCCTTCGTGGGAAGACAGGTCTCGCGCGGTCGCATGGGGGTCAAAGCAAAACTAGAAACCAAGGACCCCCTTGGAAGTCAGCCGGGTGGGACGGGGCGGGACCCTGGAGGGAGGTCCTGGGGAGCAGGGCTGGCCCAGCAGCTTGGAGTCCACAGACAACGACCCTCTAGACCAGCGACTTGCCCTTTTCATCTCCTGGCAGCTAAACTAACTACTACAATTCTGCGGAACACCAGGAATATCTATTTTTTGCCGATCTCACAAAATATTAGTATATAATTTTGATTCATTCACACTAGACAGCTATTGTATTGGCGGTTGTCTTTTTTTTTTATTTGACGATCTAAAGGAAAAAGGCCAGTGCCCCTGACTGAATAGCCAGGTGTTGCCGGCGTGAAGAATTCCCGTGGCACGCCAGCCTGCCTGCCGTGGCACACGGGTTGAGAATCGCTGCTGTGGACACATTGGGTTCATTGCATACATTCTGAAGGGTCAGGGCTGTGCTGGGCTGGGCTGGAGAGGAAGGTGAATACTCTACACAGACCCACTTTTTCTGTATATTAGAGTAACAACGAGAAAATACAAACACAATCTCCCACTGCCCTGGCGTTTTATCAGCTAGAGCCTGATGCGAGTGAGCAGCATGACCAAAGCCGCCAGATCCAGCAGTGCTACCCTGAGCAAGTGGGACTCTAGCTTTGAGAACAGGTGTGGTGTCTGAGACCTCTAGGATGGTGGGAGAATTCCAAGAGCCAGGGATTCCCACTCACTCCCTTCCCTGTCTTCTATGACACCATACGCTCTCACGATAGAGGTTCTAGTTATTGTCTATGCAGGCACTTCCCAAACCTATACAAATCCGAAATATTCAAAGAAAAGGTGAATATAATGGCTCTAGAAAAAAAATAATTGGTGGATAATTGAGCATCACTGAAGAAAGCCCAATCAAATGACCATGTGGGTAAGGGAATACTAGGAAAAAGATAATGAGAGTAGAAATTTTCAAAGTAACTTCCTGCTACAAAAGTTAACTAATTATTCATCATCCATCTTGATAACATCCCTTTCACTGTCTTCTAGGCAGAAAATTTGCCAGTTGCTTTAATCTCAAAATAAGTCTTCTTTCCCACTATCCTCAGTCCACTATTAGCCTTTCTTCTTACCCAGAGGAGATTATATGACTAGCCTAGCTGCTCTCCTGCATCCAGCCTTTACCCACTCCAGTTTATTCTGCCCATTGCCTTGAGAATCCTATAAAATAAAAGGGTACTATGCAAATCAACTGAACAGCGGAACTACTGGTTGCTATGATGCACACTGACCACCAGAGGGCAGATGCTCAATGCAGGAGCTGCCCCCTAGTGGTCAATGCACTCCCAAAAGGGGGAACGCTGCTCAGCCACAAGCTGGGCAGGCTGGCTGGTGAGTGCAGCAGCAGTGGCAGGAGCCTTTCCCGCCTCCTTGGCAGCACTAAGGATGTCTAACAGCGCTAAGGATGTCCAACTGATGGCTTAGGCCCTGGGGAATGGGCCTAAGCCATCAGTCAGACATCTCCCAAGGGCTCCTGGACTGCTAAAAGGCACAGGCCGGGCTGAGGGGGACCCCCACACACACACCCTGAGTGCACGAATGTCGTGCACTGGGCCTCTAGTCGTTTTTATAAAACACTATTTATAACATAGCATCTCCAGTGAGTCCCAACTGATCTCCAGATAAAGCCTCAACATTTCAAAGTGTCTTCATCCATACCATTAATCGATTCAAAAGAATTTTGTTGAATATATCTTATGTATCAGTTTCTATGGCAGGTACTAGAGTTATAATGGTGAACAAGCTAGACATATATGATTGGCTTATATTTTGAAGATATGATAGTTTGAAATGCTTTTTAGGGTCAATCACATCATTCCAGAAACTCTTCCTATAGTCTTGGAAATATGAAACTAATTCTTACAACCATGTAGCAACTCCACTTCTTTTAGTAGCTTGCGCATACTAACAAATTGCTCACCTAAAATAATTGCTCACGGTTTGTGCCCTGACCGGGAATCAAACCATGACCTCCTGGTTCATAGGTCGACACTCAACCACTGAGCCACGCCAGCTGGTCAAATTTTACATTTTAAATAGGTGTATTATATACTATGTGAATAAAGTTGTTTTTAAAAAATGAATAATAAATCATCATAAGCCATTGACTCAATTCCAGTCCCAAACTTCCAAGCTGGGAGACCTTGGGCAAGTCATTTAACTTTCAACTTTATGATTAAGAGATCGGCGACTTTAAATCCTAGCTCTCTCACTTGCTACTCCTGCATCCTTAGGCACAGCCTCTACTAATATAAACCTCAAGTTTTCTCACCTGAAAAGTAGTCGCTTCCTCTTTGAGATCGTTTACGAATTCAATGAGATAATTAGTGAATGTTAAGTATATTATCATTTAATCTAGCATATGGTAAATACTCGATAAAACTACTATTTGCTGGGTTCAACACAGACATAATAAAAACAATATCCACCTCACAAGGTTATTGTAACATGCAAGTACAATAATGTACATGAGAGAATGTTTTCATATAGACCATTGAACAAATGGTAATTTTTACTTGGTTAATAATGGGCATGTTTGTGTGGAGCCTACCCCTCTATGTCCCCATGAGGGACCTATTTTTCACTTAGGGAGCTTCTGAACTGATGCTGGAAGACACCAATCCAATTGTCCATCACTTCCACTTTGAAGCTTGTGTTCAGTTCATCTCAGCTTCCTAACTGTGCCCACATCTAAGACATTTAAGAGCTCTCATGCTTAAAATGGCTGTGTAGAGGTGGAGCATGCAGCTGTGGTTGATATCGGTTAGTTCCTTAGGAATTATGTTTTGAATGGTTTCTATTCCATCCTTTAGCAAATAGTAAATGCTTTATTTATTATTATGTGGGAGCCTTAACACAAGGAAACTGTTAGCTTGAAGCAGGGGGTTAGAGGTTCATCATGCAGCATGCTGGAGACGTTACATAGCAGTTGGCACTAACTTGGGGGAAACTGTGAGGAAAATTGGACCGAAAATGAAGAGATAAAGTCAAAACACAGGAATGAGTAATCAAGTCCAGATCCAGACCAGAATGCAGACCTTGAAAGGTGTCTGATCTAGAAATGAGGGCCAGGGGCAGGGTTTGGGGGAGCAGAGTGGAGATGTTAAATATTTTATGTGTAGAAATATAGATTCTGAGGATGTTGAATATTTCAGAGGTAGGCTCTTTAAAGGAAATCAGTACCAGGGAATCAAGGCAGAGGTAAGAACAGATTGCAGTCCCTACAGGAGTCAGGCCAAAAAGCACGAGGTGTCCGAAGGCACCCACCCCAGGAACCAGTGACCTGAAAACAAAGCAAAACAAACACGAAACACAGGCACTCGAGCAACCTGAGAAGAACAGATCTGGATGGAACATTAAATGGAACATTTGAGGGATGGTGAGTGGCAACCGGTTCATTCTAATGGTCAGGGACTATGTATGTGCTGCTGGCTGGTGTCTCCTTAGTTCCGGGAGAGAGGTGAGGCATCCGATAGACACTGGGTGCTCATTCCAAACGCCATAGGTAGGACAGGATGTGCACAGTGACTGCAGCAAGTTCCCACTGCTCTGTTTCACCAGCGATGAATCCACGGGGGCACTGAAGACACACATTTATAAACCCTCTCCGCCATGTTTAGGTAAGTTAAACCACACGGAAGGAGCCTGCAGCCCGACGCTGGCACTGCTGCCTAATGATGGAACTCCATCCGCCTCTCGCCTGCGAGTGTAGGGAATTCCAACGTGCCACGAAGAAAAATGACCTGGTGTACAGTTTGTGACAAAACTCCAAATCCCTAAGATTCAATATCGTGCTATAGAAATTAGAATAGAAGCTTCCAATTCCAGTAGTATTTCTAATATACAGGCAGAGCGCTCTTGCTAATAGGGTCAAAGCAATGTCAAGTCCTGGTGAGAAGATTATATTGATGCCATAATTGATGGCAGAGTCAAACCGGTGGAGAATAAAAGTAGGCATCACCTGAAAAAAGACTAAGGCTTCAGTCTGCATAACCTGGCACAGGTGATCTTTATGCCACACAATTGTGAGCCACAAATGATATAATGATGAGATGGTGTGAGGCCAAGTAATTCTGAGTGCTAAAGAATGTTCCAGCCCAAGCGGCATGGTTCAGTGGTTGAGTGTTGACCTATGAACTAGGAGATCACAGTTCAATTCCTGGTCAGGCCACATGCCTAGGTTGTGGCTTGATCCCCAGTGTGGGGTGTGCAGGAGGCAGCTGATCAATGATTCTCTCTCAATATTGATGTTGTTATCTCTATCTCCCTCTCCCTTCCTCTCTGAAATCAATAAAATATATTTTTAAATGAGACTATTCCAAAGGACACCCATAAATAGTCATAAGTATGAGATGGTAGACAACAAATCCATTTTTGGTGTAGGTAAAATCATTAGTGATATCTTTTATAACATTTTTTCTTCCACCAATAAAGAAATTATTCCATCATCTTTTTTCCATAGTGTCTGTTGAAAAAAACTGCCATAGTCTCACTGTTGTCCTTTAAAACTAAAATGTCTTTGCCCAGCCAGTGGCTCAGCTGGTTGGAGTGTCATCCTGTGCACCAAACAGTTGTGGGTTTGATCCTGGGTCGGGGCACGTACAGGAGGCAACTGATCCATGTTTCTCTCTCATATTGAAGTTTTGTGGGTTTGTGTGTGTTTTTTTTCTCTCTCTCTCCCTTCCTCTGTCTTTAAAATAATCAATAGAAACATATCCTTGGGTGAGGATTTTAAAAAAATAAGTAAGCCCTTGCTGGTTTGGCTCAGTGGATAGAGCGTTGACCCACAGACTGAAGGTTCAATTTGGTCAAGGGCATGTACCTGGGTTTCAGGCTCGATCCCCAGCACTGGTGGGGGCGTGTAGGGAGCCAACCAATCCATGTGTCCTCTCACATTGATGTTTCTCTCTCTCTGTCTCTCCCCCTTCCTTCCACTCTCCCTAACAAAAAAATCAATGGAAAAATATCTTCAGGTGAGGATAAAACAAAAATAAAATAAAATATTAAATTAATAAAATAAAATAAAATAAAATGGCAGTTCCATTTATTGAACTGGAGAATGTTGGGATGGAGCAGATAAAGGGAAAAGCTTATGAAGTTAAATCTGGAACTTTGTTTTGGCCTTGAGGTTGAAATGTCTGTAAGACATTGAATACAAGTTAGTGTTAATGGTTTGATGTTTGAATTTAAATCTTAGAGCGTAGGCCCTCGGCTGCAGATACAAATCTCAAATTGATCAACATAATGGTAATGTTTAAATACATGGAAATTGGTGAGATTATTTTTTAAAATATATTTTTGTTGATTTCAGCGAGGAAGGGAGAGGGAGAGAGAGCGCGATAGAAACATCGATGATGAGAGAGAATCATTGGCTGCCTCCCACACATCCCACACTGGGAAGCGAGCCCACAACCCAGGCATGTGCCCTGAATAGGAATCCAACCGTGACCTCCTGATTCATAGGGTGACGCTCAACCACTGAGCCACGCCAGCAGGGCATGGCGATATTATTTTTATTTTTTTTTTTATTTATTTTTTTTTTAATTAAATCTTTATTGTTCAGATTATTACATTTGTTCCTCTTTTTTCCCCCCCATAACTCCCCTCCTCCCAGTTCCCGCCCCACCCTCTGCCCTCACTCCCCACCCACTGTCCTCATCCATAGGTGCACGATTTTTGTCCAGTCTCTTCCCGCATCTCCCACACCCCTTTCCCCCCCAGGAATAGTCAGTCCATTCCCTTTCTATGTCCCTGATTCTATTATAATCAACAGTTCATTCTGTTCATCAGATTATTTATTCACTTGATTCTTAGATTCACTTGTTGATAGACGCATATTTGTTGTTCATAATTTGTATCTTTACCTTTTTCTTCCTCTTCCTCTTCTTAAAGGATACCTTTCAGCATTTCATATAATCCTGGTTTGGTGGTGATGAACTCCTTTAGCTTTTCCTTATCTGTGAAGCTCTTTATCTGACCTTCAATTCTGAATGATAGCTTTGCTGGATAAAGTAATCTTGGTTGTAGGTTCTTGGTATTCATCACTTTGAATATTTCTTGCCACTCCCTTCTGGCCTGCAAAGTTTCTGTTGAGAAATCAGCTGACAGTCCTATGGGTATTCCCTTGTAGGTAACTGAGTTTCTTTCTCTTGCTGTTTTTAAGATTCTCTCTTTATCTTTTGCTCTTGGCATTTTAATGATGATGTGTCTTGGTGTGGTCCTCTTTGGATTCCTTTTGTTTGGGGTTCTCCGAGCTTCTTGGACCTGTAAGTCCATTTCTTTCACCAGGTGGGGGAAGTTTTCTGTCATTATTTCTTCAAATAGGTTTTCAATATCTTGGTCTCTCTCATCTTCTGGCACCCCTATAATTCTGATGTTGGTACGCTTGAAGCTGTCCCAGAGGCTCCTTACACTATCCTCGCATTTTTGGATTCTTTTTTCATTTTGCTTTTCCGGTTGGGTGTTTTTTGCTTCCTCGCATTTCAAATCATTGACTTGATTCTTGCGCTCCTCTGGTCTGCTGTCGGGAGTCTGTATAATATTCGTTATTTCAGTCCGTGTATGCTTAATTTCTAGTTGGTTCCCCAATATAAGATCGAGGGTCTCATTAGATTTCTTGAGGATCTCACTACATTTATCGGCGGCTTCTAGACAGTTCTTAAGAGACCTTAAAAGTGTGGTTCTGAACTCTATATCTTCCATTGACAATTTTGTCCTGTTTCTTTGTCTCCGCATTTTGTTATGCTTCCTTGGTGCACCTCCTAGTGGTCTTTGTTTGCAGTCTTATAGTTAAATCTTGATTGTTGTAGCTAATTCCAGGGAGGGTTTGACCTCTAGGCCAAGTGGCTATGAGAATCAGCTGTGTCAGTAGTGAGAGAACTTCTGTCCTCTAGGGAGGTGCTAATCTAGCCTTTGCCTGAGGCTATCCGGCAAATGCCTGTGTGCAGGGCTTGGGCGGGGCGGGTAGAACAGGATCAACAGGGTGGGCCGGAGAGAGCAGTTATGGCGGCTCTCAGTCGTGTCCCCAGGGGCTCTGCCTCTCTGAGTCCCAGCACCCGCTGCAAAGCTCAGAGAGAAAGCTGCACTCGCTCTGACCGAAGCCAGACAGTCCTGCTTCTCCCGTTTGAGTCTGGGTCCCTAAAGACTCGCCCGGATCTGGAGCTCAGAGTCTGCGACTCCCTCCCGATTGAAAACGCCAACCGCGCCCTCCGCCGCCAGCCCGCTCCGAGCACTCCGCACCTCAGAATTTGACTTCAGCACTGCGCCTCCTCTGAGTGTCCGTATGCGTTTCTCTTTCCTCCTAGTTGTAGGACTTCCACTCAGCCAGCGTTCCTGTGGTTCTGGGTGATGTCCCTTCCGTTTTTTGGTTTCACTTTTGAAGTAGTTGTTCAAAGCAGCAAACTCCGGCGTTAACCTATGCCGCCATCTTGGTTCTCCGCGATATTATTTTTAAAGCTAGTACATGAGAGGAAGAAGAGAGGCCTAGGACTGGCTCCTGGGGAGTGCTAACATGTAGCGCTGGATAGAGGAAGAGTCAATGAGAAGATGGAAAGACAACCAGGAGAGAGTGGTACTGGTTTAAGAAAAAGAGAGAGAGGGTTCTGTGAAGGGAAACGTGATTACCTATATCCCACGGTGTGCGAGTCATTGCTTAACCAGGGCTATGGTGGGGAAAAGGCTGATCTGTAGCATTTGCTGATTTCCATGGTATAAATACTCTCCCCTTGTCTAATTCCAAGCTACCAACATGTTTTGGTTGAACTTGGAGTTGGAGAAAGATGCACACAAACCGCTCGCTACCAAGTACCATCACCCCCCTCCCCCTCCCCCAGCTCCAGGACAACGCCGCTGAGAGGGAGCGTGAGATGGAGACAGGAAAGTGTGCGCTGGATTTGGCAACATGCAGGGCATGAGCGACTTGAAGGAGAGTCATTTCTGGACTGAGGGGACAGAAGCCAAATTAAAGTGGGTGGAGGAGTGCAGGGAAGGTAAGAAAGGAAAGACAACTCACAACTTTCTGAAAGAAATGCATGGCGGCTGGAGGCAGAAGTCAAGATTTAAAAAAACAGAACTAAGGAGATGAAGATTTTTTCCCTGACCTGCGTCAGGTGGGGATTTTGAACCCAAGTTTGTTTGGCTCCAAAATGTATGCCTTATTCAGAGCTTCCTGGACCACAGAGAAAAAAACAACAACACATTTGTAAGCTAGCTAAACAGAATTATAGATAATTCGGGGGGGATATTTTTCAACTTTTTCATTAAAAGAATAAATTACCTTAATAATCATAAAATACTTAATAGATTTTATATTTGCAGAATAATTACTGGAATACAGCAACGTATATGAAAATCATTAACTAGTTAAGTTCAACGTAAATAGCATATTACCAAATAGTGCCACCTAGTGCAGCTTTTATTTCTCAAATATTTAACTTTCACTCCGTTTTATAGCGTATAAATCAACACACATTAAGATACTTGTGAACTAAAATACCTAAAAGTATTACCTTCAAAACTCATGATTTCATAGATCCTAATTCTTAGGCGGTTTCACATGAGGCATGGAAAGGGACTGTATCCTGTTTTGTGTGGTGCTAAGGGCACTGTCATGGCTCAAAAGATAATGAATAATAGTAGGAACTAGAAAGGGATATAACTTTTCTGTTAAAAAAATCAAAGACTATTGCATTGAAATTCAAAAGAACGCATACTTGTTCTTCTCTAGAATATAGTATACAACAAAAGAATAAGTTACTGAGGGACTTCTTTGAATTTCACGGGGATGTTCACCCATTGGCTTTGTAAGCAGACAGACCTCTGTGATAAGAAGAAGCCCTCTTAGCAGAATAGGCAGGGGGTAGCGTGCATGAGTGTGGAAGCAACTGATCATTGAGATCCCATTTTTACGTAGTCCTATATTATATTATTCATGTGTAAATATGACTACAAGGTTATGGCTGTATTTTTGGATTATAGAATTAAACTGTTATAATAATAATAATAGTTTTGAGTGAATAAGGAAATCTTGTTTTAGAAAAAGGTTTTTAAGAGCATCGATATAATTATTTTTCTTAATACTTATGTTTAATGTAACTGTATTTAGTTGTTTTAAAGTAGAAAAAGATTTATTGCTATATTTTAAGAGAGAAAAGTATATTACTTGCAAATAATTTAATTGTGTATTATAAAATCCAAGAGTATTTATAGTAATACTACTTAAACTATAGAGTATGGTCTAAAACAAATTAAACATACAAAAATCAATAGCTATTTTACACATCAGAAGTAGTCTGCTAGAAAATATAAGAAAAAAATCCTATTTACAATATCATGAAAAACTAAAGAATTCTGAAAATATCATTAAAGTATAAAAGGCATGGTAGCTTACTGAAATTGGACCACATGGGGCTTTGAATCTGTTTGATGGTAGGTTGTGGAATAAGAACTGAATTCTATTTAGTTTTTAGCAACTTCAAAATTTATCTCTCTTTTGTGAAAACTTCATTTATATAAAATTAGTATTCTTAGAAATATTTTTTAATATTAATAGTCTTATTAAACAATATAGGATAAATAATACAGTATTAAACTTGGCTTTGCCAAGCAGCTCTCATGAAATTATTTGATTAGACTGCCACCTACAGGTGGCAAGAAAAGCCGAGTGGCACTTTTAGAATGCCTTTATCAGGCATTGTGTTAAGAAAAGTACAAATTGGTAGTTAGAAAATAGCCATGGGATGTAAAGTACAGCATATGGAATATAGTCAATAATGTAAAAAATGGTGCCAGGTGGGTACTGGGACTATCAGGAGGATCATTTTGTAAAGTATATGATTGACTAACCGCTGTGCTGTACACCTGAAACTAATAAAACGAATACTGAATGTTAAAAAAAAAAGTTATTAGGTTAAAAAAAATGGTAGGGTTTCCAGATAAAATATAGAACCCACACTTCAAAATTATGTTCAGTTAACAATATTTTTGTAGTATAAGTTGGTCACACGTGTGTGTGCATGCGTGTAAGTGCTAAAATGTCAAGGGAGTGAAGATTATCTTTCTATGACTCTCAAGAGAATAAGTGATACTAGGGAATAACTGACAAATCTATTTTTTCAAGTATAGTGAGGAAAAAAATATGTAAACATCCCAGAATCTCCCTAATGCTGGGAATATATGAGAGCAAATTAACTTACTGACTGTAATTCCAATGAGGAATAATTGGAAATATATCTAAAAGCTGGTGCGAGTTCATAGAATCGGAGCCTCGACAACACTTGAAATTAACTTTTAAAACTATCCATGTTCTAGTTAAACCCTAACCCAATTTTCTACTCCCACCCCCCTACTTTTCTAGCTATATCCTTAAGGAAGGAAAAAATAAGAATGTTGTATGATTACATTTTTAAAAACTGAGACCCAAACTGTAAGTCACAGGTCACACAAAACGCTAACACAATAGTCCTGTGCATCCAAATGGGAGGCTCTACGGCAGGGAAATGGAAGCCACAAAGTGCCTTTTTGGCAATCTGCCCTTCCCTGAATATTCCATTTAGAGACAACAGACAGAAATGCAGACACGAGGCCCTGTCACTGATTCGCTGCACAGGAAGGTCAGAATTACTGAAGCATTTACATGGCTGAATAACACTGCGTACGCTATGCCATTCTTGTGGAGTGGTTAAAAGAAGTCAAGTAGAAGTTACATTTCTGGTTTTATCACTAAGCTACTGCACACAGTTGATACAGTCACCTCTATCCTTCCAGAAATTGTGGCAAGAAGATAGAAATGCTTATGCATTCCTCCATGGCAAGGTCAAAGTACATACTCACCTTACTGAATCGTGTTCTGCAGTCCATGAGGAAGAATGGCCCGCTTTCATGTTATTTTGCCTATGAAAAAAACAGAATTTTTAGATAGTTCTTAACACCTCCTGAATGGGTGTGTGTCCAAGGACAAAAGAAGTCCAAGGTACACCAGCATATAATGGGATCTAACAGAACATCGAGTCAGGAACCCTCTGCTCTCATTGGAAATTAGCCACTAGCTTTGTGACTTCAAGTAAGTTACAAAAACTCTCCCTATTATTTATGTATTGTTGCTTAATAAATTACCTCCAAATTAGTAGCTTAAAACAACAAACAAGCATTATCTCCCAGTTTCTGTAGGTTAGGGATTTGAGAGTGGCTTAACTGGCTCTGGCTCAGAGATTCTCATGGGGTCGCACTCATGATGTCAGCTAGAGCTGCAGTCATCTGAAGGCTCGACTGGGGCTGAAGGACCTGCTTCTAAGCTCTCTCACATGGCTGCTGGCAAGAGGCACCAGTTCCTCACCATGTGGGCTTCTCCATAGGGTTGCTCATGATATGATAGCTGGCTTCCTTCAAAGTCCGTGATCCAGGAGTGAGGGAGCCACTAGGCAGGAGCTGCAATATCCTTGATACCCTAAATCTCAGAAGCAACATCACTTCTGCTGTGTTCTATTGCTCATGTAAACTCACCTGGTCCACTGTGGGAGAGGACTACACGAGGGTGTGACTGGCTATCGTGCTCTCTGACCTCACTTTCCTCATCTATAGAGTGGATATATGTTTATTATGTGTGTGTGTGTGTGTGTGTGTGTGTGTGTGTGTGTGTATACAGTGGGGCCTTGACTACAAGTTTAATTCGTTCCGTGACGAAGCCCGTAACTCAAATTACTCATATGTCAAATCAAAAAGTGAACGAGTGAGACACGTGATGCTGGGCTGATGTTGTGGCGTTCACTGTGATGTTCGCTGTGCCAACTAGGGGTGCGGTATCTGAAGCTGGCTCATAACCGACTTTTAGCTCGCAACTCAAAGCAAAAAATCGGCCGAGAGACGGCTCGTATCTCAAAAAACTCGTTAGTCGGGACACTCGTAAGTCAAGGCCCTACTGTATGTATGTATGTGTGTGTGTGTGTGTGTGTGTGTGTATGTGTATATATATATATATATATATATATATATATATATATATATTTTTTTTTTTTTTTGTACTGAGCCTGACAATAATACTTTGTACTTTCCTTTTTCTGGTGGTTATTCAGAATCAAACACTACATTTCCCCTTTCTTTCCCAACCACTAGGTGAGGTTGAGTAAGTTCTGGCCAATGAAATGTTAGCAGAAGTGTGGAACTTTCAGAAAGGATCTGTTAAAGGATTAACAAGTTTAAAAGGTAACCTCTTTCCCCTTGATTCCTCCCACTACTATCCCCAAAATTGGTATCAGGAGCTCTAGCACCTCTATGGGGCCAGGAAGTGATCTTAATATGGCAGTGCTGGGGCCACCAAATAGCCCTGAGTGCCTCCCAGGTAAACCTCTTTTATTTGAAAGAGAAAAAATAAACTTCTTTAGGCCACTATATTTGGGGGTTTTTTGGTCATATGCCGCTGGACCTACTAGGGCACCACTCACGTTCAGGAATGCTTTCCTTCATTGTAATTTCTAGCCTAAGGGGTGAAGGTGTATCTCCCTAAGTCTATACCCGATTGGTGGCTCTTGGCCTTCCCCTCTCGGCTTCTTCCACTCTAACTCCCACACACAGTGGGTTTCCTCAACAGAAGAGCCCGGGATGAAAAGTAGATTCTGAGTAGTTTACATCAAATCCCAGGAAGTCATACAGTGGGGAAGTGCGGAGAGTGAAGAATGAAAGAAAAGCCCAACAGGGCTATTGAGGTTACCACTGTGGTCAGCGGGCACTCAGTCCCACTGGGATGTCCTGAGAAGTGTCCAGAACACTTCCTACAACTGTTTCCCACCAGACAGACGGGACCCTGGGTACTTATCCACCAGGTTCCACCCTCCATTGGCTAAGAGTTGCCCCATGGGTTGCATCCCCCTCATGCTTTTGGGAGGAGGAGGTTCTCCCACACAGAGTTTTCGGTGGCAGAAATTCTCGAGGGGAGCATGAGACTGAGGTGAGATGCTGTCACCAGCGGTCCGCCTGAACTTGGATGGAACTGCCCACTGGCCCCTGAAATCAGAAGTGTGCCAAGGGAAGGCGACACCAAGCACCAGAGGCATCTGCCGTACTCGCCAAGGAGTGGCAACAGTTTGTACCTACGTTTCTGAGGTCTATTAGATCTATCTTCTCTCTTGTTTCTGTGGCAGCTGTAGGGTTGAGTTCAGGCGATGAAGACTGTAGCCTATGCCAGCTCACCCTTTTATCTGAACCAGCCTCCCAACTTTAGAAACTCACTCTCCCTGAACCTCTTCTCAATGTTTGCCCACCTCTTGGGCTGCTCTTTTGCAATGAATTCCTCTTCCATATGCCAATCCTTAAATCCTCAAGTTTCCATCTATTCTCTCTTTTTTTCTTTCACTATACTATCTCACTGAACTATCTCATCACTTATTCCTATATCTCAATTACCATCTCTTTTTAGATTTTATTTTTCAATTACAGTTGCCATTTAATATTATTTTACATTAGTTTCAAGTATACAGAATAATGGTTAATCAATGAACATCTTTAAGAGATGACTCTCAAATCTTTATTTCTAGCCCAGATTTCTCCCCTGACTAATCCAAACTTATTGATCCATACTGAGACATATTCCCATAGATATCATCATATAGGTAATCAAACATAACCACACCAAAAAAATACTCATCTCATTATTTTTCTACTAGAAGCCTGGTGCACAAATTCATGCACGGGTGGGGTCCTTTGGCCTGGCCAGTAATCAGGGCCGATCAGGGCTGGCTGGCCAGAGGGAGAAACTAGGGGAGGTTGGCCGGCTGGCCCCACCACCGATCGGGCTGATTGGGGCTGGCCGACCAGCCGGGAGAGGTTGGCTGTGGGAGCACACTGACCACCAGGGGGCAGCTCCTGAGTTGAGCATCTGGCCCCTGGTGGTCAGTGTGCGTCATAGCGACCAGTTGTTTGGTCATTCGGTCATAAAGGTCACTTAGGCTTTTATACATATAGATGTTTTCATATTCCCTATCTCAATTAATGGAATCTTCACCTACTCTCATCCAAGCTAGAAACTCCACCAATATTTTTGACTTTTCCTTCTCCCTCACTCCTTATATTTAATCACTTACACAATTTGGTTGAGCTCACCTCATCTTTGAAGTCTACCATCTCCTTCCTATTCCCACAGTTATTGACCCTTATAATCTTGTGTCTAAACTTTTTAGAAAGCACCAAAAATGGTTTCTTGCCTCTAGTTTCTCCCTTGGCCAAACAAACTTTGGGCATATCAGTTACACCAGCATATTGTTTATTCAAGAGGTTTTACACGGTTTGTGATGAAAGCCCTGCTCTTTCTCCAAAACTCCCAATTTCCTGCTCTACACAGGCAACCTTTTTCCGCACTTTGAGTGGACTCTTTTATTACTTCCTTTCTTTAAATAATATGCATGTCACTTCTTGATAACTGTTTTAAGCAATATCTAATGTTTTCCCATTACAGAGGATTTAGTTTTTTCTCTCTCTTACACACCCTCCCCTATCTCCATCTCTACCACTCATCCATCTTTTCATCTTCTCAAAAGAGCAATACCATCATTTTAATTAGATCAGTGTTTACATTATTATGGTTATGTCAACGCTATTTACAGTTGAGCCATGGAAACTATGATTACTTGTTCCTGCACAATATTTTTTTTTCTCGGTGATAATAATGATCTGGGCTTTTTCTTTGCTTCGTTTTCTTTGTATTTATCATTAACCCAACATCAAACTCTACGCCTCTATTGTAAATCTACTCAAACTCATAGCTATTCCATCTCCCAGTTTCATCTTCTTGAGGAAATCTCTTCTGCCCTGCTCCAGTCTGGGCGGGTGGCTTGCTCTCGCAGCTTGAGGAGTAGTTGTCATGCTGGGATTCTGCTTCACCATTACCTTAGAAATTTCCCTCATCACCATCTTGTGGGGGCCCTGTTATCTAGTTCCCTCGTCATTTTCTCCTTTGGCCTACTCCCCGAGTTTTGAGTTTCGGTGGAACACAGCTTCTGACAGCTTCCTTAGAAAGGGTGAACGGCAGGAAAAGTTTTCAATACTTTGCACATCTGACACGAGTTATTTTACCTTCACACTGAACTGACAGTTCCTTAGCAATAGAATTCCAGATTGAAATTCTTGTACCTCGAATTTGGAAGGCTTTGCTCCAACGCCTTCTCACTTCCCATGTTGTTGCTGAAAAGTGTAATTCATTATAATTATTGATTCTTTGTATGAACTCCTATTTTTCCTTTCCCTCATGACACGTTTTATAGGATCTTTCTCTGAAGCCGGTGTTCTGAAATTTTACCACGATGGCCACTAGGGTGAGTCTGTTTGCAGTCGTTGTTCTGGTATTTAACGCACTCTCTGAATTTGGATACTCATCCTTTAAGATCTATAAAATTACATTGAGTTATTAGTTTAATGATTTCCTCTCTCTACTCTCTTCAATTATTCAGATGTTGGGTCTGCTGGACTGGCCCCTCTAATTTTCACCCCCCTACCCCCAAGTTTTCATCCCTATGTCATTTTTGCTCTAGTCTTTGGGCAATTTTTTCAAGTTTACTTTTCATCCTTTTTTGTGTTGTTTTTATAGTTCTGTTATCATTATTCTTGATTTCTAAATGCTCTCTAAATGGTGCTTTAAAAAAAATAACATAACATTCATGTTTTACTGATGCAGTATCTTTTATCTCTCGGGAAATACTAATGACAGCGTTTGTTTGTTTGCTTCTGTTTTTTAAAGATTTCTTACCCATCTTTCCCTCTCTGTTCAATGCAAGCAACTGTGTTTCCTCTGAGTTTCCTTTTTGCCCTGTTTCTCTATTTTTTCTTTTGGTCTCCATCACTGATTAAACTTCATTCAGAGAAGAATTTAACTAATTCATTCACCCTGAGGCGTAATGCATGATAGAGTTTCATGTGTCTGTTATCTCTCTGAAGAGTATTTTAATTTTAGCAGGAACTAAATTTCTCATTTGGCTTAAGCCACAGGAATAAAGTTCTAACTGAAGAGTTTTAGGCAACCACATCTAAGGGTTTAGGAGGCCAAGGGAAGCCTCTGCTACGCTTTCTCAAATCCCACTTCGTTGAGGTAGGTTCACCTCTGCCCATGCAAAAGGCAGGTGATAATCACAGGGCCGCCACAGGCATCAAGGATGAGACTAGGAGGCAAGAATATCTGCTCAATTACAATTCTAGTCCAACTTGTATGTCCTGGAACCGAGATATGAGGTAGATAAATCATCTTCCTAAAATTGCTATTAATCTAGACTAGAACATATACTTTATTGTGTTTATAATGAGCACAGGCATCATCAAACGCGAACAACTCTAAGTAAGCCCATCTTACACAGACCTCCCCATACAATTAGTGGTGGTGAGGCATTATGAAAATGCAAAATACCACATAAATGTAGGACAATTAGGTCAGGAAAATAAGTATGGTTAACAATATGACTAACCATCTTAACCTGTGTGAATAATAATAATAATAATAGCCATTATGGACTGTTGGCTGAAGCAGACACAATTAGCCAAAATTTGAGTAGGAGCACATGTCAGTGTTCAGCCAACAACAGAAGAGGACCCCAGCATTCTGGGGCCAGTGCACCATAAATTAAGGCCAGATCTACCTGCTGTGCATGGATTCAAACGACATAAACAGAGGAGAAGAGAAGACAAGACTAGTCAAGGTCTCCTCCTTAATCACATTGTGAGAGTTTGGTGTTGAGGCCACTGGTGGCCGATGGGCTTACAAGCTGAGGTCGTGTGCTAAGTGAGGGGCAAATACTCCACTGACACCACAAGGATTCCTGGCCCAGTGAGTGGAGTTTGATAGCAATCCTTGCTATAAGTATGAAAAATATGTATAAATAAATAAAGTCCTCTCCCTAAATCTTGATTTCTGGCCCTATTTTTTTTTTTTTTGTAAATACTATCATTGCCAATAATAATAATGATAAATACCAAGGGCCTATGTATTGCTAACTATGGACTGGGCACTGTTTTTGCATATATTAATTAAGTGCCACACAACCTTGTGCTAGTCTCTCCAATTTTATATTGATTTTTTAAATATATTTTTATTGATTTCAGAAAGGGAGAGATAGAAACATCAATAATGAGAGAAAATCATTGCTCGGCTGCCTCCTGCAGGCCCCACACTGGGGATGGTGCCCACAACCCAGGCATGTGCCCTGACTGGGAATCCAACCGTGGCCTCCTGGTTCATAGGTCAATGCTCAACCCCTGAGCCACGCTGGGATTTCCACTTCGGCTCCTTAGCTCCAAAGACTCTCATACCCACTCTGCACCGCTGGCTACCTTTCCTGCCTTTCTCAGTACAACGGCCAATACATATTTTCATCACTGGTTGGGCAAAACTTACTCCACCCTCATCTTATCAAGAACTTAATGGTCCTGTTGATAAAATACCAACACTAGCAAAAACAAACACCAAGTTCTCCAGGATATGAACATTTTCATCAACTGTATCAACCCGCCCTAAATTTCAGCAGCCGGAATTGTGCTTCCCCGAGGCTTGACGGATACGCACTGTTGCATAGCATTTTCGGAAGCCTCTATCCCAGTGCTTGCTTACATTGTAGGTCCACATAGCTGTGCCGTGCCATTTCCTAGAATCCCTTCTGATTCTTTCCAGTGTCAACCGGTAAACGGAATAGAAAATGCTGTGCTGAATTCATTGCACCCAAGAATAACACAGGAAACAGATTAACTGGCCCATCTGACCATTGGTCCGTTTGGGGCTTCCTCTTTTGTTATTTATTTATTTAAATATATATATTTTATTGATTTCAGAGAGGAAGGGAGAAGGAGAGAGAGAGAGATAGAAACATCAATGATGAGAGAGGCCCACTGCCCACACTGGGGCTTGAGCCCGCACCCCGGGCATGTACCCTGTGACCTCCTCGTTCATAAGGTGGAGCTATCCCTCAACCACTGAGCACGCAGGCTGGGCGGGGCTTCCCATTTTAATGTTGAATAATTAGTCATAGGAATCTATTTTACAGTTTGCAAAGCCGTTTCACCAGTGTCGGCTGGTCTGTTCTCATTTCTAGCATTTAAATCCAGGGTGCACTTCGCCTTAGGAATACTGTGCTTTTTCATCCCGTTCTTCCAAATCCACCCTTAAAAGACGAACCCCGACCAGCACACACGTATACGGCCACGCTTCCCTACGTGTCATTTCCACCCGCAACACATCTGAGAGGCCGGCTGGGTGACCGGCACTGAAAAACCAGGGGGTCCGAGGCGCCCCGAAGCCTGGGGCGGGCGGTGGCTGCGCCGGGCCCGGCTCCCGCCCGAGCCGCGGCCTCTCCGCGCCCCGGCGCCCTGCGGGGCAGGCCTGGCCCGGCTCCCCGGGCCGCGACGGCGCCCCCTGCAGGCCGCGCCGGGCACGGCGGGCGGAAGGAACCGAGCCGGCTGCCACCGTGTCCCCGCCGGAGCCGCCGCCGCCGCCGCCAACGGAGCGTCGCGGGCCCGATCGCGCGGACCGCCCTCCCCGCGCCACGTCCCAGCGCCGCCCGCCCGCCGCCCGCGCACCTGGGCGCCCGCCGCCTCCCGGCTCCGCTCGGCCTCCGCGCCCGCACCGGCCTTCACTCTGGAGCGGCCCCGGCAGCCGCAGCAGGGGCGGCGGCGGCGGATCGAGGAGCTCTCCAGGTCGTCCCGGGAGCGGCTGCTGCAGTCCCGGGACAGGATGTTCTCCAAGTTCACCTCCATCCTGCAGCACGCCGTGGAGGCGGTAAGGCCGCGGCGGCGCGCACAGGCCGGCGGGCGGCCTAGCTCCCTACCCGCGGCCGGCGCCCCGCGGCCCGGCTCCCGGAGGGCGAGGGCGAGGCCGGGGCGGGCGCCGCCGGCTCTCGGGTCGCCGGGGCCTCGGGCCTGGCTCGGAGCCGGTCCCTTCCGGGGATTCCCGTCCTGCCGGGCCCGGCGGGGGCGCGTGCCCTCCCCAGCGGCGTGGGCTGGGGTGCCCGGGAGGACCGGCCCTGCCGCCGGGGAGGGGGTGTCTCCGATTCCCTGATGGGGACGGGGAGCCGGGGAGCACCTGGCGGGGCCCCTGGGAGCGCCCCCGGGGCCGTGACCGTTAGCTTCCGCGGCAGAAAGTGGCCGGCCTGGAGCCAGACAAAAGGAACGGCCCCGCGCGGCTCGGGGTGGGTTTGTTTTGTTTTGTGTTTGGGGGGCGGGGGAGCAGGAAGGTGCGCGCCTACCTGGGGGCGACCCCGGCGAGGACGCACCCACCGACCCGGTGCCGTGGCCCCGCCAGCTCTGCGCGCAGGCCTGGCCGGCGGGACCCGGGTGAGGGATGTGACACCGAGGAGCTTGGAGGGGCTCGGAGTGGGGGTTCGCCGCCCGGGCCCCGCCATCTGTTTCCTCTCCTGCCTCCTCTTCCTGGACGCCCTGCGTTCGTCCTGCCATTGTGCTCGCCTCCGAGGACCCGAGACCCCCGCGTCGACACGCACTGTTCCCAGGTCCTCGCAAGAGGACCGGAGCCGGTCTGGCGGCTGTCGGGTTACCCAGGGGCCTATGGCTTTGCTGGAGTTGCTTTCCTCGACTCTGGGAGATGTGCATCCTGTGAAGCAGCTGTTACTTTGCCGATTTTTAAAATGTCATCCTCTTTTCTGTGTTCAGATTGGGTGATAGCGCACATTAAAAGACACCCAACTTTATTTAAAAAAAAAAAAACAAAAACAATTCCAGTAGGACAGTTTCTGTTGCCATGGATTTTAAAAACTCGGTCATGAAAACAAACTTTGGTACAGTTATTTTAAGTGGCAGGTGGGAAATGTTTTGGGATCCTTTTAGCTTTACGGCAGGTTCTCGGGAAAACGTGTGTCGCAAATCCAGAGAGGACGTGTGCATGCATGAAGAGCAGTGTGACACATTAGGGAGGGGACAGTTTTAGACTCTGAGGCGTTCGTCCACAGTCTGCAGCGTCTTTATGGTAAAAGAATTAGACTAAAATTTGTAAAAAGCAGTGGTGTTTACATTTGACATTATTCCTTAACCATCACTTACTTTTCAACATTGACTAGTTTAATATTGAGATCACTGGGAATAAAAATGTAGTACATTATTTATATCCTTTACCTACCAGGCTCATGTTTATAGAAATAGGTACTTAGAAAAAGATGGCTTTCATGCTCTCCCAGTAAAGACTCATTTTGTCCCCGAGGCCTGTGTGTTCGGGCCTCGTTATCTTTTCGTAATTGTATATGTTCGCATCTACCAAATTGTCCATGTAGATCGTCTGACGCTGGTTCTGTCCTATCCAGGGTCTCTACTTTGCTGAGGTTAGTGAGGAAGTTAGAGGGGATTATACTCACCGCAGAACGACCACCACGTTGAATTTAGGAACGTTGTTTTTACTGGCTTAGAGTTGGTGTTTTCAGCTGTCATGCTCCCCAGTTTACCTAGATAGGAGGTGAAAGCTCATGAAAAAATGTTGACACACTGTTTTTTTTCTTCTAACATATCTCTTGGGAATGAATTCATACCTCATGATAAATAAGCCATCTGTGTGGCACTTGAGGAATACTTTTTCCTAGCCCAAGATTGGTTTCCATTTATGAAGTTCTAGTTATTTGCTCAACATTGTTTTCTGTAAGCTCATCTTACCGTTCCTCACTTCCTTTCATTAGCTTTTCTCTGTATTCCTTTTCATTGGTATGCTCAATTAGTATTTTCTGATACAGTATTACAATTCATATAATAATTATCAGGATTGTACAGACAGGTGCTAATCCTGCAGGCAGACTCGGACATGACCTTTTTCGGCCTGTCATCGCATGACTTGATGTTTTCCCATTTGGTATTATTACATTTAGGTTGCTTTATCCCATTGGATCAGGCTTCAAGTGGTTTTTTCTTTTTAGGGGTGACCAGATACTTATTCATTTAAGTGAGATTTAAAGGTAGATTTAATGGTTTCGCTTCACTTCCTGTTAACTACTTAACAAGAAAAACAACAACACTGAGATATTTTCAAAGGTTAGGATTTGAAAATGTGATATTAAGCTGATAGACTGCGATTTGAGTTTAGGAGAGAAATTCACCCCTTGATCAAAAACAAAACTTGTCATTCTTGCCTCTCCTTTCAGAAGTGACAGGCCCCCTTCAGTATAGAGAGGGTTGGCCAGTAAGAGTTATGAAACGAATCTGTTTTGTTAGTTGCCCCGTGTCACAAATCTGAAATCAGGCCTCTCTTGTTCTGAAGTTGGCCTGGATCATTTCAGTACAAATTCTCCAAAGGGTAATAAATAAAATACCTTCCAATTAAGTACAAGTCAGTATTTGTTGAGGGCCTGGTCTGTGCTAGGTCATCTGCCAGGGACTGGTATCTTTTAACTCCAGCCAGTTCCATCCTTTGAGGGCAGACTTATTCCAAGAGGAGAAAGGGCAGTGAGGGAAGGAAGTTTTATTCGTTTTAACTAGTTAATTCAATTGAAGTCATCTTTCATAATTTGAAATTACAGTTAAGAGCTAATCTTGATTTTGGGGGACCAGCTATTTCTTTAAAAAACGACTCTGCCCTGGGAATGAAAACCTCCAGTCAAACATATGTCTGGAGTGTATTCTTTAACAAGAAGAGATTTCTAACTTCCGTTTGGGGTCATTCAGCAAGTGTTTAATGAGCCCACCTCGAAAGCATGGCCCAGTGCAAGAGACACAGTCGTGCCCTTGTCCTTGCCCACGATGTTTACAGTCTCATTTGGGAGACAAAACAAACACATATGCAGTTAAAGTATAAGCAATGCACAAGAGTGTGGCTTAGCCCTTAAAGCGGACAGAACAGGGTTCCAGTCCCTATCTCAGAATTGTTGTGAAAATTTAAATGAGATCATGTACCTGAAGTGCTTAGTGCAGTCCCTGGCACTTAGTAAGTACTCATTAAAGGTTAACCACTACTATTATTATTATTACTAGAGGCCCAGCGCACGATTAAATCGTGTGCGTGTAGGGTCCCCTAGGCCCGGCCTGCCATCAGGGCCATGTCTGCCACCCCACGAGGCCCCCACGCTCCGTTGACGCTGCTGGTGCCCCGGGAGTGAGGGGTGAGGGGAGAGCCCAAGAGGTGCTCCATGCACCTCCTGTGACCGGTTGTTTGGTCGTTACGGCGTTACGGCCACGTGCCTTTTATAATATAGATGATTTATTAGTAGTAGTATTATTTGGATGGCTGTTCAGCCAGTGAGTTCCAAGGGAGGAAGGGGGCAGGCACTTAGGATTGGAGTAGTTGGGAAAGGCTTTCTGGAGGACACGAGACTTGAGCTGGACTTTGGAGGCAGAGAAGAGAGGAAGGGCATTAGAAAAGTTGGGGTGAAGAAGTATTTTAAAAGATCTGGGCATGGAGTGTTCATGATACACGTGCGGCAGCATGCAGGGGGGCTTTGAGGACACTAGTTCTCGTGTGGATTATCAGTGGAGATCCTCTGTGTGGTAGGCATTTTGAAGACAGACAGTCGGGTTTCTCGTTACAAGCAGTGTTTCCTTGGGCAAGTCAGTTACCTGGCTTTGGGTCTTAATAGGAGTTTGTTGGGAAAAGTAGGCTTTTATTGTGAACGTTTAAGACCACACACAGTAAGTGCAAACTTTGTAGCACACCGCCTGGCACATAACTACTTACTAAATGTGGCAACCGCTGTGCCATTCATTTATTCACTCAATAGATGTCAGCGAATGGTTACTAAATGCCATCACTGAGTTGGAAACTGGGGATTCAGTGATGAAAAGATGACCATTCCCAGCCTTCGTAGAGTTCACAATCTAGTGGAGAAGATGGATAATTCAACAATTAAAGACGTGGGATGAGGACTAGGAGAGGCGGGGCAGACTGGTAGGGGGTTCCACAGCGTGGGTGGAAAAGGCTATATCCTAGGCAGGGAGTCTGGCAAGATTTCCCAGAGAAAGCTGTGGGTAAGTTAGGCACTTATGTCAGTTTCTGTTTGAGATATGGATTGCATGAATTTTCAAAAATTTAATCGCTGTTTTGTTCAAGTTAACTGAAATTAGAATTCCCTCATGCTGATTCACACATCTCTTCCCTTTTTGTTTTTTTACCCAGAGCATAAATGTTTTTATGCAATGATAAAGCAGGTAATTCATTCGCATGTGAGAATTAGTAATGGAAGAGGCAAGTTTACTAGGAAGTTTTACATAAATAAGGAAATTTATTCATGTTTGAACTAGATTGTTACTAAACTAAGTTATTAGCAATTTAGAACTGCTTCGCCAGCTGCTTAAATAGTATTTTTTTCTTTAAATCAAACTCCTGGAAGAGGGGTATTTTATAAGCAAGCAAGGACATCATCCCTTGAATTTGTCTGTAATTACAAAGGTCCTGACACAAACCCTGGAAGGCCTTGGATTTAGTGGCTTCCCCTGGAAATAGAGTTAAGTCCCATGGGTAACATAATTTGGAACAAGGATGCTGTGATCTTATATACTCAGGAGGTTCCCTCAGGAAAATTTAACAAATCACACACTTATACTTAAGAAACTAAGTACATTTCTTGAAATGCCAAATTTCATTTGGGTTTTTCCCAATTGTTAATACATTTAACTATATGTAAAGCTGGTATATTAAAAAAAAAAAAAAGAACAGGTCTAAAAGAAAAAGAGAAATTTTATGTTTTGAAAAAGATTCCCAAAACAAGCAGCTGATTAAAACAGATTTTTTTTTAATCTGAAAATTTCAGGAAGATTGTTTTTCCAAATTAACACCTTCATTCTTACTTTTTTATTTTTCCCCCTCAACCTCCCACAAGTCAAAGTCATTTCTCTCTCCATGTTCTTGAAGTGTAGTACTCCCGAAGGTTTTAACTCCTTTGTTAAAGATTTTAGAGTGTTTAAAATTTTTTCATAAAATCCTATTTGCAAATGAGATGAATACTTATGTTCTCGTAACTCAGTATTATTCAGAAGGGTGAGAATGGGCAGGGATGGAAGAGCCAGCAGCATTAAGGTGGTGATGATTGCTGAGCACTCCTCAGGCCCGGTTTCTCCCTAAATACATTTCACCTTCTGGATTGAAACCGTGTCACCTTCTGGGCTGAAACCAGAGTTTATAATTGCCCAATAGTTTGGAAGTTGTTTTCGCAGGGTTTCGAACTTCGAGTTCTCTGCTGGGGACACCAAGAAATCAAAAGGGAACAAGTAGAAGGGCAGGAGTAACATGACCTCTTAGGACGTCTGTCTAGATGAAGTACATGAAATTGGACGATTACCCTGACAGAGTTCAGGTTACCAGAATAGAAACCTATTTGTTCTTAAGTGAGCTGGGCCAACTCTGTACTTTCTGGTAAAAATTTATTGATGATACTAAAGAGGGCTCGCTCTCTCTCTCTCTCTCTCTCTCTCCCTCCCCCCACCCCTCCCCCCCTCAAAGGAAAATGCTGGTGAAGATGCACCAAGTCTTTTCTTTTTCTTTTTGGTTACTCCTCACCTGAGGATATTTTTCCGTTGCTCTTTAGTGAGAGAATGGAAGGGAGGGAGAGGGGGAGGAGAGAGAGAAACATCCATGTGAGAGACACACATAAACGTTCCCTCCCGCATGCGCCCTGACCAGGGACAGAGATCAAACCTGCAACTGAGATACATGCCCTTCACCGGAAATCGGACCCATGACCCTTTGGTCCGCAGGCCAATGCTCTAACCAGTGAGTAAAACTGGCCAGAGCCACCAAGTCTTTTCTGTCCATTTAACACACATTTGAAAGACTTGTAGGTTTGGGGAAGGGCTATAATTTTGGTCTTAAAACCTCTGAAGTAAATTTCAAAGCTAAAATGTAAAACATTTTTGACGTTGTGCCTTGTTCACATAGTTATTTTGCTGAAAATACGCCCTGCCTATTCTAGGCTTAAAAAAGAAAAGATGTACATCTGTCTGCCACTGAGAGCAGGGAACAGTTTTAATCTGATTATGGGGTTGACTTTGGTATATGTCGTAGTAGTGATGATGTGTCACTAATGATACAGCAGCATTTTGCTGTTTTGCATGTCAAAGTCCTAGGTACAATGCCCTTATCCCCGGTGACTGATAAGGGCATTTTACTGATACTTGAGTAATAGAATATTGTGTGTTTTCACTGAACACTGTTTCTTTTGAAGCCGTCTGCAGTTACTGCTTTCAGGGGAAGGGAACTAAATAATCCTGTAGTTTAATAATAATGTTGATAAATGTGTGTGTCCTCTTTCTTAAGAAATCATTTTCACCTTCTTGGATTTGACTCATTTTGCTTCTCTTTGATGTCTGGAAAATGGGAGCAAGTAAAAGCTCACCCCTTATTTGTATGTTGCTTTTGCATGATTAGTAGACAAATACAGAATTGTACTTTGTGGGAAACTGGAATGCCACTTTCGTAACTGTGGTCTTTGTGTGTGTGTGTTTTTGTGCAGCTAGCACCCTCTCTTCCTTTACAAGAGGATTTCGTTTACCACTGGAAGGCAATTACCCATTACTACATAGAGACTTCGGGTAAGAAACAATGCTAAGGCTAATTACACAGAAAAATGTGGAATACGGAAATGTATTTCAGATTCGTCTTCAGTTATATTTAAATTTATAAGCAATTTACTTTTAATTCCTCTTTTAGATTCATTAAAAAAAACACACCGAGTGAGCACCTACGCTGTGTAGGCATTTTTCCAGGCACTGGGGGATAGAACCATCAAAAAGACAAAATCCATAACAAAATTAATACATTGATTGGAGGGAAGCAAACAAGTAGACAGATACATACAGTGGGTCAGATGGAAAGTGTTAAAGAGACCATGAAGCAGGCTGAGGAAATAGAAGTGTGTGCTGGAGGTGGGAAGATGGCCTTTGTAGGTCAGAGAAAGCCTCATTGCCCCAGGCCAGGTCTGAACTGAAGTCTGAGGGAGAGAGGAAGCAAGTCCGGGGTGGGGGTGATGGGGGAGGGGGGCAGGGAGTGGGAGAGAAATTGCAGGAAAAGGAGATGTGCATAGACCCTGAGGCTGGAACAGGCAGCCTGCGCTTGTGTGGACAATTCCTGGAACTATGGGGAAGCCAGTGTGGCTAGATTGAACGTGAGAAATTGGTAGGAGATAAAATCAAAGCTGGAGGGTGGGGATTCACATAAGACCTTGTAAGCCATCCCAGGGCTTTGGCTTGTACTCTCAGGTGGGCAGCCATTAGAGGGTTTTGGGTAGAGGTGACCGGGTCACTGTGGCTTCTATGAAAATTTAGATTGAAGGGATGTGGAGGTGATGCCGCCGGTAAACAGTTAGGGGACTATTGCAGTGGTTTGAGAGGTGGTGACTTAGAGCAGGGGGGAAGGTGATCAGAAGTGATCGTATTCTGGGTACGTTTTGAAGAATTGGATATTGGGCATGAGAGAATAAAAGGCAAGGCTATCTCCAAAGTTTTGGTGTAAGTAGTGAAACTGGAAAAATAGAGAATGAGGAGACTGCAGGAGGAGCAGGTTTGAAAGAGAATTTTCAACATATTGAGTTTGAGATGCTCATGATCTATCTAGTTCAGTGGTTCTCAACCTTCCTAATGCCGCGACCCTTTAATACAGTTCCTCATGTTGTGGTGACTCCCAATTTCATTGTTACAAATTGAACATAATTAAAGCATAGTGATTAATCACAAAAACAATATGTAATTATATATGTGTTTTCCGATGGTCTTAGGCGACCCCTGTGAAAGGGGTCGCGACCCACAGGTTGAGAACCACTGATCTAGTTGGATGTGTCAAGTAGACAATTGGAAATAGGCATTCAGGGTAGAGATCTAACGAAATGAGGGATATGAAATTGAGAGTCCTGAGACTAGATGAGCTTATTTAGGGAGTAAGGATAGATGGGAGAGAGAAGGTGTTCAGGAACTGAGCCCTTGGACTCGATGTCTAGGGATTAGGAAGATGAGAACAATAGCCAAGAAAGACTGGAACCCTGGAGTTAGGTAGGTTGCTCTACTGGGGAGTGTTGGCGTAAAGGGAGCTGAGAAATGGAGCAGCAGCTGGAGGGAGGTGTAGTGTCAAAAGAGGCAAGGATACTTTAAGGTAGAAAGTATGCAATTTATAATTTAATGGGAATGACCTAGTAGGGAGGGAAAGGTGAGTATAGTAGTCAGATGAGATCATTTCTGAGCAATGTCCCTGAGTAGGCAGGGGGCAAGGGGCAGGGGGAGGGGGAGGATGGGACCTAGTGCACAAGCAGAGGCTTAGCGCTCAATAGGTTGTGGACAGTTTCTCCATAAAAAATAAGGTAGAAAGCAGAACATCTGGGAATAAGTGCAGGAAGCGGGCAGATGTGGTGTAGGAAGTCTTCAGAAGTTACCTTCTGGTTTCCGTTTTTCTCAGTGAGTATGTAGGATGCAGAGTGAATGTGGGGGAACATGAACAGTTAGTCAAGGCTGGGCAAACTTTCCCAGTAAAGGGCCAGGGGTAGGCCATGTGGTCTCTCTGTAACTGCTCAGTTCTGTGGTAATGCAAACTGGCCATTGATAACGTTTAAAAGAATATACAGTCCCTTGTTCTAATACAACTTTATTTATCAAAATAGATGGCAAGGCTGGATTTGCCCTGCGGGTAAAGTTTGGAACTTCTGAAGTCGGGAATAGGGAAGTACAGTAGCATTGCTACAAGGCATGCGGGCTCCCTTGAGGAATGATAGGTGAACGCTAGTGGATATGCAGGTTGGGCACATGTCATTTCACTGAAAGGAAACATGAAAAAATGGTAGTTGATTTGGCAAGTCGATAGGGTTCTGGGGGATGTGTCTTAACGGAAAAAAACTCCTTTGTATTTGCGCAATGAATAAAAATCAGACTGTACACAGGGTGAGGCAAAAGTAGGTGTACAGTTGTGAGTCCATGAAACAAGTTTATTCTTGTATTATTTATTATTTTATTTTCCATACAAACAACTGTACACCTACTTTTGCCCCACTCTATATTCTGTAAGTTAGTTTTTATTCATAATAATGTAGAAATAAGAGCCATTTGGGGAAAAATGGGAACATGATCAGGAAAAATGCATGTAAACATAAAAATTTTGTATGTACTTGTAATTAAAAAATTTTTTTTTCAATTAGCCAGTTAGATGGCCTGAATTTTAAGTATCTTTATATAGAAACAGGTTGGCCTTGAAATTAAGCTTACTAACCTAGAAAACAGAGAGAGGACAGGTTCTGTTTTGATTGCCACTGAGTTACTTCTTAGCACTGGGAAGTCATCTCCATTATGAAAACACGAGGAGACCAAAGAAGCCCTTTTAACAATTTCTGACATTCTTCTTATTAACAGATAGCTATTCCCAAAGTCAAAGAGATAGAAACATCAGTGACGAGAAAGAATCATCGATAGGCTGCCTCCTGCTTATCCCCAACTGGGGATGGAGCCCGTAACCCGGGCATGTGCCCTGACCAGGTTTATGAGTCAACGCTCAACCATTGAGCCACATTGGCCAGGCTGATTCAGTTTTCTAATAAGAGGGCAAAAGCGCCCAGCCTGTGTGGCTTAGTTGGTTCTAGTGTTATCTCGTACATCAACAGGTTGTGGGTTTGATTCCCAGTCAGGGCATGTGCCCAGAATTTGGTTCCATCCTCAGCATGGAGGAGGCAAACCGATCGATGTTTCTCTTCACATCAATGTTTCTCTCTCTCTTTCTAAAAATCAATTTTAAAAAAATGGTTAAAGCATCATCTAAATTCTGGCAAAGATACTTATACTATGAGTATAAACCTCATTTAAGTGTATAGTTCAGATTTTTCTAGTTTAAAATATGCAGTTTAATATTCAATAAAGTATTTAGTTTAAATACGCAGTTTAAAAATGTTGGGTTGTTTGACAAACGTTTTTTTATCATTTAGATGACAAAGCCCCAGTGACAGATACAAATATTCCATCTCATCTGGAACAGATGTTAGATATATTGGTACAAGAAGAAAAGGAACGGGAATCTGGAGAGACGGGGCCATGTATGGAATACTTGCTTCATCACAAGATCCTGGAAACATTATATACCTTAGGGAAAGCTGATGTAAGTTTCTAATCCACATCATGTCCTTAGGCACGTAATACATGTAGTCACGTCTTAGAGATAAAGAAGCTGCCAAGTACTACATTTAATTGTAGAGGGATGTATTAAGCATGGCAGGACTTAAGTCAGTGTTGTACAAAAAATGAAAATTGTGCATCCTATAAGAACATGACTTTCCATAGAGATAGAAAAACTCCCAAATGCTCTAGACAATAACTGGTACCTGGGCAGCCTAGTATCCCAGTGTAAACATTTATGAAAATAAACTCAAGTACATGTGCTCAGAATCAAAGGAAGTGAGAGGGAACCCAGTGAAAGTTGGGTTACAAAAATTAGGAATTATACAAAAACAGAAATAGGAATTCTGTTTCATAATCCTGAAAGAGAATGTCACTGATTCTTCTGACATTAACTCTCCTAGTAAGTGGAGACCATTCAAGGTTTTAGGCCTAATGAGTCTTGGGAAATCTTTGTGAAGCTGGTATTCTATAAATAATATTCTGTGCTTCAAAAGTTTCAAATTACTCATAAAGGTAGTGAGGGTAGGGGAAGAACTTGGGGTTCAGGTTAGGAGGCCTGGCTTTGTCACTAATATACTGCAACCTTCAGCAAGTCTTGCTGGTTAATCTTCCTCTTCTTTCAAAACAAGGAAGTGATATCAAGCAGTATTAACTCTAAAAATCTGTGATTCTGTTCAGTGAATGTCTTAAGTTGAATAAATATTAATTGATTTTTCAGTACATTTTAGTGGTTGTACTACTAATAATATTTTGATATAGGTAATTGTAACTACTAGTGGTTTATCTGAATAATGCAAGGTATTGCTATCTTAAAAATATTGTGCTTAACATAATTTATACTGTTTCTGGATAGCATGTCTGTGATCATGCTTTAGAAATGCTACACATTTTGTGACTGTATTTTAGTTCTGAGGCAGTATAAGCAGGTTAATTATAGACCATATAACATCAATTCATACTCTCTTAATTCACAATGTGAATAATCATGTTTACCTACTTTTAAGAAAATATTTAAAACAACTGTCATGTTATAAAAACTTCTTTTTTAAATATTAATTGCCTACAATAATAATTTAAATAACTTTGCAACTAACTTAAAATAGTGTTGTTGGCCTAGATCACAGAAGTGTATACCATAGGAGTCCTTTTATTTACATACATGTGTTAGGCTTTATTCACTCCTGCATTTATATGATAGACAGTTACTGATTACCTGCCATTAGTTTAAGTAACAACAGTCTGACTTTACTTTGCCAAGGAGGTAAGTATAATTGTTTCATGTTATCTTAGCACTTAGAGTAAAAACAGGCTGACGTCACCCGAACCACGCTCGGATCTCAACAGCGTATTGCCACCATGCGGTCTATAATTACATCAGCCCCTGGCCCCATTTGCTGTATTCTAGTCCCAGATGTCATTCTATTTCCAGGATACCAGGCATTAATAATTGATTGAGAATTTTATCCTGGCTAATTGCACTGGCTGGTGAGGGTGGAATACGTTTGAATTCATTGTCTCTCCTATCTTGTAAGCATTTGAGTAAGCATGTTTGTATTGTCTGTTCTTTTCTTATTTACTTTCCTTTCCTCTTTTACTCAGTGTCCTCCAGGAATGAAGCAGCAGGTGCTGGGATTCTACACCAAACTCCTGGGCAGAATCAAGCAGCCGCTACTTCCGCACATCAACGTGCACAGGCCCGTGCAGGTACGTGTTCCCCACACACAAAGTTATTTGGTTTGATTGCTTTGGGTATAGATATAATTGTATATAATTTTTCTAAGAGTACAAATAATACAGGAAGTTATTCTAAAAATTACATGCAAATTAGCAAGTACTTGAGCTTTATGTATGACATGGTATTAAATGTATTTCATGTCTTTATTATATTTTTCTTTTAAAATTTTATACATTGATTTTTCCTTTAACTCATCTCCATGACATCTCAAGGAGTTTTATATACCTCATTCATTTTGCGGGGGTGAGGGGGTGGGGGGGGTGGGCGGTAATGCATTTGAAAAATTTACTACTAGTAAACTTATTTTGATGTCGGTGATTGTAAATAGTGTCCTTTCTGAATAATGCAAGCTGTTTGCATTATTTGAAAACTTTATCCCTAAGGTATATGGATGGCTATATACATACTTGTGAAAAATAAGCTAACTTTAAACATTTTTGAAAAAATTGTTGACAGAAATTAATTCGACTCTGTGGTGAAGTCCTTGCAACACCAACGGAAAATGAAGAAATTCAGTTTCTCTGTATTGTGTGTGCAAAACTGAAAGAAGATCCCTATTTGGTTAATTTTTTTCTGGAGGTACAGTATCCTCATCACTCTTCAGAGCATGCCTGTGTTCGCGTTTTTCTATGCATTTTACTTTCTCCTGCTGGTCCGTCAGCTCCTTGAGGACCAGGGCTCTGTTCTGTTCATCTTTGGGTCCCCCAGCTTCTCTGTCTAGTACCTGGCACAATGCATAAGGACTGTTTAATTAACACGGTTGAATGAAGGCATCTTTAGAGAAACACAACTTTATTACCTGTAAGTATAGACAGTCACAAAAGTACTTTGCAGTTCTTAAGCACGTCCCCCTGAAATCTAACCTATATTCAATTTATACCATCTAACATACGCATTTACTGTGGGTTAAATCCTATGGTAAATGAGCTAAAACTGTCTTTGCCCTAAAAGAGTTTATAGGCTGGTGATGAAGGTAAGACGAATATTCAGATACAGTAGCAGTCAAATAGGCATCACTAACACTGTTCACTGCTTATGGTCAGTGAAACATTTTGTAGAGCAAGCATGTCAAACTCGTGGCCCTCAGGCTGCATGTGGCCCACGATGAATATTTTTGCGGCCCAGCCAATATAACGGTATGTAAGAAACGTTTTAATAAAAATTTCGTAACTTGATTTTTACAATATCCTGTTATACATAATTATTAATTACAAACTACAACGTTCGCTAATGACTGATTACTATAATCGTGTTGCATTCATTTCCTTTACGTGCCTAACGCGCAGGTGCACCATTTCTCTCCACTAATACCAGCAGCGAATATTTTAGCAGCCGATTGCCACGTCATTAGTCTTGTACTGACTTGTTTGGTGTGCGCAACAGGAAATATTTCACTTTCAGAGAACAAGAAAAATAGGTTTATTTAAGTTACGCTTATTAATTTGTGCAGTTATTCAGTGTCTGGTAAGTTAATGTTCAAGAAAAGATTAATTTTTATTAAAATATTCTGTTATTTTATGTTAACGATGACTCATTTATTTCAGCCCTTTGTATTCAGCATGACTCTATCGAAATAAACCTACGTTTCTATGAAAATTGAAGCTTTTGTTTTTTTTGCGGCCCACAAAAACTTAAACCTTGTTTATTTGGCCCGTGTAAGCCTTTGAGTTTGACATGCTTGTTGTAGAGAGTGTAAAGTGTATCCGAAATGCCTCTGCGAGGTTTAAAATACCTAGAACACATTTTGTTAAAGTCTGAGCGTGTTCATTTGTCAAAAACACTTCTGTTGCTCTGCTGGCTAGACACTGAACGTTAACGATAGGAAAATCCATTCAGGCCTGATACCTGTTTGAGAGGCTTTTGATGTGACGCTTACAACACCTGTACTCCTTTTCAGAATAAGTTGAAATCGTTGGCTTCCAAAGGAGCAGCCAGTGTCACTGCAGAAGACACGTTAAAAGGTGCAGAGTCCTTGTCCACAGACACGGGACAGCCCTGTCGGCCCGAGGAGCTGCCTGGTGCCTCCGGGACGGAGCAGACAGAGTTAGACGATGAGCCTCCTCCTCAGACAGACGACCTGTCCACGGGCCTGGAGAACCTGAGTGTCGCGTCACTGCCGGAGGCCACGGTCGTCCGCCCAAACCAGGATTACAACCTCGTGAATTCCTTGTTAAATCTCACCAGAAGCCCTGTGAGTCGTCGTCTCTATAACTTTCCCTCCTAATGTGATCACAGTTATATGCACTTAAAATAGAAAAAAAAAATCTTTTCTTATTTGAGAGTAAAGCATTAAATCCTTTGAAGTTAAATTTTTTTCCAACTACTCGTCGGATATCTAATTTGGGAATTGAAAGGGGTGTGTGTTCCCCCGCAGGACGGCCGGATAGCTGTGAAGGCCTGCGAGGGCCTCATGTTGTTAGCGAGTTTGCCAGAGCCCAAGGCTGCCAAGTGCCTCACGCAGAGCACGTGCCTGTGCGAACTCCTGACCGACAGACTCGCCGCCCTGTACAAGGCCCTCCCTCCGTCGGTGGACCCCTTAGATATTGAAACTGTGGAGGCCATAAACTGGGGGTAAGAACACCACTTGTGTGTTTCCATGAAAGTGACTTCCCATCCTGTACTTTCACATCCATTTCCACTGAGCTATTACAGGAATCTTTCGTTTTGAAAAAGGTGACATAGCTAGTGAGCATTAAATGGGATTGTTCTGTGAGGCTTGTTTTGAATTGGTTATTAATTAGTGGAAATAAATGGGTATGGGAATAGTCCAGCTGTTATAAGGAAGCTACTTTGCCTCTGTCCATTACAGTGATCAATCAAGACCTTCATTACATTAAGATCAATAACTTTATCTATTTGTTTGTTTATTTATTTATTTTTTTCACTGTAAGTGTAGATCACACTCCAGATTTCAAGTACTTGAAAAAAAAGAATGTAAAATACCTTATTAATAATTTTTATATCGAATGTCGGTTGAAATACTATTTTGGATATATTGGGTTCAATTAGCTATGTTATTAAACTTAGTTTCACCTGCCTTAATTTGCTTATTTGAATGTGGCTACTAAAAATTTTTAAATTACACACGTGGTTAGCATTACACTTCCACTGGGGAGTTGTGTAGTAAATTTTGAGAATTGTTGCTGTAGAGCAGTGATTTTCAACCTTTTTCATCTCATGGCACACATAAGCTAATTACGAAAATTCTGCAGAACACCAAAACATATTTTTTGCTGGTCTGACAAAAAAAAAAAAAAAAGGTATAATTTTGATTCATTCACCCTGGACAGCTATGGTCGTGTTGGCTACTGTCATTTTTTTATTTGACAAGCTAAGGGAGAAGAGGTCAGTGCCCCTGACTGTGCAGGCAGGTGTTGCATGTTTCAAACATTCTGGCTGCTCACTGGCTGCAGCCGCTGCTGGAGAGCAATAGTTCCCACTGGGACAATTGTGTTCCCCCAGGGACATTTGCCAGCATCTGAGACTGTCACCAATGGGGGCAGGGGTTCTATGGGCATCTGTTAGATAACGGTTGGGGATGTGGCTAAATGGCCTGTAATGCACAGGACAGTCCCCGACAACTAAGAATTACCTGGTTCAAAATATCTTTCTTAAAAATCCTAAGTAATCTTTTTTATGAATAAGTTCCACGGGCCCTGGGGCAGTCTTGTGTGGTTCCTGGCCTCCCTATGTAGGACTGCTCCTCCTACCTCATTCTCTAACCCCTTTACCCATCTTTCAGGGCTGCCCCTTGATTCTCGTAGGAAACTATGATTATTGTAGAACATTTATAAGTTATTAAAAAGTATAAAGCAGCCCTAACCGGTTTGGCTCAGTGGATAGAGCATCATCAGCCTGCGGACTGAAGGGTCCCAGGTTTGATTCCAGTCAAGGGTATGTACCTTGGTTGCGGGTACATCCCCAGTTAGGGAGTGTGCAGGAAGCAGCTGATCGATGTTTCTCTCTCATCGATGTTTCTAACTCTATCCCTCTCCCTTCCTCTCTGTAAAAAATCAATAAAATATATTTTTTTTAAAAAAGTATAAAGCAGCGTAAATAAAATCACCCATAATCCCACCATCTATAAGCAGGATCATATTTTTTTTAAAATATACTTTTATTGACTTCAGAGAGGAAGGGAGAGGGAGAGAAAAGATAGAAACATCAATGATGAGAGAGAATCATCAGTTGGCTGCCTCCTGCACGCCCCACACTGGAGATCCAGCCAGCAACCCGGGCATGCGCCCCGACCAGGAATCGAACTGATGACCTCCTGGTTCATAGGTCAGTGCTCAACCACTGAGCCACGCTGGCTGGGCAAGCAGGATAATATCTATAATAATAAAAGCTTAATATGCAAATCGACCGAATAACCAAACAGCAGAATGACTGTCCAGACAACCTTCTATGACAACCACTGGCACCAGGCCACCCAAGGCAGGTGCAATTCGATTGCTCGGGCCTGGCCATCACCCCATGATCGCCTTGCAAAGGGAGGCCCAGGCCACTGGCCAGCGGGCTGCGGCGGGTGGGCAGGGCCTCCCTCTGTGGGGGCGATTCATCATGGAGCCCCAGCTGGGTGGGCAGGGCCTCCCTCTGTGGGGCGATTGATGGCAGAGCCCCGTGAGCGATCGCCCCAAAGAGGGAGACCCAGGCTACCTGGCGGCAGTGCTGTGGCGGGTGGGCAGGGCCTCCCTCTGTGGGGGCAATCCTTCGCGGAGCCCCAGCCGGGCGGGCAAGGCCTACCTCTTTGGGGCAATCCTTCGCGGAGCCCCAGCCGGGTGTGTGGGGCCTACCTCTTTGGGGTGATCAATCATTGGGCTCCCGGACTGTGAGAGAGCACAGGCTGGACTAAGGGATACCCCCCCCCCCCCGGAAGTGCACGAATTTCGTGCACTGGACCTCTAGTTATGACATAATAACCTGTTACTGGTTTTCTATTTATCTTTGACCCTTCTTGGTTTTTACTTGTTTTTCTCCACCCTGTATTCTGCCGACATCTGTCGGTCAGACCCACTTGTTAATTCCACTGTCGTACATGTTAAGGCAGGAAGAGAAGCAGGCCAGTCATTTCCTTGTGCAGATCCTCCGTCACCTTCCTTTTCCTTCCTCCCAGCACCGAGATTCTCCCACTCTTCATTCCTGTTACTTGGTCAAGTTCATGGCAGAAGTATGAGGAGCTGATAATGGTTTTTCTCCTGCAGCTCCGTTCTGCTTTAGTCCCTCTCTTCCCACATAATGAGTGAAGATTACTTAGAACTTTTATTTCAGAGTTTTTCTCTAATCTTTAGCTTTCTTTTATAAAGCCCTCATCCGGTAGTCATGCTGTATTGCCTGTGTAAATACATCATCCTGTGTAAGTTCATTCACGTGCCTTCCTGTTCCATATGCCCTGAGCTGCATTCATGCTTTTGGATGACTTAGCGTTTCTTCTGTGCCCCACAGTTTGGACTCATATAGTCATAAAGAAGATGCATCGGCATTTCCAGGAAAACGAGCCTTAATTTCATTTCTTTCCTGGTTTGATTATTGTGATCAACTCATAAAGGAAGCACAAAAGGTTGGGATGTTTTTGTTGTTTACTGATCCTTTAAAAATGTAACTGTCTATTAAGTGAAATTTGAATTCTCAGTTAATATCCCCAAATATATCTTAATTGTCCTAGGATAGCACAGTTAGTAAAATAAATAAAACCAAATGAACAAGAGAAATGCATATGTATAGAGTGTATGTGTTACAACTGTAGAATAAATTACAATTCCAGTTCTGCCTTTATATTTCTTTAAGTATTATAGTACAGCCTTCATAAGATAGCATTGGCCTCCCTCCCTTTCTCCTCTATGGGAAGATGTTACTACCATGAGGTGATTAAGATAATATTTTTATCCTGCTTGTCGGAAATTTAGATACAATGTAAAGCACTTAATAACTAGCATCTAATCTAGGCAAGTCTGTTTTCCACATTAATGCAGACAGAGGGTGGAGACTGATTTATTGATGTTATAAATTAATCTCTCTCTGATATCTATGCTTGTACTATATTCTAGACCACTGCTGTTGCTCTTGCCAAAGCCATCCATGAAAGATTTTTTATTGGTGTTATGGAACCTCAGTTAATGCAAACGTGAGTGGTTTCTTTACTTAAAAAGTAAAACCGCTGTGTTCATGTTACTTTTGCCCGCTAATTCCCTGTTTCTTATGCCAGTTCCGAGATGGGTATCCTGACGTCGACTGCTTTGCTTCATCGCATTGTTCGGCAAGTCACCTCCAATGTTTTGCTTCAAGAAATGGTGTTTTTTATCCTTGGGGAACAGAGGGAGCCAGAAACTCTGGCAGATATGAACAGACACCCTTTAAGACACAGGTTAATTGAACATTGTGATCACATATCTGATGAGGTGAGCTGTGCAAGGGTTTAGAATTTGACTTAGAGCAGCGGTTCTCAACCTGTGGGTTGCGACCCCTTTGGGGGTCGAACGACCCTTTCACAGGGGTCGCCTAAGACCATCGGAAAACACATATATAATTACATATTGTTTTTGTGGTTAATCACTATGCTTTAATTATGTTCAATTTGTAACAATGAAAATACATCCTGCATATCAGATATTTACATTACGATTCATAACAGTAGCAAAATTACAGTTATGAAGTAGCAACGAAAATAATTTTATGGTTGGGGGTCACCACAACATGAGGAACTGTATTAAAGGGTCGTGGCATTAGGAAGGTTGAGAACCACTGACTTAGAGTCTTTGAAATACTGACTTTAATATACTTGTGACGTGTTGAATACAGCCTCTTTTTTTAATGTGGCTTTAAAAATTGACACTATGACTTATAGGATGGCAAGAAGACTTTATTGAAAGACATTTTTCAGTTAGCCTTATCGTTTTTGGTTTCAGATAAGCATAATGACACTAAGGATGTTTGAACATCTTTTACAAAAACCCAATGAGCACATTCTTTACAACTTGGTCCTAAGAAATCTTGAAGAAAGAAATTATACGGAATATAAACCCTTGTGTCCAGAAGATAAAGATGTGGTAGAGAACGGACAGATAGCAGGAGCAGTGTAAGTTTCTAGCCAGCTCTGTGACTTTAGCATTTCACGTAGAATCATAATTTTCTCTTTCCTCTTATTTCCCTTATTCATTAAAAAAACCTCTAACAGTTTGCAAGTTTTAAAAAAATAAATCTTAGATATCTTAATATTACTATCCCTTTAAATTATAAGTGGCATTATCTATTCATTAGGTCTAACACAATCACTATCTTCTTGACTTTGATGTTAGTATAAAACGTTAATTCCTCTATAAAATATCAATACATTATTTCTTAATTTTTTTTAAACAAAATTATGTAAGAATAAAATTATTTCTAAGAGCATAGCAGAGAATCTTTTGGTTTAGAAAATATAATAAAATGTTTTCTTATACGTCATTAAATTAAACTTAGAGATCTGGAAGAAGATCCATTATTTACTGACATTTCACCAGATAACACTTTGTCAAACCAAGAATGGCTTAGTTCTTCGCCACCTGCTACTCCAGACCACCCCAGAAATGATGGGAAGACTGAAGTCCATAAAATTGTGAATAGGTGAGTTGCTACATACATTTAACTTGCACCTCTCTTTTTTTTTTTTTTCTAAATATATTCTTATTGATTTAAGAGGGGAAGGGAGAGGAAGAGAGAGAGATAGATACATCAATAATAAGAGAGAATCATTGTTTGGCTGCCTCCTGCATACCCCTACTGGGGATGTAGTCTGAAACTCAGGCTTGTGGCCTGACCAGGAATCAAACCATAACCTCCTTTTTCATAGGTCGATGCTCAACCACTGACCTACACACGGCAGAGCGACTGGTGTTTCTTTTACTTGTTTTTATAACAAATAATAGCTCTGCCCTTGGATTGTTACAGAGATATCGTATGAACTCAGTCTTCCCTTGTTTAATCTAAAGATTATGTGAGCCTTTTGTCACAGTTAGGTAGCCAGTGAGAGCCTCAGGGCAACGTCGGTAGCAAAAGAGAAAGGCTCTGCTTAAGACAGAACTAAACACACGTGACCTTAGTGAAACTGACCTTCTAAGTACCCTTCCTTCTGTATGTAAATAATTTTAAATTCCCAAGTGCAGTAACATTGAAAATCTCCAATTTGACAAACTGTGCTTATTAGATATTTACTCCTAAGCCTAAGGTCATTTTTTTTGTTAGTCTGTGGTTTTACTTTTTTTTTTTTTTTTTTAAGTGCCCTTTCTATGGCAATTTCCTTCTTTTTCTTCCTTTGCAGTGCTCTTACTGATACACCTGGTTCTTTCAGATGACTGGAGAAAATTGCATGTCGCTCAAGATATAAAGTCAGGACGCATGCAATCTTAAGTTCACTTACTTGAAGGCCAGTTTCCCGAGATTAACAAACAGCATGGCAGTCTGTCCATGTGCTGTAATGTAAACAAACAAACAAAAAAGTCATTTTAGGCTTACTTCTCCTTTAAGAGGAATGAGTAATTTTTGAATCAACGCTTTAATGACAGTGTATTTAATCAGTAAGGCTGATTAAGAAAATACAATTTTATTTTTCAAGTCTCCGCTTGCATTAATACTTGTTTAAACTGAAGATATCGCTAGGTATTTTAATACATATAAAGATATCGTGAGAGTATTATGTTACTGATTTTAACTTTTTTCGTTGAAGTTTTCTCTGTCTGGTACCGGATGAAGCGAAATCCTCCTACCACGTTGAGGGCACAGGATATGACACCTACCTCCGAGATGCTCACAGGCAGGTGAGTCTAATACCCACATTTTTGAAATGAAATCGAATGAGAATGCACTCACACACCTGTCACATCCCCCACAGTCATTTCTCCAACGTTTCCCTTTCTCCGCAAGGCCTGGCCTCTGCTCTCACTACTAGAGCTTCCTGCAAGTGACCTCACCTTGCATTTCACTGTCTCTGTCTCAAGATTTCTCTTTCCCTCTCTCCCCCGCCCCTCTCCCTTTTTTCTCTTCGTTCCTTTCTTCCCTTTCCGACATTATATCTTCCCCCAAATCCTTTCCCCGCTAATCCAAAGGTGACCTTTAAATGATTCTCCGCCGCCCTTACTTCCATTCCACAGGCTTATTCTCCTTTTTTCCTCTCTACCACTGTCCTCCACGCACAGTGGTCTCTAGCGCTGTCCCTCTGTCACACCCTTACCCAGGCCTCTGCCCTCTGCCCTCTGCGTTCTCATATGGATTTTGATATTCCTGTTGGAGGAAATCGTTTCTATTTCACCTCAATTTGTTTTGGGTTAATTTGATCTAAATGCTTTCTCCCTAGTTCCGGGACTACTGTGCTATCTGCCTAAGATGGGAGTGGCCTGGGTCTCCAAAAGCCTTGGAAAAGTGCAACTTAGAAGCCACTTTCTTTGAAGGTCATTTTTTGAAAGTTTTATTTGACAGAATGGGAAGAATTCTTGATCAGGTAATAAAACCACCTGGGTAACACAGAGACATTCTTACATGTTGTGTTTGTTTTTTCTGTATATTACATGCATAAACGTTTAGGGCTGAGTTATATGCACTGTGACTAAGTGGTGAGAACTAGTTTAGTTACAGGTGTTGCCATTGTAGAAGAGCAGGTGGAGGAGGGAGGAGTAAATGGTCAGTTTTCCTCTCTTGAAAGACAAAATGGTAGAGTAAGTGCTCCGGGATGGACATGATGAATAACATCAAATGTGTTTTTGTTCCTCACCTCTCCCCAGCCATATGACGTAAATTTACAAGTGACCTCGGTGTTGTCCAGACTGTCTCTCTTCCCTCATCCACACGTACACGAATACCTTTTGGATCCCTATGTGAACCTTGCTTCTGGCTGTCGGTCTCTCTTCTCTGTCATTGTCAGGGTGAGTGATCGGTTTTGTTATATTTTCTTTAGGCTTAATAAACCTGTCCAATTAACAACTTAATATCATTGCATGTAATCAGTGTCACATAGAGGAAAATATGTCTACTGTTTAGAAGTAATTATTTCACTATAAAATATGAAGAAAAAAAGGAAAATTCATTTTTTAAAATTATATATATATATAATGTCTCTATTTAAGGAGTAGATATGAGTCCTCTGTCAAAGATGGTTATGCAAATAGTGAAAGGCGGCATTCTTCATTTAGTGAAAGGAAACGGGGTATGTTTTTTATCCTGAAAATCCCTATGCAGCTGGTTTTAGGAACCGAGTTCCTTTTGTGTCTGTGATGTAGGTCGTCGGAGACCTTATGGTTAGAATCCAGCGTATTCAAGACTTTACTCCCAAGCTTCTACTAGTCAGAAAGCGATTACTTGGTTTAGAACCGGAAGGCCCTATGTAAGTCAGTGTTTCACTTTTTTTTTTTCCACTATAAAAATTCCACCCAAACTGACGGCCTGCTGCTCTCTTGATTGACGTGTTGCCTCTTGTCCGCCCAGGGTGGACCACATCACCTTGCTGGAGGGCGTGATCGTGCTGGAAGAGTTCTGCAAGGAGCTGGCGGCCATCGCGTTTGTGAAGTACCACGCTTCCTCCACGCCGTAGATACCCCTCCCAGGTAACCAAGCGAACTGAACTGCTGTGCACATTTCACCTCATGAAGAGAGGACGATAAAAGGCCCTTTTCAATGAAGCATTGCTGCAAACTGGACCGAAGCATTTCGAACCCATCGAGTGGGCAACTTCAGTACAATGTTGTATAATAGTGTTTCCATTGCTTTTTCATTAAGGCGCCATACATAGATGTGCACGTCCTTGAATCCAGGACACAATCAAAGGAACTTCCGGAAATAAGCATTTCTAATGCCTGTGTGAAAGCCGCGGAATTTCTGATGTCATGCCTTTGATGTTTCTGTTATTTTAATATCCTTTTTGGTAGCAAGGCATTTTGGCATTCTCTGGGACTCAGATGCTTATATTCTTTTGGATTAATCTGAAGCAAAAAACAACAACAATGAATTTTTATAACTTTTTAAGGTAAGAATTCTTATCAAACAAAATATGAAAAACTGTAAATGAGAAAAAAATACAATTCAGGGACCATCAAATGAGTTGAGTTAATAATAGGAGATAAAAATGTGTAGAGAACCATTAACTTCCTTCAGCTTTTCTAAGAATAACAATTTAATATGATAATAAAATTCTTGATTAATATAATATATATATTTTTAAAGAAATGTTCTTTTACTCGTGTGCACATTGCCATGTAGGTGATTAATGTTCATGTATGGGTCCCAGTTTATTTAAACCGTGTCATTTTGGCAACAATACCGAGTTTGTGCTCACCAGTGGTAGTGCTTGCTAAAATAGTATTTTTTAAAGCTAATTTACACGTGTTAGGTTGAGAACCTTTTTTTTGTTCTATCTCTCTTTGAAAATTGTTTCATGAAATCACTTTATAATTTGATTTTCTTACTGAAATGCATGGTCGTGTCTCGGTGGGGAACTCACTGATAACTCTTAGAATCAAAATTCCAATGGCCTCCCTAATGTTTACATTTATGTTTTCATTTTGTTCAGTCTTTTGTTTTAAATTATTTGAGAGAGAGAGTTAAAAACCAAACAGACAGACCAGTCTGTCCTGTTTACATGGGAAAGAATGTGGGTGCAGTGGGTATGTATGTGAGTGGGTATGTATGTAGGAACCGTGGGTAGCTTGGCAGAGCTGTGTGGGCACCACGTGCTGGGAGTTAATAGACAGAATGTTGTTTGCTGATCCACTCTCTATTCCTCCTGTAAGTGACGCTTACTCCTCAGATATATTGCTTCTAAGCTTTCTTCTTTAGTTGAAGTGTTAAGCAGCAGCACTTTCTTGTCTTTCCGTTTACTGATATTTAGGGAGCAGATGATCAGATTTCTGGCTTCCGAGGCACTCTTGCTGCTGCCCCTCCTGGGAAGTTGTTTTCTGTGGCGTGTGTGCAGTTTCACAGTGTGTGGCGTATGCACAGAAGCATGTTTTACGCCACCCCTAATTTTGTCGCATTCGTTTTTCTGATTTATTTTATAGTTCGTTTTTGCTATTTATTGTGAAGAAAATATCAAAAGATGATGAATATTCTTGGCTCTAGAATGCTTACCACCAGTAAAACAACAACAAAGAGACTGAATTTCTAATTCAATGTGCATCTTCGTTAGCTCCTTCTAAGGCATTTATTCAGCAAAACAGCAGAAAAACAAAAGTGGGAGGTAGTTACTTTGTGTGTGCTTTTCTTTAAATGATTTTTCATGAGGGGAAAACATTAAGTTTGCTGTATTTACTCATTAGGCCATGCAAGGAACTCAGCAACATCTTCAGTTTTAGGTGTAGTTGTAGCCTACTTTGATGTAGGTGTATTTAAAATAAGGCAATACGAGATATTAGATGTTTCCTCATGTGTTCATAGTGTTTGATAGGTGTAATAGCAAAGACATGACCTCTCAGACCAAATGCTATTTAATCTTTGATTTCACAATGGGACCCTATAGCTAATGCATGAAACCAAGTTCTGAAAAGCTTTAACTCTTATATTTTTTATATGTATGTATGCTGCTTCTTAAAACATTTTTTCTAAGTTATTGTAATGGCTTTGATTTATAGTCAACTAAAGCTTAAAGTATATTTTGTTTCTCTTCTCAGTTTCTTTCTCTCCTTCCCACTCTCTCTCTCTCTCCCTCCATCTCCCCCTCTCTTTCTCTTTCTTTCTTTTATTCATATTTAGTAGGGACCTAGAGCCAGCACAACTTCTCACAGTGAGTTGGATCTGTTAGCGAAACATCCTACTACATTGCTGGTCTTTTTGTACTGTCATTCAGAAGCTGAATATTTCTATTACTTGGGTACTTGCAAAATAGTGACCAAAATGTACTGTGTTGGGTAGAAAATACCATCTTAACAACGGATTGCCCTAAGCAAGTTCCAAACCAAATTTTAGCCTTGCTTCACCTTGGTATAAATAGCTATGCCCATTTTTAAAAAATCTTTCTCTCTAACAGTATAGTCTTTGTGGTTATTTTTAGTAATGAGCCACATTCTTTACTTGCTAGAACTCAGACTTGTCTTTAGCCAATTATCAGTGCAGTACTCACATCATAACTATGTAATGTTCTCGTAAGATATCTGTCTGTGCAATATGGAAGCTATGAGTGGATTCATAGCTTTTTGGTTTAATTGTACATCATTGTGTGTGTACATGTGTACATATATGTATATATATATATATATAAGGACCAAAATCCTTAGCTTGCTTACACTGTTGCTAGTGTAAAGATTGTTACACTTAATTTTACAGGGCACAAATTATGGGGATTACCTTTATAGTCCATGGTAATATCCTTCTATAAATTATTGCATTAATATACAATTACCAATTTAATTATGAAGTTCATAGGTATTGACAGAAGTTACAGTGAAGTGCTCAAACCACAAATTATGTAGTAATTATATTTTGGGTTGTTTAATTAATCAAAATATGCATGTCATTGTGACACATGATGTGTTAAAACATGATAATCATATTTCTGGGCCCTGTAAAATAGTGTCACTGTAATACTCTGTTTGCCTCCTGCCTTGTTTACATTAAACAAAGGACATTTGGTAAATTTTCCTATTGAACATTGTGTAGGTTACTGACAGTGTTACCACGGCCTGAAATTCTTGGGCCATCTGTGAAGAAACTTCAGATGGTGATTGTGTACCTACTATCTCTTTAAAGGAAGTTGTGGTCAAGTCCAACTTTTTGTGCTAACAATGCATGCAGGACTAAGAGGGATGATCTAAAAATAAATCATGCAATTTAAACAAAATGTCTTGTATTCTTATAGACTTCTAATTGGAAACGTGTTTATTCACTGGTAAGTTGAAAACAATAATTCCTAACACACAAAAGGGTATGGCACACAACGATCAATAGGTCACTGCAGCATTGACTTCAGGGAGAGAATGGGAAAGAATATATTCATATTTGTGGAGGGGAATGTGCAGTTTGAAAGATCCCCCTGGGTGAGCCTCAGAAATGTGTCCCCCACACTTGGAATAACGATAAAGGCAGTGCTTATTAAAATACATTTCATTTTCAAAACTGAGCTCTCAGCAGTTGAAGTGTGTATATATATTTCTTTGGGACACCCTGTATATTATCCACCCCACCCCTTAGGAAACATTTCCTTAAAGGAAGGAATGTTTGTAAAAGTCTTCAGAAAATTCATTGGAAGCATTCCTTCTCATATATTTATAACACATATAAAAACTTTTCAACTGACATTTAAAACAATTAGACTCTAGGCTTATCCCACTCACTTGAGTATTTGCCGAAGTCCCTTAACGGAAAACGGAAAGAAATGTAAATCATGGCACAACCAGAAAGAAAAATGTATCAATCCCACCTACGTGATTCTTTTCAGCCAGTATTATCCACAATAGTGTTAGAAGGAAGTAAAGAGGATAACAGGTTCTAAAGATGCAGGGAGGTAAGGTTTAGGCTTTGAAGAGTTGAAATTACCTTCCATGCCTTGAGCTACATCAAAGGAAACTGCGTTTTAGGGATATATAATCAGATCCCCAGTCCAAACACCTGCTTCAGACTGCACCCAGTGAAGAATGCGGCAGTGTTTCGCCTGTTAAACTAGTTATCTCGTGGGAATTTAAAGAATTAACGTTAAATTGTTAAGGTTGACATTTTGTTAGAGTAAAAAACCATGCTGCTTCCTCAAAAAAATAACCAAGCAAACACACTTCATGACAGTTGGATGCTGACGATCCATGAAAGAAATGGGATAGTTTCTAGTTGGTCTTAAGCCAGTTAGGAAAGGTGTGGCCTGTGGGTCTAGCGGGAGACTGGTTAACTGTTGGTATGGCTCACTCTCCACACCAGCGAGCTCCGTCTAGCGGCTAGCTAGCCCTATTCCATGCACACGCATGACTCGTGGTTTGACTGTTGTGTATGCATTAGAGATTTTCGTAGCATTTCTAGAAATGTACCAGAAATATGACACTTCTGTGTCACTCCAAAACAAAACGAAACAAGTTTGGTTCATTCAACAAATATTTTTTGAGAACCTCATGTGAACCAGGTTTTTAAGGTGCTGGAAAACAATGAGAAGCAATTCTGCCCCTGAGAATTCAGTCTTGGTCAAGGCTCAGTGTGCGTATGCAAATCCATTACAACACACACACACACACACACACACACACACACACTGGTGAACGCTGTGAGAGCGCAGAGAGGAGCAAGCAGTGTTGCAGATCATCTGAAGGGAAAATCCATACCTCAAGTCTTGACTGATTCTTCCTCGTGAGTATAGAAATGCCAGGTATCCTGAGAAGTCATAACCGTGAACTCAACTCAGCAAGAAGTGGGGAGCTGTTCTGTACCCTATTATGTTTACCACGATCCACTGCTTCCCCTTCATTCTGAGGTTGGTATACAGCACCAGCCCAAACAAGTGTGCTTTGGAGCCCATATTTTCTCAGAGGATGAGTAGTAATTACTGTACTGATTTAAATGATCTCTTTCTAGAATTATTATAGAGAGAAGGCAAAAAAGTCAATTGGAATATTAAAACCAAAAGGTTTAAGTAGGCTTAAAAAATGACCTCAACATTAGGAGTAAGATTTGGTTTAGAAGAAAACATTTACAAAACCAATCTTTCCTTCTTGCTTTAACTGAGCGCTCCCCTGACCACACACTCTATTGCCGCCTGGGTTGGGGCACGAGGTGGCTGCATATCCAACTGAGAGAGAACCAGTTGGGGTGGATGGGTCGATGGCAACAGGAGCCGCGAATCCAGAGCCACTGCTGGATATGGGAAGAGGTGGAATGTGTAGAACTCCATCCATTCCTGGAATTTAAGCCTGGGGTCAGGCTAGGGTCACACCTGCCAGGGAGCAAGAGGAAGAGCCCTGACCTCTGTTTCCCTTCCTCTACCTTTGGTCTTCTAGAGGTAGCCTCAAGGAATTGCCTGGTTCCCCAAGGGTGAGCCTGAGGACTGAAGGAAATCCAGTGTTATAGTACAACCCTACTCATCCCTCTAATCAGACTAGTCAAGGAACCAACAGAACTTTTCTTTAAGAAAAATGGGGGAGGGGGGTGAGGTATTAAGGTAATATTTCTCTTGTCTGAGTAACCAAAGCCTGAAATGTAAGCAGGACCCAGTAGGACTGTCAGAAATTCCAGGACTGCCATGTTACTTTGCTTCCATCTGAGGAGGGGAGGGTGAGGAGCGAAGGAAGACATCCTCTGAGTTTTATAGCTTTAGTTTTGTAACGCTACTCATGTTACGCGCATTCAGTGGCATGGTGATCGTTCTAGTAATTCTTAACAAAACGTTTCATCCCAATGATACCCAAAAGGCTTCAGGATAACATTCCGTTTAGAGGATACAAACAAGGCAAGAAGGATACATCCTGGGCTTAACAGACCATCCTTTTTCAAAATGCATTTTTTAGGTTCAGAACCAGAATCAGAACTGCAAGCTTGATGTGGTTCTGAGAGAAAAAAAATTAAAAAAAGAAAAGCAGGTCACGTGCCCAGCCCGTGAGACTAGGGAAGACAAAACCGAAACATCGCCAAGCCTGTCACTGCCGCAGGCCTGCAATTTATGAGGAAGGAATCGTAAAATCAATTTCACTGTAATGCAGAAAGATGAGATGGCACACAGATTCACTACAGGCTGGATAAAGCTATATTTCAAGGCCCCGAAGATGAGATTCATTTATGTAATAACACAAGAAATGCATTCCTCTCGCTCACAAGGAGAATAGCATGTGAGGTTTTAATTGATTAAGTTTCCCAGGAGAGCCATGTACCAAAGATTTCTACAGGAAAACAAATTAGCCATTCCTTAAACATGATTCTCCCCTGTTTGAAATATGCCCTCCTTCTTAAATCTCTTTATCCTGTTGCTCTTATCAACAGTGTAGCAAGTCACAGAGCCTTTTATGGTTCTAGAATCTTTGTGGCTGCTTTGATGACTTGAGTGTCCTGCGATCTTTATATCCATCCTGTTTTGGAAATGATTTAGAATATAGGCCATCTTTTTCTTTTTTAAAAAAAAATATTTTATTGATTTTTTACAGAGAAGAAGGGAGAGAAACAGAGAGTTAGAAACATTGATGAGAGAGAAACATCCATCAGCTGCCTCCTGCACACCCCCTACTGGGGATGTGCCTGCAACCAAGGTACATGCCCTTGACTGGAATCGAACCTGGGACCTTCCAACGCTCTATCCACTGAGCCAAACCGGTTAGGGCACCATCTTTTTCTTAAGCCACATTGGTTTTGGGCTCCAACAGAAATGAAAGTTGAGAATCGAACATCTACTTTTAGGATATAAATATTACCCCAATAGTACAGGTACCTTGGTCTCCTGGACAGAAACGGGTTCCATTTTATTTTATAAAGACCCATATCTTCTTAAAAGGATCCAGTGTGCTGTAGTTTCACATTGAAAATACTGCTGGCAGGCGCACACGACTCAGTGGGTTTGGGTTCAGAACCACATCCTGAAAATAATAAAGGTTGTAAATGCAAACGAGCCCAGCCATGCCTGGGTGTTTTTCTTTGGAATTTGACACTGAAATAAAAGTAATTCTGCACAGGCTGTAATGGTTGGAGTCTTTTCATGGATAGCATATAATAGAATTGATATTCATCGAGTTCTGAGTATTTCAAAGAAAAGGCTGGTATCTATCTTGCCAAGTAGTGTTGCTCATTTATTATCATTTTTATTTCAGTCGAAAGGAAAAGACTAGGAATGCGTAATTAACTTGACATGGATGACCCTGGGCTGAGCATTTTGGTACCAACACCATTTTAAGGCCATTAGGAAAGTTCTTGGTCCTCAATATACAGCTTGCCACGGCTGTAGCCGCTGAGACAAGACTTGCATTTTGGCCCTGCCTCCAGTGAGCTGTGTGATCAATCACTCAACTAATACCATTAACGCTTAGAGCAGAAATTCTCACCATCAGCCTTTTGGGGTTAAGAAAGATGTTGGTTCGATGTAAATGCTGAGCTTTTCTACTGGTTCTTGGGTTATTTTTGGAAAGGCCTGGCAAGTCTCTCTGACCCTGCACTCTATTTTTTATGTGTAAACTCTTCAGAAATCCCCATCACCATGGCAGCTGATCCCTGCCTCTGACAAGGATTTTTTTTTTAAGTTCTTTTACGGGAATAGTTGAGCTGTCCTCAATACCTCCGTTCCTCAGACCACTGACAGCAAGAGTTCCTCCACGTATTCAAAAGGCAAGGCTTTCCTGGCACGGCTTTGCCAAATGATCTCCTTGGAGTGAAAAACACTCTCAAGCTAGATACCTAGAACGTTATCCTTGGATGTGCTGTTCGTCAAGGCTGAGGTCTGAGGTTCAAAATGGATTGTATTGTCCCAGGGTGATATCATCCATGCCTGCTCAACCAATATGTGCTAAAACCCTGTCCAGCTATGGAAAGAAGAGATTTCAAGAACGGGCCTGTCTTGGAGAGGTTTGCTTTAGGAGCGGAGGGGACAGAGCAAGTTCTGCGCAGGTTATGAAGCCGCGGCCCTCCAGTGCCAAACGCACGCCCCTGTATCCCGCTTTGTCATGCTGGGCTGGGCTTCCACAGGCCAGATTTCCCCTTTCCTGGCTGGCTTCCCCCAGGTTTTGAAATAAGGGTCTCTGCAGGGGCAGGGGGAGCAGGAGGAGGGGTGAATTCTTTTCATTTGCTTGGTGCTCCTGGCATAGCAGCTCCGCAATGGGTTCTCAGCAGTCGGTTTCAGCCTCTCTGTTCCTTAAGTGCTCCCGGAACCAGCCTCATCAGGACCCCCAGAGGGAGCAGCCCCGCCTGGCAGGGCCCGTCTCAGAGGCCCACGCCCCGCTTTCTAGGGCACTTCCTCCAAGCTTTCGGGTCTGCTACCCCAGCCTCTTCCTTGTTCTCTCAACCCCAGTGGGAGCTGCTTCCTGGGTCACTATTTCTGGGTGACCTCAGCGAATGACCTTCTCCCTCATTCAGCCCTCCAGCGCTGGTGTAACCAATACTCCTATACTAATTCTCTATGATACAGTTCCTATTCCTATTGTCCTGTTTGGACCCATGTCAATGGCCACATTTTCTGCTACTAACCGTAGCCTGGCAAGTGGGGGTGGGGGGGCGGTTGGGGAGCCACCATAGAACTTTTCAGGGATGCTGGTGCTCCTCTCATTAATAGATTTTTTGTTTGTTTTTTTCTTTTTTTTACAAACCCTTATGTCAAGGGCTGACTTTCAATAGATCGCAGCGAGGGAGCTGCTCTGCTACGTACGAGACCCCGACCCAGAAGGAGGTCGTCTACGAATGGTTTAGTGCCAGGTTCTCCAAATGGTTTTCATTAATATATTTTTTAATACCTTAGTAAAGAGACTGTCCTCTGGACCCATCAGGAGGTACGGTTGGATGTTCATGCCCCATACAAGTTCACATTCCCATCTGCCTAAGTCTTTGAATCCCTTTTCTGCATTATAGCAGGAGGTTCTGACATCTCAACTCACTGAATGAGGCTGCCGTGGAAAATACATTTCATTAAGTCAACCAAGAATGCTGTTACAGCGGCTTCTAGCCTGATGAGCAAACACCTTCAATCCAGACTCAGAGAAGTATGCCCCAATACTCCTGGACTAATTTAATGTTACATTTTGTCTTCCTTTGACTCCATTCCCACCATAAAATGACTCCCCACCTCCTTCCATCTTGTCCTCTTTGGAAGCAAGTCGCTATGTGTGGCCCACACTTAATAAGTGGGGAGTTATATTCTGTCTTCTTGAGGGTGGAGTATCTACATAAATTAGAGGGGCAGAATGAAAAAAAGAAAAGGAAAGATGGAGGGAGGAAGGGAGGGAAGAAAGGACCTGCAAGGAAGATTTGTGTCTCCCATTTATTTATTTATTTATTTATTTATGGAACTCTGTGTGTCAATATTGACTCATGGATATTTATTTTATACGTTGGATTATAATCCAATACCTCATAGAATTTCTTGCTCAAATTGTTCTAGTTTTGGCCAGTGGGAGCCCTTCCGGTTGGCTCCTGTGCCCCCCTGACATGGCCCCATCAACGGAGGGATACAGGTGTTTGTGTCTGAGTGCTCCTTCCTTCCTGGCACTGTCCAATGTCTGGGCTCACCTTGTGTCGTTCCTGCCCCAGACCTGGAATCAGCACCAGGGCCATTTAAAACACTGAGTTCTGCGGCAATGCCTGGATGTGGCATGCCGCTTTGGGCCCAAACAGTGTAGGAGAGGCTGTGAGATGTTATTCTTAAAGCCCTGCCGCCCTGAGCATTGCTCAGACAGGTTGGGACACGACACACTAGCTGAGCTAGTCAGGATGAGAGACAGAGTGGGAAGAACAGTGGAACTTATTCAGAGATGAGAGTGTCTATATTCATAGCAGGGATATCTCCACAGTCACCAATATCATTAGCTCAAACATGGCCACAGTCACCAGAATTCTTAACTCAAACATAAGATTTCAATATTAGGCTTTTTGCGTTATTTCCAAAGGAATCATATACTGACATGATTGAAAGAAGTTTTTAAAATACAGCTTTATATCTCTAGCCCATGACCTATGGTGAGTGAACTATGAATTATAAATTTTTACAAATCCTGTAATTAGTTTATTACTAGAACAATTACATTACATTATATCTTTTGTGTTAAAAATATTAACTTGCTGCCAAGCTGGTGTGGTTCAGTGGTTGAGTGTTGGCCCATAAACCAGGAGGTCATGGTTCGATTCCCAGTCAGGGCACATGCCTGGGGTTGCAGGTGCAGGAGTAGGGGACGTGCAGGAGGGAGCTGATCAACGATTCTCTCTCATCATTGATGTTTCTATCTCTCTTCCTCTCCATTCCTCTCTGAAATGAATAAAAAAATATAAAATAATTAACTTGTTAATGATAAGTGTTGACAATCAACTACAACTTTTATGACATAAGTTTGGCCTTTCTTCATTCTAAAATTACTGGGAGACTCAAAACGTGAGGCGACCAGGCCTCTTTAGGCCACAGAGGTCCTTGTTTATAGATTTTTCCTTCCTTCTGACAGAATGGTTTTGCTTAAATCTGTACAGATGAGAACACAATTATCGTAAAACAGGAAAACCCACATCCATTCCGCACACTTCTGTTTGCGCTGGAAAGGGCAGCATTTATGTATCTTAAGCTGTATCTTGAAAGCTTTCCTGTCTCAGAAGCTCGCTTGCATTAAACATGAGACCCTGCTAAGTGCTGTTGCCACAGGGAATTGCAGGCAGCTCTGCAGCCCAGGGTGAGCTCAGCTCTGTGGGGAGGGCCCGGGAGGAGGGCTGTGGCCCCGCTGAGGCTGTGTGCACTGGGGAGGGAGGCTGGGTGCCCGCTGAGGCTATGTGCACTGGGGAGGGAGGCTCGTGCGGGCTTTGACTGCTGATGGAGCTGATTTTCCCTGAGTAAATAATTGACTGTTCTCCTTGACCTCCTGGGAAGTGTACCTGACATGCTGGGAGGACATGCCTGAAGGAAGATAAAACCCCTCCTCCAACAGGGAAGGGGAGAAACAGGGAGAAAGGATGAAGGGGAAATAAGAGAGGCAGGTGAAAAGGTCCAGAAGAAAGAAAGGAGCTCAAGGAGAAAGGCCTGCAGGAGGACGCAGAGGAGGCGCCGGTCCACCGTCCTCCCCACTGACCAGGCCTCCTGCTGCCTGGTTTCCAGTCCCTGCCTCCTTTTCTCTCTCTACCCTCTGCTCCCCTCCTCCTCACACCCCCACCTTATTCCCAGTCTTTTCTTCACCACCAGCATAGGTTTGGCGCCATCCTAGGCTCCAGAACCAGGCCTTTCCTCAAGGAGAAGAGACGGTCCCCAGAGAGGTGTGTGGACTCAGCTTGCACGTCCTCTTACTCCGGTCCTGCTCTGACATTCGGCACTGGGCCTAGTATTAAGGATTTGACTTGTTTCTGTGACCAGCTCCTTGCACTAACCCCGACCTGATATTGCAGTCCAGGCTCCATCACTGCCCAGCTACGAGGCTTCAAGCATCTACCCCCTCCTCCCTGAGCCTCAGTTTTCTCATCTGTAAAATGGGAATGATACTATCCATTTCAGAGGGTTGTGGCACCACGCCTGGAACCACATGGGCACTGGATGAATAACAGGCCCCTCTAACTGCTTCTTAAAATCCCCTCAGATTCATAGGCTGATTGAGTCATAACTGGTGGGAATGGGCCTGGGCAGAAACTTTCTGGACATGCTTCCCAGGTGGTTCTGATGTACAATAAAGTTGTACATCACAGGGATACGTCTCTCCCCACGCATGGGTTCTAGGACCCAGGTCTACGATATGGTCCCTTGTCCCTGTCCACCCTGGTGACACTTTCTACCCCACCTACCTTGGACTTCTGCCCCCACACAAGGGAAAAAGCTAACCTGAATCTTCTTAAGAGTTTGTTTTGCTAAATATTTATTCTTGCCCTCTTCCCATGCCCTATAACTATTGACATGATTTTTTATTTCCTATAAAGTAACAAGAATAATTCTAGCTCGGGTCAGCAATGCCAATGTCAATAAGCAACTCCACAGCTTTTATCTACAACTGTTACTCCTGACGATTAAGAACGAGTCTGCAAATTGTCCTGGGTTTACGGTTCCAACTCCATTGCTGACATGTCAGGAAGGGGCAAACATGTCAGGGAGGGCCACCCGCAAAGGAGCTTTCAAAGGGCAGGCCCACGCCCAGCCAGTCATTGGCTGAACGGGATGCAGGCTCTGTGGGAGGCTCTGCCAAGCAAGGGTCAGAGCAGCCTTTGGGCTGTGTTTCAGAGAAACAACCAATGGGAAGGGCGAACCAAGGCATGGCTAAGCAATTACCACGTGTTGGCACTAGAGGGAGATGTCTCCAAACAGTCTCTTTCCCACCAGGCCCCTTACTGCCCAGTAAGTGAGTTCCAGCCTAAGTTTTCAAATTTATTCCATGAGTAAGGAAGTTAGAAGCCCTGATGCTCCTTCTGAAGTCCTAAGAAATGCAGGTATACTAAGCTTTTACCAACAAAATAACTGAATATAGAATCTTAAGTTTAATCAAGATATACTAGGTCAGTGGTTCTCAATCTGGGCTGTAGATGAGAATCATTTAAAACGTAAATAAAGCTATCGCTGCCCAGAATCCACAAAAGACCAATTAAATCAGAATCTTTAGAAGATGAGGCAGCAGCATTTGCATATTTGTAAGCTCTCCATTAATTCTAATGCTCACTCCACAAGATTCTAGTTGAGACGTTGGTAGCAAACATCAAGGGAAATGCTATGGAAAAATAAATTTAATTTTAGAAACTTCTTTTTTTTTTAATATATATTTTATTGATTTTTTACAGAGAGGAAGGGAGAGAGATAGTTAGAAACATCGATTAGCTGCCTCCTGCACATCTCCTACTGGGGATATGCCCGCAACCCAGGTACATGCCCTTGACCGGAATCGAACCCGGGACCTTTCAGTCCGCAGGCCGACGCTCTATCCACTGAGCCAAACCGGTTTTGGCAGAAACTTCTATCACTGACGTTTTCTTCTGCAAATTGGGAAATCACTATTGGTGACTGACTTAAAGGTAGAACTGCTCATCTTGCCTCTCTGAAAGCCCATTTCAATAACCACCTTAGAGACCTAACAAGTTATTAACAGCTGGGTGCAGATTTGCTTATCAGCTATCAAAATAATTAGAATTCTGAGGAAATTGAGGGCAGAGAGCTTAAGGTCCCCTCACCCCCCGAGTATCAACTTTTCTTGAAAAGCCAGAAAGTATTTAAAAATAAAACGAAATCATCCACAACCCTTTGATCACTACCGACATTTTTATGTATTTTTAGCATTTTATGCATTGGTGTATATTTTTTAAATCTGTGAGTTCTACATAATTTTGTCTTATCTGCTTTACCTTGACATTATAATATGAACATTTTTCATGCCTAGAATCACACCACATGCGTACACGTCAAATCACACAACTACAGTAGAACACGAGAGTGTCTGTTGTACGCCTGCACCTCATCGTAGACCTTGGCTTCATGCGCCTACTAGAAAATAGCTACATACTGTTGTTGGGTTTGCATCTTCTTTCCAAGAGGCCTGTAGACACAGGCTGGAAGCCCTTGGACTCAATGACAAATTCCCAGGAGAGGGACTCATTGGCCAAGCTTGGGTTGGGGGTCCTCACCCAGTCCAACCAACTGTGACTGAGAATAAGGGAGTGAGGGGTGAGGTCACACTGTTATAGAAGCTGTTGGGAGCCCCCTTCTTTAACCTGGTGGATGGGTGGTAGGGTCAGCAGAGCTCCTGAAGAAGGGGAGCCTGAGCAGGTAGCACAGGGGTGTCCTCCCCAATTCTCCACACTCTCTGGGCTTTTGCATATGAGACACTATGCTAAGAGCTGTGTCGGAGGCAAAGGACTGTCCTCAGAGGATCTTAGAATCCAAATAAGGAAACACAACATACACGAAATGAGAAGTTAAATAACCGTAATATTTGCTACTTTAAAAAATATGTATATATTTTTATTTATTTCAGAGAGGAAGGGGGAGAGGGGGAGAGAGATAGAAACATCAATGATGAGAAAGAATCACTGATTAGCTCCCTCCTGCACGCCCCTACTGGCGTCAAGCCGCAACCTGGGCATGTGCCCTGGACGGGAATAGAACCTGGGACCCTTCAGTCCACAGGCCGATGCTCTCTCCACGATCCAAACCAGCTAGGGCTGTTGCTACTTTTTACTGAGCAGATAGTATGTGCCAGGTTCGCTACAGTTGTTATTTCACTTACTCTTCAGAACCACTCTAGGACCAAGGTACCAATATTCCAGATCTACAGGCTGAGAGGTTCAGTAACAGTTCTTTAAGGTAGACGTGACTTTGAACTCAGGCAGCCAAAACCCTCACTGTCTCCACAAGGCCAGGAAACCTCAGGCAGCCCAGATCATAGTGTAGCATCAGACATGAAGAGCTCTCATGAAATTGGGCTTCGAGTGTCTCCAAGAAACCCAGCAATGCCCTTCATCCCATTTTACCTCCTTCCCCTGAGACTTGACTCAGGTAAGCCCCCAAAGCAAGACTAGAGAAGGGACCTGATCTCACCTATGAAATGCAGTTATACCTGAGCTAGACTAGGGTATTGGCAAATGAATCCATATGGAATGCGAACTCTCTCTCTCTCTCTCTCTCTCTCTCTCTCTCTCTCTCTCTCACAAACACACACACACACTCTGGGGCAATAACATTTTTCTGGAAAGGTGCTTATAGGGGAAAAATTGCCTCTGAAATAGACCATTTTACAGTGGCTCCCAAACACGTGTGTGTATTATACTCCCTACCTCAGAATCACCAGAGGCACTTGCCTAAAACACAGATACCTGGGCCCACACGAGATTTGCTGAGTCTCTGGGCAGTGGCCTCCTCTCCCCCCAGTATCAACAGATGGCTGCTCAACTGCCTCACAAGGAGCAGTGGGTGTGGTTAACTGCAGGGTTTGGGTTTTCCCAAGTAAAGCTTGGCTGATTTTTTTTTTAAAAAAACAACATTTCCCTTAAGATGTAATTCACCCGCTTGAAGTGTACGGTTCAATGCTTTCAGGCTGTTCAGCTGTGCGACCATCTCCACAATCAATGTTAGGACCTTTTCACTGCCTGGAAAAGAAACCCCAAGTCCCCTTAGCTGTTCCCCTCAATTCCCCCACCCCAACCCCCAACCATAAACCCGCCCCCTATCTTTACAGGGTTGTCTATTCCTGGCTGTTCCTACAAATGGAATCAAACAACACATGGTTTCAGAGCAAAGTTTGCAAGTTAGGGTCAAGAGCAGATTCGCTGCAGACAGAAGAGGAAAAGTCTTTCCCGCCCCAAGCCAGGTGTGGGGTGCACATTTCAATGACACTGGCTTGCAGGAGGTCAAGTGTCAGTCATCCCGGAGCCCTGCAGGCCGAGCCCTGGACTTCACCAAGCCAATGCCCAGGGTCCTTTGAGCACTGAAGGTCCGAGGGAAGGCTCCCATCCACTGTCGCTTGGGCCTCACTGGGCAATTGAATGACCCAAGGGGCTTGATAAAAACACAGTTGCCTACGCCCCTTCCCTAGAGGTAAAATGGGGGTGAAAGGCTTTGCTGGGTTTCTTGGAGACACTTGAAGCCCAATTTCATGAGAGCTCTTCAGTTGTCTGATGCTACACTAAGACCAGGTCATTCTATGTTCAGGGCTGCCTGAGGTTTCCTGGCCTTGTGCAGACAGTGAAGACCCTGGCTGCCTGAGTTCAAAGTCAGGTCTACCTTAACAAACTGTCACTGTACCTCTCAGCTTGTAGATCTGGAATACTGGTACCTTGGTCCTAGAGTGGGGTCAGGTGTCTGTATTTTTTTTAATATACTGGTAGATTCTTATTGATCTCAGAGAGAAAGGGAGAGGGAGAGAGAGAGAGAGAGAGAGAGAGAGAGAGAGAGAGAGAGAGAGAGAGAGAGAAATCAATGATGAGAGGGAATCATTGATTGGCTGCCCCCTGCTTGCCCCCACTGGGGATCGAGCCTGCCACCTGGACATATGCCCTGGCCAGGAATTGAACTGTGACCTCCTGGTTCATAGGTTGACGCTCAACCACTGAGCACATCGCTGGGCAGGCAGTGTGCTGGTGACTGAGTATGCAAGGCATCAGACAGGCCTCCGGGAGGCACCACAGAAGGCTCTGTTTCAGAGACAAGACAAAGGCCTCCTTTGCTTACCCATTTCCCTGTCAACCCATCTTCCCTTCCTTGCAGTAGCGGCAAAGGGGACTTTATTTCTGGACACGACCATGTCAACTATTCTATGGAAGTACCATGCTTACAGGGACCAGGGAAACTGGAGTGTAAAAATAACCCAAATCCCTGCAAACAACCGCAGGCCACTCGCCTGCTGGACTTGACGGCCGGCTGGAGGGTGGCGTGGAGACTTCAAACGGTCACTGTGCCTGAACCAATGTGGGCACCGAGTGAGGTCCACGGGCCTGAGTGTCCTCAGCCGCCAGCTCGCCTTGCTGGGCCTGAAGCTCATTTTCCCAGTGAGCGGAAATGCTTTCCGCGGCCCAGTCCCTTCTGATGCCTTTGATTTACAGAAGCTTCCCCACAAATAAATACGAGTTGATTACTAGGTCACAGGCTCTTAGAGAGCCTTCCAAAAGCCTTCCAGGGTAAGGAAGATAGATTGGAACAATATTTGAAAAACAATCCCAGTTGTTTGCCTGTCGTTTTTCCAGGGGCTGAGACACTGATTACACCGTGGCTCCGTGCCATCACCCTATGAGGTGGGCAGGGCTTCTCGAGCTACTTTTTTGCAGATAAAGAGAGGATACAAAGAGACAGTAAGGGAGACAACCCCCAGGTCACCGGCTGGCCAGTGGCAGCTCCCTCTGGGGTCTTGGGCACAGCTCTCCAAACCCACAGTCTTACCATGTTGCCTCCCGGTCATAAATATTTTAGAAAAGCCTGCCAGGATGTAAGAAACTCCAGAGATCTTTTGTCCCAGTCATTTAGCCACGGAAACTGGGTTAACAGAGTCACTAATTCAGTCTGACAGCCTCTTGTCATCTGCAGAGCCTCTGCAGGAGGCATGAGGAAGATCGGACATTTCAAGGATGGCTGGCCCCGTGGGTCTGCCAAAAGGACTATTCTAGGGCATCTCAGAGCCCTGCTACACACACACACACACACATACACACACATACACACATGCTCACACACATGTATGCAGAGATAGACACAGCAGACAGACACGGACACACACATACAACCTCCCTTTCCTTGCAAGGACCAAACATGACATTGTTTGTTTGTAGGTTTAATGTAATGGCTAATCCATTTCCAAGACAGTCAAGACCTATTCATGACATCATACTGATGTGTGTGTGTGTGTGTGTGTGTGTGTGTGTGTGTGTGTACTTTGCTTATTTGTTTGTAATGGCTTTTGTTTAATGACGCAGCTTGCGGTTCACCCTGTTTGGCCTCAACATGAGCAGCGAGCTAGGGTTTGCTGACCCACATCGGCACCGTGTGCTGCTGTGTGCGCAGGTCTGCTCACCCGTGAACGCAAGAGATGCTGGTGGGCTTTTTCCGAGCAGCTTCAGCTGGGCAGCAAGTGCTCACCACCTCCCGGGAGCCAGAGCGACTTCAGCAGTGGCCGCATGCCGGCACCTCTCAGCAGAGGGCAAGGCAACCCGGCCCCCAGCATTTCTGTTCTTTTCACGGGACAGGAGCTCACATGGGTGGAGAGCCTACTATGGGCCATGCTCTTTGCTTGCATTATTTTCTTCTGTCCTCCTAACAGCCCCACATGGGACACGCCCTGTCTTACAGATGAGGACAAGGGCTCGGAGGGAGGAGACAGACAGGAAATGAATTCCTACTGGTGCAGTGGAGACTACAAAACACATGCCAGGAGATGCTGTAGCAGCGTTTGGTCTGAGCTCCAGAAAACACATATTTAAGCTGGACCCACAGATGAGAGAGGGTTGGTGGAGGTGCAAGGCGGAGATGGGGCAGAAGAGAGCTGTCTGGGAGAAGGATGAGGAAGGATGGAAGACTCGTGACAGCCGGAGCACTGGAGGCACGAAGGAAGGCCAGTGAGATGCCACTGGCGGACAAAGGAAGGAGGGGAGTTGAGAGGTTGGGAAGGAGAGCAGAGGCCAGACTGGCGAAGGCCTTGGAGGCTCAGGACTTGGGGTCATTTTGTGATGTTACAGAGTTCAATAGTTTCTGCAGATGATAGCTGGAATAGCAGAACCTTGTATAACCTTCTTCCTATGGGAAAACGTCCCAAGTTTTACACAATCAATTTTCCAAGGGACTTTTGGAACACAACCAACCAATAGCTAAGCTGTAGAGTGGCTTTGCCCACTGGTGCTCACCCTTGTGCACCTATGGGTCTTACCCTCTCAGTGACAGCGTCATTCCTTGACTTCAAGGACATCACGCTGTTTTAGAGCATCTTCCCCAACCTCCTCCCCCTACAGCCCCAATTACTTAGTATTAAACAATTTTGGTTATGCCCGCTACTTGAGAGTAAAAACAACGAAGGCATCTGATTGGTCTGTACTGAATGAAAACAAATGCCATATTCCATCGCAGCTTCACATACTACTCAATAGATTTGCTTATGCTTCAGGGCAAATCGCTCTTCCAGAGACTGGTTCCCATCCTTCAGAGACAAAGACCCATGTGATCACAGCCGCATCCTGTGCACAGGAATGCATCCACCACGCTCGGTGATATGCCGAGAATGAATTCATGCCTTGCCCCATCATTGCGGTGGTGGTGGAATCGGGATACATCAGGATACAAGTGGCAAAAACTCAAGTTGAAGTAACTTAAGAACCAAGCTGATTTATGGGAAAGTACATGATATGACGAGGTAGGATCTGAATAAAGATGGCAGCTCCCACATGGCTCAAATGAGCCCAGAAGGAAGAAGATATTCTCTGGGCCAAAAGTTAATGTCCACGAAAGGCATCAACTTTGAGGCTTGTTCTATGTTATCAGAGGGACATATTGTGATTTAAAAAAGGGCATGACTTTTGGGGACCAGGCAAAACTGAGCTGAGACCACTAATCTGCAACTTATCAGTGCTGATATCTCACCATATAACATACTTTCTGAACTTGTTTTTCTTCAGCTAAAAAAAAAAAAAAAAAAAAAAAAGACTATTTAGGGATTTAATGAGAGTGTGTATAAAAGAACATAGAACAGTGCCAGAGGCTTCCTAAGCACGTAATCAATGTTAGCCCCATTCATTAGGGAATGAGGATTAATCACCTGCCCAAAATGATCCAATATGTGTGAAGTACTAGGACAGTACCTGCTGCATGGAGAGCTCAATAAATGTTACCTGCAATTATCATCATGTTGATCATTTCCACTCCCCTATAAGAATGCCTCTAAGTCAGTGGTTCTCAACCTTCCGGCCCTTTAAATACAGTTCCTCATGTTGTGACCCAACCATAAAATTATTTTTGTTGCTACTTCATAACTGTAATGTTACTACTGTGATGAATCGTAATGTAAATATCTGATATGCAGGATGGTCTTAGGCGACCCCTGTGAAAGGGTCGTTCGACCGCCAAAGGGGTCGCGACCCACAGATTGAGAACCACTGCTCTAAGTAAATCCCACAGCTTCCCATGCTTTCCCTTCCTGGGGGAAATGGACATGAAAAGATAGTGATCGGCCTTTTTTCTCAGTCCTGTTTTCTTCTCAATGCTAGGGATTGTTCTTGCTCTGCAGCACCCAACAGACTTTGAAGACTTAGTCAATATTAACTAATGATGTTGGGTGTTGATGTGCCAGCTCGTTGACACTAGAAATTTTTATGCCAAGAAAGCCAAGGCAGAATTAAGCAGCTGGGCCGAGATCCTGTCTCAGACGCAATCATAATTCACTCCGTTCCTACTCCCCCCACTGTTTACAACACTTAATTAGTCTAGTTTTGTTGCCTTTACACTAATTGTATTGATGCACCTTCGGAAGCTCCCTTAGGAATAAGAGGAATAATCCTCCCTCACTTTTCTCTCCTGGGGCTGTGAGTACTGCAAGACCCAGGCACTCCCTCAACTAAGGCCCAAATATAATGTGTGGCAAAGAGAGTGCAGGGAAAGCACCAAGCTTGGCTTCCCCGGTGCATTGGGCACCTCGGGCCTTTATGTATCCTGATCCTTTACCTGTCAGCGTTGGTCGTCAAAGAAAACCTTCCTAGCAACATAAAAGGGTGGCATGCACAGGGTCCCATTCGGGGGTTGGAGACCACACTTTTCTTGATGGCAGTGGTAGAAACCATCCTAGGTGTTTAATGCAGTGTCTTGATCAAATAAAAATAACTACAAAACAGGAGGACCCGCCAACACTTACTAAGCGTAGCATTATTCCAGGCACGTCACATAAACGATTTAATTTTCAAAACAACTCTCTGGGATTGTTATTATTATTATTATTATCCCCATTTTACAGATGAGGAAACTGCAACGTAAAGAGGTGAAGTAACTCTCCAAAGGTCTGTGATAGCAGAGGCTCAGTAAAGACTTATTTTGTTTTTACCTATAAAGTGCCCTTTAACGTTTTCTCGGGAGGAAAGAAAAGCAGCACTGAGTGTCTACAGTGCACCAATTATGGCATTAGGTTTTGTCATAGGCTTTATCTCATCAGATTGTCGCCTCCAGCCTCTAAGGCCATACCACCCTGAACGCACCTGATCTCATTCAGTTTTTGAATAAATAACCCCGCAAAGTAGATGCTACCTTCTAGTTTTACATAAGATGGACCCTGATAATCATTGAAACTGCTAATCAATTCATAGGGGTTCATTATATTATTCTGTCTAGGTCATATACAGAATATAATACATTTGAAATTTCCCATTGTAAGGAGATTGTAATTACTAAAAATAAAACATAAAGCAAATTATAAAATATCTGAGATGCTACAAGGGTGAATATATTTATATAAAATGTTTTAACAATCACATATGAAAATATAAGCCTGCCTACAAAAAGGAGCATAGTTTTGGAACAAAAAGTTGATAGAAAAACATCCATGAAATACAAGTTAGTATAGCAATGTGATAATAATTATTTCTATAAAACTGGCAAAGAGCAGAAAAATATTGAAACAAAAAGTATTTCAAAGGGTGAAGCAAAATAAACATTCACATGTTCTACTGGTGGTAGCCTAAATTTTAAAACCTCGCTGGAGACTATTTTTACAGCATGTTTATCAAAAGTCTTAAAGGTTTGCCCTACTCCTTAACCCAGAAATTCAAATTCTATAAATCTATCCTAATACTACAAACATAAGAATGTGCAAACATTTAGGTACAAATATGTGCAATCAGTCATTACTTACAATAGCACTTAAAAATAATATAATAATTCAAATTATAATAAATTCATTTTAAAAGCAGGAAGATAGGCGCACAAACATGAACAACAAAAAAAAAAAAAAAAAGGAAAGAAGACCTGGATATCCAACAACAGAAAAAAGTTAAACATACAGATATAAATACACACATTATTATTCAGCCATTAAATGAGACTATATGACAAGAGTTCATGGCAATTAATTAAGGGAAGAAAGCCAACTGAAAAAGGTACCCCAGCTCTCTCACTGGTGTTTGTTTGTGTAGGTGCCCAGAAGTACAGAAAGTAGACCAGAAGGATAAGCACTAAACATTAAACGGGGGGTAGCTTATAGATGATTTTAATTTTCTTTTTTTAATGCATCTACATTTCCTAAATGTTCTGCAATGAACCTGTATTACTTTTATAAAATTAAACAAAAATCCTCTGTTGACTCAACAATCCACTTTTAGGAATCTTTCCTAAGAAAATAATCAGAAATGAGCTCAAAGATCAGTTAGGATAGTCACTACAGCATTATTGATAACAATATGAAAATTGTAAATAATCCAGTTATCCCTCCATGGAAGAATGATTAATCAAGTACGGTATTGAGAGTGCAAACATTTCTCATATTCCTAGGAAATTGTTGGCTGTTCTGTGATCATGGTAACAAGTATCACTAGACCAACTTTAAATCCTTTCTATCAATCAGTGCAACTCCTTTCAGTGAATATGCTTAGCAAACCAATCAATAACTGACAGTCTTACGTCCCAAAGTCAGCCATTCAGGAATGGAGTTAGCCCAATAAACATGTTTCTCAATGCCAACAAGTCAACAGCAATCTCACTAGAATAACCACATTTCTACAGTTGATGTCAACCTACATTCGCCCCCGAAAACCTGCCAATCCCTGAACTTCACATTTCCCCAAACCCTCTATAAAAGTATCAGTCTGTTCTGCTTGAGGAGACTGTGGCTGACCAGCATGTCTCTCTCTTTTTACAGTGAGTGGTAAGTTTAGCTCTGTGTGTGTACATGTGTGTCTGTATCTATGTATAGACACACTTAGGAACATATACACATGTACAGACATGAAATATCATGAATTCATTAAAATTTAATTTTCAAGGACTATATGACAAATAAAAGTAATCAAAATACATTATGTGAGAAAGCTAAATACAAAACTGAGTACTGCATGATCCTAATCAGAGAGACAGAGAAAGAAAGGGGTGTGGGTGTGGAGAGAGAGAGGGAAACTGGAAAGAAAATAAACCAAAATGTTAAAAGTGGTTACATCTGGAATTTGAGTATGTGGGTAATTTTTATCTTCTTTATTTCTTTATTAAAAATAATTTGTGATGACCACTTATCACTTCTATAATGAGGGAGGAAGGCTGTTTCTAAAAAAGAAAATCTTGATTTAGCATTATAGCACTCAGCCAGTCCATTTGAAATACCACCTGGAAAGTTTAGGACCACCTCATGAGTCCTTGTAAGGCTCCTTCATGGGTGAAGCAGGCCATGATATGAATCCAAAGGCCTACATTCAACAAATATTTGTTGTGTGCCTCTATGCTCCAGACGCCAAATTTGGCACTCAGATACTAGGAGAGTGGTCCAACTTTAGTGAAGTAATACTTCTCTGAAAACCATGTGGAAAAGAACATTTTCATAAATTGCAATGAGCATCTGAAATTGTGTTTTTCTCATCAAACACATTCAACTGCTTATTATTAGTGGGGACCATCTACGTAGCCAGTAAAAGCAAGAAGTACAGGTGTTTGTTAGGCAGGACTGATGTAATGTAGAACAATAAAAAATAGGAACAGCCTGGACTGGGTACTGAAGAGTAGAAAATACATTTTAATATGCCTTACTATCTTTAAAAAATATATATATATGTATATATATATTGATTTCAGAGAGGAAGGAAGAGAGAGAGAGAGAGATACAAACATCAACAATGAGAGAGAATCATTGACCGGCTACCTCCTGCATGTCCCACACTGGGGATCGAGCCCGCAACCCAGGCATGTGCCCTGACTGGGAATCAACCATGACCTCCTGGTTCACAGGTCAATGCTCAACCACTGAGCCATGCCAGCCAGGCCCTACTATCTTTTTCTTTATGTTGGAGGGAGAGAGCATTAGCTGCTTCTTTTCTTAAGTATAAATTGTGTCAATGTCCTAATTGCATTTTATTAAGCCATATTTCTAGTGCCGAGAACGTGGAAAGCCACACTGGAGCCTGCTGGTCTCCATTTCCTAATTCATGCAAGCAGGCCTTACTAGTAAATGGGTGAGAAATGATGATTGAATATTGTGAACAGACACAATAGTTAATCTCGCATGAATAGGCAGTAGGAGGGAAATGTGTTTGTCTTGAGTTTGTTAGAAAGGGTTTCATGATCAAATACTGGAGGAGGATTTTCTCCAGTTTCTGCCTGCTGACAATGCAGCACTGATAGTTTGACTTAATGAGGTTCTTAGATTTAATGAAATAGAAAAAGGCAGTGAGCCATTTCCCAAAATGACTTGAAAGAAATATTTGGCAAAAATAATTGCGAATCAGAGATTACTGGTACAAAGAGCTCTATCAATATCCCCCACACCAGACTATGCCCACGTGCTCTGTGTTTCCTGCTGGTTTTAGAATTTACCCGTTTGCTGCCTGAGCGGCAGCAACTCCACATAATACAGGCCATTCTTCATACGCTATGAGGTGCTAAGGAATTAATCAAAATTTGCAGTGGGTAAGCAGTAAATGGAGAGTCTGTACAATCCTTAACAACGCGACCTCACCTTTGCAGAGTCTGCCACAGTTTACACAGTGTTCATAGACCATTACCTCCTTCAGTTCTCTTCTCCTCCTGTGAGGTGGGGACTATTACCCTGGCTTTACAGCTGAGAAGACTGAGGCTCAGAGTACGTAAGTGAGTTGCCCAAGGCCCCACCATGAGTCAATGTTAGAATTCAGGCCCACGTCTCTCCTGTCTCCCCAAACTACCACAGCTAGGGGAGCAGAAAGGAGCATTCGGATCTGGGTTTCTGAGCACCTGAGACCCTGCCTCTTGTTAGCAGGTGACATGAGGCACATCCTTCAACCTCTGTGAACCACTGTTTTCTCACTTGTAAAATAGAGATAATCATGTCAGTCATCAATTTATTATTATGTTTCAGCTCCAAATCCACCCTTCATGGCCACGCTTTGTGATGCTAGAGCTGGACGCAGTATCGCAACATGAATGCTTCTCCTTTGCCAGCTGGCACGATGTAAAACGTTGTTAGTAGAGAGTGAGGTAGAAACAATGAAGGGACAGGGGCTCCTTTCCCTGTTTCCAGTAATTAGTCTTTTCTTCTTGCTCCTATGGCATGGCTGCCAATGGCATGCATGCATGCAGGACCACTAGGGGCACTCAGATTCCTGCAAGCTTTGCTGGTACTGTGGGGAGAGGCCCATGGTTCCTGGCTCACCAGCCTCAGCCCACCAGCTGGTAACCAGCTCTAGCCTGGAGGAACTCAGCAAACTTCTCCACCATCCAGTGGGCAACAGGCATCACTCCCCAATCCTACCAGGAGGTCTGAATCCCAGCCTACCTTCCAAGTTTGTTCTTTTCTTGGGTACTCTCCCTGACTCCCCGAAAACCAAAGAATTCTTCAGAGTTCTCTTATCTCTCTTCCTAGATCAGTGATGGTGAACCTATGACACGTGTGTCAGAGGTGACATGTGAACTCATTTTTTTGGTTGATTTTTCTTTGTTAAATGGCATTTAAATATATAAAATAAATATCAAAAATATAAGTCTTTGTTTTACTATGGTTGCAAATATCAAAAAATTTCTATATGTGACATGGCACCAGAGTTAAGTTAGGGTTTTTCAAAATGCTGACATGCCGAGCTCAAAAGGTTCGCCATCACTGTCTTATATCCTCACATAGCTCCAAGTTCAGCAGAAAGAATCTCTCTCAACAGTTACCACAAAAATCCCTAACCTTCGATCACCTGCCCAACCCAGAACTGTGGCCAAGGGGGTGGAATATAATGATTGGTAAGGCCTGAATCACATGTCCCACCCTGGAACTTCGGTTTGGCCAGGCCCATCCAAAACGCAGGTACTGAGAGTGTTGCCCCAAAGAAAACCAGGGAGCTATTACTGGAGAAAGGATCCTGCCAAAGCTATCTGTAGTGCTACGGTCATGCACCACCTTATGACATTTTGGTCAGTGGCAGCCACATATATGCTGGTGGTCCCATAGGATTATAATGGATTAAAAGCAAAAGGTTTGCAATGCTGAAATAAAAGGCTGGCCTTGACTACTATGATGTTGAATTTTCTGCTAGTTCTGGGTGGTTTAAATAGAGGCTCAGCCAGCTGCCTGTGGGAATGGGGAGTCCAGAAGCCCCGGTCCTTTGCCCACCCATGCATGCACATGTACACACTCGTGCACACAAACCCCCTTCCCTTCCCTCTGTTTCTCTTTATCTCCACACGAACTGGGAGAATAAAGATGTGGGACCAGGAAAGAGCTCAAGACAGGGATCAAGGGCCAGAGCAGGCGTCCATGGGTTGAAACTCACTAGTAGGCTGTACCATCCAAGTTTGTGAAAGTGCACTGTATGGTGCTTGCACAATGACCAAATCACCTTACGATGCATTTCGCAGAGCATATCCTCATCGCTAAACAAGGCATGGCTGTACTGTCAATAAAACATTACCTTGTACATTAGTTCATTAAGGATGCATTACTTTGATCTTTCTTCATCAGGAACCATTTGAATGCCAAGGATATAAATACTCTTAAGGAAAGGGCAGAGTTTCTTGGGAGCCTAGCAGAGTATCTTGTGGAAAGCGAGGGCAGGTAATGTAGCTAGGTCTCATGAAGAATTGCATCTCTCAACTAGAAGTTACAAAAATTCAAGGCCTCCTACTCTCCTCTCCCTGTCTCTCCCCCTCCCATAATTACATGGCTTTAAAAAAAATCTCTGATTTTCATTGATAATGTTTTGACTCTCCCTTTTCTCTGAGGTTTTGTTGGGCTGACCCAACTTCCTGCCACAGGGGTAATGTAGGCACATCTCCCCGACTAGCCAATCAGAGCATGGCGTCTCCCTGGCCTCAGCGATTGGTCCAAGCTGGTCAATCAGAGTCCTCCTGACCTTTCTGCCACAGTTATCCTGAGTTCTCCTTCCTCAGGATACTCCTTCCTCCGAAGCTAAATAAATGGATGTGTCTTGGAGCTCTGTGGCCTTATGCCTGACACAGGAAAGACAGCTGGCTTGAGAGATGAGGACAGAAAGCAGCTTAATGACATAATGTGAGTCCTCACGTCCACCATTTCCTGAGGCCTTGGGCCTTTTACATACTTGAGCTCTGGGCCAGTGCTTGGGAAGTTTTTCAGAGTTTACCTAACTCTGCTCAGCTGTCCGAAGATTGTATTGTTTCTCTTGGGAGCCAAAATTCCCAAAAGGAAGAGAAATAATAAGGAATAACTATGGAGGAGTTGATGTTATGTCATCAAAAAAAAAAAAAAAAAAGGTAAGTAAAACTATTTTTTAAGAGATATTGCCCATTTAAAAGAACTCCAATTTGAAAGTCCCTTTTGCATTCCAGTGGTATTAGTTTTCTAAGGCTCGAAACCACAAAGTTATTATCTTACAGTCTGGAGGTCAGAAGTAACTAACAGGTCAACAGGGCTGCATTCCGTCTGCAGGCCCTGGGGGAGGGGAGATCCTCTTCCTTGACTTTTCCAGTTACTAAAAGCCATTTGCATTCCTTGGCTCACGACCCCCTTCCAGAGAAGCCATCACTCCAACCTCTGCTTTCATCATCACAAATCTCCTTTTGGAGTTTGGTTTTCCTCTCACAAGGATCCCTGTGATTACCTAGGGCCCACCTAGATAATCCAAAAGAATCTCCCCATCCCAGACGCCTTAACTTAATCACACCTGCAAAATCCCTTTGCCATATAAGATACAAATTCACAGGTTCTGGGAATCGGGACATGGACATCCTTAGGGAGGCCATTGTTTAGCGTGCCTACCACTGAACCAGTATACTCATTCATTAAACAACAACACAACAATAAAAACCCGGTTTTGCCCAAATTGTATTGTAAAAACAATAATGAGAAATTTGAAGTCACCCATTTAGAGGACATGTTTGTCTTCTAAGCAAAAGCATCTCTAACGCAGATGTTTGTTATTCTGCTTTATCTTGAGATGGGAAGGGACGCTGGGATTTCAAGCACATTTGCTTTTTCTGTAGAATTGATATTGCTCATACTTTTAACAATACACTCATTTTAATTTTTACACTGCCTGCTGGACGGTGTAAAAAAGTGAAATAAAGACAAAAATAAGCCAAAACTGGTTTGGCTCAGTGGATGGAGCGTCAGCCTGCGGACTGGGGGGTCCCAGGTTCGATTCTGATCAAGGGCATGTACCTGGGTTTCGGGCACATCCCCAGTGGCAGATGTGCAGAAGGCAGCTGATCGATGTTTCTCTCTCATCGATGTTTCTAACTCTCTATCTCTCTCCCTTCCTCTCTGTAAAAAATCAATAAAATATATTTTAAAAAAAGACAAAAATAAGAAAATATAAAAGTATTTGAGCAAGCTGCGGAACAGACGGTGGACAAAAATTCAAAAGCAGCTTTGTAGCATTGTTTCAGAAAGGGAGAGAGAGGGGAAAAAAAGGGAAAAAAGCAAAGACATATCAAAAATAGTTGCCATTCTCATAAAATGGAACTTGAGTGAGAGGAAGGTATAACCTCTGACTTGGAGGATGCTGGAGGCCAAGGAAAGCTTTTTTTCCCACTTGACCACATTTTAAAACAATACAAAGTGAGTGAGTGTCTTTTAGAGTAAATGGCAAAGGGGATTGATTTTTAAATTACTTTTAAATCATAAAATCCCACAATTGTAACATCATGTTGGGTACTCATCCGGTAGAATACCAGGAACTTTATTGGAGAAAACAATCCAGGAAGACATTTAATGAGAAGCACTAATAAATGTATGTCTCTGTTGTATTGAAGCTGTCTGTCCTCCTTAGTAATTGAGTTTTCATCCTAGTAAAGAATTATTTATGAAAGGTGAGCATTTGAAAAGTCTGCCCTAAAAATATAGCAGAAAATAATGACATTTTATAGGTTTGATAAAACTACATACAAAGAGATGCCTGGTTGAAAGTGAACTTCAAGATTTTCTGTAACTTTGATGATTGGAAGCTTTAAAAAGTAACAATTGATTTCTCTAAGTAGGTTGTGCTTTACTCAAAAGGTAGAGGTTTGCATTCAATATACATTTTCTACATTTATGCCAGTGTTCTTTCTTCTTTAATGAATGTTAAATCACTTTTGGGTGAATTGCCTGAAAATCAATTTGCAAAATGCTAGTTTACAGAAATTCAATTTATCTGATGACAATTTACCAAGTGAACAAGTTTAAAAAAATGTATCGAATTTATTGATTTATAAAAAAATGTGTTTTTTAAATTTATTCAATATTCTCACTTTTCAAACATAAAATTAACATTAAATTAAAGAGGATCCCAAACAAACGAGGAATAGGTTATATAATCTTGCCATGTATTAAATGCTAATTTTTTTTCTTTCTAACTAGGAAAAACAGTATACATAAACTGGGTAGCAGTTTGCAGAAAGTCTTTTTTTCAATCCAAAAAATGAAAATTACTCAAATTAGTGGAAAGAATTCCTGGAAGGAGTTAGCATAATGTTCTGTATGATTAATACTTCACACTTGAGATACCTTAACTACAAACATTAAATTGTAAAGAAAGAATTTTTAAAAGGGTTAAAAATTTCTAAATAGGCTAAGTTAAAGAATGAACCAGAAAGTGACGAGAACAATCTTATCCCATAATAAATTAGAGTTATGCATAGCTAAAAATAACAAACATTGATTTGTTACTTGAAAATATGGAGACAGTATCTTAAAAGTGCTAAAATACTAAAACACAGAAAATTATGCTTTAAAAATGACATTAAAAAGGACTAGAAAACAGTAAGAACATAAAAATTCCTAACTGAAATGTTAAGGTGTTGTTTAGAGTTGATTTTTGATATTAAATGTATTCATAGGAGACTAACCCACTCTATAATCCAGAGTGGCTAGCTATCTGACCATTCCTTAACATCATGCTATGGAGACAAAACAGATCAGTCCGCACACTTTCCCCCTCTGGAGCACACCCACCCGTGCCTTTCCTCCCCTCCTCGCCCTCCAAGCACAGCTACTTTTGCCTTTGTCTCTCCTAATCTCCAAGAGTCCTTCTTTCGCCTCTGTAACTTATTTCCTGAGCCCACACAGCCCAACTGGCTCACTTTTTTTTTTTTTTTTTTTTTTACCTCTGTGATGCTCTAAACAAACGTTCCCTTATAAACAAATAAAATTATAAAAAACACAGAACCAGTAATAAAAAACATCACGGTAATCTTCACAAGCTGTTATAACTAGTGTACTCAATTTGAGATGCTGCAAAAATAGGCTGGTAAAATCCATTATGTGTTGCTCTAAACATTACAAATGACTTTAAAAAAACAAGGTTTTGGTCACTGAATAAATTCATTGAACAGACCAGCTTTCAGTCAAACCGTGTGACTCACATGCTTGAAATCCCCCAATTGCCTTAGAAAAGTCCAAACTCTGGGCTGCAGTCTTCAGGTTTCCCGGCCTCCCACAGTAAAACTCCCATCGGCTTCTCTACTCTCATCCAACATTCGGTCAGACATGCCGGCTGTTTTTCTTTTATGTTCTAAAAATTTCATTTCTGCTCTTTCTGGCTTCAAGATCTTTGCTCTTAATAGCCCCTATCAAGACTCTTCCTTCACTTATAACCACCTCCTTCTCATCTTTCCAGTTATAGCATAAAACATCACCTCCTCAGGGAAGCCCTACATATATAAAGTTTTCTTCCCCAGTTTCCCTCTAATTATCCTATGCCTCTCTCTCTCTCTCTTTTTAAAAACCCATCATTATTGGAAACTATTGAGTTTCCCTGTGTCTTTCTTTGCTTGTTATTCATTTTAGTCACTAGAATATGAGCGCTATGAGAATTATAGTTATACTTTAAACCCAGTATCTTTTCTTGGCACATACACACTGATACCATGCAAATATCTGTTGAATGAATCAACAGATAAACAAATTTACCTTTGAGAACAGACTATTTTTTTCCAAGTTACTTGACTGGGTTTTTGAACAATGTGAAATAGAGAAAAGAACTTCTTTTGGAATGGAGACTTTTGAGACAGAGCATCTTCTGCCAGTCACCCTTACCCCGTGTCCAAGTGAGTGGAAGATTCCCTTTCCACTTGAGGAAATTTCTCCAGCGAATGGAAAAGTACCCGGCTCCAGGATGCACTGGCCGCAGGGGTCTGGAGAGACCTCTAACAAGCTGTCTATGAGAGTCTGTGCAAGAATGACTCATCTTGTGAGAACTGTCTTTAATAAAGACAAATCCGTGAGCCTGCAGGTGCATGGGTCCACAGACATCCACCAATGACGCACCTAGGAATTGTGTCTGCTCCTATAGATCAATACCTTCTTTGGGAGGTTTGGTTGCCTCTGCTCTTTTTGTTTTTAATCCTCACCTGAGGATATTTTTCCCATGGATTTCTAGAGGGTGAAAAGGAGAGATGAGGAAGGAGAGAGAGAAGCATCAATGTGAGAGAGATACATCAAGTGGTTGCCTCCCGCACACGCCCCTACCAGGGCTGAGGAACCTGCAACCAAAGTATGTGTCCTAGATCAGGAATCAAACCCATGACCCTGGCCAACACTCTAACCACTGAGCAAACTGGCCAAGGCCCAAAATTCTTTAAAGACAACAATATTAATCCCTGGAATTGCTTCAGAGGAATAGAACCATTATTTCTGCAACCTGCATGCCTCAGGCACCCTCTCTGACTCTTCACTTCCCACTGAACCCTTGTTATTGAAGAAAAGCTAATTAGAAGTCAGAAGGAGGTCAAGGCTCCCCCAAAGACAGAATTTCAAACAGGAAAGTGGGGAAAGTTTTCCAAGACAATAAGTGTTTGATAGCTTTTAAGGTGACCTCAAGTTCACCTTCAAGCAAAATTTTGAGGAAAAACTGGTATAAGCCTCAATCTATATTTACTCAATGAACTGAAAGAAAAAAGGGAAAGAATCTAGACATTGTTTTTTGCCTCTCCTGGGCAAATCAATAAGGAGGCTGTCTTTTTCAAAGGCGTGTTCGGGCTTAATGATCCTCAAATCCTGAGTTCAGAATTCAAAAAATATGTATGTATATAATTACTGCAAATCTCACTCAGAAGCAGTAGTTTAAAATAAAAGACTCAATTAAAATGCATGTGGAATGATGACTACAAATTATCATACATATTATCATCTTCTATTCAAATATTTATCTGTTCTGGGGACTACATGCCCAGGGGGATTGGTAATGAGATATTGAGCCGTTTGCCATTAATATTCTGTCTCAAATTGAGCCCAGATTTACAAGGGAAAAAAAAAGTCATTGCCATCTCAGTTTTCACTAGCTGAGATGTGAAAGTCAGAGGATACTGTTAGAATTGGCTCAAGGAGAAAATTACACGTCGAGGTTGGATTTTATTCTCATTTGTCTCTCATTTCCTTAGCGTTTTTCTATCATCTCCCCACATTCCTGAGAGCTTGTAGTGTACTGTCCCAACAAGGTAGCCCCCTTCCTGGGGCCTCTACCGCCTTTCCCTCTGATCCGTCAGAATACTCCTCTCTTTGCTCTTTTGAAGGCAAGGGAACCCAAGAAAAACAAAATCTCGTTAGTGTGGCTGTCACTGCTTCCCTCCAAATCATGGAGATGAAGTTGCCTTCTCAGAGTTAAACTATGAATGGATTCCTAATGGATCAGAGCAGGGACTAGTAAGTACCTAACAGGACCAAATGGTTCCCAAGGCGGTAAGAAGAGGCATTAATCAGATTGAAAATATTAATGTGTATCTAAATAATTGGGACAGGGGAAGGTTTGGTCAGCCAAGGATGTAGAAACCACTTGTCAGAGACAAGACTAGCAGTGCCATCTAAGCACTGATCACAGATGGGGCCCTTCTAATTGCCTTCTTAATGTAGTCCTGGGTGGAAGCCACCAAATTATAAATCTGTCTCCCACCCCCACACCTCCAGCTTATTCCATTCTTTCCAAACAAGTGTCTGATGACTTGATGTCTCATGTAGTCTGCCTACATGGAAAACATTCACTGATCAGACTGACACAAACATTCAGCATGTCCAATGATTTTTTTTTATATATTAAAAATTATGAGCATGGCCCAGCCGGCATGGCTCAGTGGTTAAGTGTTGACCTATGAACCAGGAGGTCACAGTTGGATTCTCAGTCAGGGCATAAGCCCAGGTTGCAGGCTTGATCCCCAGTGTGGGGCGTGTAGGAGGCAGCCGATCAATGATTCTCTCTCATTATTGATGTTTCTATCTCTCTCTCTCTCCCTTCCTCTCTGAAATCAATAAAACTATTGTAAAAATTATAATCAGGTACACTAATTATATATGACACGGTGAGGTAAGCTATACAGGTGTATCACCTCTGGAACCCCATGAAGTTTCTGAGGCCACCAGGCTAGGATGGCACCAGTCCACCATGGTCTGCTATGGGTGGCAAGTAGAAAAATTCTAAAGATAGATGTCACAAGGTCCGTAATGAAAAGAAATGCAAATTGCACAGTTGTTATGGGTTAAATTGTGTCCCTCCCAAAAAGACGTTGAAGCTCTGGCCTTCCAGTCCCTCAAAATGTGATCTCACTTGGAAATAGGGTCATTGCAGATATAGTTAGTTAAGTTAAAATGAGGCCATGTTGGAATAGGGCAGGTCCTTAATCCAATATAACTGGTGCCTTATGGTATAAGAGGGAAAGAAATTTGGACACAGACGGACGCAGAGGGAAGACCACTATGTGAAGACGGAGGCTAGATTGGAGTGATGCTATCACTAGTCAGTGAACACCTGGGGCTCTCAGACGCTGGAAGAGGCAAGGAACAGTCCTGCCCTAGAGACTCTGTGGGGAACATGGCCCTGCCAACATCATAAGTTGGGACTTCTAGTCTTGAGAACTGTGAGAGAATAAGTTTCTTTTGTGTAAAGCCACCCAGTTTGTGCCAACGTATTATGGCAGCTCTAGGAAATAATACACATATTAAGAAGAGAGAGGCCTGACCAGTGTGGCTCAGTGGTTGAGCATCAATCTATGAATCAAGTGGTCACAGTTCAATTCACTGTCAGGGCACATGCCCGTGTTGTGGGCTCCATCCCCAGTAGGGGGCATGCAGGAGGCAGCCAATCATATACATGTATATACATATACTGATATACTGATATATAGATATAGATATATATGTTTATTCATTCATTCCAGGAGGAAACAGTCTATCAGACCTAGGGCTGACATCCAAGGGAAAGTTCAAAGACAAGAGGGTTTAAGATGGACAAGTTATTAGTGTAGTCTCCTCTTAGAAGTAAAATCTCAAAGTACGGGACTCATCTGGACTTCCATTTACCATGACTGAATGGAGGAAGGGAACCAGGAGTTGGAACTTTACAATTCTTAATATCTGTCTGTTTCCCCTTTGTACTTAACAGTAAAATCCCTAAGAGCTACAGAAGTAGCAAGAAAAAGTAGACTGGGGGGGGGGGCGAGGGGGGGGTATGTGTGGTCGTGAGAGGTAACTGGGGAGACTATTGTAGCCTGTGTCCTGGTTTGGGGGAGAATTCCAAAGGAAAGAGATCATGGAGGTAGGGGGAGATGTGGGAACAACACCCAGTGGAGGTAGGAGGAGAACACTGGGTGTTGTTCCCACATCTCCCCCTGGCAGGCTTCCTTGGAGGGGGCGCCTGGAAAACCACTCTGGAAGAGCCACTTCATTTGCCTCATGGACAATCTTTTCCTGACTTTCCAAGTCCCACCCAGGCCTGTAAATTATATAACTACTCCTTCCATTTTTAAGCCAGAAATCTGAGTCATCCTTGATTCCTCCCTTTCCTTCACTCACTCATCCTCACATACCAGGAAATCCCGAGTTTACCTCCAAACACATTTCCTTTACTCATCAGCTGTCCTTTACTCACCATTTCCATACACCCCCTTAGTCCAATTTTCACCGTCATTTGCCTAGACACCACAATGATCTTCTAATTGGTCTCCCCACTTCCACACTTCCTCCTCTAATCCATTCTGCACTCAGCAAAAGTAATCTTAAAACAAAAATTTGATTACATATCTCCCCTGCTTAAAACCCATCAATTTCACTGAAAATAACAGCCCATTTTTTAATTTTTCCAATGGCTTACAGAGCATTTTACTACTAAATCCTGCCTCTCTCTCTGCACTGTGCTTCCTTCAGATTCTCTGCCTGCAACTGTTGCTCACCACAGGGCCTTTGCATATGCAGTTCCTTTAGCTGGGATGTTCTATCTATAGCAGCATGGCTGGGTACTCCCTATCCTCAGTTTCAGCTTAAATGACTTCTTGGGGAGACCTTCTTTGGTGACCACTCAGCACTTCATTTGTTCCTTCACAGCAGGTATTATGGTTTGCAATTACTTGATCCCAATCTCTCTCTCTCTCTCTCTCTCTCTCTCTCTCTCTCTCTCTCTCTCCCTGGCTTTCTCTTATCTTCATTAAGTTCCATAAAATCGGGGGAGATTATTGTTTTTGGACACCACTTTATGCCCAGCATCTAGCACTGAAGTACAGTAGATGCTCAATAAATACTATTTGAATGAATAACTATGTAGATTGTCACAATCAAACAAGGCTCCAGGAATGGACGCTGGAGGATGATGAGAACCATTTGCTTAGAAGAGAATTTTTTAAAATGTGCATGTGATAGTTAATTTTGTGTCCTCTGCCCAGATATCTGGTTAATCATTATTCCTGGGTATGTCTATGAGGGTGTTTTGGATAAGATGGGTATTTGAATTGGTGGACTGAGTAAAGTAGCTGGCCTTCCCAGCATGGCTGGGCATCATCCAATCTGCTGAGGACCCAACAGAACAAAAGTCAGAAGAAGGAGGAATGTGTCCCCTTCCTCCCGCCCTCCCGCCCTGCCGCGTCCCCCCCACCTCACCCTGGAGTCATTGCATGAGCTGGGATATGTCATTCATCTTCCCCTGCCCTCAGACTGGGAGTGACATCATCAGCTCTCCTGGTTCCCAAGCCTTCATATGCTGAGTGAATTACACCATGGGTCTTCAACTTGCAGATGGCAGACTGTGGGAATTCTCAGTCTCCAGTATTGCAAAAGCCAATTCCTGATAATAAACCTCCTTTTCTATCCCATTGGTTCTGTTTCTCTGGAGAACCCAGGTTAACACAGTGTATGCACGAAGTACAATTTCACTAAGTATGACAGTAGCTGTGTTTGCAATCCAAAATGCTGGGGAAAAATAATTATACTTAAATATGTTCATTGAGGCATTATTCACAATGCAAAAAGTTAAAATGTCTCCTGACTACAAGTGCAGAAAAGGGCATATATATACTAATAGTCACCATATGGAACGTTTCAAACTATCAAAGAAGACATGCAGACACAAATCTCAATGTGATCTTTATCTGTGATATTAATCTATCAAATTAAAGGTCAACTTTTGTGAGATTTTTTTTCCTTTTGTATTTGTAGCTTAATGGAGTGACAACTTTATTTTTGGCTAACAACACTGTGTATTAATCCTGATGAAATCTAAAGTGCAGACATATCTTTCACAAAAAATACAAATGGATTCCGAAGTTTTCAGGGCATATGTAGCCCAAAGATACTGCAACTGCCTTCCTTATAAGAGGGAAACGAGTGGCTCCCAGGTTGCCTAAAGTAGCAGTTCTCAAAGTGCGGTCCCCAGGCCGGTATAAATAGCAAATTCTCAGGCTCCATCTTAGACCAAATAATCAGAAACTCTGTGGGGAGAAGGTCAGCAATCTGGGTTTTAACACTCCCTTTAAGTCATTCTTCCGCATGCTAAAATTTGAGAACCACTGATTAAGCCACCATCCAATTTCCAGTTCTACGCTTACTAAGATCTGCCACAGGAATGAAGCTCTGTTTACAGTCTCCTGGAGCCAAAGAAGGAGCCAGTTTCCCCAGGAACCCTGAAGAAGTAGAACAGCCCCATATGAGCAAGCCCCCAAGTCCTGCCAGGAGTGGTGAGATTCTGCACTCCTTACCCCCACGCCCCATCTCCCACAGCCCCTCCCCGCCTTGGGTCCGGGATCGTCTCCTTGCTTCCCCACTGCGTCTTGGGAGGATGAGAGTTAATAACAAAGCTTGCTTGGCTTTACCTTTGCTTTGCGGATATAAGGTCTCTGGCTATCAGGCCACACATATTTAGGGAGGACAAGCCGCTGTTACCACCTCTTCCGGAACTAGAAAACCAGTTCTTAGCCTAATACCCTCTCCACAGCAGTACTTGGGTTACATGGAACAAAACCAGCTCTCGAGCTCCCAAGAGCTAGAAGAGAGACTCAACATTCCCATTAACTTTTTAGGAAGCAGGGCACGGAGACCCAGCCAGCGATGTCTCTGAGGTCAAACACCCACCTTCCCAAACCCTGGTTTGTTGCTTCTAACTCAATCCTTTTGTGGCTCTACTCAATCCAGTTGCTCTTCTATTTCCAGACTTTCCATCTCAGGGCTTTACTTTCCACACCTATGGATAGGGCCCCGGGAGCAGGGCCTCTGTGCACATGTGTGCCATTCATACACACACATATATATCAAAAGGCCCTGCTGAGGAGTGGGGGGCAGAGCACAGCCAGGGCACAGCCCTCGGCTTGGGGCTGCATCTGTCAGAAGGAGAGACCCTTCTACACATTTGGAGGCCCTGCCGGGGACTCTGCAAATACTGATGTCTGAGCCGCACTTTAGATCCATCAGATCAGAGCCTCTGGGTTGGGCGTTCCTAGTCACGTTTTCTTCAAAGCTTCTCAGGTGATTCTCATGTGCAGCCAGAGTTGAGGACCCCTGTTCAAAATGATTTCCAAGCTTCCTTTACCACCTGATCATTTCCGGGTCCAACCTTAACCTTGTCACCAAAGGCAAGAGACGGTACAGATTTACCCAATGAGATGTTTGGGTAGGCAGGGATCATGCTCTCCTCCTCCTGGCTTCCCAGCCTTGACTCATAAGGTAAGAACTTCCAGGATCTTGGAGGCATTAATGGAAGCTTCTGCCCCCACTCTTTTGTTGGCTTCTTCCCATGGTGAGATTTGTAGAAGTGTGTTAAGCTGTCGGCATCCATCTTTTCTCAACCAGCCTGCCCACAGGACACACACATTCCTCACCTCAGGTGACAAGCACACGGGCAAGTCCTCTGCAGAGGGCCCTCCCTCGGGGCGCATCTCAGGAAAGGAGAGCAGGAAGTCTGACTTTTCCAGATTCTAGTCCAGCTTTACTAGCAATAAGTTCCATATTTAGATCGCCACTTGACTTCTGGGTCCATTTTTGCAATCGATGCAGCAAAAGGGTATGACTAGTTAGGCCCCTGGCACCCGTGGATCTGCATGACCTGCTCAACTGCCTTCTTCGTTGCGATTCTCCTAAGCCCCCCAGCATAGTGGTGCATGAAGCACCCACTGCGCCTTTATTACTCCAGCTTGCAGTCGGACCAGTTGGTTTTGGCTGAGAGAAATGATGGCTGGATTCACCGAGGCTGGGAGGTATTGGACACCCTCATCATACTCCTGTACTGATTCGATGCTAAACACACGGACACAGCCTGAATTGATTTATAGCTCCCACCCATGGGCAGAAATTAGCTTGTGGTTGTCTTCTGGCCTGGGGTAGTTAGAACGGGTAGAGTCCGGATTGTATGGGAGTCTTCATAACAGTCTGAACTTCATGACTCTTCTGGCTCTGTTGGAAAGGACTTGCTGCCACCCATCTCAGAGAAGGGCTGGGATACAGAAGTTCTAGGTTTATCGACTAGAACAACTAATTCAATCTTTATTGTACTGAGATGTTTCCAACTGTAAAATAAACTTTTACTGGCTGAGTAATCTTATAATCACTGCTACCCTGGGACTTTGATTCTTCAATAGCTGCAACACTAGGAGCATGTTAATGACATTTTATGCTCCAAATCCATAAGATGAGAATTTTAAGACAATGCATATTAAACTTAGATGATTGAGGTACAGAAATAGATTGAATTAAAGATGTTTTCTGGACTCTAGAAGCCACACATTGATATTTAAAATAACAATGGACCTTTCTTCTTAAGAAAACTGATGTGATTATAATGCTTCTTTAACGGTGGACTCAAGTTTCAATCCTATGATGAAGCTCAGTTTCTCAGATTTTGAATTCTGAAGACTTCACTCTGAAGAAAATTGGATGTTTTCAGCCACAATAATTGATTAAAAGAAATTTCTGGGAACAACATACAGATGAAATTATGCAAAGATTTAGGCCAATTTATGGGCAAAAGCCACTTTAATGTCCTCAGCCTTCATGATTAATAATGTAGAACCAAATTTAGGGGCACTCCACCCTGAAAGAATTACACTATCCCATTCCTGTTATGTTATCCTGAAGTGTAAGCAGCAAACTCATTAAAAATTAATGAGGTAATCAGACAAATTCTATGACTATGCGCGAGCTCCTCATTAATGTTTCACCAGACAGCATTAAGAAAGACTAAACAGACGGCACTGGATTTAGAAGCAATAAATGGACTTCAAAAGCAAAGCAGCTTAATGACCTTCCAGTAAACACAGAGACTTGCAACAGGAAGGATGACGGATTTTAGATGCCTATCAGCTCACTTTTTGGCTGCAACTACAATGGAAAACGTGAAATAAAGTATGATCAATTACATGCTGCATTTGATGAACATTAGCACTTTGGGGCCTGAAGTAACTGATGGGACTGTCATGAACAGGTTAAAGTGCCTAATTCTCCTTTCGCTAGGAACTGTTTGATTAGAGCGTGGTTTCTCAGTACCAGCGCTATTCATGTTGTGGCCTAATTCTTTGTTGTAGGGCAGTGTCCCGTGCATTGCAAAATATTTAGCAGCACCCACAGCCTCTACCCACTAGATACTGGTAACATCGCCCAGTTGTGACAACCCAGAATGTCCCCAAACATTGCCAAATGTCCCCTGACATTTGTACTCCTCACTGGGTGGAAGAAGTCATACCTGTTACCCAGAGGCAAGAACGCCAAGGATACAAATAGCACATTTCCAATCAGGGTGGGCGTAGGGGGATCTACTCAGCATTAAATGAAAGGATTAACTTGCAATTATTTGGTCAATTTGGATTTCACAGACAATTAAGCTAGTTAATTTGAATCAAAATTTCTTCTCTGGGATTTGACTTATCAGGATTGGCATCTACATGAACTCAATTAGTTGACTAACTCCTAGGCATACTTCTAATTTTGGCTTCAGGTTTCAAGCTCAGAAATACTTCAAGTGCAAAGATCGAGGCTAAAAAGCAGATGGAGCATCACTCATCAGAGTGATTATATTTCTTGGGCCTTTGTTACTGTATGTGTGTGCCACACACACACACACACACACACACACACACACACACAACCTCTCCAAGGGTCCTTCCCACTGGTTTCTGATTACCTGGTTCTTGCTCTGAACTCTGTACTGCTTCCCTCCCACCCTACACCTGTCTAACCTTGTCCGTACCAGCCCGATTTACCAAATAGCTTGATAATTAAAACATGTGCTTTAGAGCTAGACAAAACAGTGTTTGAATTCTGACTCTATGATTTATCAGTCTCCAATCATGTGAAACAAATGTAGTCATAACAACAGCTCCAAGGTTGTTGTGACAGTTATATGGTTCGGAGGTTAATGTTTCTGCCAAGGAGACCCAACTACAAAGCTAAAGTAGATAAAGATTCATTTCTCACGTAGAATTCTGAGGGAGGTAGACCTACGCTGATACGGATGCTCTAGGAAGTCACCAGGAACCAAGGCACTTCCTATGTTTCTGCTCTGCAATCTTTAATGAGCAATTTCCATCCTCCAGGTTAAAAGATGGCGGCTGGATCTCCAATGTAATTTCTTTATATCCGGCAGGAAGAAGGGAAAGTCGAGGGAGCAAAGGAACTTTTTCTTAAAGTGCTTCCTGACTTCCTTTTATACTCATTGGTCACACATATGAGAAAGACTAAGAAATGATGCTTTTAAGGCAGGTACAGTGTCATTATAGCTGTTGTGTTAATAACAAAGAATGAATATAAGATAACCACCACCAGTCTTTGTTATGTAGAGACCCCCCTCCCTGTTCCCATTGTATCATGAGAATCCAAGAACTTATTCTAGAAAAGTAAGGAGGGCCCTGACTTCATGATATTTGCCATCTTTCATGATGTTTCTTCAACTATGTGATCTACCGCCAAGCACCAGTGTTTGGGGTGTGCTCCAAGAATGCCACCACAGAAATCTATTGGCCAGAGCACGCTCTACAAGCCACAGTGCTAGAGGTTCAGTCTCCATAGAGGCATGCATGCTGCTATTCCATCAGATGACCAGACACTTGCAGAGGGCTGGGTGGGAGTGGATCGCATACCTTGTAGAACTTGCCACCATGCCCTCCCACCCTACTCCGTCTCAAGGATCTTAATTCTTCCATGTGGGTTCACTCCTTTCCATAATCTAGGATAAACTAGGTCTCAAACCCCTATGGGCCTAGATTTTGAGAATTCAGGTCAAATATTTTTTTCTTAGAGCTAAGAAAATTCAAATCTTCTACATCCAAGGCTGGATTGGTTTATTTGGGTCAAAGGGTGAGGCACAGAAACAATGTTATTATTGGGGGGCGTGGAGGGATAAAGGATAACTTTATATTGACCAGATAATGTCCTTAGCAGTTTAAGTGGAACCACCGATGAAAATGTATTTTCATTTATGTGGGAGAATTGCAAATTATTTTATACTATTTGAATTTTAGAATAATTGAAACTTTTTTAAAATCTACATTTCCCCAATGCCATTGTAATGTTAAAAATCTAACACATAATGAGTACTGATACCATTGATCAAAAGGTAACTTTCCTCTTATTTTTCTACCATAATAGAAACAGAGGTCTACGACTGTGTGTTAATGTTTAATGATTCATTGTCTGATCTCAGGCTTGTATTTTGCCCTTTTGAAAGAAAATGCTGCTTAGGTAATGAATGAGGTATCAGGGCATTTCCTAAGGATGTTTTACTCAGGAGGACAGTTGTAAATCACTGTGTTCTATAAAGCAGAATCAGTGTGACAGACACACACGTGATCCCTCCACAGCCGTTCTTCCACCGCCCTGCTGACTGTACCTCCATTCTTCCTTGGTGGCAGGGCCCTCGTTTTGTCCAAGAATTTACCTTCCAACATATTCAGCCCCAGGAGGAAATCTCTGACTTATCACTCTAAACCAATTATTTTAATTCCATTACTCTTACTAATGATTGGCTTAAACATGGGCAGTGATGCCCAATGAACCAACTGTAAGATTTCTTCCCTGAAGGGCACAAATGAGAACTTGTGCCTTCCAATGTGTGGATGTTAGAATGTGAGGCATGAGGCAGTCATCTTTTGTCCATAAACAAAGGTACTGTGAATATCTTAAGAATGGCATAGCGGAAAGATAAAAGGTGCCTGGGCCTTGGTAACATCTTTGAGCTTCTGAACCAACTCTGAACCACCCTGACTTAGTGTGTAAGAGAAAATTTACTGTTGAAGCCACTTAGTGTTAGGTATTTTGTTATTTGTAGCCAAAAGCATCTTAACTGTTAAATGACATAAGTGACTTTGCTGTGGAAGTAAAGCCTGCTGGCTGTCTGGGAAATATCTGTTGTTCATTTTTTTTCTCATTAACAAAACCCTGATTACATTCCTAATTGCACATGACCACACTGCCCAGCTTCCCTTAACGCTAGGGCTCAAGTGAGATGTAACAGAAGTGATGGAAGTGTCTTCTGGGAATGCTGGCTAAAGGGCACTAATTGGGCCAAGGTGCTCTGTGTTGTCCCCTTTCCTCTTTCCTTTTGCTGTCTTGACTGGAATGTGGATGTAAAAGGTGGTACTCCAACAATCATATTTGATTACGAGTAGACATTAAGGAGAGATGCTATACACAAAAGATGGTAGCACAGAGAGAAGGAGCTGCAGTCTCTGATTGACCATGGAACCACCATGCTGGCTCTAGACTATCTCTGGGCTTCTTCTTGTTTAAGCCACTATCATTTGGGATTTCTGATGTATGCAACCAAACTTAAGCCTGAGTGTTGTAGCTGCTGAAGGGCATTGGAAGTAATACTGTTTGGAAGAAATAAGATAAAAGCAGAAGCCTTATTTCTTAGAAGACAGATTTTTGTTTAATTTAAAAATCGCTATTGAGTTATTTTGAAAGAGCAAAGAGCTACTCAAATTGTATTTAATAATTCTATTTTATATGTTTTACATAAATATCCTAAAAATAAAATCTTTTGAAGCTAACTGAAAAAGCAAGGAATATAAATCATTATAATCCTTGTTACTGGGTTTCTGCAAATGCCCAGAAAGGAGTCCAAAACTGGGTCACCAAATTCACTCAGGCTGTGCATGTTTACTGAGCACATCAAACATTAGAGGCACTGCGTGTGTGTGTGTGTGTGCGTGTGTGAGAGAGAATGAGATATAGACCTTACATTCATAGAACAAAATGAATGTTTACTGGTAGAAAAAAATACATAAAAAGATAAGGCCAATTTTATAAAAATAAATATAAAACAAAAATAATTGCTTTGTATAACTATGTATACATAGGTATAACTACGTATGGTGCCAGGTGGGTACCTGAAGTATTGTATGGTCCCTCTGTAAAGTCTAACCACTAAGTGTGCACCGAAAACTAATACAAAGTACTATCAGGTGTAAACTGTAATTGAAAAAAATAATTGCCTAAAAATGGAATAGGCCAAAATGTTAACGGTTCTTATAGTTTAATTTTCTTTATATTTTTTTTCATATTTTTTGTAAAGAACATGTGGCTTTCAGACAGAAAAAACTTCATAAGATTTTTAATATTGTTTAAAAAAATGTAGTTGCTACAGGCAAGGGACTTGGAGCCAAAGCCCTCCACCCACTAATGTCCTGGGAAATCTTGGCTTTCTGCAGTTCGCTTTCATAGCCGCTTAACATTCTTCAGTTGATCATAGTGGCTTTAGTTGCAGATTTTGAACCTATTAAAATGCAGATTCAATGGAAGGTCAGTAATTCTTAATCGGGAATGTGTATGGGCTTTTAAGAAATAAAAATTCCTGGTTCCTATGCTTAGTGATTTTGGTTCTTGAAGTCTGAAATAGCATTCAATGATGTAAATTTTTACTCCCCATTCGATTCGGATGTGCACCCTGGGGTGAGAACCAATGCTTTAGATTGTTATCAGTTATTTGAACCTTAGTGTTTTGTTATCAGTTATTTGAACCTTAGTATGAATGAGGATCCAAAGAAAACTTTGATAGGGAATGAGGGGGCATAAAAGGGCAGTAGCACCTATAACTGAAGGGATGTGGGGCAGTCAGCCTCGGAGAGAAGCACAAAAGCCTGCAACTTCATTCTCCCAGGGACTTGCATGCAGAGATTATAAAGGAACAAAAGCATGATAATATACCTTTTGTGGTATTTCAGCTTATTAGGACAATGAAAGAGCCACGCACCTCTCCAAGACGTAGAATGCAACGAAGAGACGGAGAGACATAGTTTGGATCTCGTGATTAACAATATGAAATCATCTTGAGTGTGTCTCATTTTTGAAGGCTTCACTCAGGACCAAAGGTCATGAGAGGTTCACTGGAGACCTATCCAGGGGGTGTGATCTAAGTCTCCAGATATTATTAAAAAATTGGGAGATGCTGTTAAACATAGGACACTGCTTGCTTAGGTGATTTAAGGGACCCAGCTGGGACTCATCACAGTTTCAACATAGAGCCAAATTCTGCTGCAAGGTTTTCATAAATGACTCACTATGACTGTGTGTATACACGCCAAGATAGGTCCTAATCTCCATCTCTGTGTGTCACTGAAAAGGAAGATAACGGTAGGAGTGATCGTTCTCTCTCATATCTTGCCAGAACAAAAGGAGATCCATCATCGGCCCTAAATGACCAATTGTTTATACTGGTAAGTCTCTGAAAGCTCTTAAGGCTCCACGTTCCACTGTGCTACAGTAATTTCTTTCTCAATTCTTAATTAGAGTATTGCCACTTGGAAAATGAGCGTATTTTTATTGCAACGAGGCTGATAATCTTATAAATTTAAACCAGGAATCAAAGCCCCACTGAGTTAGGAGGAAATCCAAGGACTGTAAAATGTATTCCATTCATTTTTGCCCAGACAGTGTGATTCTTCTCATGTCAGGCTCTGCCTGTTACCTTGTCATAATGGGCTGAACTATGCAGATATTCAAGATGAGATAGTACATTGTAAATTAGTAATTATACTCACAGAATTCTGATGCTTACAAATGTTTAATGCAGCAGAGGGGGGAAAGGCCTTTATTAAGTAGCTTTACATTTATCAGCTTCTGGGACTTATCCTCTTGAATTTAATTTGGAAAGATTTATCCAATTGAAAAATTAATTTTTAAAATATCAAAGTTAAAGGAAACGGAAGAACTTCCTAAACTCAACATGAAGAAAATTAGAATTCCTTGTAGGAACAGAGATCGATTCCTTAGTGCCCTGGTAAGCGTACATATTTTCTTTTTCTCATGCCTAGAAATAGAAGAGAATTAATTAAGAAAAAAGCGACCATTATCAATTCTATCCAGGGAAGTAATTACCATATTAAGTATTCTCAAGGCATAGAGCGTTGTAGTATTGCTGATAGGTGAATATTTTATGTTAGCTTCAGTAAGAACTAGTCTGTCTCTTACTGAAAGTACCAAGTACTTTACAGAATCACAGAAGAGCTTTGTGTGTGTGTGTGTGTGTGTGTGTGTGTGTGTGTGTGTAAGTGCAAGAAAACAACTTTGTGTTACCAACTTCTAGGAAATATTCAAAATGATGATTCTTTGGAAGAACAACATGTAATTCTTTCAATGGCAATCCTTCCCTACAGAGAAGAGGGAAGAAAATGTTGCCGTTTTAAAAGGAATCACTGAGCACTAATACCCAGTTACAGGCTTTATTACTGCAATCGCAAAAGGCCAAAGACCAGTAACATGTCCTATCAGAGCTGCGGCCAGTTAACAACCTTTTAGAAGAGACCACCTTCCAAGAACGCACACCAAAATAAATGACGTCATCTGCAGAGCAAAGGAGTACTCTGCAGTCCCCGTCAGCAATCCTGAGCGGTGGCCGGTTATAAATAACCTCACTTCGCCCTCACGGCCACTTCTGCCTGCAAAGTGAGCTCTGCTCCTCTCGATCGACCTTCTGAAGAATGATACCCAACTTTGGTTACACATTAGCAAGCACTGACAAGCTGTAAAAAAAATTATTCATAAAAAAACAACTGCTAAGGATGTCTCTTTTCAAAGCTATGGATAATTTCCAGTTTTCATGATGCCATCATGTTATGTCATCTTTTTTACCTCCTACCCCCCGCCCCCATTAAGTAGGTGATTCCCAAAGTCATGCTACTCCTGCCTCCTGCTCTGCATGCAGAGTGTAATGCTGGGTCTATTGCTCAATAAGGACCGCGGAGGGATGGATTGTTCCACGACTGCAGTGTGGATTAGTCAGAGGAGGTATCCAATGCCAAATGGAAGACAGTGACCCTACTTTGAACCCTCACTGGCAGCTAACCAAGGAATTTAGGTCGCATCCATTCCAATTTCTGCAAGTTATAATGAAACACTTTCTGAAACTCATTAAAGGGAGAAAAACCTTGATTTAACACTGCTGGCATTGCCTTCCGCCTTTGCTTTCTTTTTTCTTCTTCCTTCTTGTGTCCTCACCTCCCTTTCCCTTCCCTTTCTATTTTATACTGTAAGCATTTATTGCAGGTACTGAGCTAGGAGCTGGGGCATATGCAAGATATGTTTCCCCCCCCCCCTTAAAGGAGCTCCCACTTTAGTGAGCTACCTGCTATAATAATGAGAGGTCTGTGTATTGCACAATTACTTCAATCAGGTGCATTTTATACATTGTATTTAATCTTCATAGCAATCTTGAGAGGAAGTCATTTGACCATCCCATTTTTAGAGAGAGAGAGAGAGAGAGAGAGAGAGAGAGAGAGAGAGCTCAGAGTGGTTAATTAACTTGCTAAAGGTCACACAGCTAGCTAATAAGTCAGATCTGGAATTCAAACCTGGATTTGTTTGGATCCAAAACCAACACTTATTCCATAATAATATTCTGTTCCAAGAAAGGAAAGATGAGCTCTGGGTTGTGAAATATTTACTTATGCAATAACAAGGGATTTTTACTCTTCTGAAAGCATGTGTCTTGCTTTGATTGCAATTCAGGCAACACAAAGCACATAGGACATATAAAGCCCAAAAGGCTATGGGTTAGATCAGTGTTTCTTAAAGCCTGATCTACAGACTAGTGCCAGCAGGTAAACTATCAATATATATAAAAGACTAATATGCAAAGTGTCCCCTCGGGAGTTCGACCGGGAGACTAGGAGTTCCATCGTTCGCTATGATGTGTGCTAACCACCAGGGGGCAGCAAAGAAAGAAGCAAGCCCTGGCTGGCAGACAGCAGCTGGGGAAGGGACCCTACCCGCACACGAATTTTGTGCATCGGGCCTCTAGTGTATTATAAGTCTGTGGTGAGATAAATACAGAAGTCAAGAGTAAGCACTCAGACACTTTCATAGCCATTTGACAGAGTAATGATAATACAGACCAATATACAATAACATATTGTAATGATAATTTTTAAAATTTTTTAATTTTTCTAGTAGTTCCTTTTTATTATATTCTCCAGAACTATCAGTCCACATAGACTGGGTTTTTTAAAAAACTGGTCCTTTACATAGTTTTAGAAGCATCGGTTTAGGTCATTGTGAATATAAATATGTAAAACATAAATCATGTTAGCAAGATATCAATATGATTTGCCAGGAATACTACTAGGATACTCAACTAGATTTTTCCTGCTCTGATTAAAGTGCTCACTGACTACTGGGCCTGTCACTGTGGGGTCTGGGAACACGGCCACCCATGGGAGCATAGGCACCCCAGAGCTCTTCAGCACCTGCCGGGGACAAGGGGTGTTTTCAGGAGGTGCTTGGTGAACACTGAACGAAACAATTAGTGACCAGAGGCCCATGAGACCAACGTCTCTTATGAGTTTTAATCTATCGTTCTTGGTAATAAAAGAAGAATGAAGTGTGGACATATCGGTAAACCTCCCAGTCATTCTGACCATGGGACAAACGTGGAGGATACGTTCAAGTGGTGCCATTCCCACAGTGTGCTGAGTGGCAGAGGTGCTCTTTCCCTCGCCTCAGTGCGTATTTCAGGAAATACTACAAGGCTATACGACGCTCTCAGGGCTCTTTATGGGGCAGAAGAGGAAGAGAGCCTGGACAATTTATGAACTCAGGAATCAGAAGTGGCTCGTTCATGACTTCTAAGGGAAGCCATGCATTTAAGGACTTGGTTATTACAGCTGGTGATAAAACGCTGCTGCTGGCAGAAAATGTTGTTTTATGAAAGCTTTCAGGAGAACTCGTTCCCCACACTGTGAATGACAATACATTTAAGATTTCAATCCCATAAGTCGTTTTCTTATTTTCAGAGCTGCGTCCTGGCTCACAGGGACACACCTTCTGCTTATGGGGACACCCTAACTGAAGTGGCTGGGGTTGATTTTCTGCTGGGTGGTGACAGGCGTGAATCCCTCACGGAGGAATCTGAGGCATCGTGCCGCGTGGCTGGCCCTGCCCCTGGAGACCAGCGCTGAGGGCACAGGGCTGCTCTTCTATCTGTGGCTGGAGAAGCCAACAGAATGACTCAGAGGCCAGGGGAAAGCACGCTCTATAGGGCAGTGGTTCTCAACCTTCCTAATGCCTCGACCCTTTAATACAGTTCCTCATGTTGTGGTGACCCCCAACCATAAAATTATTTTCTTTTTTTTTATATATATATATTTTATTGATTTTTTACAGAGAGGAAGGGAGAGAGATAGAGAGTTAGAAACATCGATGAGAGAGAAACATCGATCAGCTGCCTCCAGCACATCTCCTACTGGGGATGTGCCCGCAACCCAGGTACATGCCCTTGACCGGAATCGAACCTGGGACCTTTCAGTCCGCAGGCCGACGCTCTATCCACTGAGCCAAACTGGTTTTGGCCATAAAATTATTTTCGTTGCTACTTCATAACTGTAATTTTGCTATTGTTATGAATCGTGATGTAAATATCTGATATGCAGGATGTATTTAGGCGACCCCTATGAAAGGGTCGTTCGACCCCCAAAGGGGTCGCAACCCACAGGTTGAGAACCGCTGCTCTAGAGATTTCTTCCTCCAGCCCCATAGATGGGAGGAAGATGAATGGCTGGCAAAGTCACCAGCAGATTATCATTCTCTTCAGGCAGGCCACAAAGGTGCACTGACCAATTCTTTGAGGTGGGGGGGATGAGGACAGGGGAAGGCTATACTCCTGCTTTCAAAGCCATTTATCAGACAAGAAAATAGCTCTCAATAAAATGACACCATGTCTAAAAAGTCTTGCTGGGCATCCCTATCTGTCTGTTACATGCTGGGGTGTGAAATAACTGTGCCTTCACAGTCATCAGAAAATAGAGTTATGCGACAGAAACACGTAAATACTAGATATGTACATTTAATAAAACAAGCTGGCTTGTTTTAAACACTGAGCTAAAACCAAGGCTAAAATTTCACATATATGGGTTTGCTTGTCTATTTGATGAATTACACAGACTGGCAGCTTTATTAATAGCATATATACCCCGCCTTTCTGATAAGAAAATGGAATGTTTATTTTGTAATATAGATAGCAGGATCTCAATATTATTCTAAAAACTATATATAGTAGTTTATCTATTAGAGACAGACAGGGAGATGTTCCCCCTGGAATAGTTACTATCAAAGATAAATTTGTTGGTGTGATGGGGTTCAGGAATGCTATCCCCAAATATGGCACCCTGACATGAGAATGGCAGAAGGAAGGTCACTCAGACCCCACCCCCTTCTCCCTGAAAACAAGAGATACATCTCCCAGGTGAAAGGTACTCTCCCTGCACCAGGGAGAAAAAAGACTTCTTATCACCAGACAGGGAAATTTGGGACTGAGAAATCTACATAAACCACCCTTGTTAAACTAACCTTTATCTTCCCAGCTACTTCTTTAAAATATATATATGTATATTTTTAATGAATTTCAGAGAATAAGAGAGAGAGAGAAACATCAATGATGAAAGAGAATCATTGATTGGCCGCCTCTGCACGCCCCACACTGGAGATTGAGCCTGCAACCCGGGCCTATGCCTCAACCAGGAATCGAACTACTGAGCCAAGTTGGCCCCACCCTAGCTACTCCTTCACCATTCACTACCCCTAGCCCAAATCACTTCGTCTTGTCAAGTCTTCACAAATTTATTGTTTGTTTGTTTGTTTTGTCTAAAAGGTATAAAAGCTTCCTGCTCTGGTCACCACTTTGGGTCTTCATTCTCTTGTAAAGGCTCCCATGTACGTGTAAATAAATCCATAAAATTTGTAAGCTTTTCTCCTGTTAATTTGTCTTTGCCAGTTTAATTTTCAGATCCAGCCAGGGACTGTTAAGAGGGTTAAGAACAACATCTTCCTCCCCTATAGGCGGGATATACTAGGAACCTTTAGCACAGTGGTTCTCAACCTTAGCTGCACATTAGAATCACCTGGGAATCTTTTTTTAAAAAAAATATATTTTATTGATTTTTTACAGAGAGGAAGGGAGAGGGATAGAGAGTTAGAAACATCGATGAGAGCGAAACATCGATCAGCTGCCCCCTGCACACTCCCCACCGGGGTTGTGTCTGCAACCAAGGTAAATGCCCTTGACCGGAATCGAACCTACGACCCTTGAGTCCTCAGGCCGACGCTCTATCCCAGGGGTGGGCAAACTTTTTGACTCGAGGGCCACAATGGGTTCTTAAACTGGACCAGAGGGCTGGAACAAAAGCATGGATGGAGTGTTTGTGTGAACTAATATAAATTCAAAGTAAACATCATACATAAAAGGGTACGGTCTTTTTTTTTTTAGTTTTACTCATTTCAAACGGGCCGGATTCGGCCCGCGGGCGGTAGTTTGCCCACGGCTGCTCTATCCACTGAGCCAAACCGGTTAGGGCACCTGGGAATCTTTTTAAAATCCTGATTTCTGGGCCTTCTCCTCCGGAAATTCTGTTTCTTTGATACTAATGTTGTGGCCCCACCCCATAACAAAGAAACAGAATTTCCGGAGGATGAGGCCCAGAAATCAGGATTTTAAAAAGATTCCTAGGTGATTCTAATGTGCAGTCAAGGTTGAGAACCACTGCTTTAGCAGGATAAACTAAAATAAGTCAGTTTAGCCTTTATCTGAGGCATCCCGGTCAATTCACAAACCAGATGTGAACTTGGAGTTCCCATTGTTCAGTTTAAGACACAGATCGAGGCCCAGAAACACTGAGTTTGATTGAGTATGATCTTAACTGAACGAAGAGTGAATTATTTTCTTTCCTTTCAGAAACTCTCTGAAGTAGAAGTAAATTTTATTTTGGGGGAGAATGACCAGGGCATTTGCGGTTAATTAGTACTTGTTCAAAGTAGGAGAGTAAAATGGGGAAAAAACAACAACAAAGAAACAAAGAATATTGTGGGTGCAGGTCAGAACTTTTGAGATTCTTATTATGAAGTCAATAGAGTAATAAAAGTATAATCTATGCTATTCAATGTTAAATAGTAAAAAGTAATTTTAGTATTTCATACTCAAGCTTTGCTTTTTCTGAACTGTTTTTCCAACTTAAGGCTAACTACATGAATCAAGAAAATGTGGAGGCAAGCATTACAGCATAATCAAGAAACTTAGGCAGGTATGCCTTGGCTCCAAAAATAAGAACATATTTTTAATCTCTGCTTTGGCCAAAACATTCAGATGTTTGTGTTGTCTTTTTTAGATTACGAAATAGATACCAAATCACAGAGTAGGAGGAATGTATCCAAACCTTCTCCAGGTCATAAATAAATAAATAAATAAATAAATCTTACATTTAAAAACCTGTAAAATATTTAAAAGGAAGATTATGATTTGCCAAATTCAATTAAGTAGTAATAGGAAAGATTGAGGCCTTCAGGACTTTTGAGATATCAAATGACAGGGGTAGAGCCTTCCTCCTCTGCTGGCCTCCAGGCATAGGCCATGCTTTAAAAGGGCTTTTTATTCAACCTGGTAATAGGGAACATCCATCACCTCTGCCTCCCCGTCCAGCCTTCAACCCTTCCTCAGGTGGAGAACATTATTAAATGTTTAAAGAAAACTGAAGCCACAGAATGACATTTCCCCAGCTTGGGATAGCACAGATTAATCAATGAAGACAATGTGTACAGGCATGGGACTATTTCAAATATTTCAAATCCTCAGAGTCCACTTAAAAACTGATATTGACAAGTTACTTTATTCGCAGTAGTGGTCAACATAAAAGTTAGTTCACGCGCCTATCCCAGAACAAGTGCATAATAACCATGTTATACCAATGAACACTGGCACATAAAATAACATAAAAACAATAAATAACAAAGACAATCAGACATACTGTGTTACTTTGGATAACATTTGACCAATCCCAGAGTAGTTTGTCTCATTGTATTTTTTCAATTTATCTAATATGGAAGATCACATATATTTAGTTTATATTAAAGTATAAACATTTATATTATTAATGCCATTTAATAAAAATTCAATATTCATAATGCTGGTTTACTTTGAAAATTTATTAAATGTCCTTAATATACCTTGATAACATTGTGTACATTATAGGGAATCAACATGCCCTTTGCATAAATGTTATGAGAGCTCAGGAGTAATTACAGGGATCTCTTATTAAAAAAATGTCAAGTTCTCTTATTTTATACATTGTAAAATATCTCTATCATCTCAGGTCTTTCTGTATCATGTCCCCTCTTTTCTAACTTCTTTGCCCTATAAAGTTTTCACATTTATTTAACCTGAACTCCTACTTTGGGGGAGTTCTTTTTTGCTTACTAATAGGAAACTTCATATAATTATATATAAAGTTGTTTGAAGCTGTTTCCTAATGACCTGGTAATTGTTCAGCAATGATGTGTGAGTGTTCTAACAGCAACCTCTTATTGCCTGAGGTGGCCTTAAAAAAACATCTGATTCTGCTATTTTCATAATTACTGTTAGTCTAATACTGAGCTAAATTAGTTTACATACAAAGTACTGGAATACAATTGCGTCAATCCATCCTTTCTAAATACTTCCCATTTAACAAAACACCATCAGCATTTATCTGGAGAGTGGGTATTTGATGAAGAGTCATCAGGAAGCAACTGTGAGAATAAGGGAATGATGCTGAGTGCCTCGGGAATTTTGCGATGATATGTGTGTGTGTGTGTGTGTGTGTGTTTAGTTCACAGATTGACTCCTCAGATGACTGAATGGTTCTAGCAAGGAGCTAACTACATGACTCCAAAAGGCCTTTGAGCAGTCTTTATTCTTGCTGCTCAGGAGTCTGGCTGGGGCCTCCTGGAGTTCATTGCAGCCACAGCCTTTCCTGCAGGGCCAGCTGCTTTTAAGGTCAGAGGAGATAAACAGATGCTCAATGCGAGATCTACTTCTGGGTGTTGAAAGGGCTTCTGTGCTGCTGGTTGAGGGGGAAATCACCCAAACTCACTCATGGAATGCCTAGGTCCTTGGTCAGCAAACTGCGGCTCGCGAGCCACATGCGGCTCTTTGGCCCCTTGAGTGTGGCTCTTCCTAAGCCTTAGGAGTACCCTAATTAAGTTAATAACAATGTACCTACCTATATAGTTTAAAAAATTTGGCTCTCAAAAGAAATTTCAATCGTTGTACTGTTGATACTTGGCTCTGTTGACTAATGAGTTTGCCGACCGCTCATCTAGACGAGTCTCAACTGGGCTGACTGGGCACTTCAAGTCTCTGCCACGTATCTGTTCCATGCCAGTAGCTACCTCAGGAATGTCCTCATGGAGATGAAAGAAGCACAAGAAAGAGCAAGGCCTCTCGAGTTGTAGACTTAGAAGCACCACACTTGCACTTCTGCTTCATTCTATTACCCAAAGCCAGCCAGGCACATGGTCAAATCCAGAGGCAGAGGACACTTCAAAGTTAAATGCCCAGGGGGGTGGATGCAGAGAGGGTAAAAGATCATTCAACCCATCAGCAAGGCCTATCAATTCTACCTTAGAAATACTTTCCACACCTGTCCAATACTCCTTCTATCTTATAGCTACCACCACTTCAGTTCACCATGATCTCTCTTACCTACCACCACCTGACTCTGTCCAAATCTTTCTTGTCCATTCCTTCTCAGACCATTCTCAATGCAGCAACGAAAATAAACTTAAAAAGAAAACCTGCTCTGACCACTCATTTAATTAAGCCTGCCAAATGGTTTCTTACTGTACTCAGGATAAAGGTGAAAATCCTAAGGCCTAAATTATTTTCAATTTTCAATTAAGGGGTTATTTTAAAGCAAATAGGTGAACCTGGTGAAAGGGAGAAAGAGAGTGAAGAGGAATTGTGGGAAAGAGAGGCTTTGTAATGACTTCCATGTGAGGACAGCCTGGGACCCCTTTCTCCAACCTCATGTCCTTCTATCCTTTCTTTGACTTTATGGTTGGAACACAGCATAATTCCCCAACTTGTACACTATTTCAAGCCTCTGGGGTCTTACTTGGACTGCTCTGTGTCCAAGTAGAGAAGTAGAGTACTTTATCCCTCCTTTTGGTACGGCTGGAAGACCCTCTGCCTTATGCCTTAAAAAAAAAAAGAGGAGAGCGTAGATTGGTTTGGTTCAGTGGATAGAGCTTTGGCCTGGGGATTGAAAGGCTGGCGGTTTGATTCCAGTCAAGGACGAGAGAGCGAGAGGAGGAGGAAGAAAGCGAAAGAAGGAGGAAGAGAGTGAGAGGAGGAAGAGAGCTGTGCTTTTTTTTTAGAGAGAGAGTGGTCATGTGAGCCAGCTAATGCATTAGCAGGTGAACTAGCTTTCCCTGCCAAATGAGTCAGCTCAGATGGGAACATTAATTTATTTGAATGGATAAGAGTTGACAATACCATAAAGAGGTATGTGTATAGCTTAATGGAACAGCTGCCAAGAAAACAGAGGTTGAGCCTGGTGTGATCTGGCAAGCATCAGAATGTTTTCTTGTTCACAAGATCTCCGCTTCCTAATCTAGACCACTCTCTCCTGGATTCCTCTGCTAAAACACAAATACTCTTAAAGAAGCAGTGCCTTCAGCTATTATCAGCTATTAGTATTAGATCGAAATTGCTGATATTCAAATCTTTGCTGATATTTAAAGCTACAGATGTGTCAGTTTTATTTGATTTAACACCATATCTTATTAGGGATAGCTCATCAGACAGCTTGTTATGGAACTGAGGAGAGAGAGGACAAGAAATCTTTGAGACAGCAAAAGATCTGGAGTATGAAGTATTGCCTCGAGTCAGCCATGTTATCAGGGCCTGATAACACCTCCCTCACTCTGGACCAGGGATTTTCAACCAGTGTGCTGCACGAATTTTTAAAACATGCAATGCCAGACCATTTAGTCAGGGGCACTGACCTTTTTTCCCCTTAGATTGTAAAATTAAAAAAAATGACAACAGGCAACACAATAGCTGTCCAGTGTGAATGAATCAATATTATATATTTGTTGTCAGATTGGCAAAAAGTATATTTTTTGGTGTGCTACAGAATTTTAGTAATTAGTTTATGTGTGCCATGAGATGAAAATGGTTGAAAATCACTACTTTAGACATAGTAATTCTGTTATTGTTCCCAAGATTACATTCAACTGTTCTGGTGGCCATTTATTGCACTCAGGTGAGGCTCAATGCAGATAAAATCCCCCAAACTTTTTCACTTAAGTTAATTCTAAACCATGTTTTCTATGACTTGCCTTTGAAAATTGCTTTTTAGCATCTATTTAGTCTAGGATTTAATGTTAATCTCTGTAAAAATTCAACCAACCACTGGTTTCTTTAATTATCTTCCACATTAAGATATTTCACAGTAGCATAGGCAGCAGTTTTTTCCCCCAAATCTCTCAAATTTCACACAATGAAACATGCCCATCTTTTTCTGAACCATCTCTCTCTCTATATATATGAGGCCTGGTGCACAAAAATTTGTGCACTCGTGGGTCCCTCAGCCCGGCCTATGCCCTCTTGCAGTGTGGGACCCCTCGGAGGATGTCCACCCCAGTGGGGACCCTCACCTCATGGAGGTTTGGCCAGCCTGGGTGAGGGGCTGATGGCTGTTTTCAGGCTGGCCACACCCCCTTTAGGGTGGGGGGTCCCCAATGGGGTGTCTGGCCAGTCTAGGTGAGGGGCTGAGGGCCATTTTCAGGCTGGCCAAGCACCCTGGCAAAGTAAGCTCCCAGCCTCTCCTTTTTTTCTTTTTATTTATTCTGGGATTTATTTACCTTCTATAATTGAAACTTTGTTGCCTTTAGTGGAGGCCTTTGGAAAGCTTGGCTTCCTCCATTGCCAGGGGCAACCCACTCCTGCTTGCTCCAGCTCCATGGCCACGGCTGGCTGAAAGCAGGTATCTGGGGTTTGTTTACCTTCTATAATTGAAACTTTGTTGCTTTCAGTGGAGCTCAGAGACAGGCACCAGGCGGAGAAGCTTGGCTTCCTCCATCACTGGAGCAAGCAAGCCTCCTGCTCGCTCCAGCTCTGTGGCTGCTGGCCGCCATCTTGGTTGGGTTAATTTGCATATAATCGCTCTGATTGGTTGGTGGGCATGGCTTAAGGCGTAGCGAAAGTATGGTCAATTTGCATGTTTGTCTTTTATTAGCATAGGCTATGTCTTTCTCAAGTCCATGGTATAGATTTGAGCATCCCCAACATTCTCTTCTTGCTTATAAGAAACATCTTTATTTTTGTGCTTCAGTTTTAAAATGAGGAACTTACAACTACATGGCCCACAAGTTCTCATAAAGCACTATTTTCTATGACTCTATTATCTATAGGAAATTGCACAGATGAGCAACAATTGGAGAATTTGTGAAGCATCGCTTTCCCAAGCATACACACCTATGAGGAGGATCAGATAAGGGCCCCAGGAATGCAACTCTGGAGGAGCCAGAGGCAAATTTATAATAAAACCAGAAATTCTCATCATTTTTGAGTCTCGTTAGTTAACAGCCCTTGGAGGTACATACATGGGTAATTGAGGGCAGCATGAAAGTTGGTCTAGAAAGTTGGGGTCTTATTATATAGCATTTGGTAATCTTCTTCTCTCTTGACCCCAGTTACAAACAGATAAAAGGAGATAAAAGCATTGGAAGCCAGATGAGGGAAGTTGCACTCAGAATATACATCTACTATTTTATGTGTTCAGCACTCTACTTTTCTATCTACATGGTTTCTGCTGGAGCTGCCATGTTTATTCACTCATTTACTCAACAACTATTTATTGAGTGCTATATCTGACACTATTCCAGGCCCTGGAGCTACAGCAATGGAAAAAGCATACACAAATTCCTCATAGAGCTTACATTCTGATGGAGGAAATAATACATTAAACAGGATAAGTAAATATTTGGTCTGTCAGATGACATGTGCTATGGGGGGGGGGGGGGGGGTGGAACCAAGCCGGAAAGTGGTTGAGGGATAAAATGAATGAAGCACAATGTTTTGTAGGTGGCCAGGAGTGTCTTCATCTTGAATATTTTTGGAACTGGGTCAAAACAGGATGGTTTAAACCAAGAATGTGGAATGAGGAGTGGGGGGGGGGGGGGCAAGGGAGAGAGAAAGCCTATTAGAATCAAAAGAGAATAATGAAGACATAAGAGGGTAGCATAAAAGGAAGATGTGGAGGGAGAGAGAACTTCCCAGAGTCTGCATAATATTCCAATATACTTCTGATAAATCCTTTTAAAAACATCCTTCTGATAAAATCCTAAGCTGGTATGAATCAATTTCTGTTACTCCCAAACAAAGAATTCTAACTCATACACATATTAAGTAAGATAACCTATAAATTCAAGGCTTGCCCAATGTAGATGTGGGTTACTTCAGAAAATTAGAACCTGGTGCTTTTGATGCCAAGAATACAGACCTGACAGCAGAGTAGAATTAATTTTGCTGTTCAGAAATAAATGTTGCTGTTCAGAAATAAATTCTGCTGTTCTAGCATCCCAGAAATAAAATGTGCAAGAAATATCCGTTTCTCTTTTTTCCTTTTAATCAAATTAGCTCTGATTCTGCATTGAACTCGTGGAACATTCAAATGGAAGTATTATTTCATCACCCCTACTTCTGCCCTCCCTTACTCCCCACACCCGGAGTCACGACTGCATTAGGGGAGCTTACTGATGTCTAGACACTGGGTAAAGGCTCTGTAATCTCCACGTCATCATTGCTCAAGTCTGCTTTAAACTTCCTCGTGCAGCCCCTGGCTCTCTGCTTCTAAGCCAAGGGGAGAAATCTTTGCTGAAGCTAGAGGGTGCTTGCTCCCTAGGGGGCAGCCATCCCATCTGAAGTCACGCCCCCTTCCTGGAAACTCTTGAAGTTGGCTCAGGTATCCACTAACCCTGGGACCTGAAGATCTTTCACTTTCTCTGTCCTTGTTCTTGAAATAATTCTCTTCTCTTCTGGCCTCTCCCCACTGCCCCTTGGCCCAGGCATAATGTTTTCGCTTAGCGTAGGCTTTTATAATAGACCACAAGAGTGAGTGACTCCCTTTTAGGAATTTCAGCTTCTTTCCACCCTGCAAAAACTCCCCAGAGATTTTTTTTTTCCCCCGGCCTTTCTTTTTTGTGGTATGATTTGCATAACATAAAATTGTCCCATTTTAGTGTACGGTTTCGTGGCTTTAAGTACATTTGCATTGTTGCGCACCCCAACGGTTTAATGGGAGGTCTGATTGAAATGGGGGGATGGTGAAAACAGAGGAAGAAACAGTTTTTAAAATATTATTCTTTCATGTCTTTGTGGCACTTCAAATGGAGCCCCCTAACAGGTGAATCTGAGAAGCTAAGAGGCATCCTTAGGATGTTAGATATTAATAATGTGCAAGAGGGGGAGGGGGAGGAGGGGCGCCCGTAAGGAAACTTGGGGAAACAACGAAGGAAAATCTTATCTGCCTGACATCACTCACAATATGACTTAATGCATCTGGAGCAGAAGTAAAAGGAAGAACTGTTCTCTGCTCTGCCCTGGGCCAGGACCAGAACCATGTCCCTGAATTGGGTTGGGGAGCGCCTATCTCCCAGAGGCCTCAGACGGAAAGGAAAGTTCCATTTTACGAACCACAATAAAGCCGTTTGATACCTAAGCAGCGTGTCACAAAGGGATGCAATCCACAGAAGACTTAGAATTTAAAATCTTGGAATTATTAAGAATTACACTTAATGACTTGTAGGCGTTGGGGGGGAGCGGGTGGAGTGTGCCTGAGGGGTGTCAAAATAGCCCACGTGATTTAGCTCGGGCTGGGCCGAGGCGTTTCTTTCGGGGGTTGGAAGACTCTGTATCCATTTACTCGTTTCCAAATAATTCCTCACGTGCCTGCCGTGTGTGAGGCACCGAGGAACCATATGGCAGGGAACAGGTGAGTAGGTTCGTTCCTCTAATAGAGTTCACATTCAGGTGTATTTTAATTCTAAAGCCGCGAATCCAAGCGCACAATAAACTGAATGAAGCAGTGAACCTAGGGAGCCACGGTTTTTCACAAGCCGCAGCAAAAGTCAGAATTTTAAGTTTTCTATTCTTGGGTGCTGGGTCTTAGTTAAGGGCAACTGGCAGGTGGGATGTGAAGACATTTCCCGCCGAAAATATACACAGACTTGGTGTTTGGGTTCGACAGCTTAGCTCTTGCGATTAAAAATGACACCTACGGCACCGCACTAACATTCTCTAAGAAGCAAACGAGATTATAGGAGAAAAACCACTTACTCCATCACAGCCCTCGGAAGGCACAGCCGCCTCTCAGCCAGCGCAGGAAGGCCATGGACTACAATTCCCAGAAGCCCTTGCGACCCACCCATTCGGCAGCACAGCTTCGGAGTCGGGCGCGCTCCTTGTTGCGTCATCCGGGTGCGACTGCAGATACAAAACAGACCAGGGCTACAAAAGCATGGCCTCTGCTGAGGCGGCGGCGTGGTCATCGTCGTCGTCTTTGGAAACAGACTCAGCCCCAGTCCCTGAAACTGCAGGAACCGCTGCAGCCGCGGCGGTCGCGGCCGCGGCCAGGATGGGACCCGGAGCCAGGGTCTCCAAGGCCGCTTTGGCCACGAAGCTGCTGTCCCTGAGCGGCGTGTTCGCCGTGCACAAGCCCAAAGGGCCCACTTCAGCCGAGCTGCTGAATCGGCTGAAGGAGAAGCTGCTGGCAGGTACTGCAGCCCGGGTGGGGGCCAGGCGGAGAGCGGGAGCCACAGAGAGCACCCTGGCGTCTTGCGCGCTCAAGGCTCAAGAGATGAAAGGAAAGGGAGAAGGTTCGCTGCGTTAGATCTGGACAGACATCTGGGGCATCTCGGGCTTGCACTCGAACGCCTGTAGCCTAGTTGGCAGTTGTCTCTCTCAAGGGAACGAAACACAACACAACAAAGCCCACGCGTACACAAACACCCCGGCACGTGGCCATGCAGACCCCTTCGCTGTAGTCTGACCCTGGGGGAGCCTTCGGGTCACGTCGGTGGACGCCACCCAAAGGAAGCACTGACTCCATACCTCCCAAGTTGCGTTGAAGATAATGTTGGAAATGCAGACACGTGTTACTTTTGTTAACCAAGGTTTAATGCAGGGGTTTTCACATAGCGGGCAGAAGAAGTACTTAGAATCCCTTGTACAAGTACAGATTCCTAATCCCTGCCCTCCCAGAGCTTGTCATTCTAAGGATTGGGGTATTTTTAGGAAACTGTATTTTTAAACGATTGCTCCAGGTAATTCTGGTGTCAGTAGTCTAGGGGCCACATTTTGGGAACACTAACTATAACTTGGTCACTTCTGTAGGAACATTCTTTTTGTTTGCTTTGTCATATGCGCATTTGAAAAGCCTAAAGGTTCTCTCAGTTCATCTGCCTAGTAGTTCATTTCAAACAGTGGCATCAAGGAACCTTAGCTGTTTATTGGACACCTTCAATAAACCCGATCTGTGTTAGCCTCTAGGGATGTGAAGATGAAAGTTACTGTCATCCCTTAACTGAGCTGGTAGCCTCGTAACTTCTGCAGCCTTTGGTGGTAAAACGATTTCGCTAGATATGTGAGGCCCTCCAGACTTTGGTCCTGGCTTGTCTTTTCATTCAACCAGTGCAGGAACTAACTGTCTTACATCGTTTCGTATCCCCTGACAAACTTCACGCTTTCGTTTAAATGCAAAAACAAATTATCCTGCTAAGAATTGTTCATTGAAACATACACTTACAGATTTAAATGTTTATTGGCAATAGGTACCCTCTTGCAGATGTTTAATTCCAGTTTTATATCGACTCCTTCTTTTGTTAAACTGTCCTTATACTTTTGTTACCTGTAGGGATGGGTGACAAAGGAGATGTTGAAAGAAGGAATTGCATCAAGGGCAAGCTTTGTGGAGTTGTTTCCTTTCAGCAGAATTGCTGCATTCATTTGGCCCGACTTGTTAGCTAAACTTGAAGGCTTTTTTTGACCCTCAAGGTAATGAATACCATTCTTTTTCTTTGACAGAATTCTGATAGGATCAAAGCCGTATCCTGGCTTTCTGGTTAATCTGCCTCCAAGAACTGAAGTCTCTTCTTGAAACATGGTTAAAACTGATGTGTCAGGGCATTGCTGGATGTGTCAGTGGCTTCTGCCGGAAGCTACTCACTCAGATACAGACATTCTCATTGCTACTCTCCATTTCTGTATTGCTTGTGATTGGCCTATTCTGTATTTATATTAGCTAGACCAAGGCTTCCCCAAAGCACTTCTGACTGGCTGTTGTAATTACCTGGGACGGTTCTTAAAGAGACAGATTTCAGGGCACCATAATCTAATGCCAGCCGGTTTGACAACCCCAATCAGTGATCATGACCTCTGTGTATTAGCATTCCTTGCCATTCCTTACATTGATTCATGTCACCCTAAAATCCCTGCTCTTCTTTGTCTGTTTGACTCTTTCAAGGCCTGCACATCACAATTTTAGGCTAGAAAAGACCGTACTAAATATTCATCCATGCATGGTAGCAGTGGGGTGAACCAAACTCCAGTATAGTAGAGTGGTATGTCTTCAAACTTGAAAGGTGAATTTGGACACAAAAGGAAGACAGTAAATTTATAGGCCTTTCTACTCCAAGGACAGTCAAGCTGAAAAGAGAAAGAGTTCCCCAAAAGGCTTCTATAAACTCATGGATGAGAGATCCCTAACAGGTTGTAGTGAAAGGAGAAGAGTCGGAAGCCTAGGTCAGGCCTTACAGGTTTATATGAAAGCAGACAGCCATGCCCTTCCAAGCGTGGTGGTGTCGTACTCAGAGAGTGGCACTAAGACTGTGTCCCAGAAGCCATGGTTCTGTCTCAATAGGGTGGTAATTATGTGGTAAGGCTGAGCAACCCAGCACAGTTTTTTTTGGCTTCTCCACTATTGCTTTGTTTTGGCCCTTTTCCTCCCCCCTCCTACCCCTCTATCTTTTTATTTTCTTTTGCCGTGTCTTCTATCTTCTTGGTGTCAGTGGTGATAAGGAAGGTTTGGCTGACTTAGCTGGTGTGGACCAATACAGCTGTTCCTGCTCCTCTCCTTTCCTACTTCAAGTCCAGGAGCCAGTATTCTTTCAATATATTCTTATATGCCATGATAATAACAACCACCTACAGGTAGAGTGCTTTGCCATTTCCAAAGCACTTTTCAGATAACATTATTTCAGTTTATCTTTACAAGAGAATATGAGATAGACCAGGTGGGCATCCTCTTTTTTGTTGTTGTTGCTCTTTTTATTTATTTTTCTTTTGGAATCTTTTTTTTAAAAAAATATTTTTATTGATTTTTTTTTTTTTTTTTTTTTAGATAGAGAGGAAGGAAGAAGGAGAGAGAGAGAGAGAGGAGAGAGAGAGAAGAGAGAGAGAGAGAGAGAGAGAGAGAGAGAGAAACATTGGTCAGCTGCCTCCTGTATGCCCCCCACCTGGAATTGAATCCTGGGGAACTGGCCTCCTTTTGGTACATGGCATAACGCCCAACCAACTGAACTACATCTGCCAGGACTACCCACTTTTAAAAAATATTAATTTTTTCCTGATGAGAAAATGAATCCCAGTTTCTAGATCACTGATTTGGGAATACCATAATTTCTGTAATTTAGGGAGTATCTATACATATTTAAATCTGATTTTTTTGCTAGTAATGTTGTCATAATCTAAATATGTTAACTTTACAAAACACTTTTTATTTGTTTTAAATACTCCTACCCTCACCCTCCCATGTTTGTGAAGACGCGGCTTCATCTGCTTTGGTCTTTCTTCCCATTTACTCTCCTAGAAGCTGGAATGCCTTCTGCAGAATTAACCAAGAGGAAAAGGCAGACCTTGAAAATCGGGCACGGAGGGACTCTCGACAGTGCAGCCAGAGGAGTTCTGGGTAAGAGATGTGAATGGAAGTTTAATATAACTGTCACTCAGTAAGAAGTACATATTGACTGAGAACAGATAAGATAGAGATAAGACAAAGCCATGCCATTTTCAGTCCCTTTTGGCATATTTCAGATCGACTGGCCTTCCCAGATTCAGCTGAAATGCTGCCTCCCACATGGGAAGCCTGCCCACTTGCTTCTCTGTGCTGCTGACGTAAAACTTCATTCTGGTCTTTGTTTCTGTTAACTCCCTGGGCTGAGAACAGGTCTTTTTATTTCTGTACCTACACAACAGACACCACAGAAATCAGAATATGATTTTTTTGATCGATTGGATGGGGGAAAGTTGAGTACAATTTTTGTCCAGGAAACTGTCCCTTGAATGAAAGCTGCATGGTTGGCTGAGGTTTCAACTCCAGGTAATTTTTCTACATACCACTTCTGGATTAACCTTCCTAACATTCTACTTTCACCGGTCACCGGACTTCTACGGGCCTTGGTTTACTTGGGTACAAAATGAGAGGGTTAAGCTGGGTAACTCTAAGATGCCTTCTCGTTTCACATGTCTTTATTCTGGATGACTGACCTAGTGGGGAAATCAGTTCGGCCTTTCAGCCAGGCCAAAACCTAACATGCAGCCTGCTCCCAAGACCCCCTGCACTCTGACTGATAAACCCACTGTGCCCGTCCTTGCATTTTTAGAGTCTGCTCCTCTCTTCTCTGTGTTCAAATCCTGTACCTCCCTGTTTGAAATGCTTGAATGAAGTGTTCTCTGGCCCTGTCAGCCATTTACAGTGCAACTTCCTTTACCTCCTACAGCAGTGGTTCTCTCTGTGTTCATTTTGACATCTTATCTAATAATAGACAAACATGTAAATTAACCATCCCTCCACTACGCTCACCAGCCAATCAGGAGAGTATGCAAATTAACCCAACAAAGATGGTGGTTAATTTGCTTATGTAGGGGCAAAGCAGCGGAGCAAAGACTGAAGGCTCCATTGGGAGCCGCGAAGACTGAAGGCTCCGTCTGGAGTGAAGGCCTGGGTCCTGGGTGCCGGAGGAAAGCTGGTGCCAGCAGCCAGGGGAAGGGAAGGCCTATTGCACAAATCTCTTCATGCAACGGGCCTCTAGTTTAATCATATTCTGTGATATTGTTATTTAGTGTCATTCACTCATTAATTCAGGCAACTTTTTTCGGGGGGCACTTGTGAATTCCCTTGTCTGCGTTTTATTTTCCCAATAAGATTATAAGCTTTTTCAAAGTCCGAAAATGTGCTATTCCATTTGAAGTCTTCTTCTTGGGACCGTGCGCATAGTAGCTGCTTAAGAAATACTGTTTGGAGAGTCTTGACTGGAACAAATTGCATTGAGTCTTTGTTATTATTATACAAAGTTTTTGCCTCAGCAGGAGCAGCTACCATCTGAAGAGTGCTATGTTCCTCAGAGCATATCGGAGGCAGACAGTTGTTATCTTAGTCCTGAAACTAATATTGCTCTTATCATGGATGCTTAAAGGGGGTTGAGATAGACTTTATGGAGGAGTTGGGATTTGAGCTAGGTTCCCAAGTGGACTTTGAATATTTGGCTTAGGAGTTGGTACTGTAGGCTTTGGGACCCTATTGAGGATTGTTGGGGTAGGGGGAGGCTTTGTAGTGTACAATATAGGTTTTCAGAAATGGCAGGAATAGGTAGAGGAATAGGTAAGATGTAGGAGTCAGGTTTGCAGTGGTTTAGGCCAGTGGTTGGCAAACTGCGGCTCGCGAGCCACATGTGGCTCTTTGGCCCCTTGAGTGTGGCTCTTCCACAAAATACCACGTACGGGCGCACACGTACAGTGCGATTGAAACTTCGTGGCCCATGCACAGAAGTCGGTTTTCGGCCTGGGCGAGTCTATTTTGAAGAAGTCGCATTAGAAGAAGTTGGGGTACTTTCGCTGAGGTCGACCCCTCAGATTGAGGACGTTTTTAGCAAAGGCCAGTTTAGGAGTACCCTAATTAAGTTAATAACAATGTACCTACCTATATAGTTTAAGTTTAAAAAATTTGGCTCTCAAAAGAAATTTCAATCATTGTACTGTTGATATTTGGCTCTGTTGACTAATGAGTTTGCTGACCACTGGTTTAGGCAGATTTAGGCTGGTGGCAGGCAGTGGGAAGAAAGCCTGGATGAGGAAGGTGGGAGGGAGGATGAAAAGGAATAGCTCTGCTCTTAGCCAGCCTGGTTTGAATTTTAACTCCATCTCATTCTAGTTGTGAGATACCGGGCAAGGTTCTTAGTCTATATTTCAACTTCCTTATTTATAAAACAGGGACAGTTGCGTTACCTTTTAGGGTTGTTATAAGGATTAAATGAGCTAATGAATGGAAAACATTTAAAGTGGAATTTGATAAATGGTGAACTCAACGAGTGGTATGCTATAAATATTCATGATAACTCAGCTTGCCGATAATTTCTCCTTATTACTTCTTGTTATTCTGAATTGTGGTGGTTATATTGTGCTCTTTTACAAAATTGTATCCATTGATGAGAAATATTTCAATTTTTATGAACATTTGCTCACTGTTCAGTGAAGAAATGATTATATCCTGTGATGCTCGACTAGTGAAATGTGTTATCATGTGGATAAATAATGTTTGCCAGTGAAGAGTCAGGTGGGCCATTGTTGTACTTTATGGTCTATGTGAGCATACATTCTCCAGACTCTCATTTACCACGTGTTCTTCTTTGCGTTGGGTTGATTTGTTAATGATTCTGTTTTCTTGATTGTATAAAGCTGGGCAGTAATCATCTTTAAATGGTTCATTAGCTATGATGATAGCTTTTGCTTTGTTTAATAATGAACTCTGTCAAAAGACTATCTTACCATGGCTAATTGTACCATGTATTTTTCACTGATGCCTGTATAAAATTCCAGTGAATCCTTTAAGATTTTTCTAAAACTTGTTATTATGTAAATGACCTGGTTGAGGTTCCTACCATATTTTGCACTTTGAGAAAGAAAAAAACCTCTCTCTCTCTCTCTCTCTCTCTCTCTCTCTCTCTCTCTCCCCCCCCCAACACCCCCCCCCCCCCCCAACATTCCCTCTTCAGAATTTCTTAGCTGCATGACAAGTTCAATGGGTTGGAGTATTGGAAGTCCTCAATTTATGCTAAATATATGCTCTTCCCGACTTTACATTAAGTATGCCAGGAAGTTATGACCAGGATAGGTAGGTATTTTAAAAACCTACTTTTCATAATAGAGTGTCCTAATATTTCTTTCTTTGATTTGTAGTGATTGGAATTGGAAGGGGAACAAAAATGTTGACCAGTATGTTGTCAGGGTCCAAGGTAAGAATACTAAAATAGTTTTGTTTTTCTTTCTACCTTGAATATTTCCCTCAATGAGCATGTGTTGGATTTTATCGAGTAAAAAATAAACTATACAAATTGCATGAGTGGGTGGCAATCCTGAGTATTCATCGCAGTGTCTACAGTCATACCTGAGAATTAAAAATATCGAGACTACAAATTGGAAATCCAAGATTGAAAAACAAATTTGATTCATAAGAGCAAAAACTCTGCTGTGCCCATATTTTTAAAAAATCATATCTATTTTTTTATATAAGTATATTTCTTAGATGCAAGGGAACTTATAGATCATAAATTCCATTGGCAGATTTAATAAACCTTGGAATTTTTATAGAAACAGTACCATTTTGTAAAAGGTGTACTTTTCAACAAACACATGCTTTGTTCAGTGGTTGCAAATGTTTGCTGAAGAGAAGAATTTGGCTTCTTTAAGATGCTAAGTTACATCATTCACCTGTTAGAGTAGCCTTGACTTTTTTGAGTCTTGAAAGGAGGGAGAGGAGGGACTGTGCAGTATTGGGAGAGGTCTGAAACCTGTGCACTGCGTCAGGCCTTCAGTGAGGAACCCTCAGGAGGAAACAGCGGGGTGAAGGAGAGTGAAACGAGATGTCAAAGTGGTTAACCTTTCTGGGCCTCTCAGGTTTTCCTCGGAAAAATGATTTGATCCTCTCTAGGGCCTCTTCCAGTTCTAAGAGATAATAACCTCTGTATTCGATGAGGTACTAGGGGATACTAGTCGGGGCTAGGGACCAGTGAAAATGCCTGTGGGAGGACAGTTAATAGGCCCTTAGGTGGAGAAGAATTTCAGCAAGTTGCTGGACTAAGGTTTTTGTTTTAAAACCCTTTCTCTGAATGGGATATAAATAGTTGGTAAAGTGATTTTTGTCTAAATTGTTTTGTCTAATTTGTTGGGTTTTTTTTAAAGGTGGTAAAAGACTGTTTAAAATTGTTTTTTAGTTCATTGCATGCCAAAACCGGTTTGGCTCAGAGGATAGAGCGTCGGCCTGCGGACTGAAAGGTCCCAGGTTCGATTCCGGTCAAGGGCATGTACCTGGGTTGCGGGCACATCCCCAGTAAGAGATGTGCAGGAGGCAGCTGATCGATGTTTCTAACTCTCTATCTCTCTCCTTTCCTCTCTGTAAAAAATCAATAAAATATATTTAAAAAATAAAAAAATAAAATTGTTTTTTAGTTCATTGCAGACCGATTGATGACTTTTGTAAAATGTAATTAAAATGTTACAGCATTGTCACATTGCTGAATAAATTTCTAAACGCCTTCATTTTCTGAAATTAATCTTGTCATGGACATTGGATCTTGGACCACACTTTGAGTGGCAATGGTCGAAGTTAGCTTTTCTTAAAATAAAGAGCCCTGGAGAGTGTAATGCCTTTGACATTACATTTTAGTTACCAACTGTCATAAAACCTGTCTCTTTCCGTTGAAATGGATCTTAACGCCTTAGATAAACGGAAGAATTCAGTGTTGCTCGCTCTGCAATCTTGAGAATGTAGGTGTGGAAAAGACACAGAATACAAACATTGTTTTAGAATGCAGGAGTTCGACTGTTTTACAGTAAATATGTACACTGTGCTTTAGTGACACACAGAGCTTAGAATCTGTTTCTAATAAGTGTGTGTGTGTGTGTGTGTGTGTGTGTGTGTTTTGCCAGTCGCTTAATATTTGTTTATTAATATTAACTCTAAAGTATAAGCAATAGTAATTTTGATATAGAATAATGGATGATTTTTATTTTCTTTTTTTGATATGATTTGGTATTTTCCAAAATCTTTACAATAAACAAGTGACTTTTATAATAACAAAAAAAGATATATTTACATTAAGGAATTTGTTTGGGTTTTCCCCAGATAAAATATTTTGAGTTCATTGGAATATTTATTATCCACCCTCAACCACAAGTATGCAAAACACATTATATGTTATGGAAAGGTTTTACATGTAAATTCCAGGCATATTTCCAGAAATATGATGACTGGAAATGTAAATACATTGTTGGCTCTGGTTTAAGCTTTATTTGTCACAACCCATTTTGGTATTGAACAAGGAAAGCTGCATGTCATACAGCGAAGTCACTAATCCTCAGTAATTTAAATGGAAAATCCCAGGTGCCTCTCCTCACAGGAACCTAGTTCTTGGGTGCGTCGCATTTCAAAAGTAGGATTATTGTCTCATTAGCTGTTTGTATTTTTTATACTTTGAGTTTTAGATTATGTATGTGCTGAAATATTAAATCATTCGAATTTTTAACTTTGTTGAAGATTATATTTTTCTCAAAAGCAGTTAAAAACTGTTCATGCATTTTAACAAATAGATTTCGGAAGGAATCTTAGAGATCCTCATATTCAGGGGCTTTCAAAACTTTTTTTTTTAATTTTGTTTTATTGCTTAAAGTATTACAAAGAGTATTATATATGTCTCCTCTTTTTTTCTCTCCTTGACCAAGACCCAGAGTGAGTAAGAAATTCATTTGACATCATGACCTTATATACACATACATGTATAACATTTTTATTAAACAACTTTAACTGGATGTAAGGCTGCTCCCATATCTATGTGGTAGTGGCTGTAGGCAAAGCCAGCATTTCCTCAGGAGGCAGCTTTTATCTCCTCCAGCAGCTGAACAAGTGTGATTGTCGGGGTATACACACTTTTCCACCCTGGATGTGCTCAAGGACAGTAATGTGCCCCAAGTATACAGGAGCATGTTTAGGGTAACCAGCCAGTGTCAACCCTGAACATGACTTGAATAATGCTCCTGTGAAGCCGGCTCTCTAAGATCTAAGCATGCCTCACCACTTAATCAACTTGGTCCAGTTTGTACCTTTTCTTTACCCTCTTGTTAATATGCATGCATTTCATTAGCACTATACTGAAAGTTTTGAAGGGCTTACACTTAGGAACTGTTCAAAAGCACTCCTTTTTTAATGAAGGCATTCAAAGCCACATGTTTTTGGTTTGGTAGTGTTTTTTTAAGTGTTCTTCCTCATTCTAAATAATATCCCTTTGCTTGTGAAACTTTGAATCACAGGCTTTCAAATTCAAACTTCAGAAAAAGCAGTGCCTCGTTGAGATGGAAATAATTATGTACACTCTCTGTAACACAAACATATTCCTTTCTTCTGATGAGTTCAGAAGCCGACTTGCTTTTAAAGTTGTCTAGTGGGGTTCAGGGAGCTGGAGGATGAGTGAAGTAGAGAATAGAGTGATATTAGTATCTGCAAGGAACCATGAATTCCAAAGAGCACACGGCTCAATGGAAACTTTAAAAATTCTACAGGTCCTCCATTTGTTTTATTGTAGTGGAATTATGCTGTAATGAATTCATTCATAGAATTCACACTTTCCAGATATACATCATGGAGCATAAACAACTCTAAAACCCTGTCTCTGTGTAGAAGGCCTTTAGACCCCATAGCACAGAATGGCGGGATTGTGTATACACATTCCCAGATAGTTTTTCTCCTGCCCCATAACTTCTTAGTGGTGAGGCTTTGTTTCAGCTGAAGGCATAACTGTCAGGGTGGGTTTTTCTAAGTCAGTGGTTCTCAACCTTCTGGCCCTTTAAATACAGTTCCTCATGTTGTGACCCAACCATAAAATTATTTTGGTTGCTACTTCATAACTGTAATGTTGCTACCGTTATGAATCATAATGTAAATATCTGATATGCAGGATGGTCTTAGGCGACCCCTGTGAAAGGGTCGGTCGACCGCCAAAGGGGTCGTGACCCACAGGTTGAAAACCGCTGCATAAGAGAATAGCACAAATATGAAATATACTTCCTGATTGCATTGTGTTTTTCTTATTCAACTGGACAGATTATTAAGACAAAAATCAGAAAGCATTGTGTTGCTTTACTGTTTCTTATGGGAACTCACTGTAACCAGATGAGTCACTCTAACCACTGTTATTGTGAATCATTTTACCTTTTCTTTTTTTTTTCTTTTTTAAAATATATTTTATTGATTTTCTACAGAGAGGAAGGGAGAGAGATAGAGAGTTAGAAACATCGATGAGAGAGAAACATCGATCAGCTGCCTCCTGCACATCTCCCACTGGGGATATGCCCGCAACCCAGGTACATGCCCTTGACCGGAATCGAACCTGGGACCCTTCAGTCCGCAGGCCGACGCTCTATCCACTGAGCCAAACCGGTTTCGGCTCTTTTTTTTTAAATATAGTAACAATAATAGTATTTTTTTTTATTGCTTACCAGGTTCTGTTGTTATCCCTATTTTGAGATCATGGGAACGAGGCTGTAATAGGAAAGACTACTTTAGCATACATTATGGATTGTGGTAGAGTGAGGATTCGAATCTTTGAGTCTGTGTTCTTCCCACTCCACCCTACTGTACTTCTCCCTGTTTTATGCTTCATCAAGGTTAATTGTTCCAAAATAGAGAAGCAGAAGTGGGGCATTTCAGCTGATGAGACTGAAGGTTTAGTTACAAGAAACTCATTTTTGTCAAAATTAATAAAAAATTTAAAAGTCAGTTCAAATGCATTAGAACATTCCTTCCGTGTTGTATTTGTAAAAATAAATCTGAACTGTATAATAGAAGATTATTTCATAGAGGGGCACGAGGCTGATATAAACTGTCTGCTTGCTTATGAGGATTTGAAGTTTAATATTTTTTTCATTTGTGTCTGGTCCATTTACTAGCATAATAAGCTTGTTAATAAACTATATTTGAGCTTCCTCTTTTAAAAATTGCTCACATAGCCCTGGCCGGTGTTGCTTAGTTGGTTGGAACATCGGCCTGTACACTGAAAGGTTGCTGGGAGGCAACCAATTGATGTTTCCCTCTCACATTGATGCTTCTCTCTCTCTCTCTCTCTCTCTCTCTCTCTCTCTCTCTCTCTCTCTCCCTCTCCCTCTCTCCCTCCCTCCCTCCCTCCCCCTCTCTCCCTCTCTCTCCCTCCCTCTTTCTCTTCTTCTCATCCTCCCTCCCTCCCTCCTCCCTTCCCCTCTCAAGTCAATAAGCATGTCCTAGGTTGAGGATTTTAAAAAAATAATTGCTCACATAGCTACAGATTTTGCTCAATGGGAATTACCTACCTTGCATTTTTCTCAGTATTCTATGTGATGCTCCAATTAACATTTGAATTTGACCAAATGAGAGACGTATAAAGACTATGTAGTCCAGTGTGCCCTGAAATGAGTAGTAAAACAGTCCTCAGTTAACTAAGAATGATCTAATTCTTTCCTTGTGAATAATGACCATTTCTTAGAAGTGACTTTTGGTAAAATTGTTGACTTCTTGTGATGGATGTACGGGTGTATTATACCATTCTCATTAGTATATATGAAAATTTTCCTTCCCAACCAAAACTAGTTTTAGAAATCTGTGTGCAATAATAGGCCATTTAGTGGCCAGGGAGAGGTCAATGGGGGGGGGGGGGGAGGGGTGACATATGTAATACTTTAAACAATAAAGAACTTAAATTAAAAAAATAGGCCATTTATAAGCCACAGTTATTGATAAAATCAGGTTTTTTTTTGTCATGTTGGCTGGTGTGGGAAGTTTGCTAATGTTCTCCAACTTACACACGTACTTCCCACATATCAGAAACTAACAAAACACTTGCAGTCTATTATTTTTTTGCCTTTATTTTGTATCAAGCTGGTCGTATTAGTAAAATTCTGTATGACTTTCGGGACGTGCATGACAGTTTTCTTTACCGTTGTGGCCTGTGTTTCTCCCTGTGTCTCTTCCTCTAGAGGTATACTGCCATTGGAGAGCTGGGGAAAGCTACCGACACACTGGATTCTACGGGAAAAGTAACAGAAGAAAAACCTTACGGTATGGCGTTCATCTAAAGTACTCTTTTTTAACATCTAGAAAAATTTTTTGTGAATTCAGAATTCTCTAACTTGATACTGCCAGTGATTTTAGTTTCCAGTACATTTTTAAAAAAATGATTGGAAATGGTATATTACATTGTTTATTTGGTATGAGTTTAATAAAGATTTATTATAATTCTTTTTCTATAGTCAGTTTTTATAATGTTCAGAATTCTTGCAAATAATTTCCTTTCTGAAAAACACTTGTTGCCAGGATTTAGGACATTTTTCCTAGTAAATGAGAAACAAAGCAGAGAGATGCTACCGGTGTCTTGCAATTGTCTGTTTTATTTGTTTATTTATTTTACAGTTACTTCTTAGCTGCTGAGATAAATGCACCATGTTTAGTGCTTTAAAACTAGTCATGTCTCTCTGCTTTTGGAGTACATAGAAAGATACGACAAAGGGGAAGCTATTTCTCTGGAAATAAAGCATAACTCACTGAGCCCAGCTTAATTTTTCTACTATTCCTTTTTTTTTTTTTTACTACTTTAAGAAAGGATAGATAAATGAAATGGTTTCCTAGCAACTGTCCCAGTTCTCATGCTATTTATAATGCAGCAGTTTTGTACAGTCAGTTCACCTACGTTACTATGTCACCAATTGTGAGTTACATGTAGGCTTTCTGGGGTGTGATTTTTGCCTGTGTTTAATGTTATCACTCCTTAATTTGCCTAAAGGCAATCCAGCACCTGGCTTCTCTGTACTTTGGTGTTGAGTGTCCTCGCTATATATTTCCCATTACCCCAGTACTGAGACCAACCTCTTCCTCATTCATTTTATCTAAATTTTCCAATTTACTGATATAAAGTTGTTTATATTTTTTATGATTTTTTAATTTGGAAATAATATCAAACTTAAAGAAAAGTTGCAAAAATAGAGCCATATTTTTTTTTAGTTTTCAGCATACCGATGTTTTACTTCTTAATAGCATTATTTTGATGCTGTTATAATTGGATTTTTTAAATTTTAAATTTCTGATAGTTCATTGCTAGAATATGGAAATGGAGTTGACTTTTGTATAATGGTCTTTTATCCTTCAACCTTGCTAAACTCGCTTATTAACGCTGGTCACTTTTGTGTAGATTTCTTATTAGAGTGGGTGTAAAGTAGACAGTTTCTCGGGTCTAGATTAGCCTTACTCCTGAGACAGGCTTTTCTAGGGTCTCGATTGGGTGCCTCGGGTGTTCACCCGAGTTTCTTCATTCCGGATGGTTGGAATTCATACATCTTTCAGCCTTGTGGGAGCTTTGTTACCAGTTGTTTGGTTAATTTTGTGGCAGCTTGTGCTGTATATATGTGCAGCTTGGAATTTAGCCAAGTCTCAGCTGGAGCCCTATAGTCATCGGTGTAGTTCTCTCCAACGCCAGCTGCTGCTGCTTCCCAAGGTCTGGTTTCTGGTGGCGAGATCCCAGTGCTTTGTTTGGGATTTCCCTCCCCGCACCACCGTTCAGAAAGCTCCTCCAAGCTGGAGCAAGTGATGGTGGGCCTGGCCTTGCTTCCTTCCCTTCTCTCAGGGAGGGCAGTGCTTGCTGCCTGTGGTCTGATGTTGCAAAGCAGCTGTTTATTATAGTTTCTTCCAGTTTAACAGCTGCTTATGGGGGCAGCGCTCTGTCGTGGTCAAGTATTGTTTTGAACTCTATCATGTCATTTTTTACTTCCTAGTTCAATTAAGCACCATCATCCTGTAAGTTCACAGAAAGAGGCACTACATTTTAAGCAAATAACAACGTGTAACATGATCTTGCATAAATTAATTTTATGCGAATGAAGCTTTAAAAATTAATTTCAAATTAATACTGTCACATTGATGATTTATTAATTTGCTAGACAAAGAATAATTACTCATACCCTGCGGCTCTTGTATCATACCCATCTCTTCTGCCAAATGGACTTCTCTGGGCTCCTTATTGGCTATCCTTGCTTTGGAGGTTTTATTCTCCATTCCTTCTTAAATCCTATGGAGGTAGAGTCTTTATTTTATGTCATAGGGACAATTATTATTATTTGGATTCCAGCTGCTGCTGCTTCCCAAGGTCTGATTTCTGTTCGGTGACAGTGCTCTATTGTAGATACAGCCAGCATACTTACTACATACTCGTTTAGTAGCGAATATAATTTTTATTTATAATATTTATTACATTCACTTTTATGCTAAAATATTATATTCACTTTTATTGTAAAATAACTTTGCATAGGCTTTCTGTCGGTGACTCAAACATTAGATGAATGATTGGCCTAGGTCACTTTTAATTCCCCTTAGACCTTGAGACCTATTATTCCACAGCAAATTAAATGCAGCAAGACTATCTTGAGTGCCATTGCAGTTGTATGAGAAGAAAAACTGTCGTTGCCTTTAAGGAGCTTAGAATTTCATTATCGAGATAATACCTGTGTGTGTGTGTGTGTGTGTGTGTGTGTGTGTGTGTGTGTACAGTTTAAAATCGTGTATGAGTAATTGCAGAATAAACAACACAACCCATAAATGCCTGGGATGTTAAGTCAGAAAATGACACGCGGCAGAAGTAGAATGGGAAGGAGCACCTCTTGTCATCGTGTGTGGGGGATGCCAGTAAAAGAGCCGTCCAAACAGGACAAAGGAGGACACATTAGCAGGAACGTCAGTGAAGAGACCAGCCCAGCAGTAAAAGCTGTTTGGTCTTCTTTTTAAAGATGTGTTGCTAAGTTATGAACTGTTGCAATGTTATCAACAATGGCATTTCTTTCTGCTCTTGCCAGCATGGCGTCTAGAGTTGGATGTTTTGCAAAACTAAGGTGCCAGCAGTAATTAGGCTTTAATGTTGCAGTAGAGTAAAATTTTAATGGAAAAATCCTCATTTGTATCATGAGCTACGTCTGTTTGAGAAACAGGGTGAACAGAATAGCCTTCTGAGGTCTGCCTTTTTGGAGCAGCTAGGTGTTGGAGAAATCCTTTCCAGCTCTGTAGCTCGTCTCTGTTTGAGTCTATAGTAGATTCTGGTCCTTTGTTCCTTTTGAGCTTGGGAGGATCAAGGTCACAGTGAGGTTAAGACTGTCTTGCTGTGTTGGTATTGAATCTTGCTCTTTTTTAATTTTTATTCTGGTGTTAGAACAGTAATTCAAAGTGGATTAATTATTTTTTTGTTAATATTGTTTAAATAAAATAAAATATAACAAGTATATTCCAGGAAAAAAACTTAGATTTCCTATAAAGTGAAAACAAAGCACTGTACTTTCTTTCCATTATCTATGACCTAAGTTATAGAATACTTCTATAATTTAGTGTGTTATTGACTGTGAAATATGTAAGAATGAAAATCCCAAATACTGAATTTCAGTAATAATTTTCAGTTGTAGAAATGTACATTAATAGTGCTTCATTTTATTTGGAAATATCAAACAAGCTGAAAATATGACTAAGTGATATATTTATTTTTTAAATTTAGAGTTATTTATTTTTAAATTTATCTTTATTGTTGAAAGTATTACAGATGTCCTGTCCTTCCCTCCCCACATTGACCCTCTCCATCCTGACCCCCTCCTCCCCAGGCCTTCACCACACTATTGTCTGTGTCCATGGGTTATGCATATATGCCTATAAGTTCTTTGGTATATTGAAAGCTTTTTTTATGTCTTCATTCAGATTTTCTAAAATCATTGTTTAAAAAATGCTTAGTAATCATGCTAAGAGTCTTTGGTATGTATATTTTCTTTTTGCCCTGGCTTATTTTTGAGGCAAAAGTGAGACTCCTGATTGAGAGTGTTCACTCAGGGGGAAGGTGGGGGTAAGGGGAGAGATCAACCAAAGGACTTGTATGCATGCATATAAGCCTAACCAATGGACACAGACACCAGGAAGGTGAGGTCATGAGTGGGGGGTGGGGGGGCAATGGGCAGGATAAGGACACATATGTAATACCTTAATCAATAAAGAAAAAATAAAAAGAACAGAAGTTGCAAGAGCAATGAAGGGGGGAAAGAAGACTGATAAATACAGCTTTGCTGTGGAACAGAATTCAGTGTGAGTGTATAAAATGTGTATCACGCCATAGAACTGCTTTGAAATCTATTCAGTACAATTTTTAAATGTTTCATACTTGATCATCTTCAATTCTGCATTAAGTTACTTATAATATTTGATGCCTGGAGAAACGTAGAAGATAACTTACGGATTTTTTTTCCTGCTTTCTGACCACCTCGTTTTTGGTCACTGCAGGGCCATTTCTGTAGCTAATGCAACATTTCCTAAGTTCCTCTAAAGGCCATAGTAAGAACCAACTAAATATGTTTATATGATTGAATCATTTTTATTGGAGAAAATAAATGGAAGCAAAGGAAATTTGGTTTTAATATTAGACAGTATAAGACTTTCTTCCCCTTTTACCTCATGAATGTGTAATTTATTCATTTTAACAAGGTAGAATTTGCTAATAAAACATATACTATAGTATATGCTTTCGTCTGAAAAAATTGTAATGAATTTTCAGAGCTTTTGGTGCTGTGCAAATAGCACATGTACTTCTGTGGTTCTTAGTGTCACTCTTTTTGTTGTTGTTCACTTTTGGCAGATCAAATAACACAAGAAGATATTGAAGGCATTTTACAGAAATTTACTGGGAATATAATGCAGGTACCTCCCCTGTAAGTTCAGTTATTAAACTTGAGTAAATGTTTAGCTTTATTTTTCAGTGATTGACATCACTTTAATTTAAAAACAATTTGCTTTTTTAAAATGTATGGTGAGACAGGTTTTAAATTTGGCATAGCAAATGATAATTTTGCCTCCAAGGTAAAGACTTAAACATTTTAGCAGGTGATGAATGAACATTGTTTTGGATCTTATTGTTGAAATAAATTAAACATATTTGTATTCACAAGAACTGTTTTAGAACTTTCTTCTCTGTGATTGTTCCAAGGGTTTTGTAGTCTAATAAAATTTTATCTCACATGGCTAAGATCTGTTAAGTAGATTGCTTGCTTATTTGTTTTTCAGGAACATTTTGATAACTTTTATCTGAAAATGAATATTATTGGAATGGAAATTGTTTCAAGGGAATATAGCTGAGATCCTTGTGACCAGAGGCCTTGTGCCCTTTACCCAGGATGAGGTCTAATGAGGACGTGACCAGACCACCTCCAGGAAGATGGTTAGAGAATAGAATTGACAAGGTTGCTCATTGGGCGCCAGACTGAGTCCTGTTTGTCTCAAAGATATTTACGAGCTTTACTCCTGACACCCTTGTGGAGTAGATTAGAAGAAATAACCAGTTCATTTTTCTTAGAAGGACTTGCAATTTAAAGGTCTGCTAGCCATCCTCTCCATGCTGTAATCTGGAATTAAATTCTGTCATTTTTTTCTTAATTCTTCTTTGTAAGCTATTCTGCATTAAAGAAAGATGGACAGAGACTTTCCACTTTGATGAAGCGAGGGGAAGTAGTAGAAGCAAAACCTGCCAGGCCAGTTACTGTGTACAGTCTCTCCCTTCAAAAATTTCAGCCACCATTTTTCACATTAGGTAAGACAGAGAAATTCAAAATCATTTGTATGTACGTGTACCTTTATTTTGTGTTCTGCTACTTTTGTGTGATTTTAATGGATCCCTAGGATATTGGAGAGTTTTAAAATTCAAATTTATGGAAGGTTAGGATTTGTAAATACCCTTTGATAACACATTTAATGAGGATACCTACAGCTGGAGGTTCAGAAATACCTTTCTAGCCCTAACCAGTTTGGCTCAGTGGATAGAGCATCGGCCTGCAGACCGAAGGGTCCCAGGTTTGATTCCAGTCAAGGGCATGTACCTTGGTTGTGAGCACATCCCTAGTAGGGGGTGTGCAGGAGGCAGCTGATCGATGTTTCTCTCTCATCGATGCTTTTAACTCTCTATCCCTCTCCCTTCCTCTCTGTAAAAAAATCAATAAAATGTATTTAAACAAAAAAAGAAATACATTTCTAAATGGGGTTTTTTATATATTGCATTATACTATCCTATATAATAAAGAGGTAGTATGCAAATTGGCCATCATACCCTCACACAAGATGGCCGCCCCCAAGTGGTCAAATATGGCCACCACAAGATCGCCAGCAGGGGAGGGCAGTTGTGGGCCAGCAAGCCAGCAGGGGAGGGCAGTTAGGGGTGACCAGGCCTGCAGGGGAGGGCAGTTGGGGGCAACTAGGCCTTCGGGGGAGGGCAGTTGGGGGTGACCAGGCCAGCAGGGAAGCAGTTAGGCGTCGATCAGGCTGGCAGGGGAGTGGTTAGGGGGTGATCAGGCTGGCAGGCAGAAGCGGTTAGGGGCAATCAGGCAGGTAGGCAGGCGAGCAGTTGGGAGCCAGCAGTCCCGGATTGTGAGAAGGATGTCCGACTGCCGATTTAGGCCTGATCCCTGGGATTGGGCCTAAACTGGCAGTCGGAAATCTGCCAAGGGGTCCCAGATTGGAGAGGGTGCATGCTGGGCTGAGGGACAACCCCCCTCCCCAGTGCATGAATTTCGTGCACCAGGCCTCTAGTCTTTCTATAAAGTTGTAAGTAACATACCTTAGATCTCTATGGAGAAGAGTAGGTGAGTATATATTTTCAAAATTTAATGTTTTAAAATTTATCTTATGGATACTTATTCCCCCATTTTGGCTAGTATCTGATAGAGTACCTTCAGTATAAAATCCATACTAATTTGTCCTCTTAAAACAAAGCATTTTTAGTTTTAGAACAAGACATCTAGGAATGGTGTATTTTTTTTCACCTTCTTTGTTACCTGCAAGTAACTGTTAAAGATAATGGAAATAATGCATGAGGCAGAAATGCATTATTGGACACAGGGTACATTTTAATTCAGGATATCAATTTGAATTTATCTAATAAATTTAAAAACCAAAAAGTTTGTTTTGCTAGTTTGGAAATTTTATGATCTCCTAGTTGCAGAAAGTAGTCGCTAAAGCCCTGAACATACAATAGCTATAGTTTGGGATTCTTAAGCTTCCTTGAATTGATCCTACTCTTAATTTCATGTTGCATACCAAATAGGATTCCTTTAATTTCCCAAAACTTTTTTTCCTGAGCTTTGTTGCTTTAACGTGTTATCCGTCAGAGTATGGTTTTTGTACAATTGAAAAAAGAAGTCATTCCTTTTCTTTAGTTTCCTGATTTTAAAATGTTTGACAAATAATGAGAAAAACACAGTCATAGATATTTTGTTCCATTCCATGAAAATGCAGCAGCTGGGTTGGCACAGGAGATATCATCTATGAAGTAAGAAAAACTCAAATTTTTCCGATGGCATTGAAGCTGTAAATGCTTCAGTTTGTCCACTGGAGGTTGTGATAGGCCAAAAGCGTTGTCTTTGCACCAAAGCCAAAAATAGTGCATGAATGTTGACCCACTTACATTTGATCTAGTGCTCATTTTTTATCTCAGCTCTGGTCCCCACCCTTGAGCTAATGGGAAAAAATAAAGAATTAAACTCTCTAGGTAGTAAGTTCTGGTTATTTCCCTTAAACGGCTTTATTTGTATGATATGACTAGAAGCAGCTGGAATACAGCATGTCTTGTGGATAAATAAAGATAATCCAGAGCCCTACTCTTAACCAATAAACTTGTGTTATGCCGCGTTAAGAAGATGTTTAAATATGCATTTAGTTTTAGAACATTGTGTAATTTTAGTTATTTTATGATTTCTTTCGGAATATTTCCAAGAAAACACTTAAGAATGCTGAGCTCCCATGTAGTATATTACCCCAAACGTAATCCCAAAAAAGGATTTTTGTTTATTTGTTGTAATTGTTGAGAGTACAAATCTGAAACTATTTTAAAAATCTACAGCTGATGATAGCAAAGCTGAGATGTCTAACCATTTCAAACCTATTAAATGAACAAGGCGTAGAAATCTGAAAATATTGTTTTAAATCTTCAGCTCATGATCGCAAAGATGAGATTTCTACTTAAAACCTATTACATGAACAAGGCTGAAGCATTAAGGTGGTATGACTGCCAGTTAATTTAAAATGTGTTCATGAGTTTCTGCTGTTTGCTTTCTCCACGTTCTGACTTTTCAATCTCACAAACACACACGCTGCTGGATGAATAATTTATGTTTTAGCACATAAATATTTTATCACCCGATTGTTTGCATAGTGCATTTTTACATTTGTTTAGAGGCATCTTTTCTATGTAAAGTGGATTTCATAGGAGGTTAGCAATTTACCATGTCATCGTTAACATTCCAGATGTTGAGTGCGGAGGAGGTTTTTATATCAGAAGCTTGGTCAGTGACATTGGCAAAGGTAAGCAGAAATGTATTATGAATTATCGTCTAGAGAGTAATATCCCTTTTTTGATGAGAAGAGGGAATTTCCTGTTTGTCATATCTTTGAGTACTGGCCTTATGATCTGCGCTCTCGCTGCCTCCAGTTTCGGAAGCATTCGAGGTTTATGGCACACGATTATCAGCATCGGCAGCTGCAGCGAAACATTTGTAATGAGAGAAGAGAGAGGGGGGAGCAGAAAATGACGATGGGAATAATGAATGGAAAGACCAACATTTTTTTCAAGCACAAAATATTTGAACCCAAAGCAGGGAGGAGAGAAAAAAAAGACGTATCCTTCCACAAGTTATTTTCATTGGTACAAGTCAAGTGTTTTAAAAACTGGAAGCGACAGTCTTACAAAGAGCCAGGAAGTGGCAGTCCTGGCTCCAGTGTTTGCTGGCAGTTGTGACACTGGACAGGTCATATTACTTCATCTGCCAAGCGAGAGTAATAGTTACCTCATGGGGTTGCCTCGGGGGTCAAATGAGACAAGGGTGTGTAAGTTCCTTGTGGACTTTAAAGCCGTTTATAAGGTGAGTTATTAAATACTATTTTGCTATTTAATCATTTCTTAATCCCAGGGTTCTTGGTTCTTGTGTTGGATTATTGCAACTTTACCTTTGGTGTGGTTTTGAGAGGTTTGCGTCAAGGTCTCTCATTTGAAAGCAGAGCCTGCCATAGGTGAATGACTTGTCCTGTGGGTTTCCTTCCACCTTCTGTTGCTGCAGAGCTCTCTTCCTGTGCCAACGTGCTGGAACTGACCCGGACCAAGCAGGGGCCTTTCACGCTGGACGAGCACGCCCTTCCCGAAGACAAATGGACCATTGATGACATTGCGCAGTCCCTGGAGCATTGCTCATCTCTCCTCCCAGCAGAGCTGGCGCTTAAGAAACCAAAGCCCGAGGACTCTCCGGAGCACGGTTTGAGCTGTGAACATATAACTCTGAATGAGACGAAGGGAGAAGACGGTGAAATTAAGACATGTTAAGATTGGCGTGGGTCGTCATTTCTCGGTTGGCATTTGAATCCCGTGTACACAATGGCAAGCTACGGGCAAAGGACAGTTTTTCCCTTTTTTTTTTTTTGGCACGAAAGAAAAATGTCCATCATTTACAGTTTCGAGAGGGTACAGTGTTATCTGCTATCCAGGATAAGGAGCCTTGCAGTTGTTCAGCTCTTTGCCGTACCATGGAATGTTCTGGAATATTATTATGTGGTTAGATTGGATTCAGGAAAATCAGCTTTCTGATTTTGATCTTGCTTCAAAGTCTTTTCCTGTGAAAAAGCTGAACACATTTTCTAATCAAAGAAAAATGACATAAGAGCTACATGTTTCTGTGTCATCACAAAAGTTCATGTAAATTAATGTCACTTTGACTTTATTTTGGCTCTCCGGTGACTCTGTTGTATTGAAATTCTTACACAATGTTAGAAAAGGCTGTTATTTAACTATTTTTATGTTTTGGAGAGTTTGCCATTATTAAGAACATTTCTTTGATAAGGATGCATTATTTGGTAATAGCCATGTTTGTTTAGGTCTTGGACATTAATAAACTTTTAAAATAAATGTTTATAATTATACCAAATTATTGCTGCTACCACTTGGGATGTCAATATAGGACTAAATGTTTAAATTGGCCTCTACCATTAGTACACAGGATAGCCCAGTGGCTTATATTTTGGGAACTATGAGATCTTTTTCTGATCTTTTTAACAGTTGACCACCCTGTACTATGTTAGTAAATAGCAGTTTTTAAAAAGTAAGCTAAAGAATGTATCTTAAATTAAAAATGTTTTTATTCTTTAGTATTTATTCACACCTTTGAAGGGTATTGTTTTTTAAATTTGCTTTCAAATGATATTTATAGCCTTAGAGATAGTCACCGTGCATTTCCAGCTATCTCTTTTGTTCTAAATATTTAAAAAGTTATTCTCAAACATTCTAATAGCTTATTGATGTCTGGCCAGTGTTGCTCAGTGGTTGAGCATCAATCTATGAACCAGAAGGACATGGTTCAATTCCCCACCAGGATATGAGGTCAGGTTGCAGGCTCAATCCCCTGTGTGGGGCATGCAGGAGGCAGCCAATCAATGATTCTCTGTCATCATTGATGTTTCTATCTCTCTCTCCCTTCCTCTCTGAAATCAATAAAAAAATATTTTTAAAAAAAGACAAGTAGCCTACTGAAAATTTTCTCTCCCTTGTTAACATAATTTTGAAAGCGAAGTCACATTACAAAATAGCAGGTTTTCTATGTAATGAGAGTTTCTTATTTTTGTTATGGAAGAACAATATATTATGCAGCCAGTTTGTAGAAATTAGAAATGTTTAAGTCCTGCTTCATTTATTCAAGAAGTATAGTTTCAAAAAGAGGAATCATTAAAAATTTTCATAACATAAGAGTGTCTTGATTTTTATGGATTCCATTTCTTTTAAGGTAGTTGCCTACTTGCAACCTTTAACTTGAAAATTTTCAATATGAAAACTAACATGATTTTCTTTATGGCTAACCTATTAGAAACTCCATATAAAAATGTATATGCTTCAGGAGAGTATTTTCATCACATTAGCCACATATTTTAAATGAAAATACTAAAAGTAATTCCTAGTATGACACAGAGCATTATAAGGAAAAGAGTTTGATATCTCAAGGTATTAACCTAAAATGCCAAACACACAGAGTTGTAAATTCAAAGTTTACAGTTTTATTTATTCCTATCTAGTGCCTTGCAGATTGTTAACCAAAAGTGGCAGTGGCTGCTCGTCTGTTGGAATGTGTTCACACACTGCAGTGAAGGTCCCAATTGAGGAATAAGGTCCCTATTGAGGAACATATACAGGGGCATTTCTGTTCTACATCTCAAAAATTGACATGTATGATTTACTAATGGAGAAGAGTAGAGATTATTTGAATAGGCAAGTGACTTTAAAATAGTAATGATCTTTTTCTTTTATATTGAAAACATTGATGAAAATTGTGCCAAGTGGGAAAATTCCCCATAATCCTCACCATCCCTGTGCACTGACTTCAGAACTTTAATTTTGTATTAATATTTTCCCTTTTGTTTGCATAATTACAATCTTAAAGTACCTATTTCTTTTTAATTGGCTGGGTTTTTTTTACTTCATTTTATTGGATATGTAATTAGTTTTGATCATTATTATTTTAATCATATGACTTCATATTCAGTTTATTTAAACTATTTTCTATTACTGAACACTTAAGTTATTTTTTATTTTATTAGGATAAATTCCTGGGAGTGGGATTAGTAAGTGGGATAATATGAACAATTTTACCATTCTTAATATGTTTGCCTTATTGCTTTCCCAAAGAGATGTAACATTTTAGTGTCGCCATTTCAATATTATCAGTTCACTAAAAGTTTACAGCTTTTTAGGTGGGGGTTTGATATGTTGCTGCTAATTTAGTAAGTATAAGAGAGAGTTTAAAATTGCTCTAATTTGCTTTTATGTGGCTTTTCGTGTACCTTGTTCATTTTTATAAATAAATGTCTTATGGTTTCTTTATACATTTGTATGAGTTATTTATGTAGGTAATACTTGGTAGAAGTATTTTCATGGCCTTTGTGTTGTTTTTTTAATTTTATTTTCATGTTTCAATTTTTGCTATATAATTTAAATAATTCTTCAGATTTTATAGTTCTCATATTTATGAGTATGAATAGCTAAAATTTATTTAAACTTTAAAATAGTATTCATAGCTCCTTTAAGCAGCTGAAACTGATCAAGATGATCTTAACATTTTAAGGCTCATCCAAAAACAAATTAGTTTTCTCCCAAGAGTCTACTATTTAAGTACCAACTTTATTTTTCATTTTAGTCAAATTGTTAAATACGTGTTTCTTACATAGTTCTAGGCCTAGAAACTAGGAAGTGACTTCCTTTGTGTCTGAGACTCCCAGAATTCCTAAACTGTCATTTGGGGCCTTTACGAATTAATTACAATCTTAGTTGTTTTCATCTTACCTGCTTTTAGGATGCCTGCCTCTTCCTTCCATGCAATTTAGAACTGAAACAATTCATATTTCCTCTGAGTTTATTTTTCCTTGCAACCTCAGCTGTCTCATGGGCTCAAGAAGTTTTCCATTTTTTTCTCGCTCTTAGGGTGACAGTGACATTGTCTTGAAGCTTCCATCCGAAGTGCAAGCATAAACTTAATGCTTTAACATTTCCCCCAGCATTTATAGTTGCCAGGACGTTGAGGTTATTTTGTCCACTGATTTTGCTAGAAATGGAACTCTATATACAAAGAGACACCATAATATTACAGCTAATTTTATATCTTAGAAAATAATCTGTTGATCCATTAAGTAACATTTAATGAACTAGCAATCCTATAGTCAAGGTACTTTTTGACATTAGTTGACGTAATTCTTTTAAAATAAGTCAACTAAGGTGAAAAAATTAGGGCATAGAAAAGTAACTTTTCCCAACTCCAAGTTAATTCATGAGTAACTTAGAGGCTAGATATCTTATGTTATTAATAATCTTTTGGCTCACACAATTGGCTATATGATCTAAAGGTGATGATTAGGTGATTTTATTCCATATCATTTAAATGTGTCAGTTGTCAAAGATTTATGAGTGCCTTTGGGTGAGAAACAATGTATAGCAGACAAAAGTCTTGAAGACGTAGTCCAGCCTTTAAGAAGCTTTCACATACTTCAGATGGGAACTCAAGAAATGTACCGATAAAAAAGTTAAGGAGTGGTGCAAGAGACTCCCTAAGTGTCAGTGAGTGGTATTGCCCCAAATGCTAGTGCTATTTAATGGAGCAGTAATTAATTTCTGCAAACTTCTGTTGAATTCGTGAGAACAGAGGAGGGAGAACACAGTGATCAGGATGACTGCATTGAGGAGGAGCACCTTGAATAGTAGATACTATTCAAAGACTTAAGAGAAGAAAGAAGTTCAGGAGGAGAGATGGCAAAGATGGCAGTGTACCAGGCACATTCATGAAAGAGGAGAATGGTCAGGATGGAGATGAACATTCATGTCAGTATGTGATTACAAAGGCAGATTGGCGTTCCATCGTTTGGAACCTTGAAAGCCAGAATTAAGTCACGCTTCACATGGAAGCTCTACTTTTAGGCGATTAATTTGGCAGTCATGTGGCAAGAACTGAAGAGGCAGAAATACAGGGCAGGGAGCCCAGTTAGAACTGAGTCTGGGGCAGTAATCGGATTAAGGTCATAAAAAACTCAAAACTAGAATATTACTACATACTGGACATTTGAATGGACTGTTTGAAAATTGATGGTATTCGATAAATTTGAATTTTGGTATGAGTGGTATTTTCTTGAGCATTGGGTAGTTGGTGTAGTTGCCTCTGATAATGACAACCATGATGAGTATTCTAATGTGTTTTTTACAGCCTTGAGTTCCTCCATGACCAGACCGTGAGCCTCCAAGAAAGGATTGTGCTTTTTCACATCTCTCCAAAGAGTCTGGGATATAGTAGGTTTGTTGAATTTAATCTATAGTTACGGGTTCCCAACTATTGCCTGAAATGTTAAATTATACCCGTGGTTGAAAGGATGGGCTCTGGAGTTGTAGATTTTCCAAGTTCTGATCATCAGCTGTTAACATTAGGTCAGTTAATTAACTCCCCTAACCCCCAGTTCCTCATTTGTAAAGTGGGGGTATTAATAGTGTCTACTTTATAAAATTATAAAGTCTAAATTAGGTCATTCAGGTAAAGTGATGAGCATGATTCTTAGAACTGAGCAAGTAATGAACAGAAGTGAATGCCACATAGCTGATCTATATGTAAGAGAAGAATGAATCCAAAATTTTCATGGTTGGGGAGATTAAAAATGGCGGCAGAGTAGGAGGATGCGCACGGACATGCTCCCAGGAACAAGCTGGAATTACAACTGAAATATGGAAAGGCTTCCTGGATAATCAATGGAAAACTCACAGGAGAGAACCCTGATACCCAAGGACCAAAGGTGGAGATAAATATATGATCTCATTCATTTATGGAAAATGAACAACATAAACTGATGAACAAAAATAGAGCTGGGGGGTGGGGGGAGGAGAATATACTAGAATATAATAGAAGTAATCCTGTTATTTGCAGATTTTTAATATTTCCTACAACTTTTGTGATATCATACTATGTCAGTACAGTTTTGGTAATATTATACTTAAAATCCTTTCATTCTTGAAATATTAATGTTTATTGCATGTAACATCATATTTAAAGTCGTTTTCTTGAGATATTAATGTTTATTGCATATAAAAAATATTTTGAAATAACAGGATACTGAAACATTTAAAAAAACACAAAATTCTCATGGTTTATGGACTCGAAGTATACGTTTAAAAAATGCTTTGTAAGACATTATTTTGGTAGACAAAGAGTAACCTGGAAGCAAAGATAATTAAGTGGTGCAACAGGCTTTTGATGCCAATTAAAAAAAAAAAATCTTTAGGGAATGTAGATGCTCACCTTTTGTATATTGAGTACTAAAGTATATTTAGTAGACACAGGCATACATACCATTAAAGTGAGTAAACCCCTTTCACTTCCATCATCTCACTTGACCAGCCAACAATCCTGTGAAGTAGGAAGGATGGGTCTGCGTCTTATTTTGGTGAAGAACTTGAAGTGGCCTTGAGTACTAGGTAACTTGCCATGAGTCACATAGCCAGAGTGGCAGAGCTGGGTCTCTGACTCCAAAAGGCTATGTGTATGACATCTGGAGAAAAGTGATCGGAAGCACAGATGTTTAGTGGGAGGAATGAAACACTTGCTGTAATGCCAAAAAATAACTGGAAATAAAAGCAGAAAACAAGACATTTGTTTCTGTTATAATATGACAGAAAAGAAGGCTCTTGTGGTTTGGGATTGAGCATTCAGAGAAGAAATGGGGAGACCACTCTTGGAATACGGCATCTGCTTCTGGCTACTCATGACTGGGTTTATGGAAACCAGCTGGATGATGTTCAAAGAAAAACTCCAAAATGATTAAGGGGCTGATGGCATTGATTAATAAGGAAAGCTTGAAAGAATTAAATGTGCACAACTCAGCCAAGCAAAGACTGAGGAAAAACAAGGTAAATGTATATGTTTTTTATAAATATATGAAATGTGTAACTATTAAAAAAGGAGATTAATTAATTAGCATAATGCATGGGGGTATACTAAGTAGTAATTGGATAAAAATTTAAGCTGAGTATAAAGAAAATTTCCCCGATAGTTTATTAAGGTTTTCTGTGGCATAGCCTTTTCCTAGAGAAACCATAGAAGTATCAAGCCTTAGAATTTCTAAAACCTCCCTGGGAACTTGGTATTAGATGATGTTAGAGAATTATTATTAATTTGGTCAGGTGTGATCATGGTATTATGCTTATGAAAGAACATATTTTTTTAGAGATACTGTGAAATGTAGGGACAGAACAACATGATGTAAGAGATCTGCTTAACAGTACTACGGCAAGGAAAGGAGAGGAAGGGAGAAAAACAAAGGGAGAGAGGGAAGAATAGGAAAAAAGAAAGGGAGGGAGAGAGAATGAAAAAAAAGGATAGATGAAGCAAGTGTGGCAAAAGGTTGATCATGTCGAATCTGAAAAGAGATCCTATGTGAGTTCATTTTCCTTTTTCCTTTTATGTATGTTTGGAAACGTTTATCATAAAGAATGTAAATTACATTTTCCTGAGCAAAGCTCAGTAGTGTATTAATCCTGGCTTCCCTGATTACTGCCACACACCAGACCAGGGCCCATGATAGTAGGGATACGTTGCCTCTGTTTACCATCTCGCTCTGGCGATGTCGATTGGACTGGGCTAAAGGATTCTTCTAAAACTGTAGGTAAGACTCTAACAAAATCCTTAGGCCCACTGGAAGAGGGATTAACTTATAAAGGAAAGTGAAAGATTTCAAAACCTAGCAAACATCTATGAAACTCAAGTTGAAAAAAGATAAGATTTTTTTTAAAACTACCTTCTCTCCATTACCTTCTCTTCTTGCAGGTGAATGTTTAGGGCAGGAGATTTAGGGAGCATTTGGAATGTATGTTCTACCTGCTTTTTTGTTTGTCTGCTTGCTTGTTTGAGGCATATAAATATTTTCTCTGAATATCACCGTTGGCAATCAAGCAAGAATACAGACCCAGCATCTCAGACCTATCACATCTGAATTTCTCCAGAGTACACAGGCTAAAAAAGAGCTCAGTATAAGGATGGAGCTGTTTGAAAATGGAGCAGAGGCGGAATGGTGGATAAGCTTGGTTGAGTCTATCTCATGACCAGACATCCCTTCTCCAGCCCAGGGACTCTGTCTTAGCGCAGGCCCTTATCATCTCTTACCTGGGTTACTGCAGTAGCCATAACTAGGCTTCCGTACCTCCAGTCTCTTCCCAGTGTCATCATCCTCCACCTTGACCCCAGAGTGGCTCTTCTGAAACACAGCTGATGGCGACATTCCTCTGTTTAAATTCTTAGCATCTAGAGCAGTGGTTCTCAACCTTCCGAATGCGGCGACCCTTTAATACAGTTCCTCATGTTGTGGTGATCCCCAACCATAAAATTATCTTTGTTGCTACTTCATAACTGTCATTTTGCTACTGTTATGAATCGTCATGTAAATATCTGATATGCAGGATGTATTTTCATTGTTACAAATTGAACATAATTAAAGCATAGTGATTAATCACAAAAACAATATGTCATTATATATGTGTTTTCCGATGGTCTTAGGCGACCCCTGTGAAAGGGTCGTTCGACCCCCAAAGGGGTCGCGACCCACAGGTTGAGAACCGCTGATCTAGATAAACTGTGACAGGGACTTGCCTGGCATATAGGCATTCTCCAACGAAGACTTGATTGAATGCCTGCAACCTCAGTGCTCCCTCTCTCCCCGTTGCCCTGTCTGTGCCTTCGTACCTACTTAACCTTTGCTCAGAAGATGTCTTTTCTCCCTTGTCCACCCAGTAGTTTTTCAAGACTTGAGGTTTATAGCAATGAAGTCTTTGTTGATGGCCTGGTCACAATTAATCCATCCTCCTTTCGGTTGCCATGCACCTCCTCCATACGTTCACGGCCACACTTAGCACCCCATCTTAACAATCTATTTATGTGTCTTCCCCACAAGACAGTGGGCTCTTTGAGAGCAACTTCTGTGTTTTCATCTTTAGTTCCTCAGTGCCTTGCACACTCTGGGCACTCCATATCATCAGATCAACCTTGGGAGCTATGAGGTGCCAAGTATGGGAAGGAAGTGGGCACTCAAGTTTGAGTGAATAAAGATGCCATTCATTCCGCATATTTATTGGCCGTGTAAAGCAGATGTCCAGCTGCTCTCCTGTCTGTAGCTCAAGGAGCGCATAGTACACGGAACCAGAGATTTAGCTCCTCTCCAAGTTAACCTTTAACCTGCAGCTGGTCCTTGATGGGGAAACACTTCCCCTCATGTCTGTGTTTTGGGTTTGTAGCGGTGATGCATGCTAGAACTATTTATTCCACTCTCCGAGCTGCCTCTCGCGTTATGAATCTATGAAAGAAACAAGATGATATACCACTTATTCTAATTTGTGGTTGCGCTGTTTATTTGTTTCCTCTTTAAGGAGGAGGTGGAATTGGATTGTTTGGTTTCTTCTTCAGTAAGAAGCATCTTAATATAACTGGTCTGGACATCTGTCCCATTTTTAAAAATTACAAGTTTTGATCACTGTTAAATTGTACAGATCCCAGTCTGTCTGCTCTGCATACATTTGCATTTATAAAAGCAAAAGCAGACTAAAAGTCTTTCTAATGCAACCCCCTAAATGCATAAAGTATTAGATTGCTTTTTCCCAATTGGTTCATGCATTGCTAAGGGCTTAAAAGGATCATTGATTTGAATTATTTAATGTGTACAGCAAGTTGAGTTTCCTTTTTTTTTTTTCTTAAAGAACCTTTGGGGACATTGCTTTAATTTTTTTATGTTAAACCTCATTTTTCTTTGAAAGTAAGAAGTTAAACCTGTATTCACATGAGCTCCCAAAGTCCCAGATTTTCATTGTGTTTTTAAACCAGCTAGGAAATATTTGATTCTAATGCAACATTACTGCTGAAAATTGGGCTGAAATTGCTAGGCTGAAAATATAGTTATAACTGCTTATTATTATTCTAATGTATTTTCTTTTCCTTTTTGGGAGCTGATGCAGATGAAATAAAAGACAGAGGGAGAGATCCCGTCTATAATGCAAAGCCATCCTGGATTTTCGTTGGCGTTTTTGAAATTTCGTTGGCTGGTTTTGACTTACATTCAGTAAGTGCAGCCTCAGACTTTACATGTTGAACATTTTTACTGTGAAATTTATTGTTTTTTGATGACCTACTCTTTCCCCATGGAAAGGCAGCTGGGTCCTGTCACCACAGTTTGTGATGGCAACGTCTGGGTGAATGAACTTAGTTTAGTTTGTGTTACGCTCAGAAAGCTTGCCAAAAATGAAGACTTGTTTGTGATGTCTAGTGTGGCTTCCTATAGCAAAGCAAGGAGTCTAATGTAATGCATTTGTCAGGACAATGCTCAAGTGAAAAAATGGAAGTCTCGCCTTAACTGGTTTGGCTCAGTGGATAGAGCGTCAGCCTGCGGACTGAAGGGTCCCAGGTTCGATTCCGGTCAAGGGCATGTCCCTTGGTTGCGGGCACATTCCCAGTAGGAGGTGTGCAAGAGGCAGCTGATCGATGTTTCTCTCTCATCGATGTTTCTAACTCTCTATCCCTCTCCCTTCCTCTCTGTAAAAATCAATAAAAAATATATTTAAAAAAAAAGGAAGTCTCATCAGCATAAGGCAGTCATATGATGTAAAACAGTTTAGGGCTCAGCCAGCGTGGCTCAGTGGTTGAGCGTCGACCTATGAACCAGGAGGTCATGGTTAGATTCTCGGTCAGGGCACATGCCCCAGGCTGTGGGCTCTATCCCCAGGGTGGGGCAGGAGGCAGGTGATCAATGATTGTCTCTCATCATTGATGTCTAAAAAAAGTTTAAGGGGGGAGGATTAATAGGGTGACTATGTAATTTATCATCTGGATCCAGATGCTTTTGAGAATAAAAGGGAAATGCTAAAATAATAAAGAGACATTAACCCTACCAGACCGCTGTACCAATTTTTCGGTAATTTCCACACAAAGGTGGAATATTGGCGCTAGATGAAAGGTAGATGAAAGGTAGACCTATTTTCTACAATGTCTCCAAGTTCCATCTTATTCTAACCACTTGTTTGCATGTAACTAACATTTTTCTATATCATGTTGGTTTTAATGCTCAGGAGCCCAGGTATAGGGGACAGTCAGATTCAGGGCCTCAGGTCTGGTAGGATTAATTGATCTACAACAGGTATACACTAGGACCACCCAGGACAAGCCAGATTGCCACTGTTGCCCTAACGAGGAAGGTTGCCCCTACCATCTTTGTTGTGATCGTGGTGGTGTCTGTTTCATCTGCTTGCTTTATTCACCTGCCACAGGCCACCTTGGTGAGGTGACAGGTCATCTTATTCCTCTGATATTTCAGTTTTCAAAGCTTGGTGACTACAACCTGGCTAAGTACCAGCTGTGTACAGGAACATATTCCTTTTCACCAGAGTCTGTGTTTTTTGGGTTCCTGAAATACAGCATAACCAGAATCTATGATTCATTCCATAGAACTTTCCAGATCAGAAAATGCTTTATCCCCTCCCGTGCTCCCAAGTCACATTAATATCACCATCAATACACACACGGTAAGAGCAGATTGTTTCTGCAAAAAGTTTCCCTATGAAATCCAAACGGTCATACCAACGTCCGTCTCCTAGTTTAGTTTTGCCTATGCAAAATGTCACCACTTGGGTTCCCTTCTCTCTCTGCACGAGTCTGTCCTCTGCATAACTGGTAAACCGACGTGGTAGGAGGAAAGCCCTGGAGAGTGGAATCTTGGGAATCCAAGGATAAAGTATTTCCAGGAAAGACTGCTCAGTGCTGATAGGGAGCCAGTCTGATAGAAACAGAAGTGATCACTGAACCTGGAGAACTTGAGTTTGTTGGAAATCTCAAAAAGAGTGGGCTCAAAAACCACTTGGAATTATTTGCAAGGTTTGTTGGGTATGTGCATTACTCTAGGCTAAAGAGCAGAACAGCAATAAATACTTACTGAGCAGCCCAGCCAGCGTGGCTCAGTTGTTGAGCGTCGACCTATGAACCAGGAGGTCTTGGTTCAATTCCTGGTCAGGGCACAAGCCTGGGTTGTGGGCTCGATCCCCAGTGTGGAGAATGCAGGAGGTAGCCGATCAATGATTCTCTCTCATCATTGATGTTTTTCTCTCCCTCTTCCTTTTTCCCTGAAATCAATAAAATATATTTTAAAAATACTTATTGAGCAATTACTGTATGCCTGGTAATATATTACCCTCATTTAATCTCACAGCAGCCCTCTAAGGTAAGCACTATATCCCCATCTTACAGATGATGACATGGATGCACAGATGAAGTAAGTAGTTTGCCTAAGGTTACACCACATGATTGGTGCACAGCTAGGATTTGAACCCAGGCAGTTGGGCCCTAGATCCTATGCTTTTAATTTCTAGACTGATGCTCATAGAAGACTGTGGCCCAGCAAAAGCCTGTGGAGGAGAGAATGAGGAGCGTTTACCCAGAAGCAAAAGTTAAAGCTGTCATGGGGGGTGAGGTCTGTAAGGAGAGAGTAAGGAAAAGAGAGACCTACCAATACAGAGATGGTGCGCTGATCCCAGACTGGGAACTAAACCCTTAAGAATCCCCACCGATAGAGCTAAGCTCCTTAGACGTCCTGAAAAACTCACACGGCCTTTGAAAAGCACAGGGAGTTCATCTCCTCCCTGGATGTTGCTCATCACCCAAGTGGTAGCAAGTACTGTGACCGAGCCCAAAGCCATGGGACAGGTTCTGCTTTGTTTCCAAGTCTGTGCTCGCTCCCAGAGTCTGATCTGTGTCTGTACACAGACTAACCACACATGCACGCACGCACACACGCACGCACGCACACACCTCTCTGATTTGCCAGGTGGGAGGAGAATGTTGAACAGAACGAGCCAGCAAAGAGCGGGTCAGCTGGACACCGAGCGAGAGGAACGGGGTCAGGTCTTTGTCATAAAGCCCAGGAGGTGAGACGTCGCGTCCAAGAAGACAGTGGCCGGGCCTGTTGGACATGGCAGGACAGGGTTCGTCCCAGGGGCTGCTAAGACCACGTTTGCCTTAGTGATAAAACTAGTGTCTGCACTGTAGTTTCTAGAAGTGAGTGTTGTCGTTACAAGCAGAAAACTCAGTGGGAGAACGCATTTTCAGTCCTGTAATGGATAGGACAACAACAAGCCTAAACCCAAGATCCATTTTTCTTGCTTTCCCGAGAGAACTGGTCATTAGCATGGTGGTAACCTCGAGGAAGGAAGGAAGGAAAAAAGCTCCGTTGGAGCCGGGCTCATTGTCAGCGGTCAGTGGAAAAATACTGTTCCGAACCAGTCTCCACCAAACCTCACAGGCTTAGCTAGCAGTTGTTTTCCAATTTCTTCCTGTTACCTTTGAAATCCAAACATTTTTCCATCCATTCTTTTCTGCTGTACCAGCACTGATCGCGCTGAGGGCAAGAGTTGGCACCATCAAGACACCACAATTACCCAGGAATGTGCTTAGCAACTGCAGCCTTGAACCAGAGTGTGCCTTTGAAGGGATGTGATAATGGCCGAGTTAAACTTGATCTTGCCTGAAACGAATAGACAAAAGGAGGCAGCCGGCCCTACGCTTGTAAGGGATAGTAACAATATAATAAATCACTTTTTTCCTCCGTCAGTTTCCAACCTTGCCCTAATTTCATAGATGAAATCACATGTGTAGAACCGACAGCAATTTAGCTCTGAAGCTCGGAATGGCTGCACAGGAAAGCACTGTGCCTTTTTATAGACTCGTTCCCTGATGTGTTAAATCACCCAGAAAGCTGGGGGGAAATGCTCCCTGCCTGGGCCAGTGCAAAAGGGAGCCATCTGAAGAATATTCCAGTGTGGTTACAGTGGGAAGGATGTCGAAGGTCCAGGAGTATTAATAATGACTATTATTTTCTTTTTATTTTTAACCTCAGATGCAGAGAGTTGAGTAAATTATATTCCTCAATGGCACATTTTCATGTTATGTCTTTAGGCCCTACTCTTTTAAAAAATAAATTATATATATATAATTATTAATTTCAGAGATGAAGGGAGAGGGAAAGAGATAGAAACATCAATGATGAGAATCATTGATCGGCTGCCTCCTGCACGCCCCCTACTGGGGATCAAGCCCAAAACCCAGACATGTGCCCTGACCAGGAATGGAACCATGACCTCCTGGTTCATAGGTCAGTGCTCAACCACTGAGCCACGCCGGCTGGGCAGTCAGTCCCTGCTCTTGTTTAATGTATTTATTTCCCACTTCTATTCCCTCGCTTACCACTCCCCTCTCCCCCTCCTCCATAGTAATATGTTGGGCGTGTATTAATTTATTTGTATGTGTTCTTACAGATTGTGTAAACTGGTATTATCAATCTACATAGCATGCAGATTCCTTCTTCACTCAGCTAGGTTTTTACGATTTCTCCTGTTGTGTATGATTATTCTAGTCTGCCTCTTCACTGGGTGCTGACTCTGGGCCAGATTTAGTGTCAGCGCTTCAGGTACATTATCTCATCTGATCTCACCAACAGCCCAGGAGCGGGGGACTGTCATTGAGGCAGTAATCTCAAACTGAGTGAAACAAGGCAGAATTAGGATCGGGCTTCAACGGACTGATGTACAGCAGTGCCAACGGCCAGGTAATATCTGCTCAGCACACTCATCTCTTTAAATACCGCTGATTTCAGCCCTGGCTGGATTGACTCAGTGGTTAGAGCATCCGCCTGCGTACTGAAGGGTCGTGGGTCCAATTCCCCATAGAGGGCACATACCCACCTCAGTTGCAGGCTCGCTCCTGGGGCATGTGCGGAAGGCAACCAATCAATGTGTCTCTCTCACATCGATGTTTCTCTCTCTTTCCCCCCTCCCTGTTCCACTCTATCTAAAAGCAATGGAGAAAGACCCTCAAGTGAGGATAAAAGAAAAAATAAAAATTAAAAATAAATACTGCTGATTTCAGCTCTATAGACTTTCTTTCCTCCCTCTGCCAGGAACGTTCCTTTGGGTCAAACAGCGAGTGAGTCTTTGGCATCACCTGGTACCCAAAGACAAAGGAGCTCCAGCAAGGCGTTGGGCGACCATGAACAATTTTTGGAAGCCAAGGTGACTGTTGAACGTTGTAGGCTCAGCCCCGGTCCAAGCTCCGTGGTTCCAACAGGAAATCAGAGAAACTCTGCAGATTTTCCGAGACACCATAGTTGAACACGTCTCTGAAGAATTTCAGCAGAGCACGATTCACACATTTTGTGTTCTAACCCAATGGGTAAAGGGACAGAGGCCAGTCATGTCAGTTACCACCTTTTCTCAGGTGGGCTGGAGAGATGCGGGGATGGGGACTGAGCACTGCCTCAACTCACCTGCCCAAGAGGGTGGGAGGGCTGACTGTGGATCCGGAAGCTACAAAAATGGATAGCCTCTTCCTGCAGAATCTGAACCCCTGCCTGGATACTAGCGGCCCTGTGCACAAAATTCATGCAAGAGTAGGCCTTCGCAGCCCGGCTTCGTAAGGTTGTCCAGAAGGTCATCTGGAAGGATGTCTGGACGGTCGTTCTGCTGTTTGGCCGTTCGGTTGATTTGCATATTACACTTTTATTATTATAGCTTGCTACAGGAATCTGGTAGAATAAATCTGCTCTTTTCTTTTAAAAAAATTTTGTCAACTATTGCACTTTTGCTACTATATCCAGTGTTACTCCCAAGTCATACTCCATAAAAATACTCCCAAACCCAATGTAGGACATTTTTAGCCATGTGTGCAAGAAGACAGCTTCCTGCAATGCTGAGATTCTTCAGAGATGTGTTTGATTACGGTTTTGCAGATCTTATCTTTTGATTCTCAAACTTTCATTTCTGTCTTACTATTCATTTTGGAAGTCGCATGCTTAAATAAGATTTTCAACAATTGAAATTCTTTGGAATAGTCTCTGGCTCCTTTCCTATTCTTGCAGAAAATATATTCAATATAGCTAATACCGTGTTTCTTTCGAATTATTCATTTCTCTGACCCAGGATTGAAAGCATATTTTTATTGACTAGTTTTCATGTCTTGTCATCAGGCTACTGGTCTCTCATTGCCTTGTGGATCTAGTTGGCTTTTCTTATAAAGAGCTTCTAACGGATTTTTTCCCCTGATATGTCTTATGTTCTGACTGCATGCCAGTAACAAACTGTTAATGTTGGGGTCCTTTATACTATTTTACAGAACACAGTGAACACTTCTGTTCTGTGGAAGTAATGCCCAAGTATAGGGCATTAATGTAATGTGTACCCACCATGGACATAGGACAAATCAGAACACAAGAGACCCCTCTCAGCCTGAGCAATGGACGATGGGGTGACTAGACCTCGGCTCCGAAAGTTCTTGAGCTGAAACAGACATAGGCTGTGCCCATCAAGCACAGAGGAGGGATGGAAGAGACAGGCCTGATGGAGCTTGAGCCACACTGGGTGGAGGAAAACAGGCTGCAGGAACTCAGAGCTGCCCTGTTCAGCCCAGTGCTCAGAGAGGGCTTCCTGTAAGAAGCAGCATCTGAGCTGCCAGCTCATGGGGAAGCTCTAGGCCAGTTCTTCTCGCTCCATAGGGCTGCTTTTCCCACACCCACTTCTTGACGTTGGAGCTTAACCCCCTTCAGGGGGTCACACAGACACAGAGACATGGAACCAGGCTTCGAGGAAGGGCTGTCAGCATCTCCTACTCAGACACTGGTTCACTGGGGGGTTCGTGAAGCATGCATTCCTTCCTGACAGTTTCATGAGAAGGCCTCTGACCCCAGGGGCCCAGGGACGTTTCCATCTTTGCCAAGTCTCCTTTTCTCTTTCTTAGAATCAGAGTTTGGAGCGCAGCACGCTGGAAAGTCATCTTCTCCTTGCAAGGTGAGACGTGGGACTGGAGAGAGAGCAGATGGAAGGTTCATTCTCCTGCACTGGGTAGACTCTCTGACAGCCTGGGAGGATTTGACACCCCTCCTGGCAGCCAGTCCAACAGCGAAGGAGTAAATACTTTCTTTCCTCCCTCCCTCCCTCCCTCCCTCCCTCCCTCCCTCCCTCCCTCCCTCCCTCCCTCCCTCTCTCCCTCTCTTTTTCCTGGGCTCTGTATCTTCAGAGCCTATTCTGATCATGCTGTGATATTTGCCTGTTCCTCTTCTCTGTTGGAAATGGGAAAACATGGAAACCACTTATCTTTTACTGAATGAAGTAAAAGAGCTAAAAATGGAGAGTAAAAATGAAAGTATACATTAGGTAGCATACTAACAACCATGAAAAGGTACCCAACTCTTAATTAAAAACGGACAGGGAGGGAAGCAAAACAATAACCTAAATGACCTATTTTTAGAAAAACAGCATCAGAGAAAATAGATATTGTTTACACTCACGTGTGTTTCTAGGGAATAAAATTTATAGGGACATCTTGTCCGATCCTTTCTGCGTAAACAGTTGGGAGCAGAATTTAAGAGGAGCTTCAAAGAAATGTGGAACCATGGCAGGTTCTGAGCCTCCCTGGATGGTCGCCCATTTCCTCCAAATGATGTTTGGCCCATCTAAGTGTAAGGCTCAGCTTTAATGTATTTAAGCTACAATGACGACAGAATGAGAGAAAGAGCAGGCAAGCAGCTCATTGGCAGAACACTCAGATGTCTCAAGCTCACTCTGCAAAATCACCTCTGTCTTAGATGAAAAAGCCAAAAAGCCACTCTGTTAAAGAGGAGTGTGAGGCTGTAAGAGGCTCAAAATGTGCTCTTGATCCATTCCCATCATTCTAAACCCTTCCCACTGCTGCACAACAAAGGATCCCAATCCCAGGAAATGTTAAATCTAATTTCTGTAACAGAAAAGACAAGATGAAAATGTATTATGAAGGGACAGTAATTAAATCTGAACTAGCTACAGGAATAAACCAGCAGACCAATGAGGTAGACGTCAAGTCCAGGAAGAGACTAAAATGCGTAAAGTAATTTAATATAAAATAAAGGTAGCAGAGTAAACCCGTGGGGGAAATTGATCATGCAATAATTGATATCGAGATAATGGGCTAGTCATTGGGAAAGAAATAAGCTTATTTCCGACCTCATTTCTTAAACTGTCCACGTTGGAGATGGATAAAAGATTTCTGTGCGTACTGAATACATTGAAAAACGTTTGTTGTTTTTTAGAATATCTGCTGGAACCAAGCATACCACTAATCAAATAAAGATGCAGAACCGTAAAACAGACTCCATTTTTCAAAGCATTTTTATATTAAAATTTTAAATTGTAACAAATTCTGCAATGACTCATTGAAGGAGTATTAATATGGAACTTGGCTTATCAACTGATGAACTCAATCTTCCCATTCAATGTAGGAGCTTCTTTTATTTAACACGTTAGCGGACCAGTGCTTTGGGCTCTATTAAAGCGAAACCACACCCACCTGAAGGACCCAGACATTGGTACTTCTTTGCATTGGGGATGGGGAGGAGGAGAGTTAAAGTTAAGTTAATGCTGACATTTATTAACAACAAGCGACATTTGTAGAGTATAGCTGCCTCAAGGCTTTTGTGATTAATTTTTTTTATTGAACCAACAGATGCAGTTTATGTTGGGAATTTTTAGCGGATCAAATTGATCTTGATAATACATTTTGTCACGTTAACTACGTTCTTCAACAGGCTGATTTTAGAAGCTTTAAAAAATACCTATACACAAACACACATTTTAAAGTAATGAAAATTTCATCCTAAATGCAGGATGCAGAATTATATCCCAACACCAGCCACGCATATGATATTTGTATTTTTGTGTTTCCAAAATTACTAATAAGAACTTGGTAATGATTTCTTGGATCGTTTCAAAAGCACATGCAGCAAAAGAAAAAAATAGGCTTCATAAAAATGGAAACTTTTTGTACATCAAAAGATATGATCAGCAGAATAAAAAGTCAAACCACATGCTGGGAGAACTCTTAAAACTCAACAGCAAAAAAAAAATCAAATAATTCAATTCAAAAATAGGCAAAGGACTTGAACAGACATTCTCCAAAGAAGATACCCAAATGGCCAATAAGCACGTGAAAAGGTGCTCAACATCACTAATCAATAGGGAAATGCAAATCAAAACTACAGTGAGATAGCATCTCATACCCATTGGGATTGCCATTAATTAAAACAACAACAACAAAAACCAACAGAAAATAATAAGTGTTGGTGAAAATGTGGAGAATTTGGATCCCTTATACCCTGTTGTGGGAGTATAAAATGGTATGCAGTTCTTCAAAAAAATTTAAAAAACTACCATATGATCCATTTATTCCACTTCTAGATACATACTCAAAAGAATTGCAAACAGAGTCTTAAAGAGATATCTGCATACCGTATTCATAGTAGCATTATTCACAGTAACTAAAATATGGAAACAATCCAAGTGTACTAGTATGTCGGCAGATGAATGGAGATGTAAAATGTGGTTGCACGTAAAATAGAATATTATTTAGGCTTAAAAATGAAGGAAATTCTGATATTTGCCCACATGAATGAACCTTAAGGACATTACGGTAAGTGAAATAAGCCAGTCACAAAAGACAAATACTGTATAATCCCACTGATTTGAGAAACGTAGAGAAGTAAAAAATCACATAGAGACAGAAAGTAGAATGGTGATTGCCAGGGGCTAGGGGAAAGGAGAATAATGAGTTGTTTAGTGGGTACCAGAGTTTCAGTTTTACAAGATGAAAGAATTCTACAGATGGATGGTAGCAATGACTGCCAACAACATGAAGGTACTTAATATCCCTGAACTGTACAATGAAGAAAGGTGAACACAGTAAATGTTATGTGATGTGTATTTTACCACAATAAAGAACTGGAAAAAATCCCTAATAAGAAAACTATCAATAGTTCCACAATCAATTGCCAATTACCTGAGGGAAGATTAACATGGTTCAAGACTCAGAATGGCAAAATGAAATATATATATATATATTTTTTTCTCACCACAACCTCTCTCTTCTCTCCCATAATCAATCAGCAAATGCTATCCATTATTCTTTGACAATATATTTCTATATTTCCTTCCCTGCTGCTACTATACATTCACTCATTCATTCAGTCAATATTTATTGAGTGCTTACTATTTGCCAAACATTCTGCCAGCATATTTTTGTTTTGTTTTGTTTCCTGTCTCAAGTTTGTCTCCCTGGCAATTAATTCAACTGTGTTGCCAGATGTATATTCAGAATAGTCTATTCTACTTTTTATTGATTGATTTTAGAGACAAAGAAGGGAGAGTAGAGAGAGAAAGAGAGAGAGAGAGAGAGAGAGAGAGAGAGAGAGAGAGAGAGAGAGAGAGAGATTTGTTGGTTGATTCATGTATGTGCCCTGACCAGGGATGAAGTTCAAAACCTTGGCATATCGGAATGAAGCTCAACTGAGCTCCCCAGCCAGGGCCAGAATATTCTATTCTAATTTTCACCTTCATGCCTAGAGACATTTAATGGCTGGCCTACACCTATTGTAAAATAGAGCTCTCTGCAGAGCCCCAAGCGTCCCATGGATCTCCTTAAAGGCACCCAAATATGTGAGTGTAATGGGAGAAAGCTCTTCAGCTATACAGCTCTCCTCCCATTTCATAATTTTTTAAAAAGTATTGGAAACTACTGTTTAAACCTTTGCCTGAGACCTAATGTCCTCTTTAACCAAACCCTAAATGACTTCCCTAATGTGCTCCTAACCAGCTACAGACAACCCACTTTTAGACCAAATCGGACTGCTGTTGTCACCCCTTTAAATCAAGTATGCCCCCTCCCAAGCCTTGGCTCGCACCACTTCCTCTGCCTGCACCATCCTGCACGCACCTGCCCATGCCGAATTCTGTATCTAACTTTCAAAAGGCCACTCGTTTCTAAGAAGAGCTTTCTTGCTAAAATACTTGCTTGATTTCGTTAATTGTATTCATACCTTATGTGCCCCCCAAGAGTTCTAGATGTTTTGAAGGCAAAAGTGGTGTTCTGAATAACTTTCTATCTTCCACGGTAGCTAATGTCGTACTTTGTCTATAGGAAGCATTGGATCGGATCGACACTTGTTGGATGGATGAACAAATCTGTTTTCCTATGGTCTTGCCCCGCAGGGATCTGCATGACGTCCTGGCATAAAGAGAAAAAAAAAAAATTACAACCTTTCCTGTGTATTTATGTAAAAGAGATCAAGAGGAAAGAAAAAGAGGAACCCGAAAAGGAGGGGCAAATGAGAATGATATGTACAAAGATAGTTTGATAGTTTCTTACTCAGTACTACCCAACAAAACAGGACAGGTGAAGAATAACCCTTCTTTACTTCCTCTTTAGTTAACATTTTAGCACCTGTATTTTGCCTTCACCTGGGAGACATTAACTCATTAAGGCTTTCCGTACCCCTGGAGGTAAGCGCCTCTGTGCTCATTAGATAGAGGGGACAACTCGGATGATCAGTGACTTAAACAGGGACACCTGGCAGAGAAATAGATCACCAGGTGCTTATTACCGGATTCTGATTCCCAGCTGTGACTCCTCACCTTCTGACGCTCTCCCCAAAGTTATCATCTTTTTCTTCGGCATGGGAAAATCGTATTTGTTTCCCGCCATCCTTAGGATTATAAGTGCCCACTTAAACCCCCCCTTTATACATTCAATAGCATCAACAGTCAGTGTTCTTTGAGCACTGAATGAGTGTGTATTATTATGTACACACTCAGCTCCCGCTTTAACACAGAAAATCCACACGGCCATATTCTCAGCAGCTTCCTCCCAGAACCCAGCCAAAGCAGGTGGCATGAATAGCTAAGCACCGCTGGGCCAATCTTGAGTATTCAAGAGATGCAAATGATTCCTTTCATTATTTTTGCTGGTTTGTCTTATTTTATGCTCATGGAGGAGTGGCTATTGCACCCATGTTGTACCCATGTAATGCTGGGCTCTGAGCATCACTTGGCTTTTTCCAGGCAGCATTTAGAGCTGATAACAAGCTGTTGCGGAGAAAATGAAGGTTTTGCTGAAATCGGTTCTGCATGGAAACAGCTGACCAGTTTCCATTGCTGTAGCGTGGCTCTTTTGCTCTTGGTTGATTTTGAGTAATAGCTTCACTTCTGTAGAAAGGAGATTTTATTTGAACTCCATTCAGAGATTTGGTTCAACAAACAGGACTACAGGTCTCAGAAAATCTCTTTTGAACCTCCCAATAATAGACTTTCTCATCTATCATTCCTGAAACCCTTCATCTTTCACAGCCAAGCATATAGATAGTCTTGGTGATCATTGTGTGCTGTGTTCGCCATTATGACGTGCTTTTTCAACTTGAGGTACAAATAGGATAAAATCCCTTTTCTTTTTCTAATTAATTGCTTGAATTCCCACTTTCCCTCATCAGCAGGAAGTGTGATATTGGCTTGAAAACTTGCTTTTCTCAGTTCAGGAATTTACTTGGTCTGCAAGGTGTGGGTCTTATTTGTAAATATCGGAGAGAGAAAGAACTGGAGCCATTGTCTTCTGCATAACGTCACCTTTGAGCACTGGTCCTCTGTAGATCTGTGGAATTTTGTCCACACAACAGTGGTCCCCCTTGGCAGGCCGGTTCCTGCTCAGGCTGCCGTTGGACTGTACGTTTAACTTACAAGATATAGCAGAACCACCAGGAAATTCACTATCAAGACAAAGATCTTCTCCAAGGAGAATTTCTGTTACAGGGAATTTCTCTTGGGAAAAAATAAACAAGTAAACTTTACCCTATTCTATGTCATATTAGACTTGCTTGATGGAAGAAATTAGCTCCAGTGGTTCTCAACCTTCTGGCCCTTTAAATACAGTTCCTCATGTTGTGAGCCAACCATAAAATTATTTTCGTTGCTACTTCATAACTGTAATGTTGCTACTGTTGTGCATCGTAATGTAAATATCTGATATGCAGGATGGTCTTAGGCGACCCCTGTGAAAAGGTTGTTAGACCGCCAAAGGGGTCGCGACCCACAGGTTGAGAACCGCTGAGCTACACGAAGGCAAGGACTTTATCAAATGGGAGCATTTCTCTGCTCTTCTGCCCCAGTAGAACCTCGGAAAATGGTCAGAACTCTGGTTTTGAATTAAGAACATTAAAATTCAGACAACTGAACTGGCTGCCCAGGTCACTCAAGTGATAAGTGACAGAAGTGTGATTAAGAATCTTCACATCTTCGTTGCTCTGTCCACCAAACCAATTTGAATGCCATCCATCTCTCAAGACCCAGCTGAAGCCCCTCAACTTTGAAGACAATACTTTTTTTGCCTCTCACTGATGGGCCATTTATCCAGGGAAGCGAGGTTAGAATGAGATCATAAAAGTCTTGAATGAGAGCTGGAGGAGTTAGATCTTATTTAGCTGGCAGGGAAGACTTTTTTAAAAAAAGAAGAATGCCACTATCAGGATTGAACTGTTGGAAGATTAATCTGTAAGGTATAAGCAAGTGTGACAGAGGAGAATCAGGGACCCCTTAGAAAACCAGTAGGAAAGTTCAGGAAAGAGGAAATAGAGGAGGAGACAAGGACAATGGCAGAGGTCACAGGTGGTTCCAGGTGTGAGCCTTTAGAAGATAATGCTTCTTTAAAAAAAGAAAGGGGGGGCGGTATATAAAAAGGGCTGAAGGTGAATTCAACACTGGAGGTACAGAGCATGGTGTCCTGCTTAGGTGTCCTAAAGGAGATGTCTCATTGAAAGTGTATGCCTTTTATAATGAAGGAATTGTGCCTTGGCTGGTTTGGTTCAGTGGATAGAGCGTTGACCTGCGGACTGAAGGGTCTGGGTTCGATTCTGATCGGGGGCACATGCCTGGGTTGTGGGCTCGATCCCCAGTAGGGGGTGTGCAGGAGGCAGCTGATCAATGATTCTCTCTCTCTCCCACTCCTTTCCTCTCTAAAATCAATAACAATATTTTTTTTAAATAAAAAAATAAAAATAAAATGAAGGAATTGAGATTTTTAAGTTTGGTCTTTTCTCTAGAATGCAAACCCGGCAGGTAGCACATGTCCTAATGGCACGTGCACCCCTGCCCATGTGCTGGGGTCTCTTCATCCATTGAGTGGCAGTTCACCGAGTGCCATGTGCCATGCCTTGTGTTAGGAGCTGCGGATATGAAAACAGCTGATGCCAGCCTAGGCCTCAAAGTTGAACAGACAATCTCATGGCATAAGAGCTACACCAGAGATAAACAGAGGGAGCTCTGGACATGGCTAGAAGGTGGTGGAACTAGGGTGTTCAGAGCGGCTTCCAGGTCCTGGGTTGCATTATATAGGAGCTCCCTTACCTGCTCCACTCACACTCAGGTCTCTTGATGGTCCTTGGATCATCTGGGATGCTCTTTGCCTGGGAAAGCCCCCACCCCAGCCCTGCTTAGATGTCCTTCTTCATTCCCTCCTTCCCCCATCCATGGATCAAATGTCTCAGAGAAGCCTTCTCCTCTCCCTTATGTAAAAGTATGCCCTCTGTCCCGCTCTCATGGCTCCAGTGATCTATTGCTGTGTAACAAATCTCCCCCCACACTGAGTGGTTCAGACATCATCAAACATGTCATTTCTCCTGGTGTCTCAGGGCCCTGGGTCCAGGAAGGGCTTAGCTGGCAGTCTGGCTTCTGGATCTCTCATATGTCTGTAGTCAGATGGGCTAGCATGGGGCTGGCCTCATTCTCTCTCTCTTCATACGTAGTAGAGACGGGGCCCCTCCAGGTGGTCTCTCCATGTGGTTTGAACTATGTCATAGTGTGGGGGCCTCAGGGTAGTGAGCTGTTTACATGGCAGCTGAGGCTTCATCGGTGGATATTCCAGCAAGTAAGGTGGGACCTGCAGTATTTCACATGATCTAGCCTTGGAATTCATACCGCCTCACTGCCACATATATCTAGTCTATTCGTTGAAAAGTCACAAAACTCCATCCAGTTTCAAGAGGAGGAAAGAAATGACCCATCCCTGCACTGGAGAAGGGTCAGAGTCACATTGGATTGGAGATGGCCGCCATGTCAGAACAATCCAGCCTGCCTCGCCCCCTTCTCTTTCCCCTTCTCACCTCACTGTGTAATGGACTCATTCATGTTCTGTGGTATGTCTTCCTGCGCTAAAATGCCAGCCTGTTTTGTTCACTGCTGTATTCCCAGAGCTATTCAATAAGTGCTCCTTGAATGAATGAATGGTGTCTATTGGTCTCTGAGTTAGCTATTAATATAACCATTTAACAGACGAGACAGATGAGGCTCAGGAGGGTCTGGTAGTTGAGGCAGGCTCACTCAGCTACCAAATGGAAGCGCTGGATTTAAATGCACGTCTTGCTCCTTCCACGGTGCCAGGCTGCTCATCACCAGTTGTACCTCTCTGGACTCCCTCCACCCTCACCCCCACCCCCAGCCCTGCATAGAGACACACTGTCACGGTGCAGCAGCAGACCAAAATTCAATTCCCCCAGTTGGTTGCTCTCAGGCTGAGAGCAAAGCGATTGCACTTTAAATCCCCTTATAACAGATTTTTTTTCAGAGCAAGTTCAGGGGTAACGGGCACATTCTGCATTCAGATCTTATTTCTGGTTTGCTGCAAAAAGGCAATTAAATGAAAGGTTAGGCAGTTTTTTTAAACTGCCAAGTCAAACTTCAGGTTTATTTTTGCCTTGCTGTCTTTATAGACATTTTATCAATATTTATCACTATTCCCCTTAGGGAGCTCTCAGATCTGTGATATTTGAAATAATAAAGCCTCTTCGTTGGCCCTTGAAAAGATTCACGGTGAAACTGCACCATTAACATTCAAAGTTCCTCATTTATGAGGCCGGGTTGCCCTTATTTCCATATTCCTCACTGTTTCTCCAACGAGGAATTCACATGGTAGTGTTTGAAGGCTCAAGACTTCAAAGCAAATTCTTTACCATTTTTATCTTGAAAACGATTCAATATTTGTATAATTAAAGTGAAGTCTTCCTAGAGAAAATGACAACTCAAATAATCTTAAATGTACCTCCAAGAAAGAAACTGTCAAAGTGACATTTACTTGCACAGTCACATTCTCTAAGGCCTTTCGATTCTTTCTGATTTCCTGTAATCTTTGAAGGTTACGCCATGGCTGACTTACATCGCTTTTAAAATTATTATGGCCTCCTTTCTTTGGGAGCTCTGAGGGGGTAGGGCTCAATCTTGCCTTTTCTCTAGATTTTGTCTCTTCATTGTTACCAAGAATTTAAAACAAAGTAAAAGCCAAAACAAAATCTTCCTTGACCCTGATATTCCCACTAGCAACTATTTTCTCTCTCTCTCTCTCTCTCTCTCTCTCCAGTAATTTTTCAAATTCTCTTTTTAATAGACTGTCCCCTGTGTATCTTCCCAGTTTTGACTTTGCACCCTACCCAGTGTTCAGGCATCTCCTTATCTGGGATGTCTTCAGAGTAGTTGGGCAGGTAGTATCATCATCCATGCATCCTTGTACACCAGGCTTGCTAAGACCTTGATGGGGAAGAGTAGGAGGTTGGAAGGAAGTCAGGCCAGGGCTCAGGAAGTCGATTCACCTCCCCGTGAGGGCTCCTTGCAGCTTAACACTTGGTGTTCAAAAGGGCTTGGGAAGCTTGTGCTGAACATGGGCCAGTGCTAGTTTTTAGGGTCCAATCCAGGGTCCAATAAGGATTTCCAGGCGATGCCCGTATCATTTAGTGAGACCTTACCAGGTGTCATTCTGTGTTAAGCACTGTGCTAGGCACAGAGGATGCTAGGGTAAGTAAACACAGTAGCTTTCCTTAACTCTCTCACTGGGGAAGCAGAGAGTCAGAAAAGGGAACAGACAAGTACCAAAAATATATCGAGAAGTCCAATTAAGCAATGGTGTTTATATCAATGGCCATGGAGATAAATATCATTGCCTTATTTAATCATTTGCTCTTTAAGGGTAACTATTAGGTGTTATATTGGAGAAGCATGATATAAATTACTTTTCAGAATTAAGCACATGAATAATTCAATAAAATGCATTTGTCTTTTTATAAATAGCGTTAAGAGCAACTAGAAAACCTGAGCACTCCTAAAAATCTTGCCATGCTCTAAAATCATTTTTATTTTGCACATTGTTTTTATCGACAGAAACACAACTGTGTTCTTTATTGTCCGTTTAAACCTCCCATCTTTCCATCATCTTATAATTATCTACTCCTATCGATTAATATTTCCATCCAGAATGAAATTAAAATGGCAGAATGTTTAACTACGGAAAGCAGGTTTTTGACAGGCAGTAGTCAGAAGTAGCAGGACATAATCAAGACAAATATGATAAAAAAAACTGCTAATAATTTTATAGTATAAGTTCTAATTATACATCATAAAAATTTTAATACCTCAAGACATGTGTCTGAAAATGAAGACATAAACACTGTAATAGACAATGTAAAAAAATAAAATAGTACGTTTAAAAGTGTATAGGATGCAGTCAACGCTGTGTTTACTGTCAAATTCATAACCTTAAATGCTTATTATTATTTAAATCATAGTCTTTGGATTAGTTAGACCTGGGACCAAATCCCAATGATGACACTTACTAATTGACCTTACATGACTTTGCCTCTCTCAGACTCTGTTTCTCCATATGTCAGATGGAACACTCAAGGCTTGCAGGGAAGAATAAACGTATGAAAAGTGTTGAGAATAGCATCTGGAGTGAAATAGGTACTTGACAAGTAGTAGCTGACACTGAAGATTTATTTAAGAGTTATAGTCTTGCAGTATAGCTATTTAATAAAAATTTAAAAATATACTTATCTAGTCTCCAGGATTCAAGAGCTTTGAAGTGATCTAAATGTGTCATACCTGTCTTTATCTAGGAAACCCATCTTTGCTCATTTATTGAAAGCTGATATGAGAGTTTCTGGCAGTTTTTAATTAAGCCCTCACAGAGACTATCTCATTGGCTATGGGATAAACAAATTATTAGCTAAGATCATACTTTTGCTCTCCTTTTGGGAATTTCCTCCGTGGTACTAGTTTATACACGATCATATTAAGCATCAAATCTGATTTGCAACAGTTAATGATGTTTCAAAAGGATTTTAATGTGAGAAGGGTTATTGGGGTTATTGAGATTCTAAGAACTGAAACTGCTTTGTTCGTTCTGCTTTTCTGGTTTCTGGAGAAGAGGAGATAGGAATTCCATTAGCACCTTGGAGCTTTCTTTATCTTTCACTTCAATACAGGAGACACTCCCTATGCAGCAGGTTGTCAGGTTACATCAAAAGAGGGGGAAACAGTTTCTTGGTTTAAAATTTTCTACCCAAAAGAAAAGGCACCCAGTCTGTTCTGCTCTAATTAGTATGAGACCTAGTGCATGACTTTGAGAGCAGGCAGAAGCTTTGAAGGCTGTGCGACACAGGTCTTCATTAATCTCCGTGCAGGATTGTTGCTACCACTGTGTCTAGGCCAGTGATGGCAAACCTTTTGAGCTCGGCATGTCAGCATTTTGAAAAACCCTAACTTAACTCTGGTGCCGTGTCACATATAGAAATTTTTTGATATTTGCAACGATAGTAAAACAAAGACTTATATTTTTGATATTTATTTTATATATTTAAATGCCATTTAACAAAGAAAATCAACCAAAAAATGAGTTCGCGTGTCACCCCTGACACACGTGTCATAGGTTCGCCATCACTGGTCTAGGCTGACGGTAACGACTCAGAAAGATGAGCAGTCACACGGCCCTTCCCATCCTAAACCAGGCTTTATACAGAACAAGTCAACATGGTGACACAACAGCATCCTCACAGTCTCCCACGTACTTCTACATCAGAAATACAAGGTTGATTATTTTAATTCGAATTTAGAAATTAAAAGAAAAATTTAAAGTCGGTAACAGGCATAATGAATAAAAACATCACTGTGAAGGTGCTGGTGCTGCTGGTGGAAATCCTTTCATGGAGTCCCAAGGAGAGCCTTCTGAGAGACCCACGCATGGAAGGTTGTGGTGTGGTAAGATTAGAAGTCTGACCCTGGGTGCCCAAGGTCTCATCACCATCTGCCCATCATGGGAAAAGTCCAGCCTCGTCTTCATCAAGGCCAAAATGAAGGTCAGCATCCAAAGATGCTGTGCCCTTGGGCCAACACCAGCTGTCTCAGTCCCGGTCCAGGTAGTTTAGCACTGTTCCTGGCTGTGGTCCATTGCTGTGCTGCTGCTCCCAGGTTCCCACTTGAAGCCTGTGTTTGGAGTTTGTGGGGCTGCCACCACTTGGCTGCTAAGGCCACAAGGAAAGAGAGTGCGCAAACCAAAGTGGCCAGCGTGTGTTGGGGGGAGGGAGGGGGCGGTGCTTCTTTGTTAAGCTGGGTTATATTCTCTCAGGCTTGGGAAGGGCCAGGTGCTTTTTCAAAAGAACCAATCAACTTCTCAAACTTTCCCAGGCTTGCACTGGGCCTGCCCTCGAACCAATTGATTTCCTAGAATCTCTCAGGGTTCTGTCTCCTATCCAATCCCACCCCTTTTCCAGGTTAATCAGACAGGCCTCCATGGTCACCCTATTGGCTCCTGCTGAGCACGTGCCTGCCTTCCCCTTTAATGTTATCCCTTCCCTGGTGACCTGTGGGGAACAGACAGGTGTGGAGCTGCAGCTTCCTAGGGGAGCAAGCAGGCTCATGCGCCCCAGTTGGTTATGCTTAGTGTCTGATTTCCATTGCTCCCTCCCTGTGCTAACACCTAGCTTCCTATGCTAATACTGGGATTAACTCCAGTTTTACCAACCCCGCATCTGGAGGAAGCCAGAATGCAATCCTGTAAAACGTTCACTCTACCACCCAATCCTTGCTTTTCTAATGAGGAAACAGATGCCCACCACAGTGGTAAACTGTGGGTTAAACAACTGGTCCTTTTATTAAGTCCTGGAATCTTGATCCAATAAAAAATGTGTTTGATGAAAGGAGCTTCCCTAATCCACGGGTTCTAACTCTTGGTCTTCAAAGGGCCTGTGTGTCCTACAGGCCCACCCAGAGGGGACATCCCCTCCACGGCTGAGAGAGCAAAGCCTCGAGTGTTGTGATTGACGTTCTGCTGCCCATGTCCCAGCAGCACTAGCAGGCCTGAGTTTTAGTGAGGCTGTTTGCGTAGGTAGCTAGATACTAATAAAGGAAGGCAGCAAAGGAAAGCAGACACTATTAAGCATAATCAACTAGGGAGCATTAACCAGGAAGCTGCACCTTTATAGTCTCCAGGGGATACCAGGGGATAGCAGCATTGCCCCACCAAGGGGATTAACACCCCTCCCTCCCCATATAGGGAGGAAGGACTGGCTTTTCAACTCCCCATCCACTTGCCCAGACTATGGGGGGAGGTATGCCCATGTGCAATAGGAACCAAGGTTGTAACCATAGAGGCCTCTCTGTTTAGCCTGGGAAAAGGGTGGGATTGGATAAGAGACACAACCCTGGGAAGATCTAGGAAGTAGATTGGTTAAGAGTTGGGCCCATCATAGTCCTGTGAAAACTTGGGTAGTTGATTGGTTAGTTTGAAGAAGCACCCAATCTGTTCCAAGATAATATCCAAGCTTCACCAAGAAGCTCTCTCTGGCCCAGAAACATACGCTTCCCCCTTTTATTCATGCGTTTTCTCTCCATACCAACCACGTGGCCCTAATAGCCAGTAGCCGAGTGGACTTCAAGCAGGCTCCAAGCTGCGCCTGGGCACTACTGGGTACAGCAGCGCCAGACGGCGGGAGCACAGCTGGGAACTGGACTGAGCTTTGATACAGACTGAACTTGGGCAATCGTGCAAAATGTCTGGACACTGGCCCTATTTCTGGCCTTGTTGGAGATAAGATTGGACTTTTCCTATGGCAGATGGAGATGGGATGCTGGAAACCAGAGGCAAGTCCTTTGCTTTTGCTTTTACGATGAATCTTACCACAAAGGCTCAACCTCCCATGTTTGAGTGTCCCAGGATGCTTTTCTTGGGGTTCCGAGAAATAACGTGATTTCCACAGGCAAGAAGGTCCCCGAGGACCTATATCACTCAGATGTTTAATCCACCTAATTCTAGTTAACTGAGCATCTACTTTGTTTAAGGAACTATGGTGGTTCGGGGAAGAATAAAATACTGAGATTCCGCCATATCCTATAAACCATCACTTTGGGGGGAAATTTAAATGTGGGTAAACTCCAGGGCTTCCTTTAGGCCAGAAGTCACAAACTCAAATGCCTGCCGAGGCCCAGCTGACAGTATAAGTGAGTGATTTGGGCTGGAAATAAAACAGTTACGGGTGGAGGGGGTGAGGGGCGTGGACAGTTTCCAGCTGGAGAGTGCCTGCCTGTTTTCAAAGGGGCAGCTGCTCCTCATTTACAGCCAATTGCATTCCCCACGTAGACACGCAGGCCGTGGAGGGCCAACCGAAGATTTCTCAGGAAAAACCAGAAATCTCAACTGTTGTGTAAAATCTCTCAAATTTCCAAAAGGACTGTGCGGGCCAAACATACACAGCTCGGTGTGCCGCCTCTCACTCAGTCACGCGAGAACAGTCACACAGAGCAGCAGCGCTCCACGCCCTTCATAATAATTCCTTTTTCATCTCATCCCACACCTTCCCCTCCTGCCTCCGGCGACCTTTCTTCTCCCTCCAGCCCCCTGCAGCCCAGGCCTGGACTCAGTGAGCATTTCCAGGCGGAACGCTGAGCGTGTCAATCGCGGGTGCAGTATGTCTACAGCCTTGAGATCCATCCGTCTCGAGGTAAGCGCCTCACTGTAGATTTTTTAATTTTCAAAAAGGCAATATTTATGACTTGCTTCTTCTGGGAAAGAGCCATATCAGTTTTGGTAAACACTTCAAGGCTGAGGCGCATTAAGAGAGTTGTGCGGCGACGCGCAATAGAGAATTCCATTTTGAAGTGAGTGAAAGGAACATCAGATGCCACATGGAAGTCGCTGCCTTCATGAAGGGCTACATTAGTATTAAAACTGGGTTAAAAAATTCTGAAGGGACCAATGGGCAGGCCATTAAAAGACCTGCATAAGGTCTCTCTTTTCCCCTCCCTCCCCCTTTTAAAGAGATAATGTGACTATCAGAACATTAAATACAGACAGACAGTAGCCATTGTATTTAAAACATCGCCTATTACACAGGCATCACGAGCTGAAGGTTAAGTATTTCAGCTGTGGGGAGCGCATAAGGCAGTGGTTCTCCACCTTCCTAATGCCGCGGCCCTTTAATACAGTTCCTCATGTTGTGGTGACCCCCAACCATAAAATTATTTTCGTTGCTACTTCATAACTGTCATGTTGCTACTGTTATGAATCGTCATGTAAATATCTGATATGCAGGATGTATTTTCATTGTTACAAATTGAACATAATTAAAGCATAGTGGTTAATCACAAAAACAATATGTAATTATATCTGTGTTTTCCGATGGTCTTAGGCGACCCGTGAAAGGGTCGTTCGACCCCCAAAGGGGTCGCGACCCACAGGTTGAGAACCGCTGGCATAAGGAGTCATGAGAGATGGGTAACAGGAGGAATAAATGGGATCAGAAAAAAAAAGTGCTCGAGTTACCCATAAGTAGAGACCAGAGGGTTCTGTATTATAAGTAGTATTGTGACAGCTGACTTTGGGGTACAAAATAGGAAGGTCAATGAAATCAATAGGGGATGATGGAGAAGAGGTGTGAAAGCAGTAGGGCTTCTGATGTAGGTATCTGTAAACATATGCAGTGTTATATTGAAACATGGTTAACAACTGGCTCTCCTACGGGTGGGGGGATGCCTTGATTTGTAACACTTGCTAACTTTCCTGGTGTAAATACGCCCATCGGGACTGGTTCTAAGCTATCGGGGTAAAGTCACTAAAAGCAGCGCTGGGAAGAGATGTGCACAATTGGTCCCCAGCAAGGTGCAAGGTCAGGAAGGTGAAGTCAATAAGGTCAAGGAAAAGTCAAGATCTTCAGGTGCCTCAGGCCTGAGAGATGATGCAGTCTGCAGAGTGGCTGGAGTAGAGTGACTGCAGAGGTCATGAAAATGGAGATCAGAAAGGACCCCCCACATCTATGAGGGTGACCAGGGAGGAAGGGGTGAAGGATAGAGTTTAAGATCCAGGTCTGGAAGCCATCAGAGGAGGTGTGGCAGTGTGCTCAAGGTCAGCGTATGTCAGAGTGAGATGTCCTGTGATATTGTGGACCATCATTCATTGCCAGTTATTGAGCCTCTTCTATGGTCACGATGTTGACAACATTCCTGTCCATTTCGTAGGGAAATAAGGCCTGTACATGGGAAATATAGTGTCATGTGACTGATACAGACAAGGTATTCGATAGATTAAAAGATGAGGCTCTTACTATTAATGACAGATGCCATTACTTGAATCCTTACAATGGGCCTAGCATTGTGTTAAGTACTTGACCTATATTCAATTTAATCTTCAGAACAACCCATTTTACAGATGAAGAAATTGAGTCAGAATGTTTAAGTGCCTTATCCACAGTCACACATCTAGTGGCAGAGCCTAGCCTGGATCACAGGTTTTTTAAATCCCAAAAAGCCTGTCCCCCAACCACCACATACTGCACCCCCAACCCTCCTTTTAAAGATAATACTGGAGATGAAAGATGGTAAAAAAGGAGATTTGGAGTTTCTTTTTTAAAAAATTACTCGGCTTGCATATTCCTAAAGAGTCAATTCATGTTAAGAAATAATTTCCCTTGTGCTCACATGTGATGTGTATTTTTAGGATCTGCTGTTAGCAAGTGTATTTTTGTGTGATTGAGTGGGAGAGCGGGGAAAGTTTTGCCGAGCTGCTTAAACCAGAATGCAGGGGGCACAGCAGAGACTGTAAAATCTCTGCCATCTAAGGTTTCGGAAAAACCACAAAGAAACCTGCTCTCAATTTATCCTTCTATGCATATCTCCAGATGAATGACTAGCTAAAGGTATTGTTAAAGCATTTTAAATGACCCACTTCCAGCAGCGAACAAAATCACTTACTGTGCCAAGCCAACGTGCGTTTCTGAGATTATAAAACCACAAAGTGAGGAAAACGTTGAAACCGCCAAAGCAAAAAACGATGCACAATAGTGGAGAGGGATAAAAATTGAGCTTGGCCGTCTGTAGGCAGATGGCTGACCTCTAGGTGGGCCTGAGTGTAACGTCCAGGGTAAATGGTTGCTGGGGTTTTGCTGGCGCAGAAGATCCGATTTCAGCGTGGTACACAAGAGCCTGGCTCATTCTTCCCTTGGCCCTGCTCGCTGCCTCCTCCCCACACCTGGATCTGACGGCCGCTCCAAGCAGACAATTGAACCAGAAAGTTACCGTTACCTTAAAACCCTTTTCTAGAAAGAATGGCGTGAAAAGTAATTAAGGGCCGGATTTCCTACTCGTCATTCTCTTCTGCACGTGCAATTACCCACAGATATAAAAATTGCTTGCTTTGATCATTACACCCTCCCAATAAGGGGCAAATGGCTAATTATGCCCACATGTGGCCCATTGCACTCTCCATTAGCCAATTATGTGCACAATTATTTGTGCACATAAATAATTGTCCTCGTGGAAAATAGTGGCCCTCCTTTTAAATCCTCCAGCTCAGAGTGGCTAATGGAGTAAATTGTCACACTGGAAATGGACTTGGTGGGGAGTCAAGGATACCAGATACCAGGAAATGCATAAGTGACTAGAGTTGGCTGATGTGCACTGAAGCGAATGACACTGGAGTCAAAGAGAACAGGCAGGACCCCAGCCTGTGAGTTAGGAAGCCTGCTTCTGAGGGTGGGCGAGCGGCTCCCATGGGGTGACCTTGAGTAAGTCCTTGACCTTTCTTCAGTTCTACTGGATTGGCATACACAGTGAGGGTGATGATAACGCCCAGTTCCAAGCACTGTGGCAGGATGGACCAGACAACTCGAAGACTTGCAGTCGGTTTCAGGTAAAAGCACTACATACAGGTGAGGCTCTATCACGTGGGTCAGCACATCTCCGACTGCCAAGCAGAGGCATGACCCACTGGCATGGCTGCATCACAGGCTGGGAGGGAGGGGAGATTTGGTCAGGAGAGCAAACTTGTTCCCTGGGCACTGATGTTTCTACTAATAACAGAAAATGACCTGGCCACACCGAATTCATTCATTCATTCATTCATTCATTCATTCATTCATTCATTCATTCGACAAACACCTATCAAACTCTCACACCGTCCTGGCCACTTGAACACATGATGACAGGCTTGGTCCTGTGGTAGGAGGTGACTGGCACGCGGCCTGGGTCAGCCTTTCACGCTAAGTTGCTCTGACTGGTAAATGAGAGGAATCTTCACCTCACATCTACAAAATCTGGCATGAATTTTCAGTTTGATTGACAGGGAAATTCAATGCCAGTGAATTTTATGGGCTGTCATTACTTTTATTAACTTAAGAGCTGTGGTTTTAATGCCAATGCTAACAAGTGGGCTATGTCACAGTGTTGGGGGTGCAGCTTTGCCACATGCCTGTGTCCCCATCTCTCCTCACACACAGTAGTAGGAGGCGTTCTAGTTCACAGGGGTGCAGAAGGGGTTCCCAGAGGCAGGGATGCTAAGTTCGTCTTGAAAGAAGAGGTCTTTGCTGGAGGGATGGACCTGGGGGATGTGGCCACATTGCAAGAAGCCAAGGTATGAGATTGCCTGTCTGGGGTGAAGAGTGTGGACTCTGAAACCAGACTCTGCCTGGGTTTGAGTGCTGGCTGTGTGATGTTGGCTAAGCCACTCAGCCTCTCAGTGCTTTTGTTCACTCTTCTAAAAAATGGGGCTAATATTCCTGCATCATGAAGCTGGTGTAATGCCCAGGTTCAACGCCGGTCAAAGGCACATGCCCAAGTCGTGGGCTCGATCCCCAGTAGGGGACATGCAGGAGGCACCCGATCAATGATTCTTTCTCATCATTGATGTTTCTATCTCTTTCCCTCTCCTTCCTCTCTGAAATCAATAATATATTTATTTATATATGTGTGGGGTTTTTAATGACATAGAAGTATCTGGTTTCTTACCTGGCACATCTAACACAAGAGCGGAGAGTCTCAGGCCTTCGGTCTTTCCCTTTTTCTGGGACTTCAGTGAGAACCTGAGCCGCCGTCTCCTCCGGAGCAGGGCTGGGCGGACACTGCGTTGCCCCACGTGGGTCTTGCTGGGCACACCTAGCAGCTCCCTTCTCTCGCTCTTGTGTATTTTCAGGAGACAGTTTGTCTTTTAAACACTAACTTTTTAAAAAATTATACCGTTAATTCCACTTCTCTGGTTCTGTAAATAAGAAAACAAAATCTTAAGTATGCGCACTGAGGAGAAGGAGACACAAAGCTAAGCGCCCAGCTCCAGGGGAGTCCAGCGCTGGAAAGGGAGGTGGGCGTGGCCACAGCGCACACACATGGATCTGTTGTTGGCCGTGCGGTATTTCCCACAAAGCATTGGTTCTGCCAAGGCCTGTGCTAAGTGCTTTATTGTTCAAGGACCATCTCTGCATGTGTTCCTGTGCACCGTATGCGTTCACAAGCCAGTAATTTAAACTCAGTTCATGTTTATCAGTCATGTTCTTCCAAATAATTGTATGTGATTTTTGCTCATCTATTCCTACCTGTTGATGTATCTAAATGATTCAGCGTAGACATAGCCAACCCTTCTGGCCCACTGTGCGGCCTGGGCACGTCCAGACTGTGTGATCCTGGAGCCGTCATGGCTCTCCAGGGTTGGCAGTGCGGATCAGGTTCACCAGTCACTTCGATGCCCATTGCACAGTAGCCAGCTCACCCGCCGTGGCCAGTGGGCTGCAGCTATCAGGAGCCAGGAGCTGGGTACCCATTGTATGAGCTCATTTCACTAAGACGGCCAAGTAAGTGACTTTGATTTAGGTTTGACCAGAGCAGTCCATTTATTCTGCTGCATCATCCTCTTCGGAAAATGCCTCTAAATAACTGCCCAGCATGAGGGAATGGAATGATCACAGAGGGAAACAAGGAAAGTCTGACTTCCCCTTACACAGTGTTGGATGTGCAAGCAGACTGTGAGAGAATGCCTGAACTTTCTATATTCATTGCAGGGAATGCTCATGTGTTCCCTTCCTTCTCCTTCTCTCTCTCTCTCCCAACTGTAATAGAGTTGCTTCTTTACCTTTTAGAAAGAAACGTCATTCAGATGAAAACCGTGCTGATTGCTCTCAATCCTGGAGACAAAGCTTTATGCCTTTATCTTGGTCCAGCAGGAAAACCCGATGGAAGCAGTCCTCTAGACAAAGTAAGATAGAGAGGTTCCTGCCAAGGGCTGGCAAATCTGCAATCTTCTCTCCCCTCCCCCAACACTCTCGGCCTCTGAAGGAGAGAGGGAGGTTGGGTGATGGGCACCGTGGGCAGGGCCACTTGAAGGCAGATGGGTGATGAGGTGTATGTAGAGGTCAGCGGGCTGCGCTGACCGTGAATTACAGGATCTCCCCCTCTGGGAGCTGCTTTATTTCTTGGGTAATTGCTCCGAAATTACTTGGCACAAGTTCACAAGAACCTTTTGCGGGTCCTAGAGGAACTTAAGACGGAGGCATTACTCTGTGTAGACCCGTGAGAAGGTACCTTGCGCATCAGTCAGCATTCTGGCTCTGACAATGGGGTAGGGGAGGACTGCAGCTCATGGCTGTACTCCCAGAATTATAATGAAAGGTACCATTTCCTGGGTGTTCACTTCGGGCCAAGGACTGTGCTAAGTGCTTTATTGTATAATTACATCGAGTCCTCACAGTTATCAGAAGGGAGGGGGCACCAAGTGAGAAACAACGAGGACATCCTGGAATACTATCCCCCCTCTTTGGCCCCCTACAACCACAGTGACTATGTTCTCTTCTCCAAATGCTACATAGTGCTTCTATTCCTAATATATAGATAGATCTAGATCTAGATGATATAGATATATAGATATAGATAAATAGATACAGATACAGATATAAATATAGGTGTATTAGGATGGAAATACAAAGTAATAATGTAACAGGGTGCTAGTCAGGGCAGCCATCAGACCTGGTGCTCAGGAAAGGCAGCACCAACAATTCCAGCTTCTCCATCATCCCAGAGTAAAGATTGCCCGAAGGGAAGGAAAGGCTGGGATTGAGAGCCTCCTCCTCCCACATTCACAATCCATGCTCCACCTGTGGATGTGCTTCTAGGTTCTTCCTGGGCCTCTAGGGACTGACTCAGGCTCCTCACAAATAGGAAGACTTCCCAGCAATAGCAAGGGTGGGCATTGGAACTCCTTGGGTGTAACTCAGGCTTTCTGCTGTAATAAGCAGAGAGCTGAACCATAAACATAATCCAAGTTCCTCAACTCATAAAGCCGCTCATCATTTGGAAGGGGGAAGGCACCTGCAATACAATGAGCATCACTGTTTCCACTCATCCGTGAAATGAACGTTCTGGGGAGATACAATAAGTTGATGCGCCACCCTTGAGCAGGGCAAAGTGAATATTCACCAGGAATACTTGGTATTTTAAAAGGATGGCAAAGAGAAACACAGTGGGGGTTGGGGCAAAAAACTTTAAATAGACCCCCGCAATCATACATTGCAATTGAAGATAATTAAATTATAATTGCAATTGCATAAGCACTCACGGGGCCCTTATTATTTGAAAACCAATAGCCTCCTGAATGTTCGTGGCAAATATGACACATTAAGCTTAAGCTGTTTTAATAAAACATCAGTTTTAGAAGCTCTGATAGGGTCTTCCAGGTCAGATTTGAAAAGCTGTAAAGAACAAATGCCAACCCGTATTTTTCCACGGTAATGGGAAATGAAGAGAAATGAGTTCATTCAAGCCAGTGATTTAATTTTAGCCAGTAGTTTGTCCTCCTCTGCTGTCCTTCTACCTACGCTGTTACCAAGTAACCACGCTGGCTGGCTTGCGTGTCACTGCTCGGTGTTCACTGTTTCCCTGACCCTCGTGGGCAGAGACTTTTCATCTATTAAATTAAAGGGTGTTTGTGTGGCTGGAGCTATCCTGAGCCAGGAGACCCAGGGCCTAGCTTCTGAGTCTCTATTTATAGTTAAGTGTGAATGACCTTCAGCAAGACACTTAAGGTCTGTGAGGATTCACAGACTTATCATCTCTGAGATGGAGCTGATAATTCTGTCTCTATCTTGAGCCCATACTGAGAAAAAGATTATATGACTGCAGTGGAGAGACTCATGGAAAGTTGTCTTATAAATATTATAATTCATGTTATTATTAAGTTTGCTTCAATGCGGATCTTCCAAGTGTAAGTGTCAGCTGAATAAGAAGTCACTTTTCCCTGGAGCAAAAATGAAATTTGAAAAATGCAAGTTTTGGGAGCTTATTTTGCCATAAATAACTCCAGAGGTTCTGTAATACATACATATCTATTTTCCTACATGAACTATTGACAACAATGTTTTCTTAAATTTTTTTTTTTATTTCTGGGAATGTCCAGAACCTTACTAATAAACAATAACGAGACCCTTCCAAAATGTCTTCATCTACTTATATAATATCAGTCCATACACAAACTCAGAATCACCATGTTATGTCAACTGATTGAAGAGAGTGTGTATCTTTACAAATATATGTATCTTTTGTATGATCAGTTTATAACTTAGAATACCTACTGCAAGGAGTTGCAGTGGGTGGGGTACAAATCTAGGAGTCAGGACCTCTGGGTCCCCAGGAAGCAATTATTAGGTCGAATGGCATAGCGTAGGGCTATTTAGAGTGGTGCCCAGGCCAGCATCATGGAGATCCCCACAGAGCTTGTTAGAAATACAAATTCTCAGGTCTGACCTTGAACCCACTGCATCAGAATCTCTAGGTGTGGGGCCCTGACATCTGTATTTTAGGAGGCTCTCCTATTATTCTGATACGCCTTAGTGTTGAGAAGTACTGTGTCCTGACTTAGACTTACCAGGGACATGACCTTGAATGAGTTCCGTAATCTCATTGAGTTCCATCTCCTCTCATTTAAAATAGGCTCAATAATAGCTACTTGATAGGATTGCTTTGAAGATTAGACAAGATGTCAATGTCTTGTCGAAGGTTGATATTCAATAAATGGCAATTTCCTGGTTTCTATGCTCTGCCACATACTAGCTGGTTAACTGGGAGCAAGTGATTTAGCTGCTCTCAGTTTAGATTCTTCAACTGTTAATAAGGGAAATATCTGCTATATTCAGTTCATGTGGCGGTGATAAGTCAGTTGAAATTATGCTCATGACAGCTCTTTGTACACTGTAAAAGGATTAGACACATCGAAGGGATTAATGAGACCCGGCTGATGATTTTTCAGTTCAAGTGGACAGTAAGGTTGACCCTGTTCAATGCCCACATAGAAACTCTGAAGAATATGCACATTGGAAACAAAACTGACATCTGGGGAAGGTGACACATTCACCCAAACTAATCTCCAAAGGTTGATTGGTCCGCCAGTGGTGTGCTGGAGCAAACTTGTACCAGCTCATGAGGGCCAATTGTTACATTTTCAGAAATTTTGTATTTAAAGTTAAATTATATAAATACATTTATAATATTAAATGAAAACAAAACCAAGGTAACAATTACTCCACACTCTTCCCTTCATCATTATTTTATTAACTATGCCCTGAGATTATTTATATTTATTGTATACATATGGTAGCAATACTTCATAATGGTGTGCTCTCTCCTTAACCCACATAGACTGACTATGGCTAGTGGCTTGAGATTGGCCATGGTACAAGTGCAAGTATTTTCAGCAAAGGAGGTGGACCAATGCTACAAATTCAGCTGTGAATTTGACTCCAGCGAACAGTGCAATGCTTTGGAGACACTTTTGACTATCACAATAGGGATGGGGATGGGTTGGGTAATCCCGGCATCTAATGGGTAGAGACTAGAGGGTGCTGTTAAACATTCTACAAAACACCAGCCCCAAAAGAATTATTTGGCCCCAAATGTCAATAGTGCAAATGTTGAGAAATTCTATTGTATATGACTTTCCCCTTTATATTCTGGGCAATTGCTATCCTTTCAGCATGAGGATTCATCAAACAGGCTCTTGCCCCGTCAGTTTTTGGAGAAATTTTTAAAGATATTATTACTGAGCCCTAACCGGTTTGGCTCAGTGGATAGAGCATCGGCCTGCAGACTGAAAGGTCCCAGGTTCGATTCCGGTCAAGGGCATGTACCTTGGTTGCAGGCACATCCCCAGTAGGAGGTGTGCAGGAGGCAGCTGATCGATGTTTCTCTCTCGTCGATGTTTCTAAGTCTCTATCCCCCTCCCTTCCTCTCTGTAAAAGAATCAATAAAATATATTTTGTTAAAAAAATATATTATTATTTATTTCAGAGAGGAAGGGAGAGGGAGAGATAGAAACATCAATGATGAGAGAGAATCATTGATCAGCTGCCTCCTGCACACCCGCTACTAGGGATCGAGCCCACAACCTGGGCATGTGCCCTTGACTGGAATCAAACCTAGGACCCTTCAGTCAGCAGGCTAACGCTCTACCCACTGAGACAAATGGGCCAGGGCAGTTTTTGGAGAATTTTTAAAGGACTAAATCATTTTAATGCCATAAGAAGAGAATCAATCTCACATGAAGATTGATCACTTTATGTAGCAGGAGCTCAATAAAGATTTTTAAAATTAAATGCATAAATAGATTAAACATTCCTTTCACATGTGTTCTGGTTAAAAAAACACAGGAAGATGGCTTCATAGATAGTCAAATATGTAACTATAAATAAAACTGTTCTTATATTTGTCATGAATGGATCATTCAAATGCTTTTCCCCCTTTGAATGGATCCAATGGCAACACTCCTTTAAAAAGAAAGCAAAGCAGCCATAATTTGCAGAGAGTGTAATGTTAATAAAAACCATTCCTGAACCCAACCCCCCAGATCTATTTAAAGAATTTGAAGAATGTCAGAAAAGCACGTGGCTTCCAGGTGAATGTGTAAGATTTACAGAAACTTGAAAAATCGCTAACAAGAAAGCATGAACTCTCTGCATGCCTTTAAACGACAATGACAGCCCAAACCAGTTAATAACAAAAATGGCTTATTTAACAGGATTTTATATTTGCCTCCTGCTCCATCTAGCATTTAATCAATAATCCTTAAAGAGAAACAATGAAGGGGAAGTTCCGAACCAAATTTGGTTCGTTGTACACACCCAGGTCAAATACTGAGTTTTCTATCTGCAAATTGGGGGTTTCCACAGTTTAATAGTCAGAAAGAAATGGTAATAGAGGGAGAGGTATAACCTCAATTTAGTTAGAATAGCGGTATAAACTCAATGGTAGTGAGTGACTGGGGACTAGAAAAAGAAGGTAAAAGAAGCATAGATAGAGGATCCTCGTCATCATTATAACATAAAATCATGGACTCTTAGAATTTTACAGCTGATAGGATTAGAAACGTAGAAACCCAATTTCTTTAGTCTTCAGCTGGGAAAACAGATGGCCAGAGAGGCTAAATAACTTGTTTAGGAACAGAGAGCACAGACCACCCTAGAATGCAGAGTCAGCATAGCACAGCACACCAGGTTTTGATCTCCGCAGTCAGAATTAACAAGTATTTTCCAGGGTCTCATTTCTGCCTCTGTTTAGCTCATTTGCCAGTCTGGCTAGTTTTGGAGTTGTTCAGATACCTATCCCTTCTACTGCACCGTAATTTCCTCCTTCATCTTCATTCTTCAATGCCTTGGACTCAATAAATGTTGTGAAACCACACTGAGTTGACCCCTGGTGTGCTGATCAGTGTGGTGCACTTGGGAGAGCGGTGTGATTTGTCTTAAACGATTTTTGTTGTTGTTCAGAAGCTTTCTCCACATATAAATGTTCCACCAATGTTATTAAAATCAGATACAGTGCTGCACCTGGACTCTTATGATTGGATTTCTTCACTGTATTGTGTTGATTGCTACACATCACATTGTTCTGAATTTTAAAACATAACTGGATAAGACTTGGGGATGTGTAAGACTCCAAAATGTATTTTTGTTAATTTTTCTCTTTTGTTTGTTCTTTTTAATAACTGTTTTCTTATTATAACAATAATTCCTGCTCATGTGGAAACCTTAGAAAATAGCAGATCAATAAAGGAGTAAAATAAAAATTACCCGTAATTGTACCATGCACTCTGGTTTTGTTTAAGCCCTAGGTAAATGCGAGGAATACAGGGCCGCAGTGCTAGGAATACAGGGCCGCAGTGAAGGTTAAAGTTCGGAGAAGCATAATTGACTTAGGAAATGATCTAGGCTAGATTGTTTCTTGCTGGGGTAATTTTGCAGATGACTGTGAGGATAAGTGACTTGCCAGGGGTTGGGGGGGGGGGTCGGGGGGCGGTAGGGAAGGATATTGGAACCCAGATTTCTAGTCTCCAAGGGAAGTCAAGGGGGAAGTGCTAAAAATCTAACACCATCCCCCCCCCCCCCCCCCCAGTGGATGTTTATTCTCTTTCTCCAATGAGCTAATGATAAGTCCTTGGGGGCATTTCATCCTTCTAAAATGTCTCTACTGTATTTAGCACCCGATAATGCCACTGTTAGAATTCATCTCTTGAAGAATAAAAGGAACTGGGGAACTAAAGAGAGAGGGTTGGAATAATCCATTAATTATATCCGTTAAGCTTCAGTTACAGCTAATAAGGAATATCACATGACCACGGTGCGTGCTTGCTCTGAACAATAAAGGACACGCGGAAAGATAAGATTCAGGGCTGCAGTGTCCTTCAATGTAGGTAGCGGAGATGAAAGTCATTAGAAGAAAAATTGATTGAGGTATTTTAGTAAACAAAAGAACTCACTGCCTACCCATCAGGAAGTGAATTGTTAGGAGAGTGCTGTTCACTCCACGCAGTAGAAAATGTTTCTTCATGCTTCTCTTTTTAGCTTAATTCTTATCCTGTCACTTTTCAAAGCTCCAAAAAAAAAAAAAAAAAAAAGGAAACACGATGGCCCTATTTTATTTGCTTCAAAAGAAACAGGCTGTTGCATTGTGCTTGGAACAGTTTACTCGTGGCCTTGATGTAAGTGTGAAAGGAAGACCATGTAATTGGCAAGGCATTCTCTGGGGAGGCAGCACATACAGTGTTAAGAAGATAAACAGGCATGAAAACAATGGCTATTTGATAAAACTAGCGAATTTCTGCAGCAAACATGCTCTCAACATATTTTCTTTGATACCGACTTGCTTAAAGGACAATAGTAGAACCATAAGTAGCTTGTAGGCTTGGCCTTCCTGATATTTTTCTTCTGCATCATTGAATGTATAATCACTCCCATTTGTACGACCTTTGGGTTACACTGAGGATCTATAGCTTTTTAAAAAATATATATTTTTATTGATTTCAAACAGGAAGGGAAAGGGAGAGAGAGATAGAAACATCAGTGATGAGAGAGAATCATTGATCGGCTGCCTCCTGCACATCCCACGCTGGGGATCGAGCTTGTAACCTGGGCATGTGCCCTGACTGTGGCCTCCTGGTTCATAGGCTGATGTTCAACCACTGAGCCACGCCGGCCGGGTGAGGATCTATAGCTTTTATGAAAATCTGGAGCATCCAGGTTACCTGACATATATCTGCTGTCTCTGAAGTCTAAGGATTGAACTAGAATAGTCTCTGAACATCAGTATCAGATATGAAAATGGAAGTTTTGTCTAAGACTGAAGACAATAAAAAGAACAGATTCCACAATGAGAGCCAGGATTCAAAAAGTGTGTGGGGGTGCTGTGAGGTTGGAGAAAATTAGTTTGACAAAGCTTTAAGTCTTTCACACTTGGTAAGAGTACTGTATAGGGGGTGGAAGTTGGAATTCAGAAGAGCAGTTCTGGGGAGAGGTGTTGGTTTGCTGTGAGTGAGTTCCCTCCCTCCCCACATGGAGATAGGGTGGGAGAGGCCTGTTCTCTTCAAGCTTGGCTGGGAAGGGGCCCTAATAGGATCTTCAAGAGCCAGCAAAGGGGAAACTTTTGCTCAGGGAACATCAGACTCTGGCTTCTGACTCAGCCAAAGTGGGAGAGACAGGCTGGCTGGCTGTTTTCACAGTGGAGTCAAGGTCACCTGCATTGGAGGGCCTCTTGGGTGTTGCCTTAGGTCTTGTCCTATAGGTGCCCCTGGAGAAACCAACACCCAGCAGCAGAGAGAAGCTGGGGGAACCTTCTGTGCTGAAGGAGTAGCAAGCAGTTAATTGGAGCCTGTATTCATTCACCCTGTAGACATTCACCTTGTAGAGGTAATGACACAGGAAAGATCCCCAGTGCTGGGGGGTGGGGGTGTCTCTAACAATTATGCCCCAGGAGAGAGAGGGGGGGGGGGGAGAGAGAGAGAGAGAGAGAGAGAGAGAGAGAGAGAAGAGAGAAGAGAGAGAGAGAGAGAGAGAGAGAGAGAGAGAAGAGAGAAGAGAGAGGAGAGAGAGAACCAGTCAGCTTTAAATACAAGCCAAGACTTAGCAAACTCAGATACTAAATCACCACCAGGATATAAGGCTTGTAATAACTTTCTGGCTCCTTTATCTCTTCTCCTCCCTTTCCTTTAGCCCTAGGGTTATGGAGAAGGGGGAGAGGAGGAGGAGAAAGTCTGGGTGGGGAGCACGGGGTGGGGAGCAAAGACCTGAAGGCCCCCCCCACTCCTCAGCTGCAGGACGCTCCCTTGCCACGGGCTGGAGCTGGGGGAGGGGATGAAGGGGCCCTTTTAAAATTTAAAAACATAACGTGATTATTTAACTTAAAAGCATTTTATATTTTTACTACCTTGGGGCTGGATGTTTTAATTATGAAACCAAGACCATGTTTTGAAGCTTGAGGGTTCAGAGCATTTTTTTATTTATTACTGAAGAGCATCCAGAAAAGTGGGGCCTACCTGGGTGTTCATGAAGGGGTGGGGGTAGAGGGGCAGGGACAGGGGCAGAATGAGGTCCTAGAGCAAAAAAAGGGCAACCAGCCTGGCTGCTGTGGCTCAGAGGGTGAGCATCAACCTATGAATCAGGCCGCAGTTCAATTCCTGGTCAGGGCACATGCCCAGGTTGCAGGCTCCATCCCCGGTAGAGGGTGTGCAGGAGGCAGCAGTTTGATAATTCTCTCTCATCATTGATGTTTCTATCTCTCTCTCCCTTCTCTGAAATCAACAACAACAAATATATATATATATATATTTAAATAGGGCACCCAGGGCCTTTAGAAACTGTTTAAAGTAGTGGTTACATACACAGACCTGTGGACTGCAGCTTGTGTGGAGAGAAGAAAAGGTAGTCTTATATTTTTTCCCATTCCTTTTTAGAGAAGAAAACACAGCTAGCATAAAAGTCCCATTCAAAACCTAGTGTGTACATTTGCATATTTAAGTGTAAGACATATCATGGAAGCACTGAATTATGGTATTCATTATTTCAAATGACAAGCTGTGGTGATTATTTCCCCCTCTATTGTAACAAATTAATTTTCTTTGGAGCCTTTTGTTTCGGATTTTAAGCTTTCATCATCACAAAAAGATGACAGTACTGAAGACAGTAGTGGGTGGGTCTTCTCACGATGTTCTCAGCCCCACAGAGGATTCTGTGCATGGCTGGGCTGCCTTCCTCTCTCATAATCTGATATTCTCCTTATATTTTTTTAAAAATATATTTTTATTGATTTCAGAGAAGAAGGGAGAGGGAAGAGAGAGATAGAAACATCAATGATGAGAGAGAATCATTGATTGGTTACCTCCTGCATGTCCCCTACTGGGGATCAAGCCCGCAACCCTGGCATGTGCCCTTGATGGGAATCGAACCTGGGACCCTTCAGTCTGCAGTCTGACGCTCTATCCACTGAGCCAAACCAGCTAGGGCTGTAAGATATTTTTTAAGAAGAATTTTTTTTTCCTGCGGTTGAAGGACATGTCAAAGAATAGAGGATACAGTTTTAAATCAAAGTAAGTTTTATGATATGACTTGAGAAGTATATTTGTCTTAGGTCACATCCTTTCCTTATGGAAGTGTTAAATAGCTCCATGCAATAGGCCGGCAGTCTTTCTGTAAAATACACTTTATTTCTCCTGCTCTAAAGAACATGTATTTCAAAATGTGACCATCGGCAGTTGGAAAACTGTATGTGTGCATTGTATATATTTCCAGGTTCTCAAAAACCTATACCTAATCATGAATATTTTTTTCTTCCCAGATTGTATTTTTTCCCCCTTCCAAAAAGTAAAGTTTCTTTACAAGACACCAGGACCAATGTATTTTTATTTGTTTTGAAGAGATTAAAAAGGGGTGCTATATCCCCAAGCAAGTACCTGAAATTCTGAAGCCCCCATTTTTCATTTTGTTTTGCAAAGAAGCCTTTCTCTTTGGGAAAGGTAATTTGTGCTTCACAGTTTCCTTGTCCTCATCCTATCAAGGGAAAGATTGCAGAAATTTTAAAGAAAGCTCCAGGCAATATTGTCATCCCTGAATCTTTGGCAAGTTATAAAAACAAACAGATTACTGAACCTATAGGATAAACTATTGTGAAGCCATTATATTGAAGCATAAGCAAAATTTCCTCTTGGATCATTAAGTTGTAAAAGAATAGAAAGATTGCAGTTTGAGATTCAGATAAAGTTAGGTAACTTGTAAGTTGAACGAGCACAGTTTTACAATTCAGGAATATTGACAGCCGTTGAGTTTAATAGACTCCTCACATCCCAAATTTAAAGCTTCCTTCACTAATAGAGGTACTGCTGCAGTAGACACTTAAGAAGGAAATAAATAGAATGGATCAACAATTCAAAACTGTCATGTGTTTTCTGTTCATTCTCCTTCACATAAAATTTTAAAATCATCACAAAAGGTTTGAAAGAAGGAGGCGGCAGAAAATCACCCCTTCCCCTCTCCCCGACTATCTCCTTCAAATCTGTGCCTTGTCCTCAGGCCAAAGCACCCCACAAAAGGGAAGTCTGGGCAACTCGATCCTGATCAGACCAAAGCCCTTGACCCTCCCCTCCTCCTACTTATTCTCAGCCCTTGACTTTGGACTTGGCTTTGGTTCAAGTCCTAGGACCTGAGTTGGCTTCTGGGACTGGGTGGTTAATGCCCCTCCTTCCCTCTAGCTCAGTGGTTCTCAACCTTCCTAATGCCATGACCCTTTAATACAGTTCCTCATGTTGTGGTGACCCCCAATTTCATTGTTACAAATTGAACATAATTAAAGCATAGTGATTACTCACAAAACAATATGTAATTATATATGTGTTTTCCGATGGTCTTAGGTGACCCCTGTGAAAGGGTCGTTCGACCCCCAAAGGGGTCGCGACCCACAGGTTGAGAACCACTGCTCTAGCTGGTCTAGTCTTCTGGCCCTTCCCTCTTATGGTGACTGGAGACCACTCCTACAGCCCCAAACCTCTCTCTGGTTGTAGTCCATGAGGCAGGTATCCCTGTTGGGTGGGCCTAGATCAGACAGAAACACTATCAATCTCAAGGATCTTGGTAAATTTCCTTCCAGTCTTTTCCCAATTTTGTTTTTCCCTTCATGGTTACAGTAGTAACCCCACCCCCACTTCTACCCACCACACACACACACACACACACACACAACTGAATATCCCATCCTTTTATTTAAAATTACATTATAAACATTTTATATGGTCCTTATAATTGCCACCACACTCAAAGTTTGGGGGATAAGCAGATGACTGAACCTGAGCCAGCTAGTAGCAGTACCCCCAAAAGACTGTCCAGGAGACCATTACAGTGAGATTCCTGCAGTTATCCTGGTCCCCAGCTTCCTGATGACACTAGAATCTTCCCAATCTTTCCAATCTATGTTTTTGCTGAAGCTAGAGTTGCTTTCTGTTCTTTGCAACCAAGGCACTCTAAATGATAGACGTGTTGCCAGGCATTTTGGTTATTTTTACTATTTTCAATACTTCTGTGATAAGCATCTTTGTGTGTGTGTGTGTTTATGTGAGTGTATAATGGCTTTTTATATATTTAAAATAATTTCCCAGAAGTGGAATTACTTAGTAAAAGAATATAAATATTTTTCTGATTCTTAGTATAAATTGCTTAATTATTTTAAGGAGATTATATCAATTTATATTTTATATTATATGTTACAGAAAGTACTACTAAAAAATACTACAAAAACTGACTGTTTAGAAGAACCTTGTAATAGCTGATAGGTTGAAAATATTTGCTAAAAAAAAGAAAAAAGAATGCTTTCAGTTTAACTTTAACACCAAACCTAGGTTAGTAAACATATCGCTTATCCAACGGACTTAAATCTGTAATCAAAAGCTGACACTTACTGAATATTTAATATACACTTTGTTAGCGGCTTTGCATTATCCCATGAAATCCTCAACGTTTTGTTATCCCTCTTATAGAAAAGGAAAGGAAAACGCAGAAAACCTGATTAACTTTTGTCCTAGGGGGAGAACTCAAATCCACATAACTGTGAACTCTACATTGTAAAACTGCTTCCCAACCATCTGTTCCTACAGAACTCGGGGTCAGAAAGCCAGGTTGGACTCCTGACTCTGCTACTCAACTTCTTTCAATCTTAGTTATCTAATTTCTAAAACTAAAATAATAATACGGACTCTATCCACCTCCCAGGCCTTTGTGAGACAGAGATAATGTTGGAAAGTTCCATACAAATGTAAAGTGTTAGCATGGTGACTTGGAGCAGTGAACACGTTGGGTAAATATCTCTGACCTCTGTAAAAGGTCACAAGCAATATTAGAGCCTTGGGATACCCGCCCCCCTCTCTCTGCCTTGAATTCTCAGCAGCTGAGATCCATACACAAGTCCAATGGATGAGGATGAAGCATCAGGTATAGCAGGGGCACGTGGGTTAGGTGTGTGGCCACAATGGGCTTCCTAATACTGCATGACTGAATAGGTCAGACTGACCCACCCATCGCTGGCAGAGCTGGGCATGTGGTGCCTGTCCCACAGGGCGGCCTCTTACTGCAGGGCCTTGGAGGAGAAAGTCGGCTGAGGCTACTCCAAAAAGGAGAGCATGAACGGCACTGAGCCACGGCTGGTCAGTCATTCATTGTAGGCAAAGCCAGTAGGTGGTGAGGAGAGAGGGAGCAAGAACTGCTCCCAAGCTGTACCCTCCTGGCGATCTTTATAGGCATATGGGGAGAGGAAGTTGGGGAGAATACGGTCTCCCTCTTTACGGTACGAATCACCATCTCTGTTAGTAATAGGAAGCCAGGGATCATGAGGAGTCTTTCCTCCACTCTTCCTGCCTCCCACGTGGCTGAGCTGAAGGGAGCCAGCCATCTGTGGTTGCTGTGTACGCTCTTGTCAAATTTGTAATTCCACGCCCACTCCTTAACTGCCCACCATGTGGCCATAAGACTCTCTTCAAATGACTCATTTAGAAAATAAAATGTGTTTCCTCTCCTATAAAACACAGTTCACCGTCAGACGCTCGCCCTGTTTGCTCCCTGACGTACCCCTCCCACCATGCTTGGGCTGCTTGCTGCCGCTGTCTACTGTTAGGTCCCCTCCGGGCCCAGCTGGTGCCAGTCTCCTCTGGAAGGACATTAGGAGACAGGAGCTAATTGGGATTTTGTGATTAGCTGTCATGGATGCCTGGCTCGGCCAATAGTGCTCAATAAAGCCACAGGCCGGTGCTCCCTTCTGCATACTGATTGCTGAGTCAGATTTCTCAGCACAGAGCACTTTTCAGGCAATCAGTTCTAGAACATTAGTCTTGGTTCTTAACTGGTTAAAATCCCTGATTGGTCTTTAGTCTGAGTCTGGGAGAATTTGGGTTATGACGGAGATTCTGCTGTGACATTTTTGCCCTAAATATATATATAGGTCTTTCCCCAGTGTCTGAGGTTCCTGAATCAGTTACATCTGGTCGACTGTCTTTTCCAGCCCCCACGAGTGAAAAGTACCCATCCTACCAGGTGTAGAGGACAGGGGAACTTCTAAATGCCTTTCTCCGTCAGACTCACTGCCTCCCTACCAGCCCAAGTCCTTCATCTCCATCTGCACCGTTATGATGACACTGAGCAGGCTGCCCTGGTTCTTGTCCTCCCAGAGGTCTGTTGTTCAGCTCTTTCTTCAGTCCTGTGAGCTGCGCTTTCACTGTGTTCCTGTTTTGAGTTAAGTTCCCAGCGTCTCTTTGCAAGCAAAGAACTGATAAAACACCAGCTTGCAGAGATCTGTGCGGCTTCTGAACTTATGCAGCATTTCCTGTCTAACCGATTGCCTAATCTTTAGCATTTGCTTCCTTTTATTGGGTAATTGTTTGTGTGCATGTCTTATCTCTCCAAATAGAATGTGGTCTTCTCAAGGGTCTGGGCCACGTTCTCGCCATCTGTGGATGTCGTACAGCACCTAGCAGTGCCTTTTACCAAGGAAGTACACAACAGATATGTATTGATTAATACCTTAATCTTCTCCTTTATCCTCAGCTACTCCCTGGTCACATCAGACATCTCCATGGGGGTCCCTTGACCTACAGCTGATCCTATGCCCAGAGCAGTTAAAAGAGGACCCAGAGAAGCAAATTTAAATCCTGCCCGGGCATCAGGCCGTAGGCCTTCTGAGGCCCCATGGCAAACAGCAGAGCTGTGGGAGCTAATCACCCCCTCTCCCACGCACTCTGTGTCCCCACTCTAGGCTCTGAGGGGGTGGGAGGTTTGAGGGGAGGCTGAGCCCTTACAGTAAAGGACCAGATACAGAGACAACCACTTTATTTAATCATAGTGGTACAAACGCTTAATATTCTGCTGTGTGTTTATGATAAGCACACCTTTCTTTGTGTGAGCGAAAAAGAAAAAGATTACCATATGTATTATCCAGAGAACTCTTTGATTGCAAGCAACAGGCACTCAATTGAAACCAACCTGAGTCCGGAAAGAAAACATATTGGCTCATGTACATGATCACAGAGAGGTCAGGGTTGGGGGATGGGCCTTAGGGACAAGGGAATGGGACACTAGGATTAATTCAGTGTGAGTCATCCCCCATCCCTGTGGTGGTAAGTGGTGTGTTTTCAGAGGAAGGAATGTGTGTTTGGATGGGGGTAGGGCTAAGCAGACAAGAACAAGGGCCACTACACCATGCTATAAATGGTTTCCTTTGATGTTTCCCTAAATTTTGCAAATGCTTCCAACAAGGTAACACACGGAGAAAGGAACGCAAGGGCTATGCTGGTGAAGCTATGCTTATCTCATGCGCTTGGTGCTTGTGTTGACCCCCTCACTCACTGCCTGTGCCTGAGGCTACGGGTGCCCTATAGAAGCCCCCAAGCCTGGCTCCTCCTATGGTTCTCCCCCTGCCCTGTTGCTTCACACCAATGACCTCCCTCCTCTCTTGACCCCTGGGACAGGTGGCTTGCTTGCATGGACTACCTCATGTCTTCGGATTATCCTAAACCAAATAAACAAATGCCACACACCCCCCCCTCTCCCCCCATTCCCCAACTGGGCCATGCTCCTCGTCCCTTCATCCTAGCTCAGGTCAAGCACCCCTGGGAAAGGAAAGGCTTAGTTCACAATAGCCATTCTAGAAACTGACTCTAGTCTTTGGCACGTTGTGAAATGAATGCACCCTTTGGAACTAAAGTATTTTTCGACTGCAACCAACACCAACCGAGCTTCTGCTGGAATGTAGAGAGGCCTAAAGGTGGGGTGTTCTAGAGCTGCGTTTTGGGCATTTAGACATTCTCCGCAAGGTTTGTTTAGGGCACAGCACCAGAATGAACACCGCTACGTTTGTCTTGTCCATGGAGCTGGTTCCATGCAATGCAGCCTCAGAAGTGGAGCCCATCCCCGCCGTGTGGCCAGCCTTCCTTCCTTCAGAAGTCAGCCCTGTCTTCCCCTGACTCTCCACGGGCAAGGCAGTGCCCGGATCCTGGAGTAGTAAGTACCCCTGACAGTCCCAGGAAGCATCCACCATTGTAGCTCCAAAGCCTAGGATCGATTATGAGAGAGAAATGAGAAAGCAGAGCTCTTCAGATAAACCTTGCTTTTTATCAGGCTCCCCCCCCACACACACCATTTTACTGCATAATTGTTTGGAATCCACTGCCAATTTGTACAATTTCTCTGTTAAGTCATTCGCACCCAATTTCCTCTCATGCAACACTTGGCTTTGCTAATACGTATGTATTAATGAGAGCCGTGCTTCTCAAGTGTAAATGTTTTATATGTGATATGGCTCTTGGCTTACATACAAAGGGATACTGGGTACTGTAAAACTGAGATTTTTTTTTCCCCTCTACATATGTAAAGAATTCACTGGGTTGATTGCAATAGGCAGATCTGTGGGTTTCAGTGATCACTTGTAACAAGGAAGTCATTAGCTAAGAAATAAAAAAATATAACCCATCCAGTTAAAAGAATAGACTGACTTTGCCCAATATAAAAATAAGACAAAGGGACACTATGTTTTTAATCAAGTCATTGAGGGTCTATAAAAATATTTTTTCTTTTTAAAAAAATATGTTTTTATTGATTTCAGAGAGGAAAGGAGAGGGAGAGAGAGAAACATCAATGATGAAAGAGAATCATTGATTGGCTGCCTCCTGCACGACCCCCACTGGGAATCGAGCCTGCAACCCAGGCATGTGCCCTGGCCAGGAATTGAACCGTGACCTCCTGGTTCATAGGGAGTCACTCAACCACTGAGCCATGCCTGCTGGGCAAAATATTTTTTTCTTTAGGATGAGAACTATCTTGACTCAAGTGGGTAGCACTGACTTCTTTGGCCTTCGGTATGTGTGCAGCGTGGTGGTTTTGCCATAAAGTCTCACCTGGCACAGGCATTGAGATAAGTGCCCAGGCTTGCTCTTAAAGCACTCTGGGTTGTGTTTTTGTCTTTCAGTGAACCAAAGGGAAGAGACAAACCCCCCTGTGAGAACACCTCTTCCATCCTTGGGGAAGTCATTCCGCCCGGGTTCTTTCGAGTTACCGTTTCCAGTTCATCAAATGCTATATCCCAAGGTCCCAGCACTGCTCACCTTTCTCTCATTTGTGATCCATGTAAGCGCAGGGAATTGCATAGTCAACATCTTTCCCTCCAAGACATATGTTCTCAGCCCCATTGCAAAGATCTTCTAGGGAAGGAACTCAGATTTGTGCAGGATCTGTATCCACCGCGATTACTCAAACCCATTCAATAGTTAATTCTGTCCACAGCCTGGGAGACAGGCAAGAGGAAGGTGCCCCACATCCCCTCCATTCTCTGGGCAGGAGGGAGGGATGGGGGGGGGGGCGGGGAAAACTGTGGCAAGTCGACCTTACAAAGACACATTAATGCTCCATGACGGTGAGGGCCTTCTGTAGGTCATTCCTTTTAAGAAAAAAATACACACATGTGCACACATTCGCACAACATTACTGCAAAACAACTGTGATGGCCGTTTACAGACTGAACCGGCAATTTCCCCAGAATGTTTTGTCCAACATCCTCTCTAGACAGGGAATGCAAAAGACTTAGGTTGGAAAAGTGCATTAGCTTTTGATTACAGATTGGATGAGGGCCAGTTAAATGTTTAAATCTGAATGGGCTTGCTGACTCAGGCTCCTTAGCGGCATAATGGACAGACCGTCCTCAAAGCTTTCATTAAAGGGCTTTCTGGTAACCGATGTCTAGAGAAAGGAGTTGAAATGTAATTCACAGAATTACTCAGCTTCCATCTAACGTGGAATATGCAATCTCAAAGAATTCAACCGGTCTCTTGAAATTTTCACGTAAAATTACATTTAAAGAAGCTAGACCTTGAGTATTTTGAAGAAGGGAACTCCCCAGCAGCTTTGGGAGGATATCACTTTATCTTTTTGAGTCCTGTATTTAATTCTCTTTACTGCATTTTAAGTGCAGCTGGAGTTAGCAATCTGCTGATAACGAAGTTTGGAGTGATTGGTGGGAGGTTCTCAGGATGTATCAGAGACTGATTTGATTTGAATTTTATTTTTAATTTCGGGTCCTCTCTGAACTCCACCTTTCAATTATTTTCTTTTTTTTCCTCCGTAGGAGGAACAAACCTGTCTTTGCAGAAACCTCCCCAGGAAGCCCGGCTACAAAAAAAGACTGGAAATTACTCTGACCTTGGAGGCAGTTTCATAAATCAGAACCAATGCCTTTTGACCTTTAGACAGTAGCCCGAGACGTGTCCATTTTCCTTTTGCAGTGACCCTGGAGGTGAAGGTGCTCTCTCCTGGTTCCCGTGAAAATAGGGAAATGAGCACCCAGAAGACCTATTCCATAGCTTCTTTCCCAGCCCAGTCATATCGTGTTCCACGTATGAAGTCATAGCAGTCCCTTCAGAGGAGGACAGCGACAGTGGCTGCTTTGAAAAATGAGTGGGCTCTTTGCCTCCATTCGGAGTTGAAGTCTTCTTGCATAACTTGTCCTCTCCATTCATTAGGTTGTGAGCTCTTTAAGGCAGCGACTCTACCGGTTCCTCCTCTCGGATATCTCCAGCCACTCCCACGCCACGGGAGACCAACCATCAGTCACCAAGCCATGTTCATCGTTTCCTGAAACATAAGGTAGGACCCATCCTACAGTGTCTGCCCAGTTCCCAAAGACCACTGTGCTCTTTCGAAAGCAGCCCTGGAAGTCCCATTTGAACTGCATGACTTTTCAGAGGCAGTGGCTGATTGGATCATGCTGGACCATTGCCACAAATGGGGCCAATCCAATTCTCACGCTCTCTTTCTCTGTCTCTCAAATTTCAAACTGAGATTCAGAAATAGCCATTTAGTCTCTGCAGGTGGCTGGAACTGGAACATATGAACTCAGAGCTGTAGGGATGCAATATTCTGCAAAGTGGAGAGGGAAGCAGAGGAAGACAGCCTGCAGGGAGAGAAGGAAGTAGCCGAGAGAAGCAGACAGGAATTCAGATGAGCACAGCGCCTTTCTGGTGAGGCGCCTCTCAGGTCACAGGCCCGGATGCATTCCCACGTGGCAGCACCATACTCCTCTCTTGTAAAACACAATACATCCCTCCTCACCCCCTTTGCGTGTTAGCTTAAGTTCTTTTGCTCTTGAAATGATATAAATGCTTCTACATGATATATGATGTCTGTAAGGTAGCAAGGGGGATGGTGGTTGCCAGGGGCTATGGGGAGGGGGAAATGGGAAGTCATTGTTTATGTTTTTGTTTGGCAAGATGGGAACATTCTGGAGATAAGTTACACAGCAATGTGCATGTATTTAGCACTACTGAAACTGTATGCTTAGAAATGATGAAGATGGGAAAATCTTGTTATGTGTATTTCATTACAATTTAAAAAACAGTTGGAAAAATGTCTGTTACAGTCACCTTTCTTCCTCACTGCCAATGGGCAATTGTAGTTAGCAAACTTCAGGGTCTCCCCACGTGCACCCGCTGTATTTTGGCCCCCCGCTACCATATTTCCCCTGCATGCACGAAGCAATTCATATTCCTGAAGCAGCACTCAAACTGTGCCTTTCTCCAACGTATCCACTTCAGAGTTCCTCACTGAATTCAGGATTGAGTTCCACTCCCAGCCTGGTAAACAGCACCCAGCTGACCCTTCCAGCCCTCGGATCTACGGAGTCCCAACAGAAAGCAAACCATGGCCAGATTGTTCTACCGCATCCCCAGAACAGTATGTGCGCATGCTCCTTCCCCACCTTGACCACCTTCCTTCTGCTGATCACATCGCATCTTTCATTCAAAGCCTCCTCCAAGCTCACCTCTCCCAGGACACATTTTCCGACCACTGTCCTTCTCCAGGGAGATTTACTATTTGAATCACACTACTTAGCTTTCAAATAGACATAGTTTCCTGTGCGTCTGTTTGTTCTTGAGGCTAGTTTTCAAATTGGTGATAGGGACCGGGTCTTATATGCTTGATTTTTCCTAAATTGCCTACCAGGATACTGTATTCTTAATAATGCCTATTGAGTAAAACCAGAACACGGAAGGCTGATTTACCAGCTTGCCTCTTCAGGACAAACACTTGTGGAGAAGTAGCAGAAACATTTATTGACCACTCAGTATTTTCCAGATACCATGCCAGTGTTTTACATAGATTATATACCTCATTTAATCATCCCAACAACCCTAATAAATAGATATGACTGTTATCCACAGGAAGGAAGGAAGGAAGGAAGGAAGGAAGGAAGGAAGGAAGGAAGGAAGTGACCTCGAGGGGATGGGTTTCCTAGCCTTTCCCTGCTATTTCCCAAAGGGGTGGCTCATTGAGAGGATAAATGTGTAGAGACGACTTACTACAGGTTTGGAGTCTGGAAATGAGGAGTGCTATGTACCCAGGTGCAGGGAGGAGACTGGAGGGAACTGGCAGGGCACAGTAGTGTTCCGTGGGAACTACGCCTTGCAAATGACCTGACCGAAGGCAAATGCAGGAAAATTTAAGCCAACACTGGTTTCCCTAAGGGAGGCATTAGGGAACTGTGGGGATCAGGAAGCAGACTCTCTCCTCTCCCAATTCTCCTGAGTTATACAAGGCTTTAGTCCAGCGGTTCTCAACCTGTGGGTCGCGACCCCTTTGGGGGTCGAACGGCCCTTTCACAGGGGTCGCCTAAGACCATCCTGCATATCAGATATTTACATTACGATTCATCACAGTAGTAACATTATAGTTATGAAGTAGCAACGAAAATAATGTTATGGTTGGGTCACAACATGAGGAACTGTATTTAAAGGGCCAGAAGGTTGAGAACCACTGCTTTAGTCTCTGTTTCTGAAAATATACTTTTTCTCCAGGGCGGTGAGGCTAACTAACACTATCTCTTTAAGTAGATTTAAGGATGGGTGGGCAGATAACCTCTAGCTACAGCTCCAAACATCTCTCGCCTTTTTAGCTCTGTGACCAGAAATACAAGGCTGCCACTCCTCTAGTTGCAATGTTTAGAAAGCATCCCAGAGCAGCACAAGTATCAGCCAGGCCTGGGTCACATGGCCAACTATGGCCTTTGCCTTGGGGAATTCAGAACTAGGATGGGCGGCTCCAACACAACTCCCAGTGGCAGAGCAAAGTAGGAACCAGTCGAACAGAAAACAACAGCTCTCCCCTGACTTCAGAGTATGTATGTGGTTGTCGAAAAGCAGACCTCCAGAGCCTCCGTGGCCTGAACGTTTCCCTTCAGGCAGATGAAAAGCCGCATTCTTCCTGCTAAAATTTTCCATTCTCTTTGTGAGGAGTTTCCGTGGAGAGCCTGGCTTCGTGGGAGAGCGTAGGAAGCAAACAACTCATGATGTTTCTCATTAGGGCCCATCATTATTGCCATCCTTTGGGGACGTCAGTCCAGTTCTCCCATGGCCCACATGCGATTCCTTATTCTTGTGGCTTCGGGGTTTCTTTCTTTCTTTCTTCCTTCCTTCCTTCCTTCCTTCCTTCCTTCCTTCCTTCCTTCCTTCCTTCCTTCCTTCCTTTCTTTCTTTTCTCTCTCTCTCTCTCTCTCTCTCTCTCTCTCTCTCTCTCTCTCTCTCTCTCTCTCCCCCCTCCTTCCCTCCCTCCCTCCCTTCCTTCCTTCCTTTCTTTCTCCCTTTCTTTTTTTGAATGCTGCTCCTATTCCCTTCCCTAAAAACTACTCTATTAAGAGGAATCTTATCCAAGGAAGCTCCTTCGATTATGCGCCACTTTAACTCATAATCATATACCTGGAAAAGAAAATGTCAGACACGCTTTCATAGCTCAGGGTATAAAACGGGGAGCCCAAAGCAAACCGCGGGCTCTCTCGTCACCCACAGACGAATGGAGCTGTAATTCTGCTGGAACAGGCAAGGAGAGAACACGGTGAGGAGCAGCGTTTCAATCAGTGGTGGCCACGTCTAATCTTGTCTGGGAACACCACGGCGGTGGCTGATGGAAGGGAAGGCATCACATCTTCAGAACAGTGTGTATGTTCAGGCCTAAGAGTTCAATAATGGGAGGAAAACACAAAGCACAACCTTATTTGCTGTCCTATTAGGCCTCGCGTGGCCTGTGCCTGTGACGGCGCTCTTCATTTCGAGATGCTGGACATCGTCCTTCCCTCTCTGGCAGGGGCCTGACTGAGATGGAGAGAAACAGTCAGGCTTTCAGAGCTTGCAAAGCACTTTCCTTTACAATATTTTAATCCCTCCAACCAGCTTGCGGGGCAGTCGTGCCATTCCCATTTCACAGAGGGGGAAACTTGGGCTACAGCCCAGGAAGTTGGCTGGTGAGTTTGGAAAGGTAAACATCAGTGGTTCTTAATTTCAGTGCATGGAAATACCGAGTGAGTTTCTAAAATGCATATTCCTGTTCTCTGCTTTCAGAGTGTCCGATTGAGTCAGTTTGAGGAAGGGCCTGAGAAACTGAATTGTTTGTTGTTGTTGTTGTTGTTAATCCCCACCGGAGGATACTTTTCCCATTGATTTTTTTAAAATATATATATATTTTTATTGATTTCAGAGAGGGGGAGAGAGATAGAAACATCAATGATGAGAGAGAATCATGAATCGGCTGCCTCCTGCATGCCCCTTACTGGGGACCAAGCCTGCAACCCAGGCATGTGCCCTGACTGGGAATTGAACCATTACCTCCTGGTTCATAGGTTGAAGCTCAACAACTGAGCCATGCTGGCTGGGCTCCAGTGATTTTTAGACAGAGTGGAAGGGAAGGGGAGAGATACACAGAGAAAAACATGGATGCGAGAGAGACACATTGAATGGTTGCCTCCTGCGTGTGCCCTGACCAAGGCTAGAGATTGAACCTGCAACTGAGGTACATGCCCTTGACTGAAATTGAACCTGGGACCCTTCAGTCTGAGGGCTGACACTCCAACCACTGACCCAAACCAGCTAAGGTGAAACTGAATTTATTATCATGCTTCCTAGGTGATTTGAAATATGTGATTTATTGACTATGCTTATGAAACATCATCTTGGACACTAGCCAGGTGACTGGTGTAAAAACTAAAGCCCATAAGCCATGTGACCAAGTTAGTTAACATTTCAGAGCCTCGGTTTCACCATCTGAAAAATGGGTAATGATCATAAAAGTAGCTAGCTGCCATGTGACTTTCATCTGTTATCTCACCTGATCCTCTCTGTGAACCCGGGAGGTTGGTGCTGTTGTTGTCCCATGTTATAGGGCTCAAACTCAGACCATTTCCGTCCACTCCTTCTTGACCTAATTTCCAGGTAGAAGCCACACATAGAAAGTATCTAGCACACATTTCAAATGATGAATGAATGGCAGTAGCTGTTCTAACTAAATCTTAAGACTGACAATCCCACCAGTAGAGCCAATGTTAAGAGGCAGAAGTTGAACCAAGTAACCTCCTGGGGCCCTTTCAGCTGGTGCCATGCTGTGACTTCAGCCCACCACGTATTCTCTACTTCAGAGGGTGTCTAGAAAGAGTGACCCAATTTTTCCTTTAAATGTAAATTTATTGAGTAAAAAAAAAAAAGTGATCTTATAAAGACTAGAGAGACATAGAGAAAAGTGAGAACTATTGTGCTTTGATCGTATGGCTGTGGATGAATTTTTTTATTGAAAGTTTCCTTTTAAATATGTTAATATGGTTTCTATAACAAATGAATACTTGGAAGAAAAGCAGGATACGCTGCCCATTTACAGTGTATTTCTTAGATGTATTGCAATCACAATCTGCAACTAAAAGTCCTCTATAAAAAAAGAGAAAAAATCAACAAAAGAAAAGTGTCAGAGCTAAAAAACTTCAGAGCTGATGGGCCTAGACCTAGACCTAGAATATATGCTTTTTGACCTTGGCTTATCTCAAAATATTGTAAGAGAAATATGACAGCCTGCATCTCTGGCACAGTGTCAACTACTGAGGCCTAATGATGTACTTTTTATGTTGGACATAAAGCATTAACATTTATAGTTCAGACCCTAAAGAGGAGGTGTTGATGAAAGAGAGAATTTCTTAGACCCTATAAACCTTACAAGTAAAGGAAGACAATCTCTGAGTATTTTGTTTAATGAGCTCTTCAGATAGATTGCAGTCAAGTTGCTATCGTTGTTTCCATTTGCCCCTTAATTATCTTTTCACTTTAACGGATTGAACTTCATGAATTGGGTTCAGAGAGCACGGTCCCCATAGCAGTGAGGGGAACAGTACACATCCTGGATTGCACTGGTGCCCACTGGAGAGCACGGGTATGAAAATGGGGCAGCACAGTAGACTGGGTGACAGCACGGGCCCTGGCCCCACATTACCTGGATTCAAATCCTGCCACTGCTCTCTGGGTGACCATGGGCAAGTTCAACGAACCTTTCGGGGCCTCTAATTTCCTCGTCATTAAAACAGGGTGGTAATAATTCCTACCTCATAGAGTCATTGTGATCCTTAAATAAACCGATGTTTATAGAAGAATATTAATGAGTTGGTTTCATTAGAACAGTGGCTGGTACGGATTAAGCGCCAAGTGTCCAATGAATAATAACTGTCACAAAGAGAAGAATAGCCATTCTGCATATGGCAGCTATTGAAACAGGAAGAAAGGCCTGTTCTCATAGAACTTACATTATAAAGAGAGAAAGTAAGCAAAATAAGTCATACAGCGGATGTATAAAGTAAAAATTAAGTTCAAAGCATGGGATGAGGCAGATGTTGCGGTTATAATCAATTGGGTGGTTATTGAAAAGCTGACATTTGAGCCAAGTCTTCCAGGGGGTGAGGAAGTGAGACATGTGGGTTTCTGGAGTAAGAACCTTCCAGCTGAGGGAACAGGGAGTGCAAGGTGCTGGAAAGCCCCAAGGAAGGAGTGTGACTGACATGGTCTAGAAGCAGCCAGTGTGATAAGAGCAGAGTAGGAGGGGCAAAGGACAGGGGATGCGGTGATGGTGGGGAGGCCCAGGTGGTCTGACTAACCACTGTAAGGGCTTCAGCTTTTATTCTGAGCAACATGGGGAGCCATGAAAGGTGTTTGAGTAGAGGAGTGACATCATTCCCGTGTTTAGAATAGACTGCAGGGGAACGAAAGTTAGTGTGAGAAGACCCATTAGAACAGTGGTTCTCAACCTTCCTGATGCCGCGACCCTTTAATACAGCTCCTCATGTTGTGGTGACCCCTAACCATAAAATTATTTTCGTTGCTACTTCATAACTGTCATTTTGCTACTGTTATGAATTGTAATGTAAATATCTGGTATGCAGGATATATTTTCATTGTTACAAATTGAACATAATTAAAGCATAGTGATTAATCACAAAAACAATATGTCATTATACATGTGTTTTTCGATGGTCTTAGGTGACCCCTGTGAAAGGATCATTTGACTCCCAAATGGGTCGCGACCCACAGGTTGAGAACCGCTGCATTAGACACTTTTCCAGCAATCCAGAGGAGAGGGGGTGGCAGTTCAGACTTGGATGGCAGCCATAGAGGAGGTTATGGCTCTGCCTGGCTGATCCCTCTTATATCCCCTATGCCTAGGCACACAGTGGGGACTCAATAAATTTTGTTGAGAGAATGAGTAGGTTAGAGATAAATTTGAGTAAAGTAACTTATATGAGGCTCTGTTTTTTCACCTTTAAAAATAGGAGTAGAAGGAGGGAGATGTTAATAGTGTATACCTTTGTGGGCTCTGTGGGGATTAAGAAATGCTAAGATGTATTTATGAAACCTAAGATAATGCTAAGATGTATTTATGAAACATGAGATAATGCTACGATGTATTTATGAAACATGAGATAATGCTAAGATATAGTTATGAAACATAAGAATTCTAAGATGTATTTATGAAACCTAAGATAATGCCAAGATGTATTTATGAACCGTAAGAATGCTAAGGTGTATTTACGAGATACGTAAACATAAAATATTTGGGGAAGAGTTGACCTTTGGAGAGATGGAGGAAGGTAGACTTTCATTCTTCACTTCATGTACTAAGAATAAAAGAAAGAAAAACGTTTTGGAATGATGAGTCCTTTTTAACTTCCTTTTTGTGCTTTTCACGGCTCCTTGAAACTGTTCTATAATGAGCGTGTGGAGTGGGACAGAAATGAAAGGATAAGATCACTCAGCACCTCCCGCTCTTCTAGGGCAGCCGGAGCCTGAGACTCCTTTCCTGCATCTTCCACGTGGCCCATTTCTCTGACACTGTGAATGTGGGTATTATGCTTATCGTCCTCGCCTCTCCCTCTCTTTTGAGTTAAGAATAAAGCGAGCTTTTGAAGCGATTACAAAACAAGAACAACAACCTAGTTCATCCTCAAGGTCTGGAGCCTCTTATTCCTTCAAAAGAACAAATACATCTATTTACTGGGTAAGAGTCGCCTGAGCTGAAACCATTCACGGCGGTGACTGCAGCCCATCTGTCGAGGCATAAGCTATCACTAAAGAAACGGAGTTCCTTGTGGGAATTTACAAAGTGACTACCCAAGGAAGGCTCCCGATGCTTTTCAAATGGGGGCTCCACACGGTCAACGTAAGACCTGCATTTGGAGGGAGGAAAGGGTGCGGGTCACAGGAGACTTGGTTTTCTAGCCTAATCTCAAGAGCACACCAAGAATGAGCTGTAAGATGCCAGCACGTTAGCCTGGCTCTTCCGGGGCAACACTGGAAGGCTTTCCCATCCCGATTTGTCTTCCTCTCCTGGTCTTCAGCATTTCCTTCATGTCTGCCTTTTTGGAACGCGTGTGCCTGTTGGCTGCAGCTGACATTCAGCTGTCCCAGCAGTCAGCAGTTCTCAACCCTGGCTGTACATTAGGAAACTTCTGGGAAACTTTAAAAAAATGGGTGCCTGGGCCTTATCCAAGTCCTTGAATTTAGAATCTCTTCCTGGTAGATCCTGGGTCTCTCTCTCTCTCTCTCTCTCTCTCTCTCTCTCTCTCTCTCTCTCTCTCTCTCTCTCTCTCTTTCTCTCTCCCCCTCACTGCTTCCCTCCACCCTCCCCTATATCTTAAGCTTTCTAGGTGATTTGAATCCGATCTGGAAGACCAGAAGCGCCGAAAGGACTACACTAAAAATAACAGTGATCATATTATTAATAGTGATAGCTTATATTCATTGAGCTTTAAATGTGTTGGCTAATTTAATTCTCAACAACAACCCCATGGGATGGTTGCTGTTATTATGAATATACCAATTTTACAGATGAGGAATCCAAGACACCAAAAATTTACACAATTTGCCAAGTGAGTGCTCCAGCTGGAATTCTCACTGTCTGTTTCAGTAACATCAGACTATTTGCCCACACTCTTCACTACCAAAAGGTGCTGCTCGCCTGCAGTGCTGCCATCACGGAGGGCACACTGCCTGTGTTTTGTCTCCTTGTGAGGCTGAGCCACTCATAATCGTGACCTAGACCTTAAAAGCAGCACATGACTAGCATGCCAACTTCTCTGACTAATCGGAAGTAACCAAGAGAGTCCACCCCTTGTTTTTAAAGTGATGGAAATTATTAGCCTGCATTCTGTGATTCCGTTTGTAATCTAATTCATGCAACAAATCCATGGCATAAATTAGTATCATAAGTTTTCTATGAATTGCTCATCGATCAGTGTGAGATGTAAGATAAAGCAGTAAGAGTTTTCCTCCAAAGAAGGGTCTTTCGGTTTGTGACAAATTATTCTTGGCAATGTAATTAGCCAGTTGGGTTATTGAAACAGATGGGAAGCATTCCTTCCAAGATTTTAGAACTGAAATGATTCCGTCTTGTGATAAATGTCAATTAAAATAGTTTTCCCTTCACAGGAAAAATTAAGAAAAAAAAATAGTTTAAGAAAATATCAATCCTGATTGCCAGGGGAAATTTGTTTCTGCAGTAAAATAAGCAAAACAAATCAAATCCCTTGAAATTAGGAACAGACTGTCTTCTGAAGTCAAATTCACATCTGGAGGTTTTTATAAAATTTATTGGAATAGTTCCGGTTTTCTCTATTTTTAGTATAACAAAAAAGATTCTTATTGTTTATTGAATTTGGTCTAAAATGTTGCTTTTAGCCAAGTCCTGACACAGCTCCTATATGGCTGGGAAATGTTCTCTGTGCTGACAACGAAGCAAAGATCTTAGGGAGTCAGGCCAAAGCGGACCTTCAGTCAGAATGTTCTTTCACAATTGTGTCTAATGCCACAGGGTTGTCCCACATGCAAAGAGCTGGCGATAAGTAGCAAAATTAAAGAATCTATGATAAGCACGTTGTATTTATCAATGCTGTTCAAACATACGAATTTAAATGGGATTTAAAGAATGCTACTATGCTAGGCATTTTTTTGTCAAAGATGTTTTTGATATGATATCAGAAGACAGAAATCGAAATACAATGTATTCAGAAGGATGCTGAACAACTGAATACTCCTGTGTGATCACAAGATACCTTTGATCATATAGAAGTTTCCATGCTAGATTTTGATTTTGAAACATTCAGAAATATGGATCAAAATCTGTTTTACAAGTAAACTACTCCCACCCCCCACCCCCCTTTTTTAAGAGAAAAGGCAAGGAACCATTCCCTTTCAACACCTTAAATCTAAGATTAATCTATTGATATTTTAGCCAACATTGAAAACATTCACTTTTTTTAAATGTAAATTGTAAAAACTCTTTTAAAACCGGAAAAATCAGACAAACTCTGTCTTAAATGATTGCTATTATTGCTAAGTCATGAATGCTAAGAGTGCCTTGAGGACTGAAAGCTGTTACCAGGAGCAGTTAGAGTTAGCAGACAGAGACAGACAGAAGGGAGCTCTCAGATTGCTGCCTGGGCCGTACATTTAAATTGAGGCTCAAGAGCAAATCTGTCAGAAAAAAACCTTTGACAGAAAAATCTTTGCCACAAATCCTAGGTGGTTACAGTGGTGGGACCTTGCCAAGACGTTGGAATCTGTGGGAGTTCAGGTTGGGAAGCAGGGTCTCCGCAAACTCAATTCCACGTGACCTTGAAGCTGAATTTGAAATACAAGTGTTCTGTGAGCTAACTGGACGTTGCAGTTAGCCATCGTGGAATGAGCTGGTTAAGTCTGGTTAAGTTTAATCTCAGTGGTAGCATAGGTGGCGTTTAGGGCCACCTACATGTGGGAGCCCAGCAATCACTGCTGAGACACTGATTTTTTAATTCAATTTAAATAACCTTTCTAGGCCAAATGGCTGAGGCTGCTCCAATACTTTCTGTCTGGTTTCTGAGGTAGGACTGAGTGTACGGGCAGGGAGATTCAGGCCTGGAAGAGTGGGGTCAGGGTGCTACAAAGCTGATCGGTATATACCACGGATGAGGACCATTGGAATGGCTCCACACAGGGGACATGTTGCTAGATATATGGAAACATTTTGCTTTCTCCCTCTATGGTAGCCCATTGAGGATGAAAACTTAGACTAAGTGGGCACTTCCCTGACTACTTACTCTATTTAAAAATCTCACGTTCTTCATGCTCCTGACTTTCTTTTTCTTAATTTCCTCTCCTCTTTAGCACTCTATATATCATACTTATGATCTCCTTTCATTACTTCTCAGAAATTAAGAGTGAAGAAATTTGAAGTTCAGATTCATTAACTTAATCAAGATTGTTTGCATTTTTCCCATTGATTTTTAGAGAGAGTGGAAGGGAAGGAGGGACAGGGTTGGGGGAAAGGTAGAGGTAGAGATAGAGAGATAATGAGGGAGAGAGAAACATCAATGTGTGAGACACATCTATTGGTTGCCTCCACACTCAAGCCAGCTCTGGTAATTGTATAAACATATTTTCAAAATAGAATCTCATGGAATCCATGGAGACTAGCACTCCATGACTATTTTGAATCCAAGGCAGCCTTAGCATCCTCAGCAGCAGGAGTTCATGGCTCATCACTCCACTGCTCACTTAGCAACATGACTCAACAGCTCTCCGTGAGTCTGCTTCCGCTCTTTGTCTAATTACTAGTAGAGAGAAATCTCATCACCTTCTGCTCTATCATTTTCTGTGTCCTAGTTGCAACTTCTCTATAATTTTTTCTTCCTTATAATTTTGACCTCATGAGTTGAGTTTCCCCTTTTCTTGTCCCTCCTCTTCCCAATGGTCAATCTCTTCCTGCACAAATTTTCAACTTCAGTTTTTGCTCTTGATAGCTTAATTTTTTTCTCTCTGTTTCCTAATTCAGATTCCCAGAAGTGAGAATTTGATTGCCCCAGTTCATTCCTGTTTGATTAGTGCTTTTGCATCAAGTCCCTGTGTAAAAACTGCTGGTGTTCCCAAGTTGGTGCTTGTCTCTGTGCTAATTATCAGTAGCTGAGGAGAGCACAGTCATATGTGCAAAACATGGCTTCCTGAGTAGGCTTTATCCGTGAAAGGTATGGGAAGGACACATTTTCTCAGAAGGTAAGGGCTTATCTCTCATCATAATTTTAATGCAGGTGGTAAAGGAGTAGTGGGTTATTCAAGACCCACCATCATGGAAATCTAGCAGTACCTAGATGTTTTGTTTAACCAAGTAGATGAACACACCAAAGGGAGAATATTGAGATTCTGTGATTCTAATGCATCTCAGAAAGAAATAATTAAGTCAGTTCTAACTAACCCTTTTGGAAAAGCATGCAGATACCATCACAAATAGTTTAAAGAATGCATTTGTAAAATATGTTTTTATTGATTTTAGAGAGAGGGAGAGGGAGAGAGAGACATCAATGATTGACTGCCTCCTGCATACCCCCTAACTGGGGATCCTGCACATCCCCTACTGGGGATAGAGCCCACAATCTGAGCATGTGCCCTGATGGGGAATTGAACTCAAAACATTCTGGTTCATGGGTCGATGCTCAACCAACTGAGCTGCTCCAGCCGGGCCAAAGAATGCATCTAAAAGAGCAGTGGTCATCCAATAAGCAACTATTGTGGTTTTCAAAGGGTTGTAAAATGTGATAAATTTACATTCAGTTTTACAAAGCACACATCCTCAGTTTGAATGGCCTGCTTCGTTTTATCTTCTTCATCTCCAAAATGACTGAGCTAGAGAGAAAAATAATTTAGACAAGAACAGTTATATTGATTACAGCCAGTGAAGCAAGATAGAACCCAAAGGTGAATGAGTAGGACTTTTCAGTTGGGGGAAAAAAACTAGAAATCTGATTAGAGCTATAAAATGATAAAATTTAAGGAAAAAGGATAATTGGACACTTTATTTATATTTTTAATAATGAAGGACTAAAAGGACAGTTGATAAAATGGAAAGGCGGAAAAAGTTTAAACTAATTAAGGAGATTTTAAAAAAAACTGAACAATTAACTTCAGAAATTAAATCATGGGATAATTGCTACAGATCGTTTCGGATGGTGCAGAAAGATTAGGCATTCATATGGATGAGGAAAGCGTTTGCAGCAACAGAATTAGATGAAAAATAATGAGCACTAGCAAGTGCTGAGGCTTTAGGGAACACAGTGATCATAAGCCAGAGGAAATGTTCCCACCTGATATAATAATGTCAACCCGCCGGGACTGTCGGGCATCTACAAGACTTCTGAGTGTGTGCTGGGGGGTTGGCACTCGCTTCTTCGGTGGTTTCCCTTGAGTTATTGCCCCCTCAAAGGCATCAGACCAGCTCAGGATTGCTGCCTTGTTGTTTATTCAGACATATTTTTGGTATCTGGCTAGCTCAGAATGCCCATATTTTTTTTCCCCTTTTAATGAAGTTGATTTTTTTTCTTAGTTTGAGTGATCATTTCCAGTTTCAGCCTTTCCAAACTTTCTCTAATAAATATTTCATCCTGACTAGTCTGCATGTTTAAAAGAAAATGGGTTGAGCCAAGAATCTGTCGGTAATGATGTTGTTATTTATGCAGAAGAGATCTGGGGAAATTTCGGAGATTGACATTTCCCTAAGCATCCTCCTAGCCATTAAAAATAGGCAGGACTGTTGCTGATGATTCCTGCCAGACTTCAACCTGGGGAGGGTGTTTCCCAGGGAAGACCTAACCTTTCATTCGAATTGTCCCCTTAAATTCACTCACTGCGCAGGCAGAGATGCCCAAATCCTACTGCTAATCCAACCCCCATTTGGCAGGAGGTAGCTATCCATCATGATTAACTTGAGGTACAGGTCAAAGCTTTCATTCTGTCTAAAATCCCACCATTAGCATTTAACTTCTTAGTGTTTGTTCCCTCATCGGTCTTCTTTTAAAAAATATAACCCCTCCCCCCACGGACATCATGTTACACTAAAATTCTAAAAGGGTGTTAGTGACTGCCTAGAGCAGCGGTTCTCAACCTGTGGGCCGCGACCCCTTTGGGGGGTCACATGACCCTTTCACCTAAGACCATCAGAAAACACATATATAGTTACATATTGTTTTTATGATTAATCACTATGCTTTAATTATGTTCAATTTGTAACAATGAAATTGGGGGTCACCACAACATGAGGAACTGTATTAAAGGGTCGCAGCATTAGGAAGGTTGAGAACCACTGGCCTAGAGTTATTTGTCTTTGAATAGGCCAACTGGTCAGAGAATGTCCACAGTATGTGTGTGCTGTGTGTGCATTCTGGGTAGGAGGATGAGTTACTGTGGAGGCAATGAGGATGATACATCTTTATACTTTTCTCGTATTTCTTATCAAAACTAGTCTCAGGAATAGGTAAAAGTCATTCATGCTAAGGCAGTGGTCGGCAAACTCATTAGTCAACAGAGCCAAATATCAACAGTACAACGATTGAAATTTCTTTTGAGAGCCAAATTTTTTAAACTTAAACTATATAGGCAGGCACATTGTTATTAACTTAATTAGGGTACTCCTAAGGCTTAGGAAGAGCCACACTTAAGGGGCCAAAGAGCCGCATGTGGCTCACGAGTCGCAGTTTGCCGACCACGGTGCTAAGGTGTTAATAAAGGACGGTCAGACCAAATGTGTTAGCCCTTCAAGGGCATTTGCAATAGAACAAGGGCCCCCCAAACCCTTAAGCTAAAGGACAAAATCGCTGAGCTGGAGTTTCCAGCTTTAGCTAGAGGGTGGGGTGCTGTGTTTCGTTCTCTGGAGCCTTCCAATGGTCGCTGCAGTCACCCACACATGTGGTCCCTTACCTCACCGAGGCCCAAGGCAATGGGCTGCGAGGTTGCTGCCACCTGACAGAGACAGGCACATGACATCAAGATGCAGGGGGGTTCCTGAGCTTGCCTTCTGGCCCTCTGGTGTCACATGGCCCCACCGGGTCCTAGAGCAGTGCTCTCCAGGAAGGAATAGAAACAGGCACCACCAAATAGGGCTTTGTAGCTTTAAAAATAACTTTGACATCTCATTTGGAATTTTGATTCTTTCAACAATGTTCAGGGAGGACTTATTTATATGTATTTTTAAAACATGCTTTTATTGATTTTAGAGAGAGAGAAAAGAAGAGGGAGAGAGACATAGAAACATCAATGATGAGAAAGAATCATTGATCGGCTGCCACCTGCCCGCCCCACACTGGGGATCGAGCCCGCAACCCGGGCATGTGCCTGACCAGGAATCAAACTGTGACCTGGTTCAGGGGTCAACGCTCAACCACTAACCATGCTGGCCGGGCTTGGACTGATATTTTTGCTGTTTTACAGCAAAATGGCTCTTGGTCCCATTTTCTAGGCACTATCCTGTGCTACCTGCATAAGCTACAGGACGGTGTCCAGTGATGAAGAACCTGGCCACAGAGCATGTCCGAAAACGTCTGCGACCAAGCGCTTCAGATAATTTAATCAATAAACCTCTTCCACATTCTTCCTGATTGTGGAGATAACATTCTCTCTGTTTACTACAGAGCCGATTTTCCTAGAAAAATTGATGTCCCCCCAAGACTTTCAGACTATGTTCTAATGAATTAAGTGGAGAAGGTGGGGCTCTTGCTTCAAATCAATGCGCGTGGTGCATTTTCTTTCTTTTAATTTAAAATTTCGCTTCGGCTTTGCGGAGGGGTATGGGTGAGGGACTTGCAATTAGAAGAATCATAAGGCTGGTTCTAATTTATTTGTGTACATTTTCAAAATTACTGTGCCTGGAGTCTTCCAAGACTGATGTTTTTAATAAGTAGGATGTCGTGTTATCGGGATTTGTGGGGCTTGGCACTCATTTGTCAGATGTTGTTTCTTTTCTTTTGTGTGTGTGTGTGTGTGATGTTCTGTGGTTTGTCTTTGTCTCTGGGATCTGTTCAAGGAAAACTCGCTGCACCCTGATGGCTGCGTGTCTCCTGATCAGAGGGCCCATGATTGTCTTTCTGCTCTTGTCCTTGTGCACGTAAACATATTTTCCACTGTCAGGACCTGAAGCCGCTTTCTAAAAGCTAGTATGGGATGGTCCTTATGAATTGTTTATTTTGCTTGGGAGCTTTTGTGTGTTTTTTAAAGTACTTCCTGTTTTTCTTCCGTTGACTCACTTTTTCTTTAAACAGAGGGAACATGAAAGGCACCTCAACTTGACTGAAGGTTGACAGAAATTCTACCTGGTGTATCTCTATGTGGACAATGCGTTAAGAGTTTGCTTGGATTAGCTGTTGTTGGATTTTCCTCAAACATAATCCTTTCTATTACTCACAGTCACAAGTGCCTCTCTGGGTTCCATGACACTCCTCTTCAGTGTATGTCCCTTCTTAAAGTTGGTTTATTTGGATGTAAGAGGCCACAGGAGCCACTCTGTCTAAAAGCCCACCATTAGTATTTAATTTCTTTGTGTTTTGATTATTAAGAGTCATCATGAGAAATTAGAATGATCTACTGGGGAAAACGATGACTTCTGAATATAAAAGAGCGAAATTTCCTTTTTTGTTACCTGCTTCAATCTGAACATTTGTTCATTTTTACCGACAACTATATTTTAAGAGCACCTTTCTCCCTTTTCTTGCAAGGAAGTGACAGCAAATGACTTCCTGGAATGGAGAAAAGGCTCCCAAGCCTTTTATCTTCCCCATGTCCTCATTTCTTTCAATGTCCAACCAGGAGAGCATAGGGGAGCCTATTAGATGTCTTGCAATGGCTTGGAGAGTTCTGAATTTAGGGCCCCTTTCTTGACACATTTCTTGACACATTTTGTCAATCACTGGGCCATGCCCTTTCTCCCTCTGTTTTCTTCTCTCTTGCTCATAGCCTTCTCTCATTCAGTAAATCAAATTCTTACATCGCCATTTTCAAGAAGCATTTTACTGCTAACTTGGCTTGTCAAATTGCCTTTATTTTTTTAAAGTATGCTCATTCCTTTCTGGCCTTCCTCTCCATACGCAGGCAGGAACTTTAGTCAGCCAGTTAACGGGCAGTAATTGATAATGCGTATGTCGCAGACCCTGACCTGGGCCTTTAATGTATGCCTTTAGCTGTGCCGGCAAACTTTCACTCGGTTGCAAGTTTTGGGTTCAAGTTTCACTCTTTGGCTTCTGTACTTCGTTTCGCTTAGTTTTGCCTCTGCTGTCACTATTTTGTATCACATTGGGCAAATCGCTATCTTTATTGATTTTTGGAAGGTTTTTCTGGAGCGAGGCATGGATGGCTAATTAACTTGAAACGTTTTCTTATTAGCCTGAGCTATAAGATATAAGACCAAAACCCAAAAACAACAGTTGGACTGCATTTTAGAAGAACTAAGGTCTTAGACTTAGCTCTGCCACTTGCCACTGTGTGAGTTTGGATAAGAGAGTCACTTTTCTGGGTCCCAGCAGCTTGTCTGTAAAATGTACTAGATCCATCTTTAAAACAGTGTGGCTTTCTTATAGCTCTGCCTGTGTCTGTGCTTTTGTATTTGTGTTTTATATCAATCCAAATCTCCTGAAAAAATCCTTTCCTTCACATGGAATTAGAATTAATTGTTCCTAAGAGTAATTTTTGATGAAAATAAAATCAAAGTTTGCATGGTGCTTTGCCATTTACTAGGTGAGTACATACATGGTTATTTGGATCCTCATCTCAGCTCTGAAATGGGCATTGACAGCTAGTTTGACTGTTCCCATCTTAGAGGTAGGAAAACTGAGGCCCATAGTTTGATGGGTTATAAATTACAAAGGTAATGAGTATTTGATAAGAAACCCATATATTTATTTATTACTTTGGGTTTTTTAGAAGTAATTTTTTTATCCTCACCTGTGCCAGTGCGACCAAGGGTGATCCCGAGTTGGGGGGTGAAAGGATTAAGGAAAGACAGACAAGAGAATGAAAGCTGGGTCTTGGTGGGACGCTGCTCCCTGATGAGGAGACAATGACTGCACCCACAAGCCATGTCTCTATTTTATAGCAGATGCCATGAGGCAAAGTAGAGGCGTGATCACGTTCTTTACAGCATTCTCGTGAGTTTCAACTTCACTCAACTACATGCACCCGAACTCTATCACAAGGCACGTGGGGCTACGTGTTTGGACCATAGGTTCAAGCTTACAACCACAGCCGTTGGCTATAATTGTGCTGGGAGGGCCCTGCCCTCCAGCTGGGACTTGCACGTGGCAATGAGAGGACCCTGTCCTTTCATTAGTCCGAAGCTTGAACCTGGCCAAAACACCATAACCGCGCCCCACACTCACCCATGGATATTTTTTTAATTATTATTAATTTATTTTTTTTATTTGAGAGAGAGATACAAAGAGACATTAGTCTGTATGTGCCCCGACCAGGGATGGAACCCAAAATCTACGTATGTGTCCTGACCAGGAATAGAACCTGCAACCTTTTAGGCGTACAGGATGCTGCTCCAACCAACTGAGCCACCCAGCCAGGGCAGAAGTAATTTTCAATCAAAGAGTACTAAAAGTCTTATAATAAATAAAATGCTGCATTTTTAACCCTCTTCCCTACACCTTAAAAAAAAAAGTTAACTTTTTTCTTCAGTATAGTATATTTATACTTCCATCTCTGGATTTATCAGTTTTGGACATGCAATTACTTCTTATTAAGGAATTGAGAATTTATCAGTAAACATCTTTATCCCTCTCCTATTTTTTTAATAGAAGTCCTTTTGGTTGATCTTTCCCCCTTACCCCCACCCTCCCCTACCTTCCCTCCAAGGCCCGACAGCCCAATCAATGCCTCTCCGTCTCTGGATCAGTCCTTGTTCATCAGTTTATGTTGTTCATTATATTCCACAAATGAGTGAGATCATGTGGTATTTATCTGCTCTCCAGTTCCATCCATGCTGTGGCAAATGGTAAGAGTTCCTTTTTCTTCTTCCTCTTCTTAAAGAATACCTTTCAGCATTTCATATAATGCTGGTTTGGTGGTGATGAACTCCTTTAGCTTTTTCTTATCTGTGAAGCTCTTTATCTAACCTTCTATTCTGAATGATAGCTTTGCTGGATAAAGTAATCTTGGTTGTAGGTTCTTGGCATTCATCACTTTGAATATTTCTTGCCACTCTCTTCTGGCTAGCATGGTTTCTGTTGAGAAATCAGCTGACAGTCGTATGGGTACTCCCTTGTAGGTAACTGACTGTCTTTCTCTTGCTGCTTTTAAGATTCTCTCTTTGTCTTTTGCTCTTGGCATTCTAATTATGATGTGTCTTGGTGTGGTCCTCTTTGGGTTCCTTTTGTTTGGGGTTCTCTGCGCTTCCTGGACTTGTAAGTCTATTTCTTTGACCAGGTAGGGGAAGTTTTCTGTCATTATTTCTTCAAATAGGTTTTCAATATCTTGCCCTCTCTCTTCTTCTGGTACCCCTATAATTCTGATGTTGGTACGCTTGAAGTTGTCCCAGAGGCTCCTTACACTATCTTCATATTTTTGGAATCTTTTTTCTTTTTTCTTTTTTGGTTGGGTATTTTTTGTTTCTTCGTATTTCAAATCTTTGACTTGATTCTTGGAATCCTCTTGTCTGCTGTTGGATCTCTGTATATTATTCTTTATTTCAGTCAGTGTATGCTTAATTTCTAGTTGGTCTTTTTTCATATCCTCCAGGGTCTCACTAAATTTATCGGCGGTTTCCATAAAATTCTTGAAAAACTTTATAAACGTGGCCTTGAACTCTATATCCAGTCGTTTGCTTTCCTCCATTTCTGTCATTTGTGACCTGTTTCTTTGTCTCCGCATTTTTTATGCTTCCCTGTGTTGGTAGAGTGGTTTTGTGTGCTAGGTGTCCTGTAGGGCCCAGTGGCTCAGCCTCCCCAGTTACCTGAGGTGGACACTCTTGGTGCACCCCCTTGTGGGTTTTGTGCACAGTCTTATTGTAGTTATGCCTTGATTGTTGTAGGATCACTGGGAGGAATTGACCTCCAGGCCAATTGGCAGTGAGAATCAGCTGTGTCTGCAGTGGGAGAACTTCTGTGCTGAAGACACCCTTCTGGGGCAAGACTTGCTTCAGTGGGGCTTTGGTGCTCACTGAGTCTGCTCCCTGAGTGTGTCCCTTATGGATCTGAGGAGTTGTAATCTGGATGGTCCCACTCTGACCACTGGGTACACTGGCTCTTGGATCTAAGGAGGTGCTAATTTAGCCTCTGCCTGAGGTTACACAGCAGGAGCTACAAAGAGAACTGCAGATTCCCCTTCCTTTTTTGGAGTTTGGAGGTGCCCTGATGAGGCCTAGCTGTGAAGCAATGCAAGCCGCTGTGGAGCCTTGGGCCTTCTCTTGGAAGTTCTGGGACTGTCTGGCCCAGCTGCAGTTAGGTAATTTTTAGGTTGCAAAGGGCCGGGGCATTCATATGCAAAAGCTTCTGCTGCAGCCTGGGTGGGGCAGGGTCGCAGGGAATCAAAGGGCGGAGCAAGCAGCTATGGTGGATTCTCAGCCCTGCCCTAAGGGGCCCGCGCGTCTCAGTGTCCCGGTAATTGCTGAAAGCACCTCTGAGGGAAAGCTGCCCTCAAGTTCCAAGTTCTGCCCGCTGCCAGACAGTTCAATTTCTCCCCGTATGAGTCCTGGGTCCCCAGAGACTTCCCGGAACCGGAGTTCAGAGCAGTCGGGAGCTTGTGACTCCCTCCCGATTCAGAAAGACAGCCGCGTCCACAGGTGCCAGCCCCTTTCCGCCCGTGTGAGCCTCCGTACCTCTGCACTTTACTTCCGCAGCTCCTCTGGCTCTCAGTGTGCCTTTCTTTCCTTCTAGTTGTAGAATTTCCACTCAGCCAGCCTTCCTGTAGTTCTGGATGATGTCCGTTTTGTCTTTTTGTTGTATTTTTGAAGTTGTTGTGGGAGGCAGCAATTTCCCGGTGTTTATCTATGTCGCCATCTTAGTTTCTCTCAATAGAGACATATTTTAAATTTTTGGTTAAATCAATAGTGTTTATATTATTATGATTATGTAAGTATTAGTGCTGATCCATCTCGTACAGGTTTCTTTTGTCTTTTTTTTGTAGTCAACAATTGCTTCATTTTGTTCATTTACTTAGATTTCTATGTGCTTGTTCTATTTTCCTTCCAAATACTAGCAATATATTTTCCAAAAGCTCAAACACTTCCAAGCACTAATGTTCATTGTTTTCCTAGATAATTCTCTCTCCAGTCCTCTGGGGAACTGGTTGGACTTCCAGGTAGGACTGGTTGCTCTGTGGGCTTGGGGCACAGCTGTCTGTTGTCCTAGGGTATCTCTTCACAATTCTCGTATGTCTTTTCTCCATTTATTACATTCTCTAGGTGTTTCCTTAAAGAGGAAATAAATTTTTATGAATGTTGTGTTACTGAAAATGTCGCACAAAATGTCTGTGCGTCTTTATTTTCATACTTGAGCGATAGCTTGGCTGGGTATAGAATTCTACATCGAAAATAATTTCCCTTATATCTCTACTTACTTTTAGCATCTAGATTTGCTGTTGATAATTTTAATATTATTCTTACTTCCAATCTATTGCATTTGTCCCTTTTCATCCCTCTACTCATGAGCTTTGTTTTTTTAATTCAATGTTTTAGGCTGCAGTGGGTCCTTCATCTGGAGGCCAGTTCACTTCTGGGAAATTTTCTGATGTTGGAGAAATTGATACAAACCAATTTTGTCTGCTCCTACAAAGGAGTTGTGCATTAATGTATAACAAATGTATACATTTTATAAATGCTTAATTTAAAATAGTGTCTATTATGCACAATCATTAATGAACCTTCCTATTATCTTAAATTTCCCTTCCTTGATAAGAGGAGAAACTTTTTGTTTTTTTCATTCTAATTTCTAGGAGATTTCCTAGACTTTATTTTCCAAAATTTCCATTGCATTTCAATTTTGTTGACCCTCCTTTTTTTTGGTGGGGGTAGGGGGGTGGGGGGGCGGGGGTTAAAGAGTATCTAGTTCTTGTTTCCCAGTTGCAAACTCTTTATCACTTGCCTGTATTTTCTCTAATTCCTTTTCTCTGTAGTTGTTTCTATCTTTTATGTCTAATGAACATTTTACGATTTGTATTGAAGAGGGAGTCATACGAAACGATTGGGTGAGGCTTATTGACCGGCAGGCTGATCCTGAGGTGATGCATTCGGTTGGAGACTCTAAATAAGTCTTTTCTCTTGGACTATTTAATTTTGCAGATAAGTGTCTTTCAGTTTTCTGCCTGGGTTTTTTTTAGTTGGCTGTAGGTGTTCTGGGAATAGATAGGAAAAGGGGTCAGGGAAATCTTACCATTCAATATAGAGATTTTTCTCTTAATCTCTTCATTTTCAGCGGTGTACCTCATTCCTTTCTTCTATGACGCCTGGTGCTCTAAGTCTGGAGATGCTCTGATTGAATTTCTCAACAGATTAAACCAACAGGGTAGGGTCTGGAGCAATCTTTAGCTAGTTGGGGTAAAAAAAGGGGCGGGGGGTCCTTATACTGCTCTCAGCCATTCTCCTTGTGTTCATGTTAGGGTCCCACCTCTACTCTCCATGGAATCTCTTGCCTCTGAGTCCTGAGGTTTTCCTGGACTGTTCAGGAGAAACAAGCCAGTTACTGTTATTCATTTGTGCAAGCATGTATATGTTAGTTACCACGTCTCCATTGACTTTCCTCCTCCCAACACACTGACTCTTCCAAATGCATTGACCCAGGGGTCCTCAAACTTTTTAAACAGGGGGCCAGTTCACTGTCCCTCAGACCGCTGGAGGGACAGTGTAAAAAAAAAAACAGCTACTATGAACAAATTCCTATGCACACTGCACATATCTTATTTTGAAGTAAAAAAACAAAACGGGAACAAATACAATATTTGTATTTGCACGTGGCCCGCGGGCCGTAGTGTGAGGACCCCTGCATTGACCCTTCTCACCTACTAGTTGGTTCTTTCCTCACTTTCTTTGTCATTGTGAGTTTATACTTTGAAAAATTAAAAAAAATCATTTCTTGTCATTTTAATAGAGTTTAGAACAGGTCCATGCACATACCTAATCCACTATGTTTAGCAGGAAGTCCTAGCTCAAATTTTTATTGAATTAATTGTCACAAAAGTCAAGTTTCTGTAATGGACTACTAGCGATCAACTGTTTGTGGGGTGTTTTTTTGTAACAAGTTCGAACATTTAGGATGAAAAGTTTAAGGATGCTCATTTTATTTCCCACTTAAAAAAGTATATTAGCCCAGCATAGTGAATTTGGACTCTTTGGATTTATTTCCTTGGATTTACTTATAACAATATGTTTGAAATGTGTTAAGTAGAAAAATTGGCAGGATCAGAGTGTATGTGTGTTTGCCAGTGTGACAGAAGAGAAGTCAGTAGAAGGAAAGAGTGAGTCAGAAGGAAAGGGAAAGCAGCATCAGATTTGGAGTGGGAGGGAGGGTGGTGTTTCAGATATCGCCATATAAACATTTTTAATACCATCGATAATCTCTTAATGAGCATCTAAGGTTGACTTTTTCTTTACTGTGTAATCTCACAGACTATTCATGCTCTCAAAATACTTTCTTAATTGCAAGCTCTCAATATCTTGGCTGCTTTCAGAAGCCTCATGTAGGTCACACGGTGAACAAATAACCAGAGTAGAGATCATTTTTCCTTCAAGCAACTAAGGTGGGGATGCTCTGGTTTATTGATCCCAATAGGATCTTTTACTTTTTTCAGAAGCAATCAAGAGATCAGTAGACCTACCATTTCTCTTATTTAAAAAACAAAAACAAAAACACACACATTTGAATTTCCTTCAAATAATTTGTGAAGTTTTAGATTTTTGCCCATTATATTGTAGTTCCATTGTTAAGGGGTAGAATGGAAATAAAACACACTCCCCAAAATAGCTAAAGGTCCTGACATAAGGCTAGCTGTGGAGAAAACAAATCTGCTTTTCTTACCATTCCCCTCGGAGACATTTGAACAGGTAATTTTGATCTTAACAGTTTCATTCTACTTTTGGAAAACTGACTTTCCCTTCACCATCTTTGGAGTAAGTTTTCACATTTCTGCTGGATTTATGAGTGCTATGACCAATACTATGAATTATTGTAGTGTCATCTAGCACTGCTGGGATGCTGACTCTACTTCTTTAGAAAAAAAAGAGATAATATAATGTTGGAGTTTAAAAATTTCTTGATCATAAGAGACGGGGAAACATCAGTCAAGATTCTAGGCGAGCTGTATCACTGAGTTTCTGTGCGACCATTGTAAATCATTTAAGTTTTCTGTGTCTACATCCGTAAAATATGTGACACTCCCATGTCTAAGGGACTTGCAATCTAGTGAGCCTCATAAAAGATAAGCCTACCCAAGGGGATGACTCCGGTCGCATTCAGCTTTGTTTTCTCTTGCTCAAATTCACAGTAGTTTCTCAGTAAATGTTGACTCAAAGAATTTCAAAGAAAAGTAGGACACAGGGCAAGTGGAAACCCTGTGAGATCTCAACGAGAATAATTTTGTATAAATTTAATACGGTCAACTTGATTCTAAATATGTTGAGAGGAGGCCTGTGAGGCTGCATGTTCTTCAGTGTAACGTGAAGTACTGAGCTGATGATAGTGGTTACAAGATTCAGAGATATGTCTTAATGGGCAGATCCTTAGCTGGAATATAGGCTGCAGTCAGTACGTGGCTGAGCAGTGATCTCTCTTGTTAAAGGGGCTGCACAGTCCTATTTGAATTGCCTTCACACTCAGTGATGGTTTTAAGGGCTGGGATACTTCCCACATGTCTACATCAAAAGCAACGCTACATTAGACGTGAGAAAGACGTGGCCGCCTTTAAACTTTGGCTGGCACGGGGGAAGAATGGAGAAGGCAGCAGAGATTGTATATGGATGGCTAATACTAGAAAGAGTTCTAGATAAGTCATGAAAATTAAAAGATGTGATCCAGGAGAATATCCTCTTTTTATTTTTTCCCCTTATTTTTAAAAAGTGTATTTTTATTGATTTCAGAGAGGAAGGGAGAGATAGAAACATCAGTGATGAGCGAGAATCATTGATCAGCTGCCTCCTGTACACCCCACATGGGGGATCGAGCCGCAACCCGGGCACGTGCCCCAACCGGAATCGAAGAGTGACCTCCTGGTTCATATGTCGATGCTCAACCATTGAACCACACCAGCCGGGCCTTTTAATGCAGAATGTTCTCTTCCCTTCTTCCCCTATCCCTGAGTAGTCTCTAAGGATCATCTTGATATAGAGAATATGTGGAAGGAAGAAGGGGCTGTCCTAAGTTTTAAGGTTTGAGGATGACATTTCAAATATTGGTTTTATGGGAGAACTGTCATTTTTTTGTTGTTAATTAAATAAAAATCATGGTTTTTCTTTTTCTACTTTCCAAGGAGCCACCTCTTTATGGACCTTTGTTTTCTTCAAGTCACTGCTGAAGTATTTTCAAATTTTTGAATTTATTCAAAGCATCTGCTAATAGAAACAGCCTAGATACTGGGTAAAAGCACAGAAGTCAGAGGACTTGCGTTTAAAGCAGCAGTTCTTAACCTGTGGGTCGCGACCCTTGTAGGGGTCCAACGACCCTTTCACAGGGGTCGCCTAAGATCATCGGAAAACACATAAATAATTACATATTGCTTTTGTGATTAATCACTATGCTTTATGTTCAATTTGTAACAATGAAAATATATCCTGCATATCAGATATTTACATTATGATTCATACCAGTAGCAAAATTACAGTATGAAGTAGCAATGAAAATAATTTTATGGTTGGGGGTCACCACAACATGAGGAACTATATTAATGGGTCGCGGCATTAGGAAGGTTGAGAACCACTGGTTTAAAGCTTGGTTCACTGCTGACTCATTTGCCATGGATAAACCTTTCAACCTCCCCAAGTCTCTATCCTCATCTGTAAAATGGGATTAATGGAGGATTTCATCTGCAAAGTGGGGATAATAGAGATGAAAAGAGATGACGTGGGCACATTATGCCCCAAATAAACACGCGTTGAATTTTCACAATAATATTTTGACTGTGTGGTTACAACTAAAACTTTTCTCCATTTGCTGTCAGAAATGCCTCCGGCAGATTCCAAACTCCTTTTCATCCCGCCTGCTCTTCTTTGGAGGGGATCCAGTAACCTTGCTGAAACTGGAGGACACAGGGCTGCGGTCTGTAGGGGGGCCCTTTCTCCAGGGTTCCCATAGCCCGCGTAGAGAAGGCTCAAAAGTACAAAGCAAACACGTCAGTGAATGCCATCAAATCTTGGAAAGTCATCTAAAGGAGGAAAGATTGTCGCTTTGGAAGGAAAACGGCTCATTTTGGGCATCCTTTCTACTCTTCTTCAAAAAAAAAAAAAGAAAAAAAAGCCACGATGTTGCAATATTTTTCAAGGCAGAATAATACTGTCCCAGATGGAGGAGGAAACACCTACGAGCAGAAAGGGCGAAACCTGGGATTCCGAGGCAACGTTGGCAAGGTGGGGGGTTGCGGGGGGCTGAACCAGGCGGCTCTTGGGGGCGGGGGAGACATTATTTCGGCGGAGGACATTGCTCCCCCTTGGGGCGGTCCCTCCGCGGACCTGACTCCGCGGTCCTCCGGAGCCCAACCCCGGCCCCTCCGAGCTCTTGCGGACCCCACAACGTGGTCGGACCGCGGTGCCTTTAAGACTTTTGCCTGCCGCACACGCACAGCTCTTTGTGCGTAGTTGGACTTTTTAAGAAAAAAACAAAAAGCGAAGAAGTGAAGAAGAAAGCGGCCAGGGGATGGGGCGGAGGAAGGGGAAGCGCCGGGGAAAAACGCGCTGCACTTTCGCAGCTGCAGCCGGCGGACGCGAAGGGCTTCTTTTTCGCTGAAGCTGCGAAGCTGGTCCCGAGCTGAGCTTTCGCGTGTGGAACTCGGGGGGTCGGGGGGCGCGTGGGGCCGCGGGCACGCGGCTCACACCTGGGGGGCCAGGCCCCCTTCGGCTCCCGGGTCGGGCGGGTGGGGGCGCGCACGGGGGAGTCCCGGATCCTCGCGAAGGCGGGGCGAGACCACGGCGCCGGGCCGGCGGGGGTGAGCGTGGGCAGGCGAGGGGCGGGGGGCGGCGGGCCCGCGGCCTGCGGGCTCCGGTTGCAGCGCGAGTGGCTGCCTAGCGACACGAGAGAGGAAATGGCTGCCGGGGGGCCATGGGCCGCCGGCCGGGAGGTGCGAGGCTGAGTCCCCGCTTCCCGAACCCCCCTCGCCGCTTTGGACGCGCCCACCTCGGGGCTCCAGCGGCCCCGCCCGGCCTGGCGCACGGGGCTCGGAGCGGAGGCAGTTGGCGCGAGCCACGGGCGAGGCGGGGCCGCGCGCGGGGTCCCCTCCCCCTTCGGTCCCCTCCCGCCGGTCCCCTCCCGCCGGTCCCCTCCGGAGCGCCCCGCGCAGCCGGCACCGCCCGCTCCCCGCCCCCGGCCCGGCTCGGGGCGCCGCGGCGGAGGGCTCGGCCCGCTGAGGACAAGGTCAGGAGACGGAGAGGCGATGCCCGAGCGCGACTGGAAGGCGCCGAGCGGAGGCGACCGCGGCGGGGATCTGTCCCTCCAGCCGGGGGAGCGGGACGGGGGCCGGCGCCGGTGAAGAGCCACCGGGAGGGGCACGGCTTCCTCCGGGCGGATTCGCCTCCGGAGCATCCCTGTCCGCGGCCGCGAGCGCAGCAGCCCCGCCGGGCAGGGGCGCCGAGGACCATGGAGCCCGGACCCCCGGCCCGCGCGGGCCCCCCGCCGCCGGCGGCCCCGGGGCCCTGGAGGGCTCGGCCGGCGGGCGGCGGCGGGGGCGCCTCCTCCTGGCTGCCGGCCGGGAGCCGCTGGCTGCTGTGCTATGGCTTCCTCTACCTGGCGCTCTACGCGCAGGTGTCCCAGTCCAAGCCGTGCGACCGGACGGGCTCCTGCTTCTCCGGCCGCTGTGTCAACTCCACCTGCCTCTGCGACCCCGGCTGGGTGGGCGACCAGTGCCAGCACTGCCAGGGCAGGTTCAAGTAAGTGCCTCGCGGGACCCCGCACCTCGGCCCTGCCCCTCGCCCGGCGCGGCCTCCCCCCGCCCCTCCCCTGCGGCCTGGGGGTCCCCCGGGCCGGGAGCGCACCCGCCCCCCCGTCTCCCCATCCAGGCCCGAGCGGAGCACTGACCGCTCTGGACGCGGAGCTTTCCCGATGGGCCAGGTGTCCGCGGCGACTTCTGGTCCCCTGCTTACCAAGATTTCCACGCTCAGTGACAGTGCCAAACACCATTTTGTTAGGACACACATTTTTTTTTTTTAAAATCAAAAATTATGCAAGTAGCTCATGAAGGACTTGAGCCTCGTCGCCCATTCCAGCGATGCAGAAGCGTAAAGGTTAAAAGTTATGGTCTCCCAGGACCGGCCCCTCCCTCCCACGGTGTTGCTCTCTCTGGAGGTAGCGGCTGCGGATGTTTTATTGAGTAATAATAATGACTCTTAAGTCGAGTTGATGATGGGCTCACTAGATGCCAAACACCCTTCTCAGCGCCCAGCGTGGATGATCTCATTTGTTCCTCACCAGCAACTCAGCGAGTTACTAGAAATGTAATGGACTTACAGAGAGAGATCAAGGCAATGAGTGTAATTAATTTCCCCGGATGGCGCGGGAGAAGGGCCGCTTCGTGATTGCAAATCAGCCAGCTTGACTCTAGAATGTTTACTGTTAGCCAATACACTATGTTGAATTTGCTAGGACAGTCTTACATTGAGAAATTAGAGTGATTTTTGGTTAGATAGAAGAATGACATACCCGGACTTGTTAATGTGGTGGTGAAAGTGGGGTTTCCTAACTGGTTATTTCACTGCCAGCTGTTGTATGGGAGCATTTGGTTTGTCTTTCTCCCCCCCCCCCCAATATATTTATTGATTTCAGAAAGGAAAGGAGAGGGAGGGATCCCTGGGGAGGAGGGGGGGGAGGGAGAGAGAGAGAGAGAGAGAGAGAGAGAGAGAGAGAGAGAGAGAGAGAGAGAAACATCAGTGATGAGAGAGAATCATTGATTGGCTGCCTCCTGCACGCCCCCTTATTGGGATGGAGCCCACATTTGGGCTTATGCCCTGATGGAATCGAACTGTGACCTGGTTCATAGTTCATTCTCAACCACTGAGCCACACTGGTCAGGCGGCTTTGGTTTTTCTGAAACTCAAGGCCCTAGGAATTTGCATTAAAACAATAAAGATGCTTTCTCCCTATCAGATGATATTTACTGCATTCCTGCCTGATAAGAAAAGAAATGGGTGAATGTGGGGGAGCAGAAAATAAGATAGTTGAGGCCATTAGGGTAGCTGTTAAGTCATTAAGTCATCTTGTTAGCCTTCTAGATGTTTAACATGAAGTTTTCTGCCTGGTTTGTGGCTCTGAAATTACATTATGTAGAATACTAATAGGATGATAGCAAAATCTAAGTGAAATGTCTCTTAGGCTCTAAGACAAAGGTAAGAATATGGTTCAGCTTGTTAATGTATTATAGGAAAATTTCCTGGGAGTTCTAAACCCAGTATATTTTTCTTATTTTTTTTCACTTGCAAATTAAAACAATGCCCCTAAAATTCAGTGTAAAAATGAATTTTTTTTTTTTAAAATAGTGCTTTTTAATTTTAGGTAGAGCCTACTATTTAATTTATGACAGGCTTTTGGAAGTAAAATCTCAAAGTGAAATTTTATGAAATTCATGTGTAGCAATAGGTTGAAATGTTTCCCAGTTTCACACTTTCACAAATTAGTACTACTAGAGGCCTGGTGTATGAAATTTGTGCACTCTGGGGGTGGGGGAGGAGGGGGAGGAGGTCCCTCAGCCCAGCACACTCTCGTAATCTGGGAGCCCCTCGATCGATAGCCCCACAGAGGGAGACCCCGCCCACCCACCACAGCCTGTCCTCTTTGGGGCAATCATGTAGCTGTCATTTTGCTGTTCAGCCGTTCTGTCGATTTGCATATTACACTTTTATTATTATAGATACTTTAAAAAAATACACTTCTTTGACCAGTGTGGCTCAGTGGTTGAGTGTTCGATTTCCGGTCAGGGCACATGTTCAGGTTTCGGGCTTGATCCCCAGTGTGGGGCTTGCAGGAGGCATCCTATCAGTGATTCTCTTTCATCACTGATGTTTCTATCTCCCTCTCCTTCTTCCTTCCTCTCTGAAATCAATAAAAATACAATAAAATAAAAAAATACACTTTTTTTTAAACTTGGGAGAGATGATAATATAAAGTTTAAAAAAGAGTTTCAAGATGAGGAAAGGTATCATATTGAAGTGTGCTTGCTAGTTAGCCTTTTTTACTTAAGTGTCCTTAGACTTTTGCTCTGACTATAGTAGCCAGTCTCTTTACCTAAAGGAGAGATTTTGAACATACGAACTGGGAGCCAACAATGAAAAAAGACATATCCATTTTTTCTTTTACATCTTTTTGTACATAAATAGGAAGATTGCCTGATTCCTGTGTAATTCAGGGATATTGGCCTTTGTGTGGGCGGATTCGCTCCATCTGTCTAAGATAAAATTGCTACTGTCCTGGGAAGCTCTTGTCTACAATTCATAGTATTGGACTCATGAATCAGCTAGATCAGCAGCCTGTAGCCTCACCAGCAGATGTTGTCCCACGAGCAGATGCTGTCACAGTAGGAAAGATCACAGATGAAGTTAAAGCTAGCTTAAATAACAGAGAGATGGTGTCCATAAGCACAACCCATTAGTGAGTAAAAGAGGAATAGCTTTTTCAATACAGATACAGTCAACCATAAACCCTGAACGAATCATTGAATGTTCTTCATTTCCTTGGAAACTGTATTCTATCGATAAGTAGAATACATTTCATTTCTCTGTGGAATACAAGCTATTAATTAGAGCAACGCTAACTCGTATAAACTCTGTGTTTGGCTGTGTGTACTGTTAGGGGTAGAGAAAATGTGGTATTTAATATTAAAGAGAAGACTCAAGTTAGAAGAAAAGAATTCTTCCTGGTAAAGTACATGTGAAGCTAAGAAAGGTTTATTTGAGGATGGTGGCTTGAAGTAATAACACAGTGGGAAAGACTTTAACTGGGAATTCTCACTTCATTAATTATCTTGAAAATCTTTGACTAAACTGGAGGATAGCAACCCAAACAAACAGACATCAGAAATGATCAATCTTGGTAAGCAGGTGTCAAAATTAATTGGCTGGTTCCATGGTAACTTAAGCTTTTCCCCCCCTACTGTAGGGATTTGACGAAGGAATAAAGTGTTCTTCAATGCTTCTTTAGAATGGAAGATTGATGGTTGGGGGAGAAATGCAGAAGCAAATGTGATGTCAAAAGTGGTACTTCAGTTCCCTTAGCATTGATTCCAGTCTTCTGTCTGTTTCCACTTGAAAGGAATAAAACACTCAGAATTATAAGCCATTCCTCACATAGGTAAAACAAAATGAACATTGATCTGCAGCTTCAGCAAACCTGGAAGATTTAGGACTGAGAATCAGAAAGGATGGTGTCAATTTGAAATACAATAATCAAGGATATGATATATGCCAATTCAAATTGTATTTACTTGAGTAGCTTAGTATATTCGCTAGAAAAGATTTTGCTATCAAATCCATTGGAATAAACAGCATTCTCTTTTAGAAGCTGGTTGTTTAGAATTATTTTTGTAGAGTAGTTGAGGTTTATATTTATATAAATTTATATTCTGTGTTCCAACTTACACATTTTCTTGCTAATGTGACTTAGGAACCTATGACTTCTGATTTCTCTTAGGCAAACAAAATAACCTAAATTAATGCTCTGAGATTGGAAAATATCTCATTATATTGAGAATAATTTGCAAGTGTAACTTAATTAAAACATGTAGTGAACATTTTCTTAAAGAAACTTATCTATTAAATCTTATTGCATGTTCAATGTATATAGATACTTTTTTAATCTCATAGGTTAGTCAAATATGGATACTGATTTTCACACATTTATAATGAAAGTATTTATTTCTAGAGACAACAAAACAAAGATTTAATATTAGGAATGAGGTTGCTGTTACAAGCAAAAAGAAGTAGGGTTAAAAGTATAAATGTTTTTCTTAAGCTTCTTATATACAGACATGTACCTTGGAATCCTTTTTATTAATGGTATGGAAACTATCAGTAACTATAAAATTAAATAGAATATTTCCTGTTCCTAGGTCTCCTTTATTTCTAAATTATAATACGTAATTTATATTCATGCATTTTTTTGATTATTAAAAAGCATATAGTAGAATTTTAAAAAATGAGTTTTAGAGAGAGTGCAATGGAGAGGGAGAGAGAGAAACTGATGTGAGAGCAAAACAGCTTGAAACCTGGGCATGTGCCCTGATCAAGGAATTGAACCAGCAGCCTTACTGTGCATGGGATGGTGCCCAACCAAGTGAGCCACACCAGCCTGGGCCACCTTGTAGAAATTTTAAAATAATTTAAATTGTGATCCTAAATTGATAAAGTAAGTAAGTTGTAGCTTGGTTTGGCTGCTGTAGCAGATTAGACTCAGCCTTCCTTTTTTTCTGCAGTGGTCTTTTAAGGTCCTTGTAAGGGGCCCAGTCCTTTTGGCCTCAGAGAAACATGCCGTTACTTCTTTCTGAACCTCCTTTCCTATCTGGTCTTTTTTTGTGGCTGATTACTAAACATCCTTAATTTTAGCTTATACTAGTATCTATAGGAGGCTTTTCTGACTCCTCAAGCTCTGTTACCCCGTGTTATGTACCTTTGTAGCACTGTTTTTCCTCTTTAGTACGTTCAAATGAATTATTTAATTGCAATTGTAATTTTTTCCTTTAAATTATTTATAAGAGCTATTTGAGGTATAATTGACATGCAATAAACTGTATAATTTAAAAAGTTTTGACATGTGCCTCTGAAACTGTCACCACTATCAAGATTATAAAAATGCCCATTACACCCAAAATCCTTTCTTTCCTGCTGTTTCTCACCATCCCCAGGCAACTACTAAGCTGCTTTCTGTCACTATACTAGATTTGTTGGCATTTTCTAGAATTTTATACAAGTGGAATCATGCATTATGTATTCCCTTTTGTCTGGCTTCTTTCACACAGCGTATTTATTTTGAGACTCATTAAAGGTGTATCATCAGTGTATTCCTTTTAATTCTTGAGTAGTATTCCAATGTATGGATACACCACAATTTGTTTATTATTCACCCGGTGATGGATCTTTCCAGTTTTGGGCTATTCTGTAGAAAGCTGCTCTTAGTAGAAGTCTTTGTATGAACATATGCTTTCATTTCTCTTGGATAAATACCTGAGTGCAATGGCTGGATCATATGGTGGATACCTGTTTAACTTCTTAACAAACTGACAATCTATTTTCAAAGGTAATTGTCTCATTTGCATTTCCACCAGCAATGTATGAATGTTCTGGTTAATTCACATCCTCACCAGCACTAGGTATGGTCAGTCTTTTAAATTTCTGTGGTTCCAGTAAGTGTGTCATGGTATTGCATTGTGGTTTTAATTTCACTTCCCTAGTGACTATGTTGAGCATCTTGTCATGTGCTTACCTGCCACCTGTAGATCTTTGCTGAGGTATCTGTTTAAATCTTTTGCACATTTTTTGCATTTTTTCTTTTTATGAGTTCTTTATCTATTCTGGATACTTTCTTGTCAGATATGTTGTTGGGAAATATTTTTTCCTAGTCTGGGGCTTGTCTTTTCATTCTCCTAACAGTGTTTTCAAAGAAAAGAAGTTTTGAATTTGTCGAATTCCAGCTTATCATTTTTTATGGATTGTGCTTTTGGTGTTAGAGCTAAGAAAACTTTGCCTGAAGCAAATATTTTCTTTTTATAGAACTTTTGTAGTTTTAGATTTTACATTTAGATTTATAGTCCATTTTGAGTCAATTTCTGCATATGGTGAGAGGTATGGATCTCAATTCATTGTTTCTGCAAATAGATATTAAATTGTTTCAGGACCGTTTGTTGAAAAGACTATTCTTTCTTTGCTAAAGTGGCTTTGTATCTTTGTTGAAATCAGTTCTTCATACTAGTGTATTTGTGTGTCTATTTCTGGACTCCTCTTTCCATTTATCTCTTTGTCTATTTGTTTGTCAGGACAGTAAAATCTTGCCCTAGTTGGTTTGGCTCAGTGGAGAGAGCGTTGGACTGTGCAAGAGGGTCCTGGATTTGATTCTAGTCAAGGGCACGTACCTCAGTTGCAGGCTTCCCCCAGACTGTGTCCTGGTCGGGGCACATGCAGGAGGCAATCAATCGATGTGTTTCTCTCACATTGATATTTCTCTCTGTCTTTCCCTCTCTCTTCCACTTTTCTCTAAAAATCAATGGAAAAATATCCTCGGATGAGGATTAAAAAAGAAAGACAATAGCCGAAGCCGGTTTGGCTCAGTGGATAGAGCGTTGGCCTGCGGACTTAGGGGTTCCGGGTTCGGTTCCGGTCAGGGGCGTGTACCTGGGTTGCGGGCACATCCCCAGTGGGAGATGTGCAGGAGGCAGCTGATCGATGTTTCTCTCTCGTCGATGTTTCTGGCTCTCTATCTCTCTCCCTTCCTCTCTGTGAAAGCTCAATAAAAATATATTTAAAAAAAAAAAAGACAATAATATCTTGGTGGTTATTATAGCTTTATAAGTCTTGAATTCTTTTTCAGTTATTTTGGCTACTTAATTCCTTTGTATTCTCATATGAATTTCAAAATCAGCTTGTTAATTTCTAGAAAAACATTGCTGGGATTTCATTTGGGATTGTGTTGAGTCCATGGATCAGTTTGAGGGATGGTTGACACCTTATCAATATTGAGTTTTCTGGCACATGAACATGGTATATCCAAGTTTTAGGTCTTCTTTAATTTCAGCAGTATTTTAAAATGTTCAGTGAACAGGTCTTACAACTTTTTTGTCAGATTTTCCCCTAAGTATTTCATTTTTTTTGATGCTGTTGTAAATGATAGACATTTTTTTTTTTTTTAGTTTCAATGTCTGTTTGTTGCTGTTATATGGAAATACAACTGATTTTTGTATATTAATATTGCATCCTTCAATCTTGTTGAACTCATTGTAGATTTTTGTAGGTACCTTATGATTTTGAGATAGATAATTATGTTTCCGCAAATTAAGAGACCCTTAAGCCTTTCTTTGTAATCTGGGTGCCTTTCATTTTTCTTGCTTTATTTCACTGTCTGGAACCTCCATTACAATGATATATACAGCTGGTGAGAGTGGTCAACTGTGTCTTATTTCTGATATAAGGGGAAAATTTAATCTCTAACCATAAAAAGTCAGTCATCTGTAAGTTTTTTATAAATCCTTTTGCCACATTGAGGAAGTTCCCTTCTCTTCCTAATTTGCTGGGAGTTTTATTAGAGACTAGAGGCCCGGTGCACGACATTCATGCACTTGCGGGGGGTGGGGGGGTGGGTGGGGGGGTGTCCCTCAGCCTGGCCTGCGCCCTCAGCCTGGCCTGTGCCCTCTCGCAGTCTCCCTGTGGGAGTGGGCCTTTGCTGTCAGTCGGACATCCCCTGATGGATCCTTAGCGCTGCCGAGGAGGTGGGAGAGGCTCCTGCTACCGCCGCTGCACTTGCCAGCTGTGAGCTTGGCTCAGGGTTTCTGGCTGAGCGGCGCTCCCCCTGTGGCAGTGCACTGACCACCAGGGGGCAGCTCCTGCGTTGAGCATCTGCCCCTTGGTGGTCAGTGCATGTCATAGTGACCAGTCGTTCTGCCGTAGGTCGTTTGCATGTTAGCCTTTTATTATATAGGGTGGATATTGAATTTGTTAAACTTTTTGCATCTGTTAATATTATACCTTTTTTCTTTTTTAAGCGTGTTATTATGATGTATTATATTACTTAATTTTTGAATGTTATACCAACCTTAATTCCTGAGATGAATCCCAGATATTAGAAGTATATGTTCATGAAGGAAATATCTTTGTCCAGTTTTAGAGTCAGGGTAATGCTGGCCTTGTAGAATGAGCTGGTCCTGTCCTGTTCAGTTTTCTGGAAGAGTTTATATAGAATTGGCATTATCTCTTCATTACGTGTTTGGTAAAATTCACCAGTGAAGCCCTCAAAGCCTAGAATTTTCTTTAACTTTAAATTCAATTTACTTAATATAAATTCAATTTTTAAAATATATATAATTACAAGTTCAGTTTATTTAATATTTATAGCATGGCATTTTCTTTGTGGGAAGGATTGCAACTATGTAATAGGTGTATGGATATTCATTTTATCTATTTTTCTTTGAGTGAGTTTTGGGAGATTGTGTCTTACAGAGAATTTCTTTTCATCTAAGTTTTCAAACTTATGGGCATAAAATTTCCCATAATATTTTCTTATTATTCTTACAAAGTCTGTGGGGTCTTTAGTGATACTTCTTCTTCCATTTCTGATATTGATAGTTTTTTTTTTTAAATATATTTTATTGATTTTTTACAGAGAGGAAGGGAGAGAGATAGAGAGTTAGAAACATCTATGAGAGAGAAACATCGATCAGCTGCCTCCTGCACGCTCCCCACTGGGGAAGTGCCTGCAACCCAGGTACATGCCCTTGACCGGAATCGAACCTGGGACCTTTCAGTCCGCAGGCCGACGCTCTATCCACTGAGCCAAACCGGTTTCGGCTCTGATATTGATAGTTTATGTTTTCTTCTTTCTTGCTTAGTCTGGCGGGACATTTATTAATGTTATTGATTTTTTTTCAAAGACTATGTGTTTGGTTTCATTGATTCCTGCTATTTTTTGTTGTTGAAGTTTTCAGTTTCATTGATTGCTGCTTCCTTTGGTTTTGATGTGCTTTTCTTAATCTAGTTTCTAAAGTTGAAAAGCTTAGGTAATTAATTTGAGATGTTTCCTCCATTCTCTAGTTAGGAGGAAAAAGGGAGCTGAGTTTGCTGTCATTGGCTTAATGCAGGGCATGAATGGTCCACCCCACAGTCTGCAGCTGCTGCACCCCCAGTGATGAGGGTCAGGGCTGCTTCCTCTTTGCTGATATTCCCTTAGTGCAAGCAGGAGTGGTTGAAGGGACTTCACCTTCTTCTACAGCAGGGAAGGGGAGATACCTATCATTTTTTAGGTAAAACATAAGCATTTAGAAAATAAAAGCACTGTGTAAATTAGAAAATTTCAAATAGATTCCCTCTGTCATAAAAAATAGAAAATTTAAGAGCATTGTCCATGTTTTTGTGTATTAAGTTTAATCCCAAGCTTCATTTGTATTTAAATATATATATATATTTTAAAATATATTTTTGTTGATTTCAGAGAGGAAGGGAGAGGGATAGAGAAATAGAAACATCAATGATGAGAGAGAGAATCATCCCGCAACCTGGCATGTGCCCTTGACTGGAATTGAAGCCAGGACCCCTCAGTCGGCAGGCTGACGCTCTGTCCACTGGGCCAAACTGGCTAGGGCTAAAACAAAATTATTATTATTTTTTCTTTTAGAGAGTGAGGAAGGGAGAGGGAGAGAGAAACATCAGTGATGAGAGAATCATTGATCGGCTGCCTCCTGCATGCCCCCTACTGGGGATCAAGCCTGCAACCCAGGCGTGTGCCTTGAACGGGAATAGAACTGTGACCTCCTAGTTCACAGGTTGACATTCACCCACTGTCAGGTTCCTGGATGGGCTCTGAGTCGTTGGTGAATCCTCAGATTTGTATATGAATTATTATTTATGTGAATTTTTGTAGGCAGGAGGGTATAGCTTTTAAGAGATTCTCAAAAGTGATCTCATATCCCAACATGGTAAGAATCACTGTATTATAGGAATGCAAACTAAATAATGGTCACGGTGTATGTACAATTAAAAAAATGTGACCAGGTGGACAGAGAGTGCAGAATTGGGAGAGGGGATGCAGAATATACTGTGAAGGAAATGAACAAATGCCAGCCCAGTGTGCAGACAGGGAGAAGTTACTACCAATGATATAATCCAGAGATCCTCTTTATCCATTTTGTTTAAAGAGAAATCAATAAACTATTAAATAATATTTTAATTAAGAGCATGGTTTTAGTCTGACCAGAGTGGCTCAGTGCTTGAGCATTGACTTACGGACCAAGAAGTCACGGTTCAGTTCCCTATCAGGGCACATGCCCGGGTGGTGGGCTGGATCCCCAGTTTGGGGTGTGCAGGAGGCAGCCAATCAATGATTCTCCCTCATCATTGATGTTTCTATCTCTCTCTTCCTCTCCCTTCTTCTCTGAAATCAATAAAATGTATTTTTTTAAAAAAAGAACACTTTTAAAACAGACCTCCATGTGAGGCTGGCGTACAACGGCAACCCTGAGTGGATCTGACTCTTCCCTGTTGAGTGGTTACGCCAGCATGAAAACCATAGTCACTGATAAACAGGATTTACTGTTTCAGAGACTTTGTAATAATAAAACTATTGAGTTTTCTTATTTTTTATAATGTCTTAATCAAATTCTGTATTCATAGTCAGGATAGAGAACAGCACTTCCATTGATCTAATTTAGTTCTGCTTAATGTTTGTGCTGGTTTTCCTGCATATAGCAGCGGCCACTCCTATGATACAAAGAGCCCAGCCTGCTTGTTTGAGCAGGGATTCTAGACTGGGCAGTTACAGCTAGATGAGACATTGGCAAGGCACATGGGCATGTGGCAGGCATCTAGACAGGGACTGGCAAACTTTTCCTGTGAAGGGCCAGATAGTAGATATTTTAGGCTTTGCAGGCCAGATGGTCTCTGTTGCTACTACTCAGCTGTGTTCTTATAGCATGTTAGCAATCTAAGCCACATGTAAACAAATGGGTGTTCCAGTACATCTTCACTTGCACACGGAGGCAGCAGGCCAGTCGTTTCTGCAGTCCTGATCGAGAATCACATGCCAGTGTGGTTCTCAGTTTGAGGACCGGAGTGCTGTAAGATTAAAAAAAGAGTAAGTTAGTGGTTTGAAACTTACACTGCATTGGTGAAGCAGCATTAGAAATAGTTGCTATGTAGGAGGCCCATTTTACATTTCAGGCAGCTGAGCTCTGTGCTGCCTCATTTCTGGAGACTCTACGCCGCTGGAATGTGAGGGCATTCGGAGTGAGAAGGAAGGAAAGGCTGAAAGCCAGGCGTTGTCGTGTTGGAGGGTAAGACTTCTGGATTTGAGAAGAGGAGCGGTTCCCGATTGCGAAGATGCCCAAAGGGTGCCCGCCGTGGGCATGCTGGGTGCAGGTGGCATGGAGGTGAAGGATGCTGATGTTGAAGGAGAGGTCAGGACGCCACGGAGGGAGAATGGTTCTGATTGTGGAAGTGGCAGGGGCTTTCCCCTCTTACTCCTGTCTCCAGGCCGTGAGAAAGAATTTTCCATTCTTTCATTCTTGGTTTGTATCAGACCTCCCCCCCCTCCCATGTTCCCAGGAGAGGGAAAGGCCAAGGGGAAACCTCTTTGTAGTAAGTGGAGGCAAAGGTAGGCTCTTTAGGTTAGGGATGGGGATGAAGGTTGAGAAGGAATTGGGGGGCTGTGGTGAGTAGAGTTTTCTTTTGAGCCTGTTACTTGTTGCCCTGACGGTGGAGAGGATGGGACAGAGCGGGTAGTTTCACATGCCCATCCTGTTGTGTAGCCTCGGTGGGGAAGCATAACACTTTCTTCACATCACCTCCTATAGGAGGGAGATGAGTTACAGAGGCAGCTTCTCCTGTATATGTTTCTTTGGAGGAGGGAAGATATACTTTATTTGTTTTAAAATTGTATTTATTAAATTGATTGGGGTCATATTGGTCAACATGAACATATAGGTTTCATGTGTGGGTTTCTATGTTACAAGATCTATATATTGCCCATATGCCCACCCAAAGTCAAACCTTCTCCTGCCACCTTATATTAGGACCCCCTCCCCCGCTTTCCCTTTGGCAGCCGCTGCTGTTGGTGTGTATAAGCTTCAGTTTCCTATCCCACACTTGAGGCCCGATGCACGAAATTCTTGCAAGGCTAGGCCTTCACAGCCTCGGCCCTCGCAGCCGCCCCGGCTGCTGCCTCAGCCCTTACAGCCCCTGCTTCGTCCGGAAGGTCATCCAGAAGGTCATCTGGAAGGTCATCCAGACTGTTGTTCTGCTGTTCAGCCATTCGGTCAGTTTGCATATTATGCTTTTATGATTATAGATATGAGTGAAATCATATGGTTCTTAGCTTTTTCTATTTGACTTATTTCACTTCGCATAGCGTTCTCAAGGTCCATCCATGTTGTTGCAAATGGTGCTGTTTCATCCTTTCTTAAGGCTGAGTAGTACTCCATTGTGTGCCTCTGTATGTGTACCACATCGGGAAGATATGTTTTAAACGAAGAGTAAAGAGCTGAGAAGCATCGAACAGGACTGGGTCCATTTGAGAAGGCACGGTGGTAGAGAAGTAGAGGAGACTTTGGGTGTAGAGAGAAGAGGCAATTTCCTCCTCTACAGTTTGGGAGGTGTATACCCTACGAGGAAAATGGATTATATTACAGGTGGTATTTGCAAAGCAGGGCTGCCTGTACTTAAATTTCCAGATAAAAAGAGCTATATATTTCATAACTGTGTATTAAGGTGCTTTTTGAATATGTCATAGTGATATTCTTGCATCACAGAAGTTGAAATAGAAGTAGCTGTGTAGGGTTGTGGAACAAATTAGACATTTAAAAAATATTAAGTTCCTGAGGCTCTGTTACACACAGTCTTAATTTATGACTGATAATTTGTATCTTTAGGTTCAGCCAGAATTTAGAACTTTTTATAATTTAAATGAGCACTATTTTGCTTTTAAGGTTTGTTGCCACTGTAAGTTACAAACTTAGGGAGTAGGATTTCTTTCTTAAAAAAAAGTGTTTTGTTGATTTCAGAAAGAAAGGGAGAGGGAGAGAGAGAGAAATATTAGTGATGAGAGAGAATCATTAATTGGCTGCCTTCTGCACAACCTCCTACTGGGGAGGTTGCAACCCGGGCATGTGCCTAACCAGGAATGAAACGACCTCCTCCTGGTTTTTAGGTCAGGGCTCAACCAGTGAGTCATGCCCGCCAGGCGCGAGAAGGATTTCCTAATGGAGTCTCCTTAGGGATCTATGCTCAGGCTTAGATCCAGAGGAAACTTTTATACAGGAGTCTCCTGTGTGTTACCTTGCTTTTTGAGAGAATGGAAGTAATATTGACTTGGAGGTTGTGATAAGAACATTTCTAAATCTTTATTGATAGTCTTTATTTGTTGAGATATCATTTTGCTGGTTTCCTTTAGCCTATTGAAAACAGTTGAATTAGTCTGTCTAGCAAGTCCAATGTCTGTGTTTCCTCAGGGACAGTTTCGGTTAACTTCTCTGAATGGAGCATCCTTTCTTGTTTCTTTGCATGCTTTGTGATTTTATTTTGTTGGAGACTGGACATTTCATTATTATAATACTAGAGGCCTGATGCATGGAAATCATGCAAGGGGCTCGGCCTTTGCAGCCCCTCGCAGCCTTGGCTTCGTCTGGAAGTTCGTCCGAATGGTCGTTCTGCTGTTTGTCTAATTAGCATATTAGCTCTTTATTATATAGGATGATAACACTAGAAATCAGATTCTTCCCCCTCCTGAGGGTTCCTTTCTATTGTTTATGTGTGTCATCATTGTGTACTTGTTTAGGGACTTTTCTCAACGAGTTTTATAATGACCGTATTCTTTGTTGTGTGTGGTCTCTAAAGTCTTTGTTCCTTTAGCTTGTGGTCAGGTGGTATTTTAATAAATTTCCTTGAATGCTTGAGCCAAGAAAAAATAAGGAGTTCTCCCAGGCTTTGTAGATTGACTCCGTGTGGCACTCCTTCCGTGTTTCGCCAGGTTGCTTATGACTCTGCTCTCGCCTCACTGCCTTCTGGTTCTGAGTGTAAAAATTAGCCAGAGGCGAAAGTGTGGAGTCTTCTCATGTCTTTTCTGAGCACAGGGTCTGCCCAAATTCCCAGGCTCATGCACGGAGTAGCTTCTGAACACCCCAATTCTTCAAAGAATCTCACTCCCCACATTTTTTCCCCAGGCTATTGGTGTATCTATTGTTTGCATTTACTCTAATGTTTTGACTCAGCCAGCAGGGGTTGTTATATTTGCCTTTCAGTATTGTGTAGAGCCTTCTGTGAAGCTGCTTTCTTGCTCTGAAGGACTTTTGTGTTAGGCATAGGATGATTTTCATACCATGTCATATCAATTACTCTGTGTAGTCTTGTCTTTAGACATTACTCATTGATCCTCTGAATCACTTGCAGTTCCCCAAAGATACCATGCTATTTCCTGAACCTCCAAGTCTTCACACATACCTCTTCCAGGAATACTATTATATGTTCTTTTTATATGTATTTTTAATATCTATGCCAGATAAAATTTGATAATATTTGGTTTAGGATTTTTGTATGAGGGATATTTATAATTTTTATTTTTTTCTTGTTTTGGTTTTGTCAAGTTGTACTCTAAAAATAATTTTTGCATTCCATCTAAAATGTCAAATTTATTGGTATGAAGTTCTTAATATATTATTCTTTCTGTAGCATCAGTAGTAATGTTCCTCATTTCCTTTTTGATAATGGTAATCAATATTTTTTCCTTGAGTAGTTTTGATAGGGGGTTATTAATTTACTAGTCTTTATAAAGCCAACTTTTAATTATATAAATTTTCTTTATTATAAGACTGTTTTCTGTTTCAGAGATTTCTGCTTTTATTATTCCCTTATATTTTCTTGTTTAATTTATTCTTTTTCTAGTTTTTTTGAGTAGTACTTGATTATCAATTTTCTAATGCATACATTTAGAACTATAAATTTCTCTCTAAACACTGATTTAGCTTCATCTTATAAATTTTGATGTGCTGTGATTTTGGTATTCAATTAAAAATATTGTCTAATTGTCCTTGTGACTTAAAAGTCTGTTGCTGAATTTCAAACATTAGGAGCCTGAGCATTCTGGCAGTTCTAGTACCACCTGAAGCCAATAGTAGGTCTTGAGGTTTTCTGTCACCCGGATGACTCATAGCTAGGCTGCAGGCCATCTAAGGGCTAGTTTACCTATGGTACACCTTTACCCCAACAGCATTCACTGTGTCCCAGTTCAGAGTGCCATGCTGTTTGTTCGAGTCCCTACCTTTTGTGGGCTGTTGCCTCCAACTTCTGCCCCTTCCCTTGTTGAGGCTGCCAAGAGCACTCAGCCTTTGGCAGTGTCTTCTAAATAGACAGATTTCTCCCCAGCAAAAGTCGCTTTGAATGCCTGGAATTTGCAACTTCTTGATCTTGGCTTGGCAGATCTTACTATTTTGTTACTTACAGCATGCTTTTAAGATTTTAAAATTGTTCCTTAGCTTTTTAAATTGTCCTCAGTGGTGGGTTTGTCCGAATTACCTCATCTGATATTGGAAGTGAAAAATCAGGACCAATTATTTAACCTCGTACTTAACTGTGCTTTCGTTTTCTCATCATTAATATGGGATTAATAATTACTCACTATCTCTTAGGGTATGGGGGATTTTTATTTTAGTTTTAAATATATTTTTATTGATTTCAGAGAGGATGGGAGAGGGAGAGAAAGAAACAGCAATGATGAGAGAGACTCATTGATCGGCTGCCTCCTGCATGCCCCCAGCTGGGGACTGAGCCCGCAACCTGGGCATGTGCCCTTGACTGGAATTGAACCCAGGACCCTTCAGTCTGCAGGCCAACACTCTATCCACTGAGCCAAACCAGCTAGGGCAGGTTTGGGGTTTTTTAAAAATGAGGTCATACATTATGTGCTTATAGTAGTATCTGACATGTAGAAAATGCTCGATTTATTATTTCATTAATTTGAGAATATTGCAATTTGTCTGTTGCTCTTCAGAAACTTTTCTAAGCTTGAACTAGCCGCCTTCTTGCCCAAAGTAAGCTGGCTGGGATTATGAAAGATTTACAAATAACATTCATATTGATTGACCCTTCTGTCAGCCCCGATTTAGGTAGATAATTTTTTTCCCCCTAATGTTTTTAAGACTCTATAATATGAGGAAATTTTAATTTTATCTAAAACTAGATAATGACCCTCATATCTGTGTTGTATATATGTATGTGTACGTGTGTATGCATATGTGAATATGTGATAAGCCCTGATGTGTGTATGTGTTTTGTGTTTATATGCATACTAGAGGCCTGGTGCATGAAATTAGTGCATTTGGGGGGTGGGGGGGGGGATGGAGGGGTCCCCTCAGCCCAGATCGCAAGACAGGGCAGGCCAGGCCAAGGAACGCTACCGGTACACAATTGGGGCCAGGGAGGGATGCGGGAGGTTGGCCAGCTGGGGAGGGACCCTGGGAGGGCTCCAGGGTGTGTCTGGCCTGTCTGGCTCAGTCCCGATTGGCTGGGCCCCAGCAGCAAGCTAAGCCACCGGTCGGAGCGTCTGCCCCCTGGTGGTCAGTGCTCGTCATAGCAAGCAGTTGAGTGGCCTTAGCATATCATTAGCATATTATGCTTTGATTGGTTGAATGGCCTACTGGATGACCGGACAGTTAGCATATTAGGCTTTTATTATATCGGATATAAATATATAAAGGCTAAATGGGAAGCTATTGTAATTATTTAAAACAGTGATTCCCAAAGTGGGTGCTACCACCCCCTGGTGGGCGCTGCAGCAATCCAGGGGGGGGATGATGGCCACAGGTGCATTTGTTTTAACTTTTTTTGTATTACCTTTCTATTCTGAGTTCAATAGTTTCATAATTTCAAACTTCACTGTTTCTAATTTACACCTTTCTTTACTATATTTTACGAAAAAGTTAGAAACATTAATACATATATCTTTCTGTTTAATTGCTATTAAAATTTAAAAAAAATTAATTTCCAGGGGGCACTGAGTAATATTTTTTCTGGAAAGGGGGCGGTAGGCCAAATAAGTTTGGGAACCACTGATTTAAAACTAGAGGCCCAGTGCATGGATTTGTGCACTGGTGGGGTCCCTCAGCCTGGCCTGCGGGGATTGGGCCGAAACCGGCTCTCTGACATCCCCCGAAGGGTCCCGGATTGTGAGAAGGTGCAGGCCAGCCTGAGGGACCCCACTGGTGCACAATCAGTGCCGGGGAGGGGCTGCGGGAGGGCTCCAGGGTGTGTCTGTCTTGCTCGCACAGTCCCAATCAGTTGGACCCCAGCAGCAAGCTAACCTACCAGTCAGAGCATCTGCCCCCTGGTGGTCAGTGCACATCATAGGGACTGGTCGAACAGTTGGACACAGCATATTAGGCTTATATAGAGAGAGATATGGTCTTGGTAAAATAATTGGGCTGAGCTAAGGAGAACAAAATGAAGTAGAATTGGGATCCTGTTTTAAATATTTTTAAATTCTGAAAAATCATATAGACAAGAGAAAATGATAATAAAAACAGGGAGCCAAAATCAGTAAGCCTAGTGACAGCTACTTTAGCAATACTGGTACATGATAAACACAGCTAACAGAATAGCTCTCAAGGTAGCATGCACATATACTATTGCTGTATTCCAAAGATCTGTATTTTTCAGTGTATTTGATTTTCCTTCTTGCCTCCACCTAATTTTTGTGCAGCGGAAATTTAACTTAATCTATTCTGTGTCAACATTCAACCCATCAGTACAGTGTTCAGTCTTGCAGTACATTTTTCCACCATGTAAAATGAAATGGTCTTAATATATTAAGGTTTAAAGAAAGCCAAAATAAAAAGATCTAGAAAAATATATGACAGTTTGAAAAATTTTCTAAGTTGCAAATAACTTCTTTTTTTGACAAAAATGCTATATCCCATTCCTGTAACTTAATGTCTTTTAAATTTTCTTGTGCTACTTACTATATGTCTTAAAGTTACTTTAAGGTAATTATTTTCATGATTTTGTTTTCTAGGTTAACAGAACCTTCTGGATATTTAACAGATGGTCCAATTAACTATAAGTATAAAACTAAATGTACATGGCTAATTGAAGGCTAGTAAGTATACAATTTGGGTATACTTATTTATTCAAAAATGATAAAGAAGATGTCATATCAATGTTAAAGCAGTAAAGTATAACAACTTTATAATAATAGAGGTTATTTAATTGCTTATTATTAGAAAAACAGTACCAGTATTCACGATATTTTTATGGGCTTTACAACTTTTAGATATCACATTTAATAAAAGTTACAATACTTATCACTTGTGATAATAGTTTAATTTTTACATGTATTTTATTTTTTAAATACATATTTTATTGATTTCAGAGAGGAAGGTAGAGGGGAGAGAGATGGAAACATTAATGATAAGAGAATCACCGATTGGCTGCCTCTGGTACGTTCCCCACTGGGAGTTGAGCCCCCAACCGGGGCATGTACCCTCGCCAGGAATCGAACCATGACCTCTTGGTTCATAGGTTGATGTTCAACTGCTGAGCCACATTGGCCAGGCTAATTTTTACAGATATTTTACTGTTGATGTTTGTTAGTGTGTCATTTTAAAGCAAGTAGGCATTTTTTTGGCTTCTTTTAAACATCTTGTTATAGAATTTGAAGATTCCATAGAAAGTAAAAGTATTCCATGCCAAATTATACCATTGATTTATATTAATCAGCATTTTAGTTGCGAGGGTGTTAAAAAGGGAACATTTTATAGAAAAGAGTGAACTTTCCTTTTAGAGGTATTTTTCAGAAGTTAGGGCTTTAGACTGAATTTATCTATTTAAACTTTGTAAATGGATCATAAATGAACCGACATGAATTGTTTGAACAATATTATGATTTTTAGAGAGTGCCTTTGGGAAACTGGCAGTTTGGGGTATACTTAAAGAGTTTTTCAGAGCCTAAAAGTTATTAATTCCCTGTGCACCTATGGCTTCCTTTTGTTTCCTTGTTAATAGTATTTCATATTGAGACCTTTCAGTTAAAATGTGAAGACCTTACTAGGGCCTCTGGTTAAGGTTTGTGTAGAAATCACAATAGTTATTTCTTGAGTGTTGAATTTTAAAATTCAACTTTATTCTCGAACAGTGTGCATAAAATAAAATGCACGTATATTAAGTATACAGTTCAATAGGTTTCAATAATGTATGCAGTCTATTTAACCTCCACCTTAAGAGATTGAACATTCCATGTGGACTGAACCTTTAGAAAATGATGATACATACACATGGCCTGGTAGTGGATTTTGAAGTTGCATGTCTTTTTTATAGTTTAAATGTGACTGCTTATCAGTCTTTTACACTGACTTAAGAATTTATAGCAAAATTATCTGTAAATGGACTGTGCTTTGCATATTATACATTAATTTTAAAATATTTTATTTCCTTTTAGTCCAAATGCAGTGTTAAGATTAAGATTCAATCATTTTGCTACAGAATGTAGCTGGGATCACATGTATGTTTATGATGGAGATTCTATATATGCACCTTTAATAGCTGTACTTAGGTGAGTACTTATGTTTACTTGAACTTACAGCTTTAGGAAAGTAACTGCATATAATTTATTAATTTTAAAGATATACTGATCTGTAGTCCAAAATAAATTTTCAGAGATATTGACCATCACCTTAGGTGTATATATAATAATGTTGGTATTGATATAGTAGAGATAAATGAGTTTTATATCAGAAATATAGAATTCTGAATGAATATCCTTTGTTTTTTGCTGTATATAGTGTATTCTTTTAAAGTGATATGATGATGTTTTCAGAAGTATTTGAATAAATTAACACGAGTTCTAGCTGACAAATAAATAGATGGAGATACACACACACACACACACACACATATATATATATACACATATATATATATATATATATATATATATATATATATAGTTGGCTTTTTATTTTGGCACAAGATCAAGATGATAAAATTTACAATTTTTATAAAAAGGTTAAATTATCCTTTATGTAATGGTTTAATAAAGAAGGTTGTGTCCATCAGTTCTCAAATTTGGGAATTTTGGTTGCTTCAAAATATTTTATTAGTAGTAGTCAGGCTTAATTTTAAAACCACATAATTTTCAATATCATTTTTAAAATCTTTATGTTTGAATGTACAAATTATAAAATGTTTTGCAAATAGGACATATATTAGGTATAGGAAAAATTATGAACATGTAGTGTAGATTTTGTGTATAAGTTAATGAATGTGATTGTTGACCAGAGTTACTCATTATTCTTTACTTTTGTTATTTACAGAGTATCTTTTTTTTTTTTTTTTAATATATTTTATTGATTTTTTACAGAGAGGAAAGGAGAGGGACAGAGAGTTAGAAACATCAATGAGAGAGGAACATCGATCAGCTGCCTCCTGCACACTCCCCACTGGGGATGTGCCCGCAACCAAGGTACATGCCCTTGGCCGGAATCGAACCTGGGACCCCTGAGTCTGCAGGCCGACGCTCTATCCGCTGAGCCAAACCGGTCAGGGCTACATAGTATCTTTTTTTAAAAAAATATATTTTATTGATTTTTTTACAGAGAGGAAGGGAGAGGGATAGAGAGTTAGAAACATCAATGAGAGAGAAACATCAATCAGCTGCTTCCTGCACACCCCCCACTGGGGATGTGCTGGCAACCAAGGTACATGCCCTTGACCGGAATCGAACCTGGGACCCCTGAGTCTGCAGGCCGACGCTCTATCCGCTGAGCCAAACCGGTCAGGGCTACATAGTATCTTTTTTAAAAAAAATATATTTTATTGATTTTTTACAGAGAGGAAGGGAGAGGGATAGAGAGTTAGAAACATCAATGAGAGAGAAACATCAATCAGCTGCTTCCTGCACACCCCCCACTGGGGATGTGCTGGCAACCAAGGTACATGCCCTTGACCGGAATCGAACCTGGGACCTCTCAGTCTGCAGGCCGACGCTCTATCCACTGAGCCAAACCGGTTAGGGCTACATAGTATCTTTTATATGTTCAGTCATTGTTACAAATTTAAACATAGATAAAGGTTTATTCCCTATAAAAATTTTCATTTTCTTTTTTCTTTTGTTGCCAATATTCGGTTTACTAGTATCAGAATGTGAACTATAATTCTTTTTGGACAAACATGTAAAGACTTGTATTTCCAAATGACTGTTTCATAATGACTCCTTGGGAGCTTAGACACAGTTCTGTGATATTATTATTGCTCAAAATTCTTGTAGAACTTAATTTCTGAAATGTTTGAAAATTATATAAAGAGTAGCCATGACTAGCCCTTCATCTAAGGGTAGGAGATAGAAAATGGAGGAGAGCCTCCCGAACAATCACATTGTAAGATAATTCATTGAGACAATTAGATGAGGTCCTGGCTTCATCATTTATTTTTTAGCAATTTAGATGTCATTCTGCTGCCATGACTCTATTTTTATGACGCTATTGACTGACCGTCATTTAGATGTGCGCCTTTTCATTTGTTTTTCCAGTGGTTGTAATGATTTTGCATTAATTAACAGTGGTCTGTTAACACTCTTACCTACCCCTTCTTGACACTGAAGGAAACTTTTGTAAGATAATTAGCAGATGGGATTTAGTATATGACCTTGAAGATAGAACCAGTGACTTCTCATTAGCAAGTGTTCCTGTTAGGTGTCCGGAGGGAGATGAAAATATCCTGCTTATTGAAAAGCACTGTAGTGGGGCAGTTTAAACGTCATGTAATCCACCCTGGCTGGTGTGCCTGGGTTGGATCTTCATCCATTATACCAAGAGGTGTCTGGTTTGATTCCCGTCAGGGCACATATCTAGGTTTCAGGTTTCAGGTTCCATCCCTGGGTGGGGAGGGGGCACATGTGGGAAACAACTGATCGATGTTTCCTCTCACATCCATGTTTCTCTCCCCCTTCTTCTCTCTAAAATCAATTTAAAAAATTAAATGCCATGTAATCCTCACAAGGACTTTGTGGAAGAGTTACTGTTCTCCCCATTTTACAGTTGAGAGAATTGAGCCTCGGAGAAATTAAGTTTTACATGTAATAGATGGTAGGGTCAGGGTTAGGACTTGATAGTTTAGTGACTTAAAAGCTAAACTGTATGTTGCTAAGAATTCAGAATCTAATTGTCCATATTATTCCAGTTGCATAAGGTTTTCCTATGTGACAAATATTTGATAACCCACTCAGTTCCAGAGGCTGTCATAAGCCTGGAGGGTGTGAGAAATAAGATAAAGTGTATTGCAATGACTTAGACACCAACTACCTGGATTTAAGCTAAACTTCATCAGTTGAGTGCACAGCCCTTCATAAACCTTAGCTCAGATACCAGCTGCAAGTTCAGGAGTTCCTGAGGTCACTTATACTTCTGATCATCTGGCTACAAATTTAGGAGTGCCCACCCACTATAGGTTCAGTAATTCTCTGGAATGACTCACAGAACTCAGGAAAGCACTGTACATATCATTATAGTTTTATCATGAAGGATAAAAATCACAGCCAGCCAAGTGAGGTGACCAAAGGGAGAGTCTGGGAGGATCATAAACAAACCATCTGTGTCCTCAGGATGTGTCACCTTCCCAGCTCACTCGTGTATCTCCATTCAGGAAGCTCACCTCAGCTACAGGTGTCAGAGTTTTTATTGGGCTTTTGTTATATAGGCCTGATTGATTGAACCATTGGACAGAAGGCCCAGCTTTATCTCAAGCTCCCGCCCTCTCTCTAGAAGTCAGATTGATTTCTTGTGGCTCAAAGCTTGGACCCTTTAAATCACTGGTTGGTCTTTTTGGTGTAGCCAGCTTCCGTTAACACAAACTATCAGGGCCAATGGAGAATAACAGAGACACGCCTATCCCTTGGGAAACCCCAAGGATTTGGGGGATATATCACTACACTGTAGTTAGCCACTGGTAGCAACATGTAAATAGAGCACACAGCACATTAAATGTTATGATCAGATTTTGAAAAGAGCACACTATGATTTCAGAAGAAGTAAGTAATTCTTCATGGTGAATTTCATCATGAGTAGAATGATAGGCAAAGTATGAGGACCAGGTAGGATGTCATTTTGATAGAGAAAAACTTGCACAAAGGCATAGAGACACTAAAGTATATTACAGTTTGGGATAATAGATAGTAGTAAGTGTTTTGAGTAACTTGATTATAGGTAATGTGAAGGATAGGTAGGAGCCAGATTACCCACCCACAGTAGTCAGCAATATCTACTGAATGCTCATTATGTGACGGGCAGGGTGCAAGAGTGCTTCACATACGTTAACTCATTGAATCCTTACAATGACCTGATATTAGGTATTGTTAGTGCTATTTTAAACGAAGGATTGAGGCATAGAGAGATTCTGTGAGTGACCCAAAGTTGCCTCTCGGATAAGTGATGGAGTCAGAATACGAGGTCAGGTTTTGTAATCCCTTAATCACTGCAGTATTGCTTTCTTGTATATCACACTGAAGACATTGGACTTTGTAGGCAAGACTTTTTTGATTTTAGAGAATGGATTGGATTGAAGTCTTTGAAAAAATATTTTTATTATTTCAGAGAGGAAGGGAGAGCGGGAGAGAGATAAAAACATCAATGTTGAGAGACAATCATTGATTGGCTGCCACCTGCATGCCCCACAACTTGAGCCCACAACCCGGGCATGTGCCCTGACCGGAAATTGAACCATGACTTACTGGTTCATAGTTGAACGCTCAACCACTGAGCCATGCCAGCTGGGCAGCTTTCTTTTTTTTTAAATTGTGTGCTGGACAATGATGTGCTGGGCTTCATGTTTGTAAAATCATATGTAGCAGTAATTTGAGACCTGAAAGATACTATAGTCCTACAGAGGGTGCCTGAGGATGCTAGCAATCCACAGTCAACTGAATCCAAATTCAGGTATTGAGGGGATTCACATCCAAGCTGCAGGGTGGTCCCCTGGAGGCCCTGTCTTTTATTGGTTCACTTTTATTTCTATTCTTTGGGGGTCTCTGGTCAAAGAGAGGGCCCTGGCTTCCACTTTTTGTTTTCCTAGCTCTGTGTCTCAACCTAGTTCAGTGATGGCGAACCTATGACACGCGTGTCAGAGGTGACACGCGAACTCATTTTTTTGGTTGATTTTTCTTTGTTAAATGGCATTTAAATATATAAAATGAATATCAAAAATATAAGTCTTTGTTTTACTATGGCGCAAATATAAAGAAATTTCTGTATGTGACACGGCACCAGAGTTAAGTTAGGGTTTTTCAAAATGCTGACACGCCCAGCTCAAAAGGTTCGCCATCACTTACCTAGTTCCTTAGCTCTTCAGTCCTTACTTCCAACTTTGAAATCAGCAATGCCTATGAGGAGAAATGGCCCCTTGCCTGGGATCACCCTCTTCTTAGTTCTCCAGTGCATTCAGGCAGATTTGTTTGTTTTTATATAATTTGTCATTTTTCTAGCTGACGTCAGTGGCAGGGCTGGTTGGTCCACATTGCTTGTGCTATGCAAGAGGTGGAAGCCCTCATTTATTTTATGTTTTTAAAACACTTACAAACAAACAACGAAGCAAATAAATCTCTTCTTTTTATCTGTTTCAGAGAGATTAACTATTTTTATTATAAAGGCTTGGGAGTGTTATTGTTAGCAGTGTACTCATTTTGATATCTCACTGTGACAATGAAAAATATATATGTGCAACTAAGATTGGTGTTATAGCATTTGAATTCTATGGACAGTCTCCCTTTAAAATTTTTTGTTCCTTCTCAAACATAAGCTAGTAGATGTAATAATTATTATTAAAGCATCAGGAGTGGATTACTCTGTTTGCTTTTGAGACTGCATTTGCCAAATAAATCATTTGACCATAATATTTGCTGCAGTCTTTTCGCAGCAAGGGTTCAGGAATCTGGAGACGGGGCTGTGGCATAAATGAAGAGACTATATAAGAAATATAAATTTGGAAGGCAGCTATGCTCACCACTATAGCACCAATGCCTTCGTATAAGAAATATAAATTTGGAAGGCATTGGGAGAGCCAGACGGATACCTACTCTCTAGTGGAGTGGTTCGCTGACTTTTCCGTCCCCTTTGCTTTTATTTACTAGAATATACATATGCCCTTTAGCAAAGCAAACACACATATCAAAGGTAAGGTTTGGTAAACGATAAAGGATGATCAGGTTAGGGGAACTTCCTTCAGCTGTTCAGCCAGCAGCAGGTAATAAATAATATAGGCAGATTTTCAGCCCTGCTGAATATCGAAGTTCATTAGCCTTCTGAGGGACTTCTCACATTTATTATGCTAGCTATTGTTGGTCTTTGCCTCCAGCAATATTTTATTCTGTTCTGCCAAATTTGAGGTAATCAGTTCCTGGTGATGACCAAATGCTAGCTTAAAAGTCACGTAAAGGAGCTGACTCCTTGGAGTGGTGTAATTTGTTGTTAGCAGCTTCTTTTCTCTCAGATTGCATGTTTCTACAGACTTAAAGAGAGTAGTGTGGTATAAGTAAATGAAGATCTGGAATTTTCTCCAGGAACAAATTGGCTTAAAAAAGAAGTACCAGTTATTAACTTTATTTCTTACTTTTGCACATGTATATCCCCCACAAATTTGTTTTCTTTTGTGTGCATATGGCCTTGAGTAACAGTATATTTGCAATAGTTCTGTATTAATATAATTGGTATGAGCATGCAAAATTTTAAAGAAATATAAAAAGTATATATTCTTACTGGTAGATGACCTAAAATAATACCTGGAGTAGTATATTGGAAGTGGACAACTTTAATGAGGATGTCATTGCAGTCCCTTAGCTCGTGTGTGGTGTTCCTTCTAGCTTCACCAGAATTTTTTTTTTTAGGATTTTTATAAAACTTTATTTGAATTAAGTGACACACATGGAAGCAAGATCTCAACAGATGGAAATAAATGCTACCAAGAGTATGACAGTTGTCAATTTTTTTTGTGCACTTGAATTTAAGAAGGGGGTGTAAGGAAGATTACAGAAAGTGGGAAAAATCAAGGCAGGGATCATTATCAAAAAAGTGGTTGCCAACCTTTCAGACCTCATGGACCACCAGTGGTCTGTGGACCACCAGTTGGCGACCGCTGATGTAAAAACGACACAAGGCGTAACATTAAAAAAAGACTATGGGTAAGGGGGAAATGGGCAGTTATTGTTTAAGGAGTACAGAGTTTATGTTTGGGATGATGAAGAAGTTCTGGAGATGGATAGTGGAGATGACTGCACAACCTTTTCACCAGAATTTTTAACCAGGGGGAAAAGTAAAGCCACCGGTCACTTGAATACCAAGGTCGCTTTAAGTGGAGATTTCATATGACGTGAACTAAAAGACCCTCGTAGAGTGTTCGGACAGGGTGGGTAGCAGGACAAAGGGAGAGATGGGGCGTCACAGCCCAAACAGTGAGAAGAAAAGCCGAGTGTGGTGGCCTCGCAGTGGGTGTGAGCGTGCCGGCTGCTGTACAGGTGACGGGCTGAGGACCCGTTTGAGCTCTGCCCTCCTAGTTCGCCCATTCTCATGGAGATTCTGAGTGATCCTGACAGAGACACTGTTGAGTATGTTTTATGTGATCGACTGTCAGATGTATACTAATGCACACAGTGTTTAATTTCCTCTCCCGCAGTGGTTTGATAGTCCCCGAGATCCGGGGAAATGAAAGTGTGCCTGAAGTCGTTACAACGTCCGGCTACGCACTGTTACATTTTTTTAGTGATGCTGCATATAATCTCACTGGTTTCAACATTTTTTATTCGTAAGTAATTTTTCTGACATTTCATATTGTAAGGATTTATAATTCGACTTCTAAGAGTTTACTGTTTGTTTTTGTAGATATATATGAGGAGCGGGCTAGTGTGTGACATTTCAACATCATAAGTGACATCAAATATTAATAACATGCCTCAGAATCCTGTCTGAGCTCACATTAGGATTAATCCTAAGTTTCGGGACATTGGTAGCACGTTAAGTTGGGTTGAAAATTAATTATGAAATTTAAAATTATTGGTAAATGATTAAGGGAACAAATATTAACTAGGGTAACGTTTCTCGTAGCAGGAACTCCTCTGCCCTCCTGTGCTCAGGTGTGGGGACTGTGTTCGCAGTCCTCTGTATCCAGACCAGACTGGACGCTCTGTGCACGCTATATTCTTTATTTCTCACCCCAACAATTCTGACCTGTGTGCATTCCCCCGTTTTGCGCAGGGAGGCATTGAGGCTTTCATAGATAAGGTACTGCCTACATCACTGTCTCCTCTAAAATAAAGTATTTATTGAGCACCTACTGTGTGTCTGACACTATATCCATTTAAAAAAAATCTTGGCGTCCAAGGGTGAAGGGAAGTAGCCGGAGACACTTTTTGATGCCATTACTAGAACAGCACAGAGGAACTCCATACATTTTCTCCCCTTTTCTTTACAAGTGTAGAGAATGATATTTCTTTATAAGTGTAGAGAATTTTTCACCGGGAATAAAACATTCTAAATATCTTGAATCAGCAATTTATTATAGAGTTGATTTGTCTCAAGTATGTATACAAGGGAGAATAAATATTCAATAGACTCTATTAATCAGTTAAGAGCCTTAAAATAATATTTGACAAACATCTCATCCTATATAGTAAAAGGGTAATATGCAGATTGACCCTAACAGCGGAATGACCAGAACGACCACTCAACCACTCACTATGAGGCACACTGACCACCTCTTGGTCCCTTTCCCTGGCTGGCAGGCTCCTGTCGCCCGATGGTGAACGGGGAACTGGGGGTGGGTGGCAGGGCACACGGGTAGCACCAGGCCAAGGCCCCCACCCTGCCGGTCGCCTCCCCCACACACAGGGTGACCTGCGATGGGGTGGGGCTGGCGAGTGAGCAGGAATGGCCGACCTCTTGATCCCTTCCCCCAGCCATTAGACTCTGATTGCCCGATGGCAAATGGGGAACTGGGGTGTGTGGCGGCAGGGGGCAGGGCCAGCTGCGGGCAGCCAGGGAAGATGGCCTTGATTGCAGGCCAGGCCTAGGGACTGTACCTGAGCATGAATTTTGTGTGCCGGGCCTCTCGTTTCTGTATAACAGTGTATAGATGATAGCATGCTATTTAAATATTATACAACCAAATTATATCTTGGTTTCTCATGTAACTTCAAGTATTCATGAATTTAATTTCTTTCTGTAAAATATATATTCAAAACATATGCATTCTTAAGCCTTTATAGAGCATTGTATGTTTACATATATCTGCAGACGTTGCTTGTGTAGCCCTCGGAAGTTTGACGTGTCTGTGACCACATAAACTCATTGGATGAACTAAGGCCAGTTGAAAATAAATGTAAATGAATTGCATTAGGGGTAAAAGGGTACAGAATAAAAAGTTGACATCACATTGTGAAATTGTGTTAAATATATAAGAAGACATACAATTACAAAGCCTACAAAATATCAACCAGACTTCTTTTTCAGTTTTCTTGAATTTGAACATACATGAATTATGTTTTACAGAATCAACTCTTGTCCTAACAATTGCTCTGGCCATGGGAAGTGTACAACGAGTGTCTCGGTTCCAAGTCAAGTATACTGTGAATGTGATAAATACTGGAAGGGCGAGGCCTGTGATATTCCCTACTGTAAAGCCAATTGCGGCAGTCCTGACCACGGGTACTGTGACCTCACAGGGGAAAAATTGTGTGTCTGCAATGATAGTTGGCAAGGTAAGCATGCATGGTGTCATGGATTTGGAAATGGATTCATATGTCTAAGAGATTAACGCGAATCTACACTCGTCTGTTTTGCTGTAGTTTGCAACACCCCAATTTCATTTCTTTGTTTTGTTTTTTGAATGTTCAATTAATAATCAACTCAATAGTTTGTTTCTTCAAAATACTATTGGTATAGATTTTGTCTATATGCTGTTTTGAGAATCAAGGGAAGTTATATATGAAGCTCTTTTTAAATTGTAGGTGTATGATCATTAGGATATTCTGTGATTTTTTTTGTTGCCTAAATTTAACACGTGCTGCATTCAAGTTTGATTTGTGATGTCTAGCAGGTTATTGCAAAAAAATAGATGCCTATGTTAAACTTATGTTTTAGGAAATACTGCCCTCCTGTGGTTATTTTAAAAACTCAGCATATTTAAAAAGTTGATAAGAGTAAAAGGAGACATGCTAGTATGTAATACTTTAAACAATAAAGAATTTAAATAAAATAAAAAACAAAACAAAAATAAAGAGTATTTCAGTTGCTTATTGCAAAAGATTCCCGAGGAAGCATTTCTAAATAGTTTTTATAAATATCTATCATTAAAAATTACTTTTGGACTACGTTGAAGAGTTTTAGTCCACCTAAGTATTTGAGTGTAAAATAATAAATTTTGTCATTATGGAATTAAATGAAGAGATAGGCCTGTTATTCCTATACCCGCCCATCTGTACCTTACTATGTGCTAATTATATTTACATATTGAGAGATTGCTTTGTGCAAACATATTAATCCTGTTTATAAGGGAACTTTGATTCAGGAAATACATATTAGGAAGTGACATGTTCACCTGTTATAATTTGGTTGTAGTAATAAGCAGTAGTTGCTATCAGACCTGTCTAAGGAAAAACCAAAGGGAATGTGGTTCTCATAGTCGTATTCATCATTCTTGAGATACATTTTAAAAACGTGCTACTGAGTATGCTGAGTACTTCAAGGAATTATTAGGCTCTGTGTAAATGATGCCCATCTTCAACCCATGTTATCTCATAAAAAAATCAGCTACTCCAACCACACAAAATACCAGTGATTACTTACTGAATTGAATTTGATTGCCTAGTATGATTATGACAGATACAAATTTCTTAGTGTTCTTTAATTATAGGGCCGTGTCTCTTATTAAGTGGCTATTTTAATAATTTGTGACCTTCCTTCTCCTAAAAAGTGCCTGGAGGTTATCTTTTTCTTTTCATTTCAGTCTTGAAACTAAAATAATCTTCTTTTCTAAGGAGAGAATGGTGTATCAAGAATATATTTGAATTAAGACTTGAGACGTACAGGTATAGTTTATACATGTGGTGCTTTTCAAACTGCCGTTCATTCTTCATTTTATTTCACCAGCCTCGGAAACACAGGGGACACTTATTTCATACTGTTCTCTGTGGACATATCTGGCCTTTTCTGTTCTTTACTTTTATTAACCCTTTGAAACGCTGTATTTTTTTTTTTTTTTGGTTTGTCATATAGATCTGGTTCAGACTATTATCTTTTGCTTTTCTGGCTTTGGTTTATTGGCCTTTCGCATTTTATTATTCTCCTCAGTAATGCCTCAAATAATAAACATTCCTGATTCTTGTATGTCTATAAGCAAATGGAAATGGGGCTGTAAAAGCAGTGATAATAGGAATAGTGTTATAGAGAGACATATATTGTTTATAATTGTGAAATATGATAGATATCAAACACAGTCTGTACTGGTACTGATTCTTACCAATGACAGCCTTGGTCTCTGAGCTGAGCTGGGTATTTGAGGGGGGGTGCTTGATGAAAGGGAGATTGTGCTTCTTTCGGGACAGGCCATGTGCAGACCGGTCCTTTGAGCTTCAAACCTAATCCCTGAGTCTGTGTTTAAGGAAGTTGGGATTATGACAAAAGTTATTAGTGGGAAAATGAGGTTTTTAATTCAGAGATGTAGAATGTGGAGGAATCACGAAGGGAAAAAAAGAGATTTGTTTCCAGGACATCTGGGGAGTGATGACAGAACTAGAGATCTTTGAAAATGAGAGCTAAGGAGGCACGTTTCTGAGATTCAGAGTCCGGCAGTTTTTTGTAATGTGTTATTTGAAACCGGATTCTTTGGGTTAAAAAACAACAGATTGTTGCTGCTGCTATTATATTTTAACTAGAGGCCCGGTGCACGACATTCGTGCACTGGTGGTTTGGGAGGGGTGGATCCCTTCAGCCTGGCCTGTGCCGTTAGCAGTATGGGAGCCCTTGGGGAATGTCCAACTGAAAGCTCAGGCCTGCTCCCCACCACTGCCACTGTGCTCGCCAGCCGTGAGCCGGCTTGCGGCTGAGTGGTGCTCCCCCTGTGGGAGCGCACTGACCACCAGGGGGCAGCTCCTATGTTGAGCATCTGCCCCCTGGTGGTCAGTGCACGTCATGGCGACTGGTCGTTCCGATGTTCGGTCAATTTGCATATTACCCTTTTATTGTATAGGATCTTTTATGTTGGTTAACTTTAGTTGTTCTGTTTGGTTCTATGCTAATGTACAAAACAAAGTGTTGTGTCCTGTAAATTGAGATTTTTTTATGAGAACACAGGGGAAAGCCTAGCTTGCTGTCAAGTCTTGAATTCCCTTCCTAATATTTCTGTATGCTTGTCCCGCTGGTCCTCACATCTCGTTTTCTCAGGTTGGTTTGAACCTGAGAACCCCCTCCTAAGACTGCTGCTCAGCCAACACTCTTACTTCCCCCCTGAACTTTCTCATCTAACTCTTTCTTCCTTAACTATTTGCTGTCACTTTTTAATATCATTTGAAGCATTTTCCCAGATCACACAGAAGTATATATTAAGGATAGAAGCACCATTAGAGTCAATTGTCCCCCTTTTCCTGTAGAAAGCACTTACAAAACCCTAAAACAAAAGTACCAGAGAAAATAGAAAATGCTAAATGTGGCAGTTTGAAAAGCATACAAGTTCATTGTCTGATGTTTACTTTTGTCATGTGTAGATGTGTCAATGATATATACATATTAAAGAAATTACTTAAAGGATGGGGACCTGTGTGGACTTATCAGCTTTTGTGACATTTTTCACATAATAAAGTTTGTAAACATCTTATTAAGTCAAAGGAGGGAAAAAGGCAACTTTGAGAAGCCTTTATGTTTATACTAGTGACCCGTCGCGCGAAATCGCGCAAGACCCGGGACCCCCCCCCCCCCCCCCCCCACACACACACCATGGGACCACCTTGAGTCCCGAAGTCTCACCCCACGTGGCTGGTGCACTGCGGGACGGCCCCGAGTCCTGGAGTGCTGCCCCTATGCCCCATCTCTGGGCCATGTGCAGAAGCCACTGGCCCTCACCCCCGTGGCGCGCACTTGGGGCTGCGGAAACCCTGGCAGAAGTTGTGCAAAGTGGCCGCTGGCCCTGCCTCCGCTGTGTCTGCCGCCATCTTGTGATGGCATTATGGCGTGAGGGTCAATTTGCATATCATCTCTTTATTATATAGGATGTACAGAATACAGTAGAACATTGACTTTCAAAGCAGACTCCATACCTAGTCAATTCCACATCACAGTGGCTGCAGGTTTCTCTCTTTTGCATACCTTAAAAAGATCTGAATCACTGAAGTTTTGACTATAAGCAGCAGAAACAGCTCTTTCTCATTTGAGCAGAAACGTAGTTTTCTGGAAAGTATAGCAGTGATTAGCTCCCAGCATTCAAACTTCCATTCTTTCTAATAATTGCCCTCACCCAGTGTGTTTGGCTCAGCACATGGCCTCCCAGCTACAAACCACATTTCCCAGCCTTCCTTGCAGCTAGTGTGGCTGTTGTACACAGTTTAGGTGAGTAGGATGTGCGTGGAAGTGCTGTGTGGGAATTTCAGACCTTGGAGACCTTCCCCGCTGGCTGGTAAATGCCAGTAACTAACCAGGAGACCTTGCTCACTCGCCTCTAGAATGTTTTATGAGAGAGAAATTAACTTATAGCTTATATAAGCAACTTATTTTAAAAAATATATATTTTTATTGATTTCAGGGAGGGCAGGAGAGGGAGAGAGATAGAAACATCAATGATGGGAATCATTGATAAGCTGCCTCCTGCATGCCCCCTACTGGGGATCAAGCCTGTAACCCAGGCATATGCCCTGACTGGGAATCAAACAGTGACATCCTGGTTCATAGGTTGTTGCTCAGCCACTGAGCCATGCCAGCCGGGCCAAGCAACTTATTTTTGATTCTCTGAACCTGCACCCCCACTCATACGCAGGACATTGAGTGGCTCACCAGGAGGATGGAAGGCTAGAGAAACCGTGGTTGGAGCAGGGCAGGCATGGAGAGAAGCAGTTCTAAGGTGTCCCCACATCTTTGTGTCACGTGGGAAGATTTGAAATCCTGCCGGCTCGCATCTGCTGGGCTAAACCTAGGTTGTCTTACCTGTGCCATGGCTGCCTCGAGAAACAGAAATAGAGAATTTAACTTTCCTGATTTGTGTAGTGCGAAGGGATCCTGTATCTGAAACAAAATTCACATAATGAGAGATTTTGCCAGACAAATGATTGGAATCTTCTGAACAAGTACATTTACATAAAATATTTAAAGTGTAGATCATCATCATAATTGACAAGGAATGGGCTCAGTGGTTCTCTCTCATCTACTTGGAAAAACTTAGCAACGTGAAATCTATGGTAAGATTGGACAGGTTGAAAAGACACAAACCAGCAGTCTTCCGGGGATGATTTTTTTCTTAATCCATTACAACAAAACTTTCCCCCTCATTCTGTAAAGGTGCAAAACAGGTTCCCATCTTCTCTGTACAAGATAGTCACGTAACCATTTGAAGATGCTCCCCATTCCTTTCCTATTCCAGATATTCTGCTCAGAGTTCAGTCCTTTTTACTGTCTGTAGAATATTCTTTATGTTTCCACTACTCCTTTTCAACCTAGCCAGCTCCGACACAGTTCTCGTATAAGGATTGGTGTTTTCAGCCTTTAAATTATGTCACGTTATTTGATAGTTTTGTGTGGTGCCTCTGATTCTTCATTTAAAGTCACGCTTTATTTGGACTTATTTCAGCTTCCTGCATGTTCTCCCTCCCTTACTATTTCAATGCCACTCTCATTTCTGAACTTCCTCCTGGAATAGCCTCACCCCATTAACATTCTAAGACCAGGGTAGGCCCCCCTGGTATATGCTTTCATGGGCCCCTAATTTATAGCACCTGTCACATTGAGGGTCGTGCGATCCTTTGATTATCTTTCCTACTTGCACGTGAACTCCATGAGTTAAGAATGATTATGTTTTGATCACCTTTGTGTCCTCAGCACTTTCTGTAGTCCCTGACATATAGTCAATTTTTTCCTTTTTTGAATGAATGAATGAATTAAAGATGTGTTAGATTGCTAGTGCCATTCAAGGTAGATGTTTTAAAAGACTAATATCCAGTACGTTCTGTCATTTGCTTGACATAGAAAACATAATTTTAAATATTGAGAGAAATGATAGAATTTGAGCATCTGGTTCTTGGGTCCTTTGTCTTGTATTTGTTGCAATCCTTTGGTTTTAAATTTTAACACTTGCCATTGGGTGGCAGTATTGGCCACTAGAACACACTTCAGCTCCCTGGCATTATTCAGGTTGTAAAAACGTGGTAATTTTGTTTGTTTCAGAAAAATAGAAACTCAAACGCATAAATATTTTAATCCTAAAGAAATCTTTCTGGGTTAGTCATATAACATGTTAGGACATAGTTAGTTACTTTAGGATAATATATAAGAACTCTGGGTCCCAACACAGTTCACACCTAGGTTCCTTTCTTTTAGAAGTTTACTTAATTCCTGAATACTTACAGCCACTTGTTTTGTTGCTTCTGACTTAGATAAGCAGGATAAGTAAATCCTGCTCTCAATCCTAGCTAACTCTGTGTTTGTCATTTTCAACTAATCAGAAGGAAAGTCTGCTGAGCTTTGTTTTAAGCCTTCCACAATTGAAAAATAATTAGTTGGAAACCACTGAACTTTGCTGATAGAAGGGTAGTTTCTTTTCATCCTGTAATAATACCAGAGGCCCGGTGCATGAAATTTGTGCACTGGGGGGGGGGGTGCCCCTCAGCTTGGCTTGCACCCTCTGCAGTCTGGGAGCCCTCAGGGAGCGGAACTAAGCTGTCAGTCGGACATCCTTAGCACATCCTTAGCGTTGCTGCAGAAGTGGGAGAGGCTCCCGCCACCATCGCTGCATTCGCCAGCCTGTAAGCCCAGCTTCTGGCTGAGCAGTGCTCCCCCTGTGGGATCGCACTGACCACCAGGGGCAGCTCCTGCATTGAGCATCTGCCCCCTGGTGGTCAGTGCATGTCATAGCAACTGGTTGTTCTGCCAGTCGATTTGCATGTTGGCCTTTTATTATTTAGGATAATTGATCTAAACTGTAAGAACCAAGTATTCTTGGGACATACCAAATCTAATGTTTACCACTCACACAGTTCATTGTTCTTTAAAATTAAAATATTTTCAAAGTAGATGTAGACATTTAACAAATACACATTAAAATGGATTCCTGGCCTTTAGAGATTGGGTTTATGGCCTAAAGAATGTTTAGAATGGAGCTTGAAACAAAATAAAATTTCTCTAATGATGTTAGAAGATAGGACTCTTGCATTGTTGTTATCCTATTTTTTGCCTGTTATTGGAGCACTTCAGATTCATTACAAATATTAAATCATAAGACTATTTCTGGAATGTTACAGGTAAGTTACATATACTTCTCTTAAAATCTCCTTTCTCAGCATATTTCTCCCTTCTGTTAGTGATCCAATTTCTGTTTAGGAAATTGCCTTTCACTCGTTGAGAGTAATCTTGATGGTATGAGATTTCTAGATACCTGCCTATTTTAATCTCAGTTTTTCAGCTTCTTTTTAGAATTCTCTGAATTTCTCCATATTTTTTCAATAAAGTCCCATTTTTCCTAGCCAAAATTAGTTTCTGTGGCTTAAAACCAAAGAAATCTAACTGATATCCTAAACCTAGGGATACAGTTAGAGAGTGTGTATATATATATATATACATATATATATATATATTTCTGTTGTTAGAGTTATTTAAAGTAACAGAAGTATATCTAAGGTGTAGAGTTATTTACATAAACACAGCCTAACAACCTGCATTTGATATTAGTTCAAAGGTAGCAGTATTTATGTACATTTTTAATTGAGAACTGCAAAAAGAAGATAAATAAAATTTGGTCTTTTACATATGTGCCTTGATAGAAAAGAAATATATATTTTCTCATGATGGCATAAATTAAATATGAATTTGAAGGTATGAGCCAAAACTGTCAAAAAGAAGTCTCAAATTCTGGAGTAAGATTTTTCTCCCTGAACATCCCTTTTTTGACTGGATCACGTTTTGGCTTCTTTACCTACTTTAAATGATAGAAGGAGACTCCACTCAGACTCCTTCTTGCTTTCAGAGATCAAAGCCTGCTATTAAAATATTAATCAGTAAATATTTATCTCATTGTTGGAGGAGATAAAATTTTACTGCTATGTTTTCCATTCTGCATCTTTGTACTTAGCAGTTATAGTTTTTCTAGTAACATTAGACATCAGTATATTCATCTGTTCATAAATGTGGGGCACCTTAGGGGAATTACTGTTTCACTCACTTTAAGTCATTGCATTTTTTATCCTTCTTTATGGAAACAAAGTTATTTTGTGTAAAATAAATACGATTTTTGTACTGATTTCCATTTCCATTATAAAATCAATGATAGATTCCTTTAGAGAAACTTTTTCTACTGTAAAACAGTTACAGCTTGTAGTTATAATGTGGGGAAGGAAGGAAGAATGTAATTCAGTAGTTCTGGGATTGCTTTGGAAAACCTTTCAAACTTTGTAGTACTTTCTTTATTCTAGGTTTTGTCTTTGGCAATTATTTGCCAATTGGATTTGTGATTATAGGATTGATTTTTTTTTTTTTTGCTTGAAATTTTACTTTTTTGGGGGACAGGTATATTTATAATATCTGATAAGACTAGTCTTTATTAACCTATTTTGCCTGTAGACTTAACTATACTTAGTATAATTGTGTATAAAATGAGAGGTTTTACTTAATAATAACAATTAAGTTAAGTTACTATTATGAAGCTTTTGTTATAGTATTAGGTATTAAGTACAATCTCATTTTATCATCACAGAATCCTCTGTTCTTCTAGGAGTGATCTCCACGATTAAACTGAAGCTTGGAGGAGTGAACTCATCCTGCGTTTTACAGCTAATAAGTGGGAAATCTAGGCTTGCTACCTGCTCACGCTCCTAACCTTTTATAACTCTAAGGTTCTATTCATTCATTCATTCATTCATTCATTCAATCGTATACACTGAGGCCAGTCATGTAGGGGTTGAAGGCTATATTAAGGATTTTTTATTTTAAGTCTGATGGAAAATTATGGAAAGATTTCGAATAGGGAAATGATAGGAGTGCATTAATAATTCTAGTTGTTCTGGTTGCCTTGTGGAACAAGAATGGAAATAAAGAGACCCGTGTGGAGACTATTGTAATGGTCCAGGTCAGAGTGGCTGGTGGCTTGGAATAGGGTTAGTTGTAAAGGAAGAGATCAGTGGCTGGAGTCTGATAGAGGTGATAGAATGTAAAAATACTTAGAATTGTAAGGTAGGGATACTCAGACAGTCAGAATGGGTGCTGACCTTGGGCCTGGAGCAGGGCCCTGGAGGAGCCGTGCTGGCCATTAGTTGTCCATTGTGAGGAGGTCTGTGGTCGGTGTCACCTCCGGAGGGGTCAGGGCAGCTGGGAAGGGAAGGCAGCACCCACTTCATTGAAGCATTTCCACGTTTGAACAGTCACAAAGGCTGTGCCCCTGCATACCTCATGGTGTCAGTCCAGGATTTATTGCTGGATTGGGTTTGCGGTGTGGGAGGAAGAGAGAACTCAAGGTCTTTGCCCTGAGCAACTGGGCGAATGAGTGCCATTTACGAGACGATAGACATGGTGAAGGAGCAGATTTGGGAGAGAAACGTCAAGGTTTTAGTTTTGGATGAGTTAATTTTGAGATGATCGTTAGACACCCAAGTGGAAATGTCATGAAGGTAGTTTGACTTCACGTCTGGAATTTAAGAGAGATTGTGGGGCTGGAGATACACAGTTCAGTGTGATCCATGCATAATTCTACATTCTTTCCCCACAAGATCTGTCTCTGCAGCCTGTCACTAATGCCTGAAGTTACAGCATTAGAAATTCATTTATGCTGTTTGGATTATTAAACTACACATAACCCGTGGAAAAGGTGGCATATTAAATCTTTATGAAAACCCACTGTGATGTGAATCATTTTATGACATCCTTTTCGAGGCAGCCGAGGTCTGCCTACCGTGGGGAGATTCCCATGCTGGTGGATGGAAGTGGTGCAGGGCCATGCAGAGAGGTTGCCTCAGAAGGCTTCCCATGACATGTTTATAAAAACGGAGCCCTGGGTCTGGCCTGTGTTGCTCAGTGGTTGAGCGTCTACCTATAAACCTGGATGTCACAGTTGGATTCCCCGTCGGTCTGGGCATATTGCCCAGCTTGCAGGCTGGATCTCCAGTGGGGGGCATGCAGGAGGCAGCCAATCAATGATTCTCTGTCATCATTGATGTTTTTATCTCTTTCTCCTTCTCGCTTCCTCTCTGAATAAATGAAAAAATATGTTTTTAAAAAAAGGGAGTCTCAGATGGCTTTAAATGTAGATTTCAATGTTCGATTTTTAATGCATGGCGAAAGCTTTGTGTTTATAAAGCGTTCTTTATATTCATTTGTGTTTTAAATTAATATTCAGTTTGTAAATTTACATTTCAAATCATTTGTCATAGAATGCAGAAAGCTACAAATTAAGACATTCAATCTTCCTTTAAACTTTTAAGTTCTATTCATAAAACTTCCATTCTATTTATAAGCTTATGAGAGTAAAAGACAATCTGTAGAGTTTGGCTGTAGACTGTTTCTTTTAATGATCTCTAGAAGTTACATAAAATGTGGTAGCAAAAAAGATATAAGAAGAATATTGACTGCTATTTTCTTTTGTGTAGAAAAATGAGAGTCATTTTAGATTACAGAGTAAGATTTAAAAAAATCTTTGTAATTCTGTTTCCTGTATTAAATAATATTTAGTTTAAATAAATTAAATTAGTTATTAGGTATCAGTTTCCAATAACTTATACAACTTACCATTTGGCGGTCACAGTTCTGAAATTGGTTTCATTGGGCCAAAGTCAGGGTGCTGTCAGGGCCACACCCCCCTGGAGGCTTGGAAAGAACCTGACCCTGGACTCTGCCAGCTGCTAGAGCTGCAGTCCCCACCTCTCTCCCGGCCTCCTTTCCTTTCCTCCCTCTTCAAAACATGCCGCCCAGGGTCCTGCATCAGCGGCCAAAGCTTTTTCTTCTGTGGTCACATCGCCTTCTCTTTGTGGACACCTGTGTTTACTTAGATAATCCAGCAGAAACTGCCCAGCTCAAGATCCTTAATTTATCACATCTGCAAAGCCCCTTTGCCAGATAAGGTGACATCCCCAGGTTCCAGAGATTAGGACCCGGCTATCTTTGGGGGCCAGTACTCAGCTTTCCACAGCCTTGCTCTGAAATATTTTGCTGTAGTGAAGATTTCATAAAGATATTACTGATTTCAATATATCCCCAACTCTCTTAAGAATTTTAAATGGCGGTAATCCCTATCAAATGCTGTCAAGAAATACCCTGGTATTATTTGACTGCATCTGACTCTGTGCTTTCAGATGTTAACAGTTTTTAACATTCTATTTACAAAGAATTTCAAATTTATAGAAAAAATTTAAGAATAACAATAGCAAAGAATATTAAAATGTCCTTTAACCAGTTCACCTGTTATTAATATTTTACCCTATTTGCTTACTATTCCTGACTTACATGATTTAAAATAAATCCATATTTCCTTCTTAAGAAAATAAAATACAACAGTGTGGTGACTGCAAGGGGTAGCTGGGGGAGGGAGGTGGAGGAGGATATAGTGGGTATAAATGGTGATGGACGGAGACTTGACTTGGGGTAGTGACCACACACTACAGTGTACAGATGATACGTTGTAGAATTGTGCACTTGAAACCTATATAATTTTGTTAACCAGTGTCACCCCAATAAACCCAATGAAAAGGAAAAAAAGAAAACAAAACTTATACCAGTAGATATATTAGTTACATATAATGTCCATCTACTCTCATTTCTCTTCAGTTAAATTAGAGGTTGGCAAATGTTTTTGTCAAGGGCCATGTATTGTATTGTAAATATTGTTGACTGTGTTGACTGTATGATCTCTGTTGCAACTACTCAACTCTGCTGGTGTAGTGCAAAGGCAGCCATAGACAGTTCTTAAGTGAACGAGCATACTGTGTTCTAATGAAAATTTATCTAGATTAACAGGGGTTTGCCTGGATTTTGCTCATGGGCTGTTGTTTGCCACCCCAAGTTAAATGAGTTCTAAGTGATTCAGAATTGTAGTTAAAAAGGTTTTTTTGTTTTGTTTTTTAATAAGTGTGTTCCTTTAATTTCTTCGATTGCCATAGAACGGGTCAGAGAGTTTTCATTCAAAAATAATAAATTTTTAAATATCCGACTTAAAGGATTGTGTCATTATCAAAGAGATAATCTCTAGGGTGTACTTAGTTACACTTGAAAAAATACAGACTCACAGAATGTAAGCTTTGGAAAGGACTTTGAGGATGAATGAATGAGTGAATGAATGAATGAATGGGGAGTGAACAGATAATAGATGAAAACTGTATGGAATAATGTTTCTCTAATTAGGGTCATTTTGGAAGTTTAAAATTCTGTGATTCAATGATAATCTATAATTTTTTGGCATAGGCAAATTTAAGATCAAGTCATTGATCTCATAGTTGAGTAAAGATGCACTTGATTGCAATGCCAGCCTCTGTATTGACTAAGTTGGGATCAAGTAGTATCTCTTATTATTGGCTAAAACGAAAATGATTGAAATGTGCTGATGCTCTGATGACAAGCAAAGGTCAAATGCTGATATGGCATAATGTATGAATTAAAAAGGTTTATAAAGGGTAGAAGAAAGAAAAGTGATGGCAAAATTATCTTGTCAAAATTATGTAGATATCCTAAAGTTATGTGGGAAAAAGTACTATAAAAATTAATATCACTTCATCCTGGGGCCAATTATTTAGTGTGAGCAAAACAGTATCATTTATCATTTGAAGTAAACATTATATTTATTGTTTTTAAAAGTTCATTTACATGTACATATAATCTATAAATTTACGCTGATTTTATATTTATAAAAGGACTTTAAACGTAAGGAGTTTATGTCTAGATTTTGTTTGAGCATAGTTGAGTTTCATTAGGATTAAAAATCATTTACAAGCCCTGGCCGGCTGGCTGCTCAGGCGGCTGGCTCATCGTCTTGTACACCTAGAGCAGGGTCGGCAAACTGCGGCCCCTCGCGTGTGGCTCTTCCACAAAATACCACGTGCGGGCGCGCACGTACAGTGTGATTGAAACTTAGTGGCCACACTCAAGGGGCCAAAGAGCCGCATGTGGCTCGCGAGCTGCAGTTTGCCGACCGCTGAAAAGGTTGCGAGTTCCCAGTCAGGGCACGTGCCTAGGTTGTGGGTTTGTTTCCTGGTCGGGGTGCATACGTGCAGGCAACCTCTCGATGTTTCTCTTTCCCATCGATGCTTCTATCTCTCTCCCCCTTCCTCTGTCTCTCAAATCAATAAAAACATATCCTCGGGTGAGAATTAAAATACATCATTTACGAGCCTTTAAGTTTAGTGAAAATGTATTCCTTTGGGAGCATTCCTTCCATAACTTAAGTTTGAGAAACAGTGATCTAGGCCAGTCTCCTACATTTAACAGATGAGGTAACCAAGACTCATGAGTAACACCACGAATATGGACAGGAAAAGGCAGTGTTTTCAACTTATAGTATTTAAGTTATCCTGGCCTAATTAAAATAAGTTTATTATACATAATATTTTTTTCTGTTTGAGGCTACTAAGCACTTCCTACAGATAACAATTTTGGTTATTCTTAATAGTGCTAAGAAAAAAAATGTAATTTTTATTTTTATATTAGCTTAGTAGTTTACACTTTGTAAATGCTTTCATCTCCACTATCTTTTAAAAAATTAAATATAATCACCCTTAGGGGATTGATCGTTATTTCTGTTTTATCGATGAAGATTTGATGATGGGAGAGATAAGCAGACTTGCTCAGTCACATGTCTAGTAAGTGATAGAACTAGGATTATTTCAGATTTTGTGACATTTATTTGAACGTATGTAAGTTTGATTGAGTATATGATTTGGCTCCCTGTAGGCATTCCATTTCATGCTAGAATTTCCCCTGTAAGTTGTAGTTTAGATCATTTATTATGTACATTTATTACTATGATGAGCATTGAATTACTAATTCTCTTCATCCATATATTCCGGTTTATAATCGAAGTTCTTTGTAACGCACTGTGTTGTTTGATTTTTTCTAGGCCCTGATTGCTCTCTGAATGTTCCTTCCACTGAGTCGTACTGGATTCTGCCAAATGTCAAACCCTTCAGTCCTTCCGTAGGCCGCGCTTCCCATAAAGCGGTTTTACATGGGAAGTTTATGTGGGTGATTGGTGGATATAGTTTTAACTACAGTTCTTTTCAAATGGTCCTGAAGTAAGTATGTTTTCCAGATTTTCACAATCTATTATTTAAGCTGAGTTTTTGGTAATAGGACTATCCTAAGCGCCTATTTTATTGCTGTCAAAACTTATGAATATTTTTGTGATAGTATCTTTGTTACATGGAACTTGATTTGAGAACCTATGAATTCAATATATCTACCGTTAAATATTTGTCATTATGCATATAGATTTGTTTTGTATAGATATTTCATAACCTCTCTAGAGTGCTTTTAATAAATTCTGAGTAAGAAAATATTAATTAAAGTAAGGTGAGGCCAGGCCTGTATCAGACATTACGAATCCTGTCACATAATATTGTTTTCAGAATGAAGTGTAATTGCCTATATAAAAATTCTGACCTGTAAATTAATTTTTCTGAACTTTTTGACTTTGAAATGATTTTACAAGCTTTTGTTGGGAGAGAGTGCCTGTATTGTAAAATAGATCACTCATTTGCTGATGTCTCCATGGAGATTATCCTTTGCATGATTGGATGTTGCAGGGACCACATGGATGGCAGCTTACCTGATTTCTTTTCAACTGGTGATTGTATTTTATGAACATTCAATAACAGAACAAAAGAGCAAAAAGAAGAATAATTTGATTATCAATGTTGTTTTCAGGAATGATACTCATAATATGTAACAACTGGTGCAACTTGGGCACCAACCAATCAGAACTGACCCTAGACAATATACCATAATGGTGTGTACCCAATAGGTTGCCTGATGCAGCAGAGAAATACACAGGACACCCAGTAAAACTTGAATTTCAGATAAACAATGAATAATTTTTCAGTATAAGTAGACCCTTGCAATATTCTTTTTTGATTTTGTCCCAAATATTGTATGAGTTCTGCCTATACTAAAAAATTATTTGTTGTTTATATAAAATTCAGATTTAATTGGGCATCCTCAATTGTATTTGGTAGCCCTATCCACTAATAATATTAGTCCTATTAATGTTGGGTATTTTAAAATTCTGCTTATAAGAGTGCTGGGGTCCAACCCCAGCGGGTCCAGGGGTCCCCAAAGGTGTGGACGGAGTCGGCGAAGAAGGAATGACACGGAGACAGCGTTCAGTTGATCAGCAGCCTTGCCAGGATCTCTAGCCAGGATCTCCAGCGAAGTTCTGGTTAGGATCTCCAGCCAGGTTCTGTGTCCATGTTCTCTTGCTAGGTTCTCCAGCCAGGTTCTCCGGGTTCTCCAGCCAGGTTCTGTAGCCATGTTCCCTCGCTAGGTTCTCCAGCCAGGTTCTGTCCAGGTTCTCCAGCCAGGTTCAGTCACCAGGTTCTAGTCAGGTTCTCTTGCCAATTTCTGTAGTCAGGTTCAGTCCAGGATCTTTTGCCATGTTCTCTCCAGCGAAGTTCTTCTGTCTCTAGGTTCTGTGTAGGTTCTGTCTCTAGGTTCTGTGTGGGTTCTGTCTAGGTTCTGTGTAGGTTCTGTCTTCTTGGTTCTGTCTTCTAAGTTCTGTCTCTTGCTGTCTTGTTACATCTGTATTTATACCAGTTGATTCAATCCTATCAATCTCTATTACAAAGGTTAGGGCGTTTCTTATCTCCATTCCAGGGAGTAAAGATTATGTAGCTTAAGCATGATTGTTCATAGTTAAAGTGATTAATTACCCACCTGGCACTTAGTTGAGGGGTTTTATTCCCTCCCTAACTTCAGGGGAAAATCCCTACCTGGGAAAACAACCTTTCTCAGAGAGGAGACCTTGGTTAAAACACATAGTGCCAAGAAGGTGAGCAAACATTTTAAGAACAGTATGCCATATATGCCAGGTCCTTTGAAACAGCAAGGATGGACCGGCTCCCGGCAAATGTCCCTGTTCGGGCGCCAGATGCTGGGGTCCAACCCCAGCAGGTCCATGGGTCCCCAAAGGTGTGAATGGAGTCGGCGAAGAAGGAATGACACGGAGACAGCGTTCAGTTGATCAGCAGCCTAGCCAGGATCTCTAGCCAAGATCTCCAGCCAAGTTCTGGTCTGGATCTCCAGCGAAGTTCTGGTTAGGATCTCCAGCCAGGTTCTTTGTCCATGTTCTCTTGCTAGGTTCTCCAGCCAGGTTCTGTAGCCATGTTCCCTCACTAGGTTCTCCAGCGAGGTTCTGTCCAGGTTCTCCAGCCAGGTTCAGTCACCAGGTTCTAGTCAGGTTCTCTTGCCAATTTCTGTAGTCAGATTCAGTCCAGGATCTTTTGCCATATTCTCTCGCTAGGTTCTGTCTCTAGGTTCTGTTGCCAGTTTCTGTCCAGGATCTTTTGCCATGTTCTCTCCAGCGAAGTTCTTCTGTCTCTAGGTTCTGTGTAGGTTCTGTCTTCTAAGTTCTGTCTTCTGCTGTCTTGTTCCATCTGTATTTATACCAGTTGATTCAATCCTATCAATCTCTATTACAAAGGTTAGGGCGTTTCTTATCTCCATTCCAGGGAGTAAAGATTATGTAGCTTAAGCATGATTGTTTGTAGTTAAAGTGATTAATTACCCACCTGGCACTTAGTTGAGGGGTTTTATTCCCTCCCTAACTTCAGGGGAAAATCCCTACCTGGGAAAACAACCTTTCTCAGAGAGGAGACCTTGGTTAAAACACATAGTGCCAAGAAGGTGAGCAAACATTTTAAGAACTTTATGCCATATATGCCAGGTCCTTTGAAACAGCAAGGATGGACCGGCTCCCGGCATAAGAGGAGATTGCTTTAAAACTATGATTGAATATGACTCGAATTAAAGTATAAAATAAATAATTTATGTAGGGAGGGAGAAAGTTTTAGATACATATTTAAGTAGACAATTAGAATGGATAAAATATAGTAGAAAGAATTGAAAGAGTTGGTGGGATTAAAATGAATTGCTAAAATAGGAAAAGAACATGAAGAAAGGAGTTTTAAATGTGGAAACTAAAAGGAAATTAACTATGATTAATGAAAATGAAAAGTCTGTGAAAATAAAGTAAAATGGTTTTTGCATTTTTAATGAGCTATAAGAAAGAACAAAGAAGAATACAAAAGACCAATGTGATCCACAAAGCCCAAGATGTTTACTCTCTGGCCCTTTACAGTAACTTGGTGGAAAGCAGTGTGTTAGGTGCAGATGCTGGTAGAGAGGTAGACGTAGCTGAGTGAGTCTGTGAAAGTTATGTTCTGATTGATTCTATTCCCTCATTTGTTTCATTCACACGTATCTTCTAATTCCAGTGTAGGAAAGAAGTTAACCATAATGCTGAAAACAGTTGTTGGTAACCTTCCCTTTTTGTGTGTGAAGAGAGCTTGCTTGCTTTCCCTGATAAGTTAGAGGAAGAAAGAGAAGAGATGATAATTGATAGTGAGCTTCTTAAACAAGGTCCTAGTCCGTTCTTGGCTGGATGCTTCCCTCTATATTGTGTCAAATTGAAGAGATGTGAGGGTAGAAGTATGATGGTGACAACAGAACTGGAATTCGCTTAGATAAGCATTTGAGATTCACAGCTTGAAACTTCTATTTTCATATATATATTTTTAGAGCAGACGAATAAAGATTAATTTTCATTATTATCCAGTAATCCAGTAGTACCTTCTTTTTACAGAAACTTCTATCTTACTAGATTCATGTCACACAATCTCAAATGATCAGTAAACAAGATATGTTTGTGTGTAGGAAATAGGTACTTCTTGGTTAACTTATATAATGCTGAGCTACATGCATGTAAAAGAATAAAATTGAATACATAAAGCAAATGGCTATTTTAAAAATGTAGAGAATTTCCATCCATTTCCAAAGGAAAAAGCTGGCTCTTTTTTTTGCTTCTGCGAGATTTATTATTATTATTATTATTTCATTGAATTTATTGGGGTTATATTGGTCAATAAAATTATATAGGTTTCAAGTGTACAAACCTGCAACACATCATCTGCACATTGCATTGTGTGTTCATCATCCAAAGTCTAGTCCCCTTCCATCACATTTATCATCCCTCTTCCACCTGCCTCAACCCCCTTCCCAAAGGTAATCACAATTAGTTGACTGTCGGTTCCATGAGGTTTTTTTTTGGTTTAATCCCTTCGCCTATTTCACCCACCTCACTAACCCTTCTCCCTTCTGAGAGCTGCCAGTCTGTTCTCTCTCTCTTTTTTTTTATTTAAAAATACAGACCAGCTTACTATTGTTTAGGTTAAGCAATTGGCTGAAATTATTAAAGCAATTGAACCAATTCCAATAATAAATAGTCAAGTTAATGTATACTATACATTTAGGTGGTTGAGTCCTAATTTAAAGTAGGTATATCGTGAATGTCTTTATGAAAAACATCTAATATGGTACATGAAATTATGAGCTTGTTATTTATAATTGTTTTGAATTTAATGAATACTTGAATACAGACAAAGAAAACATATGCAAATTGAAAAACCAAACAGGAATCTTAGATTATGAAGTTATTTCTTTTCTTGGTTCTAGTTACAATTTAGAAAACAGTATATGGAATGTGGGAACTCTGTCCAGGGGACCGCTCCAGAGGTATGGACACTCTCTTGCTTTGTATCAGGTATGGATCTTGCTTTTTAAATTAAATTTTAAAAAAAATTTGAGTTCACTTTGGTGGAAAAAATACTAAATCTCAGATTTATTTCAAACACCTAATGAGAACAATAGATCATATGGATCACAATAACTTGAGATGTCACAGGCTCATACTGTTTTAGTAAAAAATTGATTTTTTAGTATGATTCACCATTGAACAAGAGAAGAAGCAAAGATTGAGTTTTTGTCCTTAGCTTGATTCCTAGTCATCAGGTCAGTCACTTTTCTTTTTAATTGTGGTAAAATTAAAATTTACCTTTTTAACCATTTTAAATTAGAGTTCAGTGGCATTAGGTAGGTACATTCAAATTGTTGTGCAACCATCACCACCATTATCTCCAGACTTTTTTTGTCTTAAAGCTGAAGCCTTATACCCATTAACAGTTCCCCTCCTCCAGACCCTGATTGCCATCATTCCACTTTCTGTCTCTGTGAATTTGACTACTCTGGGGACTTCGCATACGTGGACTCATATAGCATTTGTTCTTTCATGACTGGCTTATTTCACTAGGATAATGTTCCCAAGGTTTATCCATATTGTGGCCTGTGTCAGAATTTCATTCCTTTTAAATCCCGAGTAATAATTCCTTTTATGCACATATCACATTTTGTTTATTTACCCATCGATAAATAACTTGTTTGCCTTTACCTTTTTGGCTATCGTGAATAATGCTGCTATCAACACAGGTGTACAAATATGTGGCTCCTGTCCCTATTTTCAATTTTTGGGATAGAAATTGCTGGATTATATGATAATTCTATTTTTATTTTTTGAATAATTTCCATATTGTTTTCTGCAGCTGCTGCACCATTTTACATTCCCACCAGCACTGCACAAGGGTTTCAATTCCTCCATGTCCTTGTCCACACTTGTTATTTTTTGGAACAGTTTTATAATTGACATTCCATATAATTCACTGATTTTAAATGGGTATAATTGAATGGTTTTCAGTGTATTCAGAGTTGTGCAACCATCTCTTGAAGATTTGTGCCAAATTGCAGATTTGTGCAATCAAGTTTAGAACATTTTTATCACCTCACAAAGAAACCCTGTATCCTTTACCTATCACCCCAAACCTCCTCATCCTCCCAGCCTTAAGCAGTCATGAATCTACTTCCTATCTGTGTTGATTTGTCTACTCTGGACATTTCATATAAATGAGATTGTGTACTATGTGGGTTATGACTTGCATATTGTAGCATGTATCAGTACTTCATTTTTATGTCTAAATAATATTCTATTGTATGGACATACTACATTTTGTTTATCATTTCATCAATTCATGGACATTTGGGTTTTCACCTTTTAGCTCTTATGGAACAATGCTGCTATGATTTTTGTGAGGACATATGCTTTCATTTCTCTTGAGTATACTAGTATATTTAGTATTGGAATTGTGGATCCAGTGGTAACTCTATGTTTAGTTTTTGGAGAAACTGCCACGGTTTTCCAAACTGGCTATACCATTTTACATTTCCTCCAGCCATGTATGAAAGTTCTAATTTCTAGGGATTCTCACCAGCTTCCATTAGTATCTGTCATTTTTATTAAAGCTGTCCTATTGAGTGAGAAGTGATATCTCTTGTGTGTTGATTACATTCCCTGTTGATGAATGATGTTGAGCATCATTTCTTGTGCTACTGTCTGTCTGTATTTTCTTTGGAGAAATGTCTATTCAAGTCCTTTGCCTGTTATTAAATTGGGTTATTTGTCTTTTTATTATTGAGATGTAAGGAGTTCTTTATGTATTCTAGATACAAGTCCCTTATAATTTGCAAATATTTTCTCCCATTCTGTGAGCTTTCATTGTCTTGATGGTGTCGTTTGAAGCACAAAAGTTTTTTGTTTTTTTAATTTTGATGAAATCCAATTTATCTTTTCCCCCTTTTGTTGTTTGTGATTGTGGTGTCATACCTAAAAATCCAGGCTCGTGAAGATTTACTCCATGTTTTCTTTTAAGTGTTGTATGCTTTGGCTCTTACATTTAGGTCTTTGATTAATTTTGAGTTAAATTTTGTATATGGTGTGCAGTAAGGGTTCAAGTTCATTCTTTTGCATGTCACTATTCAGAGTTCTCTTAGCACCATTTGTTAAAGAGACTATTCTTTCTCCATTGGCTGTCTTAGCACTCTTGTCAAATATCAGTTGGCCATCTTATGTATGGATTTATTTTTGGACTCTCAGTTCCATTGATTTATATGTCTGTCTTTATGCCCGTAGCATACCCTCTTGGTTACTTTTTCTTTGTAGTAAGTTTTTACATAGAGAAGTGTGAGCCCTTCAATTTTTTGTTTTTTCAAGATTGTTTTGATATTCTGGGTGTAATTTCATGTGAATTTTAGAATCAACTTGTCCATTTCTACAAAGAAGTCACCTGGAATTCTGTTAAAGATTGCATTGAATCTGTTGTTCAGTTTGGAGAGTATTGCCTTCTTAATAAGTCTTTTGACCCATGAACATGGGATGTCTTTTCATTTATTTAGATATTAAAAGATTTCTTTCAACAATGTTTTGTTGATTCCAGAGTAAGTTTGGAATTTCTTTTGTTAGATTTATTCCCAAGTATTTTATTTTTTGATGCATTTGAAATGGAATTTGTTTTACTTATTTTTATTTTTAGATTGTTCACTGCAAGTGTATAGAAATATAATTGATTTTTGCACATTGATCTTGTATTCTGCAATGTGGTTGAACTCATTTATTAACTCTAATTGTTTTTTTTGGGGGGGTGAAGATTTCTTAGTATTGTCTATATATAAGTTCATATCTTCTACGAATAACAATATTTTGCTTCTTTTTCAATCTGGTTGTCTTTATTCAATTTTTGCCAATTTGCTCAGGCTAACACCTCGAGTACAGTGTGGAATATAAGTGGCAAAAGTGGGCGCCTTTGTTTTGTTCCTGACCTTAGTGGGAAAGCGTCTGCTCTTTCATCATTCAGTATAATATTAGCTGTGTGTTTTTCTTAGATGATCTTTATTAGGTTGAAGAAATTCCTTTCTCTTCCTAGGTTGTTGAAATAGTAATGATTTGTATTATTTATGCATCATTCATTTTAGTCCTATGTGATTAAAGTTATTTGTATAATTTATAAGTGCTATAAAGCATCTGCCCATGGCCATGGGAAGTGGTAATAAAAATGTACTCCATGCAATACACAGACGTGGTCTACCTTTTTGTGAACTGTGCTTGATGAAAGCAGTGAATGATCCAGAACAGCACAGAGCAGTGTACATCCATGGCAACATTCCAGTGTGACAGCTAGCGACTCAGCAACTAGGAAAATTAAAAATATGCTTAATTGCCTGGCTGGTGTAGCTCAGAGGTTGAGCATCAACCTATGAACCAGGCGGTCAGGGTTCAATTCCAGGTCAGGGCACATGCCCGGGTGTGGGGTGTGGAGGAGGTAGCCGATCAATGATTCTCCCATCATTGATATTTCTCTCTCTCTCTCCCTCTCTCCCTTCCTCTCTGGAAAAAAAAGGTTAATTGACTATATAATATAATTGTTTTAAATATCTTTTTGAAAGCATGGATTTCCCCCCTTTCTTGTGAGTAAAAGCATTATTTTTCATTAATCATGTGTTCCCATTTGACTTTTTACAAATAGGAAGAATGCCTTATGCATGTTGTGAGTGATTGCTAAGACTATGTTTAAATTTAGCCTTCATTCTAATTTATATTGCTAAGAAATATACTTGTTAATACTTGTTTTTTAATTTACAGGAAAACATTTTTATGTATGGAGGCAGAATTGAAACAAATGAAGGCAATGTCACAGATGAGTTATGGATTTTTAACATTCCTAGTCAGTCCTGGAGCACAAAAACTCCCACTGTTCTTGGGCACGGGCAGCAGTATGCTGTGGAGGGGCATTCGGCACATATTATGGAGCTGGATAGTAGAGATGTTGTCATGATCATAATATTTGGATATTCTGCAATATATGGTTATACAAGCAGCGTACAGGAATACCATATCTGTGAGTTACTTTGAATGTGTAACTATAAAGTCTTTATTCATTGTGCACATTTTTATCTTTAAAATCTTCATATGAATTTAGTCAAAATGGTTATTGAAATAAGAATTATAAGCCAAGAATTAATATTTAATATAATTTTTTTGGTTTTGTGTTAGATTTTGTACTTTAATACTTAAGTTTATCTTCTTAGCCAAATGTGGGGAAATGTTACAGAAGTTACATTTTCTAAGAACTGAGAATATTTTTAAATATGTGAAATTCCAATAGGTGGTGCTACATCTTTGGTCTTTACTTGTGAACTGAGAGCTAAAACTAACCCAGTCTCTCTACTATGCATTCCATGATTTCAGGATTTTAAAAAATATATATTTTTATTGATTTCATAGAAGAAGGGAGAAGGAGAGATAGATAGAAACATCAGCAGTGAGAGAGATTCATTGATCAGCTAGCTGCCTTTTGCATGCCCCATACTGGGGGGTTGAGCCTGCAACCTGGGCATGTTCCCTGATCGGGAATTGAACCGTTACCTCCTGGTTCATAGGTCTACGCTCAACCATTGAGCCATGTTTGCCGGGCAGGATTTTTTATTTTTCAGGGTTCTGTTCCTAGTCTTACTGCAGTGTCTCTCTGTATGTATTAGTCTTAGAGGAAGCTCTTGAGAGTCTGTCGGCTTCTGTGAAAGATTATTATCTGGTGCATGAAGGTGTCAGTGGCAATCTACATGTGACTGCATGATATTCTTAAATACTCTTATTCGTTTTTCTGGCACTTTATTTTTTTAAAGTTCTTTATGAAATTTTCAAACAGTTGTAAGTTTTTTTAAAAAATTTGTTTACAAATATATGTACCCTGTTAGTCACTACTTAGATTCAAGAACATATTCCATATCTGGCCTTGACCGGAATTTTGAACTCAAGGTTTTGATTTTTGTGTGTAACTATACAGGGTGATCTGTTTCTCCTCCATGTCTCCAGTACAGGTGGTCTGAAAGTGGGATATGCATCCTCCTTCCTATTGTCATTTACACTCTATTTCCACGCCTTCCTCCTTTGAATCACTCAGCTTTGAATTGTATGTCATTAGACTATACCACCTGTTTCTTTGCCTTCATGTGTTCTGTAGCTCCTAGGATCCCTGTTTTATTCCTTGAAGGAGTTAGCATCCGGCTCACTGTCACTCCATCCCATATACATTAACTAAATATTTCTATGATTTCAGTATCCACTTTAATAATTCTTCCAATACTTGGCTTCTCAATTTTTTGATCTCTCTCCCCAAGATCTTATTTTTCATCCTACTTGAATCAGTCTTGCCCATTGTCCTACCTGCAATGAATTCCATAATTCCCATTTCAGATATCTTATTCCAGTGCCTCCAGCTTACTCCTGCTAGTCCCCACACTGGTAATTCTTCAACTGTCCCAGAGCTTGTAGTTCACTAGCCTCCTTTCAGGGGTTCACTATCTCTTCCTTCCTCTGTCCATACTTACCTCTGCACTTACCAGGCTTTACGCTCATAATAACCAATCTCTCTCTTCAAACTTCTAACATGTCCTTCATCTGATGACCTTACTCACTGTTTTACTGAGAAAACAGAAGCAGTCTAAAGAGGATTCCTACTGAAGGGAACATTTTGGAGTGCAGTGGTTAAAAAGTAACGGTGCATTGAATAAACCTGCTTACATGCATTATTGTTGTAAAAATTCATGATAGCATGGAAGCTAGTGTGGCTGTCATTCTACTTTTTCAGATGAGCCCAAGAGTTGTTTCAGCAAGAGCTAAGTTATAAGGGACATCTGTAATACTTTAACAATAAAGATAATTTAAAAAAGGAGTTAAGTTACAAATAGCCTATATAGAAAGCTTTTGTTTGATTTTTGTTATTTTAATTTTATGATGATGTTCATGGAGTGTTGTAGGTATTATTTCCATATTTTGTAACTTACTGAAATTTTCTTTGTGGCTTAATTTTCATAAATACTGTATAGACACTTGAAAAGAAGGCAAATGTTATAATTTTAAGTTATGGTATCTGATATATATATGTATATATATATACACACACACACACACTACTTTATTCATTATGCTTATTAGTTCTTCTACTTTTTGTATTGGATCTGTCATGCTGTGAAAATGAAAGTCTACATATGTTAGTGTATTTTTGCCTATTTCTCCTTGTATATTCTGGAATTTATGCTTTATGAAAGTTGCTATTATGGATATTCATGACTTTCATTTTCACATTAATGTTATAAAGTGCTTTGTTTATTTAATGTTTTTTGACCTGATTTCTATCTTGTCTGATATTAATATAATGGCTCTTGGTTATTTGGGGTGGGGCTGTCATTCTTTCCTTCATATGCTTTTGCCCATCTATTGTTAACCTTTCAGAATCACTTTGTTTTAAATATATCTCTTGTGTACAACAAAAAGTTAGATTTTGCTTTGTGACTCCATCCGCTTTTTGTACATTTTCTGTACATGTTTTATATTTTTAATAGTCACTCTGTTGTCTTTTAAAAAATTATGTCTTCTCATGTTCAGAGGACGCCCATTTTTTTTGAGGACATGAGTAATTTTGAGATCTGCCACTATTAGGCTTCTTCTGACTCCTCGTCTCTTGCCTTCCTTCTGCATTCTTGGGGCTTCCTCCTTCTGGCTCTTGGTTTTACTTGCTTTTTGCACTTGATTTGGACTTTATGGGTTTTTTTTTATTCTAGTTTATCTGGAAATTTAATTTTCCTTTTTATTCATGTTTTCCTTGTTGTTTTATTGTCTTCCCGGGAATGAATGGGGAGATTCAGAATTCAGCTATCACCATGCTTGTACTTGAACCATAAGTTCAAGTCTAAAGTCAACAAATATTTTTACTCTTTGATCAAGCTCCAATATACAGGACACTGTTTCTACTGCCTTAATCCATCCTACTTTGTTTCAAACACATTTGACATTATCAGTATTTTATATTAGGGATCAACAGTCTTTTCTATAGAGGGCAATATAGGAAATATTTTAGACTTTGTGGCCCATGCAGTCTTTGTCACAACTAATCAACTCCACTGTGATAGCAAGAAAGCCAACACTGACAGTCCGTAAACAGATGGACATGGCATTTTGCCTGATTTTGCCCTTGTGTCTTAGTTTATCTAGTCCTGTTCTAGAGAGAGAGTGTGTGTGCTACTGGGGCCTAGCAATCCTGGTCCAAATTAATTTAACATTTCGGCATGTGGTTTTCTTTGGACCTTGGATATACAGTGAATTCATGCCCCAAGATCTGTGACCAAAAGTTCCCAGGAAAAATGAGATTTTTCCCTTTACATATAGCCAAGTGGAAATACACATTTTCTGTCTGCTTCTGCAGAGCAGATTAAAAAATAACTCACTTTTTCATTGAGGATATAATCCTTCAGGAATCCTGACTTTGTATAGAAGTTCTCTGATCCAGTACCCACACGGGCTTACCTTCAGTACTGGCCATTAAAACCAAATCCCTAGGCCACCTGAATGGTACACACATTCCTTACCCTGCCTTTCCACTGAATACAGTTTCTGGTCTTCAGAATGTATTTTCCTCTTTGTATACCAACCTTTTTTGCAGGACAGTCTCATTCAGCCTTGAGACATGGTGGCAGTTATGCTTTCCAGGGATGGCTAGGAAGGCACAGCAGATTAATTCTAATTTTCTATGAATGGTAAATATTGATAGTTTGTTTACTGATAAATTCACTGGCTGGTAGGTTTTGATTTCCTTTTCTTTTTTTTAAAAATATATTTTTATTGATTTCAGAGAGGGAGAGAAAGAAACGTTAATGATGAGAGAGAATCATTGACCTGTTGCCTCTTGCACGCCCCCTACTGGAGGTGGAGCCCGCAGCCCAGGCATGTGCCCTTGGCCAGAATCCAGCCCGGGACCCTTCAGTCCCCAGGCCCACACAGAGCCAAACCGGCTAGGGCTAGGTTTTGTTTTTCATTTGGAATAGTTTGATTACAGAACATCAATTGTAGTTTTGGTAAGTTTTAAACTACTTCTATAGAGTTTCTTTTGGCTTATTGTATAATCAAAATACTATTTTAAAATAAATTTACCAACAGGATATTTTTTTATTTGATTTTTGTCTTATTAATGGCATTACTTGTCAGGCATACTTGAAGGGTGATCCTATAAGCTACAAGTCAGCCAATATGTGGAGGTCTAAGATGAATGAATATATTCTAATATGGAAATAGGAAGAGTACATGATCTATTTATGAGTTTTATAAGAATAATAGGTGAATTAAGGGTGGATTTTAAATTCTGTGATTCATTTAAGTACAAAGTAAAAGTCATCAATTTTTTCTGTAAAATTATATTTTAATAATAAAATGAACTTATTATGTTATTTACTCTTAATGCAATTTGAATTCACTGCTTATTGTTGAAAGTATGTGGTGTCAAAATAATCCATAATTACTTTCACTTTGAAAAGTACTTGCATAGAAGAGTAAATAGAACGATGGGGAACTATAGTTTAAAGCTGCCAGAATAATTAAGTTGTATATACCACAGACAAGTGCTGCTTCAGGGAATGATACTATATTAAGTAGGGCTGGTTTGAACATAAATAATAGGTTAATTTATCATCTTAGTTATAAGTAAAGACTTATCTCTACAGAGACAGTTTAAAACATTTTTCCCCCCTGTTTATAGTGGCATTACTATACTGCCATGTAAGTTTAAGCTGTTTTTTTTTTCTGACTGATTTTAATGGCTTCAACTATCCCAAATGCAGGTCGGATTTACTTTGAGAATCCTTACATGTTTAAAGCTTCTCGAAAACTGAGAATGTTTTGTTTAATTACAGAAGGGACTCTCTTTTCCAGCACTATGGTGAAGGTAACGGGAAAGAAAGTTGAAATTATAATAGAGCAATTCATGAAAACAGGGTATTTTACTAGATAAAAATTTACCCAGAATTATACTCAAAGGACATTGATCTCACCATTATGTAGAGATTTTTAAAAGAGACAAAGATTTCCCAGTTAACATACTCCAAAATGACCACTTACTAAACTTCGAATAATAGTGGAAATAACTGTGAAGTATTTCTGGTTCAGTGCTTAGCATCCTGAGTCGTCTTTGAGATTTTTTTTGTAATAATATGATTTAAAACCAAGGAACCATGTAGTTAACTTCAGTTATCTTAGTTTGAGTCTTATCCATTAACAGTAACAAAATTTAAGACACTAGAGAATATGTTTAGCTGTGGAGTTGAAAGTTTATGCATATTACCATTGCTGGTTTGAGTTTTAGAGGATCTGTTGAGCTCAGGAGCACCTCCATATATTGGCTGACTTTGTAGCTTATAGGATCACCCTTCTGGTTCTACTTGGTTCCAGACATATGCAATAATGCGTATCAGCAAGTAACGCATCAGGTCTTATTCCTTGTCTTTGCGGAACTTATTTCTAGTAGGGTGATACAGCCAATAAGTAGTAAATATAATACAGATGTGCAGACTGTATGATGTGTTAGAAGATAGTAACTTTATAAAAATAGAACAAAGCAAAGGGGATTGAGAATACTGAGGTGGTTGGGAAGGCCAGCAGGGTAAGCCTCAATGAGAAGATGAATTTTGATCAAAGAATTGCAGGAAGTGGAGAAGTTTGCTATGTAGCTAATCTGTGGGGAAGGGGAGTGTTCCCTAGAAGTAGGAACAGCTAGTGTAAAGGCGAGAACATTCAGAGCATGGTCAGGGAACAGCAAGGAGTCTGGAGGAGAGAATAAACATTAATAGATGAGGTCAGAGAAGTAGTAAGGAGCAAAATCATAGGGTTTTCGCATAGCCTTTGTTTCTTGCTCTGAGGAAATGGAGAGATGTTGCAAGCTTTTGGGCAGAGCAACGACATAATTTTTAAATGAATCATTCTGGCTGTCTTGAAACTAACTTCTGCGGAGGAAAGAACAGAAGCGAGGAGGCAGTCAGATTACTGTTAGTCTGAGCAGTGATGATGGGCTTAGACCAGGGGGGTAGTATTGGAGTGAGGAGAATCAGTCCATTTGTTTTATATGTTTTTAGAGTAAAATGAATCGTATTTGCTGAGGGTTTGGATGTAGAGTCTGAGATAAAAGAGAGGAGTCAAGGATGAATCCAGGGTTTTTGGCCTGAACAACTAGAAAGATATAGTTGCCATCGACTGACATGTTGAAGATTCTGAAACAGGTTTGAGGCGAAGGATGACTTAAGGTCAGGATTTCAGTTTGGACATTGATATGTGTGCTATCCATTAGACATTACAGTGAAAATGTCAACTAGATGTGTGGGTCTGGAGTTCTTCTAGAGAGAGATCTGGGCTGGAGATGTAGATGTGGGAGTTTTGGGGATAGAGATAGATAGCATTTAAACCATGCGGCTGAATCAGATCACTAAGGAAATGGGTGCAGATAAAAAGAAAGAGTGATTGAGCCCCAGGGTGTTCCAGTGGTAAGAGGTAGGGAAGAAGAAGAAAATGAGCAAGAAAGAGTGCGGTGAACTGGATGCCAAGTGAAGAAAGATTTTAAACAGAAGAGTCGCCATCTCTGTTAAGTGCTGGCGGGTGGGTGAAGTAAGAAGATCACTAAAGATTGACCTTGGATTTGGGACTGCCCAGGTCATTGGTGATCTGCACAAGAACAGTCTGTGTGTAGTGGTTGGGTAAAAGCCCAATTGGATTGAAGAGGAAATTGGGCAGCTCTTTCAAGGAAACTTGCTTGTCGGGGAGCAAAGAAGTTAGCAGCAACTGGCAGGAAATACAGGATCTTTCTAAAGGGTTTTCACACAAGCAGACCACGAAACAAGGATTCAAGTGAAAGAATTTTATTTGGGAAAGGGCAGGTAACACGATTAGGACAATTCAGAAATAATGCCGACAAGAGAAGGCAGCCTTCACGTGCATAACCCAGGCACATTGACAATAGTGCTGTAGGCCTGGGGGAGAGGGGATGGAGGGAGTTAATGGAGGGAAAAAAGGGACATCTGTAATACTTTCAAAATAAAGATGAATTCAAAAAAAGCACCCATTAATAGAGACAACTACTAGAGTGGTGATGGAACTTACCCAGGCTTTCAATCAACATGTAATCTTTGAAATTTCCTTCTTTAATTATAACGCTTGTAGTTAGTTGATGAATCCTGTGGGCTGTGTTCCCAAAATCAGTCCATTCTTTAGCTGAAGATAGGTTTCATTCAATGTGCTTGATTTACAGTTGACCTCTGAACAAGATGGGTTTGGACTGCATGAGTCCACTTATATGCAGATTGTGTTTTAGTGGATACCTATACTGTTTCCCATCCATGGTTGGGAGTCTGTGGATGCAGGGAGCTGACTGTATTCTTGATCTACACCATTTTACATCGGGGACTTGAGCTTTCATGGATTTTCATCTCCGTTGGGGGTCCTGGAACCAATCCTCCATGGATACTAAGGGATAACAAGTGTAGTTCAGTTTTGGGGTAGTTAAAAGTTACACTTGGATTTTCAACTACTTGAAGGGTTGGCACCCATAAGCCTACGTTGTTCAAGGCTCAACTGTGAATGTAAATGTGTGTAGGTAGATAGCAGCAGAGAGCTTAAGGAAATAGCTTACGTGGAACACACACAAGTAGGTATGACAGGCAAATTTTTCATGAGGGCACCCTAGAGTATAACTTCCAAGAGCAATGTATGGTTATCAGGTGCTTAGAAGTGACAGTAATCAACTAGCTTCATGCACAAAATTATTGGAAAAATCAGAAAAACTCATAATGTAGAGATCAGCTTGCAGTAAAGGCGCCATAAACTTTTATTTTAAGTAACAAAGTGGAGGTAGACTCTATAATTGTATAATCATGAAAAGATTCTTGTTATTCTACAATTGTGTTTACTGCCTTTTTCATTTTCTGCTAGTGGTTTAATTTTTCTCTGGATTCTTTGTTTATAAATGACTATAAACACATATTGCTTTTTATAGTTATTCTTTTTCTAAGAAGTTGACTTTAAGGCATCAATCCTGCTGTATATCTCTTTGTTTGTGTACTTTCTAGTAAAGTGCCATGTATTAAATACCTGGTAAATATTTGAGGAGGAAGGAATAGGTTGTCAGTAGTATTCCTTTTCTGCTTCTATTATACTTGGACTTTAACAATTTTAATACTATATGGTCATCTGTAGCATTTTATTTTTTCTTGATGTTCAAGATTGATATATTTGCTCAACATTTTTCAAGAACATTAGCTATTGGTATTTTTAAAAATACATAGTACTCTTGTTTGCCTATACATTACTTTACATTTATTAAAAAACATAACCATTTGTTGGATATTGCTTGTAATTTTTCTCTTTATAATTATGTTTACATCAATATAAGAATAATCATGTCTAACTAATAAAATCACCCCAAAGTATATTTGATGAAAGGATATTTATTTTAAAAAGCATAGCCATTTGCTGTATCCCTTTAATTTTCTTTTTAATCATGCTTATTAATTTTTATTTTTCAAAAGGTTTTCTGCCTTCACTATTCTGAAATCCAGAATATCTTTTTATATATTTGTTTTAAAAAGTAGCTTTACCACATATCCATGTGTGCTTATATGACATACTGTTCTGTTCACATGTTTTTGAATTTTTAAAAAGGAAATAACGTTTTATGCAGTTTTCTGAGGTTTTCTTTTATGTCATTTTTTTTAAAGCAGGGTTCACCCATGTTATTATGACTTACCACTATTAACTCCTTCGCATTTCTGTATTTTACTATATAACTACCACAATTCACCTGTCCACTCTCCTGTGCATGAGCTGTTGGGTTGGATACCTGTCAAAAATCACCCACGGAAGCAATTGAAATGTCTTGATAAAAATACTATATTTTAAAAGATGAAGAAATAATATTCAGTCTCTTCAAGCAGAAAGATGAAATATTTTGTAAGGGCAAGAGATTAGGTTAGTATCAGATTTCTCAAAAGCAACATAAAAATCTAGGCAAACGTGGAACAACTTTTTCAGATAAGCAAGGATAGACTAAGGGTTTTATATCTTACCAGACCGTCCTTGAGGTGTCAAGGCTGTAGAAAGAACAGTCTGAGCATGCCAACCTCAGATAATTCTGTCTCTCTGTGGCCTCACCTAAGAAATCTGCTCAAGTAGAAATGTGTAGACTTCTTTTTTAGTAAAAGTCTAGATAGTAAGTAATTTAGGCTCTATATGGGCTACGCGGTATGTGTTGTCGCTACTTAGCTCTGCCGTTGAAGCTGTACACAGGCAGCCATGTAAAGGTACAAAGATGAAGGAGTGTGGCTGTGTTTCAGTAAAACAGGATTTACAGAACAGTTGGGCTGGATTTGGTCTCTGGGGTGTACTTTGCCAACCTCTCTCCTAGAGAATAAGCTTCATCTCAGGAAGCGATGAATGGGAACACTTCAGGTAAAAGACTGATGGAGAACACTTCACATATTTAATTTTAGAGCTAAGACTAAAAGCTAAGACTGACAGCTAAGACTGTCAGTAGACAGTATGCAAATGTTATGTGTTTTGTCCAAGTAGAAAGAATGCAATTAAAAATAGAAGAAGAAGGGAAGCCATTTAACTCTTGATATTCAGTAAGGTTCTATTGGATCCAAAATTATTTTTTCTGTATTTTGTTTGTTTGTTTTTGAGCAGGCCTAACTATCTGTGAAGACTGTTATTTTATACTAGAGGCCCGGTGCACGAAATCGTGCATGGGGGTGGGGGAGTGTTCCCTCAGCCCAGCCTGCACCCTCTCACAATCCAGGACTCCTTGGGGGGCATGTCCGACTGCCGGTTTAGTCCTGATCCTGCAGGACTCCCTGCTGGATTGGTCCTAAACCGGCAGTCGGACATCCCTCTCGCAATCTGGGGCCGCTGGTTCCTACCCTCTCACCTGCCTGCCTGCCTGATCACCCCTAACCACCTGCCTGCCTACCTGATTGCCCCTAACCACTCTGCCTGCCTGCCTGATCTCCCCTAACTGCTTGCCTGCCTGCCTGATCACCCCTAACCACCTCTGCCTCTCCCCCACCCGCCACGCCTTTGTCTGGAAGGACGTCTGACTGTCTGGTCTAATTAGCCTTTATTATTATAGATGTCCCATTCTCTCTTAGAAGTCTTCAAATGAACAAAGAGAACATCTCCTTATTTACAGAAGATAGAATATTCCATTTATAATTATTAGGTGAATTTATTTCACTCAACCATGTTTCAAATGAATAACACAACCATTCTGATAGGCAAAGAGATTGAACAAATCCAAGTGGCTTTTTAACATAATGTTTGACAGAATGGCCTCTGTCTAGGTGTGGATGTGGGGAAGAAGTGGAAGCAAATCTTTTACGTTTGTTTTGGAAGGTTTTGGTGAAGCACTTCTGAAATTATTTTAGGTGTATTGTTAGATTGAAAAAAATGAGTTGATATTAGGAATTAAAGTTCTCAGTGTGGAAGATAGGAGATATAGACGTGAAATGGGGAGAGGAAGGAAGAACCCTGTCTGAATGGGTTGGAATTGGAGGCATCAGTGTGAGCTTATGTTCAGATAGATAGGTAGACAGAAAGCTGTAGATGTAGATTCTTCCAAAAGGGCCTAGAAGCTAAGACACCCTAGTAGTGATCACACTGATTACAGATTTTCCCAGATCCAGTTTCTAATAACATTCCCATAAGTAGTATGGCTGATGGTAAGGCTGTGGCAGGGAAAGCAAAGATGAGCCTGATACGTCTTGTTCTACCAAATGCAGGAAGTGCTCAGGAAAGTGATGGGTCCTGCCAAAGAAACAGGCCTATGTCAGCTCGGAGGGGTCCCATTGATAAAGTCTGGGGCGACTTCAGCATCAAAATGATTTAAGCAAGTAATAAATTATAAACTGGTGGAAAATATAATCCATGAGCTAGCACCTGATAATGGACAGACCAGCAGACGCAAATAGTGCTGGGGAGAATTCTTTCTTATACAGAGTGCAGGCTGGCATTGTTGGACGCTAAATCTGTGGGGGAGGGGATGGATTTTTGGTGAGATGTGCGTGGTATCTAAGTGTCTTCCCCACCGATTGTGTATACGGTGCAGGGGGAAACAGAAACTCTGTCAGTACTTGTATGGGTGATCAAAGTTCGCATCATGAGCCATGGGAAAGTGGGCATTGCGTGCCTCTGGATATGCTACTGCTGAAACAAACATCACTCATAGCAGGCTTGGCAAACTTTTTCTGTAAAGGTTCAGATAGCAAACTTTGTTTTTCTTTCAGTCATTTTGTCTCTGTTTCTTCTCAATTCTGCCATTGAAATTTGAAAGCAAGCCACAGATAGTATGTATGTGAATGAATTTGCCTTTGTGCCAATAAATCTTTATTTACAGAAATGAGCAGCAGGCCATTATTTGGCCCTTGGACATAGGTTGCCAGCCCCTGGCTTAGAGTATTCTGAGTGGGAATACATGCCTAAATCTAATCATCAAGCAGTATCATATGAACTTCAAATGAGGAATCTTTTATTTTAAAAGGGGAAGAACTTTATTCTTAAAAAATGTCAATGTCACTCGCTGAGCCACACTGGCTGGACTGAAATTATTTTCAAACGAAGTGCTAAAAACAGATGAGAGGAAGTCGATATATGTTTTTTATATTTGGTTGTATAGGACATATATTGGAACTGAAATTGTAAGAATTCCTGTGAACTTGCTCTGGCGGTAAAAGAAACATCACTTTATCCTTTCTGCTATTCTTTGAATTATGGCTTTTAGGGAATCTATAAATCTCAAAGGAGAATTATTGGATGGTTTTACTAACTTAGACCATAAAGCTCTTCTGGGTTAGTCCTGAGGGAAATTTACTTCCCTTTAAGTTAGCAATACCTCATAAACTTTCGAAGAACTTCAATGTGAGTCTCAAGGTTAGTATAATATTAATGTTTTGCTTTAGTATTTTCATGCTTTCAGAATTTGGAAGGAGTAGTTGGAAAACCATCATTAATGTCATTTCATGTTACCTCTTTCTTTCGATTTGAAAACCATTAGATACAATTTTTCTAAGAAGTGAATTTTTTCTTCTATGTGATTCTCTTCAGTTGTTAACATTACATATTTTTCAAAATTCTCTGGTGAATTTCAACTGCGGATGGAATTTTGCTTTTCAGCAAACTGGTGTCTGAAAGTGTTGATCTATAGAACAGGCATATTAGGTGGTGGGAATTAGGCATTTTTAACAGAAGAAATCTCCCCTTTAAAAATAATTCCGTCATCGGAATCATAAAGCATGGAGTTTCACTGTGCTTAAAGTAGGCCTGGCATTTGTTGTTGCATTTCATTGTGAAGAACTTTACAAGACTTATTAGGGAAAGTAAAACAATTTCAATGCAGTAAGTAAAAGGTTTCAATAAATTGCTACGTCTTTGTGACAAAGGCTGCCGCTAAGATTGTATGCATTTTTAAAAAATTTCTCAATGTCTCAGAAAATATCACAAAAGACTTTAGGTTTGATAAAGAAAATTATTAAAAAATATGCTTTTAGAACTGTTTATAAGCTACATAAATATATATAATTGAAAATGTGCATGAGTTAGATTGAAAAGTTTTAGTAAATGTGCATTCAGAATACAGAAAATTCTGGTCTTTCCGTCTCTGCTTTACTTTCCTACAGTGGTGGAGTTGTCAGTCCCTAACAGGCAGCCATTCTGTTGTCGTATATATTTAAATGTAAGAATTTATATTTAAGAAGGAATATGCAGTTACAATGTTTTCATGACTATGTAGAACCCCACAAATGAAATTTAATCACTCTTTCACATACTGGCCCTACAAATATTTTGAGATATGTTATTTTTCATTTACTTTTTATTCTTTAGATGAGCATCCCTAGTTCTTCTAGTATGCATGTTATAAGGTTTCATTAATATCTTATTAACAATATTAATATCTTATAGTATCATAGCCACTAGTAATGTAAAGGATATTTCCTAATGAATAATAATAATAGCAACAGCTAACATTTATTGAAGCCTTACTCCATGCTAGGTGGTATTATAAACACTTTATACATATTAACTCCTCAAAGTGAATATACAAAATATATGCTCTTTTAACCCCATTTTACAGATAAAGGAACTGAGGACAGATGTCTCGCACAACTGGCCATTGATCATGCAGCTAGTCAAAGGGTTATATATAAGTGTAAAATACACATGGTCATCTTTCCCACCCTCTGTGCACAGACTGTACTTTGTAATGACCCATTCAGACTTCACAGAGCTTCATAGAGCATGGTGTGGTACCTAATGTGACACCATTACTTGTTCTAAAGTTGATATTTTATTAATATTTTTGATGCAACCTAAATTTATATTTTATACTAATAACTAGAGTCCCAGTGTATGAATTCGTGCATGGGTGGGGTCCAGCTGGCCTGGCCGGGGCTGGGCCTATTGGAGGAGGAGATGGGGGGGGGGCGGAGAAGGAAGGTTGGCTGCCTGGCCCACCCCAAACAGGGCTGGGCTGGCTGGGGAGAGGGACTATGGGTGATTGGCGGGCCCCGCCCCTGATTGGGGGTGGGGCTGGCCAGGGGTAGGGGCTGCAGGAGGCTGGCGGGCCGGCCCCACCGCCCGTTTGGACCAGTTCGCTGGCTGCAGTGGGCTTCATAGCGACTGGTTGTTCTGGTCATTACGGCATTTGGTGGCTGGCGACAAAGCTTCTTCCTTAGACTTTAGTTCCTGCTTTTTATGTACGTGCTTGTTGTGAAGTGAGGTGCACTCTGCCTGCACTTGTCTACTTAATGTTGTAGCATCAGTGAGGGCTTGACCTTTATTGTTAGAATAGCTTCAGCCCATCATTGCTTGGGATCATGATTCTGGCATCTAAGGATTTAGTTAGCTCTTCCTTTTGTTGAGTGAATGATCATGTATTAAGTACAAGTTCTTTGCCATCATTCTAGGAATTGACCAAAAAATGTTGCAAGTAAAGCTTGAATATTTATGGAGCCAAAATGATTTCTTGTAGCAAGTGTACATTTCTAAATGCAAAATAAAAATGTAATGAGAACGTGGATCATACTTAACTTTGCATTTTAAGTTTATCACCTGTACCTGAACAAAATCATTGCCTTAGCTTTTCATCTGAGACTACCATGTCACCTGTGGGTTCCTTGATTGAACTGCTAGTGATCAGACCTTGAGAAGCGCTGCGCTGGTATTTCAGAGGGCACCCTTTGGTGTTAGACCTGTGTCATAGCTATTATACTTCTAAATTTTTTTAATGTTTCAGAAATAGTTGAGTGAAATACTGTTATTTCATGATGAACTATCCATTCCTAGTAAGGTGAATATCTATTTTTAAATAAACTTTCAATTTTGACACAATTTACATATGCTAAGTCTGTACCTAAGTCTGCTGTTTTATTTCCTGTGTGTGTGTGTGTGTGTGTGTGTGTGTGTGTGTGTGTATGTGCCTCTGTTTCTGCTTTCTTTCTTCTTAAACAACTTAGAATTTTATCTTGGTATACTTGTACTATTCTTGAGTGTATCTCTTTGTATAGTTTTTTTAGAAATTGCTCTGGTTATAAAAATACACACATGTAATCATAATCGTCTAGTATCAACATTTTAAACCATCAAGGGAAGTATGGCAGCCTTACTTTCATTTAGATTCCCTCATCTTCCCCACTTTTTAATACCATTGGCTTGAGTACCAGATGATGTTATAATTTTTGTTTTCTTCATCAGTTATTATTTAGAAATCTCAGTGCAAAGGTCGTGTGTACTCATATTTCTGCTGTATTTATTGACCTTTTCTGATGTTCCAGGGATTTATTCTTTTATCATTTAATGCCTGTTTGAAGTGATAAAGGACAGCACAGAAATTGTTACGGGCAGAGATCACATCCTTTTTTGTATTTGTAATATCAGTGACTAACTCAGAGCCTTTACATAGTAGGCGCTCAGAAACTATTTATTACAGCTTTTTCCCCAGAGTTATTTACAATTACAGAAACGTATGTGAGAATAAGAGTTTTCTTTTTCCTCGTGCACACATAAATTTGGCATTTTCAGTATTTCAGAGTTTGATCTACAGAAAGGCCAGTCTTACTCATCTTGAACCCCTAGCACCTAACATAGTAACTAGCTCAGATTTAATAATTGCTTCTTGATTAAATGAATATTACGTATATCTTACTCATAAAAAGGTGGCATTACAATTAAGTAGGTGGTTTGATGACATATTAGTTATATTTTTAAATACTAGGAATTCATGATTTATCTTCTTTCTCTTACAGCATCAAACACTTGGCTTGTTTCAGAAACTAAAGGCGCTATTGTTCAAGGTGGATATGGTCATACCAGTGTGTATGATGAAATAACAAAGTCCATTTATGTTCATGGAGGCTATAAGGCATTACCAGGCAACAAGTATGGATTGGTGGATGATCTTTATAAGTATGAAGTGAACACTAAGACTTGGTGAGTAGACGAGGCCAAAAGTATGTTGGGAAAGTGTCACTGTTATAGTTTATATTTGTATAATAGTGGTGTTTATTAAATATTTTTAGGGAGACATTCTTGGCCTTCTTTTATTGCAACTAATGATACTTAATTACGCAGCAAAGGCACAAAATGGTAGATTTTCTATGTAGCCAGCATTGCTGTAAGGCTCGACGTTAAAGTGGTTCTGTTCCTGTAAGCATTACAGTTACTTGTGCTTATCGGTGCCTGATGTTACGTTTAATTCAGTCAGGAAGTTTTGCTTACCAAACTTTTAGGATTGTTATTATCTGTCTTGGGATTTGTTCTACTTTGCACTCGTATTTTATTGCCACTTGTAAATTTTAAAACCATGTCTTCAGTTTTGTTATCTCATTTTCTGTGAAATACAAAGCTTGTGACATTTAGCTAGATTTTCCTTTTGTTGTTATAAAAATGCTGCAGTGTACATCTTATACTGGTCTGCTCAGGCACAAATGCAAGAGTTTCTCTAGGGTATGTATTTAACAATGAAGTGGTGAATCTGAGGATATTCATGTCCTCAAATTTACTGCATGTTGCCTAATTGCTCCTCAAGTGGCTGCGGTAATGTATGTTTCCACCAGCAAGGTATGAGTGTCCCTGTTTCTCCTTATTTTCACTAACACTTGATAAAGGCGGGGATATTTTCTTTCTGCCAGAGTAATGTGTGTGAATGATACTGATATTTTAATACATATATCCTGGTTACTACTGTGAGAAAGCGTCTTTTTATGTGTTCATTTGCCACTTGTGTTTCTTGTTTAGTGAATTTCCTATTCATAACCGTAATGCTCTCTTTGTATTTGCAATATTATTATTTTTTTATTGATTGATTAACCAGGGAAGTGATTTCTTTGTGTCTTTTTTCTTAAGATACTACACATTCTTTTAAACTTTTAGCACACATTCCTTTATGTGAAATGAAATACAGTTTTTTACCAAATTGTGATTTGTTATACCCCCTTCAGTTTCAAACATATTCTATTTTTTAACTTTATTTGAAGAAAGATGGAATTTAAAAAAATTAAGACTTCTTTAGGTGACCTTGTTAATTTTCATTATTTTTAGTCTAATAAAACGTAGTAGTATTCTTTATATTTTTATAACCATTAACCTTAATACAATACCTTTTTGTTTTAGGTAATCTATACATTACATTTTATTTCCTATTTTAATATTGCTAACATTTCTTACTGACTTTTTGCTATAATAAAAAGAGGAATTGTGTAGAAACTAAGGCACCACCAACCTGCTTAACATATTTTTGCATGTATGACAGATACTGTGTCATATCAAAAAGGAAAAGATAACTGCTTCTGCAAGATAGAGGCCGCATCGTTCACATTAATAATAATGGGCACAGTATTGCTCAGGGAAAGAACTTATTAAAGTGAATGGATAAGAGAAGTACGGGTATTATTTGAATGAAATCAGAATGAGAGAGTTAGTTGTTTACTACATGATGAAATTTGATCAGATCTTACATAATTATTTACTTGAAAATTTCCCACAGTGAAATGTTGCATAGAAGAATATAATGATCAGTCTTGGCAATTTTAGCATATGCACAAGTAACACTGTATACTTGTCCCTTCGGAGAATTTAATAAAATGATTTGTAAATTATTTTGAGCACCTCATTACAAATATGTTATAGATACATATGATCCTTTACTATTTCCTTGGGTTCTGCTTTAAAAAAAAAGATTTGTAACATTATCAGTGAGAACTAAAATGGTATTTTTCTATTTGTAACATTCTTAAAGTTTTTCCGCTTTTTGTTTGCTTATTTTTCAAGTTTGCTACTATACATGGATTATAGTGTGTATCAGTTTCATTTGTCAAGTATTATGCAACTTTAAAATGTTACTATTATGTGCCCATTGTACATACCAATTTTACATTTTTGCCACATCAAAAATGGGTTTATGGTTTAGTAGGTATAGTTTGGTAAATATACGACTGTGTTGAAATAATAGAAAATGTGTATTTGGAGGAATTATATTTTATGGGTTATTTGAACTATTATTTACACTGAAAAAATATTAGGAATTGCATCCTTTGAAGGCATCAGTTAACTGTTAAGGAACTGAGAATTTGTGGATCAAGATCTAGGAGAGGTAGAATGTCCAGGGAGGTAAGATTGGCATTTTGTTCAACTTTTGTCCCTGAGACAATTATAAATCCTGAAAACTGAGAAACTGATCTTGGCTTTTGTCAATCAGTGTGGAAGAGCAAAATTGAATTTTCACATGTGCTAAGGAAGAGGGGTCTGGCTATATACTTAAGGATTTAGTCTGCTCCCTGAAGTTCTAAACCTACTAGTAGGATAAGCTCACCTTGAATCATCACAGTTTTTCATTGGATTATGGTGATCTGTGCATAGCCTAACTAGTTGGCAGAGCAAAAGTCAATTCTCGCTTGAGGAAGATAATAATGCACAGAGCCTCAAATTATTTCTTCATTAATATCATGTGCAATATCTGGTATAAAATTTAAAAAACACTTAGGAAAAAAACAAAAATTGGAAAAAAATAGCTATTATAAACACACCTGAAGGACAACAGTGTTTTCTGAAACTTTAAAATGATTAGAACTTTATTTTCAAGGAATTAAAATATAAGGTAGACAACTAGAAACCTTTACTAAAAGAATCAAATGGAAATTATACCAATGAAAAATACATTAAGTGAATTAAGAATTCTTTGGATGGGTTTAACAGCAATCTAGACACAGCCAAGAGGAGAATTAATGAAATGGAAGATAGGTCAAGGAAAACCTGTACTGAAATACAGAAAGACAAAAATAAAAAATTAAAGAGGGGAAGCATTAGAAGGGACATGTGGAAATGGTCTACCATGCATGTAGCTGGAATCTAGAAGAGGAGTGAGAAAATGATATACAACACTGTTTCAAGTCTTAATACTGATAATTTTCAAAAGTGACAAGACATCCAGTCACAAATGGAAGAAGTTCCATGAGCACCAAGTAGGATAAGTACAAAGAACCTTATGCTTAGAAATATCACAGTAAACCTGATAGTATCCCAAATAGGAAGAGAAAAATTTTAAAGAAGCCAAAGGTAATTAAAGGCATATAAAAGAGCAACACTTGAAAAAAATGAAATCTAGAAGACATGGTGTCATTAGGTGGCTAAAAAAAGAGCCATTATCCTAAAATCCTACAACCAATGAAATATTATTAAAAATGATTTTTTCTAGCTCTTTAAATGTGATGCAATGGGAGGTTGTTGTTTTTTACACTTAATTTTTCACAGCTATTTTATTACTTTATTGTGAGTTTTTTTTTGATTTCTCTAAAAACGTAGTTGTCAGGTTTTGGAAAGTGAAACAAAAATTTTATAAATTTTATTAGTTAACTTAAATTTTAGTAAATACTGATGAACATACTATTCATGATGTTCATCCTTGCTTATTTCTCTGCATAATGAGTGTCTGAAATCTTTTCAACAAAAATCATTAACTCTGTATCAAACACTGTATTAGAAATAATCCTAAGACTTCCTCAGTAAAGGAGACAGATAACTTAAAATTTTATCCTACATGTATATGTAGGAAATAATAGAAATACACACAATGAAGGAATAGTACAGCAGGGGGTATTTATTAAAATGAGTATAAAATATTTATATAGGTGAAATAATTGTTGTCTTTATAACCAGCAAGATATGTTACAAGATTTGGAATGCCTGGTTAAAATCACATATTGATCACTTAAAGAAATATTTATTTCTATAGCTTTACCTTTTAAGGTAATTTTGAGCCATGTAGTACTTATTTTTTTCATAGTGGTCTTTTATAAACTGGGAAATATTGCATATGGACAACAGGCTATATGAAAGCATACATGTATAGTTTCAGAACAATAATGAAGTAAACACCCTACCTACCCAAGCCAAGAAAGAGGACATTACAATATCCAGGAAGCCCTCATGTGCCTCCATGTTGGCTCTCCCTTCATTATCCCCCAAAGAGGTAACCATATTCCTGTTGTATTCATTGTTTCATTGCTTTTCTTTATAGGTTTTTTACCCTTCTGTGTATTTGCAAACACATCGTTAGCTTGTCAGTTTTGGAGTTTTGCATGTATTGTTTAACATTGCATGCTTTTCTTAGGGAGCTGTTTAAACATCAACTTTATCTTTTGAAAATATATTTTAATAAGGAGAGGCAGACAAAATGGAAATAAGTAAAATGTATCTTAAATGATAATAAATACTATGGAGAAAGAAGAAAGCATGGAAAAAGGATAGGGGTTTTTAGGTTGTTACATTTAAATAGGGTGGTACGAGAAGACATCACTGAGAACACATTTGGGTAAAGGCATGGAGGAGATGAGAGGATGAGCCAGGTGGACACCTGAGCTACAGGGGTTCTGGGCAGAGAGGAAGCTAGGAAAAAGCCATGGTTTAGATGGGACTGCGCTTGTCCTTTGGAATAGCCAGGGGGCCAGTACTGCTGGGTTAAAGGGTCTTAGAGTGGATTGGGTGAAGTGGGAGAAAATGACCCGAGAGTGGGAACGGGGAACCCTGTCTTCCAGAGTCCTAGGGGTCATGATAGAGATTGCGACTTTTACTCTGATATGGGAAGCCAGTGGAGGGCTTTGAGTAGAGATGCGAAATGCTCTGACTTAGGTCTTTACAGGTCACTTTGGCTGCTGTGCTGTGATTATGATACAGGAGCAGAAGCAAGAGGACCATTTAGGAGACTATTGCAATAATTGAAGAAACAGATGATAGTGTCTGGGACCAGGGAGGCAATGTGCAGGTGATGAGAATTGGTTGGATTCTCAATATATTCTCTCGGCAGAGCCCACAGATTGCATAGACTAAGGGATTGGGAATCGAGTGGAAGAGGGAGAGGAGCGAGAGTGGAATCAGGCCTTGGAAGACCTGAAAGCATGGCATCGGCGTTAATGGAGATGAAGAATTTTGTCGCAGGAGTCGGTTTGGTGTGAAGGAAGATTTGGAAGCTCGGTTTTAGGTTTATTTCATTTGAGCTACATGTTACACATCCTAGTGGACATGCACACTAGGTGGCTGGATATAGGCGTTTGGGCATCTGGATACTTCGTTTCTGCTCGGAGAGAGAAGGATGAACAATCAGAAAAAGAGACTGAGAGTAAGCAGTTAGTGAGTTAGCCTGAAACCAGGAAAGCGTGTCCTACAAGCCAGGAGTGGGTTTCAAAGGAGAGAAAGCTTGTCAGGAGCTGCTGAAAGGCAAGGTGACGTGAGGATTAAGAAAGGCTCACAGAACCTGGCAAACTGGTGTTTTGCTGACCTCGATGGGAGAAGTTCCTGTGGAGTGGTAGGGTGACATTCTGATTGTCCTGAGTCTAGTCAGGATGGGAGAAGAGGAATTGGAGAAAAGTATTGACAACTTTTCTGAGGAGCTTAGTTAGAAGGGAAGGAGAGAAATAGGGTAAAAGAGGGTCAGGTAGGTGAGGACAAGAGAGGTTTTTTTTTTTTCAATATTGGAGAAATAATTCGTTGGCTGTTAGGAAAGATCAAGATGATGTTAAAAATACTGGTGCAAGAAAGGGAAGAACTTTCCAGCAGGATGTACTTGAGAAAACAAGTAGCAGTGGGCCTAGTGGACACAGGCTGGCCTCTAGGAGCCTAGACAGTTTATTCATAGGATTAGGAGGGCAGGTAGGTTATATGAATGCAGTTGCAGATAAGTGGGTAGATGGATGAGAGTTTGTGGAAGTTTTGATTTTTTTTTTTTTATTCTTGGTGAAAGAGGAAGTGGGATTATCAGTTGAGAGCGAGAATGGGTGATATTTATTAGAAGACTGAGGTTGGATGGGAGAAGACAAAGTCCAGAATGGTCATTTAGGAGGGAGGAATGGTGAGTGGGTTAGGGAAGAATGATAGGGTTGCTGGCAGAATTGTCCTGTGTGAGATACCCTTACTGTGGGAACATAGCACCTTCAAAAATTCTCGATTCCCCTGTGGGTGGATATTTGGGCTGTGCCGGTTTTTGCTATCATGAATAATTCTAGTGTACATGTTCTTATTTAGTCTTGTTTCATATACGTACAAGTTATTGAATATTTTTGCGGGCTTATTTGATCATTTGTTTTTGTTGATTTGTGTTACTATGTGGCATCATTTCCTTACGTTAACAGAGCTTTACTTCCATCCCTCCCTTTGTGCTCTCATTGTCAAAAACAGGGTGGGCAAAAGTAGGTTTATAGTTGTTTATATGGAAAAAGACATGCAGGTTATGATGATTATGATAGCTTTATTGACTCAAAAGAACAGCATCACATCTCGAAGCTTACCTTTGCCCACTCCTGGTGTATTATATTTCTGTATGTTACAAGCTCAACAGACCAATTATATATGTACTGGTTTGTCACAACTGCTTTTCACATTTATTAGGAAAAGAACTGTGCATCCTACTTCGTTTTCTAATTACATAATTGCCTTTGCCAGCACTCTGCATTGGAATAAGTGATTGAAGACTGAAGAACTAACTTCCTTTAGTGTCTGGTCGGCAGACATTGCCTTTAAGCTTGTGAATGTATTAGTAACATAATTCTGATATTTATAATAGCTGCCTTGAAGTCTTCTTTTGCTCATCCGACATCTGGGCCCTCTCAAGGCATTTCTGTTCTCTTTCTCCCTCCATCTGGGTCTCACTTCCCTTCTTCGCTGCGTGTAATAGATTACCCTGAAAACTAGACATTTTAGGTAATAGAGTGTAGCAACTCTAGATCCTGATTCTGTGACTCCCCCACTCCCTGGGGCTGTTGTAATTTTATTTGTGTAGTGACCTGGCTGGACTCTTTTAGCAAAGTCTCTTTCCTCCTCGAAATGCACCATCCAGTGATGTTGCTCCTGGGAGGAGGCAAGCTGGGGGCGATCGATGCACATAGTCTCCCTGGGATGGCGGTAACTTCAGCAGGGCTCCTTGACTCCCCCCTGACTTCCCCGTTTAGCTCTGTCTCTGCTTGTGTCACATCACCAGACAGCTTCCACTGATTCCTCACTGATTGCTCTCTCAGTTTCAACCAGCGGTTCTCAAACTGTGGGTCGTGACCCCTTTGGTGGTCGAACGACCCTTTCACAGGGGTCGCCTAAGACCATCCTGCATATCAGATATTTACATTACGATTCATCACAGTAGCAACATTACAGTTATGAAGTAGCAACGAAAATAATTTTATGGTTGGGTCACAACATGAGGAACTGTATTTAAAGGGCCAGAAGGTTGAGAACCACTGGAACTTTCAACAATGCTTTGGGGCATAAATTGTTCCACAGTCCATTTGGTTTCAATTTCAGTCCCTGTTGGGCTCTTATTAGCTGTCCTCATCTTCCTCTCCCCATCCCCCCTCCTTCAGGTAAACTTTTACCTGGTCTTTGAGCTATGGTTCTCATGGAGCTAGCAGCCATCTCTTTAATTGCTACCCAGGAAAACCTCCCTGGTTTTTGACCGTTCCCTTAACTTTCCCACCCTCTCTGTTCCATATCAAGTCAGTTCTCTTGGAAGATCTCTGTGCCAGTTTGTGAAATTGTAGGTGGGATTAGTAACCTGTTCCCGTTGGTCTGACACCACTGCTCTTTGTGCGGGGCACTGGGTGGGGGTGGTAGCCTTTGCTCTTCTCAGCTGGCCTCTTTGGCACGGACCTCTGCCCAGTAGGTGAGGAGGGGTGAAGACTGCGCGGCCCTGGTGTTCTTAGCCTGCTGGGCCTGGTGTTTAGCTGCCACCCTTTGATTTAGAGGATGAGCACTCAGACCTCTCATGCTTCCTCCTTGAGTAGAACTGCCACCCAGAGTTGCGGACATGAGAAGCATTGCCATTCCTTTCCTGTTAGATCCAGTGGCCTGGACTAGGAGCTGAGGGTGGAGGGGTTCTCTGTTCTTCGCTCTACATGCCTGCTTGGGGGGAACTGGTCTGTGCTGGGGGGGTGTGGGGGGGAGGGTGGGAGCAGGCAATGGGTTAGAAATAATGGTCTGTTGTTCTTATTAAAATTTAGTAGATATTCTTGAGTAAATATTTATGGTTGCTCTTAGTAAAAATGTTTGGACCCTTAATGGTTTTTTTTTAATCTTTTTGATGAATTATAGTTCTTTCCTAGGGGAGAATGTTTGTTGAACTCCTTATATTGCCATGCTGGAAGTCTGCTCCATATTTTTTAACCATTAATTGGTATTATAGCCCATGGTTTTTGATATACTGTATATACCTTGCTAACTAGATTATACGTACTGTTTACATTCTGATTTTTTTGTACCAGGGATTTATTTAGGGCATTTATGAAGCATTGATTCATATCCTCATGTACCTTTATTATATATCAGCTCATTCAGGTGAAATATGATGGTGAGAATATATTGGTAGCATTTTTTCTCAGTTGTACTTTAATTAAATAAAATAACATTTATATTATTTGTAATGATTCTCAAAAATCATTGTGATTTTCAGTTATACCCAACATATGAATGTAGCTCAAAAACAGTCTTGAGCAACAGAATATACATATGAATACAAAATATATGATTCCATTTTGTAAAGTACAAAGATAGCAGTGCGAATCTTTGCTACATCAGAATAGTGGAGATATATATATATATATAATGTAAATCTGAGCGCTGGTTACTTAGTTATGTTCATCCTGTGAGAATTCATTGAACTTTAGACTTATGATAGATCTCCTTTTCTGTATGTTATATTATACTTAAGAAGTTAAAGGTGTATATGGGATCCATATGAGTTATGTAGTTTTAACAATATAGTTTAGAGTAAAGTTATTATATTTAATTTTTTATTTGGTATTTAAAACTGACGATATTGGTCCTCTAGTTTTAAGAATACTTGTTTCCTACTTTTATAAATGAAAACAAAACTAAAAATATAAATTATTATAAAATCATTAGCAATTATGTTTAACACTGTGCTTCGTCAAAGCATCTTAAGGTACTATGAATCTAGAAATATCTTTCTAAAAATATGAAATTTAGAGGCCATTTATATTTTTTTAAATACTAAGTTTAGAGGACACATTTATTAAAAATTGAGCATGTTATTCCACACTTCCAAGGAAAATTCTATATGCAAATTAGATCCTTTATATAATATATATATATATATATATAAAATTAGGGAGGTCTTTTTATCTTTTGTAATACATTTTTAAATTTTATCCTGTAGGACTATATTGAAAGAAAGTGGGTTTGCCAGATACCTTCATTCAGCTGTTCTTATCAATGGAGCTATGCTTATTTTTGGAGGAAATACCCATAATGACACTTCCTTGAGTAACGGTGCAAAATGTTTTTCTGCCGATTTCCTGGCATATGACATAGGTATGTATCTGTTAGGATTGTATAAAGTAGGAAATATCAGAATTTTTTCAAATACATTACTTGACAGCATGTGTATATGCCATTTTAGGGAGATAAATTCAGTGACACCATGAGTGTAATTCTCTCTAAATCCAGCATAGTAGGAGTATAAAGCCAGGAGAATAGTTGGACGGGGGTGAATCAGTGGTGGAGACAGGGGAATTGAGAAGTTTGGTTTGAATGTCTTTGTTGAAGGCTCTTCTCTATCATATTACTACATGAGCACTGTATCAGTCTATTTTGTTTGACTGTTACCATTAGTTTTGATAAAGGGTAGATATAGAGCACTATCAAATTAAGTTATAAATAGTAGTAAAGCAAGCATTTTAGATATAGTGGGGATAAGTAAAGGTGCATTTAAACTAAACTCAAAAGATATATGTACTTGGTATAGAAAGCTGATAGAATTAGAGAAAGGAATATAGAGATAGTGGAGCTAAAGAAATATGATTTTGGACAAAATGGAAACAGAACTAGGAATGGAAGTAATGGAATAATCTTTTGCAGAGAACCAAAATACAGTGCATTAATACAATTTATTTAATTTTAATTCTGCTATCTCTAGTCCTACCAATTTCTGAATATTAAATGAATATATTTATTGAAAGACTAAATTAAGCTATGCAGTAGACTATTGTAGTGAAAACATATTTTCTTTGTATATCATATTTTAGATAAAACCTAGCTGATATTTAAAATATAGTTAGTAATGCTTTAGAGCACATTTCATTGATGGTGTAAAGTAATATACCAATTTTAAGCTGTTAAGAGTCATTTTGATAAGTAAAAATAAAAGAGACCAAAGAATAACACATTCAATAGATGTAAGAAGTATACTTTTGCTTTTAAACACCACAAAGGCACATAATCTACTTTGGAAAATTATTTTAAGAGGTAGCATATAAAGAAAATTAAGACTCTTAATAAACACTATGATTTTAAACTATTATAAGTTTGTTTGGAAGAAAGTAATTCCTAATAATAAAGTTAAGTATGCATTTTAACTCTAAGCTGAGTGTCGTCTGTGAGTAATCTTTATAAAGAATGTGTCTTCAGGATTTTTAGATCCTAAATAATTAAATATTTACTTTTTTGAAATAATAATTTGAAGTGATGATTCATGATGGAAACGGGATTGTGTCGGCCTTTCGAAGGCTTATAAATCAGCCTGGGATCCAAAAAAACAGAGCAGGTGAAGTACTGAAGGAGGCTGGCTTGTGAGCTTTCACTGCTGGCTGGGACTGTCGACATACTGCTTTGCCTGTGGCGATGAGACAGTAAGCTTAGTTCTCTGTGGGTAGATGAAAGTTTTGTTTGCTTTTCTTATAAGAAAAAAAAAAAAAAACAACCATAGGAAAAGTGTAGAATTTTATTGTTATTAAAAATCTGTAAAATGAGATTTTGAACTTTAATTTTTGCAGAAGATTCTAGAAACTTCCACTCACTTTCTGTACTTTAATGAAAAAATTCTTAAGCTCTTTTTGTAGTTCACGTATTGGGAGTTTAATTCCTTCCATAGTGTTTGTGGTTATTGTATTCTAGGCTTTATGTATGAAAAAAGCTTGCTGAGGTGGGAAAACATTGAGGTGTTAGTTTCAGAGATGGAGAGAGGGAGAGAAGGAGAAGGAGAAAGGGCGGGAGAGAGAGGGGGGGAGAGAGAGAGAGGGAGAGAGAGCGAGAGGGAGATCAGATTATCTGTATTCTAATCACTCTTTACTAAGTGTCTTCTGAGAGCTAGGCACTATGCTAAGGGTTAGGGCTCTATATGCTAATATCTGTAACCTCTCTAATAACCTTGTAATGAGGTGTTAAACTTATTTCCAGAATATTAAGCTGAAGAGAGTGAAAGGCAATTAATTGCCCAAGCTATGTGGATAGTAAGCAGCGGATCTAGCTTTTGTAACGGCTGAAACTTGTGCTAGTCTTTTCACTTGAATATACTGTGTTGTTTGGTTGGGTCCAAAGTATGTTCTTAATTTTGGTAACAAATTATCAGGCACATTATGTTTAATGATGTCTCTTAATACTGTGGAAAGATAGAATCAAATATCAGTTTCATTTTTCAAGCAAATGTTCAGATTAAAGGAAGAATAACATATTTTAAATAGCATTATAATTTAACAGGATTTTTTTTTGCCCTGTGCTTACACTAACAACAAAAACATAATACAAGCATACAATTCAACATAGGATAAATATTTTTATTTGATCTCATTGGATTATGTCTGTTGAGTTCCCAGTAAATTTCCCCCCTAAAATCTGTATTTATTCTTCTTAGTTTTGTAGCATCGAATGTTGGAATATTTTCCTGGGAAACGTTTTTCAGATTTCAGGATATGCCTTCTAAAGTAATTTGTTTTCCTTATGCAGTATATTTTGTGGAAATAAAATACAGTCATTGCATAATGAACCCATAAACTAAATCTGTTTTGAAAAGAAAGAAAAGGCCGTCTTGCTAATTTTTCTCTGTGGTCCAGTGCCCTAGGACTTTAATTTTGGTACAGTTCCCTAGGACTTCTATGGCATATTTACCTGGAATGCACCTGAACACTTAAGCTGATTGCCTTGTGTTATATCATGTTTAAACAAATAGGAATATTTGTGCTCATACTAATTTTTCATTGCTGTAAAATGTACTATTTCAACCTTACTGCCACAGTAAATTTTAAATAGTGAATAGTGTTAATCTTTGAGGATAACCTTGCCCTCATAGTTCTCATTACATTATACATGCTAGATGGAGAAGCACATGGTGGTTTTCAAACATGCCTGTATCTTGGCATCTCATTTGAAGGTTGTAGCGGGCAAAAGCTATATAATTTGATTCTCTTACGTTAGACACTGGACAGCTACATTTTAAAAAGTGACCAGAGTGCAGCTGCTAAGGGCCACGGCTGGTGAGCAAGACTGGATGGATTATAACACACACCACGATGTACTACTTAATCTTCTAGTTTGTGAATCTAGCTTGAAGTCAGATTTTAAATCTGAAAACTTTAAAATGTTTGTTATTGTTAGTGGTATTATTATTGCACTTGGTTGAAGACTAAATGATCTTCCTGGTAAAGATAACCTTCTGGTACATAATGAGGCTAAAGGTGCAATGGGAAAAACATACCCGCTGAGTTGGTCATTAGAGATATTTATAGTTTGAAACCAGTTGGCTGTGGAGAGTAAATATTGTCATAAAAGTTAGTTTGCTAGGGTCAGTGGGTCAAAAGGAATGGGGAAGTTTGTTTTTCACACCTCCTGAGTGTCACTTAGGTGATTTGATGGAAGATTTTAACAGTTTACAAGTGAGAGAGTTTCATGAATGGAAATACTTTAAAATATAAGTGAATTTTGAGACAATGTTTTAAAAGTATAATAAATGATGACCAAATAGGATTTATTCTAGGAATTTAAGCATGATTCAATATAATTGATTACATTAAGACTTGTTTATTGAAGTCAACAGGAAATAGCATTGTATGTTAAAACCCTGTAAAATCATTTCAATTAATATTGAAAGTCAAACAGTGATGCCCACTTTGCCTAGCAGAGAGTAAAAATTACATAACTGTTTATTGAATGAGTGCCGGGAGACAAAACTCAGAGAGAAACTCTGAGAACACGATAATTAGAGTTTAGAATACTTGGCAAGGCTTGACCTACTGGGGAAAAACCCAGTGAATCACCATCATTAAAGGGCTGGTGGAAAAGTTTTTAGGCAACATCCAGAAATTTGGTTTTTATTACAAAGGTATTCAAATGGTTAATAGATTTTCTCTACATCCATCTACTTTTGAGTCTTGTACACACAACCTTTGGTTATTTTTAGCATATTTCAAGTATGCAACTAAGATTGACTTATGAACTTGTATTAAAATGTGTCCTTAAAGCATTACAGAAGTATATTTTCATGAAAAACTATGAGTCTTTGTAGAAAAGTTTGCCAATGAATGTGCATTTTCCACTTGTACTGTTTATGCATAATGATGAAATAAACCAGTATCTAAATTCCAGTGCCAGTTCTTAATGTAATGATGTGGCCCCTCATAGGTCAGTAGTTTGACAGCACAACATTCTGATTTCAGAAATTAGAGTTTGCGAAAATAGTAATTCTAATTTTTTGATTTTATAAGTATTGAATGTACAGTCTGTAAATTAATATTAGCACCTGGTAGCACATGTTTTAAAAATAATCTGTATTCCAGAGTGTATATTACACTTTGTTCTTTATCCTGTGTGGCTTTTCTGTGGTTGTGGAATGGTATTCCTGTCAGTTTCCATGATGTCAATAACTGTGGATTTTGCTTTAATTTGTCCAGCCTTGAACTCTTTATGAGGTGATAATGACCTGAGTGCTCTGGAAACATATTTTCGCCTTGGAAAAAAACATAATTATAGGTTGTAGTCAGACAGATTAATAATGTAAGAGACTTTCGAATGTAAGAATGGGAATAGACTGCATGTAAACAACATATTAATTTAATACTGAGCTTTAAGGCGTTTGATAACTTCCACATCTTACAGGAAAACCAATCTAAGTTTTATAGAGACTCCTGATCAAGAATGTGAAAACTCAGCAGCAGAATTTATCTTGCCCATCATTGTGTTTCGTAGTTATTGAAAAGGCTGGAAGGGATAAGGGAAAGTCGGTTCGAAACAACTGCTCTATCTTTTCCCTCCCCATTGTGTTGAGAATTTCTGGCAGGAGGGCAAATACCAGCAAGCATGAAATACTGTGTCTATGGATGCAAAAACTGCTTCCCTCAACTAGCTTTTCATAAGCTTAAAAATTAAATTCTTTTCTTCCCAGACAATTTTATGAGTGAAAACCAGTTGCCAGCTACTTTAAGAAGCTGTAAAGGAAAATGTGCATTGATTGTATTGTGTCAGTCAGAATGGGTTAGGTTACACTGGCAGTGAAGCACCCTGTCACGTTTTGGATTCTCTGGAAAGCAAACCCTGGGACAGAGTTTGGTGTTTAGGCTACTGATTAGGTCCTGGGGAAGGGGAAGGGGAAGAAGAAGCTGGATTGGGCAGAGGGAAAGATCAAGTCCACCTAACAGTCTCGGTGCCCATCAGAGTTGTTGCTCACGGGATGAAATAAGCCTTGATCCGTCATTGTGTGAAGGTGTGAGGGTCACTCCCAGGAGCATAGGGCTGTGGGTTATTCTCCAGAGCTAAACAATGTCTGCAAGTGCTGGTAGCTGGATGATGGCGGTGATAGTGATCCTAGCAAAGGGCAACACACATTCCCTGAAGATGTATTTAGTCAGCACATCTCCATATTCAACATAATTCATTCTTGGAGCCACTCAGTCCACTTCTTCAAATACATTTGTTGTAAGCTCCTGGGAAACACCTAGATCATTGCTCTGTCTTCTGCAGCTGGGCTCAGGGCTGGCAACTGATACTCCTCATGTCCCCCCTCCATTATTTGTTCTACATATCCCTTACGTCAGCTAGAACTTCTCCTGGCCATGGAAAGATGCTCAACATCCCTAATCATTAGGGAAATGCAAACCGAACCCACAATGCAAGGGTTCCCATTTTTCTACATCCTTACCAAAACTTATTTTCTGTTTCTATGTTATCAAGAAATAGAAAATAAGTGTTGGTAAGGATGTGGAGAAATGGGAGCCCGTGTGCACTGCTGGTTGGAATGCAAAATGGTATAGCCACTTGAAAGAGTATGGAGGCTCCTTAAGATGTTAAACATAGAATTACCATGTGATCCAGGAATTCCACTAAGGCTAAGACTGTTGTCAAAGAGTTTACCACCTTTATTTTTTTGGCGGAGTTCTATAGTTTTGGGTCTTTCATTTCTGTAAATGGTGTGAGAATTGGGTCCAGTTTCATTCTTATGAATGTTAGCTTTCCAGTTTTCTCAACACCTTTTATTGAAGAGACGGTCTTTTCTCCAATTGTATATTCTTTCCTCTTTTATTGTAGATTAATTGACCATATAAGTGTGGGCTTATTTTAGGGTTCTGTCTTCTGTTTCATTGACTTGTGTGCCTGTATTTGTGCCAGTGCGATGCCATTTTGATTGCTGTAACTTTGTAAAATAATTTGAACTCAGGGAGCATAATACCTTCAGCTTTCTTCTACATTTGCCAGATTGCTTTGGCAATTTGGGGTCTTTTGTGGTTCCATACTTAAATATTTCATTTTGATGATTCTGTTTTTAGATATTCTTTCCCTGAATATTATATATTTTAAGTTTGTATGCATGTATGTAAAGTTTGATTTAGTGATTTAACTTTCTATTAGGTTTGCCCAGTATTGACATTCATGCATTATTTTACTATATGAACCTTGGTTTATTTGGTAAAAATATGCCATTAAAATTGTTTTCCAATATGAAATATATACCCAGTTTCTTACCTTTCATTTTATTTATTGTCATATATTAATTTATTTGTGGGAATTATAGATATGTCATTTTTATTTAAGGAATAATGCTAATTTAATAACAATGCTAAATTATAGGTCAGGGAAAATTAATGAGAGGCATCCTAACTTTAGGTATTATATCATTAATTTGGCCAGTGATTGTTATATAGTATTTATTTGTCTTTATTTTTTATTTCATTTTCCTTTTGTTTTTCTGATCTCTTTTATTCTAGCTTGTGATGAATGGAAAATATTACCGCAACCAAATCTTCATAGAGATGTTAACAGATTTGGACACTCTGCAGTTGTCATTAATGGGTAAAAGAAATACATTTATCAGTTATACTATCCCATATTCTGTTATTCTTTTAAAAAATATCATTTGTACTTAATGGCTTTGGATTTTATGTATCCTTACTGTACCGTGGAGTACCTTTTGGATCATTAACCATATCCTCCATTCCCTTTTGTTTAAATATATTTAAGGAGTAGGGGAGTTGTTAAAGGAAAGGTGCTGAGACAAAACTTCAGATACTTAGAAAAGAGTCATCTTTCCTTTTTCCCCTTTTCCAGAGATCAGATAATGAATGACCTCCTTAAAAAAGATCAAACTGAATTGATAGAAAGGCTAGCCCCATATTTCTATAGAAGAGAGCAAGGATCTTGAGAAGAATTCATTTTAGTTCTGTCATTATTTAATGCATGATTTTTGACATGTCTCTTAACCTCTCTGGACTTTAATATTCTTAAGTCCACTGGGAATTTGGAGTGGATGATCATTAAGCTACCTTCCTCCTATAAGTTAGTATGATTTTTCTATTTCTGTAGCAAAAATTGGTAATATGGACACAAGTGACAGTAAAAATATGCTAGCTCATTCATTAGCTTAAATGTATAATTCATAATGACATGCTTATAAGTTCATTTACTTTACCATTTTACTCAAATTATGTAAAAATTCCCCAATATGATACTAAAAGCAGGTAGAAGTTAACTATTGTACAGTGAAACTGTGCAATTGATATTAGTTGGCTTTCAAAATAGTAATAAATGAAATTCAGAGTGTAAACATATGACCTTTAGGCTTCTCTGTTGAAAAATTGTTTTTGTTGATTTCTATTTTACTTCTCTTAAATAGTAGAAGGTATTTTTGAAGCATTTTAAAAGAATACAAAAGAAATGAAATGAAAATACTGTTGTGAGGGACTGTAAAACTTCCTTGGCATTGGTACTACTAATTCAGTAATTGTTTGGGATTTTCTTTCTAAATTGAAATTTTGAAATTTTTTTTGATTATTGATTTTACGGAGGGAGCGAAGAAGGGAGAGGAAGAGAGAAAGAGAGAGAGGGAGAGAGATAGATCAGTTTTTGTTGCTTCACTTATTTATACATTCATTGATTGACTCATATATGCCCTGACCAGGGGTTGAACCAACAACCCTGTCCTATCAGGGTGATGCTCTTAACCCACTGGGCTTCCTGGCCAAGGTCTACTCTTGCTTTTTTTTGAATTTCATAAGGGGATTTTAAAACCCTATAATAAGATCTCCTTATTCTAATTTCTAAATTTTATGTATTTAAAAATTATAATTTTAGATAGCAATTCTAAAGTGTGCCTTATTATCTATATACTAGAGGCCCAGTGCACAAAACTCATGCATGGTGTGTGTGTGTATGTGTGTGTGTGTGTGTGTGTGTCTCCCTCCTTCAGCCCGGCCTGCATCCTCTCGTAATCCGGGACCCCTAGGGGGATGTCATGCCTAAACCAGCAGTCGGACATCCCTCTCGTAATCTGGGACGCTGCATGCACCAGTGACCATACTTTTCATCCAGGTGAAAGGCATCTTGCTGTTGTACGGGCACCTACATTTTTTTGCCCTGATTATAGAAAGTAGTACATAACATGATCCTTCTGAGGCAGTAGTACCATTTTCCCCATCTATGGGTAGAAAAACTGAAGCAGAGAGAAGTTAAGTAATTGGGTTTGTCACACAGTTATAAGTGTCAGAATCAGGACTGACCACAAAATGTGTAAGCCAGAGTCCATGCATGTCATCGCTGCATCATCCTGTTTCTCTCAGTGTTAGAGCAACCTTGCCAGGTTTTAATTTTTAAATCTAAGAGACTGTTCCCAATATATAGGGTAGGGTCCCTAGGCCTGGCCGGCAATCAGGGCCATCTGCGGGGCAACTGGCAGGCTAGGCGATCAGCCGCCCCACCGGCGATCAGCCGGTACCCACCTTGGCTGGTGGCCTGGCACCACCCACTGGCTGGCCCTGCCCCCAATTGACACTGCAGGTTGCCTCCCTCTGGGGTGGGGAGGGCAGACGTTCAATGCAGGAGCTGTCCCCAGCCAGGGAGTGTCTGCCCCCTGGTGTCATTCTGCATCATAGTGACCAGTCATTCCGCCAGTTGTTTCATCCTTTGGTTGCTTTGCATATTAGGGTTTTATTATATAGGATTGCTGTTATCTATTTCTAAAAAAAATAGTTACCTACCTTGATAAAATGATGTTCAATATATATATAAATTTATTTATAAAACTAGTACATTAAACAGTGAATTTTGTTAATATTGCTTCTTTAAGATTCTTGTTTTGTTTTTATTAGGTCGATGTATATATTTGGAGGATTTTCCAGTGTGCTTCTTAATGATATCCTTGTATACAAGCCTCCAAATTGCAAGGCTTTTAGAAATGAAGAACTTTGCAAAAATGCTGGTCCAGGGATAAAATGTATTTGGAATAAAAGTTACTGTGAATCTTGGGAATCTGGGAATACGAATAATATTCTTAGAGCAAAGTGCCCTCCTAAAACAGGTAAATGTTGTTTTTTCCCTTTCCTTTCCCCAGTCTCTGGCATGAACTTCTCTACTTGCTTAGAATCAGAAGTGTACCCTGCTTATAAGAAGTACCTTAGTAGCCTTCAGAAATAAAAAATGTATAATCCTCTGATTAGAAATCTAATGTTTGCACTAGACAGCAATTAATAATTTAATTTCTTTATTAACTACCTTTAGTTTTCTTTTTAAAATTCTGCATATAATATTACATATCAATATTTTATATATAACATCATATATATGAATTATTTTCCTATGTAAGTAAAAAATGATTTCAAATAATCATTTTTAGGAAATATTGTGTGCTTCAAAGAAATAAAATGAAGTAATTTATTATGCATTTGGTATTGTTTTTTTCTTCCTGAATTATTGCCATACCAGATTATGAAGTTAAATTTTTTTCTTCAGTTTTGATGAATGTTCCAGTTTAATATTTTGTATAAAATATTGAATAAATAAATCTAACTTATGAAAAATTACTAGTAAATATTATTTATAAATGAATGACTAGGATAAAAATTGTTAAATTTTCTTTAAATGGGTGAGTTTTGTACATTTGCAATGCTACAATTAACAAATGTATTTTCAAATTTTGCTAATCTTTAACTCAGATGTCTCCAAATATCTTTATGAAGAATGATAAACAGTATTCGTTGTAATATTTTCTTTTTTATCCATAGTAATATAGTTTGCTCACTAAATAACCCGTGAGTCTTTTCTCCCTCCTCCATAATGTATACATTTTAACTGGCTATAGGATCCTGGTGGATTCAGTAATTAATATGAGGGCAGGAGGTATATAAACCCTGTAACACAATTAATTAACTACAAAGTTGACTTCATATTGAACTTTTTTTTATATTGATGGTCATATTTACGGTTTAAAAATGTCTTACTGGTTCTTGAACAGATGTTAAAAATGTGTGAATCGAGACGTGTGACATTTTCTTTTTTTTTCATCCTGATGTGTTTCTGTCTCCCGCTTGTATTGCAGCTGCTTCTGAGGACAGGTGTTACAGGTACGCAGACTGTGCCAGCTGCACTGCCAATACCAATGGGTGTCAGTGGTGTGATGACAAGAAGTGCATTTCAGCCAACAGCAACTGCAGTGTGGTCAGTACTTACGGGTGACGTTGTTAACGGTGCTGCTTTATAATCGTTAGCTTAACAGCTATTCGCACTGTAAAATCATCACTTTACACATTGAGGCACTTGGAAAACACATAGGAAATTGCTCTCAGGATGTTGTCAATTCACTCTGTAGTTTGTTGCTTGGCTTTGTCAGTGTAGGGTCCATTTTAAATGCAATAACTTCTCACTGGGAAAATTCTTACAAAGCTGATTATAAAAGGACTATTAACTATAAACGCTGTCTTTTGTGATGGAAATAGGATTACATAAGTAATTATCTGAAATAATTTCCAGAGGGTTCTTGCAGACATGCATTAATAGTGGTATGGGATAGTGTTTGTTGATACACTTTGTGTGCAAGTTTAACCTGGGGTATTGATAGTGGCTGTTTGCCTTTTATCTGTTTTGAGACCAGTGGTTCTCAGCCAGAGGCTGTTCTGTACCCCAAGGGCCATTGGGCAATGTGTGTAGACATTTGGGTTGTTATGAGTTCACTGAGGCTGCTACTAGCATCTATTAGGTAGCATCTATTAGGTAGAACATTTAGCAGGGATGCTGCTAAATGTCCCACATGCATGAACAGACCTTCCACAAAATTGTTATCTGGCTCACAATGTCAATAGTGATGGGATTAACTCTTACTTTAGGTAGACTATTGAAAAAAATCAAAAATTAATATTTATGGCAGATGAAAATTGATTAAGTGCAGCAAAAATTTACCTTTTAAGTGGGTAGTAAAAAATGCCCCATGTTTTTTAGATATTAGCAAATTGAAAGAAAAATTTAAAAAGCATTAAAAAGTGTATTTAATTTGATTAAAGTTTCCCAAATTGGGCTATAGCTTAAATAACTAAATAATATGCATACAGATTTTCAACAAAATACAATGTATATTTTTCTGAATTTTTATTAATCAATGAAAGTATCAACTTGTTTTTATAGATAGCAGGTAGTGGTAAAAGGTAAAGAAAAGAGGGTTTGAAAACTAAGTAAAAACTCTGTATCATCTATAATTTTTCTCCAGTACCAATCATATTTCCAAACATTAATTTTTATGATTCTCGTCTACAATATTATTCAAAACTTAAAGTGGAGGAAAATTTTCAGTTATTGACTCATTGGGTTGAATCCTTTTGCTTTCATACAAGATGGGGCCAAAGTCGGCTTATAGTTGTGAGTATGTGAACCACAGAGTTTATTCTTGTATTATTTATTAATTATTGTATTATTTTCTATACAAACAACTGGAAACTGACTTTTGCCCCACACTGCATACATTTCAGTGGGGTAAGTTTCTTTAATAACAATACATACTTCAGTGTTATTTGTTTAATGTTAATATGACATGACTCTTCTTTGAAAATTTGAATTACATTTTTTATACGTGGATTAATATTCATCTCATGAGTTATTTTAGTGAGTCATGTGGAAATACAAGTCAAGCATGGGCATAAGGGACTAAATCGGAGAGTGTTATTAGATAAAAATTGCAAGCAGATTTTATTTACAGCTGTGTTGAATAAACCTGAGTTAATTTGTGTTTAGACATTAACACTCAGTGAAAATGTGCATATCTAAAAAAATTTGTTAAATAAGTTGCTGTCAAGTATATTCATTTTATAAAGTGTTTTTTTCTTTATGTTTTGTTTTTGATAATAATGTGTTAACAAGGAAAGCAGTGGGTGAGGTAGTGTAAGTGAGCAGATGGTCCTCACTTGTAATTTAGACTTTGATGTGATGTGTCTTTTAGACAGTTTTATCACAGTGTCTGGTGGTGAAGTTAAACCAAATGCTAAGGAGTACAGAAAGGTCTATGAGATTTTAGTGTACATGATATCTATTGATCTACTACTTCATTATTTAATCATATTTACTGCAAGTTGCATATATTATGCTCTAATAGTTTAGCTAGCCTGGTTGCTTCTCACATATTTTCACTTTGAATTTATATCTATGTTAGAGTGAAGATCAATATAGTAGTGGTTAGTCCTCATAGTCTGGTTTATAATGTACGTACATCTGCTTCATTAGACCCAAAAATGCCAGCCATGTTTCAGAATAACAGTCAACTTCCTTCCATAATTGATTAAATTGGTGCTGTGTGTAATTGAAATGTGGCTTCATCTATTGTATTGGTTCAGTGCCAGTAAATGACTATATTGTGGTTAATGAAGAGCAGTGTAGTTACTTGGATGGTGACTCTAATTATACCATTGACATTCTAAGGGCAGCCTTAATCTGTTTTCTTTCTCTTATTCTAACATGTTCTAATTTATCCATTCTCTTGGTCATTTTTATAGGCTATTCTGTTTGTCAGATTATTCAACTAAATTTGTTTCTCTTCAGTTAGGGGGCAAATGTTTGGAACTATAATGATTATATAAACCAACACTAAGATCTATTTATTATATGAAAACAAAAAGGTATGAATTAGATTAAATGACAAGAAAGTTAATATGTTTCTAATGAAAACATGGTTGAGTAAAAGTCACAAAGTCATTTGAGATTTTAAAAATTATATCTTTTGTTATATTTTTAGGATGAATAATGATAAATATGAGTTCCTATGTACTTTATATGTTACCTTATAGTATATGTAATTTGCTCTGAAGGAATTAATATCTTCGGAATGGAGATGACTGCCATGTGTTTTATGTAGGAAAGTATAATAGTTTATAAATATTTGGTGGGGTGATATTTAAAGTATGTAAGAGGATGAAAATTGCTTTTTACTGTTTCTATATGTGGGATAGTTATAACTAAATTTTAACTGTTAAAATCACTGGCTGAAAAGAAATATTTCGCTTCCTTATATGAGAAAGCCTGAGGCACACATTTGTACCCACAGAGAAAAACAAAAGTAGAAATAGGGCCAGGATGTAGCATTAAGTCCTTTTTCAGTTTTTCTCAAAGAAGAGTTACAGAAAGAGTTAAGCTAAAAATGTTAGTGTCTGATTTTCACCAGGTCGGTTTTATCATAGCTGTTGTTAATATGTGAACGACCTGAATCTTGGTGTATGTAGGGAGCTACCACTAAAGTTCCTATGTTGCCTGGTTTGTTTTCTTTTTTAACCTTTAACCTTTTAGTGCTGGAATTAGTTGAAATATGATTACATTCTATAGTAGGATTGATCACAATGTAACTTTTGCAGGTTGTTTGCAGCCTGGATAAAAGCAATGTGACAAATACAGGAGAAACATCAATTAACCAAAACCAGTATTTAGGCCTGTGGGAGTAAAATTAGTTTGTTATTGAGATAATAATTTATCTTTTAAAATTGTACTGAATTCTAATAAAGCATCTCTTAAGTTTTACTACTTACCATTTCTACTTCTTTCCCAGGGATTTGTATGATAGTTTCATTATGACATAGAATTCTTTCATGTGATCATTAAGAGACAAGACTTTGTGTATTGACCTTATTTATTGAATTGGAAGCCTGTTATCAAATTCAATAGAAAATGTTTTCATTAGATGGTTTCTGTTTCAAATTGTGTAATTTGCCACATTTTTTTTTCAATAAGCACACTGCCAATTCCAAGAACTGTGGTTTAAATAAATTATTAAATAAATAGAAATTCTGATTAAGTAGAACAGGAGTCAGAAATTTGTACTTTAAAGTTCATCAGGTAATTTATATACACTGAGGTTTAAGAATCATTGCTGTACAAAGGTGAAAAATAACGTTTTATCTTTTAACTTTCTAGTCTGTGAAAAACTACACCAAATGCCATGTGAGAAATGAGCAGATTTGTAACAAACTTACCAGCTGTAAAAGCTGTTCACTAAACTTGAATTGCCAGTGGGATCAGAGACAACAGGAATGCCAGGCTTTACCAGGTGAAATTTTCAGTTTGGTAAATGAGTTTTACAGTCCACAGATGAGTAACATTGTAGTAAAGAGCTTTGAGTAAGAACATTCCATTTTCTAAAATTAAATCAATAGCACATAAGCAATAATATTGGAGTAGTAATAGCATTGTTTCTGCAAGAATATTTGTACATTTGCTTCCAATTCTTTTAAGATGTTTAAGGTTTCTTGTATTATTTTTATACTATTGACTTGATCAGAATTCTCTTCCAGTTTTCAAAATTTATATCTTAGCATAGAAAATAATAAGCACTCCTACTGATTGCCAAATTTGAACAAATGTTGATATTTTGACATTTGATTTGTTTTTTGCCATTTTTTAAAATTCTGGGAACTGTTTTTTTACTAACTGCTTTTTTTATTATAAATTGTAACATTTATAATAAATATATGATTTAATGAGAATCTGAGTTGCACAAATGGGAGCAAAGCTTATTTTAAAAATCAATTTCAATTTAGTTTTTACAGTTAATACTCTTCTTAATAGACCCCAACTATGATTCTTTTTAAATATACAAGAGAAGATCAGAAAATTAAAAAGTAATATAGATATTTAACCAGTTTCATGTTCTTGTTATACAGATAAACTGAGACACGCACACTAGTTTAGTGACTTGCTCAGATTGCATGTCTTGTGAAAGCAGAAGTAACTATTAACTGTGTGTTCTATATCAGTTCAGTTTTTTGCCTTTTCCAATCCATGCTTTATTTATTTTTTCATAAAAATTTTCTGAAACGCTTCAATTTTAAAATGTATTGGAAAATTCCATCCCAGGATGTATGTCTTTCTTACAAGTTCATGTAATTAAATAAAAATTAGATTGCTTTAAAAGTATCATTGAAATGTTGGAATGTTTGCTTATTCAAATTTTAAACGTTGTTTACATACTGACCTGTAGTGTTTTTAAATAGTGATATAGTAAAGTGTGTGTTCACTGAGAAAATTAGAGAGTAGGAATGCACTGGGCAGGATTTGAGAAGCAGTAGTGAGATGACACTAAACTTGAAAGTAATATTGATTTCTAAGTGTTAAACTCTAAAATCGACATATAGGTCGATAAAAATACTTACAAGTCTCTTTAAGAAGACAGAGTAAATCCTGGGCCAAAATCCTATTTGACTGAAGGAATGTGTGTACTTAAAGGAAGATTGCTTCAGTAAGAATGGACTTTGGTTATCAGTGAGGTTTTCAAAAACAGTAGCACAGTTATATTCCGTAGTCCCTACACACTCATTGCCCAGGAAAAGACTTTGGTTTGGTGTAAGGGCTCCACTTGACCAGGCTAATATTTTGAAGAATAATAAGTACAGTACAAGAAACACAATGGAGTATTTGATTATACACTAACTTCCTTGTTCTGTGTTCATATTTACTGAGCAATCAAGTGGGTATATATACAGTGTGCTTTTCTTTTTACTCATCTCAAGGAAGTGAATCCTAAATGGAGGGCCCAGCTATAGCAGTTGCACTCTTTCATGAAAATTTGTGAATTGCATTTTTTAAATTGATCTCATGTAAACGTGGCAATTTGAATTTATCTCACTAAACTCATTTACCAAATTAACTGCTATCCCTTTATCGCTAAAGCTGAGTTGATGCTCAATACTACAAAAGCCTTAGTTTAGCCCCAAAGGCCCCTGCTTTGTTTTTCACTTGTGTAGTTTGTCAAGTAGTTATTTTTGGCCTCAGGAAAAAAAGGTGGGGGGGGGGGCTGGCAAAAAAATATCTAAATCCTTCCTTGATTCAGTAATGTTAGAAAAAGCCATAATTTAACTTTTAACCTGTTTCCTTAAAGTGATTGGGACTTCAAGATTCTAGAACACAGGAAGATTGCTGTAGGGGTAGCCTGAAAATGAAACCAAAGGTGTTTTACACAGTCTTATTAAGTGATAATTACAGTTTATTGAGAGGTTACTATGTTCCAGGCCCTGTGTCTTATTCCTGGTACCCAAATTAATAGAACAGCAGTTATTAAAGAACAGCCTCCTGTTCACGGACCCTTTAGCATGTCCATGAGGTCAAAATAATAATATTGAGATATTATTTGCATTTTAAATTCTCATGCATGCATTTACTATGGAGTTTTCCAAAGCTATGCAATATATGATTTCAATAGATTGAATGTAGAAGCAGATGTGAGAAAACAGTTATATTAAACAGATTTGCACAAATGTAAAACAATGCTACACTTTACACTATTTTATTTGGAGATTATAGTTAAAAAATTAAATATATTATTTATTTAAAGGTGTAATATTTCTTCTGAACATTTTATAGGGAAAATTTCAACTATATAGAAAAATGGAAGGAATATTAGAGAGGACACCCAATACCCACACCCCAGATTCTGCAGTGATGTTTTAAAAGCTCTACTTAGCCCCTGGCCTCTGCCTCCTCCTCCTCCTGTTTATCAGCACATCTTAACTTTTTGATGCAGGGCCCTAATTTGAACTCTCAACCACTCTTTCTCAGGGAGAGATGAGGCCTGAATATGGCATAAGGGGCAGAACATCCTAGAAGCTGGATGTATTTGTAATTAATTTTATTTTGTTTGTTTTTTTTAAAAAAATTTTCAATTACAGTTTACAGTCAATGTTTTTCTGTTAGTTTCATGTGTACAGACAGCATAGTGGCTAGGCAGCCATGCACTTCACAGAGCCTTCCCCCTGATATTTCAGGTACCCACCTGGCCCCACTCATAATTATTACAATTTTATTGACTCTGTTCCCGTGCTGTCATTTACATCTCTGTGACTATTCTGTGACTACCAATTTGTACTTTTTGAGCCCTTCGTCTTTTCACCTAGTCACGCAAACCCCCTACCCTCTGTCCAACTGTCAGTCTGAATTTTAAATTATAATTTTAAATAAAACAATTATATCTTGAAATGATCAGCTTCAATTTTTATGTGGTCAAAACCAATACATGTGAAATGGGGAAAGAAAAGATTAGTAACTCCAGAGTTACTGAACCAAAATGTTTGAGAACAGCAGCGCTAGAACAATCCCTAAAGGCTGCACTGATGCATCCAAGGCTGAAAGGGCTGGAGGCACAGAGCTACTTAATGTGATATGGAAACTAAAATGTAGTCAGACTTTATAGATCAGGGTGTTAAGGAAATACTGCTTTGTTAATTAGTGTACACTAGTGCATACCTTTGTATTTATGAATCTGTGTTTTATTTTTATTTGTTTATTTTTTAGTCCTCATCTCATGAGGATATTTTTCCATTGATTTTTAGAGAAAGTGGGAAAGAGAGGGAAAGACAGAGAGAAATATCGATGTGAGAGAAACACATCGATTGGTTGCCTCCTGCACGAGCCCTGACTAGGGCCCAGGCCGGGGAGGAGCCTGCAACCGAGGTACATGTCCCTGACTGGAATTGAACCCAGGACCCTTTGGCCCACAGGCTGACACTCCACTGAGCCAAACCAGCTAGGGCATGAATCTGTGTTTTAGAAAATTGGTGTACTGTTTTAAGTTTAGCTTGAACTCTAAGGATAAATCACTATTACTGAATAGTGTGTTTAAACTTTAGAAAGACCTGAAGAGCTGTGTAAAAAGAAATATTAAAAATCAGATTATAGCTTCTTACAGAAATATAACGAAATGAGAATTTTCTCCCTACAAATATAATTAAAGACTCAAAGAACCAAGCTTATATCAAAATAATATACCTGGACTATGGAAATTAAATTGGGAAGACAATTAGCTACAGTCATAGGAATAACTTTGAAATTGCTTTGTTATATGCTGTTATTTTCTTATTTGAGTGCACTTGTATTTTGTAAATTGGACATTAGGATGTAAATATAGTAATATAGTAGTCATTTTACTTGTTAGATACCATATGCCAATACACTAGACTTACAGAGAAAAGTTAGCAAATAGTCAACATATTTTAACAGATGTTATGGAGCTATACCTTTTGTTTAAAATTGAAGAAAAAATTAAGTTCTTCTGTTCCCATTATGTACTAATTTATTAGACAAATTTTGTCCAGTATATTGACATATTTAAATATTTTATTGTTAAAATTATTTAACTAAATACAAAAATTCTCTTTAGAATTTTGAAATAAATGAAAAAATGCACATGCTTTTTGGTAATCTAAAATTAAGATGTTATTTTTTTCTAGCTCATCTTTGTGGAGAAGGATGGAATCATATTGGGGATGCTTGTCTCAGAATCAATACCAGTAGAGAAAGCTATGATAATGCAAAACTTTATTGCTATAATCTTAGCGGAAACCTTGCTTCATTAACATCCTCAAAAGAAGTAGAATTTGTTCTGGATGAAATACAAAAATATACCCAGCAGGTAACAGCTATACTTATTTTTATTATGTAAATATGCTGATAATACTATAATTATTGGCAGTGAATAGCCATGTAAAATAAATATTAAATGAATTCTTTTTGTAATTTAAGGCATTACTTATACTAAATCTTGGAAGTAAAAGTGGAACTGATTTCAAAAGTGAACTGGTAGAGGACTCATTTAGTATGTGGATTTAGTAGTAAGGTTTTCTATATTACTCATCTCATATTTTGCACAGTAAACCAATGCATTATTTTATGAAGAACTCATATGACTAAATATACTGAAAAAACAGGGCATATAATGTAATAATTTTTTTGAAGTATTATTATTTTATAACTTGAAAAACTCATAATAAAAATACTAAACATTGGCTACATTTGTATATATGTATATTTTGTGCATGTGTATGTGTGCATTGTGAGTTAGTTTTTGAATTATGCTATTTTTCAAGATACTGACTTGCTTGAAATAATACACTAATGGTTAATAGGACTAAAATCAATATTTAAGGTGGAAGATAAATGAAAAATTGGAAACAGTCTCAATTTTCTAGAGAGTTTATGGAAAATATTTTCATACAAGATGGAATATGGTATCAAAATATCATTTTATAAGAAATTTCCAAGAAGAATTGACACTTTATTTTCTCTTCTTAGAATATTAACATATATTCAATTCCTAGGAATATTAATAAAAAAATTGGAAATAATTTATCAGATCTATTTTGAAATAACCTTACAGTTCATATACTTCTTGAAATGCTTTGAGGGCATTTTAAAAACTGAGGTCTAATTGATATATATTAGTTTCAGGTGTACAACATAATGATTCAATATTTGTGTATATTGTGAAAATGATCACCACAACAAATCTAGTTAATATCTATCACTATACATAGTTACAAAAATTTTTTTCTTGTGATGAGTTCTAAGATATACTCTCTCTAAAACTTTCAAATATGCAATACCGTATTATCAACTATAGTCAACCATGCTCTACATTACAACTCCATGATTTGTTTTATAACTAGCTGTTTGTACCTTTGGACCCCTTCACCCATTTTCCCCCCAACCCCAGCCCCTGCTTCTGGCAACCACCAGTTTCTTTGCTCTCTGTATCTATGAGCTTGTTGGTTTTTTAAGGTTCCACATATAAGTGAGATCATATGGTATTTGTCCTTCTCTGTCTGACTTATTTTACTTTAAAATAATTGACTAAATCCAATTTGTTTGAGACATACCAGCCTTATGGTTGAAGGATAAGATGTATAGGAAGGGTGTGTGTCATGGAGGAGAGATGTTTTGATTGATTGATTGATTGATTTTTCTTCTGACATTTTTTTCTTTATTTTTCAAAGGTAACATTTTAAAAATGCTTTAACTTATTAAGGAATACTCTCTCATACATTAAAAGAATCTCTTTGCAGTCCACCTCTTCTCAGATTGCACTTTGAGAGATAGGCATCCTTCAGTCATGTTTCCAAGTATTTACAGGCATAAGTGGAAACAAAATTATAGTTTTGTTTTTATGAGTATTCTTTTACCCAAATGGTACAGTGTAAATATTGTTCTTTAGTTTATTTTCCTCACTTAAAACATGTCTCTGGACACCTTTTCATTTCATTTTATTTATTTTAACTTTATTTTTATTGTTGACACTATTACAGATGTTCCCTATACCCCTCACCCCCTTTGCTTATCTCCACCCAGTACTCACCCTCCTTCCCCTCTGGCCATCACCTCACTATTGTCTGTGTCCATGGGTTATGCATATATGTTCTTTGGCTAATTTCTTCACCTTCTTTCATCCAGTCCCCCCCCTCGCCCCCCCTACACCTTGCTCCCAAAAGCTGTCAGTCTGTTCAGAAAAATGTAACAAGGTATATTTATAAAGTTTTATTTTTAGTCATATGGGTCATATAACATAAGATCTGTTAATATTCCTTAGAAACCAGAAGCTTCGTATCTTTAATTATAAAATTCAGAGACAATTCCCAGTGACCCTTTGGAAAGTAGTCCTGCTGAATATGTATCACCTCTGTAGACTTTATTAGTAGTAAATCCACATTCTTTGAGTTATAGCAAGTACTAGTATTTGGCATTAACTCTCTTGCTTTTTTCCTTGTTTATAAAATATATTTTTATTTCTTACACTATAATCTTGAAGTGTGCTATTTTAAAAGTGGCATATTTCAAGGGTACTTGTTTTAATTGTTCTTTTTTTCTTGCCTATTATTGTAAGGCATAAAGATTGGGCTATTTTTTTGGATGTGTGATGTACTTAGATTCATAGTTTGTGGACTAGCATTCCCTGCAAATGAAGAATGTTCTGTTTCATTAGAAAGCTGAGCTTTAGCAAAATTTTAAAGGTGGGAACTTCTGCAAGGTGACATTCCATTAAGCATATCTTTATAGAAAATGAATTATATCCTAAGTCATTGCAGTTGTATAAACTGGAGATAACCCTACCTTCGCAAATAAAGATCAACAAATTCATGCACTTTAAAGAGATATCCTGGGTCAGATGATCATTTACTTATCGGAAATGGCTAATGAAATGTTGTCGTGATTTATGGTGTGCTGTTGTGAATTTTCTCAATATAGTAATTTATCTTTCATTTTCAACTGCCTGTGCAGTTCATTTACTGGGTAATAGTTACTTTAAATGTTTTATCAACTGCTTCATTTTTCTGTTTTCTCTTCCTTGAAGATTCTTATCATGATGAGTTAGGGAGTAATACTTCATTTTAAATGACTTGTCTGTACTATGAGTAGTTCAGAAATATAGTCAGAGTAGCTGTAAAGGGAAGCACAATCATTAATCTGAAATATCTATGTTGGATTGACTCCTGCTGTTATTATCAAGAACTGTAAAAACGTTACAGCTTTTTTTGTTATAAAAATACCTTTTAGATTAATGTATGAAATATATGAGGATCACAAAGGCATAGTAGCATGTATATAATTAGAAACGTTATTTATTAAGTATTGTCTGTGTCTCAGAAATTGGATGGTGGAAAATAACTATCTCTGTTCTAATGAACTTTGTTTAGCAAAATTTATTGACTACCTACTGGGTGTACAGTACTCCACTAGGTTTTAAGAAATGTACTGTCATAGTGAATATACATATTTTAATTTTATTTAAGAAATATTTGTTGAGTGTTAACTATGTGAAGTTTATTAAATTTTATTATAAAGTGTATTTATATACTTGACAAATTTCCAGACCTATGGCCACCTTTATAAGCTATCTATGAACATTTGTGCAATGTATTTAAAATGTATACTGGATATATATCTCTTATATTTTGTTAAAGAATTAAATGGAGACACAGTCCATAATTTTAAAAAAAGGAAAATGCAGAGTTTTGAAACCACATAACATTATAATATAATTTTATTAGCTTCGTAACTTAGAAGAGAAATATATTATCTTCTAATTAAAGTAGAAGTGCTTACAAATGATGTTAAGAAATTAATAGAATGGGAGTTTTCAGTGCTCATTTCTCACAGAAACATGATTTAAATAACCATCTATATACAAAAATATACCTTTACAAGGGTATAGCTGGTCTACATATTTTCAAATGTAATTTTTAATGTCAATGTACTGTTTTCTAAGGAATATGACAGTATTTTACATCTAACTGTTTTTAATGTCCTCCTTGCTATCGTTTTCAGAAAGTAGCACCTTGGGTTGGCTTGCGCAAGATCAACATATCCTACTGGGGCTGGGAAGACATGTCTCCCTTTACAAACACAACACTGCAGTGGCTTCCCGGTGAGCCCAACGATTCTGGGTTCTGTGCATACCTAGAAAGGGCTGCAGTGGCGGGCTTAAAAGCGAACCCTTGTACGTCTATGGCAGATGGCCTTGTCTGTGAAAAACCTGTTGGTAAGTGGTCCAGTAGACTAGTATTTCTTTAAAACATGGTCCCAACCCTTTCTCCACCATCCCTTCCAGAGTGTGATGGTTTCTGGGCCTGGAGTAACTTTGGCCATCTTCTCATGATGCTGATCCCCATGTAGATTTGAAATTTATCCACATTCCTCACTTACTTCTAGTGACCTTAGCATTAACTTGTGAAAAGAATACATTTTATTGTCTGAAACAGTCTTTACTTTTTTGGTTGAAATAGTGAGATTTTGAACATATAGTTATAGTTGATTATAGTATATTAAGAATCTATTCTTAATGTGTTAATGTCTTTTACTTTTATAATAATAGCCTTTGGAAGAAAGATTTGTCTTTAAAATTAACAACTAATTTAGAACCACTTTAATCTTTCATATCTAGTATTTCAGTTGAAAGGTAAAAAGAGGCATTTTTGTTACATTTTGTGGAATGGATTTAATTAAATGAAGTAAGAAAAGAATATTAAATTATTTTCTCTTTTTAAAGATTGTATGTTTTGTTGCAGTAATTTATAACAAAATTTACAAGTTTAACCACATTTTTTCAGTTTTACTGAGATATAATTGACTTTTTAAACCATTTTCAGTGTAGAGTTTAGGGCCATTAAGTAGATCCCCCTGTTGGGCATCTATCAATACCATTCACTCCAGAACTTATCTTCCCAGACTGAAACTCTATACCTGTTAATCAGTAAGTCTTTAAACCGCTGTTCCCTGCCCCTGACAACCACCTTGTACTTACTGTCTTTATGAGTTTGACTACTCTAGGCACCTCATATGTGGAATCATAAGGGTTATGTCCCTTTGTGATGCTTATTGGCTCAAGCACAATGTCCTTAAAGCCCGTCCATGTTGTAGCATGTGTCAGAATTTCATGTCTTTTCAACCCATTGGATGTGTACACCACATTTTATTTACCTGTTCATCCACTGATGGATACTTGAGTTGCTTCTCCTATTGGCTATTGTAAATGATGATGCTGTGAATATAGGTGTACAAATATCTGTCTCAATTCCTGCTTTCCTGTCTTTAGCCAGAAGTGGAATTGCTACATCATATGGCAATTCTATGTTTAATTTTTGAGGAATTGTCATGCTGTTTTCCATAGATGCTGTACCATTTTACATTCCCAGCAGCAATGTACAAGGATTCTGAGTTGTCCACATTCTTGTCAACATTTAAAAAAAATAGTAGTCATTCTAATAGGTGTGATAAATACTATATTTTAGGTAGAGATTTTATAGTAAATTATTTTATTTTTATTGTTCATATAAGCAACATATTCACTGACAGGACATTTGCTTTGATAAGGTACATGGTATTTAGCTAATAGATAGAATAGTTAGGTCATGTGTTAGATTTATATTTATAGTTTTTAAGTTATACATCTTTATGTATCTTGTAAAGGATTAAACATTCCTAGAAATTATAAATTTCAAAATAAATTTAAGAAGTATTGACATATCTTCACTTTTAAAAAATTACTGCATTTATTGGGGTGACATTGGTTAATAAAATTAAGTTGGTTTCAAGTGTCCACGTCTATAATACATCATGTATATTTTGTATTGTATAGTTCATTTTTAACCTTATCATGCCATTTTTGCTTAAATTTTTATTCCTCACTTGGCTTAATGGAAATAGTCCCTGAACAGCAAACCCCATTCTCTTGTGCCAAAATACATTTACAAATGAAAGAATTATGTTTGTTGGTTTATTTCAGTTAGTCCAAATCAGAATGCAAGGCCGTGCAAGAAGCCGTGCTCCTTACGGACCTCGTGTTCCAACTGCACCAGCAACGGCATGGAGTGCATGTGGTGCAGCAGCACCAAGCGCTGCGTGGACTCCAACGCGTACATCATCTCCTTCCCGTACGGACAGTGTCTGGAGTGGCAGACCGCTACCTGCTCTCGTAAGTGCTTATGTACAGGGAGTGTTCATTCAACAGCGACTTCAGTCACTATCCTACGATGGGCAGAGGAATTAAACATTTGAGGAAGTTTTAAAAAATGAGAAAAAATGGTGTTACAGCTCATTTTAAAACTTTAGTGCTGTGACCTCCTGATTTATATTATAGTGTCATTTTGAATTCCACTTAGGTATCTGCCCCAACCTGTTAACATTTTGCGCATTTGTCATTCCCTGACTCTGAGTGCATGTTGCAAACAGCATAACATTTTCAAGGCCACAGATTGCTTTGCTGTGTTTCTTTAGTGTCCTTCAACCTAGGCCAGTTCCCATGAGTTCTCTGTCTTACATGCCTAGGGTATTTTTTAAAGAATCTGTACCAGTTGTTTTGTAAGTTTCACAATTTGGATTTGTCCAGTTGTTTCTTCATGATTAGATTCAAATTAGCCTTTTTTAATTATTAGATTCAAGGTAAGCATTTTGGGCAAGAATAGCATATCCGTGGTGGCACAGCTGCTACAAAGGCAGGCTTACAGTCTGGGTTGTCATCACAAAGTGAGTGGTGTCAGCAGGGTGGTTCTGGGCTGGCAGGAGGAGATCCTGGCCCCTTGTTGGAGTTGTGTTTCATAAGGACTGTAGGATGACGGTGCTTCTGGTTACTGGGTACAGCGTGGTTATGAGAATGGCTTTTCTTGTGAAGACAAATTGCATCAGGATATCACTGCCAAGGGAATTGCATAATACTACTGATGGCACTTGGTGGCCTTGTAGGAATTTGAGACAATGTGTGGCTACCTTTGTGGGAGAATTTAGAAGCTACTTGTCTCAGCTAGCTTCCTGCTCGCAACAGCTTCCTTCCTGGAAGCAGCCACGTGCCGGTTTCCTGGAAGTGCGGGCCATGACAAGGCCTATTCTGAAGTACCTTCTGGGCTTGCTTAGAGCCCCTTGGCTGCCTGGCATTCCTTCCATAGGAGCAGCCTCTGGCAGTGTGGCTGTGATGCAGTGTCACCGTCCCTGTAGCATCATGCATTGTCTACCCATTTAGTCTTCCTTCCATTACTTTAAACTCTCTTGGTTTTCCTCCAAGAGGAAGAGCCACTTCCCCAAAGAGCAGCTTCATAATTCTGAGGCCCCTGTTGGTGGTGAATCTACTGTTTTGAGGCCTGCGCTGGGGCCCAGTGGACCTCAGACCACATGGTCACCCAGTGATCAGTCTTTGTTGCTCAGATGAGTAACCTCATTCAGAGGTGGTTGTCTGCTTAAGACAGTGCAGGTGGAGACTCACTGGTTTTTCCAGGGAGGATGGACTTTACCCAGGGATCCAGCCAAACCCGTATTTGTTTCTTATTGGGCACCGCTGTGGCATGGAGATTGACCCTGTCGGCTAGCTCTCCCAGGCTGTGGCTCTTGGGTACATTTGTTGCTCCAGGCTTTTGGCATCAAGTGAGAGGTGCTCCTGGAATGGGCTTGGCTGGATATATTATAGGTTGAGCTCTCTGTTTCTGCTCTTTCTTCGAACTTTGGTAAGGAATGGTGATGTACAGGATCAAGTGTGTGGAAATGGGGTAGCTGCAGGCATAACATGGTCTCACTAGCACAGAAAGTATCTCATAACTAGGAGCCCGTTGCTGCGGGGGTTGAGTACCAGTGCTGGAGGCTGGTGGGGAGTTGAGACAGTGCCCAGCCCCTCTTGCCTCCATAGCCGTGTTTGTCTATAAACTTTAATGTTCAGTGAAAGAAGCCAAACACAAAGATTATATACTGTATGACTCCATTTATATAAAGTTCAGCCATACTGAAAGCTGCATTATATTGTTTAGGAATGATTATTCAGGTGGTAAAACTATAGAGTAAGGCAAAAAGTTATTCTTCTAAATGTCAGTGGGTACTGCTGGGAAAAGATTGGGGGTGCTGATTAGGAAAAGGGAACAAAGGAGGCAATGTTGCACTTCCAGGCTAGGTGCAGGTACAAAGCATTTATTTACAACTAGAGGCCTGTTGCACGAATTTGTGCATGGGTGGAGTCCGGCCGGCCCACCATGATGGGGGCCAAATCAGGGCCGGGCTGGAGGAGGGGAGGGGCTGCAAGTGGTTGGCTGGCCGGCCCCGCCCACAATTGGGCCAGTAGGTCAGCTGCAGTGGGCGTCATAATGACCAGTCGTTCTAGTCATTCCAGCATTCTGGTCGCTGGCTTTATTTATACACACACACACACACACACACACACACACACACACACACACACTAGAGGCCCAGTGCATAAAAATTTGTGCACTCGGGGGGGGGGGGTGTCCCTCAGCATGGCCTTTGTCCTCTCGCAGTCTGGGACCCGTTGGAGGATGACCACCTGCTGGCTTAGGCCTGCTCCCCGGGGATTAGGCCTAAGCTGGCAATCAGACATCCCTCTGGCAGCCCAGCAGCCCTCGGGGGATGTCCACTTGCCAGCGGGAAGCAGACCTAAGCTGCAGTCGGACATCCTTAGCACTGCTGAGGAGGCAGGACAGGCTCCCACCACCACCGCTGTACTGGCAGCCGTCAGCCTGGCTTGTGGATGAGCAGAGCTCCCCCATGTGGGAGCTCACTGACCACCAGAGGGCAGCTCCTGCATTGAGCATCTGCCCCCTGGTGGTCAATGTGTGTCATAGTGACCAGTCATTCCCAGTTGTTCTGCTATTAGGGTCAGTTTGCATATTACCCTTTTACTGTATAGGATAGAGGCCTGGTGCACAGGTGGGGGCCGGCTGGTTTGCCCTGAAGGGTGTCCCGGATCAGGTTGGGGGTCCCGCTTGGGTGCCTGGCCAGCCTGGGTGAGGGGCTGATGGCTGTTTTCAGGCTGGCCACGACCCCGGCAACCCAAGCTCCCAGCCTTTCCTTTTTTTCTGGGATTTATTTATCTTATATAATTGAAACTTTGTAGCCTTGAGCGTAGCCCAGGGCCGGCCAGGGCAGGCGGGAAGCTTGGCTTCCTCTATCGCTGGGAGCAACCCAAGCCTCCTGCTGCTCGAGCTCAGTGACCGCCGCCATCTTAGTTAGGTTAATTTGCATACTCACTCCTGATTGGCTGGTGGGGGCCTCTGGTGGGCGTGGCTGGTGGGCGTTGTTTGAGTGTAGTGGACTGTTAATTTGCATGTTTCTCTTTTATTATATAGGATATATATATTTACATATATTTATATATATGTATATATAATTTATTACTGTACTACATTATGTTGTATTATGATTTATGTACTTCTTTGTATGTGTTTTATGTATATTTTATAATTAAAAAGGCCAAAAGGTAGGGAAATGGTACCCAAGCTCTCATGCTGTTAAGAAGTTTCTAAAAATTATTTAGAATTAGATCTAAATTGTTTTCTCTGCTCACTAATCTTTCTTGTATTTCATTCCCTCTTATCTTTGCATCTTTTGGAGAACAGTTTAGTAATTCTTTCTAAATATACTTGTGGCTGGAAGCTTTTTGAATTTTGCATGTCTAAAGTCTATTTTCTATGTTCACTTGAATGAAATGACTGGAACTTGGAGTTCTGAATAATTCTTTCCTGAGAACTTCTAGCATTCGATGTGGATGAGATCCTCAGACCAACTTAATTTCATTTTCTTGTGGAACATTTTTTTCTTTACTTTGAGAGCTTTTAAATTGTTTTCTTTATGGCTGGCATTCAAAATTTTGCATTTCGTTTAAATTCAGTTTTCCAGGAGTTGATGTGGATTTTAAAATTGATTATCATTGTTTTTCCATCTGAAGAGTAGTTTCTTCACTTGTTAAAATGTTCTTTAATGTCTGAGATTATTTTTTCTTCTATTTAATATATCCACAAGAGTAAATAGTTGTGATCCCCCCCCCCCCAAAAAAGAGTAAATAGTTGTTAGAATTTCTAGTTATTTCAATATTTTTAAATTTACTTTTACTTTCAATTTTTTTGCTTAGGTTTTGCTCCATAGTGTTAAGCCCAGATTTCAGGATCCCCAATAGACCATCAGGGAGCCAGCTGAGTCTGATACGAAAGCAGATAGAGTCTTTATTCAGGCTAGCTCGAGCTCCCCGCCCCCCCCCCCCCCTCACCGACACAGCGGCTGGGGTCAGAGAGAGAGCTAGCTCTGTGGGAAGAGGGGTTTTATAGGGGGGTGGAGTAAGGGGAGGAGAGAGAGGACTGTGGCCCCTGCCGATTGGCCAGGTGCAAGTCGGGGTCTTGTTACACAGGATGTGGTTGTGTCTATGGCGCGCACTTCCCTTGATTGTCATTGGTTAGATTAAAGAGCAGAGGCTTGGGCTTCCGGGAAGAAGCTCCTTGCCAAGCACATGGCTGATGGCTGCTGCCTAAATATGGAGGATCCAGGGTAAGGTGGAGGGCGTAGCCCTTTCCCTCTCACATAGCATTTTAAATCATATGCCCTGTGCATTCTTGTGGGGAAGTGGGACATTGTACTTATCTCATTTGAGGTTTTCTAGTAATTGGAACTTGAAGGAAACGTCTCTTTGCAAATGAGAAACAAATATAGATTTTGCAGTATTCTTCAGTATTTTCCAGTTATGATATTATGATAGGAATGCTAAAAATTCAGAAATTGAAGAAAAGAAATATATTTTAAGACAAATTTTGCCTAATGGTTTTTAAGAAAACTTTGCTAATAACTGGAATTATAAATAATTAATATACTTTAAGTAGTTGGATATTCTATTTGTGAAAATGAAATGCAATGGGATTATTGAAAGCAATAATAGAAGATTTAATTCTTAATATATAAAAGTTCAAATAAAAATGTAATTAAATGGATATGGTGAAAATGGAATAATAAACAGAATATGGTATACATCTCACAAATCTATATTTCTTTCACTATTTTACAGGTTTATGTATATGCTCAATTTATACTTTTTATTCTTGGCAGTTAGGGAAGGTAATCTTTTGTTTAAATCAATTCTCTCTTTCATGAATTGTGCCTTTGGTGTCATAACTAAAACAGCATCAAACCCAAGTTCATCTGGATTTTCTTACATGTAGTTTTGCTTATGTCACCCAGCTGTTCTTCCATGCTGTCTGCTTTATCCATGAGAGCTCATAGCCTATTCATCATAGTTGTTTTAAATTCCTGTTCTGGTAATTCCAACATTCCTGTTATGCCTGGTCTGATGCTTGTTCAGACTCTTGAATCTCTCTCTTTGTTTTTTTGCTTTTTGATATACCTTGTAATTTTTCTTGATAGCCAGATTTTATATAAGAGTAAAAGAAACGGCTATAAATTGGCCTTCAGTTATGTAGTGGTGAGGAATGGGCGAAGAAAAGTATGTTATGGTTCGATGATTAGGTCTCCGTCTTTTCGCGAGCCTGTGCCCCATACTGTGAATTTCACTAGTGCTTCTCAGTTTCCCCCCTCTCTTAGGTGGTAAAGGATGGCTGGAGGGAGCCGGAGGTTGTGTATTTCTCTTTCCCCGCCCATGTTAGAGTTGGATATCTCCCTTTAATCAAGTTAGGTAGATTCTCCTAAAACCCTAGCTGTTCGGGCTCTGTTAAATCCTTTCTCTGGGCTTTGTTAAGAAGAACAGACTGCTCTGGCATATTTTAAAGTGGTTCCCTTTCCTCTCTTCCTGCTGGGAGCACCAGGGGCTTTTTCTTATATTTACTTTGAGGACCTGGAGATAAAGCTTCTGGAGATAAAGCTCATAGCAGTGTGGGCTTCCTCCAATCACTGGGTGCCCTGGAGAGTTTAACTCTCAGAGTTGTCCACAGTCAGCTTCCAGCAGTTCCTCAGTCACAGGTCAGGTTTTCTGACTCTGACCCTGAGTCCTGCAGAGGTTACTTAGGTAAATTGTGATGTTCTCCATCCACCTGTCTGCCTCTCCAATTTCGGGGATAGTGGTTTACCATATGACGTCACAACTCTGATGGATATAAGAAGAATTGCTGATTTTCCAGTTTGTGCTACTTTTTACTTTTTGTTAGGATGAATGGTGACTTCTAACTCATTATTTGCTGGACTGGAAACCGGAAATTGTCAGTAATCATTTGATGACATAAATTCTTGCAGATTAATTTTTCAAATTCTTATATATTTAAAAAAAATTAAGTACTTTACAATTTAATCTTTCAAAAAGCCAAAAATAAAAATGATTGCTCTGATTACTTGTAGATCATACATAGTCTTTGTATCATCCATAATTTATGAAGCTTTTCTATTATTGTTTTCTGTAAGAAAAAGAAAAACCAATAGAGTCTGTCAGTTTTTGAGTCAGCATTGAAGGCTAAAGAATGAATTTCCTACAGGGTTAACATTAGTCACTTGTGTTTAATGACTCAAAGAATATTCTTTCTTTTATAATTTATTATTAAATAAATATAGGAGTTGGTACTCATTTTCCACCTTTTTGCTTCCAATCTCTGAAATGCTTAGCATGCAACAAATTCCTAACAACAAATCATACTGTAATTGATGAAATTTTAAATCTAATATTCTATTATTCCTGCATGGTCCTCTATATTGAATTCTCAATGTTCAGTTTTGTCATTGTTTACAGAAATCTTACTGGGTACATTTTGTACCCCATAATATTAAAATACCAAGTGGCAATTAAGTTATTATTACCACAAAGTGAATCTGAATCTGCCAGAAATCTATTAGAAGAAATTTTTCTTGGTACCTTGTCCCTGTGTCACCATCTTCTGTGGATACACAATTCCCAAGACAAAGTGTGCCTGTTCTAGCAAAGTATCAGTACTCAAAGAGCACCTCAGTCCAATATAGGCTACTCTGATTATGAATTAAAATTTTTAAATATTACATAGGAACTATTACGTGATGGCAGACTACAACAGGTTCATCCTTGGAAAAGGCATCCCAGTATTGATAGGCTTTCTACCCTGAAAGTCAGAGACAGCCTGTCTGCTGGTTGCCTGACAGAGGCAGAGTATCCAAGTTCCATGTTCCCATCCAGATGGCTCTTTGGATGGAGACTGAATTTTACTCATCACAGGACAGCCAAATACTAGCATCTTGGACCCCTGGATAGAGCATCGTCCATACGAGACAGTCCTAATGTGGCTCAGCCATCACAGGGATGGGCAGGCATCACAACACTGACCATTCCCCAGCAGATTGCAGATTTTCCTCGAAGGCCTTCACTAGGCACAACAGTAGTGAACGTGGCTGTACATCACAGACAAAAGAAGTGTGGGCTGTAGGCTCCTCATAAGCTCCCCGAAGGCCCTAATCCTGGCAAAGCTCAGGAGACTTTAAGTTCTGACTTCATTTTTCTCCATGTCATAGTCACCACCATTTCTAACCCTCATGTCAGTCCATTTATGTCCTCATGGTTCATGATGAATGTTTTCTCTGCTTTAAGTAGTTGCTTTCTTAGGCATTATTACCAAAATGTTTAAACTACAGCTGACCTTTTACAGTCTTTTTTCTCAGATCTTATTTATTTCTTCATTAGCTTACAGTTCTACTTGAGTATAAAGTCATGTAACGTGTTTGTTAATGTTCCTGTCACACAGCTCAGAATTGTTCTGGATTGAGAACCTGTGGACAGTGCCTGGAACAGCCTGGGTGTGGCTGGTGCAATGATCCTAGTAACACAGGAAGAGGACACTGCATTGAAGGATCTTTGCGAGGACCCATGAAGCTCGTGGGAACGCACAGCAATGAGATGGTTCTTGACTCCAGCCTTTGTCCAAAAGAAAAGAACTATGAGTGGTCCTTTATCCAGTGTCCAGGTAAGAAACGTGTGATTGTAACAATTGCAGTTTTTCAGACAATTCGGTTTTTCCATCAAAGTGTTTTTTCAATTTCAAAACCAAGGATATTTTTTTTCTTTCTTGTAATAAAGATTTAGAAAAAGAATAATAAGATGAGGCTCAAAATTCAGAGATAAAAAATATTTTTCCCTATATCCACTTGGTTGTATTGATGGTATTCTGTTTGGAATTGTTAAATAGGCTAACCAGATGCATTGCAAATAATTATTAGATTTGGTTTCATATCAGTTTTTAAGAGGAAATAATATTGGCTTATGCCTGTTTTTTATCCTAGTATTATATCTTAGAATTCAAAGGTAACTCCTAGGATTCAGTCAAACTTCATGGTAAGAATAGGAATTTTTCTCTCTAAAACCTATGACGGAGTCACCTGGCCTCATTTTGAAAGTTGCCTTTGGTATTCACTACCATTCATTTGTGAAGGTCAATAATTACTAGATTTTAGGATTTGTTTGTGTTTGTTTTTTAGTCCATATTTTTGTTGAGTGCCTACTATGTGCTAAGGAATATTTTAGATGCTAGAGATACAACAAATAACAAATAAGTTTAAAATCATTCATGGAGTCTGTATTCATGGAGCTTGTATTCTCATTGAAGTTACGCAGACACATATGACGTTAGATGGTGATAGGTGCTATTAAATAAAGAAGACCAGGAAGGGTGAATATGGCTAGCCATTTAAAATAGGGTGGTGAGAAAAGATCTTCCTGAGAGGGGATTTGTAATAAACACCTCAAGTAGAGGAGGGAGAGAATACTAGGAGTATTCGGGAAAGAGTGGTCTAGAAGAGGAATCAACCTGACACAAGGACCAGATAAGATAGTTATTAGTGACTGTGGTGGTTTTAACTATATCCACAAACTCTGACACTCCTAATATAACACAGAAATCCACAGCTAATAAGCCAAGAAATTAGATAAAATAAAATAATATTTAATGCAAGAGAAGGCAGAACAAGAGAAAAAATGAAATATAGAAGAGATGGGACAAATAGTTAACTAATAGCAAAACAACAGTTTTAAGCTCAGTCATTTCAATAGTTATGCTAAATGTAAATAACCTAATCACCTCAATAAAAGGGCTGATGTTTTCATATCAGCTAAAAAAGCAAGACACAACTATAGGCTGCCTATAAGAAATCCATTTAAAATATAAAGACACACTTATATAAAGTAAAAGAATGGAAACAGTTATACTACGAGAACATAAATCAAGAGAAAGGTGAATTGGCTATACGAATATCAGACAAATAGTTTCCAGAGCAAAAAAGTGTCCCTTTATAAAGATAAATGGGTAAATTAATAAAAAAGACATAAGATTTCTAAACATTTTCACCAATTAACAGACTTTCAAAACAGGTGAAGATTTAGTGGTGGATGATCAAGAATCCTCTTTTAATCTCCAGAGACATTATAGGTTACCACTTCCTACTTGGATTTGTGTGGCTGGTACTATACCTTTTATTTGTTTTTCTCTTACCCCTGTATTTTTTTTTGGGGGGGCGGGAGGGGGTTTCTATTAATTTTCTATTGCAGCATTAAAAATTACCATAAACTTAGAGGCTTAAACAATACCCGTTTATAGTTCACAGTTCTGTATGTCTGAAGTTGGGGCCTGGCCTGGCTGGCTTCTCTGCTCCAAGTCTCAAGGGCTGAAACCAGGGTGTCGGGCAGGCCGAGTTTTGTTTGGAAGATCTGGAGAAGAATCTGCTGCTTCCAGGGTCATCCATAGTGTTGGTGGAATTCAGTTCCTTGTGGTTTTAGGACTGAGGTGCCTGTTTTCCAGTTGGCTGTCAGCCAGTGACCACTCAGATTCTAAGGAATGCTTACATTCTCTCACACATGGCATCCGCCCCTCTTTCATTGCCAACTTGCAATGTAGAGTCTCAAAAACTCAAATGGATCTCTCACACTTTTAATCTCTTTCTTCAAGTGGAGTCCAGTTCCTTATAAGGCTTCACCTGATTGGGCCATCCAGGATGATCTCCCTTTTAAAAACTCAACTGGGCATGTAACATACCTAATCATAGAGTGACCATCCCATCACATGCACAGGTCCCTGCCACACTCAAGAGGGCACCATCATGTTTGATTAAATAACTGGGTACTGTAACCTAGCTTCATTGACACATAAGAGTATCGCATCATACACTTATCCATTTAAAGTCTATAACTCAGTGGTTTTTATTATATTCACGGAATTATGCAACTATCACTACAATAAATTTAAAAAGAGGGAAGGCAGGGGAGGGTGGGTGGGAAGCGATCAACCAATGAACTTGTATGCTTATATGCATAACCCTTGGACACAGACAATGGAGTGGTGAGGGCCTGGGAGGGGAGAGAGGTAGGAAGTGGGCTGAAGAGGTTAAATGGGGGGAAAAGGAGAATCTATGTAATACTTTCAACAATAAAGATTTAAAACAACAACAACATTTTTGCCATTCCCCAGTAGAAACCTGATACTAACAGTCACTGCATGATGAACCTCCTCTTATTCTTGTGAGCTGTGGGCAACCACTAATCTTTGTATCTCTATAGATTTGCCTATTCTGGATATTTTATGTAAATTGAATCATACAATTGTTGTCTTTTGGGACTGGCTTCTTTTCCTATGCATAATATTTTCAAGTTTTATTCATGTAACAGCATGTCTCAGTACTTCACTTTTTTACCAAATAATATTCCATTATAAGAGTCTACCACACTTTATCTGTTCATCCCTTCATGGACATTAGGGTATTTCCATTTTTGGCTTTTTGAGTAATGCTTCTATGAAGACATATTTTTATTACTTTGGGAATGGAATATCTGGGTCAAATGGAAACCATGTTTAACCTTTTGAGGAACTGTCTGTTTCAAAGTAGCTGCATTGTTTTATATTCCCAACAGCATGAACAAAGGTTCCAGTTACTCCACATCTTTGCCAAACACTGGTTACTCACATGTTTTGATTATAGTCATCCTGGCGGGTGTGAAGTGTTATCTCATTGTGGTTTTGATTTGCAATTTCTTGTTGGCTAGTGATGCTGAACATTTTTTAATGTATTTTTGGCCATTTGTATGTCTTTGGAGAAATGTCTATCAGATTCTTTGCCCATTGTTAAATTCGGGTATCTGTCTTTTTATTATTAAACTGTAAGAGTTCTTTATATATTCTGAATACAAGTCCTGTATCAAAAATTGATTTGCAAATATTTCCTCTTATTCTGTAGGTTATCTTCCCTTTTTTTTTTCCTTTGTATTGAATTTATTAGGGTGACACTGGTTAATAAAATCATACAGGTTTCAGGTGCACAGTTCTACAGCAGATCATCTGTACACTGTATTGTGTGTTCACCAGCCCAAATCAAGTCTCCGTCATCACTATTTATCCCCCCCAATACCCTTCTCCATCTCTTCTCACTCTCCTCCCACCGGCATTCACCACACTGCTGTCCGTGTACCTGAGCTTTCTTCTCTTTTGCTCACTTCCTGCCCACTCCCCACCCAACACAGCTATCAGCTTGTTCTCTATCTAGGAGGCTGTTTCTGTTTTGCTTGGTTGTTAATTTTGTTCATTAGATTCCACATTTGAGTGAAATCATATTGTACTTGTCTTTTCTGACTGGCTTATTTCACTTAGCACAATGCTCTCCAGGCCTATCCATGCTGTTGCAAAGGCTAAGATTTCCTTCTTTTTTATGGCAGAATGGTATTCCGTTGTGTAAATTTACCACAGCTTTTTTATCCACTCCCCTACTGATGGGCACTTGGGCTGCTTCTAATTCTTGGCTGTTATAAATAATGTTGCATTAATTCTTTTGAAGGAGTGTTTTGGGTTTCTTCAGATAAATTCCCAGAAGTGGAGTTGCTGGGTCATAAGGCAGTTCCATTTTTAACTTTTGGAGGTAACTCCATTCTGCTCTCCATAGTGGCTGTACCAATCTGCATTCCCACCAGTAGTTCCCTTTTCTCCATAGCCTGTCTTTTCACTTAAAAAAATTTTTTTTTATTCATTTCAGAAAGTTGGAGAGGGAGAGAGAAATAGAAACATCGATGATGAGAGAGACTCATTGATTGGCTGCCTTCTGCACGCCCCCTACTGGTGATTGAGCCTGGAACCCAGGCACATGCCCTTGACTGGAATCGAACCTGGGACCCTTCAGTCCACAGGCCACCTCTCTATTCACTGAGCCACACTGTCTAGGGCGGTTTTCACTTTTTTGATAGTGTACTTTGAATCACAAAAGTTTTTGATTTTGATGATATCCTATCTATTTTTTTATTGTTTCTTGTGCTGTTGGTGATACTCCTTTGAAACCATCCTATATAATAAAAGTGTAATATGAAAATCGACCGAATGGCGGAATGACTAGTGGGCGGGGGGCGGGACTGGTGAGCAGGCGGCGCCAGGCCAGCCAAGGGGCATGAAAATGGGCAGAGGGAGGGAATGGCGATGGGGCGGGGGGTGGCGACCAGCAGTGGCGCAGGGGTGTTTGGGGGGGCTGGCACTGTTCCCTGATCGGTCTGTCCTTTCGCCTCCTGCAGAGGGTGGCCGGGCGGCAGTGGTGGGGTGATAGGGGTGATGTTGTTCCCTGACCCCCTGTCCAGTCACCTCCCACAGAGGGAGGCTGGGTGGCAGCAGCGGCAGGGTGATGGGGACGGTTCCATCCCCTGATCGGCCGGCCTGGTCACCTCCCACAGAAGGAGGCCAGACTGCAGCTTAGGCCTGCTCCCCGTGCACGAAAATTCATGCACTGGGCCTCTAGTGCATAATATAAGATTCCAAAGATTTATGCCTATATTTTCTTTTAAGAGTTTAATAGTTTTAGCTCTTGCATTTAGGTCTCTGACCAGTTTCGAGTTACTTTTTTTTAAAAAAAGACTACCATGTTTTTATTTTATTTTATTGATCTTAAAGAAGGGAGGGAGAAAGGAAAGAAGGAGAGGGAGAGAGGGAGAGAGGGAGAGGGGGAGAGAGAGAGAGAGAGAAAGAGAGAGAGGAGAGAGAGAGAGAGAAGAAGGGGCAGGGGAAGGGGAAGGCGAAGGGGAAGAGAGAAACAGAGATTGGTTGCCTCTCCCACTCACCCAACCAAACTGGGGATTGAACCTGCAACCTGGGTGTGTGCCCTGACCGGGAATTGAACCATCACCACCTTTTGGTGTATGGGATGGCACTCCAACTAATTGAGCCATGCTAGCTAGGGTCAAGTTACTTCTTACATGTGTTGTGAGAAAGGAACTTAATTCTTTTGTCAGAGTATCTAGGTATCCCAGCACCATTTGTTGAAAAGACTATTCTTTCCCTATTGAATTTATTTTTCATTTTGCATATTTTAGTTTTCTTCTTTAGAAATTGTATCTTAGTCATTTTATATTTTCCATTTCTCTCTTTCTCTGTATTCTTGAGTATATGGATAACTCTTTTAATAATTGTTTTAAAAATCCTCTGCTCATTCCATCCCTGTGCTATTTCTTTGTCTGTTTCTATTGGTGTGTGTGTGTGTGTGTGTGTGTGTGTGTTTATTTACTGAATATGGATCAAAATTTCCAGCTCTGTTATTTTGTTTGTTATCCCGGACGTTGTGATGTTTGCAGTTTATTATTAAATTTGTTTTATTTGCTTTGGTGCTGAACTTTTTTCTGGCATGCAGGTATATTACATGGGATCTGTTTGATCACTTTGAAAATTGTTATGGTTTGTTAGGACTTGTGCACAGCAGCCCTAAGTCCAGTGGGAATTCGTCTCCACTACGACAGTGCCTCTTTGTGGTCTCTGTTCAGTGCTCTTTGCATGATGAGGCCTCTCTACCCTGACTAGTGGGAATGCAAACTGTTCCTCGTCTTATGGGAGTTGTTTTCTGGTCGTTCCTTCTCCAGCTTCATGGAGTTTCGCATTCTGCTCAGTTATTTGGTCAGAGATTCAGTCCCCCCTGCAGACTGCTGTGTACATCTCTCTCCGGTAGCATTTTGGTCCACAAATTCTGGCCACCATGGCCTCTCTGAACTTCGATCTGTGTTTCCTCAACTAAATGAGATCTCTGGCTTTCCCTCCCTGAGCTGCACACTCTACTCTGCTTCCAGGTAGCAAGCAGGACAGTCACATTTGTTTCCCTTTTCTCAGGCATGCCATTCCTGGGCTGCCTGTGAGATTTGCAAGTAGTTGCTTCATACGTTTTCTTGTTTACCATGAGAGGTCAATTACATGAGCGATTAATCCTACATGGGCAGAAGGGGGAGCTCTTCTATCAGTGTGTTGTTGTTTTTTTACAATTAATCCCTTGTAAACAGCAGTAGGTCTTGATTATTTTTGTTTTGTTTTTTTGAAAATCTAGTTTGACAGTCTCTGTCCTTTATCAGAGTGTTAGTCAATTAAGATTTAATATAATATTGGTATTATTGAGTTTAATTCATACCATTAAGGTATTGATTTAAAAATTTTTCTTTATTTTTCTCTCGTTTGTTCTTCCTCTTGCCTTTTTTTAGATGAATTGAGTGTTTTTTTAAGTCCACTTTTTATCACTTTCATTGGATTTTTAGCTATACCTCTTTTGTGTTTTTTTTAGTGACTGCTGTAGTGATTGTAATAGTCACCTTTATCTTATCACAGTCTACCTTGAATCAGTATTATACTACTTCATGTATAAGGTAAGAATATTACAATAGTGTAATTCCGTTTGCTTTTTTCCTGTCCTTTGTGTAATTATTGACATATATTTTACTTCTACATATTAACCATAAAATACATTATTATTTTTGTTTTAAACAGTTTTCTTATAAAGAAATGATAGAAGTCTTTTTATTTACTTGACAATTTCCTGTGATCTTCATTTTTTTAATAGAGATCGAAATTTCCTTTTGCTATAATATTTCTTTAGCTTGATGAACTTTAGCTTAAATACTGTGTTTTTCAATTGTGGCATCAGATTATAATAGCTTTCATAGATATGAAAAATGTTTTTATTGTGTATATATGTCTTCATATATGAAGGATATTTTTTACTGGAAATAGCATCCCAAGTTGACAGGTATATTTTTTCAGTGCTTTGATGATGTAATTTCCTTTTCTTCCAGCTTCCTCCATTTCTCTTAAGAATTTCTCTATCAGTTTGTCGTTTATCTTTTAACATCAATATATCTTTTTCCTCCCTTTGACATTTTTAAGGAGTTTTTTATTTTTTTCTTAGTTTTTGGATGCCAGTAATTTCAATATGATGTACCTAACTGTCAGTTTTATTTTTTATTGAGATTGGGAATTGTGTGTGGCTTCATGTTTTTCATCATTTTTGTAACTTTTCTGCCACTCACTCATTAGATGTTGCATTTGTCCCATTGTGTCACCTGGTTCTCCATTTCTAGGAGGTCACTAATGTGAGGCTTTTTCACTAAGTCCCTAGTTTTTTTTACTGACTTCCCTATATTTTATTTCCTGGAAGCTCCTTTGCTCTATATTTCAACTCACTAATTCTTTTTTCAGATGTTTCCAGTTTCCTCTTAAATTTGTTTTAGTTCTTTATTGCTATTAACATAGCACCCAAACGCACTGTTAAAGCAGTTTTATTCATGATTCTATACCAGGGGTGGGCAAACTTTTTGACTCGAGGGCCACAATGGGTTCTTAAACTGGACCGGAGGGCCGGAACAAAAGCATGGATGGAGTGTTTGTGTGAACTAATATAAATTCAAAGTAAACATCATTACATAAAAGGGTAGGGTCTTTTTTTTTTTTTTTTTAGTTTTATTCATTTCAAACGGGCTGGATCCGGCCCGCGGGCCGTAGTTTGCCCACGGCTGTTCTATACCATCTATTTTTGCTGATTTCTGCTAGGCAGTTCTTTCTCCTGGTTTTTCTTATGTGGCTACAGTTATCTGGAAGTTTGATTGGTTTTGTACGGTCCCAGATGCTTCACGCACATGTGCAGTGGTGAAGCTGACTGGTTGAACTAGGGTTCTCAGCTGCAAATTCCTGTTCTACGATGTGCTTGACCTTTCATCCTCCAATAGTATAGGCACGAATTCACTGCATGGGATTCTTAGACTAGAATTGCAGGCAGAGAGCAGAATAGGTCTGCTTCTTGAGACCTAAGCCAGAGTTCCTACCCCATCACTTCCTTCTGTTGCTTTGAGAAAATCTTGATGCCAGACAATGTTCAGAGGGTGGGGAAATCACACTTTTTTTTTTTTTTTAGTGAATGTTGTACATACAGAGATGGTAAACATTTGTGCAAATTATTTTCAGCTCATCTAATTAGTTCTATTTTGTGCAGATTATTTTCAGCTCATATAATTAGTTCAATTTGCTTGTTTGTTCAATGACATAACTTATATATAATATATATGTTCAATGACATATATGAAAGGCTAAGCAACTGTCTGACCATCCGACCGTTAGCTATGATGCGCAATGACCACCAGGGGGCAGATGCTCAGTGCAGGAGCTGACAGGGTGCGGTGACTTGGCAGTGGTAGTTCTCGGGTGATGCACCCCGGGACCAGTTTGGAGGGAGCCCGATTCTGGGGTGCGTCACCCGAGAACCACCCTCTCGCAAGCTGGGACCCCTCGGTGGATGTTGGAGAGCCAGTTTTGGCCTGATACCCGCTGGCCAGGCCGAGGGACCCCACTTGCTGTAGAGACCCCGCTCATTCTGCATATGCCCTTCGATGTGGCCGGCTGGGTAGGGACCATGGGAGGTTGGCTCCAGGGAGTGTCTGGCCCATCTCTCCCAGTCCCACCCCGCTGGCCAACTTCTAATTAATTTTCTTTCAGTGTGCACGAATCCATGCACCGGAGCACTAGTATGTCATAAAATCCACCATTTTGATGTAAAGAATTCAGCAGTTTTTAATATAATCAGTAGGTGTTCAATTATCATCATCATATAATTCCAGAACATTTTAATATCCCCCAAACAAAACCCATCCCTTTTAACAGCCACTACTTTCCCCCTGAGAACCACTAATTAGCTTTTTTTCTTTGTGTATTTGTCTGTTTTGGACATTTCATGTAAATGAAATCTTGTATTTTCTTTGGTGTCTGGTTTCTTTCATTTAACACCTATTTTTAAGGTTCATCAATATTAGAGCATATATCAGTCCTTTACTTATGTCTGTGGTTGAATAATATTCAGTTACCTTACACATGTCCATATGTTCATCAGTTGATAGGTCCTTGGCTTATTTCCACTTTTCTTGCTGTTGTGAATGATGCCACTATGAGCATTTTTAATAAGTTTTATGTGGACATGTTTTATTTGTTTATTTTTGGCATCTACCTAGGTGTGGAAATTTAGGTCATATGATAATCTACATTTAACACTTTGGGGAATTGCCAGGAGGTGTTCCAGACTTCTGCACCATTTTACCTCACCAGCAGAAGTGTATGCATGTTCTAGTTATTCTGTCCTCACCAACACTGGTTAATGTCCATCATTTTGATTATTACCCTCCTAGCAGGTGTGAAGTGGTAACTTGTGCTTTTGAATTTCCTTTTCCTTATGATTAATGATGCCTTTTTCATGTACTTATTAGTTATTCATAGATCTTCTTAGGGAAATGTCTATTAGAACCCTTTGTTCATTCAAACATTTTTTAAATTGAAGAATATTGTTATTTATATATTATAGATACGATCTTAAATATTTTCTCCTGTACTATGACTTGTCTCTTCAATTTCTTGATGGTGTCCTTTGATGCACAAAGTTTTTATTTATTTACTAGAGGCCCCGTGCATGACATTCATGGCCTGGGGGAGGGGGGGTATGGGTCCCGCAGCCCAGCCTGCACCCTCTCATAGTCCGGGACCTCAGGAAGTGGGCCTAAGCTGGCAGGCGGACATCCCCCGAGGGCTCCTTAATGCTGCTGTGGAGGCGAGAAAGGCTCCCGCCACGACTGCTGCGCTCTCCAGCTGTGAGTTAAGCTTCTGGCTGAGTGGCACTCCCCCTGTGGGAGCACACTGACCACCAGGGGGCTGCTCCTCCATTGAGCGTCAGCCCCCTGGTGGTCAGTGCATGTCATAGTGACTGGTTGTTCTCTCATTCGGTCAATTTGCAAATTAGCCTTTTATTATATAGGATTTTGATGTCCATATATCTATATTTTTTTCTGTAGATTGCTTATGCTTTTGGTGTCATATCTAAGAAACTGCTACCTAATCCAAAGTAATGAAGATTTACATCTTTATTTTCTTGTAACTTTTTAAATAATTTTAGCTCTTACTTTAGGCCTTTGACCCATATTTAGTTTAGTGTTACAAATGGTGTTATTATATGGGTTCAGATTCATTCTTTTGCATGTGGACATCAAGTTACTCTAGTACCATTTACTGAAAATACTATTAATGTTCCCCATTTAATGGTCTTGGCACCCTTGTTGAAAGTCAGTTGACCATAGATACATGGGGTTATTTTTGGACCTAATTCTGTTTCAGTGATCTGTATGTCTGTGCATATGCCAATATCACACTGTTTTGTTTACTGTATCTTTGGAGTATGTTTCAAAATGGAGACATGTCAGTCTTTTAGTTTTGTTCTTCTTTTTCAAGATTGTTTTGACTAGTTTGGGTCCTTTGTAATTTAATATGAATTTTAGGCTCTACTTGTCTCTTCCTATAAAAAAAGACTGTTGGAATTTGATAAATATTGCATTAAATTTATAGATCAATTAGAATGAATTGGTATCTTAATACTATTAAATCTTCTAATCCATGAATACAGAATACCTTTACATTAATTTATTTCAACAGTGTTTGTAGTTTTCAACATACAAGTCTTACATTTCTTCAGCTAAATATTTCTAAGTATTTCATTCTTCCCGATGCTATTGTAAATGAAATTGTTTCCTTAATTTGGATTGTATGCCAGAGATTGTCTCCTGAGTCCTGCTTTCTCTGATGGACTGTCTCCTTTTCCTTTGCTACTGTATTAATTACAAGCTATGGCAATGACCGTTTTTTTGTTTGTGTTTTTTTTTTTTTTTCTTTCTGGAAATTTAGCTTGCAGTTAGGTCTAAAACATACCAGCTTTCTGTGTGGTATATTCACTACATAAACATTAGACATCCTTGTATCTCACTTCCCAGCAGCTGTATGGAGGCATACAAGTAATTATGCTTCTTGGTTGGCACATGGCCCAGATCTGCCTTTAGAACATCTCCCTTTTGGAAAGGGACAGTGAGTGCATTATACTAGGGGTCCTATTTCAGTTTCCAGAGGGATCACAGGTTCCTACTTTCTGGGTTTTTTGTGTAGTTGTTACCATACCCAGATATTTGTTGTTTCTGGCAAGTTACCTTATTATTTCAGTGGGAATCTGTGAGGATGAGATGCAGTTGCTACACTTAACCCTCTTATTCAGTAGTTAAAGCATTTGTTTTTGTGATGAAAAAATGTGGCCAGGAGTTTCAGAAAATACCTAAAGCAACCCATCTCTTACTTTGATTTTTCACAGGCAATGCTTTACACATAGTGAGCACTCAATAAGTTTCATTTTTACATGAGTGAATTGGCCTTATTGGTTTCACTTAAAATTTTCTAGGAAACAATACTTTAAACTTCCAAGCACAATGTTAAAAAAATTAAAGTTAACATTGTTCCTGATTATAAAAGTAATATGAATGTATTTTAGAAAGTTGATGGTGCAGAAATATTTACTAAACTAAGATAACCATCATTAACTTTTCCATAGGCATATTTATACCTTTAAAAACAAAATTATGATCATTTTAAACATAATGTTTTGTATCTTTATTTTACTTAATCTGTCATGAACATTTTCCTTTGTTATTAAACTTTCTCTTGTTTTATAATATGATATATGATAATAAAAGTTGAACACTACAACTTTTCTTAATTTCATTAAAAGGATGATGAAGATTATTTAACATTTCCATGATGACTCCATGTCATTTCAGTGCTATGTAACAATAGAGTTATGCCTCTGAAAAATTTTGTAAGATATAGGTATTTGGTTTTTACTCTTTATGTGGGTGTATTTCTTCACTCTGTGTTCACTGATGTTGATGACCTTATGCTGGTCTCTTGGGATTTCCCTCTCATTTCCAAATTTTCCACATAGAAGTATGGTGTTTAATGTCTGGTCTTTTGAGTTATACATCTGATTATGTATTTCTTTCTGCCATTGATTAGCTGTGTGATTGGGGTAGTTGCTTAACCACCCAGGCTTTCTTATCTTAGAAATGGTCCTAGAAATAGTACCTTCTACATAGAATTGTTGTGAGGATTAAAGGTATAATTCATGTATATCACCTAGTATGCTATATGACAATGAGATGGTATTTATAATATTTCAAAATTGATGCAGTATGTAAACTGACCAATCAGAATACACGCCTTTGTCAAACAGTTGAAATCACCTGAACGTTGGCTTTCCTGCCTAAAGTGAGAGAGAGTACAGTTAAATGCTGTCTCAGTTGTAATCATGATGAAAATGATTATGAAGGTGACAATGCGGATGATGTTTTGACAGTTACCAAACTAAGTCAGGCAGCATTACGCTCCAAATAGTCACTAAAGGTGTGAGGTTTCATATATTAACTTTACCTCTCCTCTGAAATGGTTGGATTCTATTACAATATTAATGTGAAAATATAATAAATCTCATATTATGAAAACAAAAAAACTCATGCTTTAAATCTGATTCTGTTACTTCATATTCACATAGATTTTCAATTAGGCTTTGAACCTTTTTTGCCCAAAGAAGCTAAAAATGTATGCAAATTAATTTAAAAGTACTATTTTTGCTAATCTTCCATATATATATACTTGAAGTAAGAACCTATTACCAAACAGTTTTCTATATTAATCGATTCTTCGTTATTATGTGTAAATATAATTAAAGTGAATTTTAACACTTTTAATCAAAGCTGTATTATTCAGACTTTTGTTTATGTAACTTAATAGACAATATTCACATGAATCTTTTGGGAATATGTTTAAAAGTATTCCCTGCTTAGCTATAACTTTTATGTTTCAATTTATCTCTAACTCACACATTTTACAGAGTATAAGGCAACATTTCTAAATAGAATTTATTGTATAATTGTTCTGCATTGACATTTTGAGCCACATATGTTATACATTAAAACAACTTGGGAAATGTTTGTTGGACTTTGCTAATGTTCAGATTTTTAAAAATAAATTCTTTGTCTTTATATAATACTTGGTATTGTTATATAGATATATATATTTTTACTCTTTTCTTTAGCTTGCCAGTGTAATGGACATAGCACTTGCATCAATAATAATGTGTGCGAGCAGTGTAAAAATCTGACCACAGGAAAGCAGTGTCAAGACTGCATGCCAGGTTATTATGGAGATCCTACCAATGGAGGACAGTGTACAGGTAATTAGTTTTTATTTTACTTTAGTGTGTGTGTGTGTGTGTGTGTGTGTTTACTAGAGAAAAGAAAATTGAGAAACACGTCTGTTGTGGAAAATATATTTTTAAAAAAGGAAATTTTTCCATTGTGTCAATATTTTTGCAAAGTAATATATAAAAATTCTGTGATATACTTTAAAAATTTTACTTTTGTTATTTCAAAATGAATTCATGTTCATTATACGATATTTATCAAATACAGACAAGTTAAAAGTGACCTGTAATCTCCCTATTCAAAAGTAATCACTGCTGACAGTTTGTTTTATAATAGTAACTTACCACTTTGACTTGAGCAATAAAATAATTAAGAGTTTGTGTATGCCTTATATCAGGTAAGATTGGTGGGGTGTTTTTGGACATGGTGATAGTATGACATAATGTGTATGAGAACATGTTTGGAATCAATCCTGGGATGAAATCCCACTCTCCCACTATTTAAATGTATGACGGCTCATTAACGCAACCCCTCAGTGCCTCCTTGTCCTCATATGTGAAGGGAGATGATAATACTTCATTGGATTGTTGTAAAGATCAAATGAGGTCATAGGTAATTGAGGCCCATGTAATAGGAATTGAAGCACATTAGGAGAACATTTAAGGATGAGCTGCTATCTTCACATTTTCACTCAGTCCTACTTTTCTCTATTTTCCTCTCTATCCCGCTGCTTCTTTCCTCCTACATTTAACAGAAGTTTTGGTCTTCCCTTAAAAGTTTTCCTGTTATGTTGTGATTTTTTGGTAATCCTTTTTATCTCTAGGTTGATCTTTGTCCCTTAGATTATATATCTACCTTTTCTAAATGGAGATTGCCTATATAGTTCCCACAGAAAGGTCTCAGTTGCTGACTATGAAATAATGAAGAATCTTTAAGGAAAGATTTGGGCCTTATCGTGGTCTAGATACAATTTTTAATACTACCCTCCTATTAAAACTACCTGGACATCTTTTAACAAGTACGGATGTCTGGGTCATTCCCTAAAAGAATGAAATCAGTATCTGGGTTGGGGTTGTAGGGTGATTCTTGGGCATTGGTTCTTTTTAAGGGCTTCTCGAATGACTCTAATTGCACTCAGGGTTAAGAAACATGGGGCATGATGGGCTCATCCTTCCAGTCAATAAAATTGCTCAGACTATAGCATATTAAGAATATCTGTCCACAGCAGACTGTTACAGACACGTTTAATGCCTTAATAAACACACTAGGCTATGACACAGATATTGTCTGAGACTAGAGGCTAATAAAAAGGAAGACTAACTTTCCTTTCTCTCTACTAGGATGGGGGATTTTTTTTCTTATTAAACTCTTCTCACATATTGCAGATTGTTCATAGAAGCAGAAAATTTATAAGCAAATGAATTTGAGCATTTTCTAATATAAAAGTAAGAAGTTTAATTCTCGCAAACTGGGAGCATTGACCTGAATAATCTAGAGATGTAGATAAATGAAAATCACTTGACGTGGAAATCTTGGTTTTATTAGTTATTTTGACAGAACAAAATTAAAAGTTTGCATTTTCTGTGCACACATTATCATCCTGTGTGTCAGAGAAAAGCCAACCTGAGGTTTTATATATTCCAGAGAGAGGCCATTAAATGAACAATTACATAATTACACACAGATATTTAGAATATGGCATAACCATGAAGTTTACCCTTTCGGCAAAGATTCTGCTCAGAATAGCATTCTTATAGAAATTTAATCATATTAAGAAACCAATAAAACCTTTTTAAATCATGCAGAACTGCTTGATTAAAAAGAAACTCCATTGACTAGCTGCTCTGATATTTTTTTAATTTTTTTAAAAAATTCAAATTTTTTATTGTTTAAAGTATTACATATGTCTCTTTTTCCCCCCATTGGCCTCTCCCCACCACTCCTACCCCCCAGCACATGCCCTCATCCCCCAACTGTCTGTGTCCATTTGTTTTGCTTATATGCATGCATACAAGTAAGTCCTTTGGTTGATCTCTTGTTCTCCCTTCTCACCCTCCCCTGACTTCCCTCTGAGGTTTGACAGTCTGTTCAATGCTTCTGTGTCTCTGGATCTATTTTTGTTCATTACATTTCACAAATGAGTAAGATCATGTGATATTTGTCTTTCTCTGACTGGCTTATTTCACTTAGCATAATGCTCTCTAGGTCCATCCATGCTGTTGCAAATGGTAAGAGTTCTTTCTTTTTTACAGGAGCATAGTATTCCATTGTGTAGATGTACCACTGCTTTTTAATCCACTCATCTGCTGATGGACACTTAGGCTGTTTCCAAATCCTAGCTATTGTAAATTGTGCTGCTATGAACATAGGGGTGCATCTATCCTTTCTGATTGGTGTTTCTGATTTCTTGGGATATATTCCTAGAAGTGGGATTACTGGGTCAAATGGGAGTTCCATTTTTAATTTTTGAGGAAACTCCATACTGTTTTCCACAGTGGCTGCACCAGTCTGCATTCCTACCAGCAGTGCATGAGGGTTCCTTTTTCTCCGCATCCTCGCCAGCACTTGTCGTTTGTGGATTTGTTGATGATAGCCATTCTGACAGGTGTGAAGTGCTACCTCATTATCGTTTTGAATTGACTCTCTCACTCTGGTATTTTTAGCCAGGTAGTCCTCCCTCTGTTCTTGTTCTTGAAATCCTTTATTTTCCTTGGTGAAGTCCTCCTGTCAGATGCTCAGTCGCCCTAGGTTTTCTGTACTTGATCTTTTCAAGTTCTTTGATCCTTGGGGTTCTCACAGAAGGAATGATGAGGACAAGAAGAACTGAGGCTGTGCGAACTTTGACACTGACACTGGGTCAGGTATTTCAGGATGACCTTTGCTTATGGCCATTTGAAGATGCAGATGTGACTTTTCCTACTAGATGCCTTTTAAAGGAACTGCTAGAGACACAGTCCTGGAACCTTTGGGGGCTGGGAGACTTTGCCATGGCTGAGCTTAGCCCCTTGCTGACCCATTCCCTTCCTCAAATCCCCCTCCCTGTTTTTGATTGGCACAGACTTCTACTTCCCATCCCAACTTAAAGTCAACTTTGACTTCAACTTTTAACAGTGTTGAATAACCCTTATATCATTTTTTCCCTGTTTATTGTTTAGTTTTGGTTATAAATTGATATTGCAACTTTATATTATAGGGGAACAGAAATACCGTGTGACCACGCAATGGCACTCCTGTGTATGTCTCGGCTGTAAAATTGTCATATAAAATTCACCAAGCAAAAGGCCACTGCATGACGATTTCATAGGTGCTTATTCAGCATAAAAGGATAACCCCACATGCTGACAACAACAGAACAATTTCAACACTGTCATGAAGCATAAATTTTAAACAATTGAATTTAAAATACTTTTGTGCCATTTTAGCCTGAAGTGCAGCACCACAAGGGAGTTCTCTCAAAATGAGCTCACATTAAGAGGTCTTTTAACACAATTTTTTTTTTTTGTCTCAGAAATTATTAGAGCTCCCATACGATGATAATTCTTTCAGAAAACTCTGTATTAACTACTTCCAGTACTGCCTTAAAGGATAAATAAAAGGGTCATCCAAGTTTTAAAGTGTTAATGTACATGATGTTTTTAGTGAAGTTCTGAATACAGGGCAATATTTTTTTTTTTATTGATTAAGGTATTACATATGTGTCCTTATTGCCCCATTGCCCCCCACCCCCCTCCCATGCCCTCACCCCCCTGTTGTCTGTGTCCATTGGTTAGGCCCATATGCATGTATATAAGTCCTTTGGTTGATCTCTCCCCCTTCCCCCCACCCTCCCCTACCTTCCCTCTGAGGTTTGAAGATCTGACCAATGCTTCTCTGTCTCTGGATCTGTTTATGTTCATCAGTTTATGTTGCTCATTATATTCCACAAATGAGTGAGATCATGTGATATTTATCTTTCTCTGACTGGCTTATTTCGCTTAGCATAATGCTCTCCAATTACAAGGCAGTATTAATATGAAACTCTGCAAGTTAACATGAAGAGAGATCATGGAACATTCATTCACTGCTTATGAAGTTGCATGCATGTACCAGTATATCTCCATGTCCATGTCCTGCGATTGCTTGATGATCGTTTTTTTCCTTCCTTGCATTTCTATACCTTGTCATTCATTTCTGTCAGTCTCACACGTTGTGTTTCCATAGTTAATTCTACAATTCTAAAGGAAAAATTATGCTGATTTATTTAAATATTCATAATGAAGAAAAATTCACTTTTATGTAGAAATTTCTTCTAGAAAAAGAAAACAGGTTCTTAAAAATCTACCTAATACGAACTTACTTTTCTGTGTGTAGGGGCATGTGTATTTATATTAATTGTCGATTTTTTAAAATAAATAATCTGAAACAATTAGCAAGAAACTTAGTGTTCACTTTATTTTATTTTATTTTTTAAAATATATTTTATTTAGTTTTTACAGAGAGGGAGGGAGAGGGATAGAGAGTTAGAAACATTGATGAGAGAGAAACATCGATCAGCCGCCTCCCGCACACCTCCTACTGGGGATGTGCCCGCAACCAAGGTACATGCCCTTGACCAGAATCGAACCTGGGCCCTTCAGTTCGCAGGCCGACGCTCTATCCACTGAGCCAAACCGGTCAGGACAATACTTTATACTTTAATCAAAGCCAATGATTCGGCTTATTTTTATATTTGGATGTGAATCAGGGTAAGACCACATTACTTCATTTTTGTCAATAGGATGGCTCAACTGCCCAGCAACACAGTATTTCTCATTAAAGGATTTTAAAAGGGTAGTGAGGTGGTCACCAGAGATAGAATATGTCTCTGGACGGCAGGATGACTTGGAGCCTAGAAATACTAACAGTGGAGAGATCAGATATGTGATAGCACTGGTGTCAGTAAGAGAACATGGGTGACAGTATTTGAATGCTGCTGTCATGATGAAAAGGAGGGGACATGTAGAAACTAGAACCTTCCAATTCTTTGGATATTGGGCACAATTAAGTGTGAGGTGTGTGTCCTAAATGACTGGAGCACTGCTCTTGAACAAGAAATTCAAAGTAAGGAACTGAAATAAGTTCATATGAACCAAATCCACTGTGTTGAACTCTTACATAACTATGTTATGTTTCAATTAGTTATGGAAAGCTAAAATGGGGAATGATTCAGAAGTGTAAAAGGATGATATTGGGGCCAAGTAAATAGACATGCTTTTTTATGCAACATATAACTATATTTTTATTGTTGCAGAAAGAATAGTGGACATAATACATTTATTAAGTGCTGGATATGTGTTAAGTATTTTAAAATACATTCCGTCATTTGATTCTCACATTAATCCTGGGGGCCAGTGTCATTAGTTCCTTTTGCAGGTGAAGTGACTAAGCCGAGAGAGGTTATAAATGCATTTCCCAATGCACATCTCTAGGGATTACGGATGCACATTTTGAAGCCAGTCTGCTTGACTCCAAAGCTCTTGTGCTATTTGAGACCCATTTCACTGAGTAGATATCCCAAGTAGAAGTGGAAAGAAGCCCAAAGAAGAATGAGAAAAATACTCATATCCATATATCCCACGGACTTGAAAGAGTTTCACAAAAATTTTAAATAAGTGACTTTACTTCCCTTTACTTAAAAATAACTTCTATAGTAACCCCTCATTTTTGGATGGCAAGGGAAAATCCATGGTATGAAAATAAGGTAATGAAACCTCCCCTGAAATGTGATGCACATTTGTGATGGAGAATATTCATTTTGGTTTTGACTTTGCAGCTTGTACATGCAGCGGCCATGCAAACATCTGCCACATGCACACAGGAAAATGTTTCTGCACAACCAAAGGGATCAAAGGTGATCAGTGCCAATTGTAAGTAAAAATGATTGTTTGGAACTTTTGTGGGTTGAGTTTGTGCTGAAGAACTAATTTTTGTAGGTTTTCCCCTTTTTAAGTTTAGTGTTGTGCTAGTTAAGTAACCAGTATTATTGTAAGCTATGTTTACTTGGGTTCTATAAATTCTAATAAAAAGTTAAGCCTTTTAAAATGACAGTTTTGTGGAAGCTTTAAAACAGAGTCCATAGACTATGTTTGTATTTTGTATTTCTCTAAAAAGAAGAAACATTCTTATTTTTTTCTGGAAAACTCATATGTAAAATCTGCATTGCCATCTTTATAATTGTCCTTTGTATATCATTAAGTAATTAAAATCCAGTGTTTTTATGCCTTTCTTTCTTTTGAATCTTTTATTATTAATCCTGATATTTGTAATCCTTTAAACCTTTCAAGTGGTTTCTTATACTCATCTTTTCCCCTCTATGTCAGTAGACAGAAACTTTTGTTGTTACTGTACTCCCAGTAGTTTTATGAATGGTTATTGTGCTTTTATAATGTGTTTTCTCAAGATTTATTCCCCTCCCCCAGATAACTTTAAGAAGCAATTGTTTCATATTAACTGAATGTTTTCCCTTTTTATCCTTATTCATCTACTCATATATTAAAAGTGTTTTTATAGTTTTGAATTGTATATATGCAAATACTTGTTTATATTAGATATAAATGCACTATATTTGACACAAACCATAAATGCCAACTATAATATAGTTATAAAACATTAATAAAAGATTTTCCAAAACTATGACTATATAAAATACTATATCCAAAGAAGTCAAACCAAAGAAAATAATTATTTTTTTTTATTGAGAAGAAATATATTTTTAGCTGTAGAATTATCCTAAACATTTCAAGTTAGGTGATTATGCCTTTGACTAGTTACTGAGGTATCATAGGTTTTCAGATTCTGAGAAGATGAGCAGAACCAATTTGAGTTCTTCTCCATCATCTCTAAGCTTAAAAATGAGGCCAGAGCATAAGATTGTAGGGGAGTTCTTAGTAAGGAAGGTGATTTTGGTCTCATTACTGGTGGGATGAAATCAGAGTCCTGTGCTCTAGGAAAGAAGGGTGCCTCAGGCACTTCACAGCTGCCTGTTATAAGCAGAGCCCACATCAGGGGCATGTGGCCTCTGCATTTGCACAGGGCTTCATGCGCCCAAGGGTGTCATGTTTGCTTTAATGTTCTGTTGCCATATTGAACTCTTTTTGTTTTAAATATATTTTTATTAATTTCAGAGAGGCAAGGAGAAGAGGGAGAGAGAGAATCATGGATTGACTGCCTCCTGCACACCTTCTATCGGGGTTTGAGTCTGCAACCAGGGCATGTTCCCTCACTGGGAATCTAACCTGTGACCTCCTGGTTCATAGATTGACACTCAACCACAGAGCCATGCTGGCCAGGCCATATTGAAATTCTGAATAAATTTTTAATAAGAGTCCTGGATTTTCATTTTACACTACTCTTTGATTTCCTCTCAGCCCCCTCTGCCATGAATTATGTAACAGGTCCTGATCATAAGCAACAAGTGTTCTATTTTTGTTCTGAGATCCCATCATGAAGATGAGCACTGACATTTTCAATTTGTACTGCACTTCTGCATCAATGATGTAGCCATCCACAATAATTATTATCTCTGATGCGATGTAGCACTTTAATAACATTATTTTTTCTCCAGATGAGAGAGCAGCATTTTAATTCATTGAACTTATGGGTTTATAAGTTTAGATATACGGAGTTACAGGGGTTGGCATATGTGTGAAATACTAAAAAGTAAATTATATAGTTCTGAATGATGGGATTACATTTACCCTAGTTCTTTATGCATGATTTTTTATAAGCAGAGGGAAAATTGGACTACTGATTTTTAAAGAGTATTTTGTAGATACAATTACATTCATTAATTTTTTGTTTTATTTATTTAGCTTTTGAGTGTGGGACAATGAAAGATAGGGCCATTATTCCCTAAAGCAGTTATTTCCTATAGCGTGCTTACAAAATGCTCTTGTTAGAAAGCAAAGCTAGTTATTCATCTCAGCAAACAATGATTAAATGAGTGCTTGGCACTATTAATGAAGATTAATAACACAGGGTTTTTGCTTAAAGTATTTTTCAAGCTAGCAGTGGAGACACAAGCCAAAATATACTAATTTCGTACATTAGTGATTTGAGATGCTTATCAACCCTTCCCTCCTCTCAGGATTTCTGTTCAGCTTTAAGTATGTAGTCGGACATCACATATTCTTGTGTATTTTTTATAACCTCTCCAAACTGAAATTGGTTCTCCTCCTATTTGTTAATTTGTCCCTTGCATCATTTTTGTATTTGCTTGTATCCTTTATTGCAGTGAAATTCTTTGGGGACCATTGCATCAATAGCACAATCCCAGTGTTCAATAAGTTTTTTAATGAAATGGAATGAAAAAAGGATTGAAGGCGTACTGAAAAGGGAGGGAATAGTTCATCGTCTGGGGATAAGGGAACTTTGAGTAGAGGACATGAGCTGGAACTTGAGGGAGGAGTGCAGTTGTTCTGGGTAGAGAATATAGTAAACAGTGAAGCAAAATCAAGAATGAACATGGTTATAGAATTTCCAGTTTTGCTCAAGGATGTAGAGAGCTGGAAAGAGCTTCACTTCTGCCTTTATAATGAAAGAAATAAAAGCTTGGCAAATGACAAATTTATGAATTTTCATGAGAGCATTGGACGAATTGAGATTACAAGGTAACCAAATGGCTTAAAATCTAAAGAGAAACAAGAGTTCAGAGAGAGATGGGACTTGAGGACTAGCTTATCCAGAATGAAATAACTGGAATCTTAAGAGTTCAGCTGAGGTGGCTAATAAATTAGTGCTCACGTGTGCTCTTAATAGAGGGTGAAGCTCCTGACGGCTACAGAAACGGTGGAGTTGACACCATTTTTAGAGGTTTTATTTTTCCCCATGACACCCACCAGCTGCTCCTGGAAAAATTGAAGAAATTTTTAAGAATGTGTTTCTTATGGTATAAGAGTGTGTTTTGTGGGCGGGGCTTTACTATTGGGATCCAAATGTTCATTTAAAGGGGCACCAAATTATTCACCTGCCAGGATAATGGAAGTTCTCATTCTGGCCCTGGCCTGAAGCAGTGGAAACTCAAAATGGTAACTAAAAACAAATTTAATGAAAATATGAACTCTAGTAGAAATATACGTGTGAAGTAGTATTTTCTATGAATATTGTTTACTTTTGAGGAGCTATTTTTTTCCTCCTTTACCTTTTGTCAGCAATATCTGAGATTTTTACCCATTTTAATCTATTTTTGTTATATATAGCCTTATTTTTGGTTGTGCAGGAAGGCAGAGGATGATAACAATGCCTTTTTCATTTTAGGAAGACCAACGTGTGCCCTCTATAAAAGCAATAATTTTGGTTATTGCAATTTCATTTTATTGTTTTTATAGTGTTCAGTTTTTTTAAACTAAAGTCTTAAGTTTATTATAGTTTCTAATTGTCTTTTATGGTTTCCAATTTTTTAGTCAGTTTTTTAAGCTTGTTCATTATCTCCTTCCATATAAAACAGTTATTTCAAAGCCCGTGTCTTTCCCCAGATAATATCTCAATTCCCATGGCTTTGTTTACATGAGCCTTTGTTTCTGCTGGCTCCTGTTCTTGTTTTATTATCAGTTCCCATCCCTGGTTATTTTTTATTTTAGTCCTGGAAACTGTATTTGCAAAATTTATTTACAGATAGTTTGAGACCTTGACTGGAATCTTTTTCCAAAGGGAATTGAATTCTGCTGTGTGCCTGAGGGCAGGAGTAATATAAGGATGGTTCAAGTTAGAGCTTCAGTCTCTGGGAGGACTTTCTGTGTCCTGACTCCTGAGTTTAGTCCTTGAAGGACTTTCTGTGTCCTGACTCCTGAGTTTAGTCCTTGAAGGACTTTCTGTGTCCTGACTCCTGAGTTTAGTCCTTGAAGGACTTTCTGTGTCCTGACTCCTGAGTTTAGTCTTTGTTGCTTAGCTCACCAGCCTTTGGTGGGCCTAGATAGATGCTAGTTCTTTTTCCTGCGAAATACTATTTCCATCCATAATCAGGGACAAAGGGACCTGCCAATAACCTGGGATCCCATCCTCTGCATCCTGGCTTGGTAATATTTTCGCTTTTTTGCTCTCCAATGCTTTTACACATTAAAAAGTAAAAATCTACTCTTTTTAGTTTTCTTAAACTTACTATTATTGGATTCTGAAATCTATACAGTCTTATAATTTTAGAACCTATACCTCCTAAACTATTTGAGGACTTGTCATATTTTCATGTCTGAATTTTTATTGGTTTTTATGATAAGTTGCCTTGGATATATGGTATCGATATTGATACTGATGTACTTCAATATATTTTTGTTAATATTATATGATCTTATTTTTATGGGTTTCTTTAGAAGAAAAACAAAGGAAAAGCAATTGTTTTATCTTGTGTATAAATTTCATAATTTCTGATAAAAACACAAATGTGTTTATCAGATTCTCAGCTGCTTTAAATAATCTGTCATATTTCAAAATTGTGCAATTAGATATATTCCCTCCTTTTTTAGTTTCTGAGTAGAAAAATTATATCTCATTATAAGGTTTATATTCATATATATTCAAATATTGAAATCTGTAGAAAATTTGAAATGCCATATTTTAACACTTAGAAACATGAATTATATAATTTAAAGTGGAATTTATAATGTAATGTGATCATTCATATAAATGATAATCATTCTTTTAGGTGACATGTAATGACACTATTTACCCTTTCAAACTCCCTACTAAATATTTCAGCCTAAATTTGTTTCCTAAAAAGGCCTGGCTGTTTGCTTAGTTTGCTTAGTGAGAAAAGAGAATGATTATCTCTTTGCTTAGACACAGAAATACTTTGAAGTTGTCTTCTTAATTAAGCCACGCAGAAAACTTCTGAAGGTTTTTAACATTTGTATCTAATCTTTATACAGAAGGATTCGAAAGAGGAAATACATTTTCATGAACGGGCCAAATAATTTCAACAATGTAAAATAAGACTTTTCTGAAAAACAGACTAGAAAGAAATTTTACTTTTGTGTTATTAAACTGTGGTTATTACCGAATAAAACACAGTTTAAAACATTTTTTTATTCTGATAATTTTACATTTATATATAAGGCAAAATTGCCTTAAAAAAGAATTTAGAATTTCCTTTGTTTATAATACTGTTTTCTCTTTTTGTTGAAAATAGTTTTTTGTGAGGTCCTCCATTCTGATACTTTAACTTGCATTTATTTAAGAAGTCTACAGTGAAATTGAAGATTATTACAATCTTGATTTCAGATCACTTTATCTTTTGAAAATCTGTAACGACTGTGCTAAACATTTCAGTATATCAGCTGATTATACTTATAATAGATTAGCTTAAATGGTTTTATCAATTTTTTTCTGCCTGTGGGAAATGAGATGGGAAGATCATTTGTTCGCAAAACACAGCATTGAGTATAAGTGGTACATTTATACATGCATTTATAAATTTATACATTTATTTGAGATTTCATTTATTTCATCCTTTGTAATGAAGGTATGTTTCTATGGACGGTGACTCTGCTATTAGAATGCATTTACTTTACTAGTAAATAAGGTCTTGGATTTTGATTAGAGATGGCAAGTAGACCTGAATTCTTTCGTTCCCTCTTTCTTCTTGTCCTTTTTGAGTGAGTTAAACTTGAGACAAATTTAACTGATTGGACATGGCATTTGTTATGAAAAGGAAAAATGGATTGTTCTTGCCTGCTCTCAGACTTTACTGTGATGATTACCAACTTCCATACCTCCTCTGCGTTTATGAATCAGTGCTCAGATTATGCTATACGCAAGAGCTCTCCCTTCTCCACCATGTATTCAGTATTGCTATGAACACATGCATTCTTATTTCCCTAATGGTTTGTAATTCACTGCTATACTTAACCATTTGGCCCTCAAACTGTCCCAGTTTTGGCCATGGAACGACTTCAAGCTGGCTCTTATGTTTTTGTGACATGCTCCCATCACTTAGTGAACACATTATATCTGTCCTAATTCAAACCTAGAATCATCAGCCCTCCCCTAGCCCTTTTTTGTTTTGTTTTTGTAGAGCTCTGGTACCTTGTAATGGAGAATCACTCATAATAGAGATCAATATCTTTGTACTACGTGCTCTTTGCTGCAAGGTGTACTTACTTAGTGGCCTGTTCAGAAAACAGAGTTAGAGAATAATAATTTATTTACGTACACAAATAAATACACATAAGTGCATACTTCCAATTCCAGTTCATCTCCACAAGGTTCTGTTGGGTCTTTTTCATTTCAGTAATTGTGTCTTCTTTCTCAGTAAATCACTAACTCCCAGTGACATAAACACATTCCTCACTTGCTCAATTTTAAAATATAATGCATTTAAAAATTTGTTCAGAATTGCTTTATCTATGTTATTATTCAATAAGTAAACATACTAATACTAAAAGGATTTTAAAATTTGATTCTAGTTTTCCCTCCTCCCCCTCAAACTGCCGAAGCTGGAAGTATACAGTCAATTTTTTGAGGAACCCCCACACAATTTATTATAGTGCTTGCACCAATTTGCAATCCAACCAACAGTGCACAAGGGTTGCCTTTTCTTTACATCCTGCCAATGTTTGTTGATTTATTGATGATAGTCATTCTGACAGGTGTCAGGTGACATCTCAGTGTGGTTTTAATTTGCACTTATCTGGTATTTAGTGATAGTAAGCATCTTTTCATATATCTGTTGGCCATCTATATGTCCTCTTTGGAGAAATGTCTTCAAATTCTCTGCCCATTTTTCAATTGGATTTTTTGTTCTTTTGGTATTGAGTTGTATGAGTTCTTTATAAAATTTGGATATTAACCCCTTATTGGATGTGTCATTGGCAGACATCTTCTCCCATTCAGTAGGTTCTCTTTTCATTTTGTTGATGGTTTCCTTTGCTGTGCAAAAACTTTTGAGTTTGATGCACTTTTATTTATTTCTTTTTTCTTTTTCTGTTGTTTTTTTCCTTTTTATTAAATTTCTTGGGGTGACACTGATTAACAGAATTATACAGTTTTCAAGTGCATAATTACACAATACATCATCTGTACAAATTTTATTATGTTGAAGGTAAACATGTTATGATAATTTCCAGTTCAATATAATATAATTTGAATAAATGAAATATTATTATTATTATTATACTAGAGGCCCAGTGCATGAAAATTCATGCACTGGAGAGGGGGCGTTCCTTAGCCTGTGCTGCCCCCTCTCACAGTCTGGGAGCCCTCAGGAGCAGGAGGCGACTGGCCATCAGGGTAAGGCAACGCCTCCATCACACCTCTGCTGCTGCCACTGCCAGCAGCGCAAGCCTCTGCCAGCTCTGGTTACCTAAGCCTTGGGACTGCCCTGAGTAGCTGGGCAGCCGACATCCGAGGCTTGCCTGAGCTTTGGGCTGGCCCTGGGGGGTTGAGGGCGGGTCTAGCCCCACTGCGCGGCTGCCACTCACCCCCTCCCCGCCGTGGGGCTGAAAGGACTGGGGGACTCCAGGGGGGCTGAGGGGACTGGGCGCCACCATCTTGTGGATATGGGCGCCTCCATCTTTGTGATGGTCAATGTGCATATTCCCTCTTTATTAGATAGGATTAATTCTTACCTGAGGATATTTTTCCATTGATTTTTAAAGAGTAGAAGAGAGAGGAAGAGACAGAGAGAAACATCCATATGAGTGAAATGCATTGATTGGTTGCCTCCTACAAAAGCCCTGACTAGGGCCTGGGCGGGGAAGGAACCCTGCATCCAAGGTACATGCCCTTGACCAGAATCGAACCTGGGACCCTTAGGTCCACAGGAGGGTGCTCTATCCACTGAGTCAAACTGGCTATTGCTACACTAAATATTAACACAAATGAAAACTATAATTTCCATATTGAAAACTAGGTTTGTAACCAGAGTTCTTAAAGTCAATACATACATCAGTTGTAAAGTACTTAAGTTCCTTACCATTTGTCAAAGCTAGTCATTTTATTTTCATTAATTAATTAATTTACTGAATTTATTGGGGTGGCATTGGTCAGTAAAATTTTGTGAGTCATTTTAGATTGCTAAGGGACTTTGGAAGATAGCTATTTAGGCAAGTAAGATATGCAGGGAATATCATGCATAACAAAAATATTATGTTGAGTATTTTCCTATCCTAAAAGTAGTATTGGGATACCTATTTGCAACAAGGCATGTTTATTTTTGCTACATAAAAAGGAATTTATACCAGTAATGGTATTATAAATTAGTCCTTTAGTCTATGTATATTCTTGGTACAAAGTGATGAAATGTAAGGAGGCAAGCCTAAAGGAAAGACCAATAATAAAGGGACAGTATAGATTCTGAATTGCTTAATTCAGCAATAATGAGTATGATGATTTTCTAAAACTAGAAAACCACTATATCTTCCACATTTTAATTGTAGCATTTTGAGAAGTCACAGAACAGCTAACTTCCTAACTTTAATCTATTTATTCTTTGTTTCACAGAGAATAAAGTTAGTGTTATGTAGGGCTATTTTATTTCTACTTTAATTTTGTAGTTAGTGTAGAAATAGGTTTACTTTTCAACTTATTTTATTTTTTTTGTAGAGCTACAAAAAATAGCGTGGCTGAAAAATACATTCAGCGTGTAAACTGATTATTTAGATTATTATTATCAACTCTTTGGCTGTTCACTAATTAAAATATATGTATGTATTAAAAAGTATTTCTCTATTCTAATTAGCTCTACTAAAAGTGAAGGCATTTTCAGAAGGTCTTTCTCATCTATTAAACTTTTACATGTAATTAAATATTAACTCACTTTATTCAATAACCCTGTTGTATACATTTTATAATAATTTATTTTGGAGGGTGTTCCAGGAAGTAGCGTTATGCAAAATGAAGCACTCTGTTTTGCAATTTTAGAGAGTACCAGAAGTAAGAAAATGATGTGGATTTATAAATTACCACAATTTTCTGCCTCTACCTAAAATGTCCCTATATCTTTATCTAGACTTTCAATTCCTCTTCGTATGATTAATGAAGACTACATATCCCCAAACTCATAATACTTATGCCATCTGCCTTATGGCATCCTCTTTATTCCTCTCGTGTATTTACTTGTTTTCTCCATTTATTTCTTCTCTCATTCATACTCATGTAGAGGCTTTTTACATTCACTATTTTTTGAAGATGTGATTTGAAAACTTCAATTAATTCTATAGTTTTTAAAGGTGTTTTAATGTAGAGTTTAATTACTTTTTTTGTTTAAAATATAGGAGGCTTTTGAATTTTGGTGTTTAATAGTCAATGAGTTTTTTATTCCTACAGATGTGACTCTGAAAACCGCTATGTTGGTAATCCACTTAGAGGAACATGCTATTGTGAGTATTTGTATTTTTTCATTTTTAATGAATTGGTTTGTATTACTAGTTTCAGGTGATTTTTCAGATAACAAAATTCATGTTGTCAGTATTAGGTTACCATTTTTGTTTTTCTCAAATTTGTTAAAACATATATATTGCAAAGAAAAGCAGTCTTTTCGCTTTATTTTCTTAATTTTATTTGGTGCATTTTTTCCCACTCTGAAGAGTAAGATAGCAGTAGATCTTATTCTGGACATGGGACAAAATACAGACCTTGAGCAAACTCAGCTAGATTTTAACTTAATCTTTTCATTATGATCAAATTTTGAATAACTGCAATTTTGATAGATTGTTAGAAGGGAAAATTTTGTTCATTATTAAAAACTGTACTGATTTTGTATTGAAAGACACTTCCATTGGGTCATGAACATATGGTGGATTTGTATTTCATTTTTTAAGAAACATCCAAACTATTTCCCAAATGGTTATACTGTTTTACATTTCCACCAGTAGTATATGAATTTTACTTCCAAATATTTTGATACTTCGAATGGTTAGTGTTTTTCATTTTAGGTATCCTAAAAGGTATCTAATTCTTATATGATTTGCATTTCCCTAATGACTAATGATGTAAGCATTTTTTATGTGATTTTTTTGCCATGTGTATATTTTATTTGGTAAAGTGTGTTTAAGTGCATTTCCCACTTTTAAAAATTGGATTGTCTGTTTTCTTTTATTGAGTTTTCAAGGTACTTTATATATTATAGATGCAAGTTCTTTGTCTGGTATATGATTTGCAAATATTTCCTTGGTTTGAGGCTTGCTTTTTACTCTATTAAGAGTGTTTTTATGAATGACACTTTTAAATTTAGATGTTCTGTTTTTCAGTTTGTTTTTTTGAGAAATCTTAGCATAACCTAAAGTCATAAAGATTTTCCCCTATATTTTCTTGTAAAAATTTTACATTTTAGGTTTTCCATTTAAGTATATACTCCAATTTGAGTTAGTGTTTGTGTATATTTGAAGTAATGAATGAAAATTTCCCCCCAGTACGGACATCAAATTCTCTAGCAAAAAAAAAAAAAAAAAAAAGCTCTAGTGCAATTCATTTATGCACTGTATTTTAGCCAGTGACTTGCTTTTCACCTTTGTTCCTTTGTTAAAAGTAGTTGTCGGCCTCCTGGTGCTTACCACAGGCTGTGTTCTTACACTGACTGTACAGAAATAGGAGGCAGAGTAAACTTACCCCATATTCACCTCAGCTCAGGCTCTTTGCCTGGTCTGTATTGTGAATGGGGAGACATTGAAAAAAAAGTTAGTTGTCAATATATGTGTTTAAGACTATATAAGACTATTTATGTACTTTATATTCTATTCTATTGTATGCCTGTATTACTCTAGCTTTACAATAAGTCTTGAAATCATGTAATATCTATTCACCAATTTTGTACTTTATTTTTATATTTATGTTGGTTGATCCATTTCCTTTATGTTTACATATGAACTTAAGAATCTGCTTGTCATTTTTCATAAAAATGCATTCTAAGATTTGGATTAGGATTGTGTTTAGTTTATAGATCTGTTTGGAGAGAATTGATAATCTTAACTATAGTGAGTCTTCTGATCTATGAACATAGTATATCTCTTTTTCCCCTTATTTTAAATTGTATTCTCAGTAATACTTCACTCTGCAGATTTTTTAAAATTTTTGTCATAATTTATACTAAAATATATTTTTGATGCTGTTGTAAATATTTTTTGGATGTTTCAGTTCTGATTGTGTCTGGTGTATTCACCAATTGATTACAGTGTTGATTTTGTATCTTTCAGCTTTGCTAAACTCACTTACTAATCCTGGTATCACTTTTGTAGATTTTGTCATATTTTATACATAGACAATCATGTATTCTGCAAAAAATGGAATTTGAATTCTTTCTTTCCTTTCTGGATACTTGTTTTTTCTTTCTTGCCTTTTTGCATTGGCTACTACTGTGGTAACCTGTGAAAAGATGTGGTGAGCCTGTAAATATTCTTGTCTTTTTCCTGATCTTAGAGAGCAAGCCTTCGGTCTTTCATCATTAACTATGATGTGTTTCCTAGATACCTTTATCAGGTTGAGAAAATTCCCTTCTATTTTTGCTTTGCTGAGCATTTTTATCAAGAATTGGTGTTTGTTTATTTCATGTGGTTTTTCTACATCAATTAAGATGATTATAAGGTGTTTCTGTTTTACTTGATTAATATAGCAAATGGTACAACTAGGCATACCACTGTTTTCAATTTGTTAATCACCAGATATAGAACATTGGGATTAGTGCCAGGCTTGGGCTATTATGAAAAATGGTAATATAAACATTTAGACGGTCTTTGTGTAGACATATATTTTCATTTTCCTTGAGTGGATTCTTAGGAGTGGAATTTCCAGATTATATGATAAGCTTATGTTTAACTTTTTAAGAACTGCCAAATGATTTCACCAAAAGGCTCTACCATTTTACATTTTCATATGCAGTTTATAAATGTTTCAGGCTTTCTACATCCCCACCAATACTTCATATTGTCTTTCTGATTATAGCAATTCTAGAGTATATATAGTAGTATCTTGCAGTTTTAATTTGCATTTCTTGTATGACTAATAATTTTGAGCTCTATTTCGTGTTGATGCTTCACACGTTTTGTTAGATTAGTGCAAAATAGTAATTTTATAATACTTCGTTATTTTTTAAGCAGTCTTTTTTAAAATTGCATTTTCTATTAATACTTGACATGAAAATAAAATTTTAGTACATTGATCTGATATTCTAATTTTATCAATTTGTTTGATTTTTAAATGTAGTTAATTATATTGCATGCAAATAAGGACAGTTTTTCCCCCCTCCCTTATCAGTTTTTTAATTTTCTTATTGGAATGGTTGGGATCTCCATTTCAGTAGTGAGTCAAAATGATGGTAGAAGATATTGTGATCAAGTAGAGACTTTGATATAATATATGGAATATTCTCTGTATCTAGTTAAGAAAACTCTTATTTATATTAGTGTGCTTCAGTATTTACTTGTTTATTTTTAATCTTCACCTGAGGATATGCTTTTTGATTTTAGAGAGAGTGGAAGTGAAAGAGAGAGAGAGAGAGAGAGAGAGAGAGAGAGAGAGAGAGAGAGAAAGAGAGAGAGAGAGACATCGATGTGAGAAAGAACATTGATTGGTTGCCTTCCCATTCATGCCTGACCAGGGATTGAACCTGCAGCCTAGGTATGTGCCGGGAATTGATTGGTATATGGGATGGTGCTCCAACCAACTGAGCCACAGTGGCCAGGTACCTTGTTAAATGTGAAGTTGCATTAATGGATTTTCTAATGTTAAACATCTTTTCATTCTGGGGTAAAACAAACATAGTCCTGGCATATTATTTGAAATACCACTAAATATTATTTGTTTATATTTAACTTAGGATTATTTTCAGTATAAATTAATGTAAACTATCTTTTTACATTATGTTTTCTAATGAAATGACTTTAGCTGTAATTTTTTAGTTTTTCTTTTCTCTCTTCAAATTGTATTACTATGGTGTTAGTTTTTAAAAATGAATGAGAAGATTGCTATCTTTTTTAAAACCAGGAATAGTTAAAAATATTACTAAGTGAACCTCCAAGATTAGCTAAATTCCACCAAAATTTCTGGTGGAAATAGTTTTTTTGTTGTTCATCTTATTTATTGCCACATTACAGCATGAAATTTTGGGATTATTCTTTCCACTGATTGTGATTTCTAGTTCATCAGTTTTAAATTTTATCTTTAGTAATTTAAGAAAATTATTGCTGTTTTGCCTACATTTGGTCTAGATTCTCACTGTTCTTTTTAAAATGTTAAAGGAATAGTCACAAAGCGCTAGATGGCAGTCTTGCCATTTCTTAGGAGACCTTTAGAGCTTAATGACATTTGAAAAAAAAATGGTGTTGAAGAAAAAGAAAAGGTCAGTAGTTCTTGTAATGGTGTTAATGAAAACCTTCCTGATCTGAAAGATCAGAGTGAAATTTAAAACGCTGGTCTACCCTATAACACAGAGCAAGTGGATACCATGCGGTGTTGACTTAATTGACAGTAATGTGCCAGCAGTTGTGTCCTGTAGACAGCCTTTGTAGTTTTTAAATGTCAGTTTAAAATAAAAAACTGAATGTATTAGAAATTTGTCATGTCTCACATGGAAAAAAAAAGTTTCTAGCAATAATATCTAATTAAATTGACCCTTGTAAACATTGAATTATGCAGTTTACTCAGCAAATATAGAGAGTAGTGGTCTAAAAGTAATGTAGCTTCTTTTATCCTTAAATGCTTTTTTCTGTTTTCACTACCACTGTATTTAAATACCCAGCTTTTGCTTAGTTGACCCCTGAGCACTATGTGAAACCTGAATCTGGGAACTTCAGTAGCTGGGAAGGCAGATCTTTTACTAATTTCCTTTTTATTGAATTTATTGGGGTGACACTGGTTAAAATTATACAGGCTTCAGGTGCACAGTTCTGCAACACATCATCTGTACACTGTTCTGTGTGTTCACCTCAAGTCAGGTCTCCATTCATCACCATTTATGCCCCCTGTACCCTCCTTCACCTCCCCCCACCTCCCTCTTAACTATAATGTTAATTTAACCAAGAAAACCTTAAACACAAAGTGAAAGACTGGACTATAAAAAGGTTATATAGATGATATGTTTTCAATGATAAGAATCAAGTACAGAAAGTGACTTTCTGCAATCATCTACTCTGTGGCACTAATGCACTGATTCTTTAACTACATGTCATTTCCAACTCCTAACAATTGTGCTTTAGTACATTTCCAAGTAATCAAACATATTTTGGCTTATTTTACCCTTTGAAAGAATACTGTGTTGTTGTTTTTAAAGTTTCTTCTATTAGAGTTTAGGATGCAATTTTGTGATGATGATACACTACCTTTTTAAGAGTAAGGAATTTAATTACTACTTTATATACAGAGATCACCTCTGTTACTCATAGTATCTTAACCTAGTTCATATTTGTATAAAAACAAAATATCCATTTATGTCCCTTAACCCTTTCATTATTATTGATTTACTTAATTTTTATGTCTTGAACTAAAATACATTGTTTATAAGCCCATTATTTATTGGATTTTATTTTTCTATTTTTTTATTTTTAAAAAAATATATTTTATTGATTTTTTACAGAGAGGAATGGAGAGGGACAGAGAGAAACATCGATGAGAGAGAAACATCAATCAGTTGCCTCCTGCACACTCCCTACTGGGTATGTGCCCGCAACCAAGGTACATGCCCTTGACCGGAATCGAACCTGGGACCCTTGAGTCCACAGGCCGACGCTCTATCCACTGAGCCAAACCGGTTAGGGCTATTTTTCTATTTTTGATAAATGAGGTATTTTTTTTCAGTGCATGGGATGACACTCTTAACCAACTCAGCTTACCAGTCAGGGCCTCAATTCTTATTTATGTTAATCAGTATAAAAACATGCTATTTCTTCCAATTTTAAAACAAGATTCTCACCTCTCTTGATCACACTTACTTCTTCTGCTAGTTTTTCATTTCTCTGTGTTTATCGATAATACAACAAATTATTTGAGTTGATTTATACTCATATTTCCTTTTTAAACCATAATAATAAAGTGGCTCATTAAAGCAGTACACACACTTATTCTTAAAATGTTTATTTGTATAAACTTGACATATTTTAAATTTTAATGTTTTATGTTCTGTACCCTATTTAGCTCAGAAGTACAGAGTAAATGCAAGCAATATGGTACATGTTTTAAGTGCCAGGTAATTAATTATTCATTTGTAATACCCTTAAAAATATATGAGCAGGATATTTCAATTGAGGGGAGAAATAGATCATCTACTGTTTAAGTGAAAAATTGCGCAGTTGGCTTCTGGAAGACTTTATTTCCAAGCAGCTTTAAAAGGAGGCATTTTGTGTAGAAGCCTGAACTTTCCTCAATTAATAATTCACATTCACCGAATGGTATTCTTATTAGTCACTTGAAATGAGTAATACTCCTACTGATTTTGCTCTTGGCCAGGCTTATTTTGTTTTAGCCCCGCTGACATTAGGATTGCTCATTACTGTACATAATATACATTGTGCTCTTCTTGTCCTTCCAACTACCCCAAATAGGAATCGAGAAATCAAGTATGAAGCCTCACCGAGAATTTGGTGGGACATACCTGTGCCCGAGGGGTATCGCCCCAAAAGGCAGAGGAGTGTCCAGAGGCCTGGGCACTGCAGCTTTGCCCAGGAATGCGCAGGTGTCCCAAGTCACCCAGACCTGACCTTCTGATAGGCAGCTACTCCTGACTTGTTAATGTTCACTTTCAAGCTAGAAAACCTTAAAGATAATTATGCAGACCTAGTCTTGTAATTAGTTTCAAAGTGTTTAGTGTTTCTTATTGGTGTTTTTCCTTCGTTCTGAGTAGATATCTCTCTCCAGTATTGCAGCCCTACTTCTGAGCCCCTGTCAACGGCAGTTGACTGCTGATCACTACTCTCTATTTGCAGCATTGTATTTGCTTGCCCCCATGCCACTAAACACTGGCGTTCTTCCTGTCTTATAGTTTGCCCTCTCAGTCTCCTCCGTGGGTTCCTTCTGAGGGTTTGATTAGTTCGCAGTGGATGTCTCAGGACTCATCCCTGTTCTCTACACCTGGTGATTCCTCAGCTCCAGAGCCTTAAATCCCATCCAAAATGCTGATAATCTCCAACTTGCTATCCAGTAAACATGCTCTTGAATTCTATTCAACATGTCACTTGCATTTTCAATAACTAAAATCTATGCTCCTATTTATTCCCCAATTCCCAACAGATAAAACCAGGTTCCTTACCCATCTCAGCAAATGCTGATGTTATGCTTGGTCTTGGGTAAAAAAAACAAACAACTTTATCTTTCAAATGCTCCATCCATTTATTTATTCAGCTAATCCTGTTTGTTGTACCTTCCAAATGAATTCCTTGTGTCTGACCTCTTCTCATGACCTCCACTGCTATCATCCTCGCCTCCGTCACCTCTTGCCTATACTCTTGCCACAGCCTCTTGAAAAGAACCCTAGTTAAGGCTTGATCTTTCTTTGAGGTTTCCGTACTTGTTTCCTCTGCCTGGGTTACAGTTTCTCTACTAAACTCCTCGGTTTATTCTCTTACGATCTTTGATTTTCAAATGTTCCTTCTCCAAATTGCAAGCATACTTCCACCCTGACAACGATTTCTGTCGTTTTCACTGATTTGTTATCATCCAAAACATTTATCATTATCAGTTACATACTTAAGTTATTTAATTACTTTTTGATGTCCATCCAATAGAATATAAGTTGCACGAGGACAGAAATTTTTGTCTTTTAGTATTGTATCTCCAGTGCCTAGAACAACACTGGCCCTTGACTTTACCTCTACATTTTATTTTAATTGGGCACGACATGAAAGGTATGGATCCAAAAATAGAAGTCATCTCTATTTAAAATAATTTGAAATATCTTTTTACAGAGTTCGGAGTTACACTATGAGTAATGCTTCACCCTTGCGTAACATGAGAAGCTACACATGACATATAACATTCGACTATTTGACTTTGGTTTCAGCATTATCCATGGACAAAATTAAAATTGTGTACCCCTGTATTCTTTTTTATCAGTTGCTAATGAGAGCCATTTCTGTAGAATAATGTCTACCACAGACTCATTTTACAATCGCTAAAATTACCACAATAATAAAAGAATAAGTAAACTCATTACAGCATGTGATGTACTTTTAGTTAGCTGTTAAAATTCATGTTTTCAAGGAATTTTGATTTTTATTAAAGTAAGATAGCAAAATGTTTGTCTATCATTATATTTACAAAATTTTAACTGGAATAACATGCACCAAAATGTTTTTAATATTCTTACTTTTATATAGTTTTTAAAATGCCTACAGTTTTGGAGAATTTTTATGATGACAACGGAAATAATAATTGGGATTTTTAAGGAATTAGGATTTCTTCCATATCTATAGCTTGCTTTTTGTTGCTTAATGACAATGATTTAGAATTTGCTAATCTTACATGGGCCACTAACAATTAATGATAGTCATTTTCAATACTCATATGTAATATGCTTTCACCTTGTTTATCAAGCACTTTTTAAAATTCCACATCAGGATTGTATTCTTTTCCCCACAGACAGTCTTCTGATCGACTATCAGTTTACCTTCAGCTTATTGCAGGAGGACGATCGCCACCACACTGCCATCAACTTCATAGCAAACCCAGAACAGGTGAGAAGACAACTTAGCTTTTATAAAACAGTTATGTTTATAGGAAGGGATACAGGTTTTTTGTCTTTGTTGATTACAGTTTTACTGTTTAGAATAATCACACTTTGGGGTTTTTTTTTAGAAAGATTAATCCTGTTAAATTTTTCTTTTAATGAAACTTAGGCTCTTGCTGGTTTGGCTCAGTAGACAGAGCATCGACCTGCAGACCAATGGGTCTTGGGTTTGATTCCAGTCAAGGGCACGTACCCTGGTTGCAGGCTCCTCCCAGACCCGTGCCCTGATCGGGGCTCATGCAGGAGGCAGCCAATCCATGTGTTTCTCTCATATGGATGTTTCTCTGTCTTTACCTTTCTCTTCCACTCTCCCTAAAAAGCAATGGAAAAATTTCCTCAGGTGAGGATTAACAAAAAAATAAAAATAAAAACTTAGGTTTCCTTGTGATTTAGAGAACTTGTGAGATAGATATTTCAGATATTGCAAAGAGTTCTACAATTTAAATTATACTGTAATTTTGGGGGGCTTATGGTAGTGTTTGTGTTTATAATTTGCTCTCAAACTGGGAGTAATCTTATTTGAAAATATAACCTTTATATTCAAAATATGCTATATCAAATATATATTTTTTAGTTTTATACACTTAAGTAGTAGATTTTCAATGTCTTTTTTTTCTAAATCTGCCAGGTTATCTGAGATATAGGAATGCTGGCTGGTTTTATTCTTAATCATTTTCATTGAAATATAATTGGCATATTACATTGTGTAAGCTTAAATTGGACAACATGTTGATTTGATATATTTATATATTGCAGTTTGATTATGACCTTTGCATATAGCTAACACCTCTATGGTGTCACGTAATTATCATTTCTTCTTTATGGTAGGGATATTTAAGAGCTAGCCTCTCAGCAGTTTGGGAGTTTATAATACAATATTGTTGTCTACGGTCACTGTGCTGTGCATTAGATCTCTAGGATTTATTTGTCTACTGGTTGGAAGTTTATACCCTTAAACATCCCTCCAGTTCCCTCACCTCATAGCACCTGGAAACCACCATTCTACTCTCTCTTTTATTTTTGACTAGAGGCCCAGTGCATGAATTCATGCACCAGTGGGGTCCCTCGGCCTGGCCTGCCGGATCGGGCTGAAAGTGGCTCTCCGACATCCCCTGAGGGTCCCGGATTAAGAAAGGGTGCAGTCCAGGTCGAGGGACCCCACCTGTGCACGACTGGGGCTGGGGAGGGACGTGGAAGGTTGGCCAACCAGGGAGAGACCACGGAAGGGCTCCTGGCACGTCCGGCCCTTCTCACTCAGTCCCGATCGCCTGGACCCCGGCAGCAAGCTAACCTACCAGTCAGAGCATCTGCCCCTGGTGGTCAGTGCACATCATAGTGACTGGTTGACCAGTCAACTGTCTGCCCCCTGGTGGTCAGTGCACATCATAGTGAGTGGTTGAGCGGCCTTATATCATTAGCATATTACCCTTTGATTGGTTGAACAGCCGACCGGTCGACCAGACACTTAGCATATTAGGCTCTTATTATATAGGATTGTGGCTTTTTTAAGATTTCACATATAAGTTAAGATCATACAGTATTTGTCTTACTCTGTCTGACTTATCTCACTTAGCATAATGGGATGCTAGCTTCTTTAACCAACTTACTGCATCAGTGATGGGGGAAATCTCATGGTTGTGACTCTTCCCTTAGTCTTGCAGAGCCACGCTGACCTCAGTAAACTACTCCCTCCTTTCCCTATGGTTGTGCCCTGAATGGCCAGGATGTTGGTGGCATATTGCATTCCCCTCCCTTCTTCCTCAGGGAGAAGTTTCTGGGTCATGTGCCTTCTCTCAGTCTCACAGAGTCCCATTGGCCATAATGAGCTGCACACCCTTTTCCCTTTGGCAGTCCACAGAAAATCTAGGATGATGGATGCATGCTCCCTTCCTCTCCCTCCCTCTTGGGGAGAAGTCTCAGGGTTGTGCACCTTTTCCCGCTCTTTACTGCATAATGTTGGCTGCACTGAGCCACCCACACTGTGCTTGTTCTCTCAAACTCTGGGTGAAGGGAGACAGAAACAGGTCCTTTGGGTTGTGCCATGAAAGGCCAAGGATATTGATGTATGGTGCATTCTCTTTTTTCCCCTGATGGGGAATTTATAGGCTGAGGTGATGGCTCTGAGGGTGAGCTGTGCTGGCCTGGGGGAGGGACTTATGTGGGTAAAGTGAAATTGCTCCCCTTACCCATTATAATGTGGCAATTCTTGGTTTGTATTCATATTTGTTACTGCAACTTCTTAACTGGATTTTGGTCCTCTTGCAAAGGTATTTTGGTCCACATATCATTGCTCAATGGGTGTTTTTGTGGGGATGAGGGCCTGGACTTCTTATCCTGCCATCTTGCCGATGTTACCCTCTGTCTCATGTGTATTCTTATTACATATTTATCCATCTGATTAAATCCATATCTTGTGTTCTAATAGTTTTTCAATTTTTTTTTTTTTAAATTGGTGAAACCTCAAAATACTTTCTGTCATTTGCTAGCTTTTTTCCTTTAAGATAGCTTATAGGACTTGTCAGCAAATAATATAACTTCTTAAATTTTTCTTTTCTAGTGAAATAGGATCTCTCCTTCCAAAAAATTACAACAGTTCATTTTATGTGACTCTTTATTCTTTAGATTTTAAGGAATGCCTATAATCTTGGGAATATATTTAAAGTTTTGACTTTTAAATAAGGATTTTTAAAAATGATTTTTCCAAGTGTAACCCTTTTTTCACTGTTTTCTTTTAAAGACATTAATAGAATGTCATATACTCTATTTATCAGTCTGATAAGAACGTTTTTATATTGTTATAATCACCATGGACTTCTTTTCTGTTGTGGCAATGTATGCATAAAGTAAAATTTATCATCCCAGCCATTTTTAAGTGTAAAATGTGGTGGCATTAAGTTCATTTACAGTGTTGTGCAAACATCACCATTTTCCATCACCAACATTTTTCATCATTTCAAACATAATCTCTTTATCCATTAAGCAATAACTCAACATTCCTTCCTACCTCCAGCCCTTGGTAACCTTTATTTCACTTTCTGTCTCTATGAATCTGTGTATTCTAGCTATATGTGTAATCATACAATATTTGTCTTTTTGTGTCTGACTTATTTCACTTAGCATAATGTTTCGAAAGTTGATCCATGTTTCAGCATGTATGAGAATTTCATTCTTTACCATTGACTTCTTAAATACTTAGTAGTAATTCCAAACTTGTAGAGATCTTTGGGAATATAAAAAATTTAATGTTGCTCCAGCTGGTGTGGCTCAGTGATTGAGCATCGACCTATGAGCCAGGAGGTCCTGGATCTATTCCCGGTTGGGGCACATGCCTGGGTTGTGGGCTTGACACCCAGTTGGGGGGGCCTGCAGGAGGCAGCCGATCAATGATTCTCTCTCATCATGGATGTTTCTATCTCTCCCTCTCCCTTCCTCTCTGAGATCAATAAAAATATATTTAAAAAGTTTTAATGTAAGTGGGGCATCCAGCTCAAAATGTAGACATGAATGATAATCCTCTTCAGTATTATGCATAGTGTCATACACAGAGGTTCAAAGTAGCTGTCATTCTAGTTTACTTCTCTCTTGACTATGCTCTCCTCCTGCAGTTTCCAGTAATTCTTGAGTGCTTCCAAATGGCCCAGCTTTCGGTTTTACCTTCTGCTGTCTTGTCCCATTGAAGCCGATAGCCTAGACACATGTTATTTGAAAGGATGCTGAACTATCATGAAAGGTGCCACACAGGATGCTTATAACATTATTATATATAATTTATAATTATCATCTAGAGTTAAAGAGTTATCCAACTTGGAACAATTTCTGAAATTAATGTGAATAATCAGGGCTTCCTGCTTATCCTTCAAAAATCAACAATAAAAATATATACCTTAATTATTTATGCATTTTGTACATTTAGACAATAGGTTTATTTTTAACTCACTATGCATCACTTCTTTTTTCTTTTTAAATTCTTTATTGTTTAAAGTATTACATAAGTCTCCTTTTTCCCTCATTGACCTCTCCCCACCCGCCCCCACCCCTCAGCACATGCCCGCACCCCCCTATTGCTTGTATCCATTGGTTATGCTCATATGCATGCATATGAGTCCTTTAGCTGCTCTCTAACGGCCCCCCTCCCCTACCATTTGCCTCTGGGTCTGTTTATGTTCATCAGTTTATGTTGTTCATTATATTCCACAAATGAGTGAGATCATGTGATATTTATCTTTCTCGGACTGGCTTATTTTGCTTAGCATAATGTTCTCCAGTTCCATCCATGCTATTGCAAATGGTAAGAATTCCTCCTCTTTTTTTTTTTTTATAGCAGCATAGTATTTTATTGTGTAGATGTACCACAGTTTTCTAATCCACTCATCAGCAGATGGGCACTCAAGCTGTTTCCAAATCTTAGCTATTATAAATTGTGCTGCTATGAACCTAGGGGTGCATATATCCTTTCTCATGGGTGTTTCTTTTTTCTTGGGATATATATTCATAGAAGTGGGATTACTGGGTCAAATAGAAGTTCCATTTTTAATTTTTTGAGGAAACTATGCATCACTTATAACCAGTGCTTTTATGTCAACAATTTCTGGAGTAGTTTCCTATGTGACATGATCTTCCCTGTCTTATCCACATATAACCAGCACTGTTTTACTTTCTTTCTCCCCTTCCCTTCCACTCTCTAAAAATCAATGAAAGAATATCCTCAGGTGAGGATTAACAACAACAAAAAAGTAACTATATTTGAAATACTTCATTGTAATAAAAAAAAACCAACTCCTTCTCAGATGTTGGCAGGTATGCCCCTTTTCTGAGTCCCTTGGTGAAGATGAAGAAAGAGAAGAAAAGAAGACATCTATGTCATCAGCCCTAAGAATATCCACAATACTGCCATTATCAGCTTTATGGTCTGAAACCAGGCTGATTTTTTTTTTTAGAATTTCTCTTATTTGGTGTTTATAAGAAACTCTTCAGGGAGGTCTTCCTATCTCCATTTTGGAGATAAGAAAACTGATTTTCAGGAAGGACAAGTAGCTTTTCCTAAGTAAATCTATATGTATGTTAAAGAGCTAAGATTTAAACCCAAGATCATCTGATTTGATAACATTACTGTTCATTAATTCATTTCATTGCTTCATGAACATGATTTAATGAATAGAACCAGTACTTGGTTTTTAGGACTGGTCAATTAATTATGGTGACCTAAATCTATAAAATTCTATAAAATTAGTATCAAATATGTTTCTTCTTTTCATTTATGAGTTTTTGTTAATATAACATTATGTTGGAATGGCTGTTCCTTATCACAGCTGAACAACATAATGTGTTGGTCAGCCCTATCTGCATTCTGACATAAAGCATTTTGCATTTATTACTAGAGTCATCAGTAGAGGCATTCTCTTGAACCAGTCAACTGTTTTCACTCATATTATCAAAGAGATAGCTAGGTTTCAAGAAGTTGGACAGTTTTGTTGTACATGTTGTGGGAGGTATCTTAACAGCTTATCAATAGAGCTTAATGAGTTAACTTCCTTCTTACATTCACAGCCATTTTTTAGTATGACTGGTGGATAATGCAGTATCCTTCTGAAATACTATATCTGTTGAAACTCCCAGGCTCTATTTTTATTAGATTTATTTGAATTCTCAGATGCTATCTCTACAGCATTCATGAGCACCCCCCTGGAAAATCTGTATGGCAGTCATTCAACCTCATTCATTACATTTACTTTTACATGCTTTTTGGAGATGACTATTCTTTTTGAATCTCTATTTTCTTCTTGGAAACTATGAAGAGAATGTCCTCTGATAGTTACGGGACATTAATAATAGTTCTTCATAGAGGTCCAGCTATCCCTCTATCTTATGGCACTCATTAAGAGTAAATGTTATTTTGAGGTAAAAAATAAAATTGGATCTTAGTGTATCTTTTAAATGGGATGACTGTCACACATCATCCAGCAGCCTTTGCCTTTTATTGCTTCTTCTTTCTACATTTATCCATCAAGAAAGGGCTATGAATTTCAGTCAGTTTCCCCTTATAGCTGTTACATCACATATGGGGAGCTTAACTTGCTTACATACTTGTTTCTCTAGGATTTGCTCAGGAAATTGGAGATATATTTTCTATTGGCTTACCTGCTTTATCCAATTTAGAAAAAAGTAGTCATACTAAGGAAGTTATTTATGTCTTTTCTAGTAGCCAGGTCTCATGTAACAGTACAGCTTTTTTTTTTTTTTTAAATATATTTTTTTATTGATTGCAGAGAGGAAGGGAGAGGGAGAGATAAAAATATCAGTGATGAGAGAGAATCATTGATTACCTGCCTTCTGCACGCCCCACACTGGGGATTGAGCTGGCAGTCGGGACAAGTGTCCTTGACCGGAATCAAACCCGGGACCTTTCAGTCTGCAGGCCGATGTTCTATCAACTGAGCCAAACTGGCTAAGGCAGCAGTATAGCTTTTCGTATAGGTCTTTGTATATTTATAACACAGCACAACACACAATATCTGAAGCTAAACTTATGCAGTACCACTATCATCCTCTGCATTTATGCAGAACTAAATAGTTATAATCATATGTATTTTCTGTTCCTCATCTCTTGGAGTAAGATAACAAATAACATTTAAATGAATCTTTTAGGCATTTGTTTCCTCGAAATTAAATGGAAAGGATCTATACTCCACTAGTGAGTGACAGGAAGAAAACAGGTTGACTGACAAATTCTTCAGTGTTCTTCTGTACAGAGGTTTAAAATGATGTGATCTCCTTTTTTTTTTGTCCAATGTGGTTAATCACTTTTACCTGAAAGTTTTCATTTACCTAGTTTAAGTATTTTTAACTAAAGTGTGTATAATAACAGAATATACACCTATCAAGAAGCCTTTCAACAAAATAATATCATATTGCTGTAAAAGTTTTGGGCTAATTAATCCTGTATCATTTAAATATTAACTACAGAGAAGCAAAGAAAGTTAAAGTACAAATATTGAATGATAGCAGCCTCTGGCTTACATATAGACGGCCTGATTTTAGTAGAGAAGATAAATGGGAATCTTCAACCTACCTTTGACTCTATCACCTAAAGAGTTGTAATTGGCATCTACACTTACTCAGTTGAATATTGTCATAATGTATAGAATTTGAAAACAATAGAATAGACATAATTAAACATTGAACATATCTAGCTACTATAATTTGATTTTTTTAACCTTAATATTTTCTTTTTTGGTAGTCTAACAAAAACTTGGATATTTCGATTAATGCCTCAAACAACTTTAATCTCAACATTACATGGTCAGTTGGTTCAACAGGTAAGAGAATTTTGTTGCCATGTATCTTTCACACCTGATTCTGTGTGGAAGGTGTTCTAACATGACCTTTTACTATTAATTTAAATAATTGAAATTAGAATAATACTATATGCCCAATCACTGTGCTGTTTCAAGTAAAAATAATAAGTAGCATTAATAATAAATATTATTTGCTAACATTCCCCCTTATTCAATTAAAATTAGATAGGGAACAAATACTGTACATAACTTAATTTTTTTAAAATGGCACTATGATTTTAATTAAGGCATATTACTGTTTTAATAACTAAAGAGACTGAGATTTCAATGATTTGATTCACCATTGAAACTATAAATTTAATTATTAACCTTAAGTTGATATAAAACAATGAAATTCTTCTGTGAATGCTGATGAATTAACAACTTATCTGTTACTTTCAAATTTAGAAAACTATCCCCCTAATCCTTGTCAGCCTTGGTGCTGAGAGAGGGTTAAAAACAAAACCTGTATGTAATACGTCTTTCAGCACAAGCTTTATAATTAAATTGTTGACTTTTAAAAAATATAACTAAGTACAAATCTGGATGTTGGATTTTGAGAGAGTATGCTAACTTTTTAATATATTTATATCGTAAGAAATTCTGTTGCATTTTATTTTCTGTATCAAAGATATACTGTTGTATAAAAGTACTGGAAACTTCTTTTAAAAGAAAATATTGCATATTTGATTTCTGAAAATTAGGTCATTATGCTATTTTAATATGTAAGATCATGGAAACAGAATTCAAGAGTGATTAGATCTTTGGCATTCCAGAATCTATAATACATGTGTAACAAATGAGAAATTCAGGCAAACATATAGACATTTTGTTACATTAGTGCAAACATATAATAAAATCTTGACACCATGAGTTTCATTAATTAATAATTTACGACTTGTACTGTTAATTTGAACTTTACGTCTGTACAGTAAACTAGCTCTACATGAGTGTTAATTTTGTCAATAAAAAAATAAATATATAGAACTCTCTAGTCACTATAGAACACTGATTTTATTGTGCAATAAATTACTTGTCACTTTCAGATTTCCAGAACCAAATGTCAGAAATTTTTATTTATCAGGTTGGAAGATGGAGCTCAAGAAAATGCACATTTTTAAAAAAGATTTTTAAATTATTATTTTTAATTTTTTAATTTTTATTTTTTTAGAGAGTGGAAGGGAAAGGGAGAGAGAGAAACATCGATGTGAGAGCAAATATCAATTGGCTGTCTCCTGTAACTGCCCCACCAGTGTTCGAGCCCAAAGCCTGGGCATGTGCCCTGACCTGGAACCGGCAACCTTTCCGTGCCTGGGAAGATGCCCAACCAACTGAGCCACACCTGCCCGGGTGTGAAAATGCTACATTTCTAAAAGCTTCCAAGACAATTTGGCATAATGATAAGTAAGAAATATTCAAGTGTTCAGCATACTAATTGTAATTATTTTTACTTTTAGTTAAGTCGAGGGCTTGATAAGATTGTTGGAAATGCTTTATTTTATCCGTGGCCTATGTGGCTCAGTTAGTTAGAGTGTCATCCTGTGCACAGAAGGGTCGTGAGTCTGATTCCTGGTCAGGGCTCATACCCAGATTGTGGGTTGCATCCCTGACAGGTTGCTTATGGGAGGCAACCAATCGATACTTCTTGTGTATCTCTCTCACATCGATGTTTCTTTCTCTCTTTCTCTCTCTTTCTCTCCCCTCCTCTCTCTCTCTCTCTAGAATCAATGAAAAACATATCCTCAGGTGAGGATTAAAAAAAAATGCTTTATTTCATTTGATTAGTTTTAGTAAATATTTATTGAATACCGAATATTTGTTTAACTGATTGAGCATTTAGCTCATATTTTAAATTATAGCCTTCTTCCAATTTATTCAAATTAGTGATGTTTCAGTTTGTGGTAAAACAAATAAATTGATTTTCCCTCATTTTTTAATTTAATTGAGACTTCTGAAATATGGCCTGATTTATTTTGAAATTTTCTGTGGAGTAGTAAGTAGCAAGAACTCAGTGCCTGGAGCCATATGTACCTGAGTTCCAAAGAGGGACTTCCCTTTCAGTAGCTCTGTACTTGAGACAAGCGCCTAGTGCATAACACCTAATCAGTGGTATGATTTTTGAAAATAACTTTATCCTAAATCTGTTTTGTTATATTTATGGCAAATATTATTGTTTTTCTTTTGTCACTCTAGATTGTAAGCATGAGTTTATTTTGATAAATATGTACTTATAAGTATAGTTATAAAAAGAAGTATAATATATTTTTAAGTTTATAAAGATCTGTTTTCTAATATGAATTATTTAAATTTTTTATTGTTATTTACATTTTAGCTGGAACAATATCTGGAGAGGAGACCCCTATAGTTTCCAAGACTAATGTAAAGGAATACAGAGATAGTTTTTCCTATGAAAAGTTTAACTTTAGAAGCAATCCTAACATTACATTCTATGTGTACGTCAGCAACTTTTCCTGGCCTATTAAAATACAGGTAAGTGTTAAAATAGTATTCAGTCTAGTGAATATTGAGTATTTTCATTAGAAAAAGAATGTGGTTTCTTTCAAGGTGATAATATAGATGGATTTCTATGTTTTGAACAATATAAGAAAAAGGCTACACAAATGTTTGTGATTAATATCTCTATAAAAAGTCCATAAAATAATTTTGACTCTATCAAAGAATGTACTAATTTTTAATGAAATTATATTCTAAAAAAGCATCAAACTTGAAATAATGAGATTCTTCAGGTTTTATGATTAATTGTATACTCTGAGGTTTAAATAAACATTCTTTTCTTACAATACCACTTGAAATTATTTGCTGTGTTTAGTAACCTCATTTTTGCTTTATTATACACTGAACATAATTTAAATCTTCACTAAAACTTAAGCATTAGCAGAACTTAACAGTTAGTTCTCTCAGACCCACTGCCTCTTATTGTTGATATCTTTATCTCTGCTATTTATGTGTTGTAGGTTCATTTTTATTGTGTTCAGCAATAGACTGCTAACAGCTTTAGATTTATTGCTAGGAAATATTTAGGATGCTTTATCTTGAAATGTTCATGGTTTGAGTTCTTAATTTATGCTTTTATGAGAGTAAAGTAAGTCTATACTTTGTAATGTTGGGATTTGTTCATTTATTCATTATTTTATGACTGTTTGATTTGATTGAATTCAAATTAGTTTATTGAATAGCTCATATGTGCCAAGTCCTGCACTAAGTCTGTTTCAAAATCTTTTAAAAATTTACAGATTATTCCTTCTTCTTTTATATTAATAAATGACAACTTATGATCTGTGACTACAAATGTTTGCATGTGTTATTTATATTAATTTGTGTTTTGTGAGAGGACCGAGTAATTTTTAAAAATCATGTTTCTTGGAAAAATCTTTCTCCTTATATTATGATTGAAGGCAACAAAAGGGTCCATCTGTAGAGCTTATTAAATAGTAAAGAAAACGGATGCAATTGTTATGTTTTTAATTGTTTCATGCCCTTTATTTCTTGGTTATCTAATTGTATTTTATTTTTAAGAACATTACAGTTACTTTAGAATGCTTATGAATATTTAATGATTAGAAATTAGTTTCTCAATTGGAGTTTCTTTTGAGAACATGCTAGTAATATGTTCTGGATGCCAAACTAAAATCTGTGTAATAAAGCTGAAATATTCCGCTCTCTCTCAGAAACATAAAATGTGGAAAATAACTGTGATGGTCAAGAAAGGTAGAGCTCTATTTCTATTTTTTCATTAAAATTATTATGTTAGTCATGAGGAATATGTTTTACTAAGTAAGGTATATGAGTGTGTGTGTTTGTTTATAGGACTATAATACACTTTCAATTATTAAACATAAAATAGTAAAATTATTTCAGTTAGATTTATTTATAATATAATTGAATTACATTGATTGATTTTGAATATTTAGCCAACCTTGCTATTCAGGTGTAAATTCCACTTCATTATTTTGTATTATTTCTTTTTTTTAAAAATATATATTTTATTGATTTTTTACAGGGAGAAAGGGAAAGGGATAGAGAGTTAGAAACATTGATGTAGAGAGAGGCATCGACCAGCTGCCTCCTGCACACCCCCTACTGGGGATGTGCCAGCAACCAAGGTACATGCCCTTGACCGGAATCGAACCTGGAACCCCTCAGTCCCCAGGCCGACGCTCTATCCACTGAGCCAAACTGGTCAGGGCTGTATTATTTCTTTTATATATTATTGGATTTGATTTGCTATATTTTTGTTACGAACTTTTATACCCAAGTTATTGAGGAATATTAGTTGTACTTTTCTATTGTAATCTTGTTTGATTTGGTGTTATGGTACTGCTGGCCTTACCAAATGAATTGGGCAATAGTCCTTCCTCTATTTTTCTGAAAGAATTATGGTAGAATTGATATTATTTTTCCATACATTTTCTTAAATTATTTTAGTGGTTATTTTATAGTTTATCATAGACGTCTTAAGTTTCTCATTGTCTACCTCCAAGTAATATTATGCCACTCATTTCTTGAACAGTTACCTTAAACCAGTATACTTTCATTTTCTTCCTTCTGGTCTTGTGCCATTGTTAATTTTACTGCTTCATATAGTATAAATGTAAAATCCATACTACACTTACTATTTTTGATATAGTCAATTTTACTGAAAGATATGACACATAAGAAATCGTCTTCTATTTTACCTACATAGTTACTCTTTTTGTAAATCTAGATTTCTATCAAGTATCATTTTCTACTGCCTAATAGACATCTTTTAACAAGTTAGTGAAGATCTGCTGGCAATGACTTATATCAGCCTATATTTCTGAAAATGACTTTATTCCACTTTCATGGGGATTAAATAATTCTAAATTGTATCTTTTTAATGTAATGGGTCTTTTTCCTCTTTATGCATTAAAAAGTTTTGTTCTCTTTATTATTGGTTTTGGCCAGTATGGTTATGATGTGTGTAGGTGTGGTTTTCTTCATGTTTTTTCTTTGGTGTGGGTTTTATTGAACTTCATAAATTCATAAAATTATAATTTCAACCAAATTTGGAAAACTTGTGGCTATTATGTCTCAAAATTTTACCCCACTCCTCTCTTCTTTTTAGAAATTCCAACTGTATGTATATTAGACTGCTTGAAATTGTTCCTTGGCTTACTAATGCTCTATTCTTATTTTTTAACTAGTAGCCTTGCGCACGAATACATGTGCCAGTAGGTCACTGCAGCCCTCCCGTAGCTCTCCACCTGCTGCCCCACCCTCCTGTAGCTATCCGCCCACTGTCCCGCCCTCCTGTAGCTCCCTCACCTCCCTTTCCCCTCCCCCCTTCATAGCTTGCTGCCCTGCCCCCTCCTGTAGCTCTCCACAGCCCGCTTGTACCTCCCTGGCCCACCCTCCTGCTGATGCGTCATCTGGTCTTGATGCACTTGGTCGTTATGCTTCAGGGTGTAATGGCTAATTAGCATATTCCTCTCTTATTATATAGGATTCATGATTTTTTCTGGGTTTCATTTTGCATACTTTTTATATATCTTCAAGTTCATTAAGCTTTTCTTTTATAGTGTTTAATCTGATATTAATCCTGTGCAGTGTATTTTTCAACTCAAGCATTATATTTTTTATCTTTAGGGTTTTGACTAGTTTTTTTTGAAAATGTCTTCCACATTTCTACTTAATATGCTTCATTTTTTTTCTGCCTTCTTAAACATATAGATTACAATTACCATAACTCTTAATGTCCTTATCTATAAATTCTGTCATTTGTGTAGTTTTGTGTTTCTATTTAATTTTGCTCCTCCTTATGGCTCATATTTTGATTGGATGCCCAACATTCTAAATTTAACAATTTTGGGTGCTAGATATTCACCAATATTGATGTTTTAGCTTGGTTATGGGAATTTACTTGCAAAAATTTTGAACTTTTCAAGGCTTATTTCTGTGCTTTGTTATGGAGGAACAAAACAGCATTTAGTCTAGGAGTGATCACTTCACTCCTAGGCACTGCCTTCTTGGTGCTCTACTCTGTGACACTTGAATTACAAGATTTCGCACTCAGACTGGTGGGATCATAAACTGTTCCCAGCTTCATGTGCATTTTGAGAATTTTTCTCTCTGCTCCTTTCAGATTATTGTTTCCCCAGCCTTGGACAGTTCCTTCCCAGTAAGTAGTATTCACCTGAAGGCTCAAGGGAGCTTCAGCAAAGCTCTGGAGCACTCTGGGGAGTTCTCTCACCTCCAGTAGACCACCCCTAAATGTTAGCTGCCTAGCACCGCATTCTCAGCTTCATCTCTTCATATTGGGAAGTTCCTGAAATGCACCTGGGCTTACTGTCCTTTTGATGCAGCCTCAAAATCACAGTGATGCCCTGTCTGGTTTGGCTCACTGGACAGAGCGTCAGCCTGGGGACTGAAGCATCCAAGGTTCGATTCCAGTCAAGGGCATGTACCTTGGTTGCAGGCACATCCCCAGTAGGGCGGGTGCAGGAGGCAGCTGATCGATCGATGCTTCTCTCTCATCGATGTTTTTCTCTATCCCTCTCCCTTCCTCTCTGTAAAAAATCAATAAAATATATTTTTAAAAAAATCACAGTGATCACCATGCCAGCATGGTTCAGAGTTTGAGGGTTGACCTATGAACCAGGAGGTCACGGTTCTATTCCTGGTCAGGGCACATGCCTGGGTTGCAGGCTCGATCCCCAGTGGGGGGCATGCAGGAGGCAGCCAATTGATGATTCTCTCTCATCATTGATGTTTCTGTCTCTCCCTCTCTCTTCCTCTTTGAAATCAATAAAAAATATATTAAACAAACAAAACAGACACCACAATGACCTGAGGCATTTAAAGGCTCACCTCCTTTGTTTCCACTCAGGAATGATTGTCCTGTACTGCTTGATTTCCAGTGAATGAAAACGAGTGTTTCAGATATTTTGTCTTACTTACTAGTTGTTTAAATATGAAGATAAATCCATTCACTGGTACTCCATTTTGTGAAGAGATAGAAATCTTATGTAATTTTGAGTCCAAATAGTAAATAGAATAAACATGGTAGCCATAAGCTAGTTCACCAGTTGAAGGGACAGTTACTGTAAATGTGGTTTTATGTTTACTTCCAAATTGTTTTATTTAGTAGCTTAGATTTATGTTTCCAGGCACTTTTCAGATAAATGGTAGTTAGGTTGCAGACATAGTTCTATATATTTTAGATTTCATAATGACATTCTATTACAGATTCCAACGAGCTGCAACTTATGTGAAATCTTACAATCCATAGATGAAACTGTTCATAAATATTTAGGAACTACACTATGTGGAAGCAGTTATCTTAAAAAGTGGCTGAAATAAAACAGTAAAAAAACTTAATTCCGACTGAAAAATTTCCATCACACCATTGAGATACCAAGAATACTCTGTTCAAGAATAAATATCACTGTTTCTCCCCGCAAAGTTTTCAGTGAGTTTCCAACAAGTGAGAACATTGTTTGTGATAAAAATTAACATTTAAATTTTATGACCATTTTTACTTAATTTATTTTAACGTTTGCTTCAGTAGAGTCGCTGCACAGGGAGAGACCTTTGTGTGTATACCCTTTCAACTTGTAAATTAATTCTTTTTAAAATATTCTGTAGCATAAAATGTGTGAATATTTAAATATTTAGTTATTTGTTTATGTAAAAAATCTGTGTATCATATCCTTTTTGCAAGCAAAACATTACACACAGATTTTACTTTAATTAATATCAGTAGTATTTTCATACTGAAAATTTCCCATCACTATTCTTTTGAGCACCTTTGGTTGTAGTGTTTCTCTGTATACTTGAGACTGAAGAGATCAATTTAAAAAGTATCACATAAATAAGGAGAAGTTTTTGCTGATATATGAGAAAGTAGAAAAGTATTTCATTTGTCTTGATCCAATTTCAGTCTAATGTTACTGTTGAGATGAAACATTCTAGCATGATAATAGGTCTTTGTAAATTTCTACAAATAATGAGCAAAATGAAAAATTATAGTAATGGTATCTTCTGTATTTCATCAGTCAAATGCTAATCTAAACTAGTGCTTCTTGCAGAATTGTTAGAAATTGAACATTTATATAAATTTTTGGCTACACTTTCAAGCAGACGTAAAGTTTCAATCATACACAGGTCATTTTTCTAGATCTAGAGGATAAAACAGTATACAAAGTAGCCTTTGTCCTCACATAGCTCACGAAATGTACTGTCAGCAGTTTTTCCTGTGTGGATAAAGAAATTCAACTTTAAATGAGCTTTAAAGTAAAACAAGGGACATTCCAGGCTTAGAAATCAGAGCGAGAAAAGATGTCTTTTGCAACTTTAAGATCTCAGCACCCCCTCTTCTGATCATATTACCTAAAATGTCATCCCTTTATAGTCCTGATACCGAGTTATACAAATAATTACTGAATCGTTAGTGTAATTCTTCTGTCTCTGTCTCTAGTTTCTGTTTCACATGTTGACCCCATTCTACTTTAGTCAGTTTTATTGCATCCTAATTTAGTGTTTCTTCTATAGAGTTCAGGGATATACTTTGGTTTTGTTTCCTTCATAAAATGTTCTGAGCCACTCACTTTGGCAGAGATGTGTGTGAATGGTATTTAAGAATTGGAGGTGCTCGGTGATATATCCAGCACTGTGACTGTTACTGAGGTGATAGTGAAGTAGGAAAGCTTCTTGGAGAAAGTTCTATGGAAGCAAGATTTTGAAGGACGAACAGGAGTTCAGCAAAGGGACATGATGCCTGAGCGGGAATTCTAGACAAGATGTGTTTTTCAAAGTCACAAAGACTTTTCATCAGAGATTAATGTTTCTGAAGTTATCTTATATTCACCTCACATTTATATTTCCTGAATAGTGTAATTACTATAGTAGTTAAATAATTGATAAAATTGATTAGCAGTATCAAATACTACTTCTCAAAATTATGCCAACTGAGTTTTCATGATAAAAAAGGCCTGGGGTGGGGCACGAACTGGGTGGAGGGGTGGAATGGTGGGGAAGTGAGGGGATATCTGTTATATTCTCAACAATAAAGACTACAAAATAATTGAAGCTTCAAAGGAAAGAAAAAAGTATCTTTTAACATAGAAGATACTCAAACTTACAACAATCTGGTGAATTTTGGGGAAAGTCACACAGGGGTATCTTTAGCGGGACAGTTGTATTGTAACTTTCCTTTTCAAACAATGTGCAGAAGATGAAACTTCCACTTCCTTCAGTGCCTACTCATCTCGTAGCTAGCCACCTTGTTCTGTGCTCAAACGGCCCAGCATTTATGTTCAAATTGCCAGCACACTTGTGATGAAAATTCGCAGACATCAGCAGCATTAGGATTCTGTTCTTTTTCTACTTTGTTCTGTATTAAATTAAGCCACTAGTAGTATGGGGATATCACCTGCCTAATACAGAAGTCAAAATTTCAAATTGAAGAATGATTCCTAGCATTATTCTGATTTAAAAAAATCAAACCTAAATTATGATCAGCTTTCAAATTGACCTAATAGTGAGTTACCAAATCCCAGTTACTCAGAAACAGTAATTTCGATACAAGCTAATTTAATTTAAATAGTGATGTATAAGTGTTAATGCACAGCATTACTATAGAATGCATAGTACTTAAGCTCTATGCAGTCTTTCTGTTTTAAAGTTATTAATTAGCATTGCAGTTCAAATATAAGATTGGTTATGATAGGTAACACATGTTTTAGAGATTAAGCCAAGGAAGGTATATCATATCAAGTTTACACTATAATGTCAGAGATGAGTAATAAAAACAGAGACCATATTGCTGACAAAGCTGAAAATATTTACAGAATATTCACAGGCCCTTAACAGAAAGGTTTGTTAACTCATTGTTTTTAATATTACTACTCATGTCATTTATTATAAGCAATAACATTGTGGGAATTAGATGACTTATGTGTAAAATGTGTTTCTAAGAAAATGACTTATAAGCATCTATTCAGTCTTTCCATTTGTAAAATGAATCTAAGTACTAAAGAAGTTCTCCCAGTAGCAAGTTTTTAAGTCATGAATTTCCCTTCTAAATCCAATTGAACTCTATAACAAAAATTAAGGAATTCTTGTTCAATATTCATATAACCGCATAGATATTTGACATCATTATAAACTTTGATTGTATAAACTTCTAATGATTTTTATATAACATTGAGCAAACACTTTTATTTCTATATAATATTCATTATCATTTTTAATACTAAAATAATTTTAACCAGGTTCTGAAACTCCTTTGCATATTGTTGGAAATTTGGAGTTTTTAAAGAATAATGTAGCAATAAATATTGCATGCTTTCACATATGTGTCATATATATAAAAATGAGATACCACTACATATCTACCGCAGTGGCTAATAATAAACAGAATGAAAATGCCATGTACTGGTGAGGATTTGGAATAACTGGAAATCACATACATCATTAGTGACATTGTAAAATGGTACAGTGACTTTGAAAACAATATTGCTTATTTTATAAAATGTATCCCACATTTACCATATGACCGATAGCTCCACTCCTAGTTGTTTTTTTACACAAAAGAAATGAAAACAGACTGCAGAAAAAGTCTTAATCACAAACATTTATGATTCTATTACTCTTGAAGCTCCCCAACTGGAAACAATTCATAAATATATCAATTGGAGCACGAATAAACAAATTATGCTCTATACAGTCTATGTGAAACTACTCAACAATAAAAATAAATGAAATATTTATACAAAGTAGTGACATGGACAAATCTTTAAAATACTATGTTCAGTGGCCCAGCCTGTGTTGCTCAGTGGTTGAGTGTGGACCTATGAACCAGGAGGTCACGATTTGCTTCCAGGTCAGGGCACATGCCCGGGTTGTGGGCTCAATCCCCAGTTGCGGGCGGGCAGGAGGCAGCCAACCCATGATTCTCTCTTATCATTGATGTTTCTCTCTCTCTCTCTCTCTCTCTCTCTCTCTCTCTCTCTCTCTCCCTCCCTCCCTCCCTCCCTCCCTCCCTCCCTCTCTCTCCCTCTCCTTCTCCCTTCCTCGTTGATACCAATAAAAATATATTTAAAGAAACAAAATAAAAGACTATGCTAAATGAAAGAAATCAAACATTAAATGTTACATACCCTATGATTCCTTTATATGAAATTGTATAAAAAATAAAGACTATCGTGATAGAAAGATAGAAGTTTTAGGGTCTATGGAGGGGCTCCATTGCAGAGGCAAAGGACATCTACCATGTGGTTTTAATTAAGTAACTTTGTAAAAGTTGCCAAAATTCAATAAACTATGTATTAAAATGGAATTTAATTGTGTTTATATTATACCTCAATGAAGATATTATTAGCCTGTAATTGTGAGTGTATTGCAAATGTTATGATCTTTCCAAATATGAAATATTTGAGTATTTATGTCACTACATCTAAGACATGGCAACATTTCAAGAGAGAAAATCTTTTGTTTAAATTGCATTCATCTCAGATTTCCCATAAGATGCACTTGCTTGAAATCCAAAATTAAAATGGTATCCATGAAAGTTATACTACAAATTAAGCAATCCTTTCAACTTTAAAAATATTTAATACTCATTTAAAAAATTAACAGACCAAAGCTGTACCTTCACATAATGTCATAATCTCTAAAGAGCCAATTTTAAATATGGATGCATGATTTTATTTGAGTCATTTCCTAGGAGGTTAACTGCAAGGATATAGTAAACAATATAAATCAATAGAGACATTAAAATTCTTAAAGTAAAACCCATTGAAACCAAAATAAAATTAAAGTTTGTATAAATTCTTCATAGTGAATCAAGGTAAAATAATGAATAGTAATAATTTTAAGTTTTGTATATGTGTGAATATAGGTAGAAAATAGATTGGAGACTGATCAGCAAGTATATATTCCTTTAAGCTCATCATTTGTAAACCTGACTTTCATGTTACCATAATTGACGATTTCTCTTTTTCTCCCATTTTCCCAAATATCCTCTTAAACCAAAACTTTAACTCTTTATATTTACAACCTGTATTGCAAATCACAAGATTCTACAGAGAGGAAGGGAGAGGGCTAGAGAGTTAGAAACACCGATCAGCTGCCTCCTGCACACCCCCCACCGGGTATTTGCCCGCAACCAAGGTACATGCCCTTGACCAGAATCGAACCTGGGACCCTGGAGACCACAGGCCGACGCTCTATCCACTGAGCCAAACCGGTCAGGGCAAGATTCTAAAAAATGGTTTTACAAGCATCAATTGAGTATAGATTTCTATCTGAGCCATTAGTCTTATTGGTATGTGTTATTGATTTATGAATTAAAACTTGAGACTCTTCAGGAAACCTCAAAATATGCTAATACTATAATGAAGAACAGGTAGCATTACACATGCAAATTTTTATGCTGTCATTTTAAAGGATCTATTTTTTTAGCATTTATAAATGTTTTTTTAAAATACATTTTTATTGATTTCAGAGAGGAAGGGAGAGAGAGAAACATCAGTGATGAGAGAGAATCATTGATCGGCTGCCTCCTGCACGCCCCCTACTGGGGACTGAGCCCGCAACCCAGGCATGTGCCCTTGACTGGAATCGAACCTGGGACCCTTCAGTCCGCAGGCCGATGCTCTATCCACTGAGCAAAAACAGCTAGGGCTATAAATGTCTTTTGAAAAATGTTAAACAATATCCTTTAACTTCAACCAAAATGATTTTGAAAAAATATATCTTTTAACTTCAAGTAATATATTTTAACTTCAAGTAGTATCTTTTAACTTCAAGTAGTTTACAAGTAGATATAAAGTTTTACGTATTTTAACTGACATAATCTTGATATAAAAGTAATTCTTATTTTCTTGTACAGCTTGACCTTTAGTTAAAATGAAACTGTTTTAAGACTTTTTATTTAGAACTTTGAGATATATATCTCCAGAAGTTACTGCAATTTATTTACTAAACACTTACAAGTTAAAATTCTGGGTTCTTTGCTAGTAGCTAGGAAGGTATAGCTGAACATTGTAATGCCTGACTTCAAATATCTTGAAGTCAAATGAAGAGAAAAGAAAGGTAAGCTAATTATCACAGTACATTGTGATACTCAGTACACAGGTCTTAGGAGAGTGTAGAACATAAGAATTAGAGTTCGTAATGCATTGATTTCCATTTTAGCTCTAGTGCATATTGCCGGTGTAACCTGTAAACCTTTATTTCCTCATCTATAAAATGGATTTAATGACATTACCTATTTTATGTAATACTTCTGTTGCCAAAATAAATTAGAAATATGAAAAGCACTTAGCCCAGGGCCTGGGCAATAGTCACTTAGTTGGGTTTTTGTAGTTTTTGTTTTAGTAGTACTGTTGTAGAAGTATGGGGTAGGGGCGACAGTAGTACAATCGAGGCCACCAAAGAGACAGGATCTAGGGTAGAACTGCCAGGCAGTGAATCATTGGAACAGTTCCAGTAAGGAACAGAGGTTGATAAAGGATGGCAAATATTGGAAACTACTAATACTGTTATCTGATCAGACTAATGTCAATGCCCTGGGTAGAGAAAGAAGCAGGGGCCATATTTTGTAAGTTGGAATCCAAGCTAAACGTGATGGAAAACACCAAGGAAATTTAAGCAGGGGAATGAAGGACTGTGAAGAGGGGAATTACAGACAATTCTTGCAGTTTTAAAGAGAATTTTTTCTTAGCTGGGTGAAGAGTGACCAGATGTTATGAAATTGAAGTCAAGGAGACCAGTTAAGTTTTTGCATTGAACCAGGAGGAAAGTTGTAAGTTCCCTTACTAAGGCATTTATTTGCTCTAAAAATAATTAAATCCACTAAATTTTCATAGACAATACTCAAGGATTTATAATCATCGTAATATTTATACAGAATTGGCTAGTATGTTTATTCTTCATGTTTACATCCAGAAATAGGTTTTATTCTATCTTTTAAATATTATAATTTTCTATTTAACTCCATTTTTGAAATATTACTTTATTAGGAATGATACATATTATGTTAGTATGTATAATAACATAGTAGTATGTTATTATCTGTAGGAAGTTCATGCTTATTGGAATATATTATCATAGTTAAGTAATGGGTAATTTAATCTCCAGTTTGCTTTAAATTCTTTAAAAAATCCTATATACTAGTAATAAAAGGCTAATATGCAAATCGACTGAATGGTGGAACGATTGTTGGAATGACCAGTCGTTATGGTGTGTACTGACCACCAGAGGGCAGACACTCAATGCAGGAGCTACCCCCAGCCCGCAGGCCCCAGGCCAGCCAAGGGTGCCAGCGGGGCCTCTCGATTGGCCCTCTGGTTGCCCACAGATCGGCCCTGATCGCCAGCCAGGTCTAGGGACCCTACCTCTGCAGGAATTTCATGCACTGGGCCTCTAGTTAATAAATAAGAACCTAATGCAGTGATGGCGAACCTATGACACGCGTGTCAGAGGTGACACGCGAACTCATTTTTTTTGGTTGATTTTCTTTGTTAAATGGCATTTAAATATATAAAATAAATATCAAAAATATAAGTCTTTTTTATTTAACCATTTTACTATGGTTGCAAATATCAAAAAATTTCTATGTGTGACATAGCACCAGAGTTAAGTTAGGGTTTTTCAAAATGCTGACACGCCGAGCTCAAAAGGTTCGCCATCACTGACCTAATGCGATCTTGAATTACTTGCCTGAAACATCATCCAGTTGTCTTTGAGATATTACTAGTTGACTAACTTCCATTATGTTGGCATTTTGCAAGACTATAATCTAAATAGTTGTTTGAAAACCTCTTTTTTGCTTTGTTAGATGAATTGGATAATTTTAGCACATCCCTTTATATTTTCAGTTATTTCAAATACAGTGGGGCCTTGACTTACGAGTGTCCCGACTAACGAGTTTTTTGAGATATGAGCCGTCTCTTGGCCGATTTTTTGCTTTGAGTTGCGAGCTAAAATTCAGGTTATGAGCCAGCTTCAGATACCCCACCACTAGTTGGCGCAGCGAACGTCACAGTGAACGCCAAAACAAAAGCCCAGCATCACGTGTCATTGTAATGGTGAAAATTGATTTGAGATACGAGTAATTTGAGTTACGAGCTCTGTCACGGAACGAATTAAACTCGTAAGTCAAGGCTCCACTGTATATCAGAATTTATGGCAATCGGGCATTTGCACAAACACAGCAATTTGTCCTTCATAATCAGAACAAATAAGAATTCTGTTATTTTGTGGTAAATATCAAACTATTAGTCTACTTCTTTATCCAAATGTATGTAGTGCAGACTTTTTTAAATCACAAATTCAAAATGTTGATTGTTATTATTTAATGAAAAATGTAGCTTTACTTAATTTCAGGTTTTAGATTTTGAGCATGTATTCGATGTGAATTTGCATTCAAGCTCAAATGGACAAAATATATTATCATCAAATGGACAAAATATATCATCACTGTTGCTGTAGTTTCGGCTAGCTCAGTATTTTAGCACTCACTTTATCAATTATTTGGGAGCTGTTTAAAAACAGGGCAAATTAAGATATTATTAAATATTAACATTAGTTGGTCTCTTGATTTGATTAACTTTTGAATAATTATTGGATAACATGAATAAAATCATTACAGAAAAGGGAATGCCTATGGTACATTTATGTAGGCTTAAGTTTTAAAATTCACTTTAAATGTGACTTGAAAAATCTTGAATTTTTCGTGGGAATGACCTTAGGACCAAAATGGGTACATGTTGATTATCTGTAAAGGGCCATGTCATTAGCCAATAGGAATCTTTCTACATTAAAATCTAAATTTAACATTTTAGGGTGAGAAACTTTCCAAACTACAGATTTAGGGTGTTGTTACTGATTTTGATTCCAGCATGAATGATTTATAATATGGTGATCAATGGCCTTAATCATTTAAAAATATTTTATTTACAAATGCCATGAAACTTTACTATATGTATTTAGTAAATTTCAAACTTTCTTTTATTTTGATCTTTCAGATTGCATTTTCACAACACAATACAATCATGGATCTTGTGCAGTTTTTTGTCACCTTCTTCAGGTAATTTGCTTTAATTGACTTTGATTTGTTAAATCTGTATTTTGAAATATGTAAGTCTGTTAGGTAATTTATCAAATGTTTAATCTTAAAATATCATATATTGTATCTTGAATAGTCTTATATGCTTAAATATATGTCATAGAGCAGAGGAAACATACTTGCACTATACTTTTTTTTTTTTTAATATATTTTATTGATTTTTTACAGAGAGGAAGGGAGAGAGATAGAGAGCTAGAAACATCGATGAGAGAGAAACATCGATCAGCTGCCTCCTGCACATCTCCTACTGGGGATGTGCCCGCAACCCAGGTACATGCCCTTGACCGGAATCGAACCTGGGACCTTTCAGTCCGCAGGCTGACGCTCTATCCACTGAGCCAAACCGGTTTCGGCATATATACTTTTGCAAGATTATTTTACTTCTGGACTACTTAATAGAAAGTGGGTTCAGTGGAATAAGGATACCTTCGGGTTCCCCTGACACATAAGAACAGTACATTCACCATATTGATTAGGTACATCTCCTAGAACTAAATCAATTCAATGACTTCTTAAAGAAATTATCACGTGTTTAGCAATGTGCTAAAATCTGTAGGGGATAGGAACAAGCATGTATTTTGTGTTCTCAAAGAGTTTATAATCTGGAAGTACTAAATATAACTGAATAGAGCATCATTCCCTAGGACAGTGATGGCGAACCTATGACATGCATGTCAGAGGTGACACGCGAACTCATGTTTTTGGTTGATTTTTCTTTGTTAAATGGCATTTAAATATATAAAATAAATATCAAAAATATAAGTCTTTGTTTTACCATGGTTGCAAATATCAAAAAATTTCTATATATGACATGGCACAAGAGTTAAGTTAGGGTTTTTCAAAATGCTGACACACCGAGCTCAAAAGGTTCTCCATCACTGCCCTAGGACATGAGTTATTCGAGATAGCAGCAATCCTATATAATAAAAGCCTAATACGCTAAGTTTCCTGTCGACCAGTTGGCTGTTCAACCAATCAAAGCGTAATGTGCTAATGATATGCTAAGGCCACTCAACCGCTTGCTATGATATGCACTGACCACCAGGGGGCAGATGCTCCGATTAGCTTGCTGCTGGGGTCCAGCCGATTGGGACTGAGTGAGACAGGCCAGACACACCCTGGAGCCCTCCCGCAGTCCCTCCCTGGTTGGTCAGCCTCCTGCATCCCTCCCTGGCCCCGTGCACCGGTGGGGTCGCTCGGCCTGGCCTGCACCCTCTCTCAATTTGGGACCCTTCAGGGGTTGCTGGAGAGCTGGTTTCGGCCCAATCCGAGGGACCCCACTGATGCATGAATTTGTGCACTGGGCCTCTAGTAGGTTCATAAAAAGGGATTGCATAATTAAACAACTTTGGAAAATGTATACTAAGGTTAACTAGGGCCCTTTTAGTTTATTTTTAGCTTACATTGCTTCTCAGAGTTCTTAATATGCTAATTCACAATGTATCTTTCTAAAAAAGAGGCTAGAGCAGTGATGGCGAACCTTTTGAGCTCGGCGTGTCAGCATTTTGAAAAACCCTAACTTAACTCTGGTGCCGTGTCACATATAGAAATTTTTTGATATTTGCAACCATAGTAAAACAAAGACTTATATTTTTGATATTTATTTTATATATTTAAATGCCATCTAACAAAGAAAATCAACCAAAAAAATGAGTTCGCGTGTCACCTCTGACACGCGTGTCAGAGGTTCGCCATCACTGGGCTAGAGCTTGAAGATTTCTCAAAACATGAAAACCCTTTTTCCTGGGAGTCGAATGAAGTACTGGGTTAGCAGAAGCAGTTGGGTTTCCGTTTTATGGGATCTTAGATCATCTGGGCTGGGAGCAATGCTATTTTTGTTAACATGATGATGATGTACACAACTATGTGGGTCCATCAGGTGCCGTTGTGCAAACTAGATAAATGTGTCTCCTCGTCTGGCAGACCTTGTCCCTCATCACAGCACACAACTTTACAGGCAGACAGAGTGCAGTATGAATTTTGACCTTCACCAAGGTGGCAGTACTGGCTAGTACAGTAATAAGAATCTTCCCAACCCAACACAGATGCCATGCCATGCACTTTCCTAAACACCACAGTAGCCATTATTGTTTATCTCGCCCAGACACCCATACAGTGCTTGAATTTCTAATGTGCTCCCCACACAGGTCAGCAAGCACTTTCTGTGAAGGGCCAGATAGTAAATATTTCAGTAGTTGAGGGCTGTGAGGTCTCTGTTGCAGGGACACAACTCTGATGCTAAGGCAGCCACAGCCAATGTGGAAACAAACGGGGTGGCTGTGCTCCAGTAAACCTTTATTACAAAACAGCTGGTGGGCAGAACACTGCCTGGGACTCAGCGTGCCCAATTCCGATCTAGCTTATGCCTGAGTGGCTTTAATGACAGCACACGCACCATCTCCCGAGATAGCATTTTCTATCTCCAGATAAGTAATCGTTCTTCATAATTGAGATGAAATTCGTGTCCCTGTAATATCTCTTCTAATGCATCCATATGGGCCCATAGAAAGTCGAAGCGCTCCTCTCCATTTACAGCCCTTCCGTTTTCTATACTCTTTTCTCAAGTTTACACATTCCTTGCTTATTAATCCATTTCTGTTGTCAACACCTTTGCCATGGTGGTCACTTTGCTCTGAAAACAGTCATGTTTGTCTATGTCCCTTGAGAAATTATAATTTACAGTGTTGAATGCATACACACACACACACACACATATATTACTAACGTGTGTACCATTTATTTATGCTTTAAATGTCTTTTAAAAGTGAAATTTGAGGAAACATCTTAAATATACTTAATGTTTTATGACTTTGTACTTCTTTATATAAATGGATTTCAAGGCTATAGTTATAATACATTTTTGGAAAGTATTAGAAGTTATAATCAAATGAACATTATTTAGTGCATCAAAGTAAACCTATTTCTGATGCAGAATAGTGTGGATGGAAATATACTGAGAAGTTCAGCTCTGTAAAATTTCACAATGCTGAATATATATGTAAATTATTTAAGGTTTTATTGGAAGCTTTTGAATTTGTGTGCATAATTAAATTTAAAAATTCTTCTATTAAATAAAAGCAAGCTAGCATTAATATGTGCCATGTCTTAGAGGTCTCATTTATTATGTTGTCCTCATGGACAAAGTGGAAAAAATACTCTAAACATTGTGTGAGATAAAATATATTTGACGTTTCTTTTGTCATTTAAACCTGTTTCAGAAGTGAAGTGTAAATTAGTATTAAAATTTTCTCATTGTTAAGAAAAAACATGGACAGAATATGTTGATTTTTAGTTTTGTTTTTTGAAATAAGGCCACTGATATATTTTAGGAGACCTCTCACCAGAATCGCCTTTTTAAATCTATGTTTCCCTTCCCAGTCTCTTCACAGCAGTCTAGGCTTTTTCTAACATGCACCTCAAAATTCCTCCGACCTTTACCCATTACCTAGTTCTAAAGCTGCCTCCCCATTTTTAGGTAATTGTTACAGTGGCCCCCAATTCTTGGTACCAAAATCAGTCTTGGTCTGCTCATGTTGCTGTAAAAAAATACCAAAGACTGGTGGATTAAACAATAGGAATGCATTGCCTCTCCATGCTGGAGACGGGAAGGTCAGTCTAAGTAAGATCAGGGTGCCTGCATGGTTGGTTTCTGATGTCAGCTATGTTTCGGGCTTGCAGGTGGCCAGCCACTTTGTCACCGTGTGTTCACATGGCCTTTCCTGAATGTGTGTGCGCTCAGAGGGGGTGAGAGCGAGCTCTATGGCTCTCAGGTGTCTGTGGCTTCTTATAGGAACATTATTCCTGTGGATCAGAGGTGCACTCATGATTTCATTTAACCTTAATTACCTCCTAAATTCCTGACTCCAAATATAGTCACATTGGGTGTTAGGATTCCAACATCCAAATTGGGTCAGTACAGTTCAGTCCTAGCAAGGAGTTTAAAGTCCATTTAGTCCCAATATTGTTTGTTGGCATTTTGCAGTAAGTTTTCTGTTAGCTGCATTTGAAATCATCTCAACTGATAGAGCATCCTAAGGGCTGGTTGATTCTTGCTTAATAACCCTCAGGAACTTTGTACCACTTTTCGTTGTGAGCATATTGTTTTCCCATCTTCACCCAGGAGGCTTTGTTAGTTTTTCACCTTTGTCAATCTGATAATTGAAAGAAGTAAATTTATTTTTGCACTATACAGGTCTTTTTTTTTTTTTTGCATTCTAAGTTAGTGATTTATTTTTTAACATTTTACTTGGTTAAAAAAATCCTTTAAGTATTTAGGAAGATATTTTTAAAACCTTTGACAGACATTTTCCAGAGTAGCAGTTATTAGGAAATAATTTTTTTAAAATAATATGTTTCTGAATTTCAACACAATTGCCTAGTTTGTAAAATTTTTAGTTGAAATAAAAGATTAATATGCCCAAATTGTTTTTTAAAATATTATTTAAGACTTGATTTTTATGCTCAATTAACCTCAAATTGCTGTAAAATAGCGACAATATTATCGCTTTTTGCATTTGGCCAACTAGATTACCACCAGAGGGTATTTCTTTGTCTCCCAAGGCCTGCTTTACAATATAACCTATCTCACACTATGCTATTTTATTGAATTCTCTTTAATTTTCCCTAAATGAGAATACCTAACGAGCTCCATGTTTTTATTTCATTTTAAGAATCCTTCCATAATGACCATTTTATGAAGGTTAAAATCAAATTATTGAAATATCTCCCCTAAGTTCCTGTGCTCTCCTTTTTTTATCCCTGTAGCTTACATGCTTGCTTTTTAATGTTTCCTTTCTTTTCCTTTTTTCCTATTTCATTTCCATTGGGGGGTTTTACCAAAGGATGACGAACCTTTCAGATCCTCTGATACTATTACACAGCATTTTTTAAAAAGAAAGCTCAATTACCCCCCTGCCCCACATCTCCACCAAGGAGCTATAAAACACTGTGTAATATAATAGGAAAAGATCTGAAAGAAAGCGATGAAACATTTTTCTCGGATAAACTTACCACAATACCAGATCGTAGGATGCTAACACTTGACATTGCCCTTAAGAATTTTGACTTAAAAAATATATCAGGGAAAAGCTAACTGGAACAGATAAACCCATAAATATCAGTCCTTTTGCGTAATTCAAGTTTTTTACTCACGTAAAGTCCAGTGGACAGAAAGGAGGCAGTGGGAGGGCCAGGGTGGTGTGTGGGGCACCGCCCATCGAGGAATCCAGACTGATGGGAAGTCTTGTGTTCTTCAGGCCCCGGGTTGTCCGCGGAGACTGGGGTTTTCTGTTAGTCGCCAAAGGATGAGTGTAACCTTTCAACAATGCTGGATCCACTTGTCAAGAGATTTTGCTTGTTCGTTTTTTTATGAAGCAAGTGTTCTTAATAGACTGTTTTTGTTTTCAATGTAGATGTTTAAAAAGAACTATAATTTTTACTTGCAATGTAACTTATTACAAATCAAGAACACTTACAAAGTATTACCTTGATATAAGGCTAATAATGCCAAAGAAGACCTTCCATGTCAGAAAAATGATGATATTCAAATCAATTAAAGAACCAATTCCATTCACTAAGAGAAAGTTTAAGGACAACTACTACTTGCCAGAAACAGATATATTTCATTGGGTTTTAAATAATTTTGGAGATTATTGGAATATTTTCTTAATTTATTTATTGATTTTACTAACCAATTTATTTATATCATCATGAGCTCTAATCTAATATCGATTAGCATAGAGGGTTAGCTGCAAACCTCTAAAGTATGTATCTCCTTCTCGGAAGAGGTTGAAATTATGAAAACTGAACATTTTTATACTGGATTTCTGCGCCATTATGAAGTGGAAGCCTTTGCTTGAGTCATGAAATTTAGATCAGAAAGACTTGGAGAAACTCAGCAAGTCTTCATATTAAATTGAATCTCTATCATGTAACTATTTTGACTGAGAAATATTGTGAATTACAGATCGTCAAACAAAAATATGTTTTGCTATTTAATTAGTATTTAATTAATATAAGTGACTTTTAGTATATGTACTGTTATCTACTACTTGCAGATATTCTGCAAGAATCAGTCGATAAAATTTGGTGTCTGAGTATGAGGGATGATAAGATTGAATGTGCTTTTTTACATTTTAGCTGAAAAGTAATGGTGAGAAAGAAGTTGGAAGAAAGGGGAGAACTTGTAACCAAATACTTTTTAAGTTAGGCATTTTACTTAAATTCTCCATGAGTTAGCATTCTCATCTTTCAAATGAGTACATAACAGTATCCAGGGCCTATCATGTGTGATTATGGCAATTAAAGTAATACGCATGTAGCCCACCATAGTGCTTGGTCCATAGATGTTAGTTGCTTTTATTTTTATGAATATTTTTCAGGAGTTCAGTTTGAACATGGTAGGTTGGAGGTGGTATTTATATCTGTAATGTTAAAATTCTTAGGGTGATAATGGTAGGACTGATTTCCAGATGAATAGATCCTTGGACTATATTTAAGTATCACTTCTCAGTACCATATTATAACAGTTACAGGGAAGTGCAGCACTGTGGGGGTAATTCAGGCTAGAACAGGGTTTCTCAGCATTGTTAGCATGTTGATCTGGAAAAATGTTGGTGGTGAGGGGCTGGCCTGTGTATCCTACATCCCACTGGACACCCGCCAAGTGGTAACAACCAAAACTGTTTCCAGACACTGCCAAATGCCCCTTCGAGGACAGACTCTCCTGATTGAGAAGTTCTGGAGTAGAGGCAATCATGTAGGCTTCTTCAAGTGTATAAAGAAGTTTCAGCACATGGAAGAGGGAATGGACGGGCTCAGTGTAACCCAGAAACAGAAGCAGCACTGATTGAGAAAGACAATGTAATAGAAGGATATTTCCATAGCTGGAACTATGATATAGTTAAAGCTCAAAATAGAATGCATTGACTTGTAAGGCAGCTTCCGAGCCACAAGTATTTAATTAGGAGCTGGGTCACTATCAGAATTCTGCTGAGAATTTCTTTTCTGGGAAGGAGTTTGAACTAAATAATCTCTTAGATGCTCATGTTTTGGCAGGTCTGTCTAATGATACAGACTTGAAAATCATTGCGAGTGAGGTCATAGTTGAAGGCTTGAAAATAACTGAGCTCTCTCTCTGAGAGCAAGAGAAGATAATAGCATGGTTGCTGTGAACTGAGTTTTGAGAAATGTCCATAATTTAGCAGAGGACATCTGGAATGCAACCTGCCTTCATTGACCCTGTAATGTGTCAGGAAGGATACAGGGGGACCAAGGAAATACAGTATTCAGACGGAGTTTCAAAGAATGGATGGTTGGGATTGTCAGCTGAGAAGTGAAAGTCAGTTGATTGAGAAAAGACCAGTGTATTTAATTATTTGAAAGTCATGGTGAGGAAAGTGTCCTATAAAGTGTTCAGTGTTATATACACATTAATCATTCTTAATCTTAATATTTTTATTAGCTCACAAGCCAGATGTCAGATTCTAAACAGTTAAATAAAGCGAAATTATGAGGCATTTGACATGGAGCTGGATGTATTGACCACATGCTTGGTAAAAATAGAGGAAGCTACAGGGTCAGTAAAGAAGGGGTATTGTTTTTATTTTTTGGAGGTAGGGGACTTGAGCACTATGGAAAGTTTAAATTAGGATGAAAACAAGTTTGTAAGTATTAGGAGAAGAGATAATTATATAAAGCATAAAAAGTTATCTCAGAGGTTGAAAGGTTAGGGTCACAGGCTTTTTTTCTTCTTTTAATCTTCTTCTTTTGATAATGAAGCAAGAATTAGAGAATGTGTATGGAAATAGAACTGTTGTGAGATGTTGGGTAAGCTCACAGCTCCCAACAGATGGGGAGGAAAGAGTGTGAAGCTGTGTTTGAATTTTGATACTATGACTTGCTCTTTGTGCGACTATAAGCCATTTACTTTGAACTCTGAGCATTGGATTCTTCTTTTCTAAAAAACGAATAATATATGCTATCTGCAGTGTTCTTATGACATTACAGGCAATGATCAGTGTAAGGTGTCTAGCACAGTACCTGAAGGTGTTCAGCACTCATGGAGAGGTGCCAGAATTGTCTCTCATCATCATTGAAGGATATGCTAAAGTTTCTTCAAGTGAGACAAGGAGAAAAAATGTATTAAAAGTCCTGAAAAGTGTGGAAAGTGTCAAAAATTTCACTGCTTATGAGCAAATCAATTGATGAGTACTAGGATTATTAGTTAAGGACGAGGACCAGGATTTTTATAGTGACCAGTCAATTTGTAGCGACTCAGGTCTTCTCGCTTCTGTATTTTTGCACAGCTTAATCTCTGACCATAGAGCAAAGGAAGAGAAAATAAACATTGATTGATTAATTGGATTTCCCTAAACCTTTAATTGAGAAAATAGTGGCATGGTACACAGATTCGTGCACATTGAAAGAAAATTAATTAGAAGATTCGCGCAGTAATTATCTTACTGCAAAAAATTACATGTCAAAATAGTATATATAATATAATAATTATAAAATTAAAATACAAAATATGTTAATATGTATCATGCATGCATCAGTCACCCTTTATTTTTAAATTGCCAGTGTGCGTCATATGTACCGGCCGGTCAGTCAGATGATTGGACGGACGTACCGTCAGTCACTTAGCCTTTTATATATATAGATAGATTTGTCAGTCTCAAAATACAAGTATTCTGTATCAGAATAGGTTCTTGAATATTGTAACTAATATGTATAGACCACATGCATAAATGTTTAACTGAATAATTTCCTATTTTAAACTTTAGCATATACTAGGGTTTCTAAACTTCAGCTCTACTGACATTTTGGACTAGGTAATTCTTTGTCTTGGGGCAGTCCTGTGCATTGCAGGATATTTAGAAGCATCCCTGGCTCTGCTCACTAGATACGAGTTGCACCCCTCCCAGTTGTGGAAATTAGCAATGTCTCCAGACATTGCCACAGCCACATGTGCCCTGGGGGGTGGACAAAGGGCTAAAATATCTCCAGTTGAGAACCACTGAAATATTTTCATATCTAAAATAGTTGTTAGTAAAGATGAAATGAATGAACATGTGAAATTGGAATTTATAAAATTGATGATAACTTAACAATTCTAAATAGATTTCTGTTGCTTTTTAAGACCAATAGAGTTATAAGTTTACTTTTTTTTTCTGAGAGAAGATAGACTACAATGTATAGCAAGGAATGTAAATAATTTTTCTACCTCTATACTTTGATTTTACTTGAGAAAATTTTTAGCCCTAATTTATCCTTTTTTGCTTGAATTATTTATCAAGGCAAAGTGATTACTTCTCTATATACAGGGTAGGGCAAAAGTAGGTCTACAATTGTTTGTCTGGAAACTAATACAATGATTGATAAATAATACAAGAATAAACTCTGTGTTTTGCATACTCATAGTTGTAACCCTACTTTTGAACCTGCCTGTGTATATTTAAATCCTCTGCATATTCTTTTGTTACATGTCTTAACTATTTTAAGCAGCAATTATTTGTGTTTTGTTTTCCAGCTGTTTTTTGTCCTTACTATTGGTGGCTGCCGTGGTCTGGAAGATCAAGCAGACCTGCTGGGCTTCTCGGCGGAGAGAGGTATCAGTGATAGCATTTAATCTTTTATTTAAAGATTCAAGCAAACATATGGGTCTCTATTGCTTAATTAACATGCTTCTTTAAAGTATAGGTTTTCACTTCAGTTTTATTTATTAAGATTGAACAAGTCAGTCTTGTATTTTTAAAGCTTCAGAACAAACTTTACCAGTTACTTAAGGCAGTATGTGTAGAAGCAGTAGTTAGTTGTAAAATGTTTTCTTTTAAGTCGTGTTAGCATGGATAGTGTGTACAAATATCCTGTTGATAAAATGATCGGCACTCTCTTTTACTTAGGTAATTAGTTCTACTGTAAAACCATAATTTATTTTAATAAATGTCTGTTGCAATTTCAGATAAAAATTTGAATGAAAGTTATTTAGTTTTGGTTTTTATCTCCCAGATTTTGTTTTTAGAAATCAAACATTTTCCATTTCATGATTATCTGATAGTGCAAATATGTTTGAAGTGCACCTCAGTTTGATACATTTCTGTGTAAGAATTGATTATATTTAGTGTAATCCTAATACTCTTTCAGAAATGATGCTATAAATAAATTTGATAAATACAGTTTCATATTAGCTAATTGAAAGGAAAAAAGAAATGTAATAATCTGAGGAGCATAAGTATGTAGCAGATTTATTGTCTGTACTTCATATAATAAAAAGGTTTCTGTTTTAACAGTATTGTTATATTACATTAGTATTAATATTAGTTTTCTATTATTAGTATTCTCTTTGCTATTGCATTTCCTAGTATAATCTTGCATGTATAATTGTGTGTAATAATATAAAGGGGCCCTATATTTACATACCTTGTTTTTTCCACATGCTAAAAGATTATATTTCCAGCTATTTAAAAGTAATCCAGAGTTTTGTAAGTTATAGAATTTGTGAGTTTTTCTTTATTATTTTTTTTATTTTCAAACATCTGTCAATGCTCAGTGCCTACAAACTTGGCACCTTTGCACCACAAATTAATTATTCATCTAACCCTCTCTGCCTCTCTGATTACTACATGTGGCCGATGCAGTATCAATGAGTACAGGCTAGTTATGACCCTCTGATAAAAGTAATTTAATTGAAAAGGAGCTAATTAAATATAAATATATAAATATTTGACAAGAAGTATAATTCTGTGTGGAGATAACCAGTAGGAATAAACATCTTAGACAAACTATTAAGGCGAAATTATAGATTCACAAATTGAAAAGCAATTGGTAGGCAGAAAGTGTTAACAAAGGTCTTCTTGAAGGAATACGGTAAGTGACATTTATGTCCCTAATCATTAGAAGAGAATTCAGGATCAATTAGGGATCCTGGGTTTCCACTTCATCATGAGTAGCAACGTTTAAATATCTGATTTCTAAAGTTTATCAAATGCATCCGTAATAATCGTGGGTTGTGAAAAGATCAATATACAACTCTGGCATTAAGTGGCTTCTGTGTGGGTTTGTTGTCTAATTGAACTTTGTTTTCTCCAAAGAGAAAGGATTGCACTGTATAACTAATTCCCACTTGAGGTTCCTGGAACTCTAGGAATGTTTGTATGTGATAACTAAAGTTTAGAAATGGTATTAAATATTTGAGAAGACTAATGTGAATAGTTTATTTTCTTATTAAACTCAAACTTCTCAAAATAACTAATTGCTTTTGGTTAATATTATATAAACTCAATGTAGTGATGCTGTTTATTGTATGTTATTAGAAGCTCTGGGAAGCTGATATTACTTTAGTTAAAAAATAAAAAAATATGAATTTATCTTTTGATTAAAAGTCCAAATCTCTCCAAATACATGTTGCATATGGAGAGAACAAGGGAGAAATAGGAAGGGAGAACTAGACTAGGGACCACTGGGCCCGTTCTGATCTGTGCTTCTAAATATCACCATGTCCTCTTGTTACTCCGTCAGTTCAATGCTCTTCTTCCAAAACTCATCTAGTTTTTGTTAAAGAATATGGCAATAATGTTTGCATTTAATTTGCTACCTATACTGAAATATAAAACCTGTGAAAATCTGTCTTGTTGAGAGGTCCTCCCATATCCTATCTAATAAAAGACAAAAAGGGTAATTAACCATACCTCTGCTACGCTTCCCATTGGCTAATCAGGGTGATATGCAAATTAACTACCAACAAAGATGGCAGCTGTGCAGCTGAAGCGAACATGAGGCTTGCTTGCTCCAGTGATGGAGGAAGCCAAGGTTCCCTGCCTGCCGCAGCCCGGCTCTGAGCTCCGGAAGCAACAGTGTTTCAATTATAGAAGCTAAACAAACCCCAGATACCTGCTTTCAGCCGGCGGTGGCCATGGTGCTGGGAGCACCAGTGACAGCAACAATGTTTCAATTATAGAAGGTAAATAAGTCCCAGAATAAAATAAATAAATAAATAAAGGAGAGGCTGGGAGCTTCAGTCGCCCACCAGCCTGAAAACGGCCCTCAGCCCCTCATCCAGGCTGGCCAGGCACCCCAGTGGGGACCCCACCCTGAAGGGGGTGTGACAAGCTGCAAACAGCCATCAGCCCCTCACCGAGGCTGGCCAGGCACCCAAGCGGGACCCCCACCCTGATCCGGAACACCCTTCAAGGCAAACCAGCCGGCCCCCACCCGTGCACCAGGCCTCTATCCTATATAGTAAAAGGGTAATATGCAAACTGACCCTAACAGCAGAAAGACTGGGAATGACTGGTCACTATGACAAACACTGACCACCAGGGGGCAGACGCTCAATGCAGGATCTGCCCTCTGGTGGTCAGTGTGCTCTCACATGGGGGAGCTCTGCTCAGCCACAAGCCAGGCTGATGGCTGCCAGTATAGCGGTGGTGGTGGGAGCCTCTCCTGCCTCCTCAACAGTGCTAAGGATGTCTGACTGCAGCTTAGGTCTGCTCCCCACTGGCAAGTAGACATCCCCTGAGGGCTGCCAGACTGCCAGAGGGATGTCTGATTGCCATCTTAGCCCCAATCCCCCGGGGAGCAGGCCTAAGCCAGCAAGTGGTCATCCCTCGAGGGGTTCCAGACTGCGAGAAGGCACAGGCCGGGCTGAGGGACCCCCTACCACGAGTGCACAAATTTTTGTGCACCAGGCCTCTAGTTATAGTATAATATGTTAAAAAATATTATGAGGAGATTTAATTTTATGAAATATTTTAAGTACAAAATTCTAATGTCTAGAAAACCATTTGTATATTGGTACCCAAAGTAAAGATGTCATTATTTAGATGGCTAGCAGAGATTTAGTATTAGATAATAATTTTTATATTATTAAAAGATTGTCATTTTTGGTCTTAAGAGAACAAAAGACTTTTATTTTTAACTACATTAGTTGTAGCTTATATGATGATCCCAGTTATAGACTTGATGTGGATGGAAGTGAAAATGTGTTTTTATCTGATCTTGTCTTTATTCTCTTTTAACTGTTAGATTAACTATAATATTCCCCAAAGGAAAATATCCCAGTGTTTTTGGTTTTTGTGTTTTGTGTGTGTGTGTGTTTTAAAAAAAACCTTAGCACACCAATTATTGTAAACCTCAGAGGACCCCTGTGATTAGTTAGCAGGACAATTTATCTGTAACAGTAAATGAAAATTATTTAACATATTTTTCTTCTTAGTATTTCTGTAATTTTATAACAGGAATTGTGCTATTTGCATTTCTAAATATCAGGACTCTTTTAAAATGAAAATAATCTCTGAACATTATTAAATATATTGTGTTAATTCAACCAGGCATATTGCTTTTTTTTAAAACTGAAGTTTTGGCTTCTCAGAAACACATAAATGCTTTTTCTGTGGTATAATTTTAATATCGGAAGCTATTATTAATATTTTGTGCCTTTTGAATAATACCCCTGAGAGTACAGTGGCCCTTAAAAACAGAAAAACGAAACTACAAAGGACTTCAATTTTAATATTACCATTTCATATAGGAGTTCCAAACTCATTTCTAGGATAACTCTTTAAAGAATATGAAATTTGGGAGGTGTAAGGGGCAGTGCTAATTAATGGACAAATAAATGGATATTGACTATTGGAAATATTTCAATACAGTAGAAGGATGAGTTTTTATAGCTTGAAAACATTAACTTTTAATGCCACATTCAATTTTAAGTAAATAGTTATTACATTACAAATACATTTGTTAGGAGAAAGTGTATGTTAAAAGGGCTCAGTTAAAATATTGTCATGCTTTAAAATACTCATTTTAAATGGAAATTTATTTTTAAGATGTATTATAACTCTCCTGCACATTTTATAATCATACAGTATAAAACCTATATTTTAATTTAGCACATGAACCTGAAATTTGATTTTAAATTAGTAAACTGAAACTTATAAACTACAAGTAGGAGTTTCTATAGGCAAATATATGATTTCCTTCTATATTTTTTTATGGGCACAAAATCAGAGAAGTCATAATAAGTTACACTTTACTAAGGAAATGCCCTGGGTTAATAAAATATCTGCGATGCTATATTTGTGATAATTGGGTTATCATCTAAGTATTATTAATGTAATCCAATGTTTTACAAAGTGTGTTATCTACCTTTTAGCCACCCAACTTATGGAGAGTGGAGTAATGAGAAATATTACTTTAGGTGGAGAAACTAAATGCATTTGCCTACCTTCTTTTTCAAAATATATTCATGCAAAGATATTTATATAGGGCTTTTTGCCTGTCAAAACAATTTATGACATTCAGAATGGTTCTTGAAATAATTCTGTTTTGTTATAATGGGGTATTATGTAACCGAAAACAAGAATGAGATGGTATGTGTAAAATGAAATATTTATTCTTATATTCAACAAATATTTATTGAACAACTTCTATTGTTTCAAGCACATTTTTAGATGAACACAGCAGTGAGCAAATCAAACAAAAATCATGGCCCTCAAAAGATTACAGATCTTGCCGGGCCAGGGTTGTTCGGTGGTTAAGGCATTGGCCTGCGCACTGCAGAGTCTCAGGTTTGATTCCTGGTACCTCGGTTGAGGTTTCTCTCCCCACCCCTGGTCAGGGCCCACGTGGGAGGCAACCAGTTGATGTTTCTTTCTGTCTCTCCCGTCCCTTGATCTCTCCATTCTGAAGAGCATTGGAAAAAATATCCTGAGGTGAGGATTAACAAAAAAACAAAGAATTTATAGATCTTAAAGATATGTTTCTTACTGGGTAATAATTGACATGGATTTATAATATTTCCAATTATCTAAATCACACACACACACACACTCACTCACTCACTCACTCATCCACACACATGAATTATATACATGGCAATTTTAAGAGAATCACCAGGATTATCTCTGGTTTCTGGGAATGATGTTTGGTAAAGAAGGATGATTATATTATTTCATAATTGTAACAAACAAATAACTAAATTTTAGGAAAAGATCTAACATTTTGCAGTTGGGCATTTTACTAAAATAGCATTTAATTTTCACATTAGAAGATATATATTACTTCCCTTTTAGTTGTGTGTAAGAAATTTGAGATTTTACTGCAATGCCTCAAAGCTTATAATTAGTAAATGAAAGAGTTGTGATTTTAAATTGTCTGTCACATCCCAAAATTCAAGCTCTCTGAATCATACAAAGAACATAAAAAATAGCCCGAGTTTCAACAGGTTTGATTCAGTAATTGAGCACTTGTAGTATAGCCTATGAATCTGTTTATAGCAGGGGGAATATTCTGTATTTTATCTAATATTGTGACACAGTCGATCATTATTTGATGTAACAGAAAGAACAGATAGTGCCAATTAAATTATGGCACAATACTTTCTACCACTAAGAATATTTCTTTTATACTTATTGAAAGGACTTTTAGAGAGTTTCTTAGGTACAGATTTTATTATATCATTCACATGTATACACTGAAAGGAAAGTTGAAGCAAAATAAATTAGTTAAGGTATTAATAAAACTTGTTCACATTCATACTTCAACATTTCATAAATCACTTTTTGACTCACATAAAAATGTTTTGAGCACTTCACATGTTATCATTCACTACAGTAATCAAGTTTGTGTGTGTGCTGGCAATGACAACTTTATCATAGCTGCCATCTGGCCAACGGTGCTTGTACAGTTTCATCGATTGTGAGACACATCAGGTTTCAGAGATATTAAAATGTGAAAACAAAATGTGTCTTATAATCAATAAAATGTGGTACGGCCTATTTGATAAGGTTTTTAGCACTAAATAAGTTAATGCATGCAAAGCACTCTCCCCACTGCCTTTTCCTTGCCATACTTTAACAAATGGTAGCTATTATTATTGTTGATATCCTATATAATAAAAACCTAATATGCAAATCAACTGAACTGCAGAACGACCAGTTGCTATGATGCGCACTGACCACCGGGGGCAGACGCTTAATGCAGGAGCTTCTCCCAGCCTGCAGGCCCCAGGCCAGCCAAGGCGGGTGCCAGCGGGGGCCCCCTGATCGTCTCGCCGGTCATCCTGCAGATAGGCCCTGATCGTCGACCCTGCCCATGCATGAATTTTGTGCACCATGCCTCTAGCTTAATATAAAGAAAGGTTAACATTTTATTTATGCATTAATTTATTAGTAATAGCAACTCCTATATCTGTGATTCTTTCCCTTCTCCATATTGGCTTTGACACTGTAGTTCTCAATCTAGTAGGCTCTTAGAATCACCTGTGGATCTCAAAAATATATATTTCTGTATCCCTGAGTTCTTTTGCCACTGTTCACCCACACCACACCTATCCATTGGAATTGAGCCTCAGCTTAATGTGTTCATATTTAAAGCCCACATTGATTCTAATATGCACCACTGACACTGAAACTCTGCTTTGGCTTCTACTCTTAGAAAGATGGAAAACCACAAATTAAGTGATTTGAGTGAGGATCTGATTTTAAACTGATAATTCTGATGCTGTGTTGAGAATAGAGTTTAGGTGGATAATTGTGGACACCAATCTGCATTCCCACCAACAGTGCACAAGGGTTCCCTTTTCTACACTTCCTCGCCAACAAAAATAAAATGTAAAGAAAAAACATAACATTTAAAAACAAGAGAGAGAATGGAGGTGCTGACTTCCAGATTGGCAGCAGAAACTCCGTGCAACCATAACTGACAAAAAGCCTAATTGTTGAAAATTATTTTTAAAACAAATACCTATTTTAAATCTATGGAAGCTGTTCTAAGTGTATATAACCAACAAAAAAATTATTCTAGAAATTCTACTAAATCTCAGTTTTAAAAAAAGTCTGTAGTATTGGAGCTATAACCTGCCCTCTGCCTATTTCCTCTCAATCCAGCATTTCTCATCCTCCATCCCAACCCAGCCCAGTTTTGTATCACAGAGCTTCTGCTCCAGGTAAAAGCTGCTGAGATCCTTCACCAAGATGACAGCACTCCCCAAACTGACCTCTAGCTTTATTGTGATCCCTATACAAACACCAACTGGCTCCATTGTAGAAATTGATGAGTAGATAATAAAAATTCATTTGTCAAAGATAAAGGACTCTGAATAGCCCTTTATGAATCTTGAAAAAGGAGAACAAAGTCAGAAGATTCTTGTCCTGAGTTCAGCCTGCTACAAAGCTTAATCAATTTGGTTTGCTACTGGCATAAAGATGGACATATAGATCAATAGACTAGGATTGAGAATCTAGAGATTAAACCCTTACATTTACAGTCAATTGATTTTTCCAAGGGTGCAAAGACAGTTACAGAGGGGAAAGATTACTCTTTCAACAAATGATGCTGGGCAACTGGATAGCCACATGCAAAAGAATGAAGTTGGACCCAGATCTTACACTATCCATAAAAATTAAGTCAATAAGGATCAATATACCGGCATGTAAGAGATTAACTATAAAACCCTTAGGAGAAAAGGCAGGAATAAATTTTCCTGACCTTGCAAGGTCTTCTAAGATATGACACAAAAAGCTTAAGCCACAAAAGAAAAAATCAACGAATTCATCAAAATTAAAAACTTTTATACATCAAAGAACAAGAAAGTAAGAAGACAACATAAAGAATGGGCAAAAATATTTGCAAATCATATATATGAAAAGGCACATGTATCTAAATATATAAAGAAAATTTACAACTCAATTATAAAAGAAATTACTATTAAAAAGAGACAAAGGATTATGAATAGTCACTTCACAATGTAAGATGTATAAATGGCCATTTCACACATACAAAGATGCCCAGCAACATTAAGCATAAGGGAAATAGAAATAAAAAAACAATGAAATACCACTTTACGCCTATTAGGATGGTTCTGACCAATAATAATGCATGCTATCATTCACCAGTAATTATTACTATCAGTCATCAATCTTAACTAATATCACCAATAATAAATGATGATAATAAATGAAGTTGTGGCCCTAGCTGGTTTGGCTCAGTGGATAGAGTGTTGGCCTGTGGACTGGAAGGTCTCAGGCTTGATTCCTGCCAAGGGCACATGCCTGGGTTGCAAGCTCGATCCCCAGCACAGGGGGTTTGCAGCAGGCTGCTGATCAATGATTCTCTCTCATCATTGATGTTCGGAAAGAATTTTTCTATTATCTGACTTTGAATTACTTTTGTTAAAATAATATCTTTGGCAAAGCAACATCTTTTATCTTTTGCGAAATGATAGAAATCTAATTTTTCTGAATTGTAGTAACATAAAGGGTTTGACCCATTGAAAGTTGAGTCTATAGGTAATAATGTTACCAGCATTCCATATTAACATCATTCATATTTTGTAAAATATTGTTTAAATTACAGAATTGCCCCCATTTAAAGAATGTGCCATAGTTTTACTTCTGTGTTGGAGCATCCAACCTTCTACCACCACGGGCCCCCTACATTGGTTTTTTTCCCCCCTAACTACATACTGTTAACACTTGGGCATATGTATAGACATTTAATACTAATACAGAATTAAGCAGTATGTCAGTAATTATTCTTAATTTGATCACTTTGCCCTGTAGTACTAGCAGTATATATAATTTTATGAGCTAAAATTTCTTTCCTTTGTGAGCTTTTAAAATATATTCTGTAGGTTCTAATTTGGAAAAACAATCTGCTCCTAGCAAAATGCTTCTATTATGACTTTAACATAGTTACTATAATGCATTCCTTATTAATTATCCAAAGATTAGGTTAGTCACCCAACAGTATGTAGTTATCTTAGTCATGTACCTTGTATTTTAATTTCAGAATACACATGCTTTCCTAATAATATCCTGAAGAATTGGTTTTCTCAATAATTAAACCATATTATAAGGAGCATTAAATATGTAATATATTGAACCATCCAGACATTGTGCACCCTCCATCACTAGTAGGGATTCTCAACCAAAGAGGATTTCAAAATAGTATAATTTGGAAAAGCCGACTCCATTTGATTTTGATGTTCCCTTCAAAAAAGGAATTCTACTTTTTTTTCTCATCCACAAGAATCACAGCTGTACTGAAAGTACAGTCAAATTGACAGTTGACATGTATTGTTGTTATCTAGAAATTATCTGGTATTCTTGCTGTATAGTGTATTTTATTTTTAAATTACTTTGGTATCAGCATAATTATGATCTAATTTGATTTATTATAATTCACCAAAAGGATTATTCATATACTTTAATCATGACATTTAGGTTATTAGAATATATTGAACATGCATGCCATTAAATCATGAATCTAATATTGCAAATGTTAGCTATTTTGGTATATTAATTATTTTGAGTCTGAAATCCACTGTTATATTAGTGCCAATACTTTAACAAGGGCTGGGAATCAGAGCTTTATTCTTTATTCCAAAAGCCCATTTAAACTCATTTTGTGTGGTCAGTTTGTTCTTGTTCTTTGAACAGCAAAGGACAGACATAATTTTCCCCCTCCCCTTTTTTCCTAGACACATTTCCCATCTCATTGGTAATTTGCTATCACAAACCTTTATTCTGGTATTGGAAGAGATTTTTAGTAGTCATTCTTCTCTTCCGTAGAAGTACACATGGGCAGTCTGCTATCAAGTCAAGCATGATTTCTGTTCCTTTTACTTGTTTGCATTTTGTTTTTATATCTGTTTTAATAGGTAATATATCTGTGTTTCAATGTTGAAAATTTGCACCCCTTTTCCTAGTTATTCAGCTCTCTCCTCCCGAGAGCCGGTCAATGTTATCAGTTTTTTGTGAGTATTCTTTTGAAGTTATTTTATCCATATACAAGTAAATGTAAACACACGTTCTTTTTCCACATTACTTACTTTAACTGTAGCACACTATACTTCCTGTTGGAAGATTTTAGTATTTTAACTTTTAAATTCTAATACATTCTTGTAATTATAAATTGTTACTATCTTAAAAATAATATTTTATATATATTAATGAGGTATCAAATATATAAGCTAATAGTTTCATGATATATCACATTTTGGCCATTTGTTACATATTTTTTTCTCTTTACTATTTATTTCTACAGTGGAATCATGCACTAAGAATATTCTTTCAAAGAGATTTTTGTAAGAATTCCGGGATACTGTTCTAGCAATGTAATTCTGAGAAAACCAGCTCCAGTGTAGTACCTCTTAAAAACTCATGGCTCTTACTCAAGTTTATAATAATCACATAGGGAAAATTACTAAGGACTTCACTAAGAAAGTTAAGGCACACCAACCTACATTATAATCTTAGAGAGCTAAATTCAAATATTGGCAAACTTCTTTAGACTATGCTGTACTCTGATGAATAAATGGAAAGTAATAATGCAATTTGGCTTCTGCTGCTTTTCCCTTGATTTAAATGTAAAAAGTCATTATGTATAAATAACTAATTTGTACGATAGCATTGTGTTAAAGCCTGTTACAGACGTGTGGTACTCAGTTACTAATCTTCCACATAGTACATTTAGAGCCATAAGCAATTACTTCCTTTGTCCGAATTCCTTGGTTAGGAAACTGACTTGTAATGATTTGAAGCACAGTCTCTCCAACTGCTAATAATATAAAGTACAGTTGTATCCAAACTTAAAATCTACACAGGGTCAGTATTTTCAAATAAAATAGATAAGATTATAATTAAACATCCAGAAGTCATCATTTATATTGGAAATTTTCCTTTTGACTGTATTTTATTTTAAGAATATATTTTAATTAATTGAATATATCCCAATTGTCATTTAAATATATAATCAATATAATTTTTTTTTTATCGTCTAAAGTTTTACATATGTCTCATTTTCCCCCCAATTGACACTCCCCAGCCATTCCCACCCCGGGCAAGCCCCCACCGCCCCAATGTTTGTGTCCATTGATTATGCTAATATCGACTGTCTTTATTTTTTAAAAATGCTAAGTTATTAGTGTGGAATAATATTAGTTTCAATAAAATATAGATTAGCAAGGTTCTACTTAGTGTATTTCTTTAAAGATGCCTCACTAAAAATATTAAGTCTTTATTTCTCTTAATACATCCTGAAGTACTGCCATTGTGGACTCTGATAGGGTTTCTCCTTGAAACATTGTCTTGACTTTCAAAAAACCATGCGTAATTGTTTAAACAATTATATTGAAAGCCTATAGTTTTCTAATCAAAATGATAAAAATGCATTATTCTTAGAAGCTGGTTTTGTATTATATTGCTGAATATAAAAAATCTCAAATAGATGTGAACAATTTATTACTTTCAGAATAGTTATTTGCCTAATAGATGAGCTAACATGAATTAAGCAGTAAATCAGTTTTGCTTCCTTTAGATAATTAGTAATTTACATATAACCTTTGGCTATTCTTTTATCTTAGGGTATTGATATAAGTTGCATAAAATTGTTTTCTGCATAGAAAATGCTTTGAAATGCAAAATCTAATTAAAATGCACTATTATTTTAGGACAATTGTGTTACTAAATGATACTATTGAGACTATTATGAATTTTTGAGGGATATGAATGGAGTGTAAGGAGCTAAATTATAACCCCTATGGATTACTGTAGGTTATTTTATCAATCAGTTGAAACAAGTGGAACTGCCAAAGCACTTAGAATACTGCATTTTAAAATATATACTGTATTTAGTAATAATGCTATTATCACCATATTATGCTACCAGTGCTATTTCATGTCAAGGTACACATTAAAAAGCTAAGTTCGTAAGATATATTAAAATAAGTAGGTAAGGCTGACTATGAATGCAGGCCTCCTGGGCAGGGGCTCTGACACTGTGTCCTGGAAGCTGCCAAGGAAATGAGGACATTGCCTGGCTGGTGTGGCTCAGTGGTTGAGTGTCCACCTATGGACCAGGAGGTCAGGGTGCAATTCCTGGTCAGGGCACATGCCCGAGTTTTGGTGTTGATCCTGTGTGGGGCATGAAGGAGGCAGCCAATCGATGATTCTTTCTCAACATTGATGTTTCTATCGCTCTCTCCCTCTCCCTTCCTCCCTGAAATCAATAAAAATACATTTTTTAAACTTAAAAAAAAAGATATGAGGGCATCTACATATTTGCAACCCATGAATTGCACACTAGTTGGTGAACCATGCTCAATGACTGGCAGCTGAAGCCTAGTTTTGGTAAACGGTATACCTATCTATCAGCAAGTTCATGCACATTGTATTTGTCGGGAATGTCTTGTTTGCTTAACACATGTTGTTTAGCAACTACCCAGTATGGGGTAAAGAAAACTACATTACACTTCATTGTTTTTAAGTCTTTACTGTTGAGGGCATTACAGATATTCCCTCTTTTCCCCCATTGCCACCCTCCAGTTGGTTCCCACTCCACCCCAGGCCTTCACAGACTGTTGTCTGTGTCCATGGATTATGCATATATGCATATAAGTTCTTTGGTTGCTCTCTGCCCGTCCCCTGCCCTCCTTCTCTCTGAGATCCATCAGTCTGAACATTGAAAAGTTCATGGGTTTTAAAAGATCGAGTGTAGAAACTTGTGGTGGTTGGAAACATGTGGTCAGCCGTGGGCAAACTACGGCCCGCGGGCCGGATCCGGCCCGTTCGGCTGTTCTATCCGGCCCGCGGAGCCGAAAGAGCGGAGGGTTCTCTTGCTCTCCCCTCCGCTCCTTCACCAGCAGCAGTGTTAACATGGCAACGTCGGGAAACACGGCCGCAGCTCCTTCTTCTGAGTCCAGTTTAAGAACCCATTGTGGCCCTCGAGTCAAAAACTTTGCCCACCCCTGGGTTAGTTGATTATAATATCTTGGATCATAGTTTAATAATCGTAACATTTTATAAATAGAGTTAATGTTGTTTTAGACTACTATCCCTTTTTTTCTTTAATATCTGTGGTAAAATGGACTACTGTTTTTTAATAATTCTTTGAGATGTATTGGGATAATTTCTTCCATATATAAACATCTCGTTTTGTTTCACAGATTAAAAATTAGGATTCTCTTAATTTTTTCCCATATAATTTTTATGGATCTATTTTACCAAGAAAATATATATTAAATAAAAATATGTATTAGGTGAATTGCCAGCAACTTATAAAAAGATCAAGAATCAAGATTCATTTCACTTTGATATCACTGTTGCCAGTGTTAGTCAGTTTTTAATTCAAAAGTATAATCATATGCTGATTCAAATTCTGTTAAGGTATAGTTTTAGATTAATGCTGGAACATATTTTTTTCCCCTTATTTTGTTAAGACATTCATTTTTCACATCTTTTAATTAGCAAATTACCTGCTCATTATTGATCAACTAGAAGGTAGTTTAATAACTGAGTTTAATTAGGATGGCGAAAACCAAATAAATTCTCCAGAAAGTGCTTGCAAGGAGAATGATGCATAATAAGTAACAATCACAATGTCTGTGATTTCTTCTTTGTTTAACCTTTATAAAACCTTTATAGTCTTGCCACGTGATGAGTGAAATATTCAGTGGCAGTTGCATATACTGTCATCCTTTATCTGGTTGTTACTCTACTTAACATGCCTCATTATTGTGTTTAGAATTACTTTTTATATTTCTTCAGATAACTGTTTGTTGGATTACAAATGAAGGTGACTTTGGTGCTGAGAGCTGGCTGTTAGCGATAACAGTGGAATAACTTTTTATGAGCGTGGTGCATAGACTCCCGCCTGGTGCAGGTTACTGTCTAGCACAGTGAGTGGCCAGCACACTGCAGGCTGTTACGTCTTGGCGATATGTATTACCTCAGCTAGAGGGAAAAGGATAGGATAAGTCCTTTCTTAATATTGACGTTCACAAGAAAGGGAATGCATTCTAATTGCTTCATCTTCTTTTTGCCAAAACATTAATATTGAAAGTTACTTTAAAATTTTAAATATAGAAGCATTAAACAAAATAAAGCATAGCCAGTGAAGATAGACTATATATAATTACTAAAGCCATGTTCTAGTATTTTGTTTTAGTACAAATTTAAAATTCCAATATCATCACATCAGTGGCAGTATTTTCAATTAGTATTGACCATAAACAGTGATGGCGAACCTTTTGAGCTCGGCATGTCAGCATTTTGAAAAACCCTAACTTAACTCTGGTGCCGTGTCACATATAGAAATTTTTTGATATTTGCAACCATAGTAAAACAAAGACTTATATTTTTGATATTTATTTTATATATTTAAATGCCATTTAACAAAGAAAAATCAACCAAAAAAAATGAGGTGACAGGCATGTCATAGGTTCGCCATCACTGCTATAGGGATTGGATCTTACCCTAAGTTTCTTTGCCAGAATTTAGATCCTAAATATAGGATATCCCCCCAAAATGTATACACACACTTTGAATAATTATAAAAGCAGTGTTTATTAAAATACATTTCATTTTTAAAATTGAGCTATCAGCTGTTAAAGTGTGTATACTTTTTTTAGGGACACACTGTATAAAAGCGAATTCTCAGTGTTTAGCCAAACACAGACTTTACCTTTGCAAGAATATGATGTGATGAGTAAAAAGCAAATGCAGACTTTTTAAAAAAAATTTGGGCTATTCTTTCTTTTTTTAAAATATTTTTATTGATTTCAGAGAGGGAGGGAGAGAGATAGAAACATCAGTTATGAGAGGGAATCATTGATCAGCTGCCTCCTGCAGGCCCCACACTGGGGATAGGACCCTCAACCCAGGCATGTACCCTGACAAGGAATTGAACCTGTGACCTCCTGGTTCATAGGTTGACGCTCAACCACTGAACCATGCCGGCTGGGCCAAATGCAGACTCTTTAGAATGATGTTTTAAAATTAGTTTTGCAGTGTACGTTTTTATTTTAAATATATTTAATTTTTATATAAACAATATATTTGCGTAGTTAAAAAATTAGAAAAAAATAAAATTTATAAATTGAGTATTTTCACATGTAACTGTAACCATGCCCACCCCTCACCCTCTGGTTCTGTTGTTTCTTATGTGTCCTCCCAGGGTTTTTTAATGCAAATATCAACAAATACAAATATATAATCTCGTTTGCCTCATTTCTTACACAAGAATAATATATTTTCATATTTCTCAAACCTGCAATATTATGCAGTGTAATGCACAGCATTTTTATGTATCACCAAGAAAAAACAATGTGGCAATTAAACTGTGACATGACAATGATTATAAAGTGCATCTTAATGTCAGAAATGCTAAAAGTTGAAAAAATTCACATTTTAGGATGAAGAAATATGGTATGTATCTCCTGATACACATCACTTTTGTCACTTAACATAATCTCAATATCTTTGCATTGCAGACCTTTTCTTTTTGACAGGTACATAGTATTTTATAGCATGATTGTACCCTGATATATTTAGCCCCTGCAAATAAACAGTTGCTTTTTTTTTTCTTTTTTAATTTTTGAAAACTGAAATATAGGCTATTTTTTTATGTAATCCATGTATAACTACAATATAAATTCCAGATGGGATTCCTGGCTTAATGGTAATCACATTTGTAATATTTATAGCTTCAACTAGAAAACAGTTTTGCCACTTTATTTTCCGACCAACTGCATGCAGAGTATGTTGTTAAACTTTGTTTTTGCCAGTTGATAATGAGAAATGGTATTTCAGAGTAGTTCTAAATTGCACTTCTTAAGTAAGAGTAAGATCAAGAATATTTTCCTATGTTTACGGGCTATTTTTTCTTTCTGCAAATTTTTCATGATCTTAGTCTATTTTTCTGATTGATTGTGGATTTATTTAAAATTTATTTTTCAGTTTAGTTGACATTCAAAACTACGTTAGTGTCAGGTACACAACAGAGTGTTTAAACGTTTACATAACTTACGAGTTGATCACCCCGATAAGCCTAGTGCCCATCTGACACCGTGCATATTAATGCAGTATTACTGGCTCATTTCCTATGCTGTGCTTTACATCCCTGTGACTGTCGTTGTAACTGGCAGTTTGCACTTAATTGCTTTCAACTTCTTTGCCCATTCCCCCACTCCCTTCCATCTGGCAACGACAAGTTTGAGTTCTGTATCTATGAGTTTGTTGTTTGTTTCTGTTTTGTTTGTTCATTTATTTGTGGTGGTTTTTTTGTTTTTGTTTTTTAGAATCTACATGTAAATGAACTTATATGGTATTTGTCTTTTTCTGTCTGACTTACTTCACTTAGCACAATACCCTCTAGGTCCATCCATGTTGTTACAAATGGCAAGATTTTCTTCTTTTTTATAGCTAAACTAGAGGCCCGATGCACGAAATCCGTGCAAGAGTAGGCCTTCGCAGCCCGGCTGCCTCAGCCATCTCAGTTGCCTCTCAGCCCTGGCCGCCTCTGCTGCCTCGCAGCCTTGGCCCTCACAGCCCCACAGAGCCCCAGCTTCGTCCTGAAGGTCGTTCCACTGTTGGGCTGTTCGGTCAATTTGCATATTACACTTTTATTATTATAGTTATCCCATATGTGTGTGTGTATATATGCATATATATTAAATATATGTGTACATATATATATATGAAAATATATATCTCTCACATCTTCTTTACCCATTTGTCCTTCAGTGGACACTTAGGTTTTATATCTAAGCTATTGTAATTAATGCTACAATAAACATAGAGGGTGCATATATTTTTTCAAATTAGCATTTTTGTTTTCTTCAGATAAATACCCAGAAATGGAATTGTGCTGGGTTGTATGGAAGCACGATTTTAAGCTTTATTGATTGATTTGAGAGAGAGAGAGAGAGAGAGAGAGAGAGAGAGAGAGAGAGAAGAGCATCGATTTGTTGTTCTATTTATGCACTCATTGGTTGATTCTTGTATGTGTACTGACCGGTGATCAAACCTGCAACCTTGGCACATCAGGATGACGTTCTAACCAACTGTGCTACCTGGCCAGGGCCAGGGTGCTATTTTTAATTGCTTAATAAGCATATGTAAATCATTTTCCAATGATTGTAACTTCTGGAATCTTTGAGAAAATATTTCAAAACAATATATAGTACATTAGGTCTGACTCAGTTTTAAAGAGAATAATTCCTGTAACTCATAGGTAACACTTGAAAATAGAATTGTAGTAAACATTGCTGCTTTTTTTTGAGACCTGTTAAACTCATTGTTTTAATACACTTAATCTTAAGAATTTACAAATTATACTATTTTAAAACATCAGTGATTTAGGTTGAGCATATAACAATGTTCATCTTTTCCCACTTAACGTTGAGTTTTAGAAAATGTATATTGTTAATGGGCCATCTCCTTTCAAGTAATTTTGTTTACTAAGCTGAACTGAGATCTGAGCAATTATGTGTGCAGTAAAACTTTTACACGGAAAGGATTGCATTGAAGAATGCTCGTGTTCATGTGCAGTGAAGCTGAGAATAGCGTCAGGATTTGGCCCTCACTAGGATTAAGTTGGGAAGTGAGCTCTGTGTACATTGTTGCATTTATTATTATCTGAATGTGTGCAGGTTTAATGCTGTTGGCATCTGGAGTGTTCTTCAACTTGTTTTACACTGAGTTTTACTCTCTTTTCATTGTTGATCACATAGCCATTTTCCACCCCTGCTAGTGTTTTTCAAGTGTGAGGAACCTTTTTCCTTTCTGCATGTTAATGACATGTACTTGCTAGGACTATATTTTTTGCAGACATCCTAGATGTAGAATTCAGGTAGACTTAACCAACGGCAAGAGATTTCCCTACATTTGTAGCACTTTCCATGGAGAGCATTTTCAGATGATTAGACCATTGATGCTGAGTGTTAGAGACCTTGTGGGCCATCCCAGCCCCTAGTAAACTGACAGTCATTGTGAGAAATGGCAAGCAGAATCAGAAATATAAGGAAAAGTGCTTGACTCTATGAGTTGTGATGGTTAGTGCTGGGGAAATAAAAGAATTTAGGATAAAATCAGTCCATGGCTTTAACATAATGTCTTAAAATGTATTTAAAGGTTATTAGCATGCTTATGATCTATAAAGTGTAAGCTACATTTTGCCATTAATATCAAATAATTGTGTGCAATGATAATTAGTTACATAAGCTGGAGAACTATTTAAGTGATCTATTTAAAATCAACTACTGTTTCAGCCATGATCTTGGGCAAAAAGTCCTTATCTTTCAAAAGGGCAACCTATATCAGTATGGGGATTATCATATTTATTCACAGTCTTTTATCATTGTATCCTTGTTTTGTCATTGGATTCTCATTTGCTTAATAAAGAAAGCACATTGAATTGTCATAGGGACTGTATTTCAGTATCTGGCTCTTTGACAGTAATTGGGTAAGAGCGCCAGAACTCACACAGCTGGTCTTCAATTCTCCTTGTATATAGGCTACTCAAAATGCTTTAAAAAACACACATGCAGCCCAGCCGGTGTTGCTCAGTGGTTGAGCATCGACCCATGAACCAGGAGGTCAAGGTTTGACTTCTGGTAAGGGCACATGCCAGGGCAAATGTCCGGGTTGCAGGCTCTATCCCCAGCATTGTACAAGAGTCAGCCAATCAGTGATTCTCATCATGGATGTTTCTATCTCTCTCTCCCTCTCCCTTCTTCCTCTCTGAAATCAATAGAAATATATTTAAACACACACACACACACAAATGAAGTTTCTTTGTCTTCTTCTTTATTGAATGTTTAGGATATTTTCTGTGCCCAGATTATCTATACATATCTGTAGATTTTGACAATAAGTTATGACAGATATTAACTGTCATTAACGTTGATTTTAATTTTGCATGACATTGTTTTGAATTCAGTTTGTTTATGTAACACTTAATCTTTTTCAAAGTGTTTTGAATCAAATGTCAGGGTGGTATTGATGAGAGATGAGGTGGTTAAACCCTCCAGTGGAAAGGTCAGGAGGCCATGCTCAGTAATAGTCTTGTCAGACAACTCCATTTGGCAATAGGCCAGACAGCCTTCGCTGCTGTTCATCATTTTCTGTGTGAAACTAAATTATAGCTGCCACAGCTTTGTGTTGGTTCTCTTTAAAGAAAAACTCTAATATACCAGTTTACTATTGCAAAATTCACGGTACAGAATATACTATAGCAAAATAACGGAATTCATTGTTATTCTAGCTCAATTGAAATTATTGATTCTACCAGCCTTAAGATTAAATCTGAATTGTAAAAAGTCTGATTGTCAAATGAGTACAGAAATTTACTGCCATAGACAAAAATAATTAGACTGGTCTTTTTCTTTCAGACAGAGATGCCGAGACTAATTTTACACGGATGCATATCCTAACAAGATTAGTAGGCTTATTCTGGCACATGAATTGTACTTTTGTTCCTGTTGGAAAGGCTCCTATCTTTAGTATCACCCTATTTTTGTCACGGTCTGAAGTGCTTTGCTCAGCACTTTGCTTTCTTGGTGTGTATTAACCTTTAGTTGCCTAATGATTGTTTCCTTTGGTAGGTAATTAATATCTTTCTGCTTGTGTTTTCCATTATTTCTGTTATAAAATCCATTGCTTGTACAATAAGTAAACATAAAAAAAATATACCCCTACCAAGTGGGGGAGGGAGAAGAGGAATAATAGTGAAAACTATTACAATTTACTGCAGTCCATTTTCTCCCACACACGGACTTGCCTTCCTTTTGTGCATAAAATACACTCACTGCACAGCTCCCTCCTGCAGGAATAAACTCAAAGGCCTCATCTACTTGCTTAATAACTTGAAGTAAAAATGTCAGTTATCTAGCAGCCTCCTGTTTCACACTCAACATTCAGTGGGGCATGGGACAGGAGAACCATGATAAATGCTTTCGTTTGACATGAAGGATGGAAGGTGTTCAGCAGTCCCTGAACGTAGCACTTCTGAACTGTCGGTGAAATGTTTTACCATCTCCTTCCCTGTGAGGAGGAGATCTTGGCTTAGGTTTCCGGAGCAACCCCTTCGTCCTTCCCTCATGGCTGTTGGCTCTGGCCTCTGTGGGAAATCCTTCTGTTTTCATTTTCATGCGTCTGAAGAAGGCATTGCAGAATCTCCCTTCTTTGGAATCGAATGTAGAATCTAAACTAAGTCGAGTTTGATAGATTCCTATACTTGCACAGATATCCATACACACACACATATACATATGTGTATATGTATGTACACACACATGCCTGTGTATATAGCACACATGCACATATGCATATATCAACAGAATCTTGATCATTCAGAGCCAAGACTATTTGTTCACATAGTAGCCTGTGCCACTTCCCTGTGCCTCCTATGCCCACATGGTGCCACAGTGAGAACCAGATGTGTTCTGCACATGTCGTGGGGCTTGCACCACAGGAGAAATGATGAAGCTTGGCAAGAGGGCCTTGCTGTAGAATGTGGACAGTTATCTCTGGGTGATACATTCATACATCTTCTTGGAGGTCTCCATGTTAAACTCAAGATTTGTTTGCTGTTTAATCATCCTTTAAGCAGGATTGCCAGTATGATTGGTTTTCGCCTTGATTATGCTGAAACTCGAAAATATTCCCAGAGCATTGTCTCCTGACATTGAGATGTTTTCTCAGCCTGTCTCCTGCCTGGAAGGTTCAGGGTCCAAAGACAGTCCTTTTCTAAAGAAGTACTTTCTTTAAATATAACTCATACACTCTATAATTCACCCATTTGAAGGACACAGTTCAGTGTTTTATGTACGTTGACAAAATTGTGCAACCATCAGCACAATTTCAGGTCATTTTTATCCCCAAAACAAAACCCCACACCCAGTAGTAGTCACTCCACCAAGCCCTAGGCAATCACCTATTTTTGTTGTTGCTATGGATTAACTTACCTATTCTGGACATTTCATATATATGAAGTCATACCATATGTGGTCCTTTGTGACTGGTGTCTTCCACTTAACCTGGTATTTTCAACATGCATCCATGTTGTAGCACGTTTCAGTATTTCTTTCCTGTTTACTGTTGAATAGCATTCCATACGGTCTTCTTATTTTTCAGCGGTCATAGTCTCTTTTCATTCAGTATGGTGGCACTTTTGATGGCACAAGGACCTTGTAAATGTAGTTGTTTTCGTTGTTGCTACTGCCTATTTATTTGATTACAGTTAGCCACATGTGCCTGCTCACTATTCTTTATAGGAAATGTCAGTGTCTGAGATCTCTCTACCTCCCCCTCCCTGTCTAACTGCAGGTGCTTTTTGTTTTGCTTATCAGGCTTCTTTGATATCATAGTTTTGATCTATCTTCTTAGGACATTTTGTTCCCATGATTGGATTTGCTGGGACCAACCTAGTTCAAACAGACTTTAACAGAAGGCATGCCAAGTCACTGAATTTCTGAGCTCTCTATTTCCCCCTTTATCCCTTCCTGAAAACAATGCATTGTTTTTGAGCTCACTTCTTTATTATAGCAAGTTCTCGTTTTTAGCAATAATAACAAGTTCACATTAGTACTGTTGTCCTTTGGGAACTGATGGTCCACAACCACATATTGATTATACATTAAACAGTTTATTATACATTAAACGTTTATAGGTTTACCAACTGATCTGACATTGAGTAACAAGGGTTGCGTTTTTTTTCAGTCTTCCATAACACCGCCCTCTTATTTACCTCATAGACTTGAGGCCCATGCTATATATTTTAGTTTAGTGTAGCAGCACCCAACTTCTAGGTACCAGTGTTTTGTAATCAGCTTTTCTTGTCCCCAGTATTGTAGTAGCTAACAAAAGCTGTTACTAATATATTATGGCTGGGGCAGTTGGCTGGGGCCCTGCTTTAGGCCGCAGGTGGACTGTGAGTCTGTTCTACATTCTTTTCATCCTAAAACTTTGAATGCAGGAGCCATCCCCTCTTCAGAGGATCTGCTGTTCGTAGGACAGGGGCCAATGATAGAGATGGCAAGCCATCTGTCAGGACGTGGCATATACCATGTATCCACACACCATTGACCAGAAGCAGGTAACATGATCAAGCACAAATCAATAGAATGGGGAGAATACTCTCAAGACGCTTGAGGGGAGGAGTGGCTGGTAAGAGGAGTATTTGTGATCAATAATTCTATTTGTGATAGGAAGAAAGAAAACATTATTCTTTCCCCCTTGTATCAATGAGCAACTAACAGTTTTTAAAGAAAATGAAGTGATTAGCAGCTAAATAGCTTTTTCAGAATAGCTCTTTCAGTGTGTTCTGTGTGGTTTATTTGATAATCTTAGAAGAAAAATCCTTTTCTATCATGGAATTAAATATTTATTTTACACGTGGGCTGATATATTGACAGAGAAACACAGAAAATGATGGGATTATTGGGACTCTAGAAAATCAATATTCTTGAAATTAATTTAGCTTCTGAATCAAACACAGTATGATTTTTTTTTGTAATGTAGCTTGTCTGAGACCCATTAAGAAACATTAGCTCATTTGCCATTTTAGACTATTACAAATATTTGAATATGTACTAGTCCATAAATTTTATTGAGCAAAGACTTTGGTTTAGGGACACATAATTGATCTGAATTTCATTTGAATTCCAGAGAGCTTCTCAGAAAGTCAAGTGACTTTGGTTTGAACAGATCACTAACAGGTGTATTTTTTCCATTAACAACATGTTATGAACATTTCCAACATATCTCTATTTTAATGATAGAGTTTTACCAATTATATCTAAAATTTATATTGGAGCAAAGTTGGTGTTGGCACTTCCTTGTAATCATTCTGAGATTGTTGTTAAGTGAGTAATTTTGTCCTATAAAATATTTTGCTCATAGTTATATTATCATGTTTTATAGTGAAGATTTCATTATCTAACATTTTCCCCAGGCGATAATGTGATTAAATATATAGGTTGTCCCAAAAAAGTGTATGCACACTTTGACAGCTGATAGTTCAATTTTGAAAATGAAATGTATGGGGGGATAAGGACACATTTGTAATACCTTAATCAATAAAGGGGGGAAAAAAAGAAAAAAATGTCTGTTAGTAAACACTGCCTTTATATAGGGTGTCCCAAAATTCACGCAAGAACATGAAGCTGTAACAACAACAACAGAAAATAAAAGCCTAATTTTACTTGGTTTATTGAATCAGATTCTAATATCTGTTGCCCTTTGATTTCAATCCCTTCAATTTGATAAGCATTACCAAGTACCAATTATGGCCCAGGAGCAGGGACAATGAAGACCAATGAAGACCACGGCTTTGCGTATGTGCCAGCAGAGCTGTGGAGGCCATTTACCCGATGTGCTATTCCATACATAACCCTATACTGTATACTTTATGAGTCAATAAAAATTTTACAATTTTTAATTATAAACCTGTGTTTTCTATCAAAATTACTTCTTTTTTAAAAAATATATTTTATTGATTTTTTACAGAGAGGAATGGAGAGGGATAGAGAGTTAGAAACATCGATGAGAGAGAAACAGCGATCAGCTGCTTCCTGCACACCCCCTTACTGGGGATGTGCCAGCGACCAAGGTACATGCCCTTGACCAGAATCGAACCTAGAACCCTTCAGTCCGCAGGCCGATGTTCTATCCACTGAGCCAAACCGGTTAGGGCTCAAAATTACATCTTGCGTGAATTTTGGGACACCCTATAGTTATTCAAAGTGTGTTTTTATCTGTTTATATTAGCTGTAACACCATTCATATTTGTGTTTATTGGTTCAGAAAGAATAAAATTACACTTCCATATGACTCTTAGTGATTTATAACCCTCCCTGGAAGAGGAAGTAGCACTTGAAACAATTGTCTCAAGATTATAAATATTATATATATATTTTAATATAGATGTATACAATATCACATATGAATTATACATTGTAAATAAAATAGTATTTGTACACATGCACTATTTTATACAATGTACAGATAATATTTGAATTATATATTAAAAATAAATATTTTCGTATTTTCCCTTAAATATTACATATTATATCATTGATATATGTTATTATATCCAGTTTAAGCTAAATTTTCTCAATTTTAGGGCCTTCTCGTTTTTACTCAGAAGATTTCACCTTTGCTTCAGTAACTGTTTAATGAATCTGAAACTTTGAGTTAGATGAGGAATCTTAGGTAGTGTGAATATGATGGTTCTTAATTTGCATTTCCCTACCAGGAACTCTAAGATAACAAAGCAATTCTTCACTAAGCCTATTTCCATGAAATTCTCTAGGTCCTCAGTGAGGTCAGCATATCCTCTATGGCTTCAAAGTTTGACAGCCTTCCTGAGTCATCTTCCCTTTTCAAGTCTCTCGTCATGGAAGCTTAGCTATTCTTTCTCTGATTTTTAAAATCTTTTTAAATTAGGCAGCCACATTTCTATTGAGGTAGAATGTGTATACAGAACATCAAATAAGTCAGAAGTGTATACCTTGATGTGTCTTCAAAGAATGAAGATTCCTGTGTAATCACCATTTTATATATTTATAGAAAGAAACGGGGCACCACAGAAGGAACACTCAGTCCTCTCCAAAATAATGACTATTATGACATTTTAATTAAAATCATCTATGGTTACTCTGGGTGCTTGGAAATATTTTTCTCTTCCTATGTTTTCCCCTTTTTCTATTTTTTAACTTTAAAAGGGGTCAAATATGAGACAATGATATAATCTGTATCATCTATTTCCAAATGGAAAATACGAATAGAAAGGAAATGTGTTTCTACTTTGTCCGAGTATAGACCTCCATGAGATTTGTAATATTACATTTTATCTATTAAAAGTTACCATACTGCCTTTCATGTAGTACTTTATTCATTTTTAGATTTATGTTATTATTAGTTAATATGTTAAGAAAATTGTTAAGGAAGTAGTTAAGAGCTCAGTTTTTATACACAAAAAAAAAATAGGGTTTTTCTGCATTTCCTTGAGCACTTATGTATTACATTACCACTCATTTTATTGAGTAGGAAAAGCTATTTGTGTTTTTTTTTCTTTAAGATTTAGCTGTCACAATAATATTTAATTCATTTTAAACTTGAAAATATCAATGTGACCATTCAGGTTTTTATACTTACAACTCAGCATTTTATGAATTGATTTATTCTTCACTGGAAGTGTTACAATTTGCTCTCAATTTGAAAGGTTAGAATTAATTATAATGAAGCACTAAGGATTGATAATTAGAATTTGAAATCAAAATGTCAGTATGTTATTGTGAAGCTAGATGAATGGGCTAAAAATTTCATTAATGTATCAATCACCAATCTTAAATACCACAACACAAGTCTAAGGATAAATAACACTGTCTTTTAAGTTATGCATTAATTTTTTTTGTAATCTTCTAACTGGAAAACAGATCTGAATTATAATAATTGCTATTAGTAACTGATAATAAGTGCTATTAGTAACACTGACAAATAATGTGGTAGATCTTGGTGATGGATTACGTTTACCTCTTGAGGAATGTATACATGTAACTACTAATAATTGATTGCTCTGTAGTATCATTTAGGTGGGGAATGTCTGGCCTGCGATCTATGTACTAGTGTAAGGCCCATGAAATCATTTGGTCTGGCCCTGCCAAGGCATTAAATGTTTGACCAAATATAGCAGGGTAATTTTTGAGTTGATAATTTTGTATGACCCGTGAATGATGTTAAAAATATCCAAATGACCATTGGCAGAAAAAGGTTCCCCACCCCTGAATATATATGAGAAAGAGAATATTTTAATGATATACCTTTACATAAACTAAATACAGTTATTCTCATCTTTATTTCAAACATCTTTTATGTTAGAGCAGTGAGTAATTAAATAGTCGTGTCTTGCCTGGCCAGGATCGCTCAGTGGTTGGGTGTCGACCTATAAACCAGGAGGTCCTGGTTCGATTCCCAGTCAGGGCATATGCCCAGCTTGCAGGCTCTATCCCCAGTGTGTGATGTGCAGGAGGTAGCCAACCAATGATTCTCTCTCATTATTGATGTTGTTACCACTCTCACTTACTCTCTGAAATTACTAAAAATATATTTTAAAAAATAGTCATGTCTTTCAATATGCATACAGAAATCCACAGGCAAAATATCAATGGCTCTAATTCATTAAAAATCCAATCCTTTTATACTATGCTATTTCTATCTAAATGATTTTTATCTTAATTTCTATAGAATGAGTTGCTATATAATATAATTTTTCCAAATAAAAATGTGAGTGTCATGTTTTTACTATGCTAGCAAGCAATATACAGACATAATGGTTTAAACAAAAAGGGAGGGAGATAAAGAAGAACAATGAGGATATTTTATCTGAGTTGATCATATTATACCCATGTGTTAAAGTCCAAGACCTATTTCCTAACATGCCTGCTCTGAGAGAAATTGAAATGGATCAGTGGTGGTTTGGATTGTCATTCTGTAAATGTATGATGCTGTGGTTTTTCAGAAATATTTTTCACACAGACCCTTTAATTGAGAGGCAAAAGTTCAGAGAGCAGTTATGCAGATTTGGCTTTGCATATTTGATTCTAGGAATGTACATTTTCAGCATGGTACTCATAGAATTAAATGCACAGCTGCCAAAACTGTTAATGAGAACTGCAGGCTTAATTCAGCGCTCCCCTGGAAATATGTCCTTTCCTCCTCCATGTAGTCAATCAAAAAATTCATTAAGAAATGCTCTTACTTGCTTTTTATTTTCAAGGTACAATAAGAGGATATTTTAGCCCAATGAAAATGAATGTTTAAGTAACACATTTCAGGAATAAATACTGACTTTTGAAGTTCATTTTGCGAAAATTTATTTTATGAAACATAAAACTCTTTGAATGTGGCTGTAGCATTTCAAGCATTTTCATTTCTGTGCTTGCAATTATTATGCAAATATTATTGCTATTGCATAAGACCCTTGTCATGAATTTCTTTGTAATGGAGCAAGGTTATTGAGCACTATTTTTAAAATAGATGTCTCTACCAGCCCTGCCTCACCCCTCTTCCCCTCTGGCCATCACCACACTGTTGTCTGTGTCTATGTGTTATACATATATGTTCTGTGACTCATCCCTTCACTTTCTTTCATCCAATCTCCCTTACCTCTTCCCCTCTGACCTCTGTCAGTCTGTTCCAAGGGGGACCAGAATGGGGATACCTGTAACAGTGTCAAAAATAAAAATAAAGTTAAAATTTTTTTGAAATGGAAAATAACATAGACGTATCTATGACAGTATTATTCTTAAGACCTGAAGATAAATTGCTGGTGATCAAAGATTAAACAAATGCACCCACCTTTTTGTTTTCCCTAAAGTGCCAGAATTAAAGATGTTTACCCAAGTGCTTTAAATCAATTTATTTGATATTTTCAGGCCATGCAGGTGGTAGTAAATGTGAAACAGGACTTGTACTCAGCTTTCTTCTGTAGCTGTCACTGTGATGGTGTCATAATGTTTAGAGATGTGCTCTCTAACTGTCAGCATTTATTACAGCTCAGTGATGCGTGAGAAAGGCTGAGGGACATTGTCTTCTTGCTCTGCTAAATGTACTAATGTGGTGATGATATTTCCCAATGACTTTTTACTCAAGGTCAAAATAAGGAGATTTACCTGTATTTTTTCAACTATTTGTTTATTAATCAATATTTTCCATCTTATCCTATTAAGTTTATTAGTTACTTTTCTAAATTTTGAGGCAAATAAGTAGTTTAACGTTTAAGTAGAGAACATTGAAAAAATTACTTTTAGCTTTTGTCTGGTTTACTTTACCAGGGATTATTTTTTTATATATATTTTTTATTGATTTTTTACAGAGAGGAAGGGAAAGGGATAGAGAATTAGAAACATCGATGAGTGAGAAACATCGATCAGCTGCCTCCTGCACACCCCCTACTGGGGATGTGCCCGCAACCAAGGTACATGCCCTTTACCGGAATCGAACCCGGAACCCTTTGGTCCGCAGGCCGAGGCTCTATCCACTGAGCCAAACCAGTCAGGGCGGGATTATTTTTAAATTTAATTGGTTGGGTGATGTAAGTTTACTGATACGAGGGGACTCTTGCTGAGGATTTAAGTTATTTAATTAGCAATTAGTGCTTAAGGGGAATGCATGTCAAAATTACGGAATCCAAGGTTAGTTCTATTTTTTGGAAATTATCAATTTTGATTATATACTTAAGCAGCATTCACAGAATAAGACTATTTTCATTGTAATATTTCAAATTAATGAAGATTACCATGAAGGGAAAATAAATATGCTCATTTAAATTTGTTTTAAAATTTCAGATATAGAGATGATATATAAATGTAGAGTTTTAAAACATAAATGTAGAGTTTTAAAACATAAATTCTCTACAAATAGCACAGTATATTTTCAAAGGACTATTTTACTATGTAGATCCTGATACAATGAAATAGTGAAAGAATAGCTTAATAAGGTGGAACTGATTAGATTGGACATTTGTATTCCTCTGTGGGTGTTGTTTAATTGTCCATGAGATTGAGTTGTTAAGAAAGCAGATTAATATAAGTAACATAAAGAAGAAAAATAAGAACATTGGACAAATTTTCCTTTGAATGTACAATTCTTAATTATAGGTTGCATTTTTGGGCTTGTGAAATATGTGTACTTCATTTGGAAAGAAATTTTAATTTTACTTGTATCAGGTTGTTTATGTTCTATTTCACAAATCATTTGTTGGCTTTTATAAAAATAAAGCATTTAAAAAAAACAGGAGGACATAATAGAAAGTACATATTGATAGAAGGGCTATGGAATAGCCTTTTAGGATTATATAATTCAGTAAGTTTAGCTTATGTCTTAATCAATTTAGGTATACTCATGAAGGATTTCTGGCTACTGTTTTTCAAGTATTTATATTCTAATACACATCTATATATATATAAAAGGCTGTCCGACCGGTAGCTATGGCATGCAGTGACCACCAGGGGGCAGATGCTCAACACAGGAGCTGCCATGACATACACTGGCCATTTAAAAATAAACAGCACTACGGACCTGGCACTGACAGACCAACACTCAGCTTCCCTCAAGTGAGATACAGGCCCCACCACTACCCCAGAGTGAGACCTCACCAAATTGCAGCCAACACTGCCAAGACCCCATGGCACAAAATGCAGCTCACAGCCCAGCCCAGCCCAGAAATGGTCTCTGTGGGCGCCGGCTAATGACGTCAAGTAGCAACGTCCAGCTTTCTCTCCCTAGCGACCAGCCTCCTTGGAGTTTCTTTAGCCCAGGAATCCAACTTGCTTTATAGCCAGATGCAAACATTTTACAGTTTAACCAAATGTTTGTGAAGCGTTTTCCCGTGCCTCATCTCATTTGATCCTCACAGAATTCCTGGAGTAGGTAGATAGGAGACTCGGTAGAATCCTGTTTTCTTTTCATTAGCAAGACATGAATAGTGATATTAAAATATTTCTTCTAATTAATTTACTTTCAGTGTGCACGAATCCATGCACCGGGACACTAGTATTTATATAATGAAGGAAGAAGTGTCATATTTATCACATGATATTTTATTGATTTCAAAAAGTACAGTTTTAAATAGCTAAATGGTGTGATATTATGTATTTACTTAAACACCCTTAGTTACCATCTAATTCATATAAACATAATTAACTTTTGGTTAACATTAATTAATGTTGTTTGAATCATATTTTGTAACTTAGGAAAATGTTTTATCCCCACATCAGGGCCTGTGATACAGGGATTTCTGTTGACAGGATGTGTTGATGAGAGCAAACTTTCCATAGGATTTTTAAGTACTAGGTAAAACTTCTGAAAATTTCTTAAAAGCATCAAAAAACTAAACTGACAACTTCAGTTTTTGGAGACTTTCATGAGAGCTATATTTTCCAAACATATGGTTCCAAAACTTTGTCTGCACCTGCACCCTGGCTGTCTCAGTTACTATTCTACACTTGCTCCTCGCCCCAAAGAAGTACCTAACATATTTATTTATTAAATAGCTTAAAAAGTATGAAGATACTCACCAGTAGCTTAACAAGTATTTTTAACCCTATGACTTACTACCTGTTCAAAAAATACACACAAGAGGAAAAGATTTCATTCTTAACTAACCCCTATCACTTGGGATGTATCTGTCTGTGGGATACTTCACAGCTTTTCAACCTTGGATTCAGATCAAACTGTACAGACTCCCTGTTCCATCTTGATTTCTGTGGTCCTGCCTTTATCAGAGCAACTGCTGAAAATTCAGCCTCAAAAAATGTGACAATATCGACGGAATGCAGCACAACCTAGTGTTGAAGTTGGGATCTACTTGAAACAATCATTTATGCAATGTATCTAGAACTGATATCACCGTATAGACATTTATTATTTGGTGCAAGTTTTGCTTGTTGGATTCATATTCTAACAATCATTATTTACTCTACCATTTGTAGTATTTTCCACTTTGTGGTACCAGAATTGAGGCTCAGAAGTTAGTTGCTATGTCCCTGACTTCCCAGGACTCCATTCCTGCTTCTGAGAGCAATTTAATCTGGAAGAATTGAGGCTGTGGATGCTGAGGGAAACGGAGATGACCCTGTATGCTTGTATTTTCTACCTCAGAGAACAACCTCTTGCAAAGGAGACTTCAGTGTCCCTAGATCAAAGCCCCTCAAGCAGCCCCAACTTGTCCTCTGTATAAAGACTATGGTCCTTATTTCTAGTAACTGATCCCCACACCTTCCCTCTCACCTCCTGAATTTGTCCCAGCCTGCCTTTCAGAGCAAATATCTTATTCATAATTTCTACCACATGGTATTTCTCCATTCCAGTTGAGACTAGTAATGACCTGAAACAAGGTACCCAACAGCATTGAACCCTTCTTAATTAGGTTGGATTTATATTATTCAATAGTTACGGAGACACACACACATTACACTACTTTTTGTTAAGAACATATTGATTATATTTAAGGAAAACTTAAACATGATGACTTTTACAACCTATAAATTGTGGGTTGAATTTTTCCCCCAGTGTTTGTTGTTTCAGGGGGGAATAAAAAGGATTAGAAATAATTATCCTTTAAGTTTCTCAGTAGCCAAAGCAGCATAGGTTTATTTGAAACATCAGCTGTTCTGGTAATTATCATACTTAGAGTTAACAGTAATTTAACTCAAATAATTTATTTTTGGTCTCTATACTGCTTAAGCATCTGTCTGTGGATTAGGTTTTATAATGTTTCAATATGTTCTTGTTCGTGTTTGGCATATTTGGTTCTGTTACAATAATGAGATAAGGCCATAGATTTTCTAAGCAGTCCTCAGACAATATTCAATACACTTATTCCCTTAGGCAGCAAATTATTTTAAGTTGTTCTCAAATTACTTTAAGTTATTCATATTTGATACTAGCAGTGAACTTACAAATCAGTTTCTAAGAGTGGGCAAAATAAATTAAGTCCAAATTGAAACAAAAATAAGTGAATTGTCACAGAGGAAAATATTTTGTTACTGATTTATAGATATAAAAATATTTCCCTAGCATAATTTATGACATTATTTTGGGCTTACATACATGAATAAGAGGAACTCTGTCATCTAGCATCTATATATGAGTCATTTCTCATATAGAAATCAACAAATATGGTGCAGAATTCTCACGATTAGCCATTCTTGAAAATCCTTGGCACATATGTTTCATATCCTGATGTTTAACATGTTTCTTACCTTCATATAACTTCCATATTTTATGCTTTGCTGATTAGGCAGATAAATTAGGAGATTAAAAATTTTAATTAAGTGAAATTTATTATAATTAACCATTTTTAAGTAAACAATTCAGTATCTTTTAGAGATCTTTTAGAGCTTTCTCCAGGATTTGTATTCACCGCCTCTAGGTAGCTATAAAACTTTTCAACACCAAAAAAGTAAAACCGTGCACCTATTAAGTAATTGTTCCCCATTGTCCCCTCCCTAACCACCAGATTCCTGGCAGCTACCCACTTAAGTTGTCCCTTGGATTTACCTATTATGAATATTTCATATAAATGTAACTACAACTTTTGTGTCTGGCTTCTTTCACTTAGCACAATGTTTTCAGGATTCATTCCAGCTATATCCTGTGTCAGTACTTCATCGAATGTGCATACCACAGTTTGTTTATCCATTGATGGACATTTGGACTGCTTAATTCCTCCAATAATAAACATGTCTCTCAGGATGGTTGAGGGATCTCAAAGTCATTTTTCTTTTATTTTTATTTTTTTTTAAAATATATTTTATTGATTTTTTACAGAGAGGAAGGGAGAGAGACAGAGAGCTAGAAACATCGATGAGAGAGAAACATCGATCAGCCGCCTCCTGCACATCCCCCACTGGGGATGTGCCCGCAACCCAGGTACATGCCCTTGACCAGAATCGAACCCGGGACCCCTCAGTCCGCAAGCCGACGCTCTATCCACTGAGCCAAACCAGTTTCGGCTCAAAGTAATTTTTAAAGAATAGGTATCAGAAGTTTCAACGATCACTCTGTTCATATTCCCCTGTTCAAAATTTAAATACTGGTTGCATAGGATTCTTATAAATACACTAGAGGCCCGGTGCACAAAAATTTGTGCACTTGGGGGGAAGGGGGGGCCCTCAGCCCGGCCTGTGCCCTCTCACAGTCAGTCTGGGACCCCTCGGGAAATAACGACCTGCTGGCTTAGGCCTGCTCCCAGGTGGCAGAGGGCAGGCCCAATCCTGAGGTGCAGCCCCTGGTCGGGCTCAGAGCAGGGCCGATTGGGGAGTTGGGGTGCCACCCCCTGTCATGCACAGAGCAGGGCGGATTGGGAGGTTGCGATGCCACCCTCAGTGGCAGGGCCGGGCTCAGGGTAGGGCCGATTGGGGGTTTGGGGCACCGCCCCCTGTCACACTCAAGGCAGGGTCGATGGGGAGGTTGCAGTGCCACCCTCTGTCACGCACAGAGCAGGGCCAATCAGGGGGGTTGGGGCTCTGTACCCTGTCATGCACAGAGCTGGGCCCATCAGGGGGTTGGGGAGCTCCCCCCTGTCACTCACAGAGTAGGGCCGATAGGGGAGTTGGGGCACCGCCCCCTGTCACAAACAGAGCAGGGCAGATCAGGGGGTTGGGGCGCCGCACCCTGTTACACTCAGGGCAGGGCCGATGGGGAGGTTATGGCTCTACCCAGTCACACACAGAGCAGGGCCCGTTGGGGGGGAGGGGGTTGGGGCACCTTCCCCTGTCCCGAACAGAGCAGGGCAGATAGGGAGGTTGTGGCCCCACCCCCTGTCACACACAGAGCCTCAGGGCGATCAGGGGGTTTGGGCGCTGCCCCCTGTCATGCTGATCCTGGTGCCGGGAGGCCTCGCGGCTCCGCTGATCCTGATGCTGGGAGGCATATTACTCTTTTACTATGTAGGATAGAGGCCTGGTGCATGGGTGGGGGCCGACTGGTTTGCCCTGAAGGGTGTCCTGGATCAGGGTGGGGGTCCCCACTGGGGTGCCTGGCCAGCCTGGGTGAGGGGATGATGGCTGTTTGCAGCTGGTCACACACCCTTCAGGGTGGGGATCCCCACTGGAGTGCCTGGCCAGTCTGGGTGAGGGGCTGATGGCTGTTTTCAGGCTGGCGGGTGACTGAAGCTCCCAACTGCTCCTTTTTTTCTTTTTTATTCTGGGCCAGCTTTAGCTCTGAGGCTTGGCTCCAGCTCTTAGGCCTCCACTGCTGAAAGCAGGTATCTGGTTTGTTTGGGTTCTATAATCGAAACATTGTATCAACTCCAGCTCTGAGATCCCGGCTGGCTGAAAGCAGGTTTCTGGGGTTTTGTTTAGCTTCTATATTTGTAACAATGTTCCAAACTGCAAGCTCAGAGGCCGGCAAGGCAGGCGGGGAACATTGGAGTCCTCCGTCACTGAAGCAAGCAAGCCTCATGTTAACTTCAAGCTGCCTGGCTGCCGGCCGCCATCTTGGCTGGCAGTTAATTTGCATATCGCCCTGATTAGCCAATGTGAAGGGTAGCGGACGTACGGCTAATTACTGTGTTTTCTCTTTTTTAGATAGGATGCTTAATTATGCAATCCGATATTTGTCTAAAATCCAGGGAAAATACCACCATATTTTTATGAGTGAGATAAAGAAAGCAAAGAAAATTAATGCCTGATTATTTTTCTGTGATCTTCAGTGAGTAAGCAAGTTGCCTTTACATATGAACTTCTTATCTGTTAAACTAAAAATAAAAATAGAGATCAGAAAGCATTTGAGAGCTTGTAAAGTATCTTTTTGACATAGGAGAGCAACTCTTTCTCATTCACTTAAATATGTTACTGATTTTATTTATCTTATCAAGCTGTCTACTTATACATGTTGTGATATTTTTGGTATACCTTGAGAATGACAAAAAACCATTAATATGAATGGAATATTTATCTAGTGATGGAATATGCTCCATTATTTATTTGTTATTTAATATACTAGAAAACCCTAGTATGTAGAGAATATTGAGACTATATAAACTTAATTTTTTGATAAGCCACAATATATAAATAATTTAAAACCAAATCTTAAAACACCAAGTTAATATTATAAATACAAATCCTAGGCCCTAAAGCTAAAATTTCAAGAGAAAGTCGTCTTGTCCATTATTCATTGCAAAAATGCACGTATTTTTAATGGGAAAACCACTTTTATCATGAAAAACAGAAGATGTGTGAGATGCCTGTTTTGCCTATGCTAATAACTATTTTTATCACTAAATAAGCTTGTAGATTTGGTTGTTTTGGGACTCATCTGGGACATTGTTTTTTCTATTTGTATGATTTTGGTCTATAGATTTACATTATTAGGAAGCAAACTTAATTCTTTTCTTCCATAGGACTTTAGAGTCATTTCAAAGGCATGAGTTGAAATGGTTTGGTAGCAGAGTATATAGCCATGGGTTCTGACTAAAAAATAAGCTCAGTAAATATTACTAATAAATGATTACTTGCATTTGTTTCTAAGATAAATAGAAGGGATACTAGTAAATTAGTGTTGAGCCCCAAGCCATCCTATTTAGGTGTGTGACATATGCATTTTAAAGTTATAAATATTACAAGTAGGAGCGATTATGTTTTCTTCTATTAACACTTTGGCAACAAGTCCTTTATATTCTAGAAATAATCAAACATAGAGATCGTGTAGTACTTTGACACTACTGATGCCTTAGGACATGAGTAATGAGAGAAGATCTATATTTGGTATTAGCTGTGGGTAATATAAAAAATGTTACCTTTATTGTCTTTTTTTTTTTTTTTATAAATCTATCCTCAAATCCTCAAATCTATCATCATTACCATAATACTAAAAAGGAGGGTGGGGTTAGTATGATATGTAATACCTTGATAATGAAATATTAATGATATTAAGAACTGAAAATTAAAATTACTATTTATGAAAAAATCAGCCAAACTAAATTTATCCCATAAAACACATTAAATATTTTCAACATTTGATATACACATATAACATGATTATTATGCACTTTTATTTTCTTTGCCAAATTATCCTTACCATTTTCTAAGTCACTGCAGTGACACAGATTTTCCATTTTATGCTACACAGTAGCAATTCATTAGTGTTTATAATGGCACTTGAATTCAATCAACCATATTAAACACTGACCTATTTCCAGGATTTTTCAAAGAATAGTGATACATATATTTGGATTTTGATACTTAGACTCTGGAAAAAATAATTTATGGATGATAAAATTCATACTGGAACAGTGAGTTTAATTGACCACCAGACTTACAGTAAGCAAATAAGATGTCAAAAATCTGTATAATTTAGTAGTCCATTAAGCCTAATGTAGTTATATTCCACACAAACCAAAGGATTTGAACAGAATTGTATTATAGATAATCATCATCAATTTTTACTCTCTAATAAAATTTAGAAAAGTGCTTAACCTAAAAGATTATAAAACTACTTGATTATTTTACTGTATACCAGAAATCGTTATGCTCAAAGGTTTAAAATGTAGATGCAATTGATCAATTCTAGAGAGATTATACATCCAAATTTGAAAAATATAATTATTATTTATTAAAACATCTTTTCATGATATTTTAGACAACTATTTCTTACGTGGGACATAAATATCATCTATAATAATAAAAGTGTAATATGCTAATTAGACTGGATTACCTTCCGGACGAAGCCGGGGCTGTGAGAGCTGAGGCATGAGGCCTCTAGTTAACTTTATAAGAAGAAAGTAATGGATTGGACTATATTAAAATTATTAAGATTAATAACCTCTCTTCATCAAAATACATGATTAAGATAGTAAAAAAAAATAAGGTACAGAATGAGACTATATATTTTCAATGCATAAATCTGGTAAATGACTCATATTCACAACATGTAAAGAACTTTTTACAAATCCATTAAATAAGATAGTTTGCCCAGTAGAAAATGGGTTAAAAAAGAAAAATTTGAAAGATACTCAACAAAAGAGGATATCCAAATACCCATAAGCATATGTAAAATTTTTCCGTTTCATTAGTCATTAGGGAAATGCAAAATAAAACTATGAGATGACCCTGCACATTAACCAAATGGCTTGAATGGAAAAGGTAGACAGTACTAATTGTGATGGAAGCGTACCAGTTGAAATTCTTATTCAGTGCTACAAGAGTGTGGATTGCTACACCTCCTTTGGATAACTGTCTGGCAGTATCTATGGAAGCTGAGCACATGCATACCTTATGACTGATACATTCCACGCTTAGATATACACCCAGTATAGCAGTTGGCAAACATCAGTTTGGTGAAAATGCATGCAAGAATGCTCATAACAATTAGTAAAACCTGGTACTCAGGTCATCAGGCACCCATCAATAGTTAGAATTTTTTAAGTTAAAGTTATGGTATATTCCAACAGTGGCACACATAGGAAAGAAAACGAGTGAACCGCTACAATTCCATATAACAATATATGTGAATTTTATAAGTGTAATGACCACCAAGGGGGAAACAAACCCAGAAACATAAATACTCTATGATTCAGTTCATTTAAATTTAAAGAAGACAAAACTAGTTCATATGTTATGTCGGGTTCGTTGCTGTCTGTTTAAGGGCAGTGTTTCCTGGAAGAGGAGTAAAGGGGGTCCTAGGGTGCTGCCACTGTAGGGTTTCTTATTCTGGATCCTAGTTACATAGGTATGTTCAGGCTTTGTTTGGAAAATCCATTGAGTGGCATACTTAGAAGTTATGGACATTTCTATACTGTCTGCTTTAATAAATAATTTTAAAAAGTATTTGGTATGGACAGGTGACCAGCAAACAGGATCCAGTCACAACAGGGAGACAATTCTAGAAGCTTCTTTTCCTCTGGGGTTTCAGACTCTCTTCCTCACACAGAGACCTGGAGGCAGCCTAGAGACACCACTAGTAAGATATCACCATGTCCTTATTCCACAGAGAGGTGTGGGGCCGAGTGTGGGAAATCCTTCCACCTCCTCAGCTCTACTAGCTGGTACCAGGGGAGACCCCAGAAGCACCACATACGCCATACAGACCCAAAATGTACATTGATATTTTTTAAATAATGGCTGCTGTAGCATGAAAATTTGTGTCTGTCAGGCCTGTCTGGGATCCTTTATTAGTTAGATAATGTAGTAATGCGCCCAGATGGCATGGCTCAGTGGTTGAGCATCAACTTCTGAACCAGGAGGTCATGGTTTGATTCCCAATCAGGATACATACTTGAGTTACGGGCTGGATCCCCAGTGTGGGGTGTGCAGGAGGCAGCCGATCGATGATTCTGTCTCATCATTGATGTTTCTGTCTCTCTCTCCATCTTCCTTCCTCTCTGAAATCAATAAAAATGTATTTTAAAAAATAATGTAATAATGCAAATTTTAGTAACCAAAGGAATTTGTTTTTCTCTCATGGACCAGTTTCATGTAGACACCCTGCCAGTAAAGTATTTCTCTCCAGGACCCTTCCTCTCCCATCTGTGGCTCCCTATTCCCTGATCCGCAGAGCAGAATGGTGAATATATGATGGAGAAGGCACACCTGCTTCTTTAAAACATTGGCCTTGAATTGATACACATCCTCATCTGCTGCGTTTCATTAGCATGAAATAGTAATAAACTGCCCTACAAGAGTAGTTTCATCCATTAGTGGATAGCCAGTCATCTCTGGCACAGACTTTTCTAAGGTAGTTTATCACTTTAGGTCTTTTCTCATTATGTGGCCCTGCAATTGGGTACATTAGCAAGTTTGGTGAAATTTTGTTTTAATTCAGTGAAGCCCCAAAACAGCAACCACCACACTTTGTATAGGACATTTATTTTGTGTAAGTTCTCGTAGTGCAAAGAGTTTTTCTAGCATGCAAACCAGGGCTGTGTTTGCCTCTAGCATCTACCACTCTCTCCTCGTGTGACCTTGGGGAAATCATTTAACCTCTCCCACCCTGTATCTCCTCATTTATAAATTGAGGGGGTGTTAGATCTGCAAAGGTCCTTTCAATGTTAAAATTCTACAATATCTGAGTTATGCAAATTTTAAATGTGAATAGTGTTATTTTTGTTTCACTTATTTATTTGTTGCCTTCATTTAAATGAAATATAATGTCATTATCATTTCAAGTCCATTGTCCTCACCAAAAGAGCAAAGATTTTGTATTTGTATTTATTCATGCCTAGTTAAATTTAACAGCAACATGAAATAAATGATTACCTGCTTGGATATAATTTTATAATAAGGCCTCTGAAGGTCGTTTGAAATACTGCGCTAATTAATGTTTTATTTCCAGCCTTCCTTAATTATTCCAGCCAGATGGTCCTTTATTTATGTTATTGCTAGAGGTTTCCAGCTGAGGTTGTTTGATTGTTGAAGAAAAATATGTGATGGCACCATAAGATAACTGTAATTGAATTGTTAGGTATGTTAGAGCATTTGAGCCTTCTGTCCCAGTTCCATCCACATCTGGGAAATAAGTTTGTTAACAAAGCACTTTGACACCTCCTCTGACACCCGAGTGAAGATTCTGAATGTGTAGCAGAATTCACATGGGAAGATGACTCTGCATTTTATTGTAAAAGGAGGCACTTTGCAACTATCTCTCTGTGCAAAATTCATTTTGTGAATGATAAAAAATAAACTTTGCAATAAGTATACTTTTAAGGACATGATCTGTTTTCCAGTATCCTAATAACTTCAGGAATAAGCTGTTCCATTAAGGTCAAATTTAAAATTTGTGCAGATTAACCACCATTTAGGAAGCATTTAAATGGAATTTTTATGGCACAGAACTTCAAAAGCCTAAATGAATTATCAGCTGAATAGATAGTCCAATAAAAGAAACAGACTTGAAGTGGAAGATAAAAGTGATAAAGTGACAGTAAATTAGAGAATAGAACTTAAAGCTCCATTGTTATGAAGAACAACAATAGACCTCCTGAATTATCTATGTTTCTTTAGAAAGTATCTCTTCTCCTTCCTTCACTTGTGAGTTTTAGAATTACTAAATAAATTAATAGCATTTGAGCTGGAAGCTTCTATCAGCCAAATTACATAAGGAGCCTTATTAACATGGCCATTGGCAACTTAACACTGGACCATTTTCTTCCAAGTGAACGTGATTTCATTATTGTAGTACTTAAGCTGTGCACATGCAGAATAAATCAGTTCAATGACCTTCTTCCCAACATGTTCAAAGACTTTGAAACCTTAGAGTATGCAGAGCAGATGCAATCGGCCATTGTTGTCCAAACGTCTTGGTAGTTCAGTCTATATGCTATTTGTTCATGTCATGGAGGCTGTGTTTTCTTGTCTTTGCTGCTCATGATTTATATGTAAATACAGTTTTATTGTTCAGAAGACTATTTTCTTTAAATCAAGGTACTGTTTGAATATAACATACTTAATATATTCATTATTAACGATTAAAGAGGTATCAAATCGGAGAACATTATTTGATACTTAATGAAATGGTCAGAGCAAACCAATTAAGGAATTCCCAATAGAATGTATATACATGCATACGCACAGATATTCGCTTGAATAAAATATTGACTGGATTTAAAACGATTTTTTAAGAAACTAAAGAGGAAAGTAGACTATAAAGGAATTGGATTGTTGTTATGTCTTCTTTTTTATTTTTCTGTTATTTTTCTTTGTTTGCCAGTTAAAATGAAATGGCATACTTAAGTCAGCCACTTTAAAAGCACTGAGTGCTGCTTCCTAGAGAACTGGAGTAATGTTTGGGTGTTTCCTTATTAACTTGTCCCCCTTTCTGCCTTTTGGTTAGTTGGTTATTCCCACCTGGGTACTTTCTCTCTGTGGTAAGTAGGGTTTTGGAACCAATCAGTGAAGCAAGTCTCCTGATGTGTTACCCTGAGCCTTTGAATCTGACCTCGTGGAACACATGCTAAGAATCTCCACATGTGCCTCAGTAACTGTACTTAGTTCCAGGCTGAGGGAGGTCAGCAGGACTGTTGTCTTGGCTTGCCATGGAAAATCACTGAACCACAAATCCTTACTTCAGCTATTGGCTACCAGCTGGTTTTTAAGGGGAAGACCGATGTTCCCAAAGTCAGCATGAATGAAAAGAAAAGGTGTGTTTGGAAAGGTGGCCAGCACATTCATGAAAGTCACAGATGATGAAAAATTAGATAGGGGGACCTTTACATAGGCATCTCGCTAGTAATTATTAAATGTGCTTCTGTTGGGGTTTATTGAGAGTATGAAATGGTACCTTTGGCCAATTTGCTTTATTTTGAAGTTGACTTCTCTAGTTCTCTTGCCATTTACCAATGGTTGGTTAGTGCTGAATTTATCCCCCTTCTTTATGGCAACAGTGTGTAAGTACTGCACATGGAAGTTATAATTGGCCGACCAAATGATACTAGAAGGAAATAGACGTTTCGTATCGACTCTTTAGTTATCTACTTTGTGATCATGAAGAAAACTACGGTTTTCTTGTTTAAAGGATTTATAAAATAGTTTATAAGAATATTTTTTTCTAGACACCCAGGGACCATCTTGTTAACAAATTTGTTGTAGATTTTAATAAATTTATGCTACAAAGTAGAATCCTAATAATTGTTAGTAAATAATTTGCAGTTTTAGCCTTTTATATCATTTTGAATATTTTTTTAGTTTTAAAGATAGCATTTCTCTATCCAAATGAACCTGCCAGAAATCATTATTTGTTTAACATTTAACTTATAGAGTCTAAGGACATTTAGAGCATGTATATTTTGTATTTTTCTTATATATTTGAGATGGTAAAGTTGTTCATCATTCTCATTTGCTAGAAAAGAAATCACGGCATGTGATGTGAGCTAACAGGCAGGTGCCTAGAGAAGTCCTGCCCTGACCAGCAATCAGTCCTGATGCACATTTTGTCTCTAATACAGAAAACACTTTTCCCCATCGATTTGTGAAATACACCTGGCCAGTGCCAGTGAACGTGGACAGATGGCTTGCAGAATGGAAGAAATATTTAGGTGAACCAGAATAATGGAAACATGTATATAACCACACCTGGTAATTGATAATAAAATATCACTGATTTTCTTAAAGGGTAAAATCTTAAAGAGGCCGTATACTCAGGGTCTCATATATTCTAAAAGGTCAGAATAAAAGCATACTATCCTTTATACATTTTATTTTTAAGAGACTTACAGCACATATAGATTGAATATTTATTTGTAATGTTATAATTGCCTAAGCCTAAACACCATTAGATTAGAAATATTTTCTATTTGTTTATCTAAATTTTATTTTGATAAAGATAGACTTTTTCTGAATTTGTCTTATTTTCTAAATCATTGGTCACTTATTACAGATGAATTATTTATTAGGAGCTTATAGTACATGTACATTTCCCTTCAGTTTAACAAAATGGAAAGTCTATGACTACCACTTTAAATATTGTAGTTATATAGTTTCTAATTTAAAATTAGAGCAGAAGCTATTGTTTAGTCATATTTACGTAACAGTTTATACTCATCACTGCGTAAAATAATTATAACACTAAAACTGTAAACACTAAATCAATAGGTAATCTAATAAATGCAAGCAACTGAAAAACACATTTGGCTCATAAATAAAACCCTTCAGATTTATGACACTAAATTTAAAAGCTTTCATGTGCTTTTATTTTTGAGCTCCGATATATGACTTTTCAAAAATGTTCTACTGGCTGTTTACAAATATGCTTTTATATATGTGGTTATGCACGTGTAATTATTCATCTGAAATGATTACGTTCATTTATTTTGGCCATTTGTGTCTCCTCGTGGTGTTCAGTATGAGATTCACACTTATTAGCATCGAATAAAAGGCACTAAATGATGTGATCACAGTTTCATAGTAACCTCGCCCAAACTTATCACTCAATATGTTTTTCCTGCCCCAGATTCTCCCCACATTCTCCCGAAGTCATACTGGCTTTGTCCTGAAAACACCAGGATTTCTTTTTTTTTCAGATCTGTTTGCAGCTCTCTGTTTAGAATGTGTACTAATCCCTCTTACAACAATAGCAACAGTTTCCTTCTAATGCAGTGGTCGCCAACCTTTTGGACCTCGCGGACCACTGGTTGGCGACCACTGTTCTGATGGACCTTCAGCTGTGAGGTTGCATTGTCCCCTGATGATCTTCCTGGGCATATCACCCCTCAGTCTGAGCTAAGGATTTTGTGTGCTTCTCCAGCAGTCTGCACTTACCCTTGTTATGTGACATGTCACACTGTTATAAAATTGCCTATCTACTCATCCCTCTCCTTAACTCTCCTAGCTCATTGTTTGCCAAGATGATGTCTTTTTTAATCTTCATGTCTCCAAAATAATACAGCATAGTGCCCTGGTACATAGCAGGCACTTGATAAATGTTTGTTTTATTAGTATTTATCAAACAAAATCATGTATAAAGTCCACCTACAAATGCAATCTTAAATGTGCCTACGTTCACATCTTTTTATATGCATCATTTCTGGGTTTAGATAATGCATATTGAATACTAATGTTAAATATGACTATCTCTGGTCTCTTTTGTGGGACAATGAAATAGCCCAGCGTATTGTTCTCTGAAAATGTCTTTCTTTATTCTCAGAACTGAATGCAATTTATACTCTGAAACATTTTCTTCATTATCGACATTTTGTCAAAATAGTGAATATTTTTGTGATTTGCACATGGAAGAGATGGCATTGCTTTTGTAAACAAAATAAAAATCTTTGGCTTTCTAATAAGTCTGCTTCTCACTCCTGTCATTCTCATTTTCTCTTTGGCTAGTTTAAAATATTACTTGGAAAACTATTGTTTAAATATTTATAGTTGTACTTTTCATCTTTTAAGTGAAATTTTAATTTCTTGAAGTAAGAGACTGTGTTTTATGTAGCTCCTGGCATGGTGCCTTACATGTAGTTGGTGCCTTACGTGTAGTTGGCTGAGTATGAGAATTACTGACCAGGAACAATAATTTTTATTAATGCTTCAAACAAGATGTGATGAATTTAAGATGACCACGAATTCTTTGGCATTACTCAAAAAGAAAGGTGACATTTCTGGTATGTCCCCTCAACTCAGGGTGGGTTCTATGATGATTTGTCTAAACATACACTGTGGACATGACACTGCGAAGTCCCAGGCCCAGGCCTTAAGATATTGGCAGCCTCCCCGTCTTGTCTCTTAGAATGCTTGCTCTTAGAATATTTGCTCAAGGTAAGCTAGCTACCATGTAGGAAAGTCTGTATTCCCTGAGAGCACCAAGCTGTGAGGAGCTCAAGGCATGAGATAGAAAGAGGTGGTGGGGAGGGGAAGGGAGAGGGAGAGAAAGAGATACAGAGATAGAGAGATGGAGGAAGAGAAAGAGCCACCAAGAAGCAAGATAGCAGATAATGTAACTGAAAAGCCATCTTGCAAATGGAATGTCTAGTCCCAGTTCCCACAGGTGACAAGAGATGGGTCAGAGATGAACCATCTGTCCTGGTTGTTCCAAAATTCCTGAGTCACAAAATCGTGAATTTTTTAAGTATTAGTTTGTTTTAGCTACAGTGAATAACCAGAAGAAAGGATAATAGCTTTACTAGACAAGACATGGAAATTTTAGCATAGTTTAGTTTCTACTTCATGAATAAGAAGTACAGACATATATTTTCAGGGCCATTATTTTATTTTATTGACAGCCATTCATGTTGTTGAAAGTGTCTTTCCAGTTTAAAGAAGAGTGGATCATGAATATACTTTTAACATTTTTGGCGACCGTCATATGTTGCCAAAAGTTCCCTTTTATAGTTCTCAATAATTAATAAATTATTCAAATTATGTTTTGTTTCTTTAAATATTAGCATGAAAAGTATTTGAGGGGCTCTAAAGAATAAAATTTTAGGGGATAAAGTAGAATCCAAGATGACGATCTCATCTTTTACGAATTTTGTAAACACTTTCTTTCATTTGGTTTTTGTTGTTCTAACTTAATCTTACACCTTTGGGCGAGCCTAAACTATTTAGGTGGCGACAACATAAGGGAGAGCAATTAAGGCAGCACACAGCTGCGAACTGCTAGTCATCCACACCAAGGACTTCTTTCCACAAATTCATGTTTAAAATTTAAAATGATGAGCCAATATGAATGAACGAAGACTCCATTTATTTACCCTGCCAGGGAGCAGGTCCATAGAGGAACAAGAACACTTTGAGCTGCTTGGCTTAATTAAACATTTTCTTTCATTTATAACTGAAGTCCTTCACCTTGTAATTTTATCCTTTTTCTACTGCAAAAATTTCTCCCCAAATTCCTCCCTAGCTCATCGACTAAGTGGGAAAATGAGCCTGACCATATGTACTGCTGCTGCTAAATATTCTCTATTTGCACATGGGTTTTCTCATTACGGTGTTATTAGCATAAGTCGGTCCCATGACCACGAGAACTGGGAATAGCACCTCTACTGTTTGATATTAGCCAGACCGTCTGCTGTATTTGTTGATCTCCAACAGTGTTGGCTCTTATCACCCTCGTCCTTCCAAGAATGTAAGCCAGTGATTCTCTACTCCATGCCATTATAACAATTATTTTATAGTGTCCCCTTTATTAGCATGAGATGAAACTCATTACCAATATAACTTACCTAAAGACATGATTGTAGAAAATGGTAAATGCCCTAATGTAAAAGAATCATAAGCCAAGCTGGGGTGGCTCAGCGATTGAGCATCACCCTATTAACCAGGAGATCAAGGTTCGATTTCCGGTCAGGGCACATGCCTGGGTTGCAGGCTAGATCTCTGGTAGGGGCATGCAGGAGGCAATTGATCAGTGATTCTCTCATCATTGATGTTTCTATCTCTCCCTCTCCCTTCCTCTCTGAAATCAATAAAAATATTAACAAATTAAAGTTAAAAAATAAAATTGGGTTATCTTATTTAAAATAAAAGAAACATGAAAGGGAAGTAATTTATGAAAAATCAGTGTATATTTTTTATAAATGATTGTATATGTCTGTGCAATAAAACATAATGAAATAGTCAGATACTTTAATTTATTCATAGAATTACCACAAATACTGACATTGTGAGAACTGTTACATTGAATGGGAGATATGACTGGGCTGGCATTTAATGGGCAGAAGCTGGAGATTCTGACAAATAGAGGCTGTTGTATCTGTGACTCATCCATAAGAGCAGCATTACAATATAGTGGTGTGATTTTCTGAAATGGTTTGTGACTCATGGTAAAGTTAGAATCAAAGCCAAGAACAGTCTTCTCCTAAAATACATGGTACTTGCATTCACGAAATTCCATGGTTAATAACAACTGTCCAAAATGCGTACTCAGTGTTTATATAAAAATGTAGTTAGGTGTTGGGCTTAGATAGCTATTATAAACGATGCTTGGGAAGACATGGGGAAGTCATGCAGGAATCCGGACAGTTGGTGGTGGGGAAATGTCTTGTGTGTTGAAGGACCTTCAGAATCTCCAGCTTCTGCCCATTAAATGCCAGCCCAGTCATATCTCCCATTCAATGTAACAGTTCTCACAACGGCACACACCCAACACATTTCCATAAACACCCCAATGGGGTGGCACTTCTTACCAATTAAGAACTTCTTTGCCAATGTTAGCTTCGATAAGGGTTTAATCTCCAGCATTTACAGGGAACTCATACAGCTTAACAAAAGGAAGATAAACAACCTAATCAAAAAATGGGCAGCCTAAATAGGTACTTTTCGAAAGAGAATATAAGGAAGGCCAAGAGACATATGAAAACATACTCAGAGTCACTAATCATTCGAGAGATGCAAATCAAAACGACAATGAGGTACCATCTCACACCTGTCAGAATGGCTGTCATCAACAAATGACAAGTCCTGGCGAGGATGCAGAGAAAAGGGAACCCACGTGCACTGCTGGTGGGAATGCAGACTGGTGCAGCCACTGTGGAGAACAGTACTGAGTTTCATCAAATAACTAAATATGGAACTCCCATTTGACCCAGTGGTCCCACTTATAGGCATATATCCCAAGAAACTAGGGACACCAATCAGAAAGGATATATGCGCCCCTATGTTCATAGCAGCACAATTTACAATAGCTAAGATTTGGAATCAGCTAAGTGCCCATCAGCGGATGAGTGGATTAAAAAACAGTGGTACATCTACACAATGGAATACTATGCTGTTGTAAAAAGGAAGGCACTCCTACCATTTGCAACAGCATGGATGGAGCTGGAGAGCATTATGCTAAGCAAAATAAGTCAGTCATAGAAAGATAAATATCACATGATCTCACTCATTTGTGGAATATAATGAACAACATAAAAACATAAAAACAGATACAGAAACAGAGAAGCATTGATCAGACCATCAAACCTCAGAGGGAAGGCAGGGGAGGGTGGAGGTAAGGGGGAGAGATCAACCAAAGGACTTGCATGCATGCATATAAGCCTAACCAATGGACACAGACACCAGGGGGTAAGGGCATGAGTGGGGGCGAATGGGGGGATAAGGACACATATGTAATACCTTAATCAATAGAAAAAAAAACTAAACTAAAACTGTAAAAAAATGCTGTTTTACATAAAATTTCCTGTGTCAGTTAAATACTATGCATTCTTATGAAAGCCACAATAAAAATTGCACTACTTAAAAAAAAAAAGAACTTCTGCTTTAAACACATCATTTTCATCTTGCTGACAATACATGATTCCTGAATTCTCTGGGTTAACATATATAATTTCTTCTAACTAAACATAACACAAAATGTTACCAAACTTATGTAATGACATAATTAATTCTTTCCTCTTACCAAATAAATACATACAAATTTCATCCTTTTAATGCTATACCTTTAAGGTGAAATTACTCATTTTATTCTCAATTTAGACTCAATTCTCCCTCTAAGTCTCTAATTCTCATTCATTCTCTCTCTCTCTCCCTCTCCCCCTCTCTCTCTCTCTCTCTCTCTCTCTCTCTCATTTATATTACAACCTTGTATGGAAAGAGCACATTTTGTGGGAGAGATGAGGATTGGCAATATGGTTGTAGACGTTCTCAACATAAAGTGATCATTGAAGTGAAGGAGAGGTTAAGATAGGGCAGGCCAGGGAGGCAAATCAGAATATCATTGTATCACATGCCAAAAAGAAGACCGTTTAAGAATGCTTTCAGAAGACAAGGTAAGGACGGAGAAAATCTCAGAGGAAGAAACAAATATAAGTTGACATCTGTAAAGATATATGTAGTAAGTATGCATGTGTGTACGTTAATGGAGGCGTCTTAGGTTTAAATGGTAATGAACACAGGGAATGATGCATTAAAGATTCAGGAAAAGGAGAATATAGATTTAGATTCATGAGAAGATAGGAGAGGAGCAATATCGTTATTATCACTTCATGTTGTTCATCCTACCAGCCTGAGCCCTGAAAAGGCAGAAGCTGTACATCTCTCTGTATCTTCAGCACGTAAAACATTAGCTAGGCAATACGAGGGTCTTCTGTATTTTAGTTGAAGGGAAAAAAGGAACAAAAGAGTTCATTCACCTCAGATCTTTTCCAAGATCCCAAGCTAATATTTCCATTCTATTCCACCTTCAAAAAATCAAACATATATATGTCTCTTGTATATTTTATCTATGTAAAAATGTATAAATTATCCATCTTGGACATTAAATAACAGCTTTGAAAGTTTTGAATTAGCATTAAGTATAATTTTAGTGTCCTCATATGCACTAAATGAAAAAAAAAGTGGTAAATGTGAGAAATGAGTTAAACCATTATGGTTAAATTTAATAAAATACAAATTGAAGAACCTATATTATTTCTACAGTAATGTCAGTTAGATATGTGACAAAGGTCTCCTCAGTATATGAGTTCCAGTAGTGGAAGTAAAATACTTATGTGAAGATAGCTGCTGATTTCTTGGCCCTGTATCTCACCTGTTCTTTTTTTATTGATTCCAACAGACTCAAGTCTGCTTCCATTAGATTAGACTGTATACCAACCACATGGTTTTCTGTCCTACAAAAATTTCAAACTTAATAAATGATCAGAAGTAACCTAGGTTCTATAATAATAAATCATGATATAGTCCATGGAGCTTTGCTTTGATGACTCAATTAAAATGAAATTTCATCTCGTTGGTGGTGGGACGTTATTTTGGTGGAAGTGTGATGTAAACTCTGCTCATTCACATGCTGCAGGTATTGTCATCCTCTCTAAGGTGTATTAAATAATCACATTCTTAAAAGTACATTTATCAATCCTTGAAATATTTTGAAATACTATCTGACTTATGAATATTGATGCTATCTCTCATAAGACAATTTTAAAACATCAAATGTAGTTATTCTTTAAATGATAAGAGAAGATAAGGTTCAACTACCTGATCATTCCAGAGATAGGATTATCAACTTGATGGTCAATTGATTTCTGTTCCTGTCAGCAGACTTGTATTTGCTCCTTTGTCCCAAACACTAGCAAGCCAATCAATGTTTGCCAAATTTACTTGTTGAAAATCTACCCTCATTGTTTGTCTTGTATATTCTTTGCCTTCTATGGATGATTATTATTAATAGTTTTCTCAGTCACCACTAGTCTAGCAAAATATCCATCATCAAATCGATTATCACAGTCCCCTGGATCCTCGGGGTGTGGGTTTGTTTGTATTATATCTTCATCTGTTCCTCATCTATTACTCTGTCAGCTGACTTATCTCTCTGAATAATTCTCCTGGCCAAGTTTTTCCCTTCATGTCTGTCTGCATCCACCCGTGATAGGGTTCCCCGTGTATTTGCTCCCCTCCCCAGGGGTTCTACATTTCTAGGTATGGGGAAGTCTGACTATACATCATCACATGTTTATACCATAGTTTCTTATGAACTTGCACCTCCGCCTCAAACTAGGGGCCGCCCCCCTACTGATAATACAAACTTGGGCCTTCTTTTCAAATGGAACTTTCTTAGTTTATTTTGTAATGCTAGTATTTTCAAGCAATTTCGGTTGCAACCTTATATAAGCCTTTACCTATACCTAATTCAGGTTCCCATCTTTAAAGAGCAATATCATCAGTCAATCTTTTCTCCTTCATTTCTGCCAAATTATATATTTGTTTTGCCAGCCAATTGCACATTAACTGACAGGCTCATTTTTGTTCCTTCGTGTTAGCTTTTAAATTTTTTTTTTAATATTAGGTTAATTTGATTTTCTTTTTCTCTTGAAATTAGGCTAAAATTTTTACTTTGAACATTTAAATTTAGATTTCAGACCAGTCATAAGCCAGTGATGACTACACCAACTGTCAGGCTTTTGAGTTCTTTTTAAAAAAATGTTAGGTTAACTTGATTTAGAATTCTGAGTTTCAACTGCCGACTACACCAACTGTCACCAGCACTCTGGCCGTGAGTATAGTCCCTGCTATAAGTCACTCGCTGTCCTGATCCTCAGATAGTATCAGGGGTGCCTGGTTGAGGCCGGGACCCTAGGGGGTCACTTGGCCCTCTAGGTTTCTGACACCAAGTAACAATAGTGCGCCAACAGAGGTGACTGTGCTGTTAACTTCACTTTTCTTACTTGCAGGTTTAATCCAAATTACAAACACATCAGAACACACACACAAGTATTGGGGGTTAACGAACAGAAAATCCAAGGTCTCAAATGTCCTGCCTGGGCTGTTCACAGAGCAGTGGTTACTGGTCACTCGGAGTCACAGAAGCCCCGGTGTCCAGGGGTCCACGTCTTGCAGGGAAGACCGATGAACTAGCTCCAGCAGCAAGGCCAAGGAATAATCAACGGTCACCAAGCCCGACACACGAGCTGTGAGCACGGCTCATTCTCAGGAGGGCGAAGAGCAAGTGTCACTGTTCCTAGTTTGCCTTTTATCTTCTCGTGGCGCTGTCTCCCTTCACCCGCACTTGTTAGATTAGCTTGTGGTCTCTGAGATTAGCCCTCAAAGTCCAAATCAAAATGTTGGGCAAAATCCATGAAGATCTTGGTCATCGTTATCAGTTATTTATATATATATGGATGGGTTGCCTCCCTTTTGCTGGCAGCCCAGGACTTGGCCCTTAGCCTCGACTGCTATGTGTTCAGATGGAGTTAGTGACCCTAACTCTGCTCTCCACAACGAGTCCTCTCACCTTGCACATGCGTTTCTGGCATTGCTCTCGCCGCAGCTGTTTGTGTCCAGCCTCTGGCTCATCTTCCGTACTACATGGCTGGTCTTCCTGGAGCTCAGCATCTTCAAGTTCAGCTTTTAAAATTCAGGGAGTGCTGCTCAACCTTCCCAGCATCTTTAACTATGGCCCTGCCTTGGCCGTGCGCTATTTAAAAAATTATATTGGCTTCACTTTTGTCCTTTGGATACACTTCTTGTACATGCATGACCTACAACATACGCATTTTAAGAAAAACCTGAAGACCCTCCTACCACCCAATGCTCATCCTCGCTTGCAGGCTGACAGGGGGAGGGGCATGCTTGACTGGCTAGAAGAAGAGCCTAGGGGTCTCACCAGAAGGCTGCCCAGCTTGGAGGCTCTTTTCAGGGGTGGATCCCTCTGGGGCTCCACCACTGCTGCTGGCGCTGCTCCTGCTGAGGGTGTGTGGGACCCCTGAGGGCGATGCTGGAGGGTTGGGCTGGGGATGGCAGTCCTTGACTCTAGGCTGGGTAGGGAAGAGGTGGTCCTTGAGTCCAGACGAGCTGGGGGAATGCCCATCCTCACTTGCAGACTGCCAGGGGGAGTGGGCGTGCTTGACTCCAGGCTGGTTGGGGAAGTGGGGATCCTTGACTCCAGGCTGGCAGGGGGAGTGGGCATGCTTGACTATGGCCGGTTGGGGAGTGGGCATCCTTGACTCCCAGGCTGGCAGGGTGACTGGCAGTGTCTATGGAATTATGCCATGATGGCAGAACTTCTTGGCTTGAGAAAGCACTACAGTTGGTGTCAGGGGAGGGGCAGGGTCTTGCCCTGATGTGTGGCCCTTCATCTTTTTTTTTTTTTCTTTTTTAAGTTGTTGGCATTCTAGAGACATAAAGGATGGTACACTCAATATCTTTCTCTTCATTTGCCCAAATTTCTTCCCCACAAATGGCACTTTCTTCATTACCATCTTGTAGAGAACCACCCCTAGGCTCCATACGTCAGTATTCGGGGCGTAATAGGGTTGGAGCTTCATGATCTCTGGGGCCATAATGGCTAGGGAGCCACAGAAGGTGCTCAATTTCTCATGTTATATTGTGTACTGAGGCCAAGTCTGCTACTTTGATGGTCGTATCATTGACTGTGAGTATGTTCTCTGGCTTCAGGTCCCTATGTACTATGCTCCTCCGGTGACAATACTATTCCACTGATAGTACCTGGAGGAACATGGCTCCGGCCTCCTCCTTGGTCATGGGCTGTAAGAAGTCTAATAAGTGTCCCCTGATTGCGTGTTCCATGAGCAAATACACTTTGTCCTCGGTGGTAATGACTTCATAAAACTTTGTGATGTTAGGGCAACTTAAACACTTAACTCAGTGAACTTCTTGAAAACCTTCAAAGGAGTCCTGCAGATTCACAATTTTCACAGCCATGTCTATGCTGGTCAAAGTGTGCCAAGCCAACCTTACTTCCACAAAGGATCCCTTGTTGGTGGAGATGGCCATGCGTATGTCCTCTTTGGAGAAGTGTCTATTCACTTTGCATACTTTTTAATTGAATTATTTGTCCTCTTGTTGAGTTGTATGAGTTCTTTGTATATTTTAGAAATAACCCCTTATTAGGTGTCTCATTGGCAAGTCTGTTCTCCCATACTCAAGGGTTCCCTTTAGAGGATGGTTTCTTTTGCTGTACAGAAGCTTTTTTAGTCTGATGCGGTCCCATTTGTTTATTTTTTTCTTTGTTTCTCTGGCCAAAGGAGATGTATTGGCAAAAATTCTACTATGTGAGATGTTTGTGATTTTACTGCCTATGTTTTCTTCTAGAATTTTTATGGTTTTGCAACTTACATTTAAGTCTTTTGTCCATTTTGAGTTTATTCTTGTGTCTGGTGTAAGTTAGTGGTCTAGTTTCATTTTTTTTGGCATATGTCTGTCCAATTTTCCCAGCACCATTTATTGAAGAGCCTGTCTTTACTCATACATAAGCCCTTGCCTCCTTAGTCAAATATTAATTGACCATAATGGTGTGGGTTGAGTTCTGGGGTCTCTGTTCTGTTCCATTGTTATCTGAGCATCCTTATAACCATTATTTTGAACTCTGATAACTGTTTGTTCCCATTTCATATCGTTCTTTTTCTGGAGATTTTACTTTTATTTGGGGATTGTTTCTTTGTTGTCCTGTGTATTAAATAGGACTGCTATGACTCCTTCCAGTCTTTGTGGGGTGGCCTTAAGTCGTAAGTGCCCTGTGGAACACAGTGGTAAAGCCTCCGTCATCTCCTGAGATGGATGCTCTAAGAATGTCCCTTCTGTGGGTTATATGACCCTCCTGTTGTACTTGGGAACTGATTTTTGTTGTCCTGTTTGTGGGTGGGATTGACTTTCACCCCACAGAAATGAGCTTCGCACGATGGAGTCAGTTGGAAATAGGAGTACAAACCCAATTCTGATTAGGGTGACACAGGCCATCAGACCTTGAGAGGGGAGCGAGCTGCTTGCCTTCTACCTCATTGGTGCCCTATCAGTGACCCTGAGGGGAGGCTCTGAGGGGGTTGCTTCAGATGACCCGGTTCTGAGTTGTGCCCCTTTTTTCCCATGAGGCTACACCCACAGGGATGTGCCTGTGGAGCTAGGTGGAAGAGAACAAGCCTGCCCCTCCTCTTGGGGTGGTTCTTGCCCTTGGGAAGGGAGAGAGAGCTGCTCACCTCCTTTTTCTGCAGTGCACTGCCAGAGGCCCAGATGGGGTGCTCCGAGTAAGTCAGGTTCACTGTTGCACCCCCTCCCCCCAGTGGACATGAGATTAGCAGGGTGGGTCCAGCAGAACCTGGGAATGCAAATCCAATCTGCCCTTTGATTGGGGTGGCGTGGGTCCTTAGCCTTTAAGAGGGGAGGTAGTTGCTCTCCTAGCTCCACACCTTCTAGGTCCTCCTGAAGGGAGGCTCCAAGGGAGAAGCAACAGATTTCAGAGTTCTGTGTTATGACCTCTTTACCCTCTGAGGCTGCACCTGCAAGAAGGTGCAGGTGGGGTTTAGAGGAATAGATCAAGGCTGCCCTCTCCACTTAGGGTGTGCCGGCTCTGGGAGGGAAGAGAGCCTGTCTCCCCTTTCTATCTCTGCCGCTCACTGACAGAGGCCCTGATGGAGACCTCCAAGAGAGTGGCTTCAGATGCCCCAGTTCTGATTTGCAGTTCCTCCCCCTTAGGTTCTGTGCTTGGCTGGTAGTGTCAGCAGGTTTTGGGAATGCAAATCCAGGCCGACCTTTATTGAGGGTGGTGCAGGCCCTCGGCCGGTTAGTTAGCCGCTCAAATTTTAGCTTGGTGGCATCCCACCAGAGATCATGAAGGGAGGCTTACAAGGGTACGCCTCCCCCTAACCTGCTGCCTGATGCCCTGACCTGGGCGCCTTCCATTGGGGATGGTGCCAGCCTAACCTGTGGGAGGGGGGAAGATTGTCTCTTGGTCCCAAGCCACTCAGTTCAGTCTTCATTATATTATCATATAACTAGAGGCCCGGTTCACAGATTCGTGCAGTGGTGGGGGCGTGGCCTGCAGGGAATTGGCCTGCTGTGGGAGCACCGCTCATCCTGGTCAGCCAAGCGGCTGTGGAGCCGCCCACTGAGCAGCAGCTCCTGCTGCAGGAGCCAGCTACTCATCCCAGTCAGTGGAGTGGCGCTCCCCCTGTGGGAGCACACTGACCACCAGGGGGAAGCTCCTGCATCGAGCATCTGCCCCCTGGTGGTCAGTGTGTGTCTTAGTGACTGGTCAACTGGTTGTTCTGGTTGTTCTGCTGTTTGGTCGCTGGGCTTTTATATATATAGATGGTATGGTATAAAAAATACGTTCATTAGCGATAGTAAATCCTATAGGAGTTTTAAAAGAAGAGTTCAATGGCATATCATTAGGAAAGCTTTTGGGAGGAGATGAGAACTAAGCATTAATGAATGTAAAATATTTGAATTGATTTGGATATACAAAATAGATTTGCTGAAATCCACTTCCTTCATGATTAAGATCCCTTCAAAACCGGATAGGACTATGCATTGTCTCGCTCTGAAGATACCTTTAGCACAGTAACCTGTATATTATTCTCATGTAGTCAAGCCAGTTTATTTGGAATCCTTGCACCCACCTTGGCTAACTGACAGCTCTCTCTGCATGGTGCATCCCGTTTCCCCACAACTCCCACCGTCCCTGAGTTTGATTCTGGAGTATCTGCTCCACTATACAGTACTCCCATGTACAGGCAGCCCTCCTACCATAGCATCCTTCCCTGGTTTCCGTTCTCATAGAGCTTACCTTCCTGTACCTTTACCAATGTTCCCCCTCCGAAGGGATGACTTAAGTCCTTAACAGCTTCTGTGGGTCATTGCTGTAGCACTTGCTGACTCCCTGAGTGAATCTACAGTAAGCCTCAGTCCGCAATGGGCTGTGCATTCCACGGCACACATATCCTGAACTGTGTTCTGTGGCAGGAGCAGCTTCACCATAGCAAGGAATGGCAGAGTGCGGCAGTGACCATCACGCTGTTTTAAATCCCACATGTCATTTACTGAGCTATTAGATGTGAATAATTATAATTTATGAGGATAATATATAGGTTTTTGATAATTTCTATTTCTAATTTACTATGAGTAATGCATCTATGCAAAAATGTTTTTGTTCAAGATAGTGACCCATTATTTTGCTTATTAATTTTTATGTCCTGTCACCGTGTATAAATTAAGCATTCGGCTTTGAAACAATTTCATGTTTTGCAGTAAAATAAAATTCAGACATATAAAATGGTTGTGCATTTTCAAGTTAGTCTATTTTGATCTCCAAGGTTTATAATTACTTTTCAGTATATGACAATTATCATACAAATAAATTGATGTAAAATTTTGTTCTCTTCATGTTTTAAGGTTTATTTTTAGATGTAGAAAATAATCAGATATTTTGTATCCCTCCCACTAGAACCAGAATCCAAATGATGTGTAGGTATTTTCTTTTACTGTTTGACCTCACTATAATTGTATCTATTGGTGAAGTCTATGGGATCAAGGTCACCTTGCTCTATGTCAAACTACTGCACTTTTAAACAGTGTTTCTGTATTTAAAAATATATGTTATAAGGCTTTAAATTCTGAGTTCTTGTTTATTTAATTTTAACGCCATAGCTAAATTGCTTCAGCTTGGAAACATTATCCAAGCAATGTTATGTGTACTTGGTCATTTGGCTACTGAATCCGAAGACCAGATGGGAAAACATCTCCTGGTTTCTCATTAATCCAGAGAATGCAGCTTTAGAAGCAGTATGTTTGCGGTGGGGGCCAGCATTAAAATCAGAGTTATTAAGAAGCTAAAGACTGCTGATTGGGGTGGGGGCAAGGGTTTGGGAGAGGGATTAAGGCATTATTTCTATTAGAAATATATTACAGTCAGACGTTTTTAGAACTGTGACAATACTTAAAGATCTCCTGGTAAAAAACTAATTTTCGTAGCGGAAACTGAGGCACAAAGAAAATAAGTGACTTACCCAAGAGCAGCCAGCCAGTTAATAATTAACCAAGTTTGAAACTCCACCTTATTACTCTTAGCCAGTATCCTTTGGGCCTTTAAGAATACACAAACACACCTTTGCATTTATATGTATCAATATTTGTGGAAGAAATATATAAAACACTCTTAACGTCGTTACCTTTGAACTAAAAGATGAGTTCTTAATATAATTTTTACAACTTTAAATGTATAAAATGCATGTATTCATAATTTTATTTGAATAAAAGAAACTTTAGGACATGTAACCAAGATTTCTAATTAAATATTTTCATTTCTCACTAAGTCTTTTTTTAAATTTAATTTTGTTTTATTTCTTAAAGTATTGCAAAGAGTATTACACATGTCTCCTCCCTCCCCGCCCCCCTTGAAATTCCCCCGGCCTCCCCAACCCCCAGTGTCTTGTGCCCATTAGTTATTCTCATATGCATGCATACAAGTCCTTCGGTTGATCTCCTACTCCCCCCAACCCTCCCCAGGCTTCCCACTGTAGTTTGACAGTCTGCTCAATGCTGCTCTGCCTCTGTATCCATTTTTGTTCATCAGTCTATAATGGTCCTTATTATCCATAAATGAGTGAGATCATGTGGTATTTTTCTCAGCTTCCCAGGGGCCATCTCAGCCTCACAGGGGCCGTCCCAGCCTCACAGGGGCCGTCCCAGCCTCACAGGGGCCGTTTCAGCCTCACAGGGGCCATTTCAACCTCACCGGGTCACTTTAAGTCTTTAATTGGGACTACTGAGTCAAATTCTATGGCACTGTTTGGCTGGTCTATATGGATGTTAGCTATGTTTTGAGAAACTTATACAGCAGTAATTTTACCTCCAGGTACATTGCCAATGTGAAATCAGCAATATTTTTTAATGTATTTTTTTATTTATTTCAGAGAGGAAGGGAGAGGAAGAGAGAGATAGAAACATCAATGATGAGAGAGAGTCATTGATCAGCTGCCTCCTGCATGCCTGCTTCCCCATCCCTCATCCCCGCCCCAGTGGGGATCAAGCCCGCCACCAAGGCATGTGCCCTGACCAGGAATCGGTATATTGGATGATATGAGTAATTAATAACGTTTATTTATATTGAATTCATTTTGTACCATACTTGACTAGTTTATTGTTGCTTTTTGTTTTTAGTGTATATTGTATTATTCACAGCTTTCTTAATTCCCATTTATTGAGAGTTGGGAATTAAGTTGGGAATTAATCGTTGTCTTTAGAAATCTATATTTCTTCATTTCTACATATCTATAATTCAGCAGTTAAAATATAATAGAAACGTATTATTTGGAGCTACCTTCAAAGAGAATTGGCAAAACACATAAAGAAACCAGCCTCACTGCTATATAGCCATGCCCATCTTTTCCTCCTGAAAAGATGAGTAGATTTGAGCCATCTAATACAGTAGCCACTAGTCATATATGGCTATTTAATTTTTAATTAATTTAAATTAGGTACAGTAAAAAAATCCTGTTCCTTAATCACACTAGCTCATGTAAAGTGCTCAATAGCCACATGTTTTTAGTACCTATTGTGTTGAATAGCACAAATAGAGAATATTTCCTTCACCACAGAAAGTTCTAGTGGACAGCCCTTATCTAGATTGGCCATCTACAGAAAAATAGTCTTTAACAAACATAATTAAAATGAAACACTACTACAAGACTTGAGGAACATTTGTGCTAACCTATTTAAAAATATTTTTTATGTCATTGAAAGTCTGAATTTTTGTTTATTCTTACTGCTGGTAGAATATAATAATTGTCTATAGACTATATGATGTTTATAAGTGGGGATGCAAACACACTTGAATTGGAGTATATTTAGGTATAGAAAATACCAGATTGTTTTTATTGAAGTCACACCACTATCTTATTTTTTTACAGCTGTAAAAAAATTTACCTTATGCCTTATCATAAGGTAAATGCTTACTTTGTAACATGTATCACTTTTGTAACTGACAGTCTGTGTTCAGGTTCATTGTGTTTCTGACATAGTCGCATCATTTTCTTTTCTTTAAATATATTTTTATTGCTTTCAGAGAGGAAGGGAGAGGGAGAGAGAGATAGAAACATCAATGATGAGACAGAATCATTGATTGGTTGCCTCCTGCATGCCCCCCACTCAGGATCAAGCCCTCAACCCGGGCATGTGCCCTGACCCAGAATGGAACCCTGACCTCCTGGTTTATAGGCCAATGCTCAGCCACTGAACATCTCTTCTTGGTGAACTACAGTGACTTTACTTGACACAGTACAAGTGCAAAAGTTTTCTACCAAAGCAGTACTTCATAAAAATAGGCCAGAGACATTCTATCAGCGCTAAATCATCTACATATTCACTGGAGCACAAAAATATTTCAGTGATACAGCATGTAAAATTGATATTCTAGTAAGATGGTTCTGATTAAATGCCCTTTCTTCAAAAGCTTTGGTAAATTTTCAGGTATTTAATTCCCATATATAATTATGTTCATGTATACAGTGTTATGTTTTTCAACTGAATTCTCAGCTGACTTTAAAAACAGAACAAGAAGTGTTATTACTTAGAGGTGTTTTTAACAGTTCTCCAATTTCATAACTTGTCATTTCCCTTTCTTTGATTTAGAGATGTGTTATACTCCTGAAAGTTTTCATGTGTGATATATGCAAAAAAAAAAAAATAGAATAATTTGAGAGGGATTATACTAACATGGTTAAGAACTCAGACTCTGAAACCAGACAGACAGTCTGGGTTCTTAATTTTAGCTCTGCCCCTTACTTGCTTTTAACTTTGTGCATGTTACCCTCGCACCACCTCAGTTTCTCCATCTTTAAAAATGGGACTAATATTGATCTATGGAGAGTAAAGCCTCATAGGGTTGTTATGAAGATGAAGGCCTCGTGTGTGTGAAGTGCTTCAGATTGTGAATATCATACAGTATATTTCATGTGTCTGCTGTCATTATCGCAATTGAAAGAAAATGAAAAGACATTCGCTCCAGTCATGGAGCGACGTTCATTCTGACCGTTGTTATTTCAGGTTTCCTACAGTGAAAAAGAATACAGTGGACTATTTAGCCATTATTTGATATTTTCTGTTGTATTTTTATGTTTTTATATGAAATTGTCCTGGAATGCTTCACAGTATATTAGGTATTGGAAATGTAATAATAATTTGCCTGAGTACTGTCTCTATTACCCGAGACTCTAAACCTGTCCTACCTAGGGAAAACAAATTATTGTCTTAACTACTAAGCAAGTAGTCTCTTGAAAATTATTCCATTTTGTGGGTGCCTCATATGGTATTCTTTAAGCATGTAATGGTTAATTCTTTTCTGTTTCTCACCTTGATTAGAGGGTAAGACCTTGTTTTGAATGTAAAAGAATGTCCTTTGTTTCTTTTTTTTTCAGTTTTATTGAGAAATATTGACATAATCACTATATAAGTTTAAGGTATACAACATAATGATTTAATTTACATATCTTGTGAAATGATTACCACAATAGGTTTATAACATTTCACCAGCTCATATAGATGCAATAAAAAGAAAAGAAAAAAATTCTCATGATGAGAACTCTTAGAATCTTCTCAGCAAGTGTCCTATGTATGATACAGCAATGTGGACCATGGCCATCATGCAGCACATTACAGCCCTAGTAATTATTTACTTTACAACTGGGAGCTTGACCATCTTCCTTCAATTACCCTTCCCCCATTCCCACCCCTGGTGGACCACAAATCTCATCTCTCTGTGTTTAGTGGGGCTTTGGGGAGAGTAGGGCGATTCCACATATAAGTGAGGCCCTATTGTATTTGTCTTTCTCTGAGTAATTTCACTTAGGATAATGCCTTCCAGGTCCATCCATGTTGTCACAAGCGGTAGGATTTCCTGTTTACTTTTGTGTGTGTTTTTTACGGTTGAATAATATTGCAGTGTGTGTGTGTGTGTGTGTGTGTGTGTGTGTGTGTGTGTATACAATGGGTAAGCAATGTGCCCAGGTTGCACAGCTGGAAATCTGCAGAGCTGGGATTGTACTTGAGGTTGAATCCAAAAGCCCATTTCCTTTCCAACTTGTTATGTTCCTTTGGAAAGAACAAACTGATTTTAGGAATTACTTATAGAAGCATCTCTGATTCTAGATTTGTCATTTCCTGTATTGGATCTTAAATTACAGCGTTTTAGAGAATAGTCTATAAAAAGTAGAGCATATTTGGACTGGTACAAAGAACATGATTAAAAGGATAAAAATAATTCCAAGCAATAGTATTAATTTAAGCAAATTTAAGCTGAACATTGAGAAGTTAAGAATTTAAGCTTCTTAGATTTTCAAAGCAATGATTTTTTCTATTTTAGAAAACATTCATTTTATGTAAGACACTGATTACTAAAAAATATAAAAAAAATGTAGTCATTTATTGTTAATGTCCCTAACTTACTGAATTAGTTACATTGGCTTTTTTTTTGTATTTATTAAATTATTTTTGACCCAAAGTTCCTACTCATTTGAGAAGTAAAAAAAAGGAAGAATGAAAAAGAAAAACCCTTTCTGAATAGTCACACTTGTTGAAGTTTTATGTTCATATTAAAATGAAGTGCTCTTTTGTGTTCATATTAAATGATGTGGTCTTACTTATTCAGTGGCCTTATTTGTTTCAGCAACTTAGTTTATTGACAAATTCTGCCACTTCTCACTTTATTCTCATTTCCAATCCAGCTAGTATTTTATTTTACTCATTTTGAGAATAACCCAAGGGGTTACCCGGAAATTTGTGTCCCTTGTTTACTAGTGTTGAGGAAAGCACGTATCTGTTGAAGTGTTAGGAGGCATTGGAGAAGGAAAGCCTAGCAGGTATTGAAGATGGCACCCAGGGGGTCAGAGCTTAGAATACTTACTTGAGACAGTAGTTTCAAACCTGGGTGACATTACACCCACCTTAGAAGGAAATAAAGAAAAGAACTCACCAGCCTTAAGGTTGACTTAGATTTATTTATTTTTTATTCTCTTATATATATATGTCTGTATATATGTATATATTAAAGTAGACATAATAAATTCCTATCCTTATAAAGCTATAAAACCAAAGTTAAAATATCTTTAACATTTTGAATAAAATCAAAACTCTAAAATCCCATTGAAAAATTTGAAGACCTTCTGGGCCCCTCATCTCCCTATTTCAGTCTATCTATTTCTTAGGGTTTGAATATAATGCTAACTCTTCCAAGAAGTGTTTTATTATCATCCTAAATATAATAAATGATCCCTCTCCCCCAAACCTACATGAAAACTACACATCTTTCTCTCCTGGTACTTATCATATAATATTTTATCAGTATGTCATTACCCTATCAATCATAGTTTCCTTGAGGAAAAGAACCATATAACTTAATGAGTTGTATTGTTAAGCTATCTATACTAATAAAAGGGTAATATGCTAATTAGACTGGGAGACCTTCCAGGAGACCTTCCGGACGTTCTTCTGGACAAAGCCATGGTGACGGGGCTGAGGTAGAGGCAGTTAGAGGCCAAGAGGGGAGGGCAGTTGTGGGTAATCAGGCTGGTGGGGGGCGGGGCTGGTGGGGGTAAGCAGACCAGCAGGGGGCCAGTTGGGGGTAAGCAGGCCGTTAGTGGGGGTCAGTTGGAGGTGATCAGGACAGTGGGGGGGGCAGTTTGGAGTGAGCAGGTCAGCAGAGGGGCAGTTGGCATCAAGCAGGCCAGCAGGGGGGGCAGTTGGGGGTGAGCAGGCTGGCAGGGGAGGCAGTTGGGGGTGAGCACACTGGCACGGGGGGCAGTTGGGGGTGATCAAGCTGGCAGGGGAGGTCATTTGGGGGCAAGCAGGCCGGCAGGCAGAGTGGTTAGGGGCAATCAGGCAGGCAGGCAGATGAGCGGTTAGGAGCCAGCAGTCCTGGGTTGTGAGAGGGATGTCCGACTGTCGGTTTAGGCCCGATCCCTGTAAACCGGCAGTAGGACATCCTTCGAGGAGTCCCAGATTGGAGAGGATGCAGGCCAGGCTGAGGAACACCCCCCTCCCCCGTGCACGAATTTCGTGCACCAGGTCACTAGTTTATCTATATATGAATATTTTGTATGTTGCACTGTTTATATCATTCAACTAGTACTCTGAATATCTGATTATATACCAATCATTGGGTAATGTCTAGAAAAACAGAATTAAATACAGTTTCTGCAATAAAGGGGTTTAGGTCTTTTAGAGAAAAAGACAAGTGACCCAATGATGACAATACTATTCACAATGAGCTCAGGATAGGTTTAATTCACTAATGAAAACTTGACAATGGTGAGATTTCCAATTTCCTTCCTAACTTGCATAAAGCTAATTAAATTAAGAACTCAAAACCAGGCACTTAAAAACTAAGACACTTAAAATTAAGGGATGCATAACCCACATTAGGAAACATCATATATCTCATGCTTTTCTTATTCTTTCCTCCAAATTAGACCTCAACTTTTGGTTCTAGAGATTGAAAACTTTTTGTGATGGAGGTTTACAGGTTTGTGGAATGAACTCCTTTTGAACTATTGTCAGATGCTTTATCCCCTATTTCACCTGCACATTCACATCTACTTCAGATGCCTTTGAATTTACTTTCTCCTGCAGTGACCTAAGCACTAATTTTTGCTTCTTTCTCAGGCCATTTATCATTATGAGTTCACATCTGAGGTGGGTGAGTGGGAAGAGATCAACCAAAGGACTTGGACACAGATAACAGTGTGGTGAAGGCCAGGGCAGGGCCTGTAGGGGCCTGCTAGAGGGGTCGGGGGGAAATAAAGGAACATACGTAACATTTCCAACAATAGTGATTTTTAAAAAATACAGACAACACAACTCTTCTAAGCATTAAAGAGGATTATGAGATTGAAACTTTCCCTCAAATCATTTAAGATCTACTACAAATATAGAACATACTATGTAATAGGTGCAATGATTTATTCATTCGCTCTAACACATTTTTGTGGCCTTTTGTATACTAAAGTTTAAATATAGCAATGAACAACAGAGAAATTTCCAGCTCTCATAGAATTTATATTCTGATGGATGATAGAAGTATACACGTAATGCCAAGTGTTCATTTATAACTTAGTTTTAAATTTTTGTAATGAATTTTTCTCAGATAATATTTATAAGGGGATTTATTTTATAAGAACATCTTTAAATAATTTATATTAAATTAAAAAATGATAATGTTAATGGCGCAGTAGAATCTAACAACTCCTGGAAAGATGTATGCCAAGATTCAAGTAGACAAGTATATGACATTTATCTTGTTATTGAGGGAATAGCGGGAGCCAGAACACTGTTGGCCCCATGAGCATCTTGGGAATTTTAGAAGCAGAAGCAATTACAGTAATAGCAGCTATGCAAAGGTTGCTGGACTGCAGTACATTAACATGGGAGTCTCAGTGGCCGCAGCATTTTCTAGAAAACAGTGATAGAGGTGATGTGATGGTAGGAGAGACCCTTCATATACACCAGTGATTTTTAAGTCAAGTTAAGATCAAGAACTATATGCAACCAAGTACTAGCTAAGGTGAAAGTAAACTGAATGAATATAACCAGTGTCAATATTTGTGACAGACTTTGTTTTCCAGTGATGATCACAATGTCTCCTATTTCACATGATCTACTATGCTAACTTCAGAAATCCAATAAAGCTTGGCAATTAAAATACATGAACATTTGGTGTGAACCAAAGACAATGCACTGTTGATTAGTTTCTGATTGAAAATGTGATTTTCTGTTCTGGGCCATACTATTTATTTGCTTAAGATAACGGACTCGTTAGGAGCTTCTGTCTTGCCTTAAGTTCTTGTTTGCCTGGAAATGCTAACAGTGAAGGTCCTTTTAACAGATGTTCCTCTAGACCAGGGGTGGGCAAACTTTTTGACTCAAGGGCCACAATGGGTTCTTAAACTGGACCGGAGGGCCGGAACAAAAGCATGGATGGAGTGTTTGTGTGAACTAATATAAATTCAAAATAAACATCATTACATAAAAGGGTACGGTCTTTTTTTTTTTTTTTTTAGTTTTATTCATTTCAAATGGGCTGGATCCGGCCCGCGGGCCGTAGTTTGCCCACGGCTGCTCTAGACATACTAACGTCCCAGGTTCACTGCTCATTTTATTCACCAGAGCTCTTTTTATTACAGCAAATAAGAGTGGGAAAATGCAAAAAGGACTTCTACTCCAATCCCTACTGTGGTTATACACCTGGCTACCTGTCAGTCATGCTGTCATAGCTCGCATTTGTCAAGTGCTCACTATGTGCCAGTCAGTCTTTTAAGTGCTTCACGTATGTTAGTCAATTTAATTCTCATAACAGCCTCTTGAGACAGGTTCTTACCCCCTCCTACGGAGGAGGAAAGCCTGGCACAGAAGAGTTAAGTAACTGGCCTAAGGTAAAAAGCTGGTAACTAATAAGCAGTGAGTCAGGATCCAGGGATCCCAGGCTGTCTCCAGAGCCTGCCCCCTTGGCGATGTTATAAGCAAAAGGAAATTCTAAAACTGGAGTCGTTGCTCCAAAGTAACTTGGGGTAAAGTTTAACAAACCATCTTTTTGGAAGGAAAAAAAATTCTTGAATTAAAAGTAATTTCAGTGATTATTAACCAATAACAAATTTTTAACAGTGCATTTAATTATAGTTTCCTAAGGATAATTTGTAACTCAGATGGAATTTACTCTAACATGTGAAACCACCCACAGTGACAATAAGGAAAGGTTGGTGTGATGTATCATTGTTGCAAACATGAAAGAAAGCAAGTTTTCCAAGTAATCATGGCTGGAACAATAAATCGTTTTAAAAATATTATACATTTTGTTAAGGATAGAACACAGGTTGACTTAGTCAAGAAGATCATAAAAAATATTTCTGAAGAAGTGTATATATTTTTTAATAATAGCTTGGCTCGACAGTTTATGCAGGTTTCAGTAAAATGATGTACTCACTTAAATAATCCTACTTATGCAGTTTCACTGTGCAGATAAGGAAAGAATGGCAGGTTAATTATCTGTGATCTAGGGTGAGAAATGGAGATCTGTCTTTTTCTCTGTGTGTATACTTACACTTACCTCTAGTTAGTAAGCACAAGAATGAGAACACAACCCTGAGTGTCCTATATTACAATGTGCCAGTATGGCTTGGCCACTGTGGCTCAGCACTAGAGCGTGCACCCAGAAGCTAATCATTGGCAGATCATTTCCTGGTCAGGGCACATGCCCAGGTTGCTGGCTTGATCCCCAGTAGGGGTCATCCAGGAGGCAGCCAATCCCTGATGTTCCTCTCTCATCCATGTTTCTCTCTCTCTATGGCTCTCCCTTTCTCTAGAAAAAATCAATAAAAACATATTTTTTTAAGCACCAGTATGTATCATGTCAAATATATTTTAAAAAAGAAAGGTGCTAGGAAGTGTCAGTGTAGCTTCCTCAGTTGGAGTAAATGTGCGCTCTAAGGGGAGAGAACCGGGGAGGCTCGTCACGCTTGGGGACATAGAGAGCACGGGAAATCTCAGCTCCAGCCTCTCAGTGTTTCTGTGAACCTAAAACTAAAAAATAAAGTCTTAAAAGAAGAAAGGTGAAGAAAAGGCAGGCTTAAGTCAAGGGGCGAGGAGCATATGGAGAAGGGGGGAGAATGAAGATAAAGGATAGCAGTGGAGAATTAGGGCAACGGCAGATTAGCAGAGGGGGATGTCAGGTAACTCACAGCACCTGCTAAATGGAGGTCTGCACATGGAACCTCCATGTTCAATATGTGTAAATACTGAACTCATTTCTGGCTTTACATTCTTTTCTTCTATGGTAATTCCAGTTAAAGAAAGCAGAAACAAAAAGTAAATGAATGGTTATAGTTCATCTCACATAACTTACATATTGGACAGATTAAGAACCTATAATAAGCCCTAGCTGGTTTGGCTCACTGGATAGAGCGTTGGCCTGCAGACTGAAGGGTCCCGGGTTCGATTCCGGTCAAGGGCATGTACCTTGGTTGCAGCACATTCCCAATAGGGAGTGTGCAGGAGGCAGCTGATCGATGCTTCTCTCTCATCGATGTTTCTAACTCTCTATCCCTCTCCCTTCCTCTCTGTAAAAAATCAATAAAATATATTTTAAAAAAAAAAAGAACCTATAATAAAACAGTGCTCTTCATTGAAGTACCATGCTGAGGATTTTTATTCGTATTGTCTCAGTTGTTTCTCACTACAGGTCGGAAACGGATGGTAGTAAGGTTCAGCAACTGGCCCAAGGTCACCCAACAAGTAGCAGGGTTGGTATTCAACCCAAGCAGTCTGACTACAGAGCTCACCTTCTTAATTACTGCTGTGTGCTGTCACACTCCGTAGGAGAGAAGGCTGCCTTTGTATTGGGTCGCTGAATTGCACCATGTTGAGCATTTGTGTTGGTCGACTCCAACTCAGTAGTTGCCATGTCATAGGCAGCTAAGGGGAGCTTGACAAATTGCATAGATCTTTTTCCTACTCTTTCCTCCTACCTCACTCTCACCCATACCCATATAGTGAGTGTATGCATTCTTTAAAAAATACTTTCATGTTATTTTAATTCTTACCCACCACCTCCATGGAGGACCACAGCTCTCCTAACTATTTTGTGTTATTTAAGGAAAAGGGTGGCATGTTAAAGAAATGTAGGTATTTCTGGCCTCAGGGAGGCTTGCCATAAATCAGTCCTGAAATGTAACATGTGAGAGTGAAGGATTCATGATCAAATAAGGCATGAACTTTGTGTGCAGCCTTCGGTTGTTGTAATAATATTTTTAGACTGTCTAAGACTCTTAACACTGGTTCTTACTCCAGCTGGGAAAATTAAAGTCTCTTGGGTTTTCTCTGTGTTCTCTTTGATAGCTGGATGGATAAATTAAACACAGGACTTATGTTCTAGCTGCACAGCTTACTAGTAATCATTGTGTAACTTTTGGCCAGTTACTTGCTGATTCTGTGTCTCTGTTTCCTAATCTGTTAAACATACTTTACATATTGTGAGAATTAGATGAGTGACTACTTGTAAACTACATAGAAGTATGCCTATGCTACAGGAAGTGCTCAGTTATAGTAATAGATATCCTGGTGAAGGTGATGATTATGTGAGAGGAGCTGCTAATTCTCTACCCTTCTGTTTTTATGCCCCCACCAGTGGAAATCCCCCACTGACAGAGCAAAATAGTTGGCAGCTGATAACTCCCAGCAGCTTTAGACTTCTAAGTCACACTGTTTCTTTAAATCTATGGAATAGGAGCTACATTTTTCTTTAACTTTCACAACAGGGGCACTATTAGAAATGAGATTAAAAGCACAGAATCTGGCATGAAATTACTGGAATTTGAATCCTAACTCTGCCTATTGCTGGCTGTGTAACCTTTTGTAAGATACTTATCTTCTCAGGAGACACAGTATCTTTTTCTGTAAAAAAAAAAAAAAAAAAAAAAAGTTGAATGGACAATCATAGTCATTTTTTCATAGGATTATTATTAGGTGCATATTAGTGTTTGTAAATAATTGAACAATATTTTAAATGTACTTTATCAACATGCATTATTCCATGTTAAAACATCTTTTCTATCATTTGACTCTGACCCAGAAGACAAAGCCAAAGAAAGACACTGTCGCTGATGTAATTACTATTTATGACAAAAGAAGCTTTTTCTAGCATTGAATTTACTATTGCATAACCTCTCTGAGACTCAATTTCATTATCTATATGGAAATTATACTTTCTAACCTCTGCACCTGCAGGATTTTTGTGACGATACTCTGACGTATTGAGTATGAATGTACTTTCTGTATTGAAAGGAATTATACAAGGAAGCAAGATGTAGGGAGAAAAACAGGTGTAGGGATAGCATGTTTTTGCATCCCAGTACGTTAAAAATGTTGTAATTTATTTACTCATGTAATCTCACAACAACCCCACCAACTACATCATTTACCAATGAAAGTATTTGTCTAAGATCATGTAGTGAATAAGCTATAACATTGGAAAAGTCAACCCACATTTACCTCCAAAACACCAAGAGTGCAAATAATTGTAATCCAGATAGATCCTAGGGAATTGTAGAACCTAGGAACCAAATTCTCGGTTGATACTTGTATAAACATCAATATTCTGATAATATTTATTATAAATTTTATAATAGATAAGCATCTAAATACAGACATAGCATCTAAGTCCTACCTAAGAAAATTTTCATTGACCATTATGTGTCTTGTTCCACTTAGATTCTGAGATATTTATCTAGATATTTGATACATACAGTTTTGTCTAATAATGTGTTGTAAGCTTTTCTAGGAATAATATCAGTGTACTGTTCATGATAATTGTTGTCCTATTTAGATATTATATATCTATATTAATTATTACATAGTAGCTTAATTGAAAGGAAACTTTTTTAAGAAACCTGGTAATTTCTATAAAAAAATATTGTTTTTTAATTTAAACTTCCTACTACTTGGCAGTATATTGTTTCCTTCATATATTTTATATAATATTTATATACTAATAAGATGTTTCCAAGAAAATAATTTATCTTGGGTCCTCTGAAATAATTGCACTTTTAGAATATGTTATAAGATGAAACACAGCAGGGAATGCTTTTTTGTTTTTCTAGTCACCCACTGTGAGGATTTTGTGTTCTGTGTGTGTGTATGTGTGTGTATGTAATGTATTGCAAGTAAGCATTTAAAAAAATTTACAGCTTTTGTTTTTGATTTTTCTCCAAACAATTTTATGTCTCTAAGGGGTTTGTTCAATTCTTTGGGCCAAGGATATTTATATAAGAAACTAGAGGCCCAGTGCATGGATTCGTGCATCGGGGGAGGGCGGTCTCTCAGCCTGTCCTACGCCCTCTCGCAGTCTGGTTCCCCTCGGGGGATGTAGCAGGGTGCCAAGTGCTGCGCTGCTCACACTCATCCCGGCCCGCTGTGCCTGCCGCTGCCATGGAGTTGGGAGAGGCTCCCGCCTCCGCAGCTGCACTTGCCAGCCCTGAGCCAGGCTTCTGGCTGAGGGGCGCTTCCCCTGTGGGAGCACACTGACCACCAGGGGGCAGCTCCTGCGTTGAACGCATGGTGGTCAGTGCATGTCATAGCGACTGGCTGATCGGCTGTTCAGTTGTTTGGTCATAATGGTTGCTCAGGCTTTTATATCTATAGATAATATCAATAGGTCTTCATCCAAATAGAGTTGAGTGGAGTTCATAATTAAGTATAATTTAGCTTAAACATGAGCTTCTGAGTAAAACTTCTCAGAAAAATTATACTATGTGCTATATCGGTGACCTCGGGTTAATTATCTAACCTCCTTGAATCTCAGTTTCCTCATCTGCAGAATATAGAATGACAGTGTGTTCATGACAGAGTGGTTAAGATGCCATGTGTACAAGTGGCGAGTCTATAATGGTACTTAACAAATGTTAGTCTTCTTCCTCATTTTCCCTAGTAATTTTATTTGCCTTATAGCTGCTTGCAAAATACAGCATATCCCACAATAATGCTTCTTTTGCAATATTTTTCAATAGGTAGCTGTCAATAGGCAGAACTAACTACTTGGAGTACATTAGTGATCCCCACTCATAGATCTGTGGATGGATACTGGTCTGTGGCTATCTTTTCACTCCACAACTAGAAAAATAAGGATAATAAAGTTATTTATAAAGCTAAATTAATTCCAGTGAAATATTATCTTTCTAATTGTGTTGTGATTAAGACATCCCCTATGGAGTTACAGTGAAATAGTGATATTTTGGGTCTTTAAAATATCAGAGCAATATAAAGATGTAACTCCTCTGTTGGTGACCCAAATTTTTTTTTTTTAATATCAACTCTGACACCACTACCTATGTGACCTAGAGCAACTTATTTAACCTCTCTCTGCATCGTTTTCTCATCTGCACAATGCGAACACTGCTAGGAATTACCTCATGGGTTATTATAAAAACAAAAATAGCTAATACATCAAGATTCTTGGTATAATTCTGGAACATAATAAGCATTCCATAAGTAGCCAAAATTACTTTCGTCATCACTGGTCCATGAACCCATAATGCTGGGCACTATATACATTTAGATAATTGTCTTCTGCCGTAGTCACTTCTAAAGGAAGGAAAGTTTATATTTGCATATGATTTAATACCTTTAACCCAGAGATAGTCTATGTAGACATATGAGATTGTTATTGAATGTGAAAGCATTTTACAAAATATCCCTGTTTTCAGCAATACGTTTAATGTTGTCATTGAACACCATCCATATATAATTTGGTGATTTTTTTAAAAGCCTACTTTAAAATATATATATATATATATATATATATATATATATATATATATATATATATATATATATTAAACTAGGCTTTTGATGCTTTAAGCCCCCCCCCAAACCAATGTGTGCCTATATTATATTTTGCATTTTATTTCATTATCAACATTTTTCTTCTTTAGATTTTAGCATTTCTTAAAGCAGTGCTTTTTTTACATACCAATTACACAATGATGAATGCCTACATAGTTTTATTGCAAATAAAAATAAATGATTGCCAAATATGATGTGTAATTTTTCACTTTTTTCTTATTGAGTTACTCTATATAGTTTATTTTAGAAGTTTGGGAAAATTAGAGCAGGGTTTATAATTCACTCTTTCTGCTAATCTTGTAAGGCATCACAAGGAGAAAAAACAATAATTAGATAACTTTTTTGCATAACTTTAAGTTGCATAGCATTTGTTCTGTTTTCTCAGGAGGAAGTGCTATTGTGTTAATCTTGAATTATGAATGCCATGCCATGCCATGGAAATGAAACCTGCGACCACATGTTTGAATATTGAAGACAAAGAGAATATACAGTACAGCAGGCACGCGGGTCCTTTACAGCGAAAGACATTGCTCCCTCACAGGCTTTAGGATTCTGGTCTGACCCTTTCTTGAGACAGGTCCATTTCAAAAACTCAGTCACAGCTTCTAACTATGCAAGCTTTGCCCTTTGTCCTCACAAAAGAATGGGGGGAGGCAGGGTTTGTCAGGAGCCAACTCCATTAATCTGCAGTTTTTGTAGTGATAACAGAATTATATTTCTGATATGGACGGTCGGACTGGCAGAAACTCTTATTTACCTTTTATCCCTAGTACCCAGTATGATGCCTGTATGATGCATTAGCAGATGCTAAATGAGCATTTGTAAAATGAGTAATATTCAAGCCAACTGAACAACCCAGCACAGACCAAATATGTGATTCATTTTAAGGTCACGTTCAATTGAGTCTTCTAATTCAAGTTCCACACTCCTAGGCTTGTTATACAAACTATCTTCTTCCAGTTTTTAGTGGACATTTTACAGAATTGATAGAAAACCTGACTACTGCAGTTGGAATGTAAGTTATCCAAGCACCTTACTGGGTGATGAGTACAAAATACTGAACTTCACCAATGAAGCATCTTTGATTTGTAACATTCTGAGACTCTTCCCTAGATGGAATAAAATAATATAATTGACATTACTAATTCCTGAACAATTAAAATACTATTGCCCAGCCGGCGTGGCTCAGTGATTGAGCATCGGCCTATGAACCAGGAGATCTCAGTTCATTTCCAGGTCAGGGCATGTGCCTGGGTTGTGGGCTCAATCCCCAGTGGGGGGCGTGCAGGAGGCAACCAATCAATGATTCTCTCCCATCATTGGTGTTTCTATCTCTCTGTCCCTCTCTATTCCTCTCTGAAAATAATAAAAATATTTTTTTAAAAGAAAGAAAACACTATTCCCCTCAACTACAGTAGAGCAAAGTTTTGACTATTAACAGGTAGCTGAACTCTGTTTAATAATGTGTGAAGCCGACAGGTGTCTGATGGGACCTTAGTGCTCTAAGGATCTCATTGCAACCAGAACTGTTCTTCCATTACTAGTCTCTGGAAGCAGGAGTTCAGGAATGATTGTCAGTACGCAAGACAGTGTAGAAACTTTTCCAATAAATTGCCATATGGCGCTGACAGTGTGCAAGTTGCAGCCAGGAGCCGTGAACCCTGGGCACGTGTCATACTAGATATGTTACAGGTGAAGGTCATGTTTATGAGCCAATGGGCCCTGGAAGGCTTTACTTGACAACAGATATTAGATTGTTAAAGCACTTTTTAAAAATAGCCCCATAAGAAATTCACAGAATAGTTTTTTTTAACCTAGAAAGCAGTTATAAAATCAAATAGTAGTTGTAGAAAAGGTTGATATTTTAGAAAAGAACAATTTGACTCATTATTCAGTGTATGCCTAATGCCCAGGCCATTATCAGTTAACACATAGATGTAATCTGTGAGTAAAGCAGAGATTGTGTGTTTTCGTGACCTCGATTAAATGCAGTGTATCTCTTCATATACATGCATTATTGCTTCCAAGTTGTCGTCTTCATAGCAAAGCCATTGAAATTTGATACATTTCAAATTAGTTGGATTTTTTCTATGTAATAGAGTAAAAAGGGAAGGTTTTTGTTCAAATAAGAGTATATCGTCAACCATTGCTTTTATGATATATAGCAACACCTTTGTGACTTTTTAAATAGCGGAGAGGTAACTTCTTATTTCAAAATATTTTACACCTATTTCTTTCTTAATATTTATTATGGGAATAAGTTAAACTGGACTTAAATTTAGGTTATTACCAATACCATAATAGCTATAAATGCCTCAGTATTTCAAATGTTGGCTGAGATTTATGTAGGAAATCTGTTGGACTAGAAAAATCAATTTAACCAATGGCTAGTTTATAGTTTTCAATAGAATATTGGTTTTTACCTTTAAAAAAAAAATGCTTCAGTAGTCTTGGTCAGCACTAAATTACTCATTAGCCTAAATGTAAAATAAATGCAGGAAAACTCGGTACCTTTAAAAAATTTTTTGTTGTTGTTAATCCTCACCTGAGGATATTTTTCCATTGTTTTTTTAGAGAGAGTGAAAGGGAGAGGGAGAGACAGAAAGCAAGAAACGTCGATGTGAGAGAGACACAGCGATCGGTTGCCTCCCACATGCGCCTGACCAGGGCCAGGGACAGCCTGCGAACGAGGTCCACGTCCTTGACCAGAATCGAACCCAGGACCCTTCAGTCTGCAGGCCAGTACTGCATTCACTGAGCCAAACTGGCGAGGGTGGTATTGGTATCTTCGATGGGGGGAGGCAGATAGGGCCTCGCCAGCTTTTATCCTCCCATTTCCCCAACCCCTATCTCTACCACCAAACTAATTTCATAAAAAGACACTTGCCTGGAATATATAACACGCAAATTAAATGACTGAAAAACTTATACGTCCAAAAACAGTCATAATACTGGTTTTTGATCTATACTTCTTTCTTCTATTAGTCATTTCCTTTCCTAAAATAATGAGAAATGAGTTGACTAAGTATTTCCAGCCACCTAGTGGTAACACAATCATAGTTGAAGAATGAATGTCACAACAGGTTTTTTTCCAAAATCCCTAAAAGGCTGGAACTGCATCTCATTCTTCTTCGTAGCCCAGCATGTAGACAGTGCAGGCCTATAGCAGATGTCCCACTAATAGTTCTTAAATCACTCTTCCAGTTTTAAACGTGCAAAGGCTTATCATCTTATAGTTTTTCTCTGATTATACCCATCTCTTCCCAGAATGGTCTTGTTTTCTATTAACTAGAGCAGTGATGGCGAACCTATGACACGCGTGTCAGAGGTGACACGTGAACTCATTTTTTTTGGTTGATTTTTCTTTGTTAAATGGCATTTAAATATATAAAATAAATATCTTTGTTTTACTATGGTTGCAAAGATAAAAATGTTTCTATATGTGACATGGCACCAGAGTTAAGTTAGGGTTTTTCAGAATGCTGACACGCCGAGCTCAAAAGGTTCGCCATCACTGAACTAGAGCATAAAGGAACTTTATTTCTGTGTCTGAGGAAGTTGCCAGGTAACGTGATAATGGCCTCCCCACCTCACTGCCTTTATTATTCAGCATCAAAGCCAAGAGCCCTGTGACCAATCAGCACAACCTGCCTTGGCTACTCTTTACACTTGCCTTGATCCCAGTTAACGAAACAAACTGTTTCAGTCTTCTTGTTTGGTGTTATGGGTAGACTGATGCCCACTAATGCTTGTAAGATATTGTTCCTGTTATGTGAGAAGTATGTGTCCTCAAAGGGATAGAATGGTGAATATTAAAGAACTAGTTGTATTCTGTCATGCAATGGGAATTTGTACTTTAAAACACAAGCATATCATGTTTTTTAATTAGTGAAAAAAATTTAGTGCTCTAGGTATAGAATTATAATCAAGTTTTATGAATGTATCTATGATGGGGTATATTATATTATATGCTCTTTTGAAATTTCCTTTGAGTTAGAGGTCTTTGCTTTAATACCACCTTAATGGTTCTTATGACTAAGAAGACAAAGCCTGTGTTTGACTGTGTCATTGCTGCTATCCTGTACTTGGCCGTCCTTTTTGTTGTAAATTAAAATAGATGAAGGCTGTCGAGCCAAGTCAATGAAAGAAGCTAATTTAATGTGATATAATTGATGAACTCGAAATTGTCCCACTTTTCCTTTTGAAACCCACTGAGTAGAGCTTAAGAGTATTTTGATGTATGCTCTTGTTACATTGATATTGTGCAATTCATTGCAGTGATAGAGGATCAGGAATTAACTTTTTATGGATGTTTCCATATTTGTTGTATATGTGGATGCAAAAACAGAGAAATGGACCCAGCTTAAATATACTACCAGAGTGAACATTATGGAAGGAAGAGAAGGAGGGAGAGAGGGAGGGAGGGAAGGAGGGAAGATATACAGAGATTACTAAGTTAATATTATTTCATTTATTTAAGTGTGATGAAGACAAGCTACCCTAAAAGGGGGAAACATTAAGTAAAAATTTTTCAAATAAAATACTGGACTTATGGCACTGTGAATCGTGAGTTTGGATGCATCTGAATGCCCTTGAAGTAGAATAGAGGCCAGAGCTGACAAGAGCAGAGATGGTGCAGACATCTCAGCATGAGGAGCCGACTGGCATATGGTGTGCTGATAGAGGTCAGTGGAACCTGAAGGATGCTATCGTTGGTCTTGGTGTCCAGAAGCAATGTTAGAAGGCAAAAAAGAGCAGGTACCCAGAAATGGCCATTGCCAGCCCTCTGCTGTCCAGTGCCTTTTCCTTTAGGTTATGTCAGAAAGACCTTCGGTAGCACACATCCACAGAACTGTGCTTTCTGCTCCCATGAGCTGTGGACACTAGCTAACACGGGGGAACAAGAAAAAAAAATTAAGACTTTTTCAGATAATATTCTCACTCCTTTTACTGTTTGGCAGAAGTGCCAGGGGCTACACTGAGGCTGCTAATCATTGCATGTGGCAGCTGGCTCACAGAAGTTGCCTTGAGATAGAGGAGCTCCTCTTTCAGCATGAGATTAAGCAGTAGCGTTCTCATGTTACACAGACACAGGAACACTCAGAAAGTGACAACTTACAAAAGTAAAATTTCAGCCGAAAACACAAACATTACACAGCTGCCCAGTGTTGAATAGAACTGCAAATCTAAGCCGCAGTCTCATCTGGGCATGTCTGCTTTCTTTTTGGTTGGTGTTTGCTTGTTAGTATGTTTGTTTTTGTTTTTGTTTTAAGTGAGGAATGATAATGGCACTAAATCACGTGGGCAACAAGAAAAGTCCTTTAGCGAAAGGGCCATCGAGTGCTCCTTACGGCTGCTGAGTACATCTCACAGGCAGTTGTCAGCTGAAACCTACTGAAAGCTTAGATTCCTCTTTGTGAGAAATGATTATCAGAAGAGAGCCTTCTGTTAAACTCCTAGGTTATCAGGAGTATAAGACAAATTCAGACCCCCAAAACTAAAGGGCCAATAAAATTAAAATGATCATGGAGTGACATAAATTCTTAAGAAATGGAAACCTGTTCCCTAGCTACGTTCGAAAACTCGGTGCATGAGTTCAACATAGCAGGTAAAAGCGTTGCTAATACCAGGGAAGGTCAATATCAAGAGGAATAAGAAGCACTTTGATTGAGTCACACGGGCTGTTAAAGGGCAGAGATAAAAATCGGGCAGGGTGTGTCCGCTGCTGTCCCAGCTCTTCCTTGAGCATCTGTTCCTTTGTGCAGTTTGGGTTCTTTAACCGCCTCCACGGTTATCTCTTCTCACGATTGGTCAACTGCGCGACCTCTGAATATTTGTGTTTATCATGTTTATAGAGGAAAATCATATGATGATGTCAGTAGATACAGGAAATTGTACACATTTATGATTTAAAAAATAATCTTAGCAAACTGGGAATACAAAGAAATTTCCTTTAACAGACAAAAGGTATCTACGGAAGTCCAACATACAGCAAACATGAAACTCCGTGCTGAAATATGCAAAGCATACACAGTCGAGGATGCCCTCTATTCCCACTTTTATTTGAAAGTATACTGGTGCTTCTAGTCAGTGCAGTAATTCAAGTAAAGAATTAAAAAATATACAGACCAGAAGCAAATAAACAAATCTTCCATTGTTTACAGATTATGTAATTCTATAGAAAAGCTAAATGAATACATGGGAAAATTTATAGACGTATTAATAGTTAGCAAGTAACCAATAAACTACACAAAAGAAAATGTCACATATATATACACAAGGAACAAATAGTAAATATAATATTAGAAATATTTATGGTAGCAACAAATATAGCTTATTTAGGAACAATTTTTACAGATGTACAAAATTTTATGTAGACAATTATAAAGTTATAGAAGTATAAAGTTTTATAAAGCTTAATTGAGAAGCATTAATGAAGATCCAGCCGAATGGAGAGAAATATCTTTAGGATAGGAAGATGCAGTGTAGTAAAGTTATACATCCCACTCAAATTGATAAATAGGTTTAATGAAATTCCCATCGCAACAGGTTTTGTATAGATTATAAAATTATTTCAAGATTTGCATAGAAGAGCAAAGTATCCCGAATATCCAAGACACTCTTACCAAAGGCAAGTAAGATTAAATTACTTGCCTTTCAGGATATCAAGCTGTAAGGCTAGAGCAGTGGTCGGCAAACTGTGGCTCGCGAGCCACATGCGGCTTTTTGGCTCCTTGAGTGTGGCTCTTCCACAAAATACCACGTGCAGGCGCACACATACAGTGCGATTGAAACTTCGTGGTCCATGCGCAAAAGTCGGTATTTTGTGGAAGAGCCACACTCAAGGGGCCAAAGAGCCGCATGTGGCATGCGAGCTGCAGTTTGCCGACCACTGGGCTAGAGTAATTGAGGCAGCACCATATTTCTGACAGGGATAGACAATTAGATCAAGGGAAGAAATATGCTGCCTGTTACTTCTCAGACCTTTCCATTTTGTTGAACTTGCTGAATTTTGTCTTAAGCTTCATTTAAAGTTAAATCTGGCCCTAGCCGGTTTGGTTCAGTGGATAGAGCATTGACCTGTGGACTGAAAGGTCCCAGGTTCGATTCTGGTCAAAGGCATGTACCTTGGTTACAGGCACATCCCCAGTTTGGGGTGTGCAGGAGGCAGCTGATCGATGCTTCTCTCTCATCGACGTTTCTAACTCTCTATCCCTCTCCCTTCCTCTCTGTAAAAAATCAATAAAATATGTATTTAAAGTTAAATCTGTCCTCCACCATCGGTTATTGGTTAGCTCCTTGCTTTAAAATTGTAAATGATATCACATCATATTGGTTAGTGAAATAGGCATGTGCTTTAATATTTTTGCCATGCTTTAAGGACAAGCCCCCCAAAACTTGTAGAGTAAAATACATTCACTATTTTACTCCTCTAAGTTACTTAGTCAGACCACAGGGATTAGACAGAAAAGAAAGGGTGTCTGTCTGTCTGTCTGTCTGTTTGTTGTATGTGCATGCGCATGTGGGCGCACATTGTCTCTGGTTTCCTTCTGAATGATTTTGGCAGCTTTTCTCAGGCTTGAGCGTTTTGAGTAATAGCGCTTTGTTCATTGACATGCACGGTCAGATTTAGGATCAGCCAGTGGAGGGAGAGAGTTCATTTCCCACTGATTCTTATAGCACTTGTATCACTCCAGCCTCAGGTCCCCCATTTAGCTATTGTATCAGTGTTCTAGGGCCGCTGCGACAAATTGCTCAACTAGCTTACAGCACACACAGTCCTTCCCTTATAGTTCTGGAAGTCCAAGTCCACAGTCAGTTTTTTGTTTGTTTGTTTTTAAATATATATTTTATTGATTTTTTACAGAGAGGAAGGGAGAGGGATAGAGAGTTAGAAACATCGATGAGAGAGAAACATCGATCAGCTGCCTCCTGCACACCCCAAACTGGGTCTGTGCCTGCAACCAAGGTACATGCCCTTGATCGGAATCGAACCTGGGACCCTTGAGTCCACAGGCCGACGCTCTATCCACTGAGCCAAACCGGTCAGGGCCAAAGTCAGTTTTACAGGACTGAAAGCAAGGTGTCAGGGCACACCCCCTCCAGAGATTCCAGGCGAGAATCCATTGTTCTTGCTTCTCCTGTTCCTTGCATTCCTTGGCTTCTGGCCCCTTCCTCCATCTTCAAGGCCTGGAGTGTCGCATCTTGCTATAGTAGTCACACCGCCTTTGCCTTCTGCCTCTGCCTCCTCCTTATTGAAGACACTGTGGCTACATGAGGGTTTATCTGGATAATCCAGGACAATCTCCCATCTCAAAATTCTTAATGTGGTCATGTCTACAAAACCCCTTTTGCTATATCTACAATAACAAAAGCATAATTTGCATATCGACTGAAGGGCTGAAGCCGGGGCTGTGAGGGCCGAGGCAGTCGGGGCTGTGAAGACCTACTCTTGCATCCATTTTGTGCATCAGGCCTCTAGTTAATAATAATAATAACTTTAATAGGTTCTAGGGATTAGACCTGGATGTTGGAAGAGGGGCATATTATTCAGCCCCTTACAGAAGTTATCTGACCAAATCACAAAATACACCTTCTCTGCCGTATCTCTAATTTTATCCATGAATTAATTTAACACCAAAAATGTCCTTATATTTTTAGACCTACTTTAAAATTCTGACATAGAAATATGAAGTGAAGACTTCTGATTTGTATCACACTGACCACCAGATGGCAAAATTAGTCACTGTATTGTTAATCCTGATCTAAACTAATTTTGCAGCCTAAATAGTTCAGTATGCCAATTTGAAGTCAGTTATAGTGCCATGCAGTTTTAGATCCTTGGACTTCTAGACTTTTATCATTCTAGATCATTTCTGATGGAAATGACTGCACACAATCATATTTTTTAACTTGTTCTCCAAGCTACCTTAATGGCCACTGAGACAGCTCTAACCACAGCTCTAACCACACAGTTAAGCATGTTTCCATTTAACAAAAGATTCTTCAAATGAGATATTCACTGGCTTTTAGAGAAACTGTTTCTAAGGTTCCTAAATATTATTATGAGTTTATATATAAATAATTAGAATTAAGATTTAAAAATGACAACTATTATTTCTTAATTGTTTGACTGTTATCTTAACTGTAATTATTTATACAGAATTTCTCCTAGAACTTGCTTCATCCATACTTTTATCTCAGGCAAGTACTAATCCTTGCCACTTTTATCCTGTAGTATCATGTAATATATAATATAAGTAATAGGCACAAATAAGCCAACTTTCTAAAATAACAGAAATTATTACTTTATTCCTCTATAGTTCTTGTTTTCTAAATCATACACTCTTATAGTGACAGTTCAACCAATTCAGAGGCATCAAAATAATCCTATATAATAATATGCAAATTGTCCCCTCGAACGGGAGTTCAAAGGGGAGTTCGACCAGGGGGCAGGGCCGGCTGGCCAACTGCCCGCGGCCTCTCCCTTCGCCTAGCCAGGCTCAATCGCCCCAATGGGGGCAGGCTGGGCCAGACCCCACCTGGGCACGAATTTGTGCACTGGGCCTCTAGTAACTAATATTCCCCTTCTTTCTTTGTTATAGAAACTCCTATAGAAAAGTTGGGGAAAATATAAATTTAAAATAATTAAAATTCATGTTCTAAAGATAAAACTTTCTTTTATTTCCTCTCAGACATAATTATATAGGACTAGATGTAGAAATAGATAATGTAAATATAGGTATATAATTGGTATCATTTTTTACAGTGATTTTTTATCTTTTGCACTTAAAGCAAATTATTAAATTAATTTTATTGGCTCTCCCCCATTCCATCTCTCTTTATCCCCCAACCCAAAGTAAACATCATTCCAAATTTTATTTTTATCATATATGTAATTTATACATACTATATATGTGTATATAATTCTGATCTTTCATGTAAAGATGTTCTTGACATTTTCTAATGTCAGTAAAAACCCTTTGAAAACATAATTTTAATGGTCATGTAATATTTTACCTTTTTGATATTGCAGTATGTTTAACCAATTATCTCCAATTTTTCACTATTTTGAACTATGTACTTTGGCAGGACTTTATAAATCTTGCTTGTATCTCTGATTATTTCATTAATATAGAGTCATAAAGTGGAATTACTAAGTCAGAGGATATGTGCACTTTAAAAAATATTTTTATTTATTTCAGAGAGGAAGGGGAGAGGGAGAGAGGGAGGGAGGGAAGCGGGAGGGAGGAAGGGAGAGTGAGAGAGATATCAATGATAATGAGAGAGAATCATTGATTGGCTGCCTACTGCACACTGCACTCTGGAGATTGTGCCCACAACCCAAGCATGTGCCCTGATCAGGAATCGAACCATGACCTCTGAGTGATATGTGCACTTTTATTTTTTTAATTGATTTCAGGAGGACGGGAGAGGGAGAGAGAGAGAGAAACATCAATGATGAGAGAGAATCATTGATTGGCTGCCTCCTGCTTGCCCCACACTGGAGATGGAGCCTGCAACTCAGGCATGTGCCCTGACCAGGAATCGAACTCTGACCTCCTGGCTCATAGGCTGATGCTCAACCACTGAGCCACCACGGCTGAGTGATATATGCACTGTTCTTGATATCTGTTAGCAAATAGCTTCCCAAAAAGGCCAAACCAATTGCCTCTTATTATCACGTTACTGAAGTTTGACATTTATTTAATTTTGTGAATTAGTTTAAAATATTCCTTGACATTTTCTTTTTTAAAATTTTATTGTTGAGATTATTACAGATGTCCCCCATTTTCCATGCTTTGCCCGGCTCCACTCCATCCCAGGCCTTCGCCTGTCTATTTATTGTCTGTGTCCATGGGCTATGCATAAACACATATAAGTTCTTTGATTAATCTCTATCTTATGAATCTTTCAAGTTATTTAAATTACATATATAATAAAATGGATATAAAGACTATAATTATTCCTCCTACTGTACCAGTAATGGCAAAGGGAAATAAACATTTGGGAGGATATAAAATTTCTAAAGATGGAAGGACTTACAGGATGGAATTATCTATATTATAAAAGACCTGTGGCCCTAATGCCTTAAGGACCAAAGACCAGAGCAGGTGGACGGGCTGTGAGCTCAGAGAGGCGCATGCGGGTGGGCGGGGCCACGGGATTTCGTGGGCTGGGCTTCTAGTAGGATGATAATACTCTTTACCTATTAGCCTGGGGTTCTCTAGCCTAGCTTCTTAGTTTGACTAGATCAGAGCTGTCAATGCTACAATAAGAAAGACAAGGAGAATAAAAGTAGATCCCTTAGAGCTGTTTTGTGACCTTCAGCTGCTCTCTGTGTGCTTTGTGACTTACTGTTCCCTGAGAAAATTGGGGTCTGGCTTCACAAGGTCCTTATGAGGACACAGTCACTTTCAAGCATGATATTCATGAAGGAATTGTTTGAATAAAAAGTATATCAATAGATAATAATATACACTTGAACATTTATAATTTCTTGCTCTCTTTTTAATACTATTTATTTGAAAGGGTTAAGAGGGTTGTTGTTTTTTTAATAGTAAGAGGGCATTATTTCCAATGACATTTTACTCGGTGTTCCTCTTCTTTGTTTGCACTAAAGAAAATCTTGCCAGATCTGATATTATTCTCTGAAGGTACGTTTGCAATTAAATGTTTGAAGTCAGCAGTCTATGGTAAATTATCATAAATGTTATTATAAGTTCAAGCTGAAATGTTAGCAAGAGAATTGCTAAAGGGTAGCATTTAAACTCTCATTGGCTTTGTGTATTTGCTAATGTCTGTGGTATATGTTACTTAGACTGATGAGTTTACAGTAACTTCTAACTTGAATTAAAATATGGTATTTGGTCTCTCTCTTTTTTGAGTTCAATACATTTAAATTCAAGTAACATTTGCTTAGTTAATCACCTCATTTTTTTGAAGCAAGTAGTTAATGATTTAGGAAAATAAATTATAATTGTTTACTTAGAGTTTTCAGAAGGGAACCGTGCGTGTGTTTTTGAAAACTGTCGCATTCAGTGGATTGAGTAATAATTTATGCTCCATCCTTCACTTTTATTATTGATGGAGCAATGAGCTGGTTGGAATGTAGCAGAGACCAATTAAATTTTTAGGCCCATTTTAATAGTACTTATAAAAATTCATTCCTTTGGCAATAATCTAATTTTTCTTTTTTTAGTTTTGACCCATTTGGCCTTCAAATTGTCCCCAGATATAAGGTGTTTTCTTAGTTACCAATACAGCAGTAGGATTGGTTTGGTATCGTTGATATGTCACACATTTGGATACTTTGCATGGCCAAATACTATTTATTGCAGTGGTAAGTGAGGAAAGCTTATGTCAAAGAAATAGTTGGTGCAACTGTAGTTGTTTTTCAAATTCCGACATTACAGACTTATTCCCGTGTGTTTGAAGAGTAAAAACGTATATCCTGTGGGTACTATACCTAGAAAGGAATAAGAAGGCAGATGAGATAGTTTGAGAGATTACAGGCAAAAAGGAGGCAAGAAAGTAAAACAATGTGTATAGAGTTTGACATATAGGAAGGAATAATATACAGGAATGTGTAGATTGAAGGAGGAGGGCTCCATTTAGTCTCATAAAGCAGAATTGTGAAATAAAAGAGTTATTCTGACGCAAATCATTATTTAATGAACATAATATGGTTCATTGGAGTCCTACACATCCTTTAAGGGTCAGCTCTATCTTGCAGACTTCTTTAGGCCTTTAGTACCAGTCTAGCCCATGGTCATATTGTCTTTTTCTGAAAGCGTTTGTTTACGCCACTAACTTAACAACTGATCACACATTTTTGCATTTCTGACTTATTTTGTCATTAAAACCTTCTGTTGTAAGTTAACATTCCATGTTTTAAATCTCAATTTCAAGTAGAATGTCCATTGGGAAGACAAGCTCTCTGCCCTATTTCATGCTAGTCTCCACAGCCTTAGCAAAGCACCTTGCATTCTGGAGTGAGTGTAATATACTACACTTTTCACCAAAGGCAGTCACTCACCCTGTGCTAAGAGAAAAAGATGAAATAGCATTGGAAGCATGCAGAGACATGGGTGAAATTGAAAAGCTTTGAAACATGTAGTTCAAGACCAGTTACTTATTTTGGTTATGTGATAGTCCTGAGATGGAGAACTGGTGCAAGATAGTATCATTATAAGGATCTATTCAATGGAAATTCGAATCAGATTATTGACATTTTAGAGATGGTATTTGGTATTTGTTCTAATGAGTACTGCACTTGATTTGATCCCAAAACATATGAGCTGCAAGTGTGTACTGTTGTCATTGTATGACCTGTGATGAATTATCTTTGTCCCAAGACAGGTTACAAAATTGGCATCAAGTCAAGACATAGTAAATGTAGGGGACTAGAATCTGGGTGTATATCTGCTAGAAGCAACATTCTGCTGAAAGCTGAAGATATGATCGATTCTTGACTTGCTTTGCTGTCAGCTTCAACTTTTATAAAATAGAGAGAATAGTGAGAAAAAACAACACCACAAAACTACCAACCACGTTGGGGGATGTAGAAATCCTGAGAGTGGGAAAATTGATTATGTCATTTTAGCATACATAAAAGTAAGGAAAAGGAATAGAGGAGGTAAGTACATACCCAAGATTTTAGCAAACAGATTTCCAAATGTTTACAGAAAAAGCTATGTTTGATCAGTTGGCAACAGATGCTAAAATAAAGTGAGGTATCCTCATTACACATCCATTCATTTATTCATTTATTAAGTAAAAGCAGGCATGTTAGCAAGTCTAAAGCTACAAGTGAGTTAAGACTTCAAAACTGAACACTCCTTCTTTTTTGTTAGGATAACTTGGCTGATACAGCCAGGCTCTCTTGCAGATATGATATAGTTTGATTTCAGCCAATTGTTTAATAATAGCTAGGGTTGGGTGTTTTTTGAAGTAGATAGAAAAATGGACCAGGGTCATAGTATAGATACTGCTGGTGGTTTCTGAGTCGGGAGGCAATCATTAGCACTCTCTTCTCTGCCTGGATTCTAAACAAATGTGAACCACAATCCACAATTAAATGTCTTTGAGTCTACAAACCTAATGAGCTTGCGAATTATGAACTTCAGAACTAGGCAGATTTTGTCACTTGCCAGGATAATGCTCGACTAGGGCATGATTTCCTCTGCAGGAACCTTCCCAGATAAGAAGTAAGAAGTTATGAGATGGCCTGGCGGTGTGGTTGAGCATCGACCTATGAACCAGGAAGTCATGGTTCGATTCCCGTCAAGGGCACATGCCCGGGTTGTGGGCTTGATCCCCAGTAGGGGGTGTGCAGGAGGCAGCCGATCACTGATTCTCTCTCATCATTGATGTTTCTATCTCTCTCTCCCTCTCCCTTCCTCTCTGAAATCAATAAAAAATATTTTTTTTACAAAGAAGTTATGAGATGAAGGATCAGAGCAGAATTCACATTACCTGTAGGCAGATTAGCTCTTAAGAGGAAAGATGCAGACCTGAGTGGAACACCCCCCAATTCATCAATAGAATGTCATTCCACCTCCTGAGGTCAGCCATGGGAATGGTTATACACTTTGGGGAGTAGATCAGCAGTTTGGCTTAAGGTATAAATTCAGGAAAATGTGTACCAGTTGATAAGTGAAGCAGACAAGATACATAGGAAGAAGTAATCGAGTTCTTGGGAACATTTTTGGACTTTGTGAATGAGTTAAGAACACCGTTTATTCTTCATTTGTACAGAAAGGATCAGCTAAGACTGACATATGCAGGGATCTCTCTCTCTCTCTTTCTCTCTCTCTCCAAAGTACTTAAATTAGGATTCAACAACATATGATCTAAAATAGTACTTCAAGGAAAGGTCCAGGGAGGGTATGTTGTGGATGAATTTTTACAGTGGATGCAGGATGATTTCACAGAGTTTGAAAATAAGAGAAATTGTTTCTAGTCTGCAAACTAGGGAACTTCTTGGATCTGTTTTCTCTCAGAGTGGATATATGGATAGGGCCTGTGAAAATAAACCCAATGTTTTTAAATCCATATACCTTATCTGTTCTATTTTTTCACATCACTATATGGAGGAAGCCCTGGAATATAAAAAGCAAAAGTCATTCTCTTTGTGGGTTTTATGTTTAGCCTTGAATTACTAGCAAGTTAGGCAACTCACCATCTTGATTCTTTTCTTTGCCTTCAAGTAGTGTTGACCTGGTCAAGCGAATAGTATAGGGGCTCAACACACATGACAAGGTGGAGCCAGATAACTGTGTTAGTTGGAAGTTCAAAGGATCAAAAAGAATTCTGCATTCAAGGAAAAATAGATTAAAACAGTAACAAAACAAAAAATAACAACAACAAGAAAACATGAACAATTAAATGTAATGTGAAGTTCTTAATTTGAATATAAAAAATTTACTCAAAGAAGTGTTAAGTAGAGAATACTTGTTTTTGATCTGAGTTCATGTGAAAAAGGCCTGGAATTGTTGATTGAGTAGTTCTAAAGATGAAACAAAAAATGTTTTAAATGCATGTTAATTTAGAAATAATTCTACCAACTTCTATATTAGTCAGATCTCATCTAGAATATTGTGTTAATTTTACATTTTAAGAAATAATGCTGAAAACCATGTTACATGAGAAACAGTTTTGTTCTACTTATGAGACTATGAGTAAGCTCCTAGGACCTAGAGGACAGGACTGTATTTCTTATCTCTTAAATGTCAGTGTCTGGTCTTGTTCTCAGGAACATTTACATAAATAATGAATGAACCTTGTAAGATACTAGAATTGTTTAATTTGAAGACATGAGAAAAGTTTCAAATATATAATATGTACTTAAAGAAATTATACTAAATGAGATTATAAGGATTCCATTTAACTTTAATGGCCCCAAAAGAGACCAAGCATATAAGTTTTCATTCAGTATATTGAACTTTTGAACAGTGTTATAAGTCTTTGGGAGGAAATATGGCCTTGCTAAAAAGTAGTTATTTTGATATATGCATCCCAGGGTGCTAGATGGCCTTCTGTCAGAAAAGGCATAGCACATTTGACCCTCCTTTAATGGGAAAATTGAACTAAGTAACCTGTAGGGTTCCTTCCAGCGTCGAGAATGAGTTATTCCAATGAGTCTGTTATGACCATTGATTTTCTTACATTCTGATTTTTGTGTTATAACACACCATTACAAGCATATGGGAAAGCCAGTTTATATCAGTCATGAGTAATCTATGCTACTTTTAAACTGTCCTTCAGATTTAAAATGTTAAAAGGATTGAAATTCGATTTTAAAAATATGTATTAGTATATCTTCTTTTGCAAAAGATTGAAAAAATAACAGTGCATATTAATCTATTACACTGATTAGTCAATGGATGTCATAAGTACTTTCCAAATAGAGACTTTAAAAAAATTATAGCCCTGGCTGGTTTGGCTCAGTGGATAGAGCGTCAGCCTGCGGACTCAAGAGTCCCGGGTTCGATTCCGGTCAAGGACTTGTGCCTTGGTTGCGGGCACATCCCCAGTGGGGAGTGTGCAGGAGGCGGCTGATCGATGTTTCTAACTCTCTATCCTTCTCCCTTCCTCTCTGTAAAAAATCAATAAAATATATATTTTTAAAAAAATTATAATTAGCAGATGTCTTGTTTCACAAAGAAACATTTTACAAAAGAACCATTTTTGAGTTTCTCAACAGAGAACTGAAAATGACTCCATTAGCTAACAGCAAAATAATCACATTTCCCTTAAAGGAAAAATATTTTTAAAATATTGATTAAGATGAAAATGCAGGTTTTTGAGTTATTTATGTCTCCAGGAAGACTTAAGTACCTCTTGAAGAACTTTCAAATTACTGTCACAAACTACGTAAATGTTCAGCACGAACTCCTTGTACACTAAATGAAAAAGCTAAACGGATTAGGTTGCATTTAGAATTTAGCCTAAAAGCTAGCATGCTGGGGTTCAGAATTGAATCTTGAACTTTGTATGGATTCCCAGAATCAGGGAAGAAAAAAAATATCTTTCCTTGGTGAATTACTTCTTAAGGAGTGAAGGAGAAACTATGGAAGAATTGATCTCAGTTTTGTTGTAACAGGAACCTCCAGTCATAAATTTCTGATGCACAGTTGGGGTCGATGTATCATTTCTATTGTAATCAGCCGCTTTTATATTTCCACTCATCAAGGTTGACTTGATTATATTGTGTACCTCTTGGATGTCAAAGACATTAATTTGCTTTTCCTGAGAGGAGGATATGTGTTGCTCTTACAACTTAGACCTCAATCTTGGGAAAGTACTTTACACAATAGGACAGTGAGGGTATTCTATATGGGGAATTTTTTTTTTCAAGTGCAAGTTTCAAAATTTGAAATTATCGAGCTTTCCATTTTGCTCTTTGAGGAGTAATATATATTAAGCATCCATTCTGGGGCTGTAGCTTTTGAATGACCTTTTCAGTACTCATCCTTCTGCTCATTTTGATTTGCTCAGATAAATTACAACCACCTGGCCTTTTGTATTAAAGAAGGTCACATACAAAATCGACCTTTTGGTACTTATTGGGAGAGCTAGGTTCATTGTATTGAGTTTAACTGCTGTTGCTATTTTCTGGGTTAGGTCTTAAAATAACTGTATTTGGATAGTAATGCCTATTGCTTTAGCTTTTTTGTTCCAAGTTACTTCTCACATTATAGGAATGGACTCTCTGAGCAATACAAAGAGAAATTATGTTTTTTTTTAAAATAATGAAACACATTCATTTGGATCCTTTGGGGCTTGATGATTTTTATATGTTATTTCTATTTATCTTAGTCTTTTAAAAATATATTTATTGATTTTTGGAGCGAGAGAAAGGGAGCGGGATAGAGAGATAGAAACATTGGAGAGAGAGAAACATCATTGATCGGCTGCATCCTGCACGCTCCCCTCTGGGGACCAATCCCATAACCTCAGGCATGTGTCCCAACAGGGAATCGAACAGGTGACCTCTTGGTTCCTGGATCGACTCTCAAATGCTGAGCCACACTGGCCAGCCAATTTCTCTTAACCTTGATGAAACCAAAGTATCTTTTGACAATTCTTCTCCTCGCCACCTTGCTTAATAAGACTCGGCCTTTTCTCTGTTTCTTGAAAACTTGAAGCTCAGACTTGCCCCAGGAACTTTGCATCTGCTGACCCCTCTGCCTGAAATATACTTTCCTGGCTTCCTTTGTTTCATTTACCCAGCATTCCGCTGTCCCCGGTTGTTTCTGGCCTTTGTGTAGTTCAGTGGGGCGTGTGACTATTTCTGAGAAGTGATGTATGTCGCTTCTGGGCTGAGGCATGGAGAAGTCCATACAGGATTGACTAGTCTCTTTTCTTCATTCACATTCAAGCAGTTCTTAGGTTGAGATGGCAGAGCCTCAAGATCGAAGCAGTCTGTATTGCTGAGTTGCCAGACGGGCGTTACCTGGACCTAGAGAAGATTTTCTATGAGCAAGAAATACACTTTTCTATGTTAAATTTCTGAGTTGGGGGACACATGCCTATGCTGACTGAGTGTCCAAGCAATCAGGTCAACTGTCATTTCCTCAGAGGTCTGTGATCACTGCAAAGCACTTCCTCCCTCTACTGCCTCCCTGTCCTCCATCAATTTCATGTCTCCTATAGCGATTTTTTCTGTAAAATTTTTATTTGTTTATATAAGAATAGGTTGGACAAATAAGACATCTATGTACTATTAATTATGGTTTCTTAGGGCTCAGAGTAATCTTTAAAATTGGCAATAAGCATTTAATTTTTTGGCTTTTCATTTTAATTTCAGTAAGTGCAAAACAATCAAAATGAAATGCCGCCCTGCAATGGTCTATTGTGTTTCCTATTGCTCACCAGAAAGAATGGTCTTGTATCAAGCAATCGCTGAGTTTTTGACTCTTCTAGATGAAGCCATTCTGTATGATTTCTTTCATCCGGAAGTGAGATCATCTTTGGCAAAGTCTAAATCAGTGATGCCATCTATGTCAACAAAGAAAGGATTCCAAATCCAGATTTTAATTTCAGAATTGCCTGAAGTAACCTTCCAAAATTCTGCAATATCTTTACATACCTTCAGGTTTGCCCACTAAGAAATACATAATAAGGCTTTCAAATCTAGGCTACATAAATACAGGCATACCTCAAAGATATTGTGGGTTTGGTTCCAGGCCATCACAATAAAATGAGTAACACAATTTTTCAGTGTGTATAAAAGTTGCTGTACACTGTTAAGTGTGTAATAACATTATGTCTAAAAAAAATTTATTCCTAAAAATTCTAACCATCATTTGAGCCTTCAGTGGGTCATTGTCTTTTGCTGTTGGAGGCTATTGCCTTGATGTTGATGGCTGATCTGGGTTGTGATTGCTGAAGGTTGGGGTGGCTGTGGCAATTTCTTAAAGTAAGACAACAATGATGTTTACCATATTGAACAATGCTTTTGTAGCATGAGATGCTGTTTGATAGCATTTTATCCACAGTAAAACATTTTTTCAAAATTGGAGTTAATCCTCTTAAAACATGCCACTGCTTTATCAACTATAAGGTTATGTAATATTCTAAATTCTTTGTTGTCATTTCAGCAGTGTTCCCAGTATCTTCACCAGGAGTATATTCCATCTCATGAAACCACTTTCTTACTCAACTTTTCTTTTTTTTTTTAATATATTTTATTGATTTTTCACAGAGAGGAAGGGAGAGAGATAGAGAGAGTTAGAAACATCGATGAGAGAGAAACATCGATCAGCTGCCTCTTGCACATCCCCCACCGGGGATGTGCCCGCAACCAGGTACATGCCGTTGACTGGAATCGAACCCGGGACCTCTCAGTCTGCAGGCTGACGCTCTATCCACTGAGCCAAACCGGTTTCGCTCTTACTCAACTTTTCATCTGTTAAGGTTCCAGTGTGAGATTGGAGCAATTCAGTCACATGCTCAGGCTCCAATTCTAACTTTCGTTCTCTTGCTGTTTCCACCACATCTGCAATTACTTTCTCCACTGAAGTTTTGAGCCCCTCAACGTCATCCATAACAGTTCTTCCAAACTCCTGTTAAAGTTGCTAGTTTGACCTCTTCCCATGAATCACAAATGTCCTAAATGGCATCTAGAACAGCGAATCCATGCCAGATTGTTTTCAATTCACTTTGCCCAGATCTGTCAGCGCACTCACTGTATGGCATCTGGAGCCTTATGAAATGCAGCCTGGAAAAGAGTAATTGAAGTAACCTAAGCAAAATGCTATGACAAGCCACTCCCATAGGGTACTAGCGTCATTATCTGTAAAAACCAATTCAGACTAGAAGTGTAGAAGCCAAAGATTCCCAGTATTCTAAGTAAGAGTTTGAGGACTGTCCCTTGCAGATACAGTTATAGAAAATGATAGAATTTCACACTAAATATATTGCAACTTCTCTTTACTCCCTCCAAAAGAACAAAATTGATTGTTTATTTATATTACTCTGTAAATGTATTTGTGTAAGAGAAATACTCTTTTTTATTAAATGCTGCTTAATTTCTATCTAATTCAAACACGTTCATTTTATGATGTAAACTCAAGAGTAACAATAAATCATTTTGATTGCTCCTTTTATACCTTTCCAAAAACTTAGGAATATAATTTTTATTAAAAGCATGAATGTAGCCCTGGCTGGTTTGGTTCAATGAGTAGAGTATCAGCCTGTGGACTGAAGGGTCCAGGTTTGATTCCAGTCAAGGGCACTGACATGCCCAGGTTGCGGGCTCAATCCCCAGCAGCGGGCGTGCAGGAGGCAGCCAATCAATGATCCTCTCTCATTATTGATGTTTTCCTCTCTCTTCCTCTCCCTTCCTCTCTGAAATCAATAAAAATATTTTTTTTTAAAAAAAGAATGTATTATGATGACTTTATGCTGATATTTTTTATAATCTCAGTATTGCGATAAGGTAGATGAGGAGCAATATGAAACTTGACGTTGATTTGAGATAAAGGTCCACAAAATTGTCCCATTCTAAAAAAATCAATATCCACTTACTTTGGAGGATAAGACATAAATTCTAAAATAATAAAGGACATATCATAGTTTTAAAGGCTAATTCATAATTGAAATTAGGTTTTTCATAACTTGTCTTCCCTCACATTCACATGATACAGAGTTTTATATTTTAATCCACTCATTCATTGTTCATTTATCAGATACTGTTGACTGCCAACTATGTGCTGTAGGGAATAAAAACCAAATAAACATAGATATGTGCATTAAAGACTTCAGAGAAGCATGAAGATATAAAGAGATGGTATCACACTAATCTAATAAATAATTCATAAGAACCATGATCACTTCAAGCTTGGGGTGGGGTGAAGGACTTTTGAAAGTGGGAGAAGGATGAATAGAACCTAAACATAGCAAGAAGGAGATATGAAGGCAATTGGGGACAGAGTTAATTACTATTTTGTTGTGTGTGTTTTTTATGGATTATTATCCTAAAATCTATTAGGGAGTTGTTTGTATGGCTTTAGGGTGGTTGAAAATTTGGCTAGTATGAAATTTGGAGAATGCTGCAATAATTGAAGTAGTAATATTGAGTAGAAGAATTACATATGTATATACTTGATAGAATTAATATTCTTGGTTGCCATATTGAAGCATCGATTTTTATTTTATTTTTAATTTCAGAATTTGTAAGAGGTTTGAAAAGTAAAACAGTTATAGAGAACAAACATGGTACTAAGAACATCTCTTTAATTTTTAATTTTTCTTCACAACAATGTTTATGGCAGCATGATTATTATCTATTGTATTATGATCAATTTGTTCTTCGGGCTTTATTTGTCTGTTGAATAATTGGGAATAGCAGATTAGTTATAAAATAGATCATCTGTTATATTGCTTCTTATATGGATGTAGAAAATGTTAAGCTTCATTTTATATAAAAATCATAATCACAAAATAAATTATTTTTTAAAGTTCTTTAAAAAGTACTCTATATTCTTCTAATGTTTAGGTTGAGTTTTTATCATTCTTAGTTGCAATTGGCAGAAAGCAGTTCCAAATCTAAATTTATTTTACCACAATCATGACATTTTCCAACTGTCACATGAATTTGCAACATTTGTTAAAAGGGAGACCAGTAGAGCTAAATGTGTCACTAGTGCTGGAGGAAACGGGCCTGTGGTAATTAGTGTGCCATCATGAAAGACCAAATTAGTGCTTGAAATTTGACATAATAATTGTACCAATGAAAAGTCATAGAGTGCTCACAGTGTGCCAGCCTCTATGCTGAGCAGACTGATTGCATTATCTCATTAGTCCCAACCTTATATTATTATTTCCTTTTTATCCAGAGGAAATAAGCATGAAAAAAGACCTAAAAGTTCATTTGGTTATGGTCCATTAGGTAGTGGGTGGAGAAACTGGGACTCAAAACAACCCTCTGAGGTATAGGAGTAGGTATAGGCAATGTTAATGTCCCCACTTCACAGATGGGGAAAATTGAGGCTTCGAGAGGTCTCAATAATTCAATTAAGCTGAAATAGTTAACAAGTATACAAACTGGTATTCAGGTCTTTCTGAATAAAGTGCAAGCTATATCATCTGTCAGTATTTATATTAAATTTGGACAAAATTTTAAGTTGTAAGCCAGCTGTTTATCTTTTCTTTGTTTTGACATAGAGGGGGCAAAAGTCAGGAAGTAATGCATACAGATATTAAGTGGCAAAAGGGGGGACAATTGTTGAGGATACTGAGGGCCAGTTATTCGTAGCAGATAATATTGTCATCCCATTATATTATTTTAGGCCATCACCTCAAAGATTCTCAGTCAGAACATTTACATTAATTTCTCAAAGTCAGAAATTCAGTATGCTGGCTAGAGTCCTGAGTACCTTGGAGTAAATTCATCCAGTTAATTCCTTATTTGTGTCCTTCACTGTATATCACCTTCTGCCCTAATTAACTTTATCTTAGTGTGTGTTGTTTATAAACTATAGGGTTAGGTACTGGGCAAGAAAATTTTTGGGTTTTTTTCCCTCTTTGTAAAGAGTACAGAAGACAAACTGGAATTTTAAAAAATAATTTTGTATTCTAATAAATAAAAAGATGAACAATAACTATGACTGTCACTGATTTTTCTTTATTATAAATGTTAGGGCAACAATAATATATTATATTTCAGAAACTTTTTTGTCAGAGATAGTAAATTTGGAATATTTATAGATTAATATTACAGTTTGTGGTATTGACTATTCGTTAATTATATTTTGTAGACCTTTTAAGTGTAGGATAAAGGTAAGATGAGGAAACAGAAACTTCATTTTGTTAAAAATCATGTAATTGTATAAGCTACCATTTGTTAACTGAGGACAACTAGTATTAATAAAGAAACTTTTTAATACAAATGTTAGAAAATTGTTTTCAAACCTAAATTATAATTTACAATTTTCTCAAAGCTATTTGCATATTACTATAGGAAAGTTACTTTGTATAGTGTGTGTGCATGCACATTTGTGTTTTTACCAGAGACAGAGAGCATGGTGTTTTCTATAGTTGGTATCCCTTGTCATCCTATATAATAAGAGCCTAATATGCAAATTGCCCCCTCGACCTGGAGCCCGACCAGGAGTTCGACCAGGGGGCCGTGGTGACAAGCAGCCCTGGGGAAGGGAAGCCCCGGCCAGCAACTACTAGGGACCCGGCCCATGCACAAATTTCGTGCACTGGGCCTCTAGTTTGAAATAACATTACATTTGCATTCTGCGTAGACATTATTCAGATCAGTTGGCCTCTCCCATTGAGAAAGGCACAAATAAGACTCTACTTGCTAGCAGCTGTATTTTAAATAAATTTTGAGTTTATATTAAAGCTAATAATTTGGTGATTTGGATCACATTTATGTTTACTTTAAATGTTTTAGTACATCTTCCTTACTTCCTTTTTTTTTTTAAAGAAAAACCATTACTCCATAATAGTTGTATTATTTTTATCCCATATTGGCACGTGGATGGTCTCTTTTTAATAATAACAAAGCAAGGCCTTAAGTTCTGTTTTAGCTGCACATTTCATGAACAGCATCGCTGCTGTGCCACAAGTGTTAGAACAAAATTTTAGATAATGAACTGCCATCAGGCATTGCCTGGCATCCCTTCATCTTCTAAAAGGGAATTTTATGAATGATGTATTTCAGTACTCTATACATGTACATTCATAGACCAGTTAGCATTTTAAGTTAATGCCAGTGAACTTAACAAATCTCAGTGAATAATGAAGCCCTTCGTTGTGTTCAAGGGTTTGCCTTTCCTCAGTGACATAGTTTTCTTCTCATTTGAAAGGGTATTTAATTGCATTGCTCATCCACTTTTAATATTTAATAATAGTTGCATCAGCTGTATAGAATGAGAAGGGCACAATTTGCAAAATCTAGTGCCGGTCATCAATTTTTTCTTATCATGACTTAATGAATATTATAATTTCAAGGAGAGACAGAAATATACAGGTGCTTGAACATTGGTTGGGACTTGCTAGTTTATTGGTGTTAGCTTGGCCGAAGCCCAGAATAGGCAAATGGGGAAAGAAACAAATATCTGTGGGTGGAGCTCTGGCACAAAATTTTTGCGACACACTACTCATTCCTCATTTCAAACCATGAACATGGAGGCTTTGAATAATGTTCTAAATGCTGCCAGTAACAACTGCTGGTTCCATAGCAATGGATAGGGGACCTTGATGACTTACCAGGCTTAGTCTTGGAAGGCATATGTTCCTTTCATCTCTATTAACGCATTCTGACAACTTTTCGTTAACTTTCCTTAAACATTTTTACTGTTGTTTGCTTTCAGCTGAGACAAAAGCATGAGTTAGAGCGGGAGAAACTTGGCATGGCCCTTATCATAATAGCACTTCTCACTTAAGCAACACCTCTTACTGGAAGTTTTCAAAATGCTTTGAGCACATTTCATTAGGCCTGCTGGATGGAGGTCAGGGAGAAGTTCATGGCAGGCCATTCATTGTAGGTCATTCACTGAAAGCCTCTATGGCATATCCTGGTAATCCAGGCCATGGAGAAAAAACAGTGTTCATGTTGAGTGATGTAGATATGAATATGTGCACTAGCTGATTTTTAAATTTTGACTGTCATTTGTTAAAAATAGAACAAGATATTGTTGAATGTAATGTGTGTAAGCCTATGTTAAAACAAATCATTTTTAACTCTCGCCAGCAACTGCTTCGAGAACGACAGCAGATGGCCAGCCGTCCCTTTGCCTCTGTGGACGTAGCACTGGAAGTAGGAGCCGAACAAGCAGACTTTCTGCGAGGGCCAGTAGAGGTAGGAACAGTGGTGCTGAAAGGGGGCCGCTGTGATTTGCATATTTATATCTCTTCTCTAATCTGCATCTGCTCCTGAAGCCAAACGGAGTCTGATTATCTAGAGTTGACAAGATCCCGCTACATATATTATGCCATTTTCAAGGCACATGGTTTTAATAGTATGACATGAGCCGTAACAAAAGCCACTGGAGAATCTATTAGCCTCGGCTCACCTGACAGCCTTTTCCCAACAGATAGAAGCCAAAGGAATTTAAAATATATATATGATGGAAGAAACAAAGCGACTATATTTAGTCCTTGGACACCCAATGCTCCTTAATTAATGATTCACTTCTATATTAACAAAGTTGACTCTAAAAGGTGGGTGGAGATGGTTGCATTTTAATTACATAGTTTCACTTTTGAATGTTGAGAATTGTAGAATACAGTGAGTATTTTTATTTGTGGTAATGACAGTATTAGTATATTCTTTTATTGCAAATGCAGAAATAGAGTATGGTGAAGGAGAAATCATCATGTGCATGTAAATGTGGAATTAGGATCCTGAAGTAATGCATGAGGTGGTTTTTGAAAATAATAATCCCCAAAGAGGAAAACTCCACAGATTGTTATTAGTGACTAATCAAAGCATTTAGAGGCAGAGTAATTTGCTGGGATGTTTATTACTTTTGTATTTATATTTTATATATAGTAAGCTGATTAAGTAGGAAGATTAAGACACAATGTAGATTGGAAATAATTTTATTCCCTTTTATAAAAATGCCCTCATGTGACTAATTTCAGGTTGCTATTTTGCTTTTCTACAAGAAAAGCGAGGACTATAAAAATAGACTCCTTCAAAAATTTAGGAATAAATATAATTGATTCATGGGCGCTATACAATGGCCAGTATTTAGAGGACAGTTGCCTGTGGATTTTTTTAGCTCCTTGATTTTTAATTTGTGCAGCTCACAGATTACTTGAACATTAGGAAGGTTGTGTGTCTGTCTCCCATTACTGGGGGAGAAATGAGAAGAGAGGCAGAATGGTTAAATGAAAGTTATAGTAAGTGCTTTCATTTCATTTTGACCCCATTTTCAAGTAGCTTTAGTAAAAATATTTTAACAAAACCTGGACTATTTGAATGCAACTTCTTTTTTCTCCCTCAACTATTTAAAACATTCTCAAATACTGCTAAAGCTCAAGTAAGGAGAAAAATGATGAATGTAAATAAGACACACATAGGCCAAGGAGGACTAGGACTAATCAAAGAACTAGAAAGCACAGATTTAAGGAACAAATGTGGTTAACATACATATACATGTCAATTGCTGCTTAATAGTGTTCAAGGATGCATTTATGTGTATATGTGCTCATAATTATTCTCTTATTTTTTTCTAAATTTTATTTCTTTTGTTTTCATTGCAATGGTTTTTAATCTTAAATTTTATTTTGTAGAGTTTTAAATGTTCTACCTCTCCTTTCTTTTAGTTCATATTTCCCTGTTAGTCCTTATTATATTCCTTTGTTTTCATTTTCTTTTCCTTTTGTCTCACACCTATATTTTGTAGAAAAAACTGTTAGCTTTTTATCCGTCCCCCCTCCCGTCACTCTGCAAGTCTGTCTTTTAATTGGTAATCTATTTACACTGACAATAATTACTTTTCCACCATGTGTGTGTGTGTGTGTGTGTGTGTGTGTGTGTGTGGTGGTGGTGGTGGTGGTGGTGGTGGTGGTGGTGGTGGTGGTTAGTAGCCTTGCTTTTTTGTTCTTTTTCCAATTTCTTTTGGATAAATTGATTTTCTTCTACTAAACTGAGCATTTCATATTTTGTTTCTGTGTTTCTCTTTGCTATTCCTTCTCAAGATTCATAATGATGCTTATTTTTCCCTATCAATGTCTAAAGCTCATTAATAAACATTCCTGCCTAGTCCATCACAAGCAAAACTTATACTTTAGCATGCTCTCAGCTCCCACTATTCCTCCCACCCCTTGTTAAGTGCATGGAATAATTGATACATATATTATAAGTGTCTCTATTTTTATTATGACATGTTTAAATAACAATAAACTCTCTTTGTTCTACTTAACTTTCTATATCTAGTTTTTTGCACATGGATTTATTTCATATTTCACTAGAGTAAATCCTTCATGAGATTTTTTCAAAGAGAAATTTTATGTGGCATATTCTTTGAAACCTTAATTGACTACCAATATATTTATTTTGTCCTCACATGTAAAGAACAGTTTAGTTATATATAAATTTCAGTATCAAATATCTCTTCTTCGAAACTTTAAGTATATTACGCCATTGTCTCAAGTCTGATGTTGGTTTGATTCTTTGTACTTGTTTGTTTGTTTGTTTGTTTTTTGGCACCTTTCAGAATTTTCTCTTGTTTTTCAATGTTCTTACATTTCTCTCTGATACGTATAAATTCTCTTATTTGACACTCTGCACAGTTTTTTAAGTCTGCACACCTTTGCTTTGTATAATTCTGGCTAACTTTTGGTTACTGTTTCTTTATTCTCTCTCCTTCTGGAATCCCCACTAGATACCCTAAACACTTACAGGTGCGTTGTGTGAGTCTAAGGCAGACACAGTGAGCCCCTCGCAGGCTGAGCATGGCTGCCCTCACTCTCGGGGCAGGGGCAGCGTGAGCCCTGCTCCTGCTGCTGGGCACAGCCAGGGACGCCCCGGCTTCCTTCCTGGACAGCAGTTCCAACAGCTGGTCTGAGCAGCGTGTTTACTTTCCTGGGGTTTCTTATTTTTCAGAGTGTTACAGCTGTCTTGTAATATAGCTGGTGTTTTAATTATTTTATTAACATATACCATTCATATTTTGATTAAATAAGTAATAAATCATCACTATAGAAAAAAATACAAAAATAAATAAAATTAAAATCTTCCATAATCCTACCACCCATAAGTAGTCACTGCCAGAAATTGTTTCCTTCCAGTAACATTTTCCTTTTGCATGTACGTAGTTTTAGAAAATCGAGAGTATATTCTCCACGAGATTTTACATTCTGGGTTTTTTTTCACCACTCTCCTCTTCAGGCTCACTCAGGGCCTGGAGCATCCCCTTCTTGCCTACAATATAAGAAATGTTTTGAATTGCATTTTATTAAGCATCTACTTACATTGCATTGAGAGAGCATACTCAACCATTTTGTTTATATGAAAATTGTTCTGGCTTTTGGCTTTCATGCTCACACTGAGAAATCTAACAGTGTAATGGTCATTTCCTCGTAGTTTATCCAGATTTTCTTCCCAATAACTCTTAAAATCTCTTTGTCTTTGGTGTTCTGCAGTTTTATTATGGTTTTCCTGAGCATCAATTTATTTTTTTTTTAATCTCACTGGACTATTTTGAGCTTCTTATGACTAATATAAAGAATATAAAGATGAAAATGAACAAAACCAGCAAGAGGATAAACCCAGTTTCACCTCTCAGTGTCTGATATGATAAAGAGAAACATTTACAAAAGGCTTACGACCCTGATCGCCTGTATTCCTATTGGCTGTCATTCAGCAGAGCAATGCACTACTTAAGGACACAGTCATGTTACAGTTAAGCAATGGTAGCATGAACTATTTTTATACGGCAGTCTTTCAAGTAAGAAGTGGCTATGTAAAGTAGCCTATAATATCATTTATTGGAAAGTAATAAGTACAGTTTAGCATTTCTTGGGGACAGTGTTTCAACTCTGAGTAAAAGACTGAATTTCCAACCCCACCCCCATCCTTCATCTACCCTCAGATAAAACAGGTATATTGGACCCATCAAAAAAAAACTGTGCTCAGCAGAACATACAGACTGTGAAACATAGTAGGGTATTGAGTACTGTCAAGTACTTACTACACATTCCAGTATATATTTTAAAATATTAATGCTTACTATATTAACATCAAACTAATATGAATATCTTAATACTAGTTAATCAGTGTTAACAGCAACAAAAGTAGTTATGTTTTTGGCTCCTTTTCCTAATCTTTAGTTTATCTTGGAGCATCCTTGTGTGGTGGCAGCATATAATAGTTATTTTGTGATTTTTGTTTAAATATTTTATTAGGCTATAGTTCCCTGTGACAGTTGTTATTACACTAAGTTGATGTTTCTATTTATTTGCTTACTTTTCATTTAAAATGGGTTAGTAATTTAACTTGTATTTTCTACTTTCTATTACATGCATTAGTAGATAATATGATCAGGTTCATATATCCTCAATGAAATAGCTGACTCTAAGAATTCTATAAAATACCATTAAATCAAGTAGAAATCCTATAAAGTGAAATTCCAGATATTGGAAGTATTGTGCAAGATATTTTAAACGTATAATCTAAGAAGCCAATAATGGTATACTCTAGGTAAACATTTTCATATGTTCTCATATTTTGCTTAGAAAATAAAATAGCAACTGGGTTAAAATTTAGGATATTTAATATGAAAATTTACCTCAAGTCTTAATATACACTTCTTTTTTTAATCAAGAGTCATAGTTCTACACTTTTATGCCGGAGATGCTTGTTCATATTTAAGCCTTTTAATTTGTTGGTATTTATTGTATAAGCCTCTTTTAATTTTTGGTTCATGATGAAAGGCTCTGGTTGAACCATTAATGACATGTAAAAATACGATAAACTAAATATAACATAGGTAAAGTTTAGGTAAAATTTTTCATGGAGGAGAAGCTGTTATTTAAGACCATTGCCATTCCCAATACATCTTTTTTTCTTTCTTTTTTAAAAATATATTTTATTGATTTCAGAGAGGAAGGGTGAGACATAGAAACATCAATGATGAGAGAGAATCACTGATCGCCTGCCTCCTGCACCTCCCCCCCCACCCACCCCGGGGATTAAGCCCACAACCCAGGCATGTGCCCTTGGCCGGAATCGAACCTGGGTCCCTTCAGTTCACAGGCCAATGCTCTATCCATTGAGCCAAACCAGCCAGGGCCCCAATACATCTTAAGAAACTAAAGCAAAAATGACCCAGTATCATCTTTACATATTTCATCATGGACAGTCCATCTTAGAAAGAAATTCTATACGAGGTACTGTTGATATTTTTGTATTTTGTTTTGCCATTCTAATACGTGTGTGGTGGACGTCATTGTTGGATTTGGTTTTGAGGAGGCCTGCATTTCTGTGTAGGTGGAACTTGTCTACCCATTTATAGGTATGCTTATTTTCAAAGGTTGGTTTGTTCATAGACATTAACGGAGGAATATTGTAAAATAAGAGGCAGGGAGCAGGGGGTATCTAATATGTGCCTGTAAAACAAGAATCTGGAAATGCAGCTTTGGAAAAATACCTTCATAAAACAGTTGTGTTTTTCCAGCTGCTTTGGAGGCCCTTTTTAAGTGAAATGACTTCATTAAATAAGAAATAAAATATTAAAATCTAAGATGAATTTGTAGCGTTTCTAATAGGCCATTTTAAGCATACAGGAGAAATGAATCATATCTCTCAGCCTGAATAATTGGTGACTCAGAGCTAATCTTGCTGCATCTCTGCCCTCCTTTCCTCAGTCGCCCCCCAAGTGATTATTATGAAGCAAGTCCCAGGCTTCAAAGATTAAATTTTAATTGAATCTCACAGTCCTTGGTTTATCATTTTAGAATTGGAAAAAGAACTTTTGAAATGTTTAAATTTTAAAAATTAATTTATTGTGTTTATCTCTAAGGTTTTTTTATTCTTTTGGTTTATCCTATTTATGTGTAAATTGTAAAGTATTTGCTAGGTATATCCTTCCAGGCATTTATTCAATAAGCAATAGGAAATCATCACACCTGAGTGGGAATAAAAACTCATTAAGTGATATTGTTTTACTTTATTAGCATATTATGTATATCATTGCTTTAGTAGCATTGCTGCGACATTAAATTATAAGAACTGTAGGTTTTGCTTAATGGAAGGTGCTACTTAAATTAACAATATAGGTCATTTGATCTATTTTTTATTTACTCTATTATATTTTTAAATTACACATTGACTATAATCCTAGGAGTACTTTCTTAATTCTTATTAGAATACTAATATTTCTCACTGGGAAGCTCAACTGAAAGGCATAACCAGCTTTAATTAACAATAAAAAGAGAGAAAGAAAAAGAAACTCCACATCATTAGGAATTCTGATTTTTGCCACTCTAATGGAAAGACCATGAGCAAAATGGGGTTAGTCAGATATGAGAAATGATAGCAAACATGGTAGGGGCCACCTGTGACAAGCTACAAAAATTGGGGAAGTAACCTTGACATATTTCAGTCCAAGTATGAGTAGCTATAGTTAATTATATTCTAGACAGTATCCATTACCAAAGATGTAGGGCCAAATTAACTCTAATGTTGCACTCATCACAAGACATTCCACAGCTAGCAATAACATTAAGATAATGCTGTTAAAATAAGAATTCCAATTATAAGGCAGATGAGACTGTGAAAAACATGACAGCCGTAATGAGCAGTAGGAGTTGGTATTCACTTTGATAGGAACATAGTTATTATGGATAGAGAGGAAACAAAACACAGCCCGCAGCCTTTTCCTCTGTCACATCACCCTCTCTGGATAGCAGCTTTGGGTTCAAATTCATTGCTATTTATTCTCCCAGGTTGGTGCCAGGATGATGATCTTACAGCTGTAGCTAGAACACCCTCAGTCTCTGTACTACTTCATTCTTTCCAATAGCTGTAAGCATTTTCTTATTTGTTTTTGTTTTTTATTAAATTTATTGGGGTGACAATGGTTAATAAGATTATATAGATTCCAAGTGTGTATTTCTGTGACACATGAGCTGTATATTGCATTGTGTGCTCACCACCCAAAGTCAAATCATCTTCCATCACCACATACTTGGTCCCTTTACCCTTTACTACCCACCTACTCCCCTCCCCTCTGGTAACTACCATATTGTTGTCTGTGTCTTGAGTTTCAGTTTTATGTCCCACATATGAGTGAAATCATATGGTTCTTAGGTTTTCTGCCTGACTTATTTCACTTAGCATAATATTCTCAAGGTCCATCTATGTTGTCTCTGATAGCAGTATTTCTTTCTTATTTTTATCACATCTTTGTTTAAAAAAGGGTATGGGGGGAATCAAGGTGTGAGTCCCTTCTTGCAGGTGAGAAAACTAGATCAGTAACTCGGTGGTACCAATTCTGAATAGATTCAAATGACTTGAAAGATCACCAACTGCTTATTAAGGGGATGATTTTAACCAAAGCACGTGTAATGAATATCACTCAGGTACAGCGTCATGCCCTGTGTTGCATTAGACATACCCTTGTTTTTTACTTTACAGCGGTAGGAAGAGACAGAACTGGAGACTGTCACTGGTGGGAATAGTAATATCAGCGGAGAACAGGCTGCCATTGACAGCTCTCTGTCCTTTGTAGCCCCTCCGCACGAAGCCACTCCTACAGTGACTGTCCCCACTAGCTTTGTAAGTCAAGCCTGTGAATCGTGTACAATGTAGTGTTCATTGATCGCCTGGTGTGGTTTAACCCAGAAACCTACTATTGGGCAAGTCCGCCCTGTTGAAGCTCAGTCTAACCTGCTCTGAAGCTTCAAGGCTGTTTTATACAATTAAGGAGAACTTAAGAGGTCCCGCTGCTCATCTGACCTATAATTCATTTGATCAGAGTTATAACATTAAGTGGCATCACTTTTGCCTCTCTGTTGTGCGTTGTTAGGGATTATAGTTTCTTCTTGTTCACTTTTTGTTTTTTTCCATTTCATGAGCCCAATAGAAATTTTTCTTTGCATAAAGAATAAACCTATCTGAAAATCTGGGCTATTTTTAAAGGTCAGGACTCTCTTCTGCTCCTGGAAAATCCTAAATACTATTTTGGTTTTCATTTACTCTATATGTCACCATTTATTCACCACTTATAGAATTAATGTAAATATTTCCCTCCATTTCTTTGTAAATACATTTCTCATAAAGCATTTTCATCTACATTGCTTGCTCTAGAGCATGACCAGTTTTCATAATCCTCCCTACAATACGCAGTATAATACCCATAATGCGGGTGCTGTCTACTCTCATATTTGCTTAATCTGTCATCAGAGGGAGCATGGCCAATGCCTTTAAGTGAACCAATCGATTATACAGCATTGTGTTTAGCTTCCACAGGCATACATTTTGTTTTCTCCCTTAGGAACCTTAATTCTGGAAATGAGCATGCCATCTAGATTCAGAATGTTCATTTAGTAAGTACAAATGTATATTAGTTTACATAAAACATACTTAAGTGATAGATCTATAGTGTAACAATAAAATTGTAAGGCAATTTATTAGCATCAGTGAAGTTTAAATATAATCAGAATGAAGCTGATTTAAACTATAAATATTACAGTGAATCTTTCAAGATGAACAACAGAGCTCAAATTTGAAATTGATGTTCTTAAATTAATCAGTCAGTTAATATATTGTCAAACAAATTAAAACACATTGCCTTATTAGGGGAGCAATTTTGCTAATACTTTTAACATGTGAGAACAGTGGACTTCAACCATATTGTTACAATAATTTAATATTTGTGTTTTTTTGTCATATCTATTTTATTTTCTTTCTTCCTTTCTCACTAGAAACAGTGAACGAAGAATTCCAACTTCTTGTTCATATTTTTGTGCTCTTAATTGTACATACAAACATCATTGCCAACTCCTGGGCTTCTTTTGTGTATAGTCTTTTGGTAGTATCTGAACATACAGATATACATACATATATATATAAATACACACACACACACATATATATACACAAACATATACATGTGTATGTATTGCAATTAGGTGTCACAATTTTTTGGTAAAAATATAAGTAAAGTATAAAAATAACAAAAGACATGTCGGCACTAAAAATGTTCAACAAATACCTCACTATGTGTTTTTTTAATTATCTAATACCACTTTCTGACATGAAATTAATATTATCACTTTCAGAATAATGTTTAAAAATTGGTCTTTTGAAAATGTTATTTCAGCTCTCATTCATTTCTTTTGGTGGTGAATAATTGGTTCGTGTCATTATTAATCAGGGTTAGACTTTGTACATATCTTGGATGAATGTTATTTTAGAATTGAAAGAAAAATAAGGAGGAATGAAATCAAGGCCAGGTGTGCAGTCATTTTACCTCTAATGTTAAGAACATTAAATTTGAAGTCAGAAGACATAATTCCAGTTCCACTTCTATTTACTTATGCGACCTTGAGAAATAACTTACGCATTTCTGAGCCTCAGTTTCCGTATTTATAAAGTAGAGGTAAGAAATACCTCCCACGTCTATCACCCAGAGTTCTTGATCAGACAAGGTTTGCTACCTTTAAATGGCAAACTCAACATTGCTATCTGAACATAAAGTATTCTAGCAGTGATTTACTGTCCAACTTTTTTATTTACACATTTTAAATAATGATTTATTGATTACCTTCGATGTGAAAGGAACACTGCTAGACACTAGAGCATAAAAGTGAGTAATATAATACCCAACCACTTCAAAAACAATAAAACATATATGAGCAAACTGTATTATTTATTCAATCTACAGATTATGCTTTTTGGAAGAACTCCTAGATTCCTCCCCAAAACTCTGTACTAGATAAACCCCAATGCCACTGGTGCTTGGCCTACAGATTGGGAGTCTTTACTGGGAACAGAGCTACCTTTTCAACAAACTATATGGTGGTCATCCTTTTCATCTGATTTGCTTTATCAATGACATTCCACAGAAACAGAAAATGTCTAATCCTATCTAATAATAGACAAAGATTGAAATTGACCATACCTTTGTTCCGCCTCCCATTGGCTAATCAGCGATATATGCAAATTAACCGCCAACAAATATGGCGGTTAATTTGCATACATAGGCGTGAAGCGGGGGTGGGGGGGTGGGGGGGGAGCGAAGACTGAAGGCGCCTTTGGCCAGAGCGGCACTGGTTTTACTCCAGCACCCGGGACCCAGGCCTATTGCACGAATCTTTTCTTGCAACAGGCCTCTAGTACTTTATTAAAATGAGATGCCCAGATCTATATGAGTTTGGTCAAAGGCGAAGGATAATCCTGGGGACTCCCTCCTTTCACTTAACCTTATACTGTATTAGGTGAGTCAATTTACTTATGGTTCCATTTCTTCATCTAGATTGTCCCAGGGTGGGGAACATCTGGCCCATGGGCCTTTAAAGCCCTCGAAATTATTTGGTCTGGCCCTGCCAAGGCATTAGGGGTGAGTTAATTAAATGTTTGACCAAATGTAACAGGCTAATTTTTAAGTTGATAATTTTGGATGGCCCTTGAATGTTATAAATATCCAAATGGCCCTTGGCAGAAAAATGGTTCCCTACCCCGGCAAAACAGGGATAATGACACCTGCTCTCATGATGGTGTGAACATGAAGTACAGTCCATAGATGGTAGTTGTTGATCATTGACATTATTATCAATAGTAAAAAAATTTCAGGTTAATGTAATTATAAGCCCTTTTATATTTTAATTCTTCTAGACATAGCATAAGTACAAGTATGTTAAAATAAATTAGTTCATTTTCTTACTTAATGAAGTAGAACACTTGTAACAGAATCAATTATTTTTATGTTCTTGTGTTATTGTGATAATATCAATAGCAAATTATTTGTATTACAGTTTAAAATGCTCTATTCAGCTTTCACAGAAGCCAGTGGAGATAGGCATTGACACTGCCCCCATCCCAGAGATGCATGCCATTTTGAACATTAACCCCCCTTATGCTGTACTGCTTATGCAAATGCAATGTTCTGGGTAGTTAGACAATACGTCCTGTCACGAGGAAATTGGCATTTTAAAATGCATTTCCGTTTCGATTTCCCTCTATCTTTGAACCAGGTTTTCTCAGCTTGACAGAGTTGACATAGTGGGCTGATGATTTGTTGTTGTTGTTTTGGGGGAGGGGGCTGTTCTGTGAATTTGAGAATGTGGAGCAGCATCCCTGGCCTGTACCCACTAGACACCAGAGGCACCCCTGCTGCAGCTGTGACGATCAGAAATGTCTCCGAACGTTGTCAGATGTCTGCTTGGGGGTGACCAGGGGCCACTTGTGAGAGCAAAGGAGAACCAGTGAGTGGGAGCCACTGCTTTAAACTTTAGCACAGCCACGTTTTAGTTAGGTTCTTATTAATATGCTCTGTTTGATACTAAAAGATAAACATGATGATTGTTAAGGTATTTTATGATATAGTCACTAAATATTTCAACATATGAAATTGTTCTGATGAAAATTTACAGAAATAAAAATGTGAATTTTAGTCACAATAAAGGGAAATGTTTATATATAATTCTTTCTGTAGACTTCATTACGTGTAATTTTCTCAATTAAGATTCCACAAAAACACTGCTCATTACCATACTGTCCTTACAAAAGAAAAGGCTACATTTTTACTAAATATATTTGTGTGTTTTTCCAATTTTTAAAAAATATATTTTGACTGATTTCAGAGAGAAAGGGAGAGGGAGAGAGAGTTAGAAACATCAGTGCTGAGAGAGATTTATTGATTGGCTGCCTCTTGCTCGCCTCCTACTGGGGATGGAGCCTGCAGCTCCAGCATGTGTCCTTGACTAGATTCGAACCAGGGACCCTTTGGTCCACAGGCCAACGCTCTATCCACTGAGCTAAACCACCTAGGGCAGTTTTGTTTTGTTTTTAATTTTACAAATACTAATGAAATTTTAGGAGTGAAGAAGTTAATTTTGATTTTTTTTTGCTCTAGTGCATGCAATACTATCCCATAAATATTTTTCTATAATTACATGACATGTTCCTTCTTATTAAAAAACCCCCAATATATGAATAAAATATATTTATTATTTTATAATTTCATTGATACTGACCTTTAAGTTAAAATAATTCATAACTGTATTTAAGCACTCCTAAATAATACATCTAGAAGATTTTTTTTTAATATTGAATAAAATAGTTTATATTTTAATTATATTGTTTATTAGGACATATCAATCCCTCTTATTATCCTTGATTGAAAGAAAGATAAACATAAATATTGGCTTATCACTGTAATTAAGCCATTGAATTTTAAACACTTTTTGGGGGAGAAACAAAACATGTATTTTTATATATATAAGATCACAGTTTCTTGTTAGCTCTGATATAGGAAATATTCTTATGTATATGTATAGTGTGTATGTGTACTAGTATATCTATATGTATCTGTATATAGTGGATAACAGGTAACAAAGAGAGATGGTAGTGGCTGCAATTTTTGTCCTGTCTAAAAGGTTATCAAGTAGGAAGTGTTGCCAGCAGAGCATGAAAATGGCTAGTAATTCAAGAATCAATCAGACACGGTATACAGTTGGTTGTATTTTTAACTACAGAAGGCTGGTCAATAGCTGCACTCAATTTGCTGTTGCTTCCCCATGGAAAGCTCAGTCTGTTAGCTTTAGGATAGGCTCGGTCAATGGATGCTTTTTTACTAAGAGAAATGATCCATGGGAAGTCCCCCGAGGAGCGAAGTCCTGAGAAAATAGAGTCGGCCTTTCATGCTGCACCGCACAACTCGGGAGTAAGCCGCTGACCTATTTCAGGTGGAGTTTCAAAGACGATGCCTTTGGAGCCTTTTTAAAAAAATCAATTCACATAATCAAAAGAAAGCTGAAAATGATAGCAAAAAGCTGTTTCCATTAGAAAAACTTTCTTCTATTAGAACATTATCCGAATTGCTTAAAATTGCCCTCAAATAATATTAGAGCACATATTAAAGACATCAGTAATTACACTCTCTAAGTTTGCCAGCATGTAGGTACCCTTCCTCATTTAGTAAAACAATTGGAGAGGTGGGGAGGACACACTCGGGCAACAGAAGCCAAAACACACATTCATTAACAGCGTGTGACCCGATTTCAAAAACAGGGCACAGTCCCTGGTGATCTGTAAATATGCTGATGGGACCAAAACCATATATCCTTTCCCCTGTTAAATATTTGGGCAAATAAGATTGAAGAGCAATGTCCTTATTCATAGCATTAGGATTTTTCACTATTATTATATTCTCTCCAATTTCCAACAAAGAATTGGGGTGACTTACAATGAAAGGGACAACAAAATAAAAACAAAGTTTTGTTGTTAGTGGATTTATTTAATTACGTACTTAAAGAGTGTCAATATATTAGAATAAACTTTGGAGAGAACAGGCTTGTTATCAATTCGAGCTTTTTCTCCTACATTCTCTTATATCCTCTTCTATTTCTCTTGGGCAGGTCAATTGGGTTCTTTGAACTTTGCTTCCTTAAACAAAAGCAGGCACAGTAATGACTACCTAAAGATGGTTGCCAGAGTTAAATGAGCTAAAATAGGTAAAATACCTGACACCGACATAATACCTGGAACAAAGCAGGGACGCTGTGAGGAGCATTTCATCTCCCTCTGCTTTTCTTTCCCCGGGAAGATGGAGGTTTTGGGGAGCTTGCCCCGAAGGGCACTTTTCTCCCTCTTCCATCAAGAAGTTTTCTTTGAAGGATCCAAGACCACCATCATCAGAGAGTATTGAAGTTACGTATGGAAGGAATTGGCCTTTGGCAGCATTCATTCATTTATTCATTAAACTCTATTTGAGCACCTGCTCTCCGATGCCTGATCTGAACTGTGGAGGAGATGAGAAGCATTGGGAATGCCCCAGCCGGCAGGACATTTGCCCCTTGGAAAAAGGAATAATAACCCCCTCAACTTCCTTCTTTTTTCCTGTTTTGCAAACTTTTTAAAAAATTATCTTTATTGTTGAAAATTTTGCAAACTCTCAGTAGACATGTCATTAAGCCTGGGAGCTGTATTCCTCCTGGCTGGCTACAGGATAGTCATTCAAAAGCCTGCCTCATCTTTCAGCTGACTTGCTAAGATTTGTATGATCTCATCCATGATGGTTGAAAACATGAAGAGAAGATGGATTAACTGAATGGAAAAACTAGTACTTCCCAGGTAACAATGAAAAGTTCAGGATGAAGCATTTGTTGATGGCATAGTCACATGTGAGAAGAAACATCACAGGGGTATAAAATTCATCTCAAAAAATCAGGACTTATAAATTCTTTTAAAAAATATTTTTATTGATTTTTTTAGAGAGAGGGGAAGAGAGAGGGAGAAAGAGATGTGAAAGTAGAACATCAATCAGCTGCCTCCTGCATGTCCCCCTACCAGGAACAAGGGGACGATGCCCAACCAGCTGAGCCATGCTAGCCAGGGCTATAAATTCTTCTTTTGAGGATAAACTTAGGAGACTGAAACTTACCTTCATTGTCCCATGAGTTGGGGAGAAAGGGTACTTTAATAGTCCATCTATAGCTAAGTCTCTCAAAAATACTATATAAAAGTATAATAAAAAAAGTCTCCATATTTTAGAAACTATCAATAATTTATATTGACAGATCCTAACTACAGAGAAAAATGTGAAAAGCTAATCATGAAAGCAATCATTCTCCAACACCTTATGAATGTCTTCAGTAGCTTAGAAAATGAAAGCTTATGGTTTTTAAATTGTGTTTAAATATCTTTACCTACTTTTGTATAATTAATGAAATATTCCTTCTTAACCTAAGTAAAAATCAGCTCTGTAGAAACACTAATAGTTAAAATATAAAGATATTGTATTAACACTAAAGGCCCGATGCATGAAATTCATGCAAGGGGCTTGGCCCTCGCAGCCACAGCGGCTTGCCTTGGCCCTCTCAGCCCCAGCTTTGTCTGGTAGGTCGTCTGGAAGGTTGTTTGGCTGTCTGGTCTAATTAGCATATTATGCTTTTATTATTATAGATATGCTCCTCACTTTTTTATGGCATTTATATAATATTAGATAAAATTTCAGGAACATTGTGCAAGTTTAAATAATTTATATCGGTTATCACAAAAATTATACAATAAATATAATGTACTCATTCTCATCAATGAGGGATTTTTTGTATATACATCTTAGTCCTATAACTGTATGCAGTTTGTATGAAAGGTTAAAATTCATCTGTGAATTACTGAAACTATTTATCTTTCCAGAATATTACTTGAATAGCCTGGCATTATGCTAAGGCTGCATATGAAAGAATAAACTCACTCGCCCCCGAGGTACATGTAGTCTGTGGAAGGAGAGACACAGACACTTGACTGTGTGACATAATAATAAAGAGAGGTCCTTATTCTCTAGGGATAGAGAGAAAGGAGGAACTGATGATGAACGGAGAAGTGAAGTCATTGTTTCCATGAGAGAGCAACACTTGAGCAGGAATTTGAGGGACAGGGTAAGAGTTCCTCTGGAGAAGAGAGGGCAGTCCAGAAAGAGGCAAGAAGGGATGGTCGCCCTGGCTGCAGCCCCAAGTCCAAGAACAATGGCACGGACGGGGCGTCTTCGTCGGGGGCACCAGGTCTGAGTCCTGGGGGCAGTGAGGAACTGGAGAAATTTTAAAGCACAATCCGTTTGTATTCTGGTGTGTGTTTTTTAATCTTTATTGTTGAAAGTATTACACCCTGTTTCCCCCAGTTTGTATTCTGGATAAATCCCTCTGGTGGTCTTATGGGGAATACATCGGAAGAAAAAGACAGCAGGTAGAGAAAGGTGTTAGGAGGCTGTTAGTTTGGGCAGAAAAGAAATAGGAGTAAACAAAGACTACTTGTTCATTCACTTATTCTTGAGTTCAGCAACTATTTGATTTCCAGCTATGTGTCAGGCACTATTCTAGCTTTTAGAGATTGAGCATTGGAAAATCAGGCAAAAAATTCCTGCGATCCTGAACTTTGAATTTTAGGCACGGAAGATTGTAGGGACTCTTTCCCACGCCACCTCCATTGTTTATCCAGAATAAGGGTGATTTCTAGGTAAACCTTTGTTTCATGTTTACCTTTAATAAATTAAGAAAATGTGGGCACGGTGTGTTTACATGTAGAGATAGATTATATATATCCATCCATATGTATAGAGGCGCATATACATAAGTATGTTCATTTTTTTAAACCTTCAATAGCATGAAGATACCTTCAGAAAAAAGATTGAATTGTTTTAGTAGTTTTTAAATGTCTGTTTTCATGTTCAAAATTCAAAAGATCCAAAAGAGGATATAGTGAAAATGAAAATTAATCATTTTCCACCTTGACCCGCTCACCACCTATTTGTCTTCCTAGAGGTAACCACCGTTTTCAGGATTTTTGAATTCCTTTACAAACCGTTATATACAAGTCTATTATCAGTGGTCTCTTCTTTCTAGAAGCAGCATTCTCCACCTTGTTAGATAATTATGCATTTGAACTTATGGACCTGCCTTATTAGTGGCTGCCTGGTGTTCCATGGTCTATCATTCATTTATCTAAACCCCACTGATGCACAGGTAGACTTTTTCAAATCATTAGCTGTTTCAAACAGCATTGCAGTGAGTATTCTTGTTCATCTCTCCTTATTAACCTTCCCTCCCAAAAGTATCATCTGATATATTATGTATTTTCTTTGCGTTTCATTGGCAGTCCCCACCCCCACTCTGACTAGCTTGGTAACTCAGAAAGGCACAGATTTTCCTTTGGTTTGTTCCTTGCTGGAATCCTAGCTCCTAGAATAAATATTCAATGAATATTTGTCGAATGAAAGAATTTTGTACATGTACAATTATCTAGAAAAAATAGTAAAAGTAGCATCATTAGTTCAATAGGAATATGTGTTTGTACTTTTGGTAAATATTTATCTTTACAGAGCAGGGTATCTCAGCCTTGGCACTATTGACATTTGGGGCCTGATTGTTCTTTTTTGTGACAGGCTGTGCATTGTATGCTGTTTAGCAGCATCCCAGACCTCTAACTACTAGATTCTACTAACATCCCCCAGTTGTGACAACAGAAAGTGTCTCTAGGCACCACAAATGTTCCCTGTTCAGAAGTGCTGCTGTAGATGTTATACTGTCTTAGTCTCCCTCCAACAATTATGACAGTGACTGTTTCCTGCAGCCTTGTCATTACTTTCGTAAACACGTTGCTTTTTGAAATCTGATGGTGAAAACTGGTATCTTAGTTTTAATTTGCAATATGAAGTCACATTTTAGTAAAATTTTGGTATAATGAATCCTTGGCATGGCACACTGTAGCGATGAAGGAACGTTTGGTTTTTCCTTGTAGAGGGAAATGAATAGAGTGAATATATGAAATCCAGAAAAAAAATGCTGTTGGCCCGTTTTTGTGTTTGTTAAAATATTTAAATGTTACAGATCTTTTCTAATCTTCAGATGGTTATGCTTTTATATCCCAAATCTTCTCTAGAATTATATAAATTGGCCTTAATTAATGAAAAAAATTTGGAGTCAAAAGAGTTGGATTTGAGTGCCCGTTTTCCTAATTACTAGTTGTGTTACCTTCGGGAAGTTACATAAACTGTGAGCTGCAGTGTACTCATATGAAAATTGTGGATAATAACTGTTGCACTCTCTACATCACTGAGTTATTACAAGAATTAATTTTTTAGATTGTTAAGCCTTTCACAATTGCAAGGGCTTAGGATAATTATTATGAAGGTTTTATGACCCACTGCTTTATCTTATGACTCATAGTGTCTCTAGAGTTTATTTCTTTTTAGTGCTTCAATAATCCCATAAAACTGTTCTCACTCATTTATTTATTGAACATAGGCATTTTGCATCTGTAGTCTTTAGTCATTACAGCAAGTCCCAGATATAGTCATCATTCATTCATTCATTCAATGCACACCAAATAAGCACCATCATCTTCCTCCAAACTAGCGTTCCTTTCCAACAGTTCCATTTTGTCAATGCCATTGTGAATCTAGTCCCAATGTAGGAAGTTTGTAGTCATCTACCCTCTTGTGTTCCCTGTCCTATTGATCCTGCATGACCAGACTATGAAAGAATACCACTTCTTTCAGTTTCCACCTCCCTTTGATTATAGTTTATGAGTATCCCCACATCAAATCCAAATTGTTTCTTACTAGCACTCATTATTTTCACCAATTCAGTCTCTTAACTACTTTTCCTATCTTTGGTTCAGGCTCATTCTTGCATCTCTGTTTTTGTCCATGTTATTCTCTTCCCTAGAATTTTCTTCCTCTTTTCTTTCTTTTTTTTTATTGATTTCAGAGAGGAAGAGAGAGAGAGAAACATCAATGATGAGAGAGAACCATTGATCAGCTGCCTCCTGCACATCCCCTACTGGGGATTGAGCCTGCAACCCAGGCATGTGCTCTGACCAGGAATCCAACCATGAGCTCCTGATTCATAGGTGATGCTCAACCACTGAGCCACATTGGCCAGGCTTCATCTCTTTCACCTATCAACTGGCATCATCTGTCAAGGCCTATATTATTCCCATTACTGCGTGTTCCCCTTTTCTCTTTTTTTCCCCCCTCTCTCTCATCTCCTAATCACTCAACTCTAATTCTTCTTGGCCAGTTTCACATAGTATATTATCTTGAATTTCACTTTATGAGGGTTTTGTTTCTTATCTTGATTCATAATCCCAAGGCCACCCTTGGAGACTCTTAAGTCTTGAAGGAGCATAGTCATAAATTGAGTGGTTGAACCTTCTCATGGATATATTAACTATTTCATTTTTCTCTTTCACAAGATTTATAAAAACCTTGGTGGTAAGAATGTTAGTTTGACTGATATCTTGAATATCAAAACGTTTCTTATTTATTTTCTGCAAAACCTATGATTTGTATCCTACCTCTTCCATTTCCTGGCTCTATGATTTTGTATATTCTCTTTTAGCCTCAGATATGTCCAAATGTAAAATGAGAATAATAACGCCTGGGTTTCTAAATGTATGAGAAGTAGAGCTAATACACATAAGTCATCCATCATAGCTAATACTTATCATCATAGTTGATAAGTAGTGGCCACTTTTATTAGTATTAATAAAACACATCCTCTTTTCTCTTCTGGAGGTGCAGGGACATCTTTTTCTTTCTTGCTTAAAGGTTTTCTTTTGGGACTTGGTAGATTTGCTTATCTACAGTACTTTGGGAATTAAGAAGACCCGACATCAAGGTCCTATCAAATCACTGTGCAATTTTTCTGTCTTTTGAATCTAATTACATTCTTTTTATTTCTAAGAACAAATGAGTGTCCCATGTTTTGACCATCCCTCTATTGACTTTTCCCTTGGTTATAAGAGAAGAGGCACCATAGCAGCCTTTTCTTATCATGAACATGGTAATTTTCTGCAGCCTGACATTGTCAAGTGGTTAAAGGAATTTTTTAAAAAAAATTTATTGTGGTAAAATACACATAACATAAAATTTAACATCTTGACCAATTTGTTAAAGTACACATTTCAGTGACATTAAGTGCATTCTCATTGTTGTGCAGCATCACCACCATTCATCTCCAGAACTCTTTTCTTCTCACAAAACAGAAACTCGGTATCCATTAAACAGTCACAATGGAAGATTTTTATTTGCAAATTTAGCAAACTTTGATTATACAGTTTATAATTGTTTTATTTGATTTTAATATTAAGAGAATAATATATTATTAAATTTAGACTGAAAATATTTATAGTATTTTTATGAGAATTAGTAAGAAAACAAAGTACTTTGTTTTTAACAGAAAAAAGTTGTTATATCAATTACAGGTATTAATTTCTATTTTTTTAATGAATCATTTTCATGTTTTCTTACTAAGGAAAAATTAAAATTGTGTATTTTTTGAAATAGAAATTGTAGACATGAAAAAATAAATATTAGATACTGACTCGTCTCCAGTTAGCTGAAAACAGTAACAAAGGAATTAACCAAAGTGGTACATTGTCAACCATAAAACGGGGGGAAATTCCAGAGCAATTAAGTGAAGGAAACACTTTTTTCAACCATGGACATTTATCCTGGTTTTTCAGTTTCAAAGCTGTAAAAATAATATATGGAGGTCATCCCCTCCTGCACTGGAGCTACAAACTGTACAAGTTTATTTGAAATGCCTGTTAGTCATGCAAGCTTTTCCCATCAATTAGTCAAACCAGAAGAAACAGGATTGCCAACTAGTGCCCATTCCCAACATACTTGCAGCTGATTTTTGTACAGATGTCAACAACACTGAGTGCTCAGAGTTAAAGTATTTGAAAAAAAAAAAGTGAATTACCCTTCTTACGGTAGATTTATGGGGTCAGACAGATGTTTGATTTCGCATCTCACCTGTTGCATGGGTATATTGACACTCACTCGCTTCATCAGCTTGTCGGAAGAATTAAATACACAGCGTGGGACAGGGCACAAGGTTCTTGCTCCATACACTGTAGTAATGGAACATGCTATTTTGAAAAGATTGTGTAGGGAGGTGAGTAACCCTAACTGCAGTTTTTCTCAAAAGACTTTATTTTTCTGTTTTATGGTGGACTTCAGGTAGGATTTTTCTTTCGAGTGGAGGGATGGGGAAGGGAGCTGTTTGGTTAGATCAGTGTTGAGTATCACTGACTTTGGAGTTATTCACCCTTGGTTTTACATTCCAAATCTGTCAACTGATAACTTCTCTGAATTCAGTTAATAAAATAAAAATAAATAACAGCAGCTTCATAGGGTGGGCCTGAGGATCTAATGAGATCATGAATATACGGGCCTTTCCAGTACCTGGTACTTGTTTTTAAAGCTTGGTCAGTAGTAACTGTATTACTCTGATTCTTACTACGAAATATAGTGTCTTGGGTTTTAGATTTCTTTGCACACATGCCTTTGAATAATATGGAAAAGTCTGACCACTGCTCCCCAGCAGACAATTGACTTGAAGCTAAAAAGGCTTAAATAAAGGCCCCTAATTTGCATAGATCCCTTACGAAGTCTGGTTCTTAATACTGTATTCTTAATTTTATATTCTTTTTGTCTTGAAGAATTTGCTGTTATTCTTTTTTTAACAGGAAAATTCAACAGAAAGTTTTTGTAAGGAAATCCAAAAAATGTATGCCATCTAATGAGCAAATCGATGTATATGAAATTACTATTTTAAACCCAAACTTCATAAATTCTGTATTGTACATGCAATTTCAAAATGATGCTGCAAGTAAAAAAGGCATATTAAGCAATGAAAATTAGAGGTAACTTGAGGATGGCAGTAAAAAACTCAGAAGAAATGTAATCAGGGATATAGAATTGTTGAGTTTTTTATACTCAATATTTTCTAACCTGTTTTTTCAAAAAGAAAGAAAAATAGTTTTAACAGATCAGTGAAAAAGTTAACTGATTGAACTTATTCAAAATAAATAGCAGTTCTCTTCTAGTCAGAGCATGGCAAAAGCAAGAGGCATAGATCTTCCAACAAATTATAAATTGAATGTCTATTACATATGCAATAATTGAAGCTGAGAAAATTACATATTTGAAATCAATAAAGCAAACTCTGATATAAAAGTAAGCTGTAGTCCACGGAAAATATATTCCAGTTTTAAATGATTAGCTTCAACACTTTGAGAAAAAAATACTTTGAGATATTTCTGGTGACATTAATTAGTGAGTTTGAATAAAACCTTAATAAAACCACTGGAAATGCCTAGTAATTAATATTGTTCATTTTGGTCTTTAAAAGAATTTATGGATGGATTTTCTTAATACACCGACATGTTCGGTAGGTGTGAAATATGAAAAACATAATGTAAATCAGTTCAGAAAAATATTCTTGATTTACAGTCAGGTATTTTAAAAATGTGCGCCCTACCTTTAAAAAAATGTAAGAGATTAGATTAGCCAAAGAACATGTATGCATTACTCATGGACAGACAATAATATAGTGAAGGCTGGTGGGGGTAGGAGGCCTGGTGGTGGAGGTGGGCAAGGGGGAGGGTAATGGGGGACATTCGTAATAGTTTCAACAATAAAAAAGTGTATATTTAAAATGTTTTACCTAAAAAATACAATATTTCAATCTAATCAAACAAATGATATTAACTCTCTAGGAAGCCATATATCTTAGAGAAATTTAATTACACTTAGTAACAGAAAAGATCTACTGTTTTTTATGAAGTATGTTACCCTGGCATTTTGATAAGAAACATCATTCCCATTTTACAGACAAAGAAATATAAGAATAACCAGAATTAAATAACTTTCCCAAGGTTATTGATGCAACCCAGGCTTGCTTGCAGTCCATCTCTTAATCTTGTTAAATCACATCATCTCTCAGCATTTTTAGAAAATGCCCTTTTTATTATGTTTTGAGCAGATTTTGAATCTAATATACCAGCTTTATTCTTTTCTCTGCTTTCCTTCCTTGAGAGTACTTTCAGGAGAGAAATCAGTTGTAGTTTTCTGTCTCTTCCAAATAGTTAAATACATAAAAGATCATAGAGGTAGTGAATCAGTGTAGGAGCCTGGTGACTTGATTGGGATGCTCAATTTTATTGTAATCGATAACCTGAAATCTTATCTGAAATGCCTACACTTTGGTGATTCTTTTCTATACTACAAAAACTGTTCCTAACAAGAATAATCTTGGGGGAAAGATATGAAGAGATGTGTCCAACAGCTTAATGGGGCCGCCACTGTAGTAGATAACCATGTTTAGGGGAGTTGGATTGGCTGAAGGCTAGTAGTGTCCACTGAACATACTGGACAATGTCTTAAGTTGCACTGCGGACACCAGGATGGACAGTCCTCGTAAACCAAGGCTCCTCTGGTCATTATCGGTGTTCTGTGGCTAGAGACGAAGCCCCACACCAACAGAAACAGAGTTTGCAATTTGTGGAATTGGATTCCGAGGTGAAAAAGGAGGTTAACAATTTTCTATAAAATTCTTTTCCAAGAATAGAATTTCCTAAATTATTGAAAACCATATTCATAAAGCCAGTTTTATACTTAAGCCTGGTGCTTATATGTAAGAAGTAGAGAAAATATCAGATTGTTCAATATTTTGGAAACTAATTACACAAATCTCTGAATTGCTCCCTTATAAAAATTTGAACCGTATTAAGTATGTAACTCGTTGACATGGTCCATTTGAAGATGCAATTTATTAGTCTAACTGTTAACACCTCTTAGATGAAGCTGGGAAATGAAGATTTTAATTGAAAGCAAATGGAATAAATTCTGCCTCCTCTTTTTTCTGGTTTTATAAAAGCACACACACACACACACACACACACACACACACACACACACACACACCTCCTTGTCCCCGGGCAATTTTGATACATTTTCCCTATGAGCTAAAAGCTCATATCCCCATAGATATTCTTTTTGCAAGTGAAATTGCTTTTCATTTGGCAAAAACTGAACGTGTGATTCATATCAGCTTAGAGCACTCAAAGGCCAGAAAGTACATTTTGCTTGCTTTGACTGACATTTTTGCAGAGGAAATCAGACCTGCGTGATTCAGCTGCATTGAGGTTCATTATGCCATGAAAGGGGAGGTTTGAGGGTGGGCTAAAGTGCATAAAGGGAAATTGTCCTAGAAATTGTGGCTAGTGACTGAGGCAAAAACCAACCACAGCCACCAGGCAGTTCCAATTGGTATTTTATAGGGAGGCAACATTTTCCTGCCACCCTCTTTATTCAAATGGCTAATGAAAATCATTAGGCAAGATTCAGTAAGGAACACAGATGGGGAAGCAGGAAAAGTGGGGCTCTCCTTTGCTCTGAGAAGTGAAGACAAGGTTGAGAGCAAGCCTAAGGTAACCAGCCCTACTTAATAGTTTTCAGCTCGGGCCTTCAAAGTCAGTTAGGTGCATATTTTGTATAAAAAGAAACATTTCCCCTTCATGTTCACCATTAGGAACGCGTTCCTTTTAAATTTCTTCATCGGGTTTGTTCATTGGTTGCCTTTAAAATCCATGTCCAGAAGGAGTTAAAATCTTCCTACACCTGGTATGTCCTATCTAGGCTTAGAACAAGGAGAACACAAGATAATTGCATGGGGAGGTTGGACATCAGAAGGGTGGCATATTTTTTAAAGAGTACTATATGTCTTAATCTAACCAACACCCCATTTTTGCTTAATATTTGGTTTATTCTCACTTTTGACATATAACTCAGTCATGATGGCTTTTATTTAGGACCCACTATAATAATCTTTGGTGCAAATAAAAATATAGAGCCCCCTTTAAAATTTTCAAAAAACATTGAAAGTTTTAAGATGGAGAATTTCAAGAATTTCAGCAGAGCATTTAACCCAGCATGGGGCCCTGGCAACTGCACAGGCCACATGCCCATGAATGGTCAGCCCTTATCTCATTCATTGTAATAGTAGAAATGGTGAACTCTGAGTTTGGATAATGAGAATGTTTCATTAAAGATATTTAAATATTTTGACTTGTGAATTATCAATATTAATACCAAAAATTTGAAACCAAATTATTTTTAGGTTAGGTTGGGCTTTAGAAATCACCAAATATAACATTTATTCCCTGTCTAAATTTATCATTTTTTAATCTATCTTATCTTCCCGTATTTCATTTATTGCTTGACTTCTGTGGGAATGTTTAGGATTTATGAGCTCCCACCTTATCATTTCAGTTTTTGGACCCCTTGCCCTTACCCTTAACACCTTAGGCTCAAAAGATTACTCTCCACACCACTCCTAAGTCATGAGCCTCCACTTACCGTTCCTAAGTCAAGGTGCAGATGACCAAGGATGGCTCCCTACAGCCTCCTACACAGCACTCATCCTAGAATAACCAGCCATTTTCCCAGCCCCAGGTTTGAGGTTAGGATACACATGGACGGCACCTGTCTGTGCCAAATCTAGACCTAGATTTTAATAAAGCTGGGGTAGTTTAAGGTGAGATTCTCTAAGATCCCAGGTAATAGGGAAATTAAGCCTACACGAGTCTTGGTCACAGACAGTATAAAGCACTCTGGGTAGAATGTTCCTATTCAGATTTGAGTAAACTGCTATGTAAGTGAATATTCTTATCCTTCTAGCATAGGACAGTCCAACACAAGGCTTTTTGATTCCACTATTAAATTCTCACTCTTTATCTTTGTTGACACATCACTATAATTACTATCACGTCCATCCCACCACTGACAGAGGCCCCAAATTTCCTTCTTTTATTTTTCAAAATCAAGTATCAATGGTAGCTCTTCTGACTTTCTAATCTTTTACTGAATTGTTTGGAGTAAATGAGGCCATTCTCTCCATGTAAGGCTTTCTTTCTCCCAGCCCCAATTCACCATCAAGAAAAGTTAAAATGAAATAATGGCATTTTTATGATGTTGACTAATCATCACAAGACATTAGATGAGAAATGAATTGCATTGAAGTTTTGAGTAATCAGCCATTAATTTTTAATGCTACACTTTAGAAAATCCTACTTTTGAGGAGAGTTGACCATTAAGAACTCTTTTTAAAGTAATACATATGTGTATTGTGTAACTAAATTATATCTAGCGCAGTTTTAAGTACAAACTTCTAAAACATTTACCTCCACGTGTTTTCTTCTCAGACATACAACCACAGCTTGTCAACTTACTTGCAAGTCAATTTGAATAGTTTCATTAAAAAATGTTCAATCATTTTTGTAATGCTTGGTCTGATTTTTAAAAATAGTTCTATTATTTTATATTTTTAAAAATAAAACAGCTAAATAAAATAGCTCTCTTTATATTCAAAGCATTATATGCAGTCTTTTATTATTAATAAATTACTTTGACTTTAGGAAACAATATTAATAATATTTTTTTCTTCTATCAGAAAGTATTTACGTACTAAGTGTTATTTTATAGTGTTGGATTATTCTTCTGAACTGGACCTTTTTAGATTTTATACGCTTTCATTTATAATCCAGTATCCTATATAATAAAAGCCTACTATGCTAAGTGACCCGTCATCTGGTTGTCCGTTCAACCAATCAAAGCATAATATGCTAATAATATACTAAGGGTGCTCAACTACTCACTATGACGTGCACTGGCCACTAGGGGGCAGACAGTTGACTGATTGAACAGTTGCTATGATGTGCACTGACCGCCAAGGAGCAGACACTCAAACCGGTAGGTTAGCTTGCTGCTGGGGTCCAGCCAATCAGGACGGAGCGAGATGGGCTGGACATGCCCTGGAGCCCTCCTGCTGTCCCTTCCCGGCTGGCTAACCTCCCGCATCCCTCCCCGGCCCCGATCATGCACCAGTGGGGTCCCTCGGCCTGGCCTGCTCCCTCTCACAATCTGGGACCCCCAGGGGATGTCGGAGAGCTGCTTTCAGCCCAATCCCACAGGCCAGGCCGAGGGACCCCACTGATGCACAAATTTGTGCATTGAGCCTCTACTAGCAACATAAACATAAAACCAAGGCTCTATGACAAAATACGAAGAGCTATAATGTTTGAACATAAAAAGACAAATGTAGTATATGAACTTCAAAATATATAAGAAATCTGGAGAAACCAGTGCAATAATTTGCTTAAGGCAAAGTATTTAGAAGGAAAGAGAAAGTGAGTCTCTGGAAAAGTCAAATACGCTTGTATTGAAGAACTCCAGTCTGCTGGAGATGATTGAAGCAGCATTATAAGTTTTATGCTTTCTTGATGGCAAAGCCACTTAGCCTGTGATCTAGTGAGTTACCACTCTTAACGACAAATACAGGATAACACATATTTAAAATAAATGAAATAATTCAAGTCTAACTAGTATATTATCTAGAAAGTAAATTCACTACCTGTACAAGTGCCATTTGAACTCTCTGGGAGAATATGAATGGTTAAGGTTCAAGAAGCTTTCATAATAATGTACAGTTGCTCAGTGATTGCATCTTTTTGGTAAATTAAAGTTAGCTTCAATTTCTTAGACACTCCTTTTGTTAAGAGGTGGGATCTGGGTTCCCTCCTCTTGAATTTGGATAGGCTCTGAGACCAATAGAATATAGTGGCAGTAAAGCTTTCCAGTTTTAGGCTACAGGCTTGAAGAGGCTGGAAGCTACAACATCCTGTTCCTTGGAATATTTGCTTTGAAACCAGGCTGCCATACTGTAAGGAAGCTCATATATCCAAATGTATGTAGAGAACGATATGGACCGGAACTGAGGCCCCAGTTGACAGGCCATGTTGAGCTAATAGCTGAATGGACCACCTCACCAGCCATGTGAGTGAGTAATGGTGGAAGAGATCCTCAGAGATAAGCCATGTCCCACCCCCACCCCTACCCCCAAGTCCTGCCCAAATTACAGGTTTAATTGCATCAGGGAATTTTGGGACTGACGGCTACCTCTGCAGCAGTAGCTAGCAACATAAGAATGCCTAAGAGGTAAGGAACCAGGATATGAAAGAACAGAGAATTTGAGAAGACAAAGTATGTACATCCTTAGCTTTCATCTTTTGTTTAGACATTTCCCCCGGTATCTCTTTAGATTAGGAAACAGGACAATGTCTCTTTTTACAAAGGCAGGATGAATGTGACACCTTTGGCTCTTGAATGGTCGGTGATTATACGCTTGTGCATCTGCACTAAGTATTCAAAACAGGTCTTGCCCCACATCAAGAATAGTGCCGCACGCATACTTATTGGAGTGTACCAATGGAAGGTTAGGTTGATTAGGATACTGTTGTGTTGTGCTAGTTAGAGCAGCTTCTCTAAACAGTACCCTAACTACCCTCTTCTTTCAATTACAACTTCCTAAAGATATGAAACACCATTTTTATCATGACATTCAATCATTCTCTTAATCCAATCCTCACAGAGAGTCCACCTGACCCTACTAGTCAAGTTCACAGTCTTTAACCTGGCATTTAAAGGCCACTGAAACATGCTCCCCGGGGAGATGCTTGTGAAAAATGAAGATTCTGAGGCCTGGTCCCCTCTGAAGTTTCAACTGAGCTGATCTCAGGAGTATCCTGAATTCTTCATTGCAAAGAGCATTCCTGTTGTGTCCCTTGAGCCTCTAACCACTGTCAAAGTCTGTATATGGTGGTTATTACACAATTATTCCAACATTTTTCATGCTTAAAGATTTTAATTATGAAATTTTGTTGGGGAAACATTTATCAGTAGAAAAGGGGAACAATCCATTTTCTGATTTGGAAGGCACTCAACTTACAGACTACAACACAGCAGTCAGACAGACCAGACTGAATCCCTGTTTGTCCACATAGTGCCTGTATGACCATGGCCAAGTTCATGTAATCACTAAGAGCTCACTTATCATCTATCAAGGTAGTGTAATAATAGCTACTGTGTACTGTAGATGTAAGAACTTAATGTACGTGAAGTATCGGACACCTAGTAAACATTTAAAAATTATTTGTAGTTGTTACTAGTTGAATGTCTGCTAGTAAGTAGTAAAATAAAATTATTTATACACCTTAATTTTCTTTAAAAATCTTTCTAAATGTAAAATATTAATTTCAGTATAGGAATTATGACTTAAATTATTATGTCAAGAAATGTAAAGTTCTTGTGAAGCAAATAATATGTTTCCTATAATCTCTAAATCATCAATAATTCTATAGCATTAAGGGAAATTAATGTGCATGAATTTCATGGCATTTGATGTATTTTAAGTTTACTTTTTATTAAATTTAGCTCTAATTTATTAACAAGAAAGGAGGTGATATCTAGTATAAAATCCTTACCAGCATACTGTTTTCAACAAAACAGTTTATTAAACAAAAAGTAGCTCTATGTTAGATGCTGGGGGTGGAGAAAATGGAACTTAATACAAGGCCTTTATCCCCAAAAGACTTTCAGTGTGGTTAGGAAGAAATATCCAGCCCTTGGGAGGAGAGAACAAAGCATGAGATAAAAATATGGCATGTAACAAAGAAGTATATGATGAAGAACCAAATGAATAATATAGATAATATGTGCTGAGAGTTCAGAAGAGGGACAAAAAGCCCATTAAGGCCTTGAAGTGCAAGTTTTGGGGATTCTATGCCTATTGAAGCCCTTTGGAACACAAAAATAACTTTCTGAGAACATGTCGTTTTGATGAAAGACAAAACCACAATTGAATAGTCATGTTCAGGACGGGCCTTCCCTTGGGAATCATAAACAGGAGGGAGCAATGAGAACAGAATATTTAATAATAATCACAAGATGAATATTACCCTTCCTTCATTTCAAGAGGCATTTACTTAGTGTCTAGTTGATATAAAGAATTAAGATAGGTGCTGAAGGCTCATATGAATGAAATATGGCCCTAACTTAATGGGGGTTACAAGTGACAATAACTAGAGCTATCTATTAAATGCCAAATGTATGCCAGGCTGAAAGAGCTAAGAAAAAATCTACTATGTATACAAAGTATAAAATAGCAAATGCCATAGAAAAGACCAGGTAAAATGCTAGGTGAATTCAGAGAAGAGGGTTTTCTTGCACTTGACATATAAAGGAGATATTCATGCAGAAAGTAGCCCTGAGTTGGTCTTTGAAGAGGAATGAGTAGAATGTGTAGTGATGCAGTGAACGAATAAGGAGAAGAATAAGAATGAACCAAGGCACAGAATTAAAGCATATTCATGAAACAGAGTCTGTGACTTTCTGGAGACTCTATGGAGAGAAGGGTGTCTGAGAGGGAGATTGAGCCAGACCACCAAGGCCTTGAATACCAAGCTAAGTGTTCTGAACTTTATTGTGCTGGCAATAGAAGCCATTAAAGGATTATGAGCTGAGGAAGAGCATGTATTGTATAGAACTTTTTGTTATTTGTTTTTAATCTGGTCGCCTGTGTAGAATGGATTGGAGAAAGAAAAGCCAGGTGCAAAATGATCAGAAAGCAATAAAAGTCTGGACCAGGGGCATAGAGAACTGGATGAAAGGACATGACCTTGCAGCTAATTTAATGTCAAGAGCATGGGGACAGCAGAGTGTACCAAAGTGGAGTGCAGTGGGATATTGACATTGTTTAGAATCGGCAATAAATGGTGGTAAGAAAAAGCCGACCAGTTTTGAGTCAGCGTTATCATTGCTCTTAAAATCTCAACAGATTTGCTGGCACGCACACCGGAAGATTGCATGGGAGTGGGAAGTCTCTCAGGTTTAAGCTTAACACCTGTGAGTTGGAGGGGGCTTTGAATAGAAATAGAAATTAGACAGGTCAAAGAGCAGATGTAAGAATGAGTTCCATTTTGTACATGGTAACTAAAAGTTACTGGTGGGATGGTCCAGTGATAATAACCCACCTTAGAAATGAGTGAGTGGGTGTAGCTCAGCTGAAAAGTTACAGATCTCCATTGGGGTCTCATTTGCTTAGAGGTGGCAACTAAGGCCAGCGGAATGCATCTAGCTTTCATGACTATGATATGTATAACTGAGTATCTACAATATCACCCACATATCTGGTCTCTAAAGCATAGGGATCTTAAGCCAAATAATTCTCAGAACATGTATAGTTAGAGGTAACTGCCAGAAATCTCCACCTTGAATTGCCTCCTTTTCAGGTCCTAGCAATATTACAGTTGAGATCATTGATGCTTGAAAGCTAAATACCATAGAGATTTTGAAAAATAAGAGATTTTTGAATTGATTTTTACCCTCCCCCCCCCCCGAACTCTGTCACTGCAACTTAATCATTTATACCTAAATAAATTTAAATATCAGAAAATAGTTTAGATTGACTACATTAGAACATCACTTTCTTAAAGAAGTTAGGAAATTAAAACAATTTGGAATTGGGAAAATTTTCTTCCTCTCTGTGGATCTGTGAAATATTTTGGAATTAAAATACAGTGGAGGAACAGACAGACATAGGGTAGACATTCCCATTTCGAAAGGGAGAAAATGGAAGGAACAAATGGCTTACTGGTCCAAACAAGTATGAAACCCATCAGAGCAATTTCTATTAGATTTAAAGGTCTGAGAATAGTCCTCTTTGGCTCAATGCTCTGTCTTCTGTACTGTGGTCCCCCTCTCTGGCCTCAACACCTGTGGCTGAGCCCTCAGAGTCATTCCTTCTTCATTGTATCCCATCTCTGCCCCTTTCTGTTTCAGCAGGCATTGTTTCCTTTGATATAAAATTCTCAAATCTTGTGGGTCTCCCTTGCAGTGCAGGGGAGTTCATGCCATCACACCAGAGGGTCTCCACAGATGAACCTGACCTCTATTGCTGGCTTCCGCCAAGATTGGTTGAATCCATGAGTCACTCACCTGATTTCCTCAAAAAAATATGGTTTATTTACAGTCTTTTTGTTCTCTCCAGAGCATGCTTTCTCATCTTCTGCAGCAATCAGGTAGGCTGCAAACTTTCCACATTATCAAGGGCTGGTTTCTTTTTGTTTATTACAGTTTGTGCCTCAAGTAATCTCTTTCCTCTCCCATTGTCTGATAAGCAGCAAGGAGAAAACAGACCATACCTTCCATTCTTTGCTTGGAAACCTCCTCTTGCTCATTATCCAAGTTCATCAATCACTTGTTCTACCTTTTACCCGACAGTAGAACTCAGAGCACCTCAGTTTTCTGCCACCTTATAACCAGGATGGCCTTTTATCCAGTTGCCAAACACGTTCCTCCTTTTCATGGGAGCCCTCACCAGAAACACTTTAATGTTCGTATTTCACAATGTTCTGTTATGATGACAATAATAAGGTACTCTCTAAGACAATAGAACTTCTCTCCATCGCTCCCCACACTTCTTTCTGAGCTCTTACCACCATCACCTTTAATGTCCATCTATCTACCTTCAGTCTTTTCAAGAAAATCTGTTGTGTGTTTTTTCTATCATGTACATCAAATTCTTGCAGCCTCTGCTCATTACACAATTCATTTGCAGATGTTTATATGTATGTCATATCAGCACGGCTTCCCAGGACCAAAACTTATATTGGTTCCCCAGGGCTACCATAACAAATTACCAGAGACTGGGTGGCTTAATACAAAATAAATGTATTTTCTTACTGTTCTGGAGGCCAGCAGTCTGCAATCAAAGTGTCCAGGAGCCAGGCTCCCTCTGAAGGCTCTAGGGAAGAGTCCTTCCTTGCCCCTCTCCTAGCTTCCGATGGCTCTGGCAGTCCTCAGCATTTCTTTTTTTAAAAAAATATATTTTATTGATTTTTTACAGAGAGGAAGGGAGAGGGATAGAGATGAGAGAAACATCGATGAGAGAGAAACATCGATCAGCTGCCTCCTGCACACCCACTACTGGGGATGTCCCGCAACCAAGGTACATGCCCTTGACCGGAATCGAACCTGGGACCCTTCAGTCCACAGGCCGACGCTCTATCCACTGAGCCAAACCGGTCAGGGCCTCAGCATTTCTTGATTTGTAGCCTCATCCTTTCCATCTCGGCCTTTGTCACATGAACTTCTTCCCTGGATGTCTCCATATGGCCTTCTTAGAAGGACACCAGTCACTGGATTTAGGGTCCACCGTAACCCACTAGGACCTTCTCTTATCTGATTACATTTGCAAAACCCTCTTCCCAAATAAGGTCACATTCTGAGGTTCTAGATGGACATGAATTTTGAAGGGACGCTATTCAAAACAGTTTCTTTTAGATCCCTGATTCCCCTTAACCCTCTCTTTTGGTTGACAGTACTAATACAATTGTGACAATTTATTCATTTCACCTACTGTGTGCATTCTAATCCCCTCTCTCTTTTCAAACTGTGTTTCTTAAATGTTAAATCTTTAAACTGACAGACTGATGGCAATATTTTGAGAAATAGGAACATTAAGTTTATCTGGAGGTGGGGGAAAATGGCCAAGGTGAGGTCACAAACAGTAAAGCATTGTTTTTAGTTCATTGGATTAAATATGTCCACCTGCTACTGACTGTGTTTCAATAACAATCTTTGTTTTTGTGCATAATTACTTGCTCAAGTTGAAAATATCAAGGGTTCTTTAACGGATTCTCTCAATTGATATTTAATACATACTCTACCATGGTTACCCCGCCTGGGATGTGTTGCTTTAACATATCAATCGATGGTAAAGTCAATGTGTAAGCTGCTAGTAATTTTGAAAGTGTCTTTATATTCAATAGGTCTCGTACCTTGTTTGTAATTGAAGGTCATTCTTTAAGAAAAAAAAATGATATCTAAGACTGTAAATTCATTGTACTTTCTAAGCTCTTGAGAGTAGAGATTTGCAGCATCAATATGTAGCTGAGCTTTACCCACACAGGCTCCTAAGCACGGATGCTCATAGCTTTACTTATTTTCACACGATGCAGCTACTTCCAAGAATATTATGTTCTACCGCTTGGCTCCTAGAGAATATATATCCATTTTATCACTTGAAACCTATGGAGCAATACTTTTTTGTTGTTGTTTTAGGAAAGCCTCTTCTCTCACCAATACACTTGTTAGATTTTATTCATCTTATCTCAAAGCAATCCATGTACTAGGGATATTATATTTAGAAATTCCACCTCATATGGTTAAAGCTGGAGTGATGTTTCTTGAGGTTCCTGATGACACATGCTCTAAACCCCTATTTTATTTAGATATTGTTACAGGCTAACACGCTCCCACCTGCCAAAAAATAAAAATAAATTCCCATTCTAATCCCTGGAACATAGGAATGTTTTCTTATGTGGAAAAGGGGCCTTTGCACATGTGATTAAGTTAAGGATCTAGAGATGGAAGATTGTCTGGGTTATCTGGGTGGTGCCTAAATGCTCTCTCTCTTTATAAGAGAGAGCTAGAGGGAGACTTAACAATTGAAGAGGGAAAATCAATGTGGCCACAGAGAGGGAGATTGGAGTAATGCAGATACAAGCTGAGAAATGCCACATTCTCCCCTCAGGTCTCCAGAGGGAATGCAGCCCTGCCAAAACCTTGATTTGGATCCAGTGAAACTGATTTGGAAGCAGCAGCTTTAGGAAACTAATACAAGCATATAACATTTTCCTATGGATGATATTAGATACACCTGCCAAACACATATGTTATTGAATATCTATATATATAAAAAGCTAACATGCTAAGTGTCCCTCCTACCGTCCGACCGGTCGCTGTGATGTGCACTGACCACCAGGGGCAGATGCTCAACGCAGGAGCTGCCGAGCTGCAGTTGACTTGGCAGTGGCAGTTCTCGGGTGATGCACCCCAAAACCAGAGAGGAGGGAGCAGATTCCTCGTGGGGCTGTGCGATTCCACCATCGGCCATGGGTTAAGTTGTTGTTGGGGCACTGTCGGCCCTGAATCTGGTTTACTGCACACTTGCGTTTGCGGTCCACCCCCTATACGACAGTAACTTTGCAGAGTGCCCTCTCTCACTCCAGGACCCCTCAGGGGATGTCAGAGAGCCAGTTTCAGCCCCATCCTCACAGGCCAGGCTGAGACCCCACCTGCCCCAGGGACCCCGCTCACTCCACAGACGCCAGGGAGGGACCACGGGAGGTTGGCTCCAGGGTGTTTCTGTCCCCTTTAGCCCAGTCCTGCCCTGCTGGCCACTGTTTAATGAATTTCCTTTCAATGTGCACGAATCCATGCACTGGGTCACTAGTTTATAATAATTGTTTCTCAGTTCTATGTCGGCACATGATCAGAGTTTTTTCAGTGACAGCTCTCCCCATTGACCTGGTTATCAAAACTAACCCTGAACTTCCAGTCAGAATTGTTTCTTAAACTGGGAAACTAATTCAGTGACATCTTCTTTCCCCACCTGACTGGTATAGTTCAGATTTCCTTCTATGGAGATAATCATAGGCCTTTCTAAAGCCTCAAGTTCAGTTTCTGTTTCACATTACAAATTACAAATTAAACCAAAGCTTCCTTTATGGGTGCAAAATTGATGGCACAACTAATTGTTCTCTCCAATGGCTAATTATATTTCTAGTTGCCTACTTGATGGTCTAATTAGCCAATGGCATATGCTTGTGTGGGGGCACGGAGATTATTGGCATCCTCAAGCAGGTAATTACACAAGCAATTAGTAATGCCCACGCCTAATTACAGAAGTGAAAATTGTACCCGCAAAAATGGTAGCAGTGTCTGCTGGGCAGAAAACCAGTCTCTGGAAAGTGATAGGAGACTTAATGCATCTGGCCGTGTCCTAATGAGAGGCAGTAAAACAAACCATGAACTAGACCGACCTGCACTGAGGGGGCTGTCAGAACAGCCTTTCTGCCTCTGGCCGAGGGCTGCACTTGGGGCAGTCTCCCCCTTGCCAACAATTACCTGCCAAAAAACTTGGACTTGAACGTATACCCAAGTCAGGATCACTATAATCTTCCAAAGTTTTTTCATTTCCAGAACTAATATATTGTGAAATTCTTTCCGCAGTAGCAATTTTTGATGTTGTGTGCTGTCAGCACCCACTTTTCACATATTGTGAACTGAAGGGTCCTGGGGGAACATCCCTTTGTCTTTGGTTGCTTCTCAACTGTACCTGACCAGCTCTTGGGGTGACAGACCCTCAGTCTACTGTTGGCGAGGACTCACCTTTAGCAGGTGAGTTGGTTTCATTGTTGAGATCCCTGCAGATTGTATGCCCTGCTTAGGCTTCTGACTGTGTCCTTTGTCACCTACTCTTAAACTAGTGACTCCATGTAAATGTGCCGGGGGAGAAATAGGAAAACTGGTTTTATCTGACAGCAAGTCAAACCATTTAGCTCTCAGGTAACAAGAAAATGAAAGTGTTGAGAACATTGTTCTTCTAAATACCTGAAAATATTAAGTCTGTCAAGAGAAATGAAAAGACCTGAATCAGTCCCTCTCCTGTCACGTTTCAGTGACATCTTCTTTGTGAGCGGCACAAATTACAAGGTGCTTGCCTTGGTGGTAGTAATAGCCTGGGAGCTCAGCCCACAGCAGGCATTACCGCTGAAAGGGTTTAAGTTGCCTGGAAATGCTAAGGAGGCTAAGGTCAAAGTTTCCATAAAATAGAGCAAGTATGCCAGAAGAGTGAATGATTTAGCTGGGAGAAAAATATCTTCATCATTTTCCCCTATTTTTTAAATCTCTTCACCCTACCCTGTGTTTTTCCATCATTTCTTTCGCCAGTCCCACTCATTTACATGAATCGGGACCTCCTGCCTTGGCAGCCAGGGAGAAATGTCCAGGACTATGGGAAACATTTACCTGGAAGTAAAAGTCAAAACTAATGCAACTGCAGCACAGTTGAAGATTAAAATCCAGGAGACTGTCTAAAATAAATACACAACTCAGGGGTTATTTTTTTTAATTAGCAATGATGGGAGGATAATACAGAGGGAGGATTAAGGACATTCATTACCCAACAGATAAAGAAGCAGCAGACGAGGTGGTGCAAACAGTCCGGCTAGCTAGAGGAAAAAGTCATTTTCATTCCATGAAAGAGTTGCTTTCCTTTCATTTCTTCCAAAACATTTCACCTGTATGTTTGTGTATACTTGTGTATTTTCCAAATTGATTTTAAGACACAGAAGGTGTGGTTTGAGATGGCAACTAACTACCCGGTCTCTACCTAACAGTGAATTCAATGACTCTCAAAGCAGCCTTGTTAGCTTCCCCCCAAATCCTCATCATTTGAAAGAGCATCCTTACTTTGAATGGACTTCCTCTTTGTAACTTCTGCCCACTGACCCCATTTCCATTTCCCAAAGCTGCCACAGGAAGGGTCTGACCCCATACAGGTGGCAACCTTCCAGATTTAAAAGGCCCAAGTGCTGAATTTTCCCTCCTGATGTCCAGGCCTCTGCAGGCACTCCTCCCACTGTTGTATTTCAACTAACTGTTCTTAAACAGTGGCAAAATAGTAGCTCAATTAAACATATTCAACCAGAGATACATTATTCAAACTGGGTGAGGGTGGAAAAAAGGGAGGGAAAATGAAATACTCTACCTCGTTTAGCTGTAAAAACTTGTAACTTGACTGGTTTTTTTTTATTTTATTTTAACGGAATATGTTGGTGTTAGAGAGACCTAGCCTGGATCTGTTTTTAGAAATTCCATGCTTAAGGTAGTATTTCATTTACTTTTTTAGCTATATTCTCTTTCTCCTATCTTCTACTAATTTATTTTAATAGGTTTAAAGGAGAAAATAAAATGAAAGGCACCTATTTTCTTTACTCTCAGGTTCTCACCTCACATATATTTCACACTTCATGTAGGAAGGCCATTAGAATTTTGAAAAGTACATGTTAGGGGGTTTTCAGCTGGACACGGTCTCTCTTAGGCCACCGCCTCCCAACCAAGTGCAATTGATTTGACTTGTAACAAGCAGCCCAAAGAAGTGGACTCCATCCGTGAAGCTCTGACTCTGTATCAGGTGACTACTAGTAACCACCATCACTTTAAGAAAACTGTTTTAGGACATGTTCCTGCTCAGGGTCATTTACATCCGGTTTCCTCTTCCCGGAAGGAAATCTCTTCTTCCCAGAGTTCTGCGTAGCTCACTCCTTCGCCTACTTCGAGTCTTTCTTCAAAACTCACCTTTGCAGTGAGTCCATGCCAAGTCTGCCCATTTAACGTAGTATTCCCCTGCCCCGTGTCCTCACACACCATTCCCTGCATTACTTTTCTTTATAGCACCCATCGTCACCTTACATGTGCATTCTCATTTTATTTGTGAAAGAGATCATTCATCCAAGAGAGTGCATAAAACATGTATGTACAATTTAGAGCAAACACCTGGATAAACAAACACCTGTATTAGCACTACCCAGGTTAACGCGTTAAGCGCCCAGCCTGTTTTGTCTTCCAGATGGAAAGTATAGTGTCAGTCACCGGTGACTGACTGGGCGCTTAAAGTGTTAAGGAATGAGAAACTCCCCATGTGTTCTTACCAGAGGTAACCACTGTCTTGACTTTTTGCTAATCGTTGCCTTACATTTCTTTGTTTTAATTACATTTCTTTATATTTTAACAACTATGTATACATACACTAATAATAATACCTAATTTACTTATTATTTAATATAATAAAAGCCCAGCAACCAAAACAGTGGAACGACCAGAATGACTAGAGACCAGAATGACCACGGCCTCTCACCCCAGCTGGCCCCACCCCTCAGGGAGTGGTTAGGGGCAGTCAGGCAGGCAGGCAGAGGCGGTTAGGGGTGATCAGGCAGGCAGGTAGAAGTGGTTAGGGGCAATGAGGCAGGCAGAGGTGGTTAGGGGTGATGAGGCAGGCAGGCAAGTGGTTAGGAGTGATCAGGCAGGCAGGTGAGCAGTTAGGGGCGATCAGGCAGGCAGGCAGAGTGGATAGGGGCCATCAGGCAGGCAGGCGAGCAATTAGGAGCCAGTGGTCCTGGATTGTGAGAGGGATGTCCCAGATTGTGAGAGGGTGCAGCAGGCCGGGCTGAGGGACCCCCCCACCACCACCACCCTGTGCACGAATTTCATGCACCAGGCCTCTAGTTGTTAAAATAACAGACCAAAATACCAGCATTTTTTTTTGTACCAGTGAATTTCTGAAACCCATTCTTAGCTTAACCAACTTGCCTCTTCTTTCACCTGCTATCTCAGCTGTATCTATTTCACCCCCAAAGTCCTACATCCACCCAAATTTTATCCCCTAGTTTGGCCTTTATTTCAACCTCTGATAGTTACCCTAGCTAGATGTTCAGATTCTTTCCCAATCTCCTTAACAGGACAATCTTCATTTTTTACTTACGTCAAAATCAACTGACCAAGATAACCTAATTTTTTAAATATGTTTTTGTTAATTTCAGAGAGAGGTAGGGAGAGAGAGAGAGCGATGGAAACATCAATGATGAGAGAGAATCATCTATAGGCTGCCTCCTGCATGCTCCTACTGGGGATCAAGCCCACAACCCGGGCTTGTGCCTTGACCAGAAATCAAACTTTGACCTCCCTTTTCATGGGTCAACATTCAACCACTGAGCCACAATGTCCAGGCAAGGCGATCTAATTTTACTGAAAATAATTCACCCCTCAAAATCCAAAGTACTTACTGTGAAAATGGCAGGTAATTTCTTTATTTTCTTTTTTTTCATTCCTGAAACAAACATAAGTGGTTATAGAGTTTCTGATAGTTGTTTCCAATTATAGTAGCAGGAAAGCTCAGGCTGGTCTTGACAGCCAAATTCTCTTTATTCTCTGGTCCAATCTTCAAAGTGATTTTGCTTTGCTCAGAGTTATCACATGGACAAGCCATAATTTTCATTTCGATATATTCCAAAGAGTCCGGCAAGCACACTGCTTCACAGATGATCCCATTTTGTTTTGATAATGTGCCCAATCATTTCATATACAATCAGAATGTGTAATCAGAGGTTATGCAAATGAGACTTCATCATCATTGGGACCTCTGCCTATTTGCAAGTGTCCTTCGTTCTCATGGAGTTGAAGTTACTGTTATTCTCTTCTGCAGAGTTTTCAGTGGAACAGGGTCCACCTTTCTTTCATACAGTATGCTGCCTAGAGAACAGCGCTCATTTTCTTTTTATGTTGTGAGAATTAGATGTATCATTCAGCCATAATTTGAGGTCTACAATAGCTGCAATCACTGTGTCACTGGCCTCTGAAATGAATTCTTAGATTTGGCAATCACTGCACTGCCAACATCGATTAGATGAAGCATCTAAATTTTCCATTGCGAGTGTTGCAACTTTACCTCTCCAAGCAGTTAGTGTAGCAGAATATATCTAAACTAACTTCCCTGTAGCAGTCATCAGTGCCTTCCTTCTCTGTGCCTTGGCAGCATTTTACCAGAAACAAAAGCTGTTGTTCAACAGCATAACCACACGTAGTCGAGGCACTCCTTTGGGAATGGGAAAAAAAAATTGAAAGTCCTATATGAAAAAATGTAATTTTTATTTACTTTTCCTTTTTATTAACTTCAATATTTTTGCGTTTATTTCCTCACTCAAATAGCAGGATTTGAAGTGATGGCTGCAATTATAATAGCCTCTGTTTAATAAACCCACGTTTAAATAGGCTAAAACACACACAAAAGCACCACACTTCAAAAACTATAATTGAAGAATCAATTTTCAGTTTCAGAAATGTATTTATACCAAAATTATTCTTTCTAGAAATTGTACCTATTTTCTGTAGCTAATTAGTCCATTTCTTTGAGACTCATTCCTGCCAAACAGTTAAAAATAAGTAGTGTTTGGAAGAATACCGTTATATAACTGATTATACCCATATAAGTCCTAAAATTTTGAGGAGCTACTTTAAAGTGGAAGCTGAAATGTTTTTTTCACCATGCCCACAAAATAATAACGTGACCATTTTTGAGAGTTCTGCATTGAATTGCCTGTGAAAAGAAGATCTTGACAGCCTCCAATGAAAATAAAATATAGATTATAAAAAAGTAATTGTATGGTTACGCATAACCTGTGCTCCTACTACTTTTTTGTCGTAAGGTTACGTTGGAGGAAGTACCTTCTTTTGTGTTTGTCGCCAGCTCGATCATGTAATGGTTGTCCTGCATTTGAAGAATTTTATTTAGTCTGCCATCATAAAAGTTAATGGTAGGTTGCTAATGTGGCAAAGGTGGTGAGTTCAACAATGCTGATTGTTATTATCTATGTTAAAGTGACCTCAGCCCTTTCCAAAACATATTGACATAATAGCAGCTCATCATCCACATTCTGTGAGACCACAATAAAGATGATACAACTACCATGGATTTTATAAACTAATTTTCAATAAGCTGAAAACGTCTTTTATTTTAGAACAAGGTGCTTGCAGGTCACCTTTTTTTTTATGAAAATATAGAAAATAGCAGATGGGAAACAAGCAAAATGATGCCAGTCATAAACAGCTGTACTACCAGTCAGTTGGCGCTTCATTTGTTCATCAAACATTTATTGACAACCTACTATGTGCCAGCTCTCCCTATCTCTGTAGAAAATGAAATAAGTTTTAAAAATAAAATCAGTAAGGATGGAAATGAAGAATGACTGCTAATGGGTATGGTATTTTGGGGGGAAGTGATAAAAGTGTCCTAACGTTAGATTGTAATGATGGTTGCACAACTTTGAATACACTAAAAACCTCTGAACTATGCACATACATTTTAAATGGGTGGATTTTATGGTATATGAATTGTATTTCAATAAAGCTATTTGGGAAAAAATGCTTTATTGATGAAAGACAAAAGACCATAATGAAATTGATTATAATGTTGCCTTTGAGCGGTGTTGACCAGCTAGACAACTGTCAATCAGTTAATGAGGCAGTTGTGAAGAAGGTGACCACTTGGATTTGGGAATAGTGTCTGGTCTATTCGGAATGTGCAAGAAAGCTCAGCCCTAGCAACACATGATCCTTTAAAAAATAATAATATTATTTATAGAAAACGTACAGGTCAAAGTTTTCTTCTAGTACTGTTTGCGAGTACCATTGCCACAAGCACCCCTTGTCTCCCAATGCATACATCAGCGCATGGTTCCTGAAAAGAAGCATAGTCTCCTGCCTATTTAAAAAAAAAAAAATTAGGTACCTTACAGTTTTTAAGACAAACGTGTTAACCTAAAGTCTTCAGAAGGCAGGATCAAGGGTCTTTTAAGACCTTTGTATAGGCCTAAGACATAAAAAAGAAGCTACCTTTTTAGGATGTGGCCTAAAAGAAAGCTGTTATTTTTAGTTACTACTGTCTTCAAAGTAAAATAACATGTTTTCAGCCTTTTTATGTGAGGGTGTTTTTTTTTCATACTTTCATTACAATATTTGAAATAGGTGTTGTCATTATTTTAAAGCAATAGTCTTTTCCTCTCGATATCAGAGACCTAAATTTTCACACACACCCCAAAAATGTTTATTTGAAGTAACTTATGCATCTGGACTCCGAGTGGCCTAATTCAACATTACACACTTATCTGAAGTAGCTGTGCCTCCACTTAAGAAACTCTCCGGGTGCCAGCAGAGGAGGGCAGTTGGGGGCAATCAGGCCAGCAGGGAAGTTGTTACTCGTCAATCAGACTGGCAGGGGAGCAGTTAGGGGGTGATTAGGCTGGCAGGCAGAAGCAGTTAGGGGCAATCAGGCTGGCAGGCAGGTGAGCGGTTAGGAGCCAGCGGTCCCGGTTTGTGAGAGGGATGTCCGACTGGGTACAGAGGATTCCCTCACTCCACTGGGACTTCTCACACCCTGTCCTGGCACACTGTGCCTTCCCTTCTTCCCCTGGTTTGGACACCTCCCCTTGCTCTGCCCCACCTAATGGCAAGGGAGAGGAGATAAGATAATTTTACGTGCATGTGTGTGTGTGTGTGTGTGTGTGTGTATTTGAAAGTATTACAGATGTCCCCTTTGTTTGTTTGTGTGGGGTTTTTTCCCCCATTGACCCCCTCCACCCCAAACGTGCCCCTCCCAGACCTTCACCACTTTATTGTCTGTGTCCATGGGTTATGCATATATGCATATAAGTTCCCCAGTTAATCATTCCCCTCCTACCCTCATCCCCTGCCTTCCCTCTGAAATTCGTCAGTCTGTTCCATCTATATTTTAACTTGACATGTGGGGGAAGGGGCCACATTTTTTTATATCTTTTCATTCTCAGCTCTTAAGAAAGTATCTGACACATAGAGGTAGGACAGGAACTCAATAAATGCTTGTTTAATTAACCTTATCCAAGTTGAAAGCCCAGAACTTATGTAATTCCAGGCGTTCTCTGTTATCAATGATCTGGGTAAAGTCTTTTGAGCCTTAGTACAGAGAGGAAGGTAAATCTTAAATAGTTTTGCCAGAAAGAGGGTATTTCTGGAAGAGCACCACAAAATGAATTTGTGTTTTCTTTTCCACAGGGGCTGAGCCCCCTCTATACAATTTGCTGATAATTTGAACTGATTTATTTTTAAATCATAAAGTTAATAACAGCAATGTTAGATACACAGCTTTTATTCTTATTAGGAACAAAAATTATAGGTGATCAGGATGAGGTCTTACCTCCTGCATTTGCATAATACAGATAAGTGGATTAGCTCTATATATGCCCCAAATTATAGTTAATGCAAGAAACTTAATACAATGGAGATAAATGATGTTTGGAATAAAGTATTACATAACAGAAACAAAAAATGAGGCATTATTCTGAAATATCAGGCCTTGTTGCCTTTTAGTTCCTGTTATCCCAGGAACAAACTTGTATTTGTTTGCATCATTCCTGGGAAATTTGTTCATGCATTCACTCTTACTAAGATATAACACTTTTCCCTGTCTTCTATGGTCTCTTCTAGGCGACTGGAGTGCTCTCTGGATTTCTTTTACAAGGGCACTAATCCCGTTTAGGAGGGCTTCACCCTCTTGGACTAATCACCTCTCAAAGGCCCCTCCTCCTCCTAACACAATGGGCATTGAGATTTAACATATGAACTGGGAGTGGCGGAGGGACATTCAGTCTTGAGCAGACACCATTGATTGTATTGTGGCAAGGTTCTATTGTATCATTTTCTAAGACCTTACTATATACCAGATATTGTCAGGCAGATTACATGCTTTATCCCTGATCATTAGAGTGTCCTGTAAGGTTGTAGGTACTGATATTTTTATGCTGTTGGTAAAGAACCTGATGCTAAGAACAGAAAAGTCCCTGGCCCAAGATTGTGGATCTAAGTACGTGGCAGACTTAAGTAAGAATTGAGTGCAAGCCTGAGTTCTCATGAGGGGAATAATGCCCTTACACGAAGAGACCAGAGATCAGGGTGCTTCTCCCCACACCCACCCGTGTCAGGACACAGCAAGAAGGCGGCCTTCTGCAAGCCAGGGAGAGAGCCTGTCTTACCCTGCAGGCACCCTGATCTCAGATGTCCCAGCCTTTAGGACTGTGGGAAACAACTGCATGGTGTGTAAGCCACCTAATCTGTGGACTTTCTGTCATTGCCGCTGAGTGGGCTAAGACAGTGACTTTTTATTCTTTTTAAAAATGCACATAAAAGGCCTTTGGCTCACCCAGGCCTGTCTCAGAGGCAGGCTCCCATCCCCCTTCTGCAGCTCTTGATGGAGATGGCAGACAGTTTGCACCTGAACCTAAGGCTTGCCATCCATCTAGTCCAGGTCTGGTCCTTATCTCTGGAAAAGGTAAGCCCTTTCTCTCCTGCTTTAATGCCAAGGATTTTCCGTTAGTGAGTAGCTGGGACCTCTGGGGATGGTAGGTTGTTCCCGCTCTGTCTTGTCTGACCTAAAATGATTGCCCACTTCAAACTTGAGGAATTATAAGTACTCTAGGTCCTAGAGTCTAGGAAGTACACTCTTTACAACCACTTGGAAAACCTTAAGGTAGCATAGGGTACTTCACCACAGAGGAAACAAATAAGGAGGGAGAGTAAATGTCAGTAAAAGGAATAGAGAAATAAAATTTTGGTGCAGAAGGTTCTGAACTTTTAGTGGATTATTATGCTTCTAATTGTGTTTAATAAGCCATTCTGTCCTTTATTTGCTTAAGGGTGTTGGAATATTACTCTCTGAAATGCAAATTATGTGGTTAGCCAGCATTCACTTTTTAAACTCTTAATTATTCAATTTGTGGATGCTATTGGTAAGAACCAAAATGATCTACACAGACACAGTCTAGTGCAGTGGTTCCCAATGTGGGGTACATGCCCCACAGGGGGGAAGTTTGATTTTTAAGGGAGGTAATTTGAGAATGAGTTACTAACAGCGAATTTTTTGCATTTCTTATGGTTCTAGGGGCCTCATGTACAGTATAAAAGTATATATCCTGACATATTTATGCATTTCAATTCTCTATTATATGTTTTGAAACTTTATTTTCTATTTTTTCATACCACTTCATATTACTATTTTTTTAAACAATTTCTTAGTGATTTCTTCCTCACTACTTCACCTGTCCTTTGGTTCTTTTATTTTTCTCTTTCATGGATTCAGTGTTCTTTGGAAGCTTGTTTAGACCAAGTGAATGGCCTTTAAAGCTTCCTGTATGTGAATAGGAGTTCACTTTTTGAATAATAAGAATTACATGTCACAGGCAGGGGGGGCATCAGGATGTTAGAGGTGCCTAGGTGGGCGTGGCCACACAAGGTTGGGAACCACTGCTGGAGTGTCTACATTAACATGACTTTACGGTTTCCTTCCTTCCTGTGATTTTACTGCTCTGCTGTCTTCCTCAACATGATTTTTACTATTTCAAAAATCTCTTGCCCAGGAAGCTCAAAATTGCAAATAACTTTCTTATTTCATTCTGGGACGTTTTGCAAATCCATTAAAGGGCTATTAAACTACTCAACTTGCAATAGATGACATCAGACGGCTTCTTAACCTCCAAGGTGCACTTGGAAATCCTCACCTTGCCTGCCCACCAATCCTAAATTGTTATAAATTAATCCTCAGCCAATCCCAACCAAGCCCCCATCTAATGAAAGATCTGTCTTAAGCCAGAACCTCCACCCTCAACTCCCTCTAAGAAAAAGTCTTTGCCCTCCCTCCTCTGAGTGACTACTAAAGCTGTCTCCCTCGTGATGGAAAGCAGTAGCAGGCTTTCAAAAGCCTAGTGTGTTAATATTTTAAGGGAGTCAGATTCACTATTTTCTCTCAGGATTATGAAGTTAAACTAGAGGTCTAATTTTGCCCAGGAAAGAGCAGCCTCTTATTTTTATCCTGTAGACTCTGGAAACATCATAAATTTCTGTGAAAAAAAAAAAAAAAAGGTTATAATAGCACAGGAATTGAAAAAAGAATTAATCATGTCTGTCAGAGAAAACAGTAAAAAACAAAATAAAACCAAATCATTATAAAAAGAATTCATTTGAAGTCACATTTTTGAGATTACATTATTTTCTCGCTGGTATTCAGACACCTGAAAGTCGCTTTAGAATATGTTGGTGAACAATTCTTATTCCCCGCAAGTACATTTTAAAAACAGCCATATTTCATAGTAACGGTATAAAATGAAAATAATTGACTGTGTCTTGCCTTTTGGGACTTGACTTTTAATCTAAATAGATATGAAACGTAATGACATTCATCTATGTGAGACATTTGTAGACTTAAGAGAAATTAAGTCATAAGCCTAGAAGACTAGTTCATAAATCAGCAACTAGGTAAAACTATCCCCAAAGCTACCAAGGGACTCCTTACTCCTTTGGAATGCATTGCCTATTCTTTATACCCTTTTACTAGTAGGCAGGGTTCATCTCCCTCTGAGGGTCTGGCAAAAAAAGAATGTATGGAATTAGAATTTATAAGAGCTGACAACATTGATGTCATTTCTGATTGAACAGATTTAGAAGACTTGTTCAAAAATGACTCCTGATTTTAGTTTTCCTTGTAGTTTTCTAAAATGCTGCTCGCAGGGCCTAAAAGCCATCCAGCGAGTAGTAGAAATGCTGTCATGTAACCATTAAGACGGCACTAAAAGGCAAAGTGTGGCAGCTAAAAGTATTTTTAATGACTTGAAATTGCTTAGAGTGCTTTCTAAAAGTAAAAGGATGCTGATTTATTTACCTACTATACTTACCTAAATTAATTTGGCAGGATTACTTTGGACCTAATCCTCTTACAATGAAATTTATATGTTAATATTTTTAAATGGTGCATCATCTTTTTCCTGAAGGATGTGATATATTGCGATCACGTGACTCTAGCCATAGTTATTAAGGAAAGAAGTAAATTAACCCATTGCTAAAACATGAGCACAGACGACATTTTCACCAAGACGACAGTTATGATATTATGGGACCGTGCAGATAAAACTGTTCATGAGAACAAGTCTCACTCTATTTTTAGTTTCCCCTGGTGTACACTTTCCACGAGAAAGATGGAAGGGGTTTTACTGGGCATAATTTTCCATTTTAAATGAATGAGCTTTTTCTATACCTTTCTGATTAAGCACAATCTTTACTACAGCTTGAATCCTCATGAGATTCTCAGTATAGACCATTTTCCATGTAATTTTCTCCTTTTATGGAAATAGTAACCATATTACTAACATCTGAATAGATCCTTCCCAGAGCTAGGTCAGGACGGGTGTGCTTCAGTGTATGTACACACCCAGTAATTCCAGTTTGATATCTTGCATTTTTCTCCAGGTAGGGACATCTCCTTGGCTCTTAGGGCCGTGGCCTTGACAAGAAGTATAAATATAATGCGATGTTATGAACTATGAAATACATTTTTGATCATTAATAATGGATGCGCATTTTAAGTGAATGTGACAGGTTCCTGTAGCTGACACTTAATCCATTTTTACTATGTGCCAGGTGCTGTGGTGAGTGTGTGTGAATGGCTGGGTCCCACCCCCTCAGGTCATAGGCCAGAGCCCTTATCCCCATGTGATGATATTTGAAGGAAGGACCTTTGGGAAGTAATTAGGTCTTAAGGGTGGAGTGAGTGGGATTAGTATCCCTAAAAGAAGAGCCATGAGACCGATGACCTCTCTCCGCCACGTGAACCCCGCCTTCTGCAAACGTGGAAGAGGGCCCCCATCCAGGGCTGACCCGCTGGCACCGGATCCCAGCCTTCCAGCCTCCAGGACTGGGAGCAATGCCTGCAGTGAAGCCCCCCAACCCCCACCCCCACCCCCACCCCCGCCCCGGTCTATGGTATTCCATATGGGAGTCTGAACAACCCCCACCCCTACCCCACCCCCGCCCCGGTCTATGGTATTCCATGTGGGAGCCTGAACAACCCCCATCCCCACCTCGCCCCGGTCTATGGTATTCCATGTGGGAGCCTGAACAACCCCCACCCCCCCCCCCGCCCCGGTCTATGGTATTCCATGTGGGAGCCTGAACAACCCCCACCCCCGCCCCCACCCCACCCCGGTCTATGGTATTCCATGTGGGAGCCTGAACAACCCCCACCCCCGCCCCACCCCGGTCTGTGGTATTCCATGTGGGAGCCTGAACAACCCCCACCCCCGCCCCCGCCCCGGTCTATGGTATTCCATGTGGGAGCCTGAACAACCCCCACCCCCGCCCCCACCCCACCCCGGTCTATGGTATTCCATGTGGGCGCCTGAACAACCCCCACCCCCGCCCCACCCCGGTCTGTGGTATTCCATGTGGGAGCCTGAACAACCCCCACCCCCACCTCGCCCCGGTCTATGGTATTCCATGTGGGAGCCTGAACAACCCCCACCCCCACCTCGCCCCGGTCTATGGTATTCCATGTGGGAGCCTGAACAACCCCCACCCCCACCTCGCCCTGGTCTATGGTATTCCATGTGGGCGCCTGAAGTGACCAGCATGGCATGTCACATCATTATCTTTTTAAATTCTTTCAGGCACCACTGTCACCCGTACTTTAGAAGGAGCAGAGCTGAAGTCAGAGGTTAAACGGCTTGTCCAAGACACAGAGCGACGGACAGGTGTCCAGGGCTGAGTCCGTTTGTCTGCTCCTCCCTAGGTGCTCTGCCTTTCAGACTCAATTGTTTGATTGTCCCTGTGACTAACGTCTGTCTCCCTGGGACCTACAGACAAACCACAGGAGCACAGAAACCTTGACATGAAAGCCCAAGCTTTTGAGTGGGTCGTGATATTACATAGTAGAGGTAGGCTCCTCCCTCCCACACATCCTCCAAGTGGGAAGCATGGAAATTATAGGGGAGTCAACTTGAAAATATTCACTATGCAAAGGATTTATTTTCTACAACATCTTGGGAACATATCTCAGTTTATTTTAAAGAAGGTTAGTGTAACTGTGGGTTAATTTCTAGGTCAGTCTCATAAACTATAGGTTAAATCTTTTTAAAAGATTCAAGTTCCGTGTGTGTTTTATGCGCTTGTTGGTGGGTGAGATGGAGTTGAGCACAGCACACCTCCTAGGAAAACCTGTGCACATCTCGGAGGGACTTTCAGGGGGGACAGGCGCCACACTCAGACATCCTCCATCCGTACTAATGAGAGAAAAGGATGCTCAGGCTGACAGTGCAGCAGCCTAACCTGCAATCCTATTAACCCATCCTGTCCCCTGGATTCCAGGAAGCTGCCAGTCCCAGAAACCACCTCCTGCCGTCGTCCTTGGTGCTCCCCTCCTGTGAGAGCGAACTGTGCTGGTTTCAAGCTGCTGCAGTTTTTAACAGCGCCGCGCCTCTCCCTCTCTTTACATCTTAGAGTTGCTTCGACAGGCCCCCTTCTCTCCCTCAGTTTACGATTCTATCAATTTTATAAATACATAAAACAACGGTTAGATCATCCGGAACTACCTACAGCTCGTGTTTTAGCTGCTCTAATTCAGACATTCACTACTCACCCTTTTTTCATGTAATTCACCCCAAGGCAGCATCACCCACCTGCCTCCGCTTTGCGTGTTGGGAGATTATCAGGGAATTCAGTTCTAAGTAACATGACAGAACTAAAAAGCAATTGAACTTGACAGGGTGCAGGTTCCTCCAGCAGTGGGGGGCGGGGGGGGGGGGGGTGTGTGCGCAGGCTGCCTGTGGCTTCAAGACACAGCGGGCATGTTTGTCAGTTAGGGACTTTCACAGACACAGACTCTAAAAACCATCCCAATAATAACCTCCTATCATACAAGAAAACTCTGCAGCGGAATGGATGTTCCCATTCAGAAAGTATGTGCATTTTCTCAGCATGAGATCCACTTACCTATCACATTATGCCACATCACATGATAAATGATCCCGTGTGATCTAAAACCACTTGAGACATTTAAAAGTTTTATAGTACGGCCTTTTAAAGTTTACTAACTATTATATAAAATTAATAAGGTCATTTATACAGTTTCTTGCTTTATTGATTGTGGGTAATAGCCTGTAGATGGCAATATAGTAGAATGATGTGACTGACTGCCTTTAAAAAAACGTATTTAAACTTGAGTAATTTATTTGGTGTTTCTCGGATTCCTTTCCCTTCTGAAGTCTTGCGGAGAAACAGTCAGATAATAGTGAGTTTCTTTGTTCACTAAAAATTTTGAGGGGAATTTCTTTAAGGGGAGATGTGGGTTTTAATGCATAAATTTTTTAGACAGACTATTGAAGTTGAAATTTCATTTCAAGAGGCAGTCAGCTTTGTTTAACTCTATATTTTTAGTATCCACAGTTACTGAACCAGATTGTGCTTTAATTAATAACTATGGGATGTGAAGCAGTTCCAGGGCTGCTTTTTCTATTAACTTGCAATTTCCTGTAGGAAATTAATAAAATGAAAGAGGTGGGGGTGGCCAGCGAGAATAAATACACGCTACAGTTGCAAGTCACTAATATTCATCAGAATAAATTAAGCTGCACAGGTTTTTTAAATTCTATGAAGTTTCCCAATTCATCAGGCAAATTTGACCAAGAAGCTACGCCATCCCCAAAAGTGACCAACGTTAGTAGAAAAGCCATTATTTAATTAAATGATTACGATAAAACATTTTGCTATGCAGTATCACGTAATGGTTAAGAAAGTGTATTCTAGAAATAGGTTGCCTAAGATTGAATTCTGGTTCTGCCACTTCGGAGCTGTGGGAATTTGGACAATTCAGTTCTGTATTTCTCTCTTTATGTTTAAAATGGGGATCATAATAACATCTGTCTTATCAGGTTGCTCTGAGGATTAAATGAGTTCATATAATATTGTAGCATTTACTACGTAGTATCTCGTACATCGTAAGTGCTACAATTGACTATTCTTAGCTTTTGGGGTTTTTTTCCTTCAATATTAAAATTGTTTTAAATCATCTTTAATTTAGCTGTCTCTTTTATAAGCACTGGAGCTAGAGCTTCAGAAAAAAATTTAAGTTGTTAAAATACTCCCAATTTTGTTTTGTTTTTCTGAGTTACCATGAATTTGCCTACTTTTTTTTTTTTTTTTACATATATTTCTTTATTGATTTCAGAGAGGGAGAGAGAGATAGAAACATTAATGATGAGAGAGAATCATTGATCGGCTGCCTCCTGCACGCCCCCTACTGGGGATTGAATCTGAAACCCAGGCATGTGGCCTTGGTCAGAATTGAACCTGGGACCCTTGAGTCCGCAGGCCAACGCTCTATTCACTGAGCCAAACTGGCTAGGGTTTGCCTACATTTTAAGTGTTTCATCTGGAAACCCAAAGGGCACATGCAGTTGTGCATACATATATATGTATATTTGTTTATTATGTGCATACATACTTTTAAATCCATGTCAAGGACACTGAATTCCAAGTGTCTGGAATATTTTTTATTTTTTTATTTTTTTAGTAAAAGGATTCCTTTTGCAGAGATTCCAGAAAATCTTGAAAAAATATTTGAAAGACTATTGCCAGTTGACCAGGATATACAAAGAAACACAGTGGCTGGGCCCTTTAATTACTAGCATTTAGATCTGCAGCTCAGCCACGTTGATAAGGGCGGCAGGCCTCTCAGAGTGTGGCTGGTTGCCTTTTCACAGTTATGAGTATGCTCATTGTACAATCAATATGTATTGCAATTTGAATAAAGACATAATAAAACGTAGAATTCAGGGCTATACTGCTTTGACTGTATTGTTTATCTAGTTAATAGCATTAACAAATTTTAGTTTGGGCTTCGTTTGCACTGCATGTAAATGCCTATTCAGTGACATACCTGAAATAGCTTCTTGTTCTTTGTTATTATGTGCTTATGTGCTCGTCTGAGCATGTCTTGTTACCAGGATTACCTTATAAAAGTTGCTTTTAATTTCCCAAGCTAATTAAAGGTTTATCTTACATTATAGGCACCCTAGTTTTGAGTGTTGTTGGTTTTTTTTCTGGGTGGGGAAGGTTGAAGGGATAGTACCTTTTATCATCTAGTCTTGTATTGTTTATCATTGCTTATGAATTATTAGGCAATTACTTTTTATTAAGTAATAATAATGAGAGACTGAAGCAGATGTTAATGAAAATGACTACAATTCATATGCCAGCACTTTCATCGGTTTGGTTTTTCCTTCCAAGCACTAGTTTAAATGGACTACACTTGAGAAAGACATTAGCTGGAAAATGTTGCTAACTTGTTGGTATCATGTTAAGAATTACATTAGCAATGTTTTCAAAATGATTTGTTTTCCATTGTAGCACATTTAAACCAGAGCTAGGAAGAAGAGTTTTCTTTTTATTGTGAATAAATAGGATCCCTTAGTATAAACATTCTGTAATTTATTCATCAGGTTATGGACTTTGTTTTCAGTTTGAAGCTACTAGGAAAAAAAGCTGTTATGAACTTTATGAACAGCTCTTTTTTGTGGATACCTTTTCATTTCTCTTAATTAAATAAATACCTAGGTGTGGTACTGAACCAGTAGATTGCATAGGTTTAACTTCATGAGGCACTACCAAACCGTTTCCAAAGGGACTGAACTGCTGCACATTCTTACTATCAATCCATGGAAGTTCCAATTGTTCTACATTTCAACACTTAATTGTAGCCATTCTATTGAGTATCTAGTTGTGGTTTGATTTTGCATTTTCCTATGACTACAATGTTGAACATTTATCCATTTGCTTTTTGGCCTTTTGTATAACTGTGTTGGTAGAGTTCGATTTTTTTTTAACCAATTTCATTTGGGTTGTTCATCTTGCTATTAAGTTGCAGGATTGTAAGATTTTTAAAAATATACTTTGGATACATTTCTTTATTGTATACCAGAGGCCTGGTGCATGAAATTTGTTCATGGGTAGGGTCCCTAGGCCTGGCGTTCAGGGCCAATCAGGGCCTTTCTTCCCCCTGCTGCCAGCTGGGGCCTTCCTTCGTTCCACGCTGCCTCCTGGTGGTCAGCGCACATCATAGCGAGCAGTCGAACTTCCGGTCTAACTCCCGAGGGGACAATTTGCATATTAGCCTTTTATTATATAGGATGTATTTGGCAAATATTTCCTCTCAGTCTGCAGGTTGCCTTTTCCTTTCCTTATGAGTACCTTTTGAAGAACAGACGTTTTTCATTTTGATGATGTTCAATTTATTGGGGGGTTTTCTTTTATGAATCATGCTTTTTACCTTCTAGAAGTATTATGCTTTAGATCTTACATTTCAGGTGCTATTGAGATTTATTTTTGTTGGGTATTGTTTTGTTTTTTGCTTAATATTGTGTGAAATAAAGGCCAAGTTCTTTTTTGTTCGTATATGTAACCTAATTGTCCCAGCACATTCTTTGCCCGCATTGAATTACTTGGGCTGCTTTGTTTCAGATCAATTGACTATATATAGTTTATTGATTCACTCTATTCTGCTCTATTGATACACTAGAGGCCCAGTGCATGGATTTGTGCACCAGTGGGGTCCCTCAGCCTGGCCTACCTCCTCTCACAATCAGGGACTGCTGGGGGATGTTGGACTGCCAGTTTTAGGGCCTGCAGGGATCGGGCCGAAACCAGCAGTCCGACATCCCCTGAGGGCTGTAGTAGTTGCACGAAGTGGCAGGCTCCCGGGGAGGAGCTCAGGCTGGGCGCCTCACCACTCCCACTAATCCGGCCCTACTGGGCCTGCTGCCGCTGCCATGAAGTGGGGAGAGGCTCACACTGCCACAGCTGCGCTTGCCAGCCATGAGCTCCGTATCTGGCACCTGTCAGTCAGCTGAGCAGCGCTCCCGCTTTGGGAGTGCACTGACCACCAGGGGGCAGCTCCTGCATTGAGTGTCTGACCCGTGGTGGTCAGGGCCCATCATAGCAACCTGTCAAACGGTAGTCCCTTAGGCTTTTATATATATAGCTATATCTATCCTTATGCCAATCCCATAAATTCTTGATTATTATGGCTTATAGTAAATCTTCAAGTAGGTAGTGTGAATCCCATAATTTGTACTTCTTTTTCAAATTTGTTTTGGCTGTTCTAGGTCTTTTGCATTTCCATGTAAATTATAGAATCAGCTTTCTTAATTGAATTATCTGTGGGGAGAGTTCACATGTTAACAGTCTTGTGTCTTCTAACTTACAAACGTGATACTATGTCTTCATTTATTTAGGCTTACTTTAACCTCTCAGCAATGCTTTGTATTGAAATATTTTGTTAAATTTGTACTTATTTCATTTTTAATGCTATTGTAAATGGTACTTTTTTCACTTCAATTTCCAATGATATGTAGTCATTGTATACTAAAAATAAGGTTAATTTTGTATATTGACCTTTTATCTTGTGATCTTGCTAAACTCAACTTATTGATTTTAATATGTTTTTTGCAGTCCTTAGAAAGTCAAGTCATCTGCAAATAAACAAGTTTACTTATTTTTTCCTCATCTGTATAACTTTCTTTTCCTTACCTTATTGCATTGTCTAGGACAGCCGTGGGCAAACTACGGCCCGCTTGAAATGAATAAAACTAAAAAAAAAAAAGACCGTACCCTTTTATGTAATGATGTTTACTTTGAATTTATATTAGTTCACACAAACACTCCATTCATGCTTTTGTTCCGGCCCTCCGGTCCAGTTTAAGAACTCATTGTGGCCCTCGAGTCAAAAAGTTTGCCCACCCCTGGTCTAGGACTTTGAATACACCATAGAACTGAAATGTTGAGAGCCAGTATCTTTGCTTTATTTCAGATCTTAGGAGGAAAATATTCAGTCTTTTGTCATTAAGTATGACGTTAAATTTAGGTTTTTTCCAAAATGTTCTTTGTCAGATTTAAGAAATTTCCTTCTATTCTTAGTTTGCTAAGAATTTTTGTCAGGTTGGATGCTGACCTTTGACAGTATTTTTCTGCATTAGATAATCTCATGGTTTAACTTTTTAGTTTGTGGTTATGGTAAATTAAGTTGGTTGATTTTCCAATGTTAAACTGACATTGACGATTGGGGATTAACCTCAGTCATGACATTATCTTTTTCATATATGGCTGAATTCAAATTGCTGCTTTTAAAAAGTTTTTTGTTCTGTTTTTGTCTCTGTATTAATTTGGTAGACTGATCTGTAATTCGTATTTTTTTGTCATGTCTTTGTGCAGTTTGGGCTTCAGAGTAATGCTGGCTTCATAAAGTGGGTGGGGACATGTCCCCTCCTGAACAATTTCTGGAAGAATATGTATGTAATTGGTTTTATATCATTCTCAAATGTTTGCTAGAAATTACCAACTAAGCTACCTGGTTTGGTCCCTGGGTTGTTCGTGTGGGAGGGGAAGGATGGTGATGGCAGGGGTGGATAGTTTTTTACTAATTCTTTCATAGATAAAGGGATGATCAAGTTACATAATTCTTCTTGAGTAAATTTTGGTAGTTTTGGGTGGGGGGTAGGAATTTTTCATTTTACCTAAGTTGTCAAATTTATTAGTAATCCCCTTATTATCTTTTTAATGTTCCCTATTATTTTTTTTAATGCCTGTAGAATTTATACCGATGTCTTCTCTTTCATTCCTAATGTTACATCTCTCTTTCTTGGTTAGCCTTGCTGCAAATTTATCAAAATTTTTGTTTACCAAAAAACAGCTTTTGGTTTTATGGATTTATTTTCTGTTTTGCATGTCATTGATATTTGTCTGTCATTTCCATTTATCTGTTTCGGCTTAATTTAATACCTCTTTTCTAATGTCTTAAGCAGGAAGCTTGGATCATTGATTTGAAACCTTTCTTATTTCTTCGCAGAAGTATTTGAAGGTATAAATTTCCCTTTAAATATTCCTTGAACTACATAGCACAAATTTTATGTTGCGTTTTCATTTTCATTCAATTTAGAACATTTTCTAAATTTCCTGGTGAATTCCACTTTGACCCTTGAGTTATTTTAGAAGTATGTTGTTTAAGTTTCAAGTATTTGGGGATTTTTCCGACATATTCATGTGCTTTCTTTCTAGTTTAATTCTGTTGTTGTCAGAGAATAATTTGGTCTGGTTTTCATTTTTTAAAAATTTGTTGTGGTATCTTTTATGGCTCTGAATATGAATATGACCTATCTTGGTTGATGGTCCATATACACTTGAATAGAGTGTATATCTGCTCTTGTGTGGAGGTCTAGAATTGTCAAGTAGTTCATTTTTATTGATAATATCATTGAAGTCTTCTCCCTCCTCAGTTCTGCATTCTTTCTGATCTGTCCTTAGTCCTATATTCTTACTGAAGAGAAGTATTAAAATATTCAATTATAGTTGTGGTCTTATCTCTTTCTCCTTTAAGTTCTGTCAGGTTTTGCTTTGTGTATTTTGAAGCTCTGTTACTAAGCATTACCCATTTAGGATTGTCATGTCATTTTGATGAGATGACTTCTTTATCATTATAAAATATCATTCCCTTTTTCTGGTAATATTTTTTTTTGGTATGAGATCTACTCTCTCCACCATTAATGTAGCCACTTCATCTTTCTTTTAATTATTGTTTGCATGGAATATCTCTCTTCTTAATCCTCACCTGAAGATATGTTTGCTTGTTTTTTTAGACAGAGAGGAATGGAGGGAGAGAGAGAGAGAACAATCAATCATTTGCCTCCAGTATGCAACCAAACGGATTGAACCCACAACTACCAGGAATATGCCCTGATGGGGTATTGAACCGGCAATCTTTCGGTGCATGCAACAGTGCTCCAACCAACTTTGCCAACCAGCCAGGGCACAGAATATATTTTTTATTATTTTACTTTTAACCTAACTATGTGTTTATATTTAAAATGAGTTTCTTGTGGACAGCTATTATTAGGTCTTGTTTTTTTATTCCAATTTGAGAATTCTACCTTTTAATTCGTATATTTAGACCACTTACATCTAATATAATTATCAATATGATTGAGCTAAAAATCTATGATCTTATTATTTGTTTACAAGGTCCTTGTTAGTGTCTTGTCCTATTTCTATAGCTCACATATATTTCACAACATTTCTCTTTCTCTACATGTGGCCATTATAAGCTTATTCCAATTCTTTCAGTGGGCTGCATTTCCAACCTCCAGATACTTCCACGTGCAATTCTCTTTACCTGGTTCACCCGGTCCTGCCTTCCCCTGTTTCTCAACCTCAAATAGTTCTTACTCATCCTTCCGATTGCAGTAAAGATTGTATCCCTCTAATAAGTTTTTCTTATATTTCAAGTCCGGGGTAAGTGCCTCTTCCTAACTTTGTTTCACATACTCGAGACTTTGTCCCATTAGCACTGAGTTTTTAATCTAAGCTCTCTATAGGAGGAGGGTGTTAGAGGGTGACTGAGGAGGTTTTCCTCTTAAAAAGGAGAACCCCTAGCAAGATTACCATGAGCATCTGCCAGGCTGTCACACTCCCGCAAGCTCTAAGGGCCTCTGCGAGTTCTTTTGCCCATCCTGCTTGAGATTAAACTAATGAGAGAGTTCCCTTACATCCCTGCGAGCCTGCCTTTTCCTTACATGTAGTTTGTTTAATTACAGTGTAGTTAGGCATTTTGTTTCATTGTGTTTTAGAGAATGAGGCCCAAAGGAAGGCTCTCTTGCAGATGATTTTTGTTTTTATCAAACCAAAAAGTATGTGTATACTTTTAGAAAACTAAGTGGACTTGTTAAAAAGCCAGTACTGTTGTTTTCCACTAACAGTGGCTGGAATTAGATCACTGGCAGAGTACCAAAATCTGATGTTCTGCTCTTGCAATAGGATAGCTGCTGGTTGCACTTGGTACCCCTGTGAAACAGCATTCTTTTTGTATTAGATTATCGCAAAGCATGTAAATAACCTTTTCTAAAATTGATTCTTAAAATTTCCACAACAAAATTCATCAGCATTAATATGTCAAGATAGAACAATTGTAAAATGGTACTAAATAATAGATAGATGTCTAAAGAACAGTATGTAGTTTTTTAAAACTCCTTACAAGACAAATTACGGTAATAGGTATTGACAAGAAATGTGGTTATCTATTTATAGAAAACATAATTGTAGCAGACATTTTCAAGTATATTTTTTCTTACTTCCTTAATTAACTTTAATCAGACATTCTTAGAACATTTTGTACTTACAAAATAATATTCTTTGACAACCAAGTGCAATCTGAAAAGGAGAATCTTATAAGAGTTTTTTATTTTTTTCATTTGACTCTTAACAGAGAATCTCCTTTTTATTACCTTGGTGGTAGGAAGCTACAGTTATATTTTGTTTTAAAGAAGGAAGAGAAAATTATATTCTAATAAACAAAACCTTACTATATAAGTAAAAATCTGGTTCATTCTCTGAACATCACATAAATGTAAGATCAAGTAACTGAATGAATGATCTAATTCAGCATTCTAAATATCATTATACCTTAATTTAGGGAGCACATATGAAAGTATAAATAGTGAATAAGTTAGTACTTATTCACTATTTAAAATCCACTTGAATCACCATAATATCAGCCATATTGTGGGAAATATCATGATGTTGGTTTGGTCAGCAATGGTAATGGACCTCCCCCAAATATATATCTTATCATGAAATTATTTCCAAAGAGATTTTTCAGAACTTGTCATTGTCTGGAGAGTATATGTTCATTTTAATTTATCTAATAGGTCTTATTAAGTTTAAAATATAGAGTTTAATTTTTAAAATAAGTTTTTAATTTGCAGGAAGCATTCCAGATGTACAGACACAGGTGATATTGAGCTACCAGCCAAATCAAGAGCCAGCTGTTACGAGTGATTGGCTAATGGACGAGGCAGACAGTGTTTTCTTCCCTCAGCGTGATGTGTACAGTGTTCTTTTTTTAAATATATTTTTATTGATTTCTGAGAGGAAGGGAGAGGGGGAGAGAGAGATAGAAACATCAGTGATGAGAGATCAATCATTGATCAGCTGCCTCCTGCACACCCCCCACTGGGGATCAAGCTGCCAACCCAGGCATGTGCCCTTGACCGGAATTGAACCCGGGACCCTTCAGTCCACAGGCTGATGTTCCGTCCACTAAGCCAAACCAGCTAGGGCTGTACAGCATTCTCTAACATGCCCTTGAAGTTACGGCAGAGCCTTAACCCGCAGGTCTCAGGAAGGGTTTGAGCCAAGAGAGTGAGATGGGAGGAAGGGGGGAGGCAGGTGCTCTGGTGTGGCCAGAAAGTCTAAGCGCTCATTCGCACAGTGCCGGCCTTCCTGTCCAGCTTGGTCAGAAAGCACATGAATTAGTCATGAGACCTGGGTGTGCGTCCCAGCTCTTACATCTACCGGATGCACAGCCTGAGGCAAGTTCTCACCCTCAGTTTCTCCATCCATTGAAAGCAAGATGGCAGTATCTGCCTCCCAGAATTAATGTGCTGTGCCAATTCCATAGTATGTGGGGGAACTTTTCAAACGGGAAATCATGGTAACATATTAATTGCAGCTCACATAATTGGGTTAGAAGAAAATCTGTAGAGAACATTTTCTGAATTGCCTGCCTACATAACTGCGGCATGAATAGGTGGGAGCCACCAAACAAACCAACAAACAATTAAGCAGGCACGGAAAAATGAGTCCCTCGGTTGTCCCCATGGTCGTATGAAATCCATAGTCCTTTACCACCCTTCCTTCAGGCGGATGCTGTTCTCACGGCCAATTGAATAGAATAAAGGCTCACAGCTGAGACTGGGGGCTGAACGCCTCCTAAAGTGTGAGAACCAGCATAGCAGCAAAATACAGGTTTGTTATTTGAAAGCAATACAATGACTGTGCTTATGTACTTGAATTTTATTTTGAATACCGAAAAGTGAAGCTGCTATTGAATTACACCACCACAGATCCAAAACATCCATTGGGGTGTGTGTGTGTGTGTGTGTGTGTGTGTGTGTGTGTGTGTGTGTGACAGTATTCTGAACTTATGAGTTATTTTTTAGGTTAACAATAGTAGATTATCTTTAGGTGAAGGATGACTTCAGAGTAGAGATTTTTTTCTTTTACTTTTTGTCTCCTCATCAGGCAGGATTAACAAAACAAAAATGTGTAACCATAGTTGGCTTGTGCGCCAAGAGAAAGTGGCAGCGTGGGAGAGGCCTCTGGACCTACATCTATGTCAGAAAGGCTAGAAAATGAGAAAGCGGGAGAACTCTAAATAGAGGTTGTACATTTTACCTTATCAATGAATACCTGCCTTAGTAATTTTTAAGAAAATCATATTTCTGCTCTGGCCTGTGTGGCTCAGTTGGTTGTCTCGTGCACTGAAAGGTTGCTGGTTCTATTGCAGGTCAGAGCACATGCCTGGGCTGCAGCCTTAATCCCCTGTGGGGAGATGTTCTGCCTATCCATGTTCTGCTCTCACATCGGTGTTTCTCTCCCTCTCTCCCTCTCTAAAAAAATCAATTAAAATTTTTTTTAGCCCTGGCTGGTTTTACTTAGTAGTTAGAGCATCAGACTGTGGACTGAGGGGTCCCAGGTTCGGTTCCAGTCAGGGGCACATGCCCCGGTTGCAGGCTTGATCCCCAGTGGGAGCTGTAGAGGCGGCAGCTGATCGAAGATTCTCTCTTATCATTGATGTTTCTATCTCTCCCCCTCTCCCTTCCTCTCTATAATCAATAAAAATATATTTTAAAAACTTTTTTTTGAACATCATGTTTCAGTCCCGAAGTGCAAGGTAAGAGGAGAATAAATAGTGTGTCAAGCTGACGCCATGAACCTTAACATGTACTGTTCCACATGAGCATACAGTAGGGCACTAATTGTGTTCTCTGGAAACACTCTCCAGAGACAGGTTCGGTGAATTACAGGCTTGAGGCTAACCCAAGATCATTTTCAGCAAAAAGTAGTCCCTCTTCAACATGACTGTAGAAAATAAGAAACATTCATGCCACTAAAGTTCAGTGGACACAAATTTTGATCACTTCCCCTCTAGCTCTACTTGCCTGTGGTCATGGGACATGACCTGCCAACTGCAGATGGTGGCCACCTGACACTTGTTCTGCAAGGGAGTGTTGGCTGCATCGTGTCACTAAGTTCTTTTGGCTGTTGCGTCACATGAGGGATGCTAACCAATGGGCAGTCCAGGTGAACATCACAGTGGCTTAAGAATCAAATTATTATAAGTCATTCATTCAGCAAATATTCAGTGAGCACCTACTGGAGGTACACATTCTAAGGGTTTTTATTTGGAATCTAAAAAAGTCAAGTCATAGAAGCAGAGTAGAATGGTGATTACCAGGAGTGGGGAGGTAGAGAAAATGGGGAGATGATGGTCAAGGGTACAAAGTTGTCAGTAATGTAGGATGAGTAAGTCTAAAGAGGTAATGTGTGGCATGATGCCTATAGTTAATAGCACTGTATTGAATACTGGAAATTGGCTAAGAGAGTAGATTTCAGGTGCTCTCATCACATACACACAATGATAACTGTGTATGGAGATGATAACTAGCTTGACTGTATTCCTCATTTGTACATATGTATATATATTCATTATATCGTATAGCAAATATATACAATTTTATTTTTTTAAATAAATCAATATTCTAATTCCAGGCATTTCTGGTAATAATGCCTGTTCTTTCACACTGTGGGGAGTAGAGGGGAAAAAACGAGTAAGTGATCTATCACATACCTCTCAACTCCTTTAATGAACAAGTCGAATAGAATCATGTATAAAGTTGCATGTGGATTATAGCAGGGATTCCCAGACCTTATTTTCCTGTTACATCAAACAGAAAGTCTTTGTTTTACCTAACTTTTCCTTTTCCTATGGCACGGTTGGATAATTTGTGAGGAAATTGATTCTCTAATACTAATCCCAGGCCATATTGGAAGTAAATAGTTTACAGTCCGTTTTTAGGTTCTGTGTGTCATCCTACTGCCCCTGCAGAATCCCCGTGCTCCCAGCCGCATCTCTGCTTGTACAAATTCCGTGCTAGAGCCCTGGGAACACAGGGGGTCTCCAAGGACATCTTCTTTAAGCTCCGCCTCCTGGTCTAACCTCCTGGTCTAATTTAAATAACCAAGAGCATAAGGTTTTTATGCTCCTTCAGTTGGGGAGTAAATATGATTATCCTAGACTATTAATTGTTAAATTGGGGAAAAATCATGAGAGTGTTTATGAGATAATAATAAACATGATTTAGAGTCCTAGTGTGGATTTCATGAGACTAAATTGTCTAAGGGCTTCAAGCACCTGAAAGGTCAACATTGTTTTAATTGTATTCAGTTTATTAAATCAATATTTATTGGGCACTAAATATAAAATATAGGGCTCAGGCAAAAGTGAATGAGACAGAACTTTGACCTTAGTGTTATTTCAATCTAATAAAAATAGGTATGTACATATATGATCGAAGGACATGAACGAACAGTGAACCACATATGTACGCACTGATAAATGCCTGAGTGACTATGTTGAGGTAGACCTTATTAATCTTAGTTTTTCCTCTTCTGCCTGTTCTGTTTAACTAGGAAAATAAAACGACCTCTTATACAAGAAGGAAAAGAAAAGAAAAAGAAACTGTCAAGATGTTTCATGAGCTGAATTAGCACTTAGCACTAAATGTCTAAGCTAAATTACCCATAAATAGTGTTTCTGTTTTGCTTTGTTTTTTAATTGAGAGATATTTAGCCCTGTAAAATAGGCTGCTTCCCAAAATACAACACTTCAGTATATGGCTTTGACTTGATGTTGTATATTTTTCTGTTTTAATGTTCAGTCACACAAACATGAAGTTATGGCTCCAACAGAAAATTCTAGCTGTCGTTAGCCAGTGATTTATCATGGGGAGAGACTGTTTTACAACAAAAATTTCCAAACCAAACTTTTCCTCCATCACACAGTCCACCTTCCCCACTCCCTCCTCCTCTCGCTGCTCCATTAGTCTGTGCAAATTGCCTTTCATTTTATTGCTTTCCAAGGGCTTCTAAGTGCTTGTTTAGAAACAATTTTTCTTAAGTCCACACTAAAGTCCAAGATTCATTTGATTCATTTTTTTAATAATCAGCCAATCCTTTACTCAGTAGTTTTTGCTTCTGTGGATAAGAGCCAGAGATGTGAGCTGCTGAATCTGTAGGTAACTAAGTGTCCTCTTGGTCCATGAAGACACACTGTGCGCAAGGCTGGGCTGCTGGTTTCTAAACTAGTTTCAAGTTAAGCAACAATTGAAGCTTATTTGCCTCAGGATTTTAAAATGATATAAGCGTTGGTATGTTGATGGATGAATGCCCTAGTGTTTTTTCTTTTGTTTTGTTTTAATGCTTTTACTAGTATTATAACTGTTTTATCCTGTATTTTTTCACATCTGTATGGCAATCAACAAGTAATTAATATATTGCAACTCCATTTTAGTTAAAGAAATTGTTCAAAAAATGGGTTACTGTCTAGAAATTCTGGCTATGCTCTTCATGAGAGTTTTTTATATTTCCAATGTTAAAGCCTGGATATTATGTTTCTTTCAATCAGCCGTTTTCATTGTTCTTGCTGCACACTACCAGAAATCTCCGGATGGGCAAACCCAATCCTTGTCTTATTTCAGTTGTCTGTGGCATGTCATTCTGCCGGTTACCCCTCTATTAAGTCACTGAAAAACATAAAGTACCACTCAGGTGCCAGGTGCCATGCTAGTTATTGGGAAGACAAGGCGAGCAAGAGGGCCATGGTCATTGCCCATGTAGTGCTTATTATTCAGTGAAGAATTCAAAGAAAACAGAAAACAAAACTCATCCCTTCAACTCCATGTCTTCATTGAATCCAGATTTATCTACCTGCTCGGTCCTCCCCGTCACACCATCTTTTGCTGGATGCTCATCCGTTATGTCAACTGTTACTGTTATTCGGGCTTCCTTCCTAGGCCCTCTTTTTGCTCTGTCGGCAATCTCATTCCTATCAGGCTTCGACCACCTTCCATGTGCCTGTGATGTCAGTTCTCTTGATCTGCAAACCCATGAGCCAGCAGTTTGCTAGAGATCTCCTCCGGTCCCCTTGGCACCTCAAACTCAGCATGTTCAAAATCGAACTCATTGGCTTTCATGTCTCTTCTTTAAACTTTGCTTCCCCCTCCACCTCTACTCTTTTCTGTAGTTATGAGCGTTGCTGTCTCCCTAGAACACAGTCACTCCTGTTTTCCAGGAGGACAGAACTTTTTCTGACCAGGGCTGTATCTCTAGTTCTTAGTAAGTGTAGGCATTCAAAATACATGCTGAGTAAATGCAGAGGTTTTCTTGACTCTTCTGTCTCCCTCAGAACTAACAAAATTTGTCCAAGTGAAGCTCTTGAATTCATCTCTTTGTCATTGTTTTCACAACATTCGACCACATTCAAGCCCTTTCTTTTGTACCTTTAAGATACTGTTTTTTCCCATATTTCTGTCTCTCTCCATTAGTCCTTGAACAGTCATTCATGCTTTGTGAGCTACATAGCCCATACTTCGTTGCATCATGACTCTTTCCATGGATGTCTTTCTCAGTAACTCCTCCGTCGGGTGAGCTCAGCACCCAGTGTCCACATGAATGGCGCTCCACAAGCGTGCTGAATGAATGAGCGCTATCAGTAGCAAGGAGAATATGTGAACACTAGGTGGTAATGCTAGCCAGGATTCTATCCCCACTGCCTTTTCAGGAATGGGTCCACCAATAGACTATCCTATTTTTTTTTCAAACCTGTTTCTTCCTGAATTTCTCTTGAGTTGCTGGGCGCTGCCATCCTCTATTCGAGTCTATTCGAGTATCATACAGCAAGGAGCTACCCTTTATCAAAGTGAGCTGCCCCCGGCAGATTAACTTGTGGAACTGGGTGGAGCTGAGCATCACAGCTGCCTCAGCCCTGTGCTCTGTGATCGAACATTAACATGCCTGATGTCAGAGCTCCGCAAAACAGCGCGCTCACCTTGAGGGACCCCAGTGTTTGGAAACCTGACAGCATGCCTCCTACTCACTGCTTTTTGAAAACAACTAAACGCAACTAAACCCATGGCGCACATGCCAAAGCATCACAGCTCAGGCTACTAATTGTATAGGCTACACCCCCGCAGACTGTTTCAGGATTGAAAACCCATGATGTTGGCCTGTGCTGTGGGATTTTAAAAGTTTAGGTATGCTTGATTAGTGCCTACAATTAATGCGTTAGTTAAGCATACACAGTGCAATTTAGCAAGGAGTTGGCAGGCCTTGCGCTGTCTCAGCTCTGTTTCCTACACCTGCGGCGCCCATCTGAAGCCCTCCAAGGTCAGAGGAGGGTATTGGTAGACGTTCGTGTTGACGATCATCCACAGGAATGAAGGCATCGTGAACACATTGCACAACATGGTGTGGATTTCACTTTTCTTATGGACCAGAGAATTCTGACAACATCCTAACTAACAGCTGGACCAGGCCGCTGCTGGGAGAGATGGGAAGTCAGGGAAGGCCGCGAGCTCATTTGTCAACAGAATGGCTTCCCGGTGCCACATATTGGCTTGGGTCAGAGATGACAGAAGAGCCAAGACAGTTGTCAGATGCTGACACCAGGGAGCTGCCCTGGATTCAGCGAGCACGCAGGTGGTCAGACATGAGACTCGGGCTGGCCTGACGCAGTGGTCACAGTGACATCACGGCGAAGGAATGTTCCCATGGGGCTGCCCAGCGCCGGGAGAAGTAGAGCCCAGAGAACTGCAGCAGCCCCACGCATGGAGGGCAGAGAGACCTTAGCAAGGGCCCTGACCCCTGCAGAATGGAGCGGATGCTTCAAGAAACAGCAAGCCTGGCCAGAGGCTCGGGATGCAGACGGGCAGCTGGAGGCTGTGTGAGAGGCGCCGGGGAAGGCGGAAATCGGGGAGATAAAGCAGAGGTCCTTCGTGCTTGTCAGTCATTTTACTCTAAAGGACACTTCAGTGGCAGTGAAGGGTGTGAATAGGCGGGTAACCACCGTTCCAGTGTTTGCTGCTCACTCTCACTCATAGTGTGATTCCTTTATCCTTTGGACAAGTCCTTATATATTTACCTCCCTACATTTTATTACTCTTTCACCAGTCTGCTGGCCGGCAGGGGGACGAGCTGTTTGCTCGTCTGACCTTCATAGCCGTCTGTTAAATGGCTGGCAGGTTTCACCACAGTCTAGCCGAGTACTGAAGGTTGTATATACCCACCAGCCTGTGTAGACACATCTAAGAGTTTTCATATACAGTGCAAAGAGGGTTACTAATGTCCTGGTTTTAAAGTGTAATGTTACATCACCAGCCCTTTCCACATTCCTAATGTGTGGACGGATCTGTAGGGGAGAGGACCTCAGAGTGAAGATGAGGAGTTCTGCCCTCTGCAGATGGGCATTCATTTGCATCCCCTTTTCGTCAGTCTTCCTGTCTGTAGAATCTCCCTCCATAACTATCATGAGGACCAGGAGCAGTAGGGGGTGATTTGTAAGCTGTGTGGAATGTGGGAGTGACGTGCCACAGGGCATCTGAGGGGAAAATGCCCAGAAAGAGCAGACCTACAGCAAGGTGGATCTCTACCCCTACAGCAAGGTGGATCTCTACCCCTATAGCCAGGTGGGTCTCTATCCCTACAGCCAGTGGGTCTCTATCCCTACAGCCAGGTGGTTCTCTATCCCTACAGCCAGTGGGTCTCTATCCCTACAGCTAGGTGGGTCTCTATCCCTACAGCCAGGTGGGTCTCTAGCCCTACAGCCAGGTGGATCCCTAGCCCTACAGCCAGGTGGGTCTCTAGCCCTACAGCGGGTAGTTCTCTAGCCCTATGCATGTGCCCTAGTCTGGGGTGGGAGGGATGTCAGCCAAAGTTGAGGTCCTCAGAGGTGTCAAGAGGAGGACAGGGGGTGCAGAATGGAAAGGGGACCAGCCCCAGTCTGGGTGGGGCTCTAGTCAAGAAGAACATAAAGAGAGATTGTCGCTGCTGAGACACATATGTGGTGGGAGGAATTTTAGGAAGGCTTATGCTGTTTTATATGGCCAGTTTATGTTGATTTCCACTTTTACAGTGTTTTCTTCAGGGGAGTTCAGTAAGCTTCCTTTTTAATTTTTTTTTTCTCAAAAAGAATGTGAAGTACTGCCGTTTGCAAGAAGCTGAGCAGCACAGTGCCCTGGTATATACCACGTCTTCCCCTCCTGGGCTGGCTGAGTCTATTAAGCCAAAAAGGGATATCCTTTCTGGAGACCCTATGGCTTATGCCACAAGGAATCCACTTCAGGGAGAGGTTTTTTTTCCTTTCCAGTTATGGGGACTCCCTAAGATCTCAAGCAGGAAAAAAGTCAACACTAGATGGCCCTCGAAGATGTACTCTTCACGGTTCAGCCTCTTGTCATATAAATCACCCTGGAAATAATTCCTTGGGCTTTTACCAACACTCAGTGATGCCACTTTAGCCCCACCTTTCCCAGACTTTACATGACAAGTGATCCTTAATTTTAGTTACATGACAGGAACTCACCTTGGTCTGTACTGTGTGAAACCCTTCATAGAGGGACTGGCCCTGTTCTAGAGCCAACTCAGTAAGTGTTAGGTGCTGTCACTAATCAGTAGACCTGCAACAAGATAATCCTTTGTTACTACCAAATTCTCCTACCCTGAGACTGCTGAAGCCTGCAGCCATCGCTGCACACGGGCAGTGCCTGGGGCATTGTAGATTCTGGGTAAAATTTGTTACGTGGATATACAAGTGAACAAACAAAAGGTTGTTAGCAAAAACTCATTCATCTGGCCAAATGACCTAAGGATATATAGGTAGAGTTACAACCAGAATCAATTCTTGTTTGTTTGTTGGGTTATTGGAAGCGGTTGAGTAGAAGCATCCCTTCATTAAGAATTCAGCAAGACTAGCCTCCTCATTATATAAAGCAGCATCTGAGTAATAAGAAATCTGGCCTGGCTACAGTATCTTGCACTTTGGCTATGCTCAATAAACATTTATTGAATGGCTGTCTTGTTACCAAGACTTTGCAGCAATCAGCTTTGGAGGTTTAGTCTGACCATCTGCTGGAGTGGGATGAATTGTGATGACGGTCGTTCAAATTGGGTTTGTGTTCACACGTTCCTAACATTCAAGTGAGATAGATGCAGACCCTCTGTCAGAAAAATATCACAGTATCTGAAACTCAATTGCTTTCCAAATAAAAGGCACAGAAGTGGGACTCTTTTAGACTGATGGTTTCAGGTGGAACCGAGGCTGGTGGAAACATATGAAGAGGCTCCCACAATTGAACTTTTCCCCTTGGGGGACCTCGGCCAGAGCTTCCTGGTCATTTGTCATGGAACACCAGATGCCTGTGGCTGGTCGTGCTAAGACTGCTTCTTGACAGCCCTCCAGATGTGAGCTAATTTCTGTCCATCGGTCCTAGTGCCTGAGCGACTTTTCTCTCATTTGTATGAACATGCACAGATGGAAAACCAAGACTCCGTTCAGGACTTGCCTTCTTATGCCAGGCCTGGGAGCTAACATTTAGCCACATACCAGTGCACTGTGCTGTGTGCTGCTCCCTTTTCTCCTCCCACATTCCTTCCTGAGCTTCCCACATGCATATTTTGTGAAAAATACCAAGAAAAACCATTTTGCTGGGCAAAATCTCCAACCTCCCCCTTGTTCACCAAGAAACACACCCAGGTTGGTTTGTTGTTGAGGTTTGCTTACTTGTTTCCCTTTTTTCTTGCTGTGGTTCAGTAACCTCTGGGATGTTTCCCTAAGTGGCATCATTAACTGTACCTGGAGGTGGGCGGGGCGGGGGGGTGAAAGACAACAGGTGCTAGTCTGTGGTTCTCTCCTCCTCTTTCCTTTTACACATCTCCCTTCACCTCCTCAATCTGACAGCAGTTGTGTGCAAAATTGTTAGAGGAGCGAGAGCTTGAGCTCTAGAGTTTTCCTCAACAGGTTTGTCACTATTCTTTAGTGAACAGGACGAAGTAGCTCACAGATGCGTACAAATGGATGGACATGATAAAGGCCTGAGACCATGTGATTTCATCAGAAAATCCCCCCAATTGAAGGACTCTGGGGTGAGGGCGGAGTGGGCATGGGAGAGCTAGCCAGTTGGTAAGGTGCGTGTCTGAGGAGGAGGGGGATGGTGCTTGCGTTTGCATTTAGCACCTGCCAGCAAAACACAGCAACTGTGTGGCCTTAAGACTCAGCTCTCAGAGCCCCAATGTTGTCACTTGCAACGTTTTTCCAAAGTAAATACTCCTTCAATTTCCCCCACAGGGTACCTGTAAGGGTCACGTGATATTTTTTCTTAAAGTGATATTTTATAGAATGTTGTCAACTGGGAGGTGCCAAAAAAAAAGTCCCTTGAGGTTGTCATCACTAAGGAAGCACTGTAAAGGCACTGTACTACCTGCGGTCAACAAGGGCATTGAACACCGGACAACCAACAGCGAGAAAAACAGTCATGATTAAATTCCCTGACAACTAGGAATGCCATGTTATCCTTATAGTCCTCCGAGGTGACCTCAGGAAATATGGACTTATTTACAGAGATTATTAATAGGTTCTCACTTCCCTTCTATGGGGTAAAGGAGCAAAAGTTAAAGTCACTGAAATTCTAAAGGCTTGTGGTTGCTGGAATTGGAGAAATTAGTTTATATTTCTGTTTTTGAAGAAGTATAGGTTTTGTAGAATGGGGGTATACTCCTTTTTAAAATAAAACTATAGCCTGGGTAGGGAGCTCTTTGGGAGCCAGGGGAAATAGGTGAGGATAGAGGCTTTTCCCCAATCAGTTGGGGCTGATGGCTTCTGCCCTGTGAGCCTCATCTTGGTAGGGAGCTGCCTGTCACCTCTTGCTTCCACCAACCCAGTCGGGACAATTGGCTCCTCTCACAGGAACGAGAGGGCAGTGCTGAGAGAGGGATAGGGAGGCTCTGAAGGTTCTGTCTACATGTCCTCATGACTGGATATCTTTTTTCTTCTGTCTCATTCCTTCGAATCCCATGGAATCTCTGCTTTCTGAGCCTTGGACTTTGAATGGCCATGTATCCGGCTGTCTCTTGGGGCATCTTGTAACTTCTGATGCTGGTCTGGAGCAGGGGAGAGGCCTGGGTTCAAGTGTTGACTCTCCCACTTAACCTTGCTCAGGCAAGGGAAACATAGCTACTCAAAAAATGTTTATTATTATAGCACCTTTAAGCCCACAGCTGAAGGTGCTATAATGATAATATCCATCCTCTACCTCCCTTTACTTGTGCTGTCCTTGTTTGCTTCCTGTCCACTCCTTCGTGATGTTTCATCTCTGCCTCTCACCTGACGACTGACCCTTGGCTGCCCCTACCCCAGCTCTGGCAATAACATGAGTTATAGTTTCAGCGTACAAAGATCTATGGTTGGGAGATGCAGTTAAGTAGCAAGGTAATTCCCTTCTAAATGGAAAATGACCATCACATGTATTTTCATGACACAGTATTTCATTTTAGTGAGGTGGTGTGTTTTTTTAATTCTTTCAGGACATGTAAGAAAGAAGAGAAAAAAGGAAATTGAAATAGCAAACTAAGAATTTATGGTGTTCAATTCTAATAAGCAGGCAAGCTAAAGGTATGTTTAATTAAGGAAGAGAAAAGGGCTAAATAATAATATGGCTGCCATTTTCTGAACACGCGCCCTGGGCCATGTAATATACCAGGTGCTTTACATAAGTTACCCAGTTTACTCATTGCAAACCCTGTGAGCCACTGGCACTATGATTATGCCCTCTTTCTGGTGAAGAAACCTGGGCCAGGAAATGTGGTCCCCCTGCACGCAGGCCATGCCTAAATTCTCCCCCTCTCTGACACAAAGACAGCACTCCTCCTCGCCCCGGTCCTTTTAACCTGCGCTAGTCTACTGCTTGTCACCTTTTTCCTGGATGTTATGCTACCTATTTAATTGTCTTCTGATTATCCTTTTCCCTCTGTAAAGGGAAAGGTCCTATCTGCTTTGATCACTGCTTTATGCCTAGTGACTGAAACAGCATTACTCAAAGCACTTGCTTACGAAATATCTATAGGATGAATGAGTTACTTTGCCCAGCATTATACATTCAGAAAGAGCATGGTGGTGCGCTTGAAAGTTCTTCGCATATTCCTGTTTCGTTCTCTGCAGGGGAGAACCAGACCAGAATACCTGCTTCTTTATTTCTTAGCCTGAGAAATGAAACTGTCAACAGTTAAGTTAGGTAATATGATCAGTTCGACTGGCTTTGAGCAGAATGAGATTGCAGCAGACATGTAGCTGGTGTGAGTAGGAATGTGTAGTGGCAAAGCATCACCCTCGTTTTCTCTAATGGACATTGTATTACTACAGTTTTGCTCACTCATCCCTCATTCTAGTACCTTCTATCAGGTCTCCATCCCCAAGGCTATGAATTCTACCCTGCTATGTATATTCCTGCCTCACTGTGCTAGGAGGCCATCTTAATCTTCAAGACATTGAAAGAAACATACCCGCCAAAGGGTTTAGTTCTCTCGTAGCAGTTGATTTGACAACAGAATGTGACTTTATCATGTTCTGGGTTCAGAAATGTGTGCTAATGCTTGGTGCCTATCTTAATGCTTAGCACAGGGTCCGTGACTACTCTTTAGTCCACCTGCTCCCTCTGCCCACGGGAGGCTTGCTTTCTCAGGAAACCTCATGACTTCATGGGAAACAGGACGCTTTGACCCATCTGCAACGTAAGTGTGAAGGGTAAGCAGTGCTTACTCCGTTCTTCAGACTGTGGACCAGGCCACGAAGTGAGCACCGAGGCCATACCTTTCGCCCTTTTTTGACGAGAAAAGTCACCATCTGAGTTGCCAGCCCAGGTAGGAAAATGAAAGAGGAAAGTCATGGTCCAGAAGAGCCAGCATCTCACAGAAAGATTAGTGATGGCAACCGCGGCAGCTTCATACGATGGGAAACAGAGGGTAAACATCTGATGACCTTATCGGAACCAGAACAGTGTGTGCGTCCGGCCAGAGTCGCTTTCTCGGCTAACAAGGACTTCTTTCGGTTAGTTATGAATAGTGAGGTGGCGCTGGGATATGCTATCCAGATTCCCCTTCAGGACTGAGCCTCTCATGTCCACAGCTCACAGCTGAGTCCCTCTGCAGGAATTCCCTCTGTCCCTCTGTGGAGGGAAGCTGCCTCCCCATGCGACGCCACCTCTCTGGGGACAGCCCCTGTGCACTGGGACCTTCCAGGGCTTGGCCTCTTGCCTCACTTTGACACAGCTCTGAAGGACCACCCTCCCAGGCAGAGGCCTCTGCACAGCTGCGTCACAGATGGACCTCTCTCTGCCCACCCCACCCAGGCTGCTTCCTGAGGCTGCTTCCCCAGAAGCCTGTGCACAAAGCTGGGAGTCTCAGAACCTGTTTCCTAGGAAACCTGACCTACAACATACACTTCGTCTATATTCTAAGGCGCTATTATGATGACTAGTCCCCATTTTATGAGTGTCATCAATTTTATGGCGATCACAAAACTCCCATAACTAAGTGAATTTTCCCATTGACATTTGCCACGCTATGTGATATGTGGCTTATTTTTCAAAGGGAAGTAGTTTGAATGACCCCAAAATAGGGCAAATGCCCTGAGGGATTGGTATTAGTCACCGGTTCTGTATTATACTTCCCGATCATTTCCAAAAGAACAGAGGAAGATGGCAGCCGATCCATCCTCTCCGGCCATTCTCTCAGGGTCACATTGTGACGGGGGAGACTCGATTTGTTTCCTGGGGCCGCCGTAACAAATTACCACAAACTTGGTGGCTTAAAACAACACAGATTTATCTTCTCGCTGTCCTGGAGGCCAGAAGTCTGCGCTGCAGGTGCTGCCGGGCTGGCTCCTGCAGGAGGGCCTGGGGGGGATTTGTCCCTCGCTTCTCTCCCAGCTTCCCGCGCTGTCCACACACCTTGGCATTTCTTGGCTTGCGGATGCATTGCTGCGGTCTCTGCTCCTGTGTCCACATGGAGCTTTCTCCTGCATGTCCCCTCTGTAGGACACAAGGGCCACCCTCATCCAGTTTGACGTGATCTCAACCCATTGCATCTGCAGATGCCCTGTTTCCAAACACAGCTGCACTGTGGGAGGGCATGAACTTCCAGGGGCTACTGTTCAACCCACACCAGAGACCAAGTGAGGAAACAACCAGATTTGTCCCCTTGTTGGCACTTTGATTTGTGCTGTGTGTCTCCTTTATCCTACCGTCCTTTTTATTTTTTTAAATATATTTTTATTGATTTCAGAGAGGAAGGGGGAGGGAGAGAGAGATAGAAACATCAATCATAAGAGAGAATCACTAATTGGCTGCCTCCTCTACACCCCACACTGGGGATCCAGCCTGCAGCCTGGGCCGGAAACAAACCTGGGATCCTTTAGTCCGCAGGCTGACACTCTATCCATTGAGCCAAACCAGCTAGGGCTCTACCGTCCTTTTTTGAGACAACACAGTGAGCCAGATGTGTGCAGCAGGCCACACCCATTGATCAGAGGCTCCTCCAAGGCCTCAATGATTCCATGATTAGTAGGAGGCAGAGGGAGTCGGGAAAGCAGCCTGAGGAAAAACCAGGGGAAGGACCATTACACAGACTCTGGCGGTTAACTTTTAGTCAGCCTGCAAAAGGACGTTTGGGGAAGAATCGGTTTGGAGGAATATTTTACTCACTTTTACATACTTCACTTTCTTTTTTTAATATATTTTTATTGATTTGGGAGAAGAAATGAGAGGGATAGAGAGATAGGAACATCAATGATGAGAGAGAATCATTGATTGGCTGCCTCCTGCTCACCCCCTACTGGGGATCGAGCCTGAAACCCAGGCATGTGCTCTGACCTGGAATTGAACCCTGACCTCCTGGTTCATAGGCCGATGTTCAACCACTGAGCCATGCCGGTGGGCATCCTTCACTTCCTAAAGCAAGCTCTGAGTAGGTGGTTGAGTTAACACAACCAAATCATTTGAGGAAAGGGCCAAAGGAAATGCAGGTAGGTTTAGTTTGGTCACAGGGGAGCCCGCATGTCTCAGGACATGGGTGGGGCCCCAAGTCTGCCCTCTGGATTCCAGTGAGTCTGGGAAAGCCTGTGGGATGGCTGCATGAGGTCCCGTGGTCCTGCTAAAAGCATCCTCTGCCAACTGTCCTCTTTCCTCTTATTTTCCCCCTCTTCATTCTCTTGATTATAAAATTAAGGAAATTTTAATCTAGTCAATACTAGTGAGTGAGGTACTGGGAAAACAGTCTTCCCAGCTACACAGGGAAACGAAATAGCACACTTAGGAACCTTTTCTAAGTATATCCATCTATAAGATAGTTTTCTTTTCGCTGTAGAAGCAGAAAGTTTTCAGTAGAATATTTATCTTTTCTAATGGATTTTCATCCTGCACCTTCCACCACTTGTATCCATCAGCTTCATCTTCTCTACAGACTTGACCTTGGTTCCAACCTGCATGCAAAGACACTGGAATACTGGCCCCATACATTGGAACCAAGTCCCGGGGAATGAAAGATAGGAAAAGATCAGGACATTAAACCTCTCTTACTGCCCTGCCACTAATCACCAAACTAAGGGGAAGAGAAAGGTAAAGTGAAACCAGATAAAGTGGCTGATATGTAATTGGTTTTGATGCCTACTTCTTGTCAGGGACTATGTTCAATGCCTTATCCCTATATTATTCTTTATGATCCTCAGGTAACCTTGCCAGGTTGGTGTTATAAACTCTATTTCCTATATGAAGAAGGTGAGACATGGGAAAGCTAAATAATTTGCCCAAGACCCCATCAGATTTGAACCCAAATCTGCTTCACATTCAGTAAAGTCATTTGAACATGATGAAATATTTCTAGACTTTATAATAAGAATGCTCCCGCCGTAACTGGTTTGGCTCTGTGGATGGAGCGTTGGCCTGCGGACTGAAGGGTCCCAGGTTCGATTCTGGTCAAGGGCATGTGCCTTGGTTGTGGGCACATCCCTGGTGGGGGGGGGGGGGGTGCAGGAGGCAGCTGATCGATGTTTCTCTCTCATCAATGTTTCTAACTCTCTATCCCTCTCCCTTCCTCTCTGTAAAAAATCAGTAAAATATATTCAAAAAAAAAAAAAAAAGAATACTCCCAAACACGGTTGTCAAAAATTCTTAATATTGGAAAGGCTACTGTGCCTACAAACTTAAAGGGACATAAGAGGACTATTATGAACAGTCAAGAAGATGTCTGTGGGCCCTTGCAGGTTTGGGATTGGAGCATCATTCTTTGCACTGAAAGGTTGCTGGTTTGATTCCTTGTCAGGTTGGGGGTTCGATCCCCGTCCAGGTGCATGTAGGAGGTGGCCCATCAATTGATGTTTCTCTCTCACATCCACGCTTCTCTCTCTCTCTCTCTCTTTTTCTCTTACTCTTTCTTTCTCCTCTCTCTAAAATCAGTTTTTAATAATCCTATATAATAAAAGGCTAAGATGCAAATTGTCCCCTCGACCAGGAGTTGGACCAGAAGTTCAACCCGGAGCTCAACCAGGGTGCAGGGTCGGCTGGCCAACTGCCTGTGGCCCCTCCCCCTGGCTAGCCCAACCCGATTGGCCCAGATCATGGAGGGCCAGCCAGACAAATTCGTGCACCGGGCCTCTAGGAAATAAATAAAAAAGATGTCTGTGTCCCGTGGAGGTGGTGATGGAGAAATCAGGCAGTCCTTTGGGTGATGCTGACAGGTCACACAACAGAGATAGCAACAGGGCAGAGATATGGGGAGGATGAGAAAAGCCCTTGAGAGGAAGGTGGCTTCAGCCTTTGCGTCGTTGATGGGTTTTACAGAAATGCCCTTGTGTTATCTACTGGCGGGTGCAAATCTTTAAGTTGTTTTTATATAAAAAGATAAACATGCAGAAAGCAAGCTGGCATTGGTGACTTAAGAGAAACAAGAAAAGAAAAAAGAAAAGAAATCCCTAGCACTGCAGCTGTAATATTCAAACATACATTTACAACTCCATGTATCTTCAGCATACTGTGAAAACTGATATTCACAGTGGTGATAGTGGGACATTAAGGCAGTGTTAAATTATGTTTAATATGTCTGGTTAAGAAGCAGAGAAATTGATATTTAAGAGAATTCACATTAATCTTAAAATATCCTCCCATTGCAACATCTTAGCTCTTATAGGGTTAATGTTCTGCCTTCTGGGAAAACTCTGTTGTCCTGAGTGACTCAATCTCTGAGAGATCCAGGCAGGTTTCAGTGCATCGTACAGAATTTCATACATATGTTTGTCACAAGTCGAATCAGCTCTTTCATTCAGCGCTTGTCCATGCTTTTATGACTTGTAACAGGCTGTGATTGGTATAATAATGTTAGGAGAAAGTCATTTACTGTGCTGGCTCTCTTAACATTTGATTCCTCATTAAGAATATTGCCATATCTGCACTTTTATTCTTTCTGCTGACGGTCACTTTTTACAGTGCTCCTTGATTTAGTTTTATGATTGAAGTTTCAGAAATAAATGTTTTAATTTAATGTTCGCTCGGTGTAACAGCTTTGACCAACAGTTTAATAATGAAAGAGCACCGAGTTCCTGGTAGAGAAAGGTTGGCTGGTGTGCCTCTGGGGTGATTTGCTCAGGGCCCACTGTGCTCTGCACTCCTCAGGTTCTGTCTGAGCATCTGAGCAACTGAGCATGCCTTTCTCACAGGTAGTTTTAGTCCCAGCAATGGCCAGGAAGAGTGCAAAGGACCTGAGGAGGGACCTGGGTTTCCTGGAGGGCCCCAGTCTGCCCCTGTGGCCTCTTCTCATCCCTGCCTACTGAGCACTTCCTAGTCTCTGTCCACAACGAACTTTCAGCAAGTTTCCCAATAGCCATGTGCCTTCACAGCTCCTCGTTCATGCTTTCCCTCCTGCCAGAAATCTCCATTCTTCCTCATTCTCCTGGTGAACTCCCAGGCATCCCCTGCAAAGTAAAGCCCTTCCCCAGGAGAGCTACTGGGACCTCCTCTGCCCCCTCCACTCCCAGCCCCATGGCAATCGCATCCCTGAGCACATTTAGCTGTGACTTCCTCACAGTTGCAGTCAGATTGCGCTGAAGGAAGCTGCACCAGGGCAGGCACTGTGCCCTGGGAGCACTCCACCCCCTTCGCCAGCAGGAGGCCTGGCTCATTTACCTTTCAAATGGAATTGATCTATCAGCTGCATTGCTAAGGTCACATTTTGCATTAATGACATATAATAATGTATTTTGGAATGGACCAGCCTTGGGAAGAAATTCCAAGATCTTGATTTTCTACCTTTTCTGCTTGCGTATATATTTCTCTGCTATACATTGAGCTTCTGTTTAAACCTTTTTGCCACAACATTTAGAGATTTATCTTGTGTACAAGTTGGAAAAGAAAAAAACAAATACCCATGTATGCATGAGTTAGGTGCCGGGAACGCTTACTCTGCGTGGTACATGGTACTCACAGTCAGGTCAGACCCCTGACAGAGGCAGGGAACAGGAAAGGGGAAATGGGCAGATACTCAGAGGGAGTGGTGATGGGGCACATGTGGGGAGTTTAGCATTGAGAGCATTTCCCCCACCTTGTAAGCCTCCAATACAATTCTCTCCTGGAAGCTGAATTTCTTAATTAATGCATTTCAAACCATTAACAGAGATTTTAAAATTGGTCCCTGACCTCAAATAGCTTACTTTTGAGTTGCGTATATTCTTCAGATGGAAAAACAGCTCTAAAGCAAAGGGAATTGGACAAAGTAGCATATTGGTGATAGCTGACAAGTATTGTATGTCATACTTTATATATATAAATATATACTCTTTAAAAGATTTGATACAATATGAAAATTAAGTTTACAATTGGACTACCTTTGGAATCTCAGAAACAGCATATATTTCTATGAACTCCTTTAATCCTCATAACAACACCACGTACGTGGAAGGTATGGTTGGTTGTGTTTTGCCGATGAGAAACCTGAGACACGGAGAGGTTAGGATTTGCCCAGGGTCACACTCGGATGGATGAGAGAGCAGACCTTGAACCAGGCAGTGGTTGCTTGAGGTTGTTCTGTTAACTAGTACATTGCACTTCCTCCCAGAAGTCACGGGAGGAAAAAGGAGCTGCTCCTAATGATTGAGGTGGAGTAGAGAGAGGAGGCCCTGGAGTGGCCCAGGATGCCCGGAAGGCTTCTTGCGGACAGAGAGTGAGTGCCTGGCCTGACCTTGCAGAAATGGGGGGTGTTGGCAGGTAGTCCAGGCGGAAGGGACGGCCTGAATGAGAGCATAGGACCGGGCTTACGCAATGTGGGAAGTCAGCTGACTTGGCAGGCATATTTGTCTCTCACACTTAGCAGTGTTTTTTGAGGTCAGGAAGGTGGCCCGAATTTTCAAATTAATATATAAAGTATGTATAGTGGTTCTGTTGCTTTTTGCACTCTGCTATTGAGAAAAGTACAGGTGGTTAAAAATCTAGTTATGGCAATTATTTTATAGATCATCTCTTTCAATTTTTGAAAAATGCTATTAGGAATCAACTTATAAAGATAATCTGTTCAAAGTCACCTCCTATTAACATTCAGATTTATTGGCCAACTCAGGACCAAGCATGATTATATATCTCAAAAAGACAGTCTCCTCATTTTCCAGGACTAAATACCTGTGAAAAAATAGGTAGTAAAGCTCCAGCTATCACAAGCCAGCTTCCCCGACTCAGTGCCACATAATTAAAATTGCAGCAACATCCAGTTCAACTAGACATTATACTATAGATATAAACCTTCAATGTGTGTGTGTGTGCACACACGCGTGTGTAGTGAGAGATTTTGAACAGGGATTGAGTCCGAGGCATTTCAACGAAGGAAGAAAGATCTGTTACGCCATGAAATTACGTTTACAATGGGAACCTCAGAAGCAGCACAGTGATCCTGTGAATATCATGTTTCATACCTTTTCCTTTTCCCATATGCAATACTTTATTCTCTTTGAATTTGCTTCTAACGCACTTTAACCCTGGTCTTGAGAGTGTCCATCAGCTTAATTTCTTTTGTCGATATGAATTCTTCTAGCAAGTAAAGCCAGCTCATGTATTTTTCACTTTATCGTTTCATGAAAAGCAAATAGTAAATAAGGAAAGAATATGATTTTTATTTTTTCCAAAGTCTAAACCAAAATCAGAACCTGTTTTTGAGATCTGTAATCTTGGTGATACCAATCCTAAGGAATCAACACACTTGATTAGCTGTGAGCCAAGCCATCGGGCTGACTTAATTCAATGCTCAGTAAATTAATTCCATTTTACTAATGTGACTAAAAACTAAATTTCATATCAATATAAACATTCATTAAACTGCAAATACCAAGTGGTGCAAGCTGTTGAAAAAAGGCTCATTCTTATTTATAGATGGGTTTTGATAAGAATAGCATTGAAATGTTTTAGTAGGGAAATGTTAGAGTGATTAATGTGCAGTTGTTTGCATTTTTAATATTTCACTCATATATCAGATTAGTATTTGTGCATACTGTCAGACTTTATTCTGTTCTTGTCAAAACACTTATTACTGCTGACAGGTATAACATATCCACATTAATCCTTAATTCTTTGATTCCATTTTCTAATTGCCTTTTTGGCATGCGATGGTGGCCGTTTAGTCTTATGTGATATATTTATCATATGGTATATTAATGTGCTTTAAAAATTAGATGTGTCATTTAAAGTACCTGGACAGGAAAAAAAATGACTAAGGATTGCAAGTTTCACTGTACTTAAGCAAAGTGTTAGAATATTGGTATTGCATACATTCTGAAAGCTGTCCATAAATCATAGTCATGGAATGTTCAAGGGACTTAAAAATCATCCAACCTACTTGTTCATTTTCCAGGTGGGGAAATTGACTTAGTAACACACTGAAGATCATACAACCAAATGGGGGCAGAACTGATCCTAGAACTCAGGTGTTCTGAATCCTGGTCAGAAATGGGCAGATATATGCATGTAATGCTCATAATTGATATCTTAAGTTGGTTCTTACTATTACTTGCAAGCTGAGAGAAAGAGAGAATCCTTGTCTTCTTAAGCCCGTGGTCAGCAAACTGCAGCTCGCGAGCCACATGCGGTTCTTTGGCCCCTTGAGTGTGGCTCTTCCTAAGCCTTAGGAGTACCCTAATTAAGTTAATAACAATGTACCTACCTATAGAGTTTAAGTTTAAAAAATTTGGCTCTCAAAAGAAATTTCAATCGTTGTACTGTTGATATTTGGCTCTATTAACTAATGAGTTTGCCGAACACTGTCTTAAACTATGCTTTTTAGCAGTATTGTTTAGTGGTTAAGAACCAAGATGCTAGAATCGTACAGATCTAAGATCCAGTCCTGGATCTGCCCCTCAGTACTTGTATTACCCTGACGATTTTATCTGACATCTCTGAATTTCAGTTTCTTCATCTGTTTAAAACAGAAAATGACACAATAATGCATGTAAAATACTTAGCATAGTACTTGGAACCTAGTAACTACTCAAGAGATGTTAGCTAATTTTTAGCTAATAACGTGTTAGCTAATGTTTTCAGTATTTTATTATCCCTTTAATGTGCATAATTTGGATAAAGTTGAATCATGCCTACCAGCTATCTCACCATGTGAAAAATAAATTTATTCTTTTATTCACTTACTCATTTACCAGCTGCAAAGCGCACTCTAGTAGATGCCATAGGAAAAGCAAAGAAGACTCCACCACCATACCATCCTTGGAGGAGTAGGAATCTGATAGTGACATATAACAGGGACATCAACACCTACAGTAAATGATTGGGAGACATAGGTTCACAAAAGGTAGCACATGCAACATGCTTGGGCACCTCAAACACGGAAAGTGAGAACAGAGTCGATAGAGATGAATGAGAAACTGGACCTGCCCTCAGTATGTCCCAGTGGGAAGACAGGGCCTTTACTCACGGGTCATTCGGGATAGAACATGAAGTGGTCCATAAAAGGTACAGTGAAGAACTTTAGAGGCAGTGACTAAATCCCCCAGACCAGGGAAGGCTGTCTGGATGAGTCGGCTCTCAGGGTGTGTAGCTTTAGGAAGGTGAAAGACCTGTGGGAAGGATCTCTTAGACAGTAGGGATATTATGAGTGAAGAAGGCACCTTCTGGAAACCTGGGCACAGTTGTTAAACAGTGAGCACTTACGTTGACTAAAACATGGAGCCGGTGCAGAATAAAAGATGAGGTTTGATGAGGGCGTAGACACAGGAGCCTGGCAGCCTGAAATGTCATTTTGGACTCCATTTCACAGAGATGACAAAGTGGCAGCCCTCAGCCCACGAGAGAGATTTAATGTCTTTAAAGAAAACTTTCTAGTTCTCTGTAGTCCCTATCAGTTGTGATTGTCTTATCTGTAAGTTAGTTTTCTTTCGTACTATACACAGTTACATAGTGACTCAGCATACAAGCTCAGAAGAAGACTTCATTGTTCCAAATTCTGGTTTGGTCACCTAGTAGGTCTGCACCCTCAGTTATGTAAACCTTTGTGCTTGAATTTAATCATTTGTAGAATGGGAATAGTCCCTGTGTAATGGGTAGGATTAAACCCACGTAAGCACACAGCATAGCACCAGGCAGAATGCAGGCACTTACTAAATGTTAGCTGTTACTGAGCTGCTCACCTGGGCCGGGAAGGAATTGGAGTTCGCAAGCCCTGCTTTGGAACTACTAAATGTTTTTTGAGAAAGGAAGTAACATCCTTTTTATCTTCTGAGTCCTACAGCTTCGGACTAAACCCTGCTTAGGTTGTAAGGCCTGTTCCAAGGACATCAGATAATTGTTAAGAGTTAAGTGCTCAGCTGCTGCACGTAGGGTTTTCAGTGGTGAACTCCAGTGTGATTTCTCGAAGTGAGTCGCTCACTCATACACTCCCTTTTTGAGAGAGCCAGTGGAGAAGAAAAAGCAAGTAGCCAGCTTTGCCCATTGGTCTCTTTCAAACATCCAGTGCTTCTCCTAACAGCAGTTTTCCAGGACACATCAAATGGTGGCTTCACTTAGAGAACATTGTGAATTTCAAGAAGGGCAAATCCTCAGGATTCCAGAAGCTTCTCCAGTAACTTGCTTGTCTCTAATAGCTGAAAATTGGAAAGGGGTTAACATAGAATTGTTACCCACCCAACACAAGAACTTGAAAATATGAGTGCAATCGTTTTAAAAACACCAGAGTGAACAAAACAAGTCTTGGAAAAGTGCTGCCCACTTTATAAACAATGACTGCTAATTACATAACTGTCAGTGATGTTTCCTGGCACGGCTGCACTCCAGCTCCTTTCGGTACAACAAATAAGGAGATGCCTACAAGTAAATCACAGTTGCTAAGTGCTGTGGGCAAACCCAGGCCTTATCTCTTTCAAAGGCAGCCATGGAAAATGCATGATAAATTGCACACTTCAGTAAATACGTTATGTCATTGTGGAATGATTTTGATTCATGCTTATGTATTTATCACAGAACAACTGACAAACCTCAAGGTATCAGAAGTATCATTCATGGGGTTTCGCTATTTTATGTTGCAAAATTCAAATGGCAAAAAGTATTTTTTTTCTTTTTTATTTAAAAATCTTTATTGAAAGTGGGCTTTGTCCCAGAGTCTTTGGAAATAATTCTCTTAATTATGTGAATTCCTGCCAGAAGTGTCAAAGAGCTGTGCTAGTCACTAATATTTTCAATATAATGAATAATTCATATTTTTGCTATTATCCTTTTATAAAAATTTTATAGCCCAAAATAGACAAGGTTGTAAGCCAATTTGATTTTTAAATAGAATGATAATCTCCTTTTGTATGGCTTATCAATATAAAAGACATTTCTGAGTTTTCCTGCACAATAGCTGTAGAATTAAGAGGGAGAGAGCATTCTTTTAGGAAGATTTTTACAGAAGTGACTTTTATGCAAGCATAATTCCTTTTGCTCGGTCAAGCTATTTCACCGCAGTCTTTATCTGTCACTGCATCTCAGTGTTAAGTAATTATTAACATCTAAGTGTTAAGTATTAAGTAATTAAGTCATTTTCCACCTGAAATTTACAGGTTTTTTGTTGTGTTTTTACCAATTTTTCCCTGCAGTTGGTGTTTTGGACATTAGCATTTCATGTTTCAAACCTTAGAAACAGCAGGAAGTAGCCTGACAACAGTGCCCACCCATGTGCTCTCAAATGGTTTCTTGTTTGGCTTAATCCCCTAAACCAAAAACCACTCTCAACTTTGCTTTTGCTTTTTTGTTTTATTTCGTTGTAATCCTAAAAGCCGTCTAATTTTCATAACCCACTATTTTAACATGACTGTGGATATTTTGGATACTGCCAATCATCATATTGAGAGCTTACAAACAGAACAGCAAAGAAAACCTTGCCTAATGGTAGAATTGATAGGTTATTCCCTAGGGATATTAAAAAGGACTTTAGTATTGCTAATATATCACCATCATTGGAACCTGAATTTATTTTATTTATTCTTAGTATATTTTAACCAATTGACCTTCACATATGCTTTGCATTTATTAAATTGGGATAAATTTCAATAGCCTTGAAATATGGCTCAAACAATTCATAGTATTTTTCCTTCTAGCCTTGGAATAGGACAAGCCTATTGTCTAAATATTTACATCATGGGAGAATGTCTATGTACTTATGCTGATTTTGACTTAACATTTTCAAAAGTAAATCTGTTAAAATAAATGTAAGCTTTAAAGTGTAAAACCATAAATCATGTAACTTGATACAGGTATTGCAGCATGGCTTCCAGCACTTTCTGGGAAGATTGTTATGCCCTTTCCTTCTCGCACAATGGCCACTTTCACCTTTCTATTGAAAACTCCCAAAATGGATGTGTGTGGGGATAATTTTAAAACATGAGATTTATGTTGCTGTGAAGGAGAAATTCTTTATAACCACATAAAACCATTGTCACCAGAAATTTCCGTCTAAGTTTTACATGAATGGGGACATATTTTATCTTAATGCCTCATTAAACTTTCTGGAAATGGTAGTATTCTAAAACATTCTCGGCGAATGACTACACATGTCCGTAAGTCCTCTGAAAAGTTCAGATGTCATTAGTGCAAAAAGACCAAGCATTTGTTTTAATAATTAAAGCAGTGGCATGTTTTCTTCTACTTAATGTGGCATAGTTGTTGCTTTGATATGTCACCCATATCTCACCCGCAGTTTTTTAGGGTAATGGCCAAAACCACCATTTCTATACTAAAAAGGTATCAAAACTCTGGAGACAGTGAGAAGAGCAGTAGGTCCCAGGGCGGAGCGAGGGGGTGGGATGCCTGCGGGGGGGGGGGGGGGCGGGGGGAGCACTGAGGATGTTTAGGGCAGTCAGACTCCTCTGCCTGGTGTTGTAACGGTGGATGCATGTCATACACATCTGTCCAAATCACCGAGAGTGAACCCTAATGTAAACCATGGACCCGGGTGGTTAGCGGGTGTCAGTGCAGGTTCTTCCCTTGGAACAGTACCCCTCTGGTGGGGCTGTTAATAACAGGAAGTCCATGAGTGCATGGGGGTGGTAGGTATACAGAAAGTCTCTGCACCTCCTCTCAATTCCGCTAAATTGAACCTAAAACTCCAAAAAAAAAAAGTATTAAAGAAAATAAAGCCAAAAATAGAACAAAGCAAAGAATACTTTTCAAAAATATGTACCAGTATGTAAGTCCCCACGAAAAATGTCTTTTAAATGTTAATGGCCACCACTACAAAAAATATTACTACAATGAAATAGTTAAACTATTTAAAAATTTTACATGGTGTGTCCCCAAGCACTGGGAATGCACAGTTTAGCTGACCGAAGCACAGATAGGAGAAAGGTAAAATAGCGGTATCGTGTTAATTCCACGAATTGAAAATGAGTTTTCTTTTTCAGGGGGCACCCAAACCCATAGCCATTGAACCGTGTGCTGGGAACAGAGCTGCTGTCCTGACTGTGTTTCTCTGTCTACCGCGAGGATCCTCAGGTGCCCCTCCCCCTGGGCAGTCAGGTAAGATGAATGATGAGCCGTCAGCAGTTAAGCGAAACATGTTGACTGAACAGAAACAGTTAAACAAAACTACCACACAGCACCTTTAACATGTTTACATGGTTCTAATTAGAACATGGTAAAATTTTATTTGGCTACAAACTTCTGCCCAAATATCTAGATATCTGCATTGCTGTAAATTCAGATTTTTTATTGTTTCTCTTAGAAATACATGCTGAATATGTGTCTGTTTATATATAATATACACACATATGTGTGTTCACCCCCCTCTCCAAATTTTTTGTTGTAATTGCAATGAAAAATTTCACTAGCAGGGCAAACAAGTTCTTGACCCTTTGGGACAGTTTCTTTTTTCCTTGTATGCGCGTCTTAAAAGATGCTAAATTATAAGTATGACTAGCAGTTTGTTTTATAAATATGGAACCAAATTAGTGAACCTGTTTGCATGTTGGAATGTTTTAGCAGCATCAGAGGATGATTGCTTGATGCAACCATCTCAGTATTATTGAGGTATGTTCTTGCCCAGCCCAGTGGCTCAGCTGGCGAGCATCGTCTGTGGACCGAAAGGTTGTCGGTTTGATTGCAGGTTCGGTCCCTGGTTGGGGCACGTACAGAAGGCAACTGATCCTATCAGTGATGTTTCTCTCTCACAGTAATATTCCTCTCTCCCCCTTCCTCTCTCTAGCAGGTCCCAGGTGAGGATTAAAAAAAAAGTATGTTCTTGCTGTCAGCACCATTCAGGTGGGGTTCGTGGGCCAGGGAACCCCAGGCCCACCAGTCGCTTCCTCTGGTTCTCCTTTTCCTGCGTGAAAAGTGTGCTTTAAATTGTGGGGTAACTCACCACATGTAGCCTCTGAGAGTCTTCTCATTGCTGTGATGTTGTCCATATTGCAGACATGCTCAGTGCTGAGTATAACTTTAATGAAATAACAAACCATGCTTATTTCTCTCTTATCAAATATCCTATTCCATTTGCTTACAATTCCTAATTTTTCTTCCTCCCAATTGTCTGCTCTAAAAACCTCTTCTTGAAATGGATGCTTTTTGAGGGGAAGGGTAATTTCCAATGTGTAAAATAAAGCGCCAGAGCTCTGGCACGTTCTCAATAACAGGAATTGATGACGAACTCGCCTCCCTGCGTATTTTATCTTTTCTCTATTCCCTAGTTAGAGTATTTTACTTGACCTTACTCCTCACTTTCTTGATTTGTGTCCAACAAGACACAAAAACAGAAGCTACTTTATAAACATAAGATACTCTTGTAACAGACTTTTTCCCATATGGGACAGATGTTTCCCATTACCTTTACACTTGTCATTTAGGGTACACTTGTCATTTACGAATTTCTACCCAAAGTTCATTTGTAGCTGCACCTTCTCCTACACTGAGTGAATGCCTCCTCTCCTTATAGAGCCATCAGCGTGAATGGGATGCATAAGTAGGATAGTTGGGCCCCGGTCAGATAAGATGGATAATTATAGGAACTGTGCCCAGCTAATGGAAGTATTGTTTTAAGGCTGGGACAGTTTCCAAGGCAAACACTTCACTAATGAAAACAAGTCAATGTGATAGACACCAGTGTTCTCCTAGGTCCTTGACAAGATGACGTACCGATGGGCAGAGTGAAGGCATCTGCCAATACTCTGTCCCTTTAACCTTTGAAATCTTTGTGACTGATAGGAAAGAGCCAAGTAGCAGTGTGGCCCATTACCTCAGCTGTGTTTTATTACGGATGCATCATGATTGCTAGTGATCATGCTGGCTTAGATGTGCGTAAGTCCTCGTAGGGCTTTGCAAAGTGGTTTCCTATTTCTCACGTTTAATCCTCATGACAAGGCTGTGTTATAAAACTCACTTTATAAATAAGGAATCAAAGCATAGAAATCTTCATATTTCTACAGTTGAGGAATAATTGGGAAATACTAGATTATGAAGTAAAACAATAAAAAATGCTTCCTATTAACAATCTGGGTAATTTTTCCTACGGTTTATAGCAGAAAGCTTGTTTCTCTGTAATCCACAGCCATGTCTTCACAAAGCCGAACAATCAGAAGAGTGCTGAAAACGCCCACAGGGTGGGTACAAGCAGATAAAACCTGGAGCTAACATACCATATTTTTTACAGTGCCTGTAGATGGAACTGTTGAATATCTATGTGCATAATTCAGAATGAGCTTGTTTATTGTTTTAATAAAACTAGTAAACTTATTTTCTAGCTGTCCTTATAGGAGTAGGAAGATTCTTTGATTTTACTTTTCCAAAATATATTATTAACTGCTATCTGGAGTCTACTTAGGAATACATCAAGAACATATATTGATGGATGAATAGTAGGATGGGTAGATGGACAGATGACACAAAGCAAGTAAAGTAAATGTTATTGGTAGAATCTAGGTGGTGGGAATTCTTTCCCCTTGGTATATGTTTGAAATGTTTATAGTAAGGTGTGGGAAACAGTAAAAAAAATTCTTAACTTTATTGGGGAAAAAAGTGTTGAAAAGAGACATTTTCTATTGTTCGCATCTAAGTTTTCCCTAAACAAGGCAAATTTTGACACCAGTTTACAAACTGACTTATTTTTTTCCTCTTCATTAAGATATTTGGTGTGAGCACAGCCAATTAAAACTTACCATCTGTGAGCCTGTGCTAATCAGAGGGCCCTCCATAGAAAGTAGCTCAGAAATGCTTTTGATGGTGATGAGAGGAGCCCTGGGGAGCGGGACCTGTAGCAGCCACTCCCGTCTCTGAGCCTCGGTGAACAACAGAGAGCAAATGGACTAGCATTCGCTCTCCTAGGGGCCCTGTGTGCTGAAGAGCCCCTCCAGGGTTGGTGCAGGCGGAGAGGTGTGGGGGAGCTTTATGGGCAGACTGCGGGCCCCCACCTCACCTCACCCCCACCGCGAAGGACAGAGCATCAGGAGTCTCCTCCTGGCTCCTGGGCCATTTACATCTCCAAATGTTAGCAATCCTATTCAGTGATTAATTAGCATTAATTATTAGACTAAAGGTCCTCTTGCAGTACTTTGCACAATCTCAACCTTTGTCATCAGGCTCTTTTTTGAAAGGCAGCTTCCTAAATGCCGAGTGATGCTCTTCATAATGCACACTCTTCATCACCGTGAATAAAATCATTCAAGAGAAGGAGGAGTCTGCGGATATGGAGGATGCAGAAGCCTCGGTGAGCATGGTGGTCTCCCAGAAACTCAATCTCCCCACTGACAAATAAGCCAGTCCAAAACATCCGGTGGCGATTTTGCTCATCTCTTTTCAGTAGCAGCGAGGACATTTGAAAAAATTTAGAAGATGGCATTGTCTATGGACTTGGTTCTCTTCCCACCAGCAAATATGTCAATATTGCTGAGTAATAATCAGACACGGCCCTGTGGTGTCTGTCTAACATGTGTGAAGTCCTTTCCATGGCTCTCGTCTTCGCAGAGGTCAAAAGAGAAACTGCAGATTCGCCCTTCAGCTCACCCCAGGCACTAATCTTCTTTGGTTGTCTTTAGTGTTATTAATGTAGGTGTGAGCAATTCTCCCGCTAGGTGGCTTAGAAGAGTAAAAGCAAAAGATATGAACCAGGCTTTTCCGCATTCCTGGCGCTGGGCTGCCAGGTTCCCTGCTCCCCACCCCATCAACCTGCTGCTTCATTCCTGGGTTTTATGTGAGCAACCACTGCCAACCCCGCCGGCCTCTCTCGGGTTAATGTGGGATTTCTGATGTTGACGTGTGTACACTGTGCGGTCACTTTCTCTTCTGACCTCCAAGTGGCTGAAAAACTGACGTCCCTGTGAAAACAGGGCACATCACGTCACTCTGTCGCGTGACCCTAAACAACCCAGCACGTCCCCACTCACCTTGGACAACAAGGTCCCCTCGAGTTTTAGAATCACATTGAGATGAAAAGTGGACAAACTAAACAGGCCTCTTCGAAAGCATCCGTTGAAAAGGATAATGATGGCTGTCAGTTCGTGATGAAGGATTATGGATTTCATGGTTGATGGGTTCTCACTAGTAGGAAGCAGATTAACTTTTTTCAGTGGCCCCTGTGTCCACTGCCGAACAGGAGTGATGTGCTTCAGCTAAAAATGGAATTTTGCCTCATGCGTGATTGACTCGAACAGTGCCAAGAGGAAGAAGGCTGCTGGGAAGCCTGAGGTTTTGACATTTTTGTTCTTTAGGCTGAGAAGTTTGGGCAGGATGACCAGATTTTTTTTTTTTTTTTTTGAAAAATCTCGAAATATTGTATAATGTTCAAAATGATAGTCTACCCATGGTGTCATGGGTGATGGTGACAAAAAGAGAACCTTGGTCTAATTAAGTGAAAAGTAGGTTGGAGAAAGAGAACTAGAAATTCTGAGCTTTATATACATTCTGTATATACTTTATATACATTATTTGCTTCATATACACCTGAGCTTTATATACATTTATTATATGCTTTATATATACTAGTATATACACATAGAGGCACTTTATATGCATGCATTGGTTTAACCTTCTAAATGACCCTGCACAGTAAGTATTATTATCCCAGTTTTACAGACTAAAAAATAGAATTGAGACTCACGTGAGATTAAATGACTTGTTCGGGGCCAATACAGCTAGTGAGTGAGTGAACCAGAATTCAAACCCAGGGCCACCCGGTGCTCAGCCCATGAGACTCTCCCTCATCACTGTGCTTCTCTGGATGAAGATACAGGGCCACTCCAGGTGGCCCTTATTCCTGAAAAACCTCTCCATGCAGAATCAAAGAGGAAGGACTTGAAGGATTCTGCTAAGCATTTGGGTTTAAGGAGGCAAGAAGGATAGATTTATCTTTCCTGGCAATTAAAACCCAGAAGTTTTGGGAAATGCAAATATGTACGTGCCAACTTCACATCCGCTAATGAGACTATGGCTCGGTGTGTGTAACAGCCGTGGAGGACATGCAGTTATAGAGAAATAACTTATGCTGGTGTGTGAGCTGCAGACTTGATATCTGGATCCACAATGGGCTGGCCCAACGGTGTGACCCTGGGCCAGCCCATTAGTCTCTGGGTCCTGTTTTCTCACGTGTAAAATCATGCCATTGGGTTAGATTCCCAGGATGCATTTCACGCCAACCTTAGTGTACATTTCATGCCAAGCCACACCAGGTTGGGGTAAGAAGAGCAAATTACTTGTTTCTAAGTGGTACCGTAATTTATCTTTCCAGCCGCTCAGGCCCAGTTAAGAAACGATATTCCCCTACATTGCTTGTTAGTGATGAAACATAATTAGCATCGCTCCTTAAATTAAAAACAAAACAAAAACTTCACATTTTATGAATGAAGACTAGCTCCCAGTCTTCTCAGCATGTTTAAAAGATGTATATAGTTCACATTGCCCCCATTTGTGGAGTGAGAAGAAGGAAGCTCACAGGGCCCGTGAGAGGCAGGAGGTCCTGGGGAGTCGGAGCCGGGGTGGGTGGGGGGGGGGAACAGGCTCTGGTCCGCAGGCTCTCAGCAGTCAGTCCTTTCCTCTGCAGCCAGATGTTTGAGCTAATTCACGTTTTGCAGAAGCCACTGGAGAGTCCGGGTTGGTTTTCCTTCCACACTCTCCACCGCCTCTCCACACCTGCGGACACGCACCTGTTGATCTACTCTTCCACTCTCCTGTCAGAAGTGGCTAGAATCAGAAATGAACCTACTGAATGCTATCAAAACTTCAGTATTAAAATCTGGCACAGCGGTTACCTTTTAACCTCAAATCCATAAAGGGGGCACTCCCCGGCAAAATAAAGTGCTAAATTAGGCAGAGCGCCCAGGGAACCACAGAGAGAACAACTGTCTGAGCTTATTGTTAAGTATGACTCTGTGTCCCGGAAATATATGTGCCGATTAAAAGGACCCTAAAATCAACAGGAGGAAACAGTTTTATCCTCTCTCCAAAACACAGCTACTATGGATCTTCATTTGCTGCCTTTATTCATTGAAGAAATATTTAGGAGTGTCTGCTATACGGCCAGGCACTGGGTCTACAGTAGAGAGCAAAACAGAGTTCCTTCCCTCATCCAGTTACAGCCTTTGTGGAGATAAACGACACAAACAGTCGTGCAAATAAACCCATCATTACAGATGGTTCTAAGTGCTCCGGGCAGAGTAGACGTGCCATGAGGGAGGTGACAGAGAGCTGATGAACAGTGGCTAAGCAGAGCAGCTTTCTGCAGTGACAACACAGCGGTACCCAGTCGTTAAAACGCCCTTTCCTCCGTTCTCCTCTCCCATCACACCTGTAGTGTTTGGCTGTGAATAGTCCCCATCTTGCCTCCCCACCTTCTGGAAACATCCCCTCTTCTGCTGCTCCAGGCCTTCATCTACCTCAGGTCCCTAGAGATAATGGGTAAATATACTGGGAGATAATGGATACCCAGCACCTCGCTGCTGTCCCTGGTCTGTTCATCTGCCTTCCATACAGGAGGCGGCCCTGAGGTGTGGTCCTTGGCCAGCGCCTCATCCTGCTCCACCTTTTCCCTTTAGGACCCTGTCCTCCATGATGCTCACTGAGGGGATTAGCACCCGGCTCTGTGCTCCCAGCCAGCCCTCCCCCCTGTGGAGCAATAGTATCTGTCGGGATTTGTTACTCTTTTTTTTTTTTTTCAATTACCGTGTACAGTCAATATTATTTTGTGTTCATTTCAAGTGTGCAGCAGAGTGGTTAAACCATCATATTCTGTACAAAGTGTCCCCCATGATATTTCCAGTACCCACCTGGCCCCATGCATGGTTATTATCATATTATTGACTATATTCCCTATGCTGTGCTTTCCATCCCATGACTATTTTATGACTACTGCACTGGACTTCTCAGTCCCTTTATGGTTTTCTCCGGGTCACCCAACCCCTTCCCCTCTGGCAGCAATCAGTCCGTGCTCTGTATCTATGCAGCTGTTTCTGTTCCCTTCGTTTATATTTCTCTTTAGATTCCACATAAAAGTGAAATCATATGGAATGGTTCTGCTCTTCTTTTGGAAGGAAGTCACGCTTCCTTCCCCCTCTCCCTCCTTACCATACCTACTCCCCCAGACCAGCCCTTCTCCCTGCCTTCACTGTTTTCATAAGGAAAAGTCCATTCCCGAGTGGCTCAAGCTTGAAACCTTGGCGTTGGCTTTCCTTCTTCTCTCTGTCCCCCCTTTTCCACCCAAGGAATCACCAAGCTCACAGGCCTCACCCCTGCAGCAGAGGGCTCACACATCCTCTTGACATCCTTGCTCCCTCCCTTCCTTTGTCCAGGCACTGGTTGCCTCTCACCTGGGCTTCTGCCGAAGGCAAGCACGAAGCTCTCTCTCCCTTCCTCTTACACCTTTGCTGACTCTGCACTGCCTGTTGAAGTTAGACCAGCCATCTCCTCTGGGGCGCGAGGTCCTCCCTGACCTCTCCTCCCCTTTCCTTCAGGCGTAGCACCCACAGCGTCCTTGGCGATCCCTGCCTACCTGCGCAGCTCCCCTGGCAAGCTTGTTGGGGCCCTTGGGCAAGTATTTTGACCTCCAGGACCCTCAGTTTCCTTATCTGTAAAATAAGAAGATGACTGGATAGAATTCAGTCCTCTTTATGATTGCTGTTAAGCCTGTAGGTCCACGCATATGTTTCCTCCTGTGATTCCATGAGCATACATGTGTGGTCTGCGTGCTCACTGGTTCCTTGTACATGAACCGCCCTCTCCCTCTCAGCTGCCTGTTTGCAAAGCCCCATTCAAATGCCACGTCCTCTTCCAGAAAGCCCTTTCCGTTCCTTCCACATAAATTGGACATTATGTCTTGATCATTCAGGTAGGATTCAAGCTCCGTATCTGAGGGACTAAAATCAAGCCCAGCACTGTGCCTTTGGTGAAAAATATCTATTGAAACTGAGTTGATCAGATTTCAGGTTCATGGAAAATCAGAACATCAGTGAAAGATGACACAAATGTCCACGTATTAGTTATGCTCAGGACAGATAAACTCACAAAATACATCTGGCAAATAAAAAGTGTCAGTTGCTGGTTTTGTTACCATCAGTACATGCCATTCATTGTGAACCTACTCTTGCTCTTTACCCCTCTCTCACTTCTCACTTCTCTTTCCGGATGAGGAAAATGAACCCATGGAGTCACTTATAACTTCCACACACAGCCACACAGTAAGCAAGCAATGGCACCAGAACTTAAAACCGGGAAAATCTCATTCCATAGGGCTCTTTCCAACTCTTTTTCTCTTTTTTCTTTTATTTGGGGGGGAGGGGGAATTTTAAAATTATGGTTGAAGACCCTAGCCATGAGCTTTTGGGGACAACACAAGCTTTTCCTTTTACCGACCAGGGTCACTGTAAAGTGACATAGCCACTGTCCTCCCATTTGAGATTTAATATTTGGCTCGGTGCCATTGTTCATTGAGGGGCATGGACTGCCCTGCAAAGAAAACAAAGACAAAAATGGATAAGAAACTTGGAGAATAGTGAACACGACTAATTAACGTGCCGCGGAGTGAGTGAAATGCTCCAAGTGCACTTGCATCCTTTCCAGGCAGGGCAGTGAGGGACCCTCACCTAAACAGTCAGAACTTGCAGGCATGAGAAATGAGACCACGTGCACGGGAGCGAGGCCAACACATTTTTCTTTTCTTTTTCTTCTCCCACCTGCCACCCTTTCAGGTATTTCTAGAAATGACTGGTAAGTAATTACTGTGGCCAAAGAGAAAAATAGGAAAAAGTAAGCACCTCCACAAATCAACGTACAAAGCCAAAGGGGAAAAGCAAGATTTGTTTGGAATAAGCAAGCTGCCTTTGAAGCAGCAAAGGAAGGATGGTGTCGGTCTGGCTAAAATGCACAGGCTAAATCCCTCACCCCCACAGTTCTTACCTTCGCTGCCTCCAGGATCTGTGTGTAACATTGCCAATTAGGGAGACATTTTCCTTTTAATTGGCCGTGAATTAAACAGTCCTGCTTTAGCTGGGTTTAGAGGAATTTAGCAGAAGCTTCCCTCCTGTGTTTAACAAGGATGGACGGGTAATCCAGGATGCCAGAGAACTTGAGAAGTTTTGATGCTTTAGAAGCGGCCTTCGAAACCATCTAGTCTGTCCGAGTGTTAGCAAAAGAGAAGCCGAGGGAGCCAGAGACAGGAGAGACTTGCCCGAGGGGCACGCGCTCCTACCTGATCAGGGACCAGAACCAAGGCCTGGGCCTGTTACGCAACGTGTTTGTGCTGCCCCGTTGCAAAAGCTAATCGGAGAAAGACAACAGTCATGATCCACTTTTTACCAGAAGGCAGTACTGCACGCCTCTGCCACTGGGGCCCAGAAATCGCAGGCAGAAGGAACTGAACCCCTAGATCCAAAAAAGGAAGGAAACTTGAGAAAATGTTTCCTCTTCCCAGCAAACTGACGAACATGTTAAGGAAATGTAGGTCAAGGGCCCTGGGACTTCTTTCTTCTCATAAACGTTTTTTTTGGGAACCATTTCACTGGGCCAGTGGTCCTTGGGCAAATCCAGAGGGCGTGGATTCAAGTTTTAATAGAAATTCTCTGTCCTGCTGATAGCTGATTTAATCGCAGACCCTCCATTTACTGTAAAGTACCTGAAAGGTGTTTTTGAGTTTGAATATTCATTCTTTTTTTTTTTTACATTATTTTATTTTATTTATTTTTTATTGTTGACTTATTGCAGATGTCTCCCATTACCCCTCCTCCCTGCTTTACTCCCCTCCTCCCAACCCCTTTCCACCTCCCCAGGTCTTCACCACCCTATTGCCCGTGTCATGGGCTGTGCAGGAAACACACACACACACACACACACACACACACACACACACACACGGAGGTATGCCAGTCTGTCCTGTTGCCCCATGCCTCTGTGCTTCCAGTCTTATTTTGTGGTCAATTTGTTTGGTTCCTTAGATTCCACAAATGCTGGGACCATGTTGAAAGGCCCGGTGAAGACCAAGCCCAGAGGTAGTGTTGTAATTCTCACATATAAATCAAGGTAACAGTGAGTATAACCATGGTAACTCCCTAAAGCCAGAATGGCCTTTCCTCAAGGGTTTTTAGGGAAAGGTTTACCGCCCTCTGGAAAGTGAGTAATTTACACTCCCCTTTTGTCTGCCTTTTTGTTTGCAAATAAACATAACCGGTGTCCCTGGGGCCAACCTCCCTAAGCCAGTGGGCAGAGAGTTCAGAGTTGACTCAGAGAAGAGAGCACTGTCACAACTAAGGGCAGCTCAGCCACTTCCTCAAGGGCAGGAGACCAGATTGTCCTCAGGACTCCAAGCAGGTGGCTTGGAGAGTGCTGCCTGGTCCCTGGGTCATGGTTAGGAGCCTGGGAGGAGTAAGTGGGTTCTTGCCCCCTGAACCTGCTGTCTGACATCATCAGAGCGGAACCGTGAAGGCCCTAGGAGTCTGGCCGCAGCGGACATACGTTCAGGCCCCTTTATTCCCCGAGCCAGGCCAGGATCATCAAATCAATAGCAGGACCGTGCCACCCGCCGCCCCCTTGCTCCCCATCCCAGTGACAAATGCCTCCTTAAGTGTCCTGTGTGGCAATTAGCTCTGGATGTAGAGCTGTAAGGGGAAGAGGCCGGGGCCCATTTGTATTCAGAACTTCACCAGTGGAGTGGAAAGGAAACTGCTGTCCATATTAATAGAGACATAAAGGGTATAAGTGGGATAATTCTGTTTACTCTGGGTATGTATGCCATTGTGCAACTGCAGAAACACACAGGTAGGAAGGGCATCAAATGACATCTGGCTTAGCCGGCTGCTGGCAACCACAGCTGGTGCCCCATCCAGAGACATCCTAAAGACTTTCCCAAAAGGCGGCCCATAACTTCCGGGACTAATACCTTCTGCTATTGAACAGTCCTCACTGCCATTTGACCCCATTTTCTTTCTTCTTATTCTCATCTCTCCAGAAATAGAGAATAGGAGCCTGACTGGTGGCAGAAGGCAGGTTTTGTTTGTTGGTTAAATATATTTTTATTGGTTTCAGAGAGAGGAATGGGGAGGAAGAGAGAGAGAGAGAAACATCAATGATGAGAGAGAATCATGGATTGGCTGCCTCCTGCACGCCCCCCACGGGGGATCGAGCCCACAACCCAGGCATGTGCCCTCTCTGGGAATTGAACCTTGACCTCCTGGTTCATAGTTCGACGCTCAACCACTGAGCCACACTTGCTGGGAGAGAAGGTGGTTTTGAAATCACCTCCCAGCCGGTAGTTCAAGTTCAATCCAGTACTCCCAGCCCTTCCATCCTTGGGGAGAGCCTGTATCTTCCAGCTTGGGCCACCATGTGACTCTGAGGCTGCTTTTCAACCTTCCCGAGTATCACTAGCTCAAGAACCGGGGTAGAAAAGGACTCTAGGGGTAGTTCTGCCCCTTTGTCTTACACTGAGGAGCCTGAGTTCTTGGAGCTCACGTGGCAGGCCAGTGCTAGGATCTAGAACCGAGGGCCCCTCCCGGGTTGCTTTCTCGGTGGCGGCCTCTCTCTGTTAGAACTGACTGTCCCGCTCTGCTGGCTACTTTCCCATTCACCCTTCAGTAGGACTCCTCTGCCCCTTCCTGGCCTTCTGTGCCATTCTGCAGTTGTATTTATGCCCAATTTTTTCCTTGCACAAAAAAGGGGAGAAGTTCGTTTCTCTGGTGTCTTCAGGTCATTTTTGGACTTTCATCCTATCCTTCTAAACCCCCTTCTCATGCCCCGTGCCCCATGCATGTCATCTGCAAAGATGGTGACTTTGAGGAGATATTAAATGCCTCACTCCGCTAGGTTCCTAAGTGACTTTGAAAAGACCCCTTGCTATGAATGCACCACACCTCTGTCCCTTTGCAGGTGCTAGTTCCGCTGCTTGGACTGTCCTCCCACACACCCAACACCCACACCTCCTTTTCTCCAATAGACTTGCTAATTCAAGGATCACGTCCTCTGTGACACTTGTCCCCATCTCTACCCATCCTCAATCCACTACTTGGATTTTTTATTTACTACTGTAAAATATTTAGTACCCTCTCCCTTCTCCATGGACAGGCTCACATTAGGAATTGTCCCCTTATTTATCGTTATATCTCCCAGGAGAAGTGGTGCCTAGAACATAATAGAAACTCAATCTATTTGCCTTCTCTTGGTTGCCTGTCTTTATTGGTGCTAACTTCCCAGAGTCCAACTCTTAAGCTGGCTGTGAATTGATCATTTTGACCTCATTTTGTCCAGGGACTTACTATATGTATCTCACTATAATTTAATTATAGATGCTTCTCAGGTTTAAATAGTAGGTAACCTGCCTGGCTGGTGTTGCTCAGTGGTTGAGCATTGACCCAGGAGCCAAGAGGTTGCTGGTTTGATTCTCGGTCAGGGCACATGCCTGGGTTTCGAGCTTGATTCCCCAGTGGGGGCCATACAGGAGGCAGCCAATTGATGACTTTCTCTCTCATCGATGTTTCTATCTCTCACCCTCCTCTCTCTGTAAAAATCAATAAAAATATATTTTAAAATAAATAAATAGTAGAAAGCCTTCTTGATCTCTGACCTACAATTTGGCTTATGAAATAGAATAAAAAAATGTACTGTGGTTAAAACAGTGCATTTCTCACTAGTAACAGAGGCTGTTGTTTCAGCCCCACCCCAGAGACCTAGGTCATGTTAGTCATTTTGCAATATGTGATTTTTTTTCTACGTTTAAAAGATTTCTTTGGGGCTTTTTTTTTTTCATATATAAAAATCTCACTTTGATTGGTCATTCATAAGATCATTGTCTGATTCTAAGACCATACTTTTTTCTATTCTTAAAAATGAATGCTTCAGAGGTTTTTCTGTATTCTCCGTGCTTTACGCCAGATCAGAGTCCCTGCACGTGTCTTGGTGGCCTGGGTGTGAGTGACAAGACGCTGCTTCTGCTGTTTGGACCACCCACTCACAGCCTCCTCTGGTCCTTGCTTGCTTATCTGGCTTTTGTGTCCTTTGTTGCAGGTTTTCTGATCACCGCTGTTCTTTAAGGCTGAGATTTTTCAAACACCTCGAGTCTCTCTATTTTTAGCATCATTTGTGATTAGCCTTTTTTCTTGCATGTAAAAACAAGTCAATCTTTTAAGCTCAGTGCATTACAGATTACGTTCTGGCTCCCTTTATATCTCCGGTGGGTCACCTTCTAGTCTTTGTATTAATGCTTTTCACTCTCCCCAGCACTTCAGAATCATCATCTTTTCCTAGGCTTCTTCAGTGACTTATCGTCTTGTCAGGATTCTCCTAAGTTCCATTTTAGTTCTTTGTGTAGCTCCTCGCTGCCCATATGAACTTCCCCTCAATTTTCATTTTCCATCTGCATTAAAAGTATTTCTAAGAAATGCAGATTAAAACATTACTGAGATATCACTTCTCACCTACCATTTCTTCACCTATTATGTTGGTGAAACATACCATTTCTTCACCTATTATGCTGGTGAAAATTAAAAGTAGGACAGCATATTGCTGGTGAGAATGCAGACTGGTTCAGCCCTCTTGGAGGGGAACTTGGCAATATCTGAGAACACTGCACTTGCAATCTTGTGACCTAGCAACCCCACTTCTAGAAATATAGTCTAAAAACTGCCTCCAGCAATATGAAAATATGTAGGCATTGGTTATTCATTTCAGCATTGTTTGTAATCACAGCATATTGGAAACAATGAAAATGACCATATATTGGAAAGGAGTAAAATAATTTATGGTACCCACAAGTGGAGTAGAGTACCTGTGTAAAAAAAAAGAATGAATGTCTCTGTGAACCATTATGAAATTATTTCCAGGATATATTAAGTGATAAACGTCAAGTGCAAAGGAGTATCTAGAGCAGCAATTGTCAACCTTTTTCATCTCATGGCACCTAAACTAGGTACTGAAATTCTGCAGCGTCCCAAGACATATATATTGGCCTATCTGACAAAAAAATAGGTATAATATTGATTCATTCACACCGGACAGCTATTGTTGTGTAGGCTGTCATTTTTTAGATGTTTCATTGTAAGGGAAAAGAGGTCAGTGCCCCTGACTAAATAGTCAGGTATTGCAAGTTTTAATAATTCTTGAAAACCGCTGACCCAGAGTGTGCTGTCCTTCATGTAAGAAATAAGGAAAGCCTACTGAAATATACTCAATTTTGTAAAAGGTTATCAGAAAGATAAAGCAAAAACTAATGAGATTGGTTACGTACAGGAAGTGGAATAGAAGTTCAGTATAAAAGAGGAATAATAGAGAGAGTAGTAGGGTGAGGAAGGAGAGACACTTCTTTGAGTCTACCTTTTTGCATACCCCTGACTCTTAGAAACATTGTAATATTTCACATACCCAATAAGTAAATACATAAAATCAGGACGTAGGGAACCCAAAATGTTATACAAACCATAAAAAATGAAGCTAAATGTATTACAAATGAACAACATGGCTACACTGAGGGGATACAGGAAGAAAACAGCAACCTAAGTTACTCTGGAAAATAATATTTTGACTAAAGCTCACAGGCAAAAAGGACCATATGCAAACATTGTACTGTATAGTTGGTACATTCGTTTCTTCAGGAAACAAGGGTATGGGTTAGCAATTCTGACACTATGTCTATGCAGGGTTTGAACAAAGAAGTAAATACATTGTAGATCATGAAATCTTGGTTTCTGGCTGTCAGAGAAATAAACGGATACATTTGAGGTAAGTGAGAAGGGCAGAATGAATTCTGTGACATTAGAGTGGAACTAGAGGGATTAGTATGAACTCAGTCACATACAGGTAGATGCATATAGAAATACAGGTGTGTATGTGGGCTCGTATATGTATATGTGTTTCTTAGCTTTTTGCCCTGGGAGGAGCTGGAAGCAGTGATACCTCCACAGCAATGAGCACACTCAGCACCCATCACTTGGTTTCCTAACACCATTCTCCAGTAAGAGGAACCAGGGCCTTTTGGAGAAGTGATTGACACCAAAGGTAGGAAGGGAAAATGCAAGTTGAGTCTGGGACATCTTATGCTTCAAAAAATTACAACATGTTGAAAAGACATAAGAGCCCAGCTGAAGGAGCACCCAGTTGCCAAAGCTGGGACACCCTGAACAATGAAGTAAGGATATTAGTGGATTATAAGTCGAAGAAAACATGAATGTGCAATACTAACGTATATATATATTTCTGTATTTCTATATGCATCTACCTGTATGTGATTGAGCATATGTATATATTTAAAGAAATAAATAAATGGGAGAGAAGGGGCAGCTCTCCCTCACAGTGTAATTCTAGTTAATGAACATAGCAAGAATAACAGAAAGAGGAACATCACCATTAGACAAATAGCACATTTGTAATTATCAGGCAAGAACCGTTGATGGAATCTAAAAGTAATGGGAGATGGTATACTGTAAAACAGCACACCTGCATAGCCTCAAAGCATCTTCCCATAGACATTTATTAGCTACAAAGGGAAACGTAAATTTATAGTAGAAAAGTGTGGCAGATGTGTGACCTTACCCAAATGATCAAAGTTCATATCACCAGTATTAAAACATAGAAATCAGATACCCCCTGATATGTTGCACTGAAAGGACGAAAATGTCACTTCTGTGCTGTTCCTGCAAAATGCATAACACCAATGTGACCATTAACAAAAGTTTAGGCAAATACAAACTGAGGACCAGTCTACAAAACAAAGGGACCAGAACTCTTCCAAGGTGTCAAGATCATGAAAGACGAGGAAGACCAATTGGAGGAATTCACACCAATTGGAGACTAGTGACATCTACATGCAGTGACATCCTGACATAAATCCTGGACCAGAAAGAAAACAGTAGCAGGAAAACTGCTGATATTCAAGTACTGCCTGGAGATTTCTCAGCTGATTGATGTATTCTATCAGTGTTCATTCCTTTTTTTTTGACAATTACACCGTGAGGATGTAAAGTGCTATCATTGGGGGAAGCTGGATGAAGGGCAATGAGAACTCTGTACTCCTTTGTAACTTTTCTGCAAGTCTAAATTTACTTCAAAGTAAAAAGTTTATGAAAAGTATTTCTCAGGCTTCTTCTGCAAATGGGCCATATTCCAAAAGTTAATCTATAGGTTCAGGCCCTCGTTTTTCATAGAAAACTAGAGGCCCGGCGCACGGGATCAGGCCGAAACCTGCAGTCCGACATCCCCCTGAGGGATGTAGCAGTGCCAAAGCGGCAGGCGGCCGGGCAGGAGCCCCAGCCAGGGCCAGGCACAAACCTACTGCCGCTCATGCTGGCCCCTCTGCACCTGCCATCGCTGCTCTGCTCAGTAGCACTGCCACAGAGGCAGGAGAGGCTCCCGCCACCACAGCTGCGCTCGCCAGCCATGAGTCCTGCTTCTGGCTGAGTGGTGCTCCCGCTGTGGGAGCACACTGACCACCAGGGGGCAACTCCTGCATTGAGCATCTGCCCCCTGGTGGTCAGTGCATGTCATAGCAACCGGTCGTTCCAGCCATTCCGTAGTAACAGTCACTTAGGCTTTTATACATATAGATAGATGGCTGTCGCAGTCTTTGAAGCTCTTCCTCAGAATTCCCAAAGCAAATCTCCTATGCTCCACGTAGTTTATTTTATTTTATTTTTAAAAAATATTTTATTGATTTTTTACAGAGAGGAAGGGAGAGGGATAGAGAGTTAGAAACATCGATGAGAGAGGAACATCGATCAGGTGCCTCCTGCACACTCCCTGCTGGGGATGTGCCTGCAACCAAGGTACATGCCCTTGACCGGAATCGAACCTGGGACCCTTCAGTCCGCAGGCCGATGCTCTATCCACTAAACCAAACCAGCCAGGGCGCTCCACGTAGTTTAATATTTAAGTCAGGCCATCCCCAAATAAGCTCCTTATTGGGTAAGGATCTCTGTAGCTATTATTATGTGATATGTTACCATATAAGTAAGATTTCAATTCTTTAACTTAGCATAACCAAATGCCAGCGCGAGGGAGAGCCACAATTTCCTGAGCACCTGCCGGGACAGCTGCTATCCCAGGCGCTAATATATGTGTATTAAACCACTTAATTTTCTTACTACAACCCATGAGGGAAATTGTCCCTGTTTCACAGCTTTAAAAAATCCAAGCTTTGAGAAGGTCATTTTACTTGCCAAGGATGTTTTACTAGCAAGGATTTGAGATCCCGGAAGTTGTAGAGCTGGTGTTAGAAGTAAGTCTTGTGGTCCATGTGCTGAGCTGCCCTATTGCCCGAGTCGCGGAGGCCCCCTCTGCCAGGCCACTCGCCCACCCAATAGGGATGTTGCAAAGGAGTAAATCTTACGGATGCCCCGTGGGAGACTCTTGAATCGTTCCCTTGACTCTTGAACTACATATTCTTCTTTATTTTGCTCATTAGAACACCTTATTCTTAAAATATTAAGTTTTAAGTATTTTGTGGGTTTTTTTTTTTCTAATTCTGCCTTCTACCTTTTGATGGATAAAGCAGAACGTGTTGAACTTCAAATGCAACATACATGTACTGAATGGTTTGCACGTTCAATGTATTGCCATATTTATGGTGATATTTTTTGAAAAGTTTTAAATAAGCATTTCAAGATCATGATGAGACTAAGAAGCTCTTTCTATTAAAATTATCCTTAAATTATGTTGAAATGAACATCTACTGAACAATTATGGGAGGGGGGCATAATGCAAATGTCATTTCTGTTATGGATTTTTCTCAACTTACAAAATATATTCAACATGTCCAAAATGAGCAAAGACACACACACAGCACACCCCAAAACAAACAAAAAACCTACCTACCATTTATTGAGTTTTTGCTACTGAGTTGCTATATTAATTGCTTTATTATATTTTCTCATTTAATCTTGTAATAATCCTCTAAGTTAGATATTACTCTTTGTATTTTACAAGTTAAGAAAGTTGAGGTTCAAAAACTTGCCAATAGTATAGAGCTAATAACAAAGAATCAGGATTTCAATCCAGTTTTTTTCTGACTCTACAGTGTAAGCCTGTAATCCTTCTACTTTAAAGTTTCCCTGGCAGAAGTATTAAGTACAGCACAGAAAACTTAGAAGGCGAAAAGCACTTACGTGAAATATGTGAAGCTTACATTTAATTTGCTCTGTTTTATGATTTGGGGGGAAAAAAGAAAGAGGGATTTTAAAGAGCGATTCAGAGATCAAACCTTATTTTATATTTTGTCCCAAAACACTTCAGATCCAAATCCAAGGCCTCACTGCTGCCGGTCCACATCCGCCTGTGTCTGTAATTGGTAAATTCACATATGTGTCCCCAGCAGCTTAGGATGCCAGCTTTAGAAACTCCAGAGAATTTCAGGCTTGCTCAGACTAATTGGTACAATCCATAAAATGCTAATGAAAAAATAAATCCAAACCTTTCCCATAGTAACTCTGAATTCTAACCACAAAGATTAATTTAACTGCCTTTCCGAAATCCCTTAATTATCACACAGTTAAAAAAAAAATCCTATAAAATTTTTTAAAAAAACACATATTTGTCTTTATAAATGTTATTAGGGTAAAACTGGTCATGTAAGGATTACCAAAATTCTAGTTGCAAATGTTAGCTGTTTTATGAAAGGAAACTCCACTGTTACATTGTCTCAGAACAACAGAATTCCCTGTTGTCACTTGTTGCCTTTCATACCATCTTGATAACACATCTAGGAATTGCAAGCAGCTGACTGCTTCAGCCTTAGCAGCTCTAGTGCCGTAGAGTCAGCGGCCGCTTCCATTTATTCGCACCCTCTTCAGGAGCAACAGGGTGGTAGACACAAGGTCAGAGCCTGCTTACTGGAAGCGGCAGCGCGGCTCGGGGTTCCGGGTCTGCCTTCACTCCCTGAGCTGCCCTTCCCTCTCTTCCAGTCTCAGTGTCATTAGCATAAGAGGATCAGACCGTTAGAGTCCGCCTTGCTCAGGCCCCCTTCTGTGTAGCTCATATGTTTAAATATATCCACAGAGTGAGACCTCACAGAGTCTCACCATCCTCATTTCAGATCTCAATTCCCTTGGTGTCTAAAATGTGGCTACTCTGTGGTTCACTGTTTTCTTCATTTCTTTTTTCCTTTTCATTACATTTATTGGGGTGACACTGGTTAACAAAAGTATACAGGTTTCAGGTGCACAGTTCCACCACACGTCACCCTCACTGTATTGTGTGTTCACCACCCCAAGTCAGGTCTCCATCCGTCACCATTTACCCCTCCACCCCCTCCTCCGCCTTCTTTCGCCCTCTCCCCTCAGCAGTCAGTGTGGTGTTTGCTGAGTTTTCTCTCTTTTTTTGTATTTTTTGCTCAATCCCTCCACTTGCTCCCCCCTCCCCCACCACGTGATTGATTTTTATACAAACATACAAGAGCTTATGCATGAATTGGTGGCTGTCACCTTGGAAGGTTAAGTATACTTGTCTGAGTGATATGAATAGTATTTTAGAAAGGAAAAGGACCAGTGGACATAAACTCGCTCCAACTCCTGCCCCTTCCTTCTCCTTCAGCTTCTCCCCAGCCAAGCTTCATGTACAGTGTCTGTCATCACCATCTTCATTCACTCCCAGCCACTCTAACTGCCTCCAGCAGCCACTTCCCGCTTCTGTCTGCCTGCTGAGGTCACCAGTGACCTCCACGGCTCTTAGTGGGGACGATGTGGTGAACACCTGTTTTCCCTGACCCACTCATTACACTAAGCATCATTTCTCCACCATAACAGACAGTGACTCCACGCAAGCAAGGGCCACCCTTCTGTGTCACACTGTCCTCTGTCCAGCACACGGCCTGACAACACGCTCGCAGGACTCAGCTGGATGAATGAATGAATGTATTCATGTGTCGTCCTTCTAATTTTACACAAACAAAAACAAGCCTGAAGAGGGCATCCAGTGTGCCCAAGGTCAGACAGCTGGCCATTGGCAGAACCAGCATCTGACCCAGGTCTCCTCATTCCAGGGCCAGTCGGTTCACACCATGTGGACAGCACTCGAAATCGGTTCTAGCTTCCACATCTGAATTGCTTCCAAAGCCATGGTATGTTGTTTTGAATGTACATGGCGGCCAATCTTTACTCCTTTGATGGGTGGCTGGATATGTGGGCCCCTCCCGGGGTCACGGGAGCCTCCGTGTTCTGGCCTCAAGCCAGGTTTCTCCACTGCCGCTCCCTGCTGAGCTTTCACTGCAGACACAGCGCACTCGCTTTCTCCTTCAGCCTGACGTCCTGAGCCCCAGGCCTGTGGTCATGATACTCCACCTGCTAGGAATGACTTCCCTCATCCACTCCCCAAATGCCCGTGTCCTCCTCATCTTGCTTTGCGTTCTTTTCAAAACAAGGATTTGACCTGTGAAGACAGAGGGTGCAAAGTAATGAGCGTTACACTCGTGTTTTCACGTAGCTTATATCATGTTATCCCACTAAAGGGAGGCCAGAAGGTGCACAGGAACTTGGTGTTCAGTATTTTACAAAAAGAGGAAGAGCCACTGAGTGTTAACCCATGAGGCGCTGTAGAAATCCATGCAGGTGTGTGGAAAAGGACACCAGCTTAGTTTTAGCCTAAAGAATTTCAGACCCCATTATGGGACCATTATCAGGGTCAGACTTCAGAGTATTTTACTTAGAAATATGCATTGAGATGATTTGACTCTGTTTATATTTGCAATAGCCAAGAATCCCCAATATTTGGTGGGAAAGCTCCGTGAGATTGGTGACCAGGTGTTTGTACATGTGCGTGCACCTGTGAATACTCCCCCGCACACACACATGCTGAGCCTGAGGGGGTGGCAGAGGGTGCGGGGGATTGAGGTCTTTCTCTTCTGCCCACTTCCCCCGCCTACCACCACCACCACCACCACCCCAGCATCTGCCAGCTCTTCCTCCCGTGGCGCATGGATATTTACGTTTCATTGGATGGTTTTCTGATGATATGTTTTATTGGATGGTTTTCTCATTTTAGAATGTTTGGAAAAGAGAAACCAAAACCTTAAAACTCAGAGAGAACCCACAAAAGGCAGGTGTCCTCGTCCTCGCAGGGCTTTGGCACATTTCGATTCTTTCTTTTCACTTACAGGACATCATTTCTCAGGAAGTTCTGCATTCTGCTTTTTAACTGAATTTTATATAATGAGTAATTCTGTGTCATTACAAATTCTCCAGAAACATAATTTTAATGAGTGCATAATATTGCGTTTTATGGGTGCATCATAAACTTCTTAATTGGGCTCCTCTTCTTGGTTATTTATGTTGTTTCAAGGCTTTTTCTGTGTGTGTGTGTGTGTGTGTGTGTGTGTGTGTGTGTGTGTGTGTGTGTGTTGTAAATAATGCTGTGATAAGAATTCTTACGTAAATTTTTTTCCCACATCTCTGATTACTTCCTTAGGATATAATACTCCTCCTGAAACTGGTAGTTGTGAACCTTTTTTTTTTTTTAGGTTTTCAATACATATTGTTAAGTTGCTTTTCAGGAAAATTTTACCAATTTATATTTAGCCAACTGAGGCATTTTGAATGTCATGAAAACCGCTGTAATAAATTACAGGCACATCCCCTCCCTAACGAAAATGCCCATGGGACAGGGGGAAACAGTGTGATTCCACAATCGAGGGATTCATGGCAATTGACTAGTGACAGGCCCTACATTCAGCAAACCAGAAGCCTCAGGAGGACCTAGGCAAGGAAGAGTGTGGTAGGCGGCACCTGAAATTAACACAAGGCCACCCGTTAGCATAGGGAGAAGCTGGAACTAAAGTTCACCCAATATACCTTGTGCGTGTGATAGTATGCACTGTATTAGTTACACCCACCTGCATCCTAGAAGCTTTGGGGGCCCCGTTCACTGGTATTGTTCCTGATGGACTGCGCCCTGAGCCCCCAACCCGCATGACTGAGTAACCAGGTTTCAAAGCAGAGATTATTACCCCATGTAAAGTGGGGCCTTCACCAATCCGTCTCTGCTTGATTGCTGATAATATCGTGAGTGTGTACATCAATCAAGCCTTTATGAAAGGCAGTAAAACATGGAAATGGCTAAGACCATAGGCTCTGGAGCCAGGCTGCCTGATCTTAATTCCTAGCTCTACCACTTAATAGCTGTGTGCTCTTGGGCCACTTACTCAATATATCTGTGCCTTCGATTTCTCACCTATAAATTGAGGACAATAACAGTTTTTTTCCCTTTAGAACTGTCGTGAAGAGTAAATGGGTTAATACATGTAAAGTGCTAGGACCTTATTGGTTAGTTCTCAGGCCCATAGTAAGTGCTACATAAGAATCTCCTACATTTATTATTTCAATAAGAATTAACTTCAACAGATGAACCACTGTCAGGTAATAAAAATATTTTAAAGCAAATGTTTGGACTCTGTGGATAATAGGAAACCTTATCCAACTAGATTCCCCCAGAATATTCTGGTTCTGAAAAGTTTTTCTTATACTTAGTAAACTTTTACATCTCTCATAAATATTGAAAAGCAGTATCTTATACTAGAGACAAAACCCATCAGCATTACCATCCCATCTGATTCTCTTCCCTCTACTATGAAAGAAAAAAATATACTTCATCATCAGACATGTTTTAAAAATCTAGCCCTCTATCCTGTCTAAGGCAAAGGATTTCCTAAATTAATACTGAAAAACCACAGAACTTCCCGTAATCTCACAGTCCATATGTAACTGTGGCAATGACAACCAAAGGCATATTTCCTTTCAGAATGTTTCATTGTTATTGTTTTTAGCCATACCTTTTCTTCCAGACTCATCAGCGAGAGGTTATCAGGGTGGGTGTGGAATTTGACAGTTGCAACCCTGGAAAAGCTTAGTCAGATTCTTCATGTCCTCATTGGACTTCCAACATTGAACCATTTGAAATCTAATTCTACTGAGTAATTCCGGTGAGCTAGTGAGCTAAATGAAAAAGCATTCAAGTAAAGGAACAATTCAAAGAATCAGGAACTGCTTGACCAGCAGAAAGCGGGCCATGGACTTGAGGGTCTATAAACCCCGGGCCATCATGGATAATTGAAAGTCATGATCTCCCAAAGAGCTTTAATTGAGTATTTGGAAATCTGTATGAAAACAAACTGAGTCAACTTAATGAGAATAAGCACAGCCAAACTGCGCAGTATAAATCTTCAAAAGAAGAGCCCTAATTAAAAAGATAGATGGCACTTCCTGGACTTTGCCATTCTGGTTGTTTTCAGTATCACGCCACTGGGAAAATACAACTGTCTCTAATCAAATAATTGAAACTCCCATGCTGGGGCTTAAGGGTGGGTTCTCCCATTTTTCTCCTGCTGCTGCTTTTGGGGATAAAGCAGCGCAAATTATTCAGACACCAATCAGATTTATCATCCCGGGCCTTCTGATGACATCCATCTGTTTATCTAACAGGCCATTAAAGAGTTATTGAGTTACAGCACTAGGGAGAAAATTGGGTTATCATCTAGGTTAAATCCAATTCTTGCATCTGCCATCTTTTCAGCGTATGTGGTGTGTTCTGAAATTACCCTGCTTTGCAGACCTGCACTACAAGAATACATTTGCTTCACAGCCTTTTTATGTCATTTCTAGAGAATCTCTAACGCATGAGCAGTTTGCGGCGCAGGAAAATGTTGACAGAAAGATTGTCTGTGCTTTCCCTTGTTGAAGGTTCAAAAGCCTAATAGGGACTGTGCCAGCTTAAAAGTCTTATCCAAGAGTGGGGACTGTTCAGTTCCCAGGGTTGTATTAGACTGGCCCATTCAAAAAAAAAAAAAAAAGGTCTGACTCCAGGTCACAAAGGTAGAATTGTGTTAATCAGAAGATAAAGGTAAACTTTATCAAGTCAAAGAGACCAAAAAAAAAAAAAAAGTGAGAGCTCATCACAAATAGTGTTAAGTAAATACCAGCAGGTAAACTGATAAGACACAAAGGATCCAATCTTCCCGGGGAATAACCAGGTAGGAGTTCAGTGCTTATCTCCTAAGTCAAGCAGCTTAAGCAACACTACAAGTCACGTGTTCTGAGCTGGCTGAAGAGGCTGTGGACTGTGTGGAGAAAACTAATTGAAATCAAGTGAATATGTGCAGTTTCCTGGGGAAGCTGTTATGTACCGACTTCAAGGGCTCCAGAGAAAGAGCAGCCGTAAATCAGGCAGATGCGTCGGTTTGCCAATTTTTCTAGCATTTGCCAGAGAAATAATGAAGGCTCCGTGAGTGAAACATTGCCTTGATTTGTTTATGTAAAAAAACAGGCCAGAATTCTGGGAAGCCTACATTTTCTGGGAAATCGAGGATTACAGCGTAGCTGCTCTTCTTTAAAATCTGGCTGTCCACGCTGTTTATTGGCCATGTAAGGAGATCCTTCCGATCCTCTCTCACAGTCTTCCCTCCTCATTGTGAGATGAGTGCTCTGAGAGGGCAGGCAATAGCTGTGCAGCAGCGGAGTGTAATCAGCGGAGACCCACGTGCCGGATGTGGCTAGTTTCAGAAAGATGTCCCTTTGTCTGTCTTCCCGTTGCCTTGTCTGTGACCTTCCACAGCTTGTCTGTCTCTGGACAGAGAAGCTGGTTCTGTGGGTCACTACTGATGCCACCATGAGAGCAGCCATTGCCAAGACAGGGATGACCAAGAACCAGGGCATAGACCTCAGAGTAGCAAATATGAGGCAGCAGAGTCTCCTGGGAGGATTTCAGACTCTCCTAAACTCATCCAGGAGGTGAATTGGAGTTGGACTGGAAAAGCTCTTGTTCAGTATAAGAGGTCGAATACTTTATGACTTTTAAGAGCTGTGACCTTTCTCTCTTGACCACCCTAGTCCACCCATAAAATACTTCCCTGACTTGCTCAGGTCTGAAATTCTAAGCCATAAGGTAATTTTTAGTTGGGAAAAGGGAGGAGTGAGGGTCCTTTGGGTCAGAAAGTGAAATGCTTTCTTGCTCCAAAGCTTTTGTGTGGATTCTACTCTGTGGATCATCTATTAGGTAAATATTTGACTTTCAATCAAAATGGCAGAGGGAAATATGCTAGCAGCTTTTCTTTCATTCATTCAAAGACAACTAGTTTCAGAATACTTATGGACTATGTCACAGCATTTTACTTAATAACTTCATTCATTTTAGTGTTCAGGTAGGAAAAATGACATTGAGAATTCCTTAAGAAGGTTTCTAGTAATTCCATTGATTGATCAGTTGAGGTTGTTAACACAGATACAAATAACTTCTGGAATGGCTAAAAGCAAGCTTCTAAGGATGGAGTGGGAATTCCTGGGGACAGTAGGTCTGGAAGAACCAGAATGAGACAGCACAATAATGCCCAGGACTAGTACGGCCACTCTCCCGTCCTTCATCTTCTCATCCCCTATCTCCTACACCGCTCTGCGGGCTTCTCGGGAAGATGCGGTCGCCATATCTCTGGCGGCGGCTGGAGAGGATCTGTTCCTTTTCTACCTGCCAGTGACCTTCCCTCCACATCTTGACTTCACCCTATGGCTTCCTTAGAATCCAGAGTTCAAGGCCACAGGTGCCTTGTACTTGCTGGGTTGACTTCTTCGAGTTTGCAGACTACCCCTCTGATTGCCTTACCTCTCAATTGAGTGTCCATTCTCACACTGACCAGTACTAATTGAAGCAGGTAGCACCAGGTCCCTGCCTTATTTTAGATTGCCCTCCGTTACTGACTTGGGAAGTGAAGATGTTGTTTACCTTTACAGGTGCTTCTTGAGAGTCTATTTCTCAAGTACTGGGTACCATTGAATAAAAGAAATGAATATTAATTATGCACAAACTTCAGGAATAGAAAAGAAAATTTAGATACTTTCTGAAGGAGACTCTAACCTCCTCAGGCAGACAATAAATAAATGTGTGACACTTCTATGTTTATAAAAGATAAAAATGAGAGGTGAAAAATAGCACTAAATGTTATGCTCTGAATTGTGTTCCCCCAAATTCAGATGTTGCAGCCCTGAACCCCAATGTGATAGCACTTGGAGATAGGGCCTTTAAAGAGGTAATTAATGTAAATGATGTCATAGGGTTGGGCCCTAAAACTATAGGAATGATGTCCTTATAAGAGGAGGAGGGACACCATGGGGTGTGCTCACAGGAAACTAGATCATGTGTGGACACAGAGAGGAGGCAGCCACCTGAGAGCCAGGGATAGAGGCCTCAGGAGAAGCCAAACCTGCCGACACCTTGATCTTGAACTTCAGTCTCCAGAACTGTGCTCTGTTGTTTAAGCCCCTCAGCCTGTGATATTTCGTTATGGAAGCCCTACCAGACTAATACACTAAAATGTAAATGGAGTCGGTAGAACTTGAGGATTTCCAAGTGAGGAGCAAGACTTGGGCTGACAGTATTGCAGGAGGTCAATGCAAGTGGAGGGACTCATGAGGAAGGAGGAGTCAGGAATTGGAGGGATTTGAAAGTGGGGAGTTGCTAAGGCAGATGGGAGATGGTAGGGAGGCCCTCACTCCCATGATGCATTTGGTTTTGATCTGGTGGGAATTGGGAAACCTTTATGAGTTGTTGAGCGGGACTGACCAACTTCAAATGCAGGGTTATAAGAAAATGAACTGTGCTGGAGTACATAGGCCCAACTGCAAAAGATTAAGACCAGATGTGGAAGAACAGTCATGAAGCAGGTAAGGGTCCAGAGAATGGTAGAAAAAGACTGTATCTGATGAATTCAAAAGTTAGTACAAAGTGGGAATTGATAGGATTTGCTGACAAAATTGAATTAAATTGACTAATAAATCATTTATCTTTTGTGCATTTCAGCATTGTACTGGTATGTCTCTATCAGTGAACTCACTGAAGAGATTTTTATGTTAATAGCCAAGTTCTTAATGTAAATAGATTTAAGAGCTCTTTTCCAGTTGAATGAAGTTGGTGAGCTGTTGAAATTACCCTAAAGATCTTAGTAAGCAAGACATCATTAAAAACTAGGTAATCTATATAAATAAAACATCCAAACATTTGAAATTTACTGTCATTACCCAGTTGGGAGAGAGAGAGGGTCTACCCATTCCAATAGCACTTTGGGGTTAGGTTATTCTAAGGGATAGATGGAGGAATAAGTTGAGGATCAATATTTTATAAGAACAGTTTGGAAAGTGACTAAAAAAGAAATCCCTCTAAACCAAGGCATCAGTCCCTAAAATAAAATGGAACATGGAAGGAGGATAAAGATAGAAGCATCTAAGTAGAGTTAATGCATTTCTGAAATAATACTGTGAATGTGTATTGAGCACCTATTATGGACTTAGGGCTTTGCATAGATAGTTTCATTTGTGTGCTGTGAACACTTACTAGGAGTGAACACTTACTAGGTGTGTAGCAGACAGGCATCAAACAAGTAATCACACTGGTATGTGCCTAATTACAAATTGTGGTAACTACAGTGAAGGAAAATACAGAAAGGTGTGAGAGTATCCCATTTAGATTTGAAGGTCAAAGATGGTCTGGCTGAGTAAAAGATGTTACGGGAAAACTTGGAAGAACGGCCAGGATTAGCCAGAGGCTGAAAGGAGATTTCAGGGCAGAAGTGATGCCGTGATTTGCAGGAGCCAAGGGGCTAGCTCTTGGCATTGCAGGTCTGTGGCAGTGTGGGTTGAGATCCCGTCTTCAAGAAACTTGAGTTGACTTGCAGAGAGCTTGATCCCCGAATCCAGGGCTTGGATAAAAGCAGCCATTAAGGACTTGGGCCTTGACGTAAGGCAGCATTCAGTCATAGGAACATTGAAAGACAAATTAGGAAACCAGATACTATGAGTCTGGGATACGCAGTGAAAATGAGACAAGTGTAAGTATAAGCTGATGAGCCACTACCTGTGAGGTCCTCGTATTACTCAACCCAGGACAGAACGGAAAGGGCAGTGTGGTTCAATGGTCAGAATGTCAAATTTGCTGCCACTTCCTCGGTGTTTTATCCTGGGAAGACACTCAGCCTTTCTCGGCTTGTCTTCCATTTTGTAAAAGAGGGATCGTGCTACCTATCTCTCAGGAATAGTTAAGGCTCAAACAAGTTCATGTGCATGCCATGCTTCATTCAGTGCTAGTCAGTGTACACTCTTTCCTCACTCTTCTGTTTGATTTACATTTAGTGGGGTAACAGCATGAAAATATCTACATGCCTGGTAAAGTGCATGCACTTTATAATCAACATTTACGTTCCAGCTTCTTCTCCATTTCTAATTGTGTTTCACTGGGAAGTGAAATCACCAGATTGGGCGGGGAGGAAGGAATTAGTATGTAAATTTACTCAGACACAGAATTCAGTGCATGCTCAGTTAAGGTGAGATGAATGAATGATTGCTGTATATTTACAGAGATTTGACAGTGATCAGCATAATTAATTTATTGCCAAGACAGTATATATTAAATAATAATTTGAAAGCATTTGGGGGTAATTTGTGTTTGTAAGTGGTTCATAAACTGAATTCTAATCTCTTACTCTCTGAATATTCTCTTAGCGATAAGCCTACCATGTTTTAATTAAAGAACTGTTCTGACACTTCGGGAAAGAAAACTTCTTTTTTCTTTTTAAAACATTTCTAGCATTTCAGCTAAGCAATTTATCCAGAATGATTTTCCCTTTAAAAAGCCTAGCAGACAATTAGAAGCACAGTACAGTAAATTTTCTGCCTTATGGCTCCACGCCAAGAACCATACAACTTTTGTGCTTTCTAAGCAATTACAAACTAAAACGAGTAACTTGTATATTGGAATGGGGCTGCTTTGAGCTGCTATTCCCACAGAATACGCTTCCGTCTTTCTTAGAAGCCTGAGAATAAAATTGAGAAGGGATGCATCTGATTGAAGCTAGAATGCTGCTTGCACTGTTCTTCGCCTTAGGTCGAATGGGAGTCATTTTATTTGCTATTAATGTGAATAGAGAGCTCGCTCCTTCTCAGAATGTAGCCTGCAGTAAAGATCAGTAATACCCGTGGCTAGAAATGAAACTGCCTGAGTAGATTACTCTTAGCTATCCCTGTGATTGGTCAGACCCTAGGAGACCATTCGGGAAATCATAGTGGGAAGACTATGATTTGCTGAAACTGATGTCTGCCAGGAATTCCTGAAATCTCCCTTTAGCTCTTTCTCCAGCTCTTTCTCCGGAATATGGGAGTGCAGTCCCAATCCAGATAGTTTCTATCGGTACATACAGTAGGGTCAAGGATAGGTTGGTGGCAGCTAGTTGGTAAGGTATGCTGGTATTCAGATATTTCCCCTATGAATTTATTTTTGGACTTTGGGAATGAAAACAGTGCTTGAGGATATTTAAATCCTAGTAAATATAAACAGTAAATAAAATCGACACAATGGACTAGAAATATTTCAGCCCACAACATAGCTCTAGAAATGTTATGTTGGTTTAATCCCTCTAAGGACTTGGCAATATTTTTCCCATAACAAGTATACCTCACTATTTTATACACTTATTTAAAAATATTTACTGAGTACAATCAAAATCCTAAGCACTGTGCTAGGCTGTGTTTACCCAGCACTGGATAAAATAAACACACAGTCCATCCTTTGGGACGCTACTCCCAGGGCAGAGAGAAGTCAAATGGTCCCTCAGTGTCTTTTCTGCAAATGAAACTTTTGGAGGAATCCCAGCAGATATAAGTGGAGCAGCTCTGGGAGAACAGGCCAGGGCCAGGAAGCTGCCATGGCCCTTCCCACTGCCCTCCAGGCAAACCTCTTTAGGGCTCTGCGGACCTAGTTTGAAAGCCACCTTGCTTGTGCAGAGTGATGGTAAGAGACTATGGGGCCTCTGCTCTGTGGGACACCGGCCTGGCGAAACCTTTTTCAGAGCCTGCGGGCAGCCTCAGCACACTGACCGCTCACCAAGAACATGCAGCTTCATTCCAACCGACCTAATGTTCCCCAGTGTACTCTCTGCCATGGAGACACAGTTTCTTTATCCGTATGGTTTGGGCAGGAGAGGATGCCACTGGGAAGATGCATCTCCCAGAAAATAGATAACTGAGAAACTATAATTATAGAATGAAATAGATGATACAGATAACTTACAAGCAACCTTAACACACACACACACACACACACACACACACACACACACACACACACACACACCCCTTAGCCAAATGCTTGGAATTTGCCGAAGGGACCCACACCTGCACAGTATCAGATGATCAAATCAATGTGTCTTCAATCCAGTAGATGAATCTGGGCCGGGGCAAATACTCTACACGCAGCTTTCTTTTGCCCAGGAGGGACCTGGAGATGCGCTTCATTTATACGGAGACTAAGAGGGACCTACCCGGCATTATATTCTGGCCCTAAGTTTCAAGAGGCTCTGCCCTCTGCTGCATAATGCATGTGCTTTGTTCGTGCTGCTCCATTAATACCAGGGCTCCCCGACGTCCTGCAAGTAGCTTCGTGGCTCTGCAGCCCCAAGGCCTGAACTTGTAGAAAAACTTACCTCCTTACTCCTCAAGTATCCATTGTTTGAGTGAAGGATTGGAAGATTCCAGTGGTGAGAATGAGAAAAGATAGAAATGTGGGGTTTTCAGCATAAAAACGCTATAAGGAAAAGAACAGTTGTAATGGGGAAGGCTCTCTGACCTGCTGAAGTGGCCCACGTCCTTGAGATGCACAAGCAGCATTTCTGTGTCTTCCATTCTCAGCCCGTGGTGTGGCATTAGGTGGACGTGGCAATGGCATTTCTCAGTAGCATGGTGTCCACTCTGCTCATAGGCTCCGGCCTGGTGGTTGGTGGTCACTGCAATTTTTCAGGGAAAACTGTGCATTTAGAGATGAGCTCCAACAGCAGCAATACTGGAGCTTTGTGGAAAGGGAAGCGGCCGTCACAAACAGACAAAAGGAAATAGCCATCTCTACGTGGATCTTACCTTTACGTGTCCATTTAGCCATCACCATTCCAAAAGGATTTGAAATTGATTTTTACCTCATTTCTCCTTACATCTGGCCCAGTATTTCTTTCGTTAATCCATGCTTAGGAAGCATGTATACACAGAAGCCTGGCGTGTTTTCAAGGGTGGGAGACAGGGTACACCAGTCAGCCACAGGGAGGTTTGAATTTGGGATGGTTTCATTTCACCAGGCGGAATGTCGGAGCCATTTCTCAGCGTAGCCAGCTCCTGCAGATTCCGGGATCTGAATCCCGTCCCTCCCAGAGAGGAGCCGGCTGTCAGGAGATTCTCAGCAAACAACAACAACAGAAAGCATTAAGCCGCTTCTTCCTAATTACGTCGCTCTCTAAATATCTAATTATCATTGAGAACAAATTGCATGTTGCAGAGATAATATTATGGGGACCGTTAATCTGTTGGGCTTCTGCCTTTGAATTCCTGAGTCGGTGCTGCAGCTTGTGGAGCAAAAACTGTTGCCACCTGGACACTTTATTATGATTTCACATTTAAGTGCAAACCCTGCATAAGAGGGGTTCCGTTAGATGGATCAGCCATTCATACTTAAATATGCATCCCATGGACAGCGTCTCCAGATTTCCCAGGTAGCTGAGGACAGTGAATAACTGAGCGTGGGACAGATTACAAGGGAGCAGTGGGAATATTGTAATACCAATGAGGTGACAGTGGAATTAACTTCTCTAATTCTTTCTCTTACCCGGGCACAGAGGTCTGCAGCTGTTTATGACATTCCTCATAACTACATGGGATTTACTTAATAAATGCTGATCCAAAAAGCACACATTCCCAAAGATTACCTGATAATTGCACCTACTGTAATATGCTTAAAGCTAATTAACATTCAGTCTTCACTTCAGAGAATAGAAATTACCAGGTACTTATCCTATAATTACATCTTTGTGCATTTGCTATTGTAATCCATGGCTTAACTATATAATTAAGTGACGAACAGTGACTGTATAAGTAGAAAGTGCTTATGCAAAAGTTGTGCCTTATCCAAAAAAATAAAAGAAAGTAAACAAGGCCAAAGAATCATGTCTCATTGCGAGTTCCATTGTTCCGAGGGAGATTGGATAGCATGACGAGAATTAAAGTAATTCTGTTAGCTCCTTGGAGGTGGGGGGTTGAGAACACTGTCAGGAAGATGTCCATTGTGGGTCATCTCAGCACTAAGGAGGAGTTGCATGGCAATTCTCATTGTTGTTTTTTTCTGGGTCTTTATCAAATAGCAAGTACTTAGAAGTTGTCTTACTATAAATATGACCTGTTCCTAAGCCATTAAGCCTAGTAGTTTTGTGTCAGATGCTTTGTGTAAGAATTCTTTTTAAACTAATGTTTTCATTTTATTATAATGCAAATATATACTCATTGTAAAATGTTTGCAAAATATTGAAAAACCCCCAGAAGAAAATAGAGATCACTTATAATACCATAACAATGTTAACTTTTTGTTGACTGTGCTTCCAGACTCTTCCAGATGAATCTCTCGCTAGATAGATAAAACATTGCAACCTGGTATTTATTTCAGCAGTGTGTTATGAACAATCTAATGAAGTATTATTTCTCATCATATTTCCCCTGACTCCACAATACTCTGCAAGATTGATAGTCCCTAAATTATTTAACTATTTTAATGGATATTTAAGTTACTTACAGTTTTTCACCATTAATAATTTTTATTTTAGTCTTCACTCTGTGAGGTCCGACTAAGAGAATTTTTAAATGCTGTGTCTTCATGAAAGCATATTCTAGATCATCCATTCTAAATAAGCACCTTGTGGCAATTTCAGTGTCTGAGTTTGCATCCGTATTCACAGTGCACTGGAGCCATTATGGGTTACCTTTGTTATTGTGGACTGATGAGAAAGGGCAGAGGTCAATTTAATAGGACAGTGATGGTAGACTTAGTTCCACCAAGTGGAACCACCGTGTGCAAGACAAATGCAAGTTCAAATAGAGACAAGTGGTGGCAGAATGGAGTCATCACATGGTGGTAGCATAGATATGTCAAACTCAAAAAGAAACTCAAGAAGTTCATACCCTAGTGACATAGCAAGCAGTAATCAAGGTTCAAATGAATATAAGCAGTCACCCTAAACTGATGCTGCTGATTTGAATTTTGTTTGTTTGTAAATATTGTATTTAATTTGTTTCACATTTGTTTAGGTTGTATAGTTGTACAGGAACTATAACCATAAAGAGTTACTATGTAATTTCATATTTTCACACATTTAAGTAACATTAAAAATAGCATAAGTTGACATTGGGAGGGTGGTCTGTAAGAAGTTTTCTTTGAGTGGATCCATACATTTTCTCACTTTGGGTTGCACTGCTCTCCCAGCTACATCTTCATGCATATCCTTAGAATAGATTACTTCCTTAGGGAAATTTCCTAGACATGGAATTACTGATAAATGTTGAAAACATTCTAAGGCTTTTGATGTTTTTTGTTAAATGTGAATACAGATTCTCCAAGTTACTCTTTCTCCCTTTAGTTTCGCCTTCATTTGTAAGATTTTCCACAGAGGCCCATTCGTTTTAAAGTTTGGCAAGTACGTACTGAGTGCGTACCACGCACAGCCATCACGCTTGCCACTGGAGCCTCAAAGATGGGAGGATTCGGTGTCTGCCCTAGAGGAGCCCGCCCACTAAAAGGAAGACAGCTGTTCGCCAAAGATGTTTTCACTTTTCAAAAGGATGGAGGACCACAAAGAGCTTTTGTTTCATGGATTATATCTATAGATATTTACTGTGTTAGAAAAGAGATAAATTCTTCAAAGGCCATAAATCTTCTTTTTCACTGTAAAGCTCCTATTTTACCATTGGCCACACACACTGCCAATTGTTTTCCTTGAAGTGACAGGCATTTCTTCATTTTTCAGGAGATGTCTTCCATATATCCACAGTGGAATAACCAAAATTTGTCAGTCATTCATGTGAGATAAAAATGACGTTCCCCCCCCCACCCCACCCCCCCCAGAAAAGTGCAGCCAGCTCAGCTGGGGAGGCACAGAAGGCCCTTTCCTGAGACACCACCATGGCTCAGTCCGCGGCACCAGTGCAGAGTGCGTGCTTCCCTTTTCCTGGCACAGAATATTAAAATGACGTGTGCACCCAGATTTCACAGAGTAACACATTCTTAAGTGAAATTAATATTACTTTTTACCATGATTATGTAGCGGACGATGAATACCTGACCGTTAACACAGGTTGGTACCACAGTCTTAATTTGTGCTTCAACTCCAGCAGTTTTACTCAACATATCGTTTGCACCATCGGTACAAATAGCTACACGACAAAATATAATTTCTTAGTATTATTTTGTAAATAATGTCCTAGCATTATGAAAATGTTTTGACCTTGTGACCCCCTTAAAAGGGCCTCGAGGACCCGTAGGTTCCTCGGACCATGCTTTGAGAACCACTGCTCTGGAGTTTGATGATCGTGTGATGAGCAGTACACAGTGTGCTGTGGCAGCAGCAGAACAGGAGTGCCTCAGTCTGCTTGGAAGTCAGGGAAGGATCCACAGTAAAGTGATGATTAAGCTGAAACTCAAAGAATAGGGAATTGGCTTAAGGATCTACCATTGGAAACAAAAAATCTAGACCACCCCCCCCTCATGCACCCCCACTGCTGCTTCATCTCTCTTACCTATTTCACATCAAGCTTCTCTGAAGAATTTTCTCTGTGCAGTGACTTCATCTCCTCCCTGTCTACTCACTCATCAACCCACCCAATCTACCTTCCCGCTCCGTCATACAGCAAAATGGTCCTTCTCCATCTTTCTTAAAATACACTCCTGCCTTGACTTCACTTGTGTAATACTCTCCTGGCTTCCCTCCTTTCTATCCCTTTTCTGCTTTCTTTGCCGGCTTATATACCTCTATTCAGCCATTAAAACTCAATGTTTCTTAGAGCTCAGCTCTAGACCCTCTGCGCTTATCACTCTGTGCTTTCTCTAAGCATCGCTACCCAAACCCAATGGTAGATCCTTAATTATAGTTTCTCATACATTCTAGCTGCAACCAGACTTGTCCTCCAAACCCCTGCTACTGGAAGTTTGGTCTGTTGAGCAGCAGTATTGGCGTCACCTGTGAACATGTTAAAACTGCAGAATCACGGACTCCTCCCTCCGACCTACTGACTCAGAACCTGCATTTTAGCATGCTGTCCAGGTGATTTGTGGGCTTGTCTCGTTGGAGACCTGCCTTTCTAAGAAGCAGACCAGAGGTAGAACTGCTTCCCTGCTATTTCCTCCTGTCTGTCTCAAAGGCACTTCAAAACAGAACTTAGGCCCTAGCTGGTTTGGCTCAGTGGATAGAGCATCGGCCTGTGGACCAAAGGGTCCCGGGTTCAATTCTGGTTAAGGTCAAGGGCATGTACCTTAGTTACAGGCTCCTCCCCTGCCCAGACCCTGATCAGGGCTCATGCAGGAGGCAACCAATCAATGTGTTTCTCTCACATCGATATTTCTCTGTCTTTCCCTCTCTCTTTCACTCTCTAAAAATCACTGGAAAGATGTCCTTGGGTGAGGATTAAAAAAAAAAAATAGAACTTAGAGGATTTTTTTTCCATATCTGGTTTTTTCCTCCCAGTGGCATGCAAATGGGAAACCTCTGTCATGCAAATGGGAAACCTGCCTCAATCTTCACCCTCATGTCTAATTTATCACCAAGTTCACCATCTCTCACATCCCTTCTATTCTCTCCATTTTCCTCTCCCCTACCGCCATCCTTGTGTAACCTACTATTATCTATTACCGAGACATTTTGCAGTATCTTCTCAGTTGGTTCACCTGCTTCAACTTTTACCCCCTCCAATTTATTTTCTGTAGTAAATTGTGGAAAAGAGCAATCTTTTGGACACACACATTGGGTCTTATCACCGTCTTGCTTAAAACATGCCAGTAACTTTCCATTGCTCATGATAAAGACGAGCATCTGTACCTGAGGTCTGTCCCTCCTGCCTCTCCAGGTTTGTCCTGTGCCTCGTTCTCTAAGGTCCCAGTCCTCTCTCCCCTTGTTCTCTCCCCACCATGCAACTTGTCCAGTGAACTGTTCGCAGAGCTCAGGTCAGTCATTTCTTCCTCAGAGAGCCTCCTTTGGCCTCCCTAATTAGATGGATTTCTCTTATTCTGTGATCTCATATTATATCACTTAATTCTCCTGCGTGTTTGTCACAGTTGTAACTCAACATTCATTTGTGTGTGTGTGTGTGTGTGTGTGTGTGTGTGTGTGTGTGTGATTCTTTGATTAATGTCTGACTTCACGAGACTGCAAGCTCCATTAGGACGGGGACTATGCATGTTTTCCCCCACTATTGTTATCTCGCTCAGGGCCTGGAAGATAATAGGCAATGTCCTGTCGGTTTCTTTCTCTCCCTCCCTCTCCCCTCCCTCCTCCCTCCTCCCTCCTCCCCCCTCCCTCTCCCCCCCCTCCCTCCTTTCCTTCCTCCCTCCTCCCTCCTCTCCCTCCCCCCCCCTCCCCCCTCCCTCCCCCCTCCCTCTTCCCTCCCCCTCTCTCTCTCTGCTTATGAGTAGTTCTACCACATGGAATTCCTCCCCCCCCCCCCCCCGCATCGTCACATAGCTAAATAATAACTATCTTTCAGGATTCAGCCATAGTGACGTCCCCTACATGTGGACTTCACAGCTGAAATCCTCTTCAGATGTTCATATATATAAGTGTCTTGTACAATAATTACTATGCTGTTTTTTTCTCTGTGTATTAATTGGTGTAAGAAATTACTAGTTGTGGAAAAGGTAAACAAAAGTTGAATTTCTCTCCCGGCTGGTGTGGTTCACTGGCTGAGCATCGACCTATAAACCAGTAGGTCATGGTTCGATTCCCAATCAGGGCACATGCCCAGGTTGCGGGCTCCATCCCCAGTGTGGGGTGTGCAGGAGGCAGCCGATCAATGATTCTCTCTCATCGTTGATGTTTCTATCTCTCTCCCTCTCCCTTCCTTTCTGAAATCAATAAAAATATATATATTTTTTAAAAGTTGAATTTCTCTCATACCTAGTCCAATGGGCTGACTGAAGCAGGGACTTTATCCACCCTTCCTTTATTCAGTGAATCAGAATTTCAGCTGCCTTCTCTTATCACGCTTAGCAGGAGGCTTACAAGGTGCCACAGGGCATGGAGCCTCCTCACAATGTAGTAAATGTCCTGGCCCAGAAATGTCGTGGTACTTCTGCTGGAGCTAGTAATCCGTCCCTCCTAAACAGGTGGGCCAGTGGAGTATAGTCTCCCCGTCTGCCCAGGAAGGTGCACAGAACCAGAGCTGCATGAAAACTAGTCATCGCTACCGAGCCACACACTCCTGAGAGAGGACATGATGTAGGTCTAAGTCATCTTTACAGAACACTGAGGAGTTTGACCTGTCACGTGTTCGCTAACGAATATAAATCGCTGAATGAATAAGCAAAGGTTTCAGAAGATAAAAAACAGAGAGGAGACAAAACAAGAAACAGAAAGGCAGGTACAGAATAGAACCAGCAGACAGCATTTCTTCCATAACCCACTGCTGTTTGTGACACACATTTGGGCAATGCTAACTGACCTGGCCAACATTCTGAGCCCTTCTCCTCCCTCAAAAAACCCCCAAAATTAAAAAGCCATTTTGTTGTTGTAATGTTGTAGCTTCCTATGCTGAAATATTAATGAGAAATCTCAGAATAATGCCTGTGCACTGGATAGTGTGCAAGTGTGTTTTAAGCATCCCGCCATACAGGAATTCTCTCAATAATTCTGTGACACAGTGATTCGCATCTCAGAGATCAGGTGTCGTGTAGACCACAGAATTCACACAGCCTCAGAGCGTGGGCTCAGGTCTGTCTGACTTTAAAACCACCGTGTCCTACTTCAGAGTTTATGAAACATCTGAGTACATATCAACCCTGAGAATGAGCACATTTAAGTAGCGTAATTAATCTACCCATTGTAATCCCCATGACCTAACTTGGAGAACAGACTCTGAGGGATTACTAGTGGAATCTTGCCAAGACTGTAGGCAAATTCCAAAGCATCCAAGCCTCAGTCCTTAATTAAAGTTACATATTCGAAAGCCCAGGTGGTACTCTCACTATTGGTTAATGCTGCTTTGGTTAATATTGGGGAGGCGGGGTAGGGAGTCCAGCTGAGACAATAGCCACAAAGCCCCTTGTCCTTTTGTCTTTGATATATACATTCATCTATGTTTGCATAAATCAGACTCGCCCTTGGTTTTACACTTAGCTATGTGTACAGTCGAAACACTAGATTGTGAAGATGCTCATTGCGGGAAAGCCGGGGAGGCCCCAGGAGCCCTTTGATGGCTGTCTCTGCGCCCACCTCGCTCACGCGGGGGGGGGGGGGGGGGGGGGGGGGCGGGTGGTGGTGGAGGATGGCGTTTGAATGTGGAACCTGATGAGCACAGACTGGGACGCTGAAGGACCCCATTCTCCATCACTCGAATGCTGTTAATTTTTAAAATTATTTATTGAACACAAAGACATCTGATTGAGCACTTGGTGGAATGAATCTTTTCCTGCCACTCTCATTCATTGCCCGTTTTCATCATCTCGTTGTTGAAATGTGCAGTAATGGTGCTGTAGAACGGCCCCTTATGTGGCCCAGAGCGCCTGCCACATAAGATTTTTTTTTTTCTCACACCAGCTTTTGAAAATTGCTACTTCTTGTTATTTCACATTTTTTTTCCCCAGGAGCACTAAGTTTACCTGCTATAGGAAAAGATTATTTAGAGAAAGGTACACTTTCTATCTCCTTTAATCGTGTGGGTTATGATATGTTTGATAGTTCCTGAAGGACACTGTCAGGTTCGGAGAAGGAGCCAGTAAACCTTAGGTGCTAAGAAATATAGCCCCATAATGATGCTGACTCATATGCAGACATATTTTACCTGCTTAATGGTGCCTTTTAGTAGCTGAGACCTTTGCTTTACAGGGTTGCTCAGTGGCCTGTTTGCCTCTGTGCCAAATGAGTGTTGAGGGAGGTTTCTGATGAGAAGAAAGTTCAGTTTGGATATTAGAGTGATGGCCATCCAGTTGGAGGCGGTCAGGCTGGTTTCTCTCAAATGTTACCTTTTACTGCTGATGCAGACTGGGACTCATGAAAGCCAAAGGACCTCTTGTTTGTCTCTAAAGATGCAAATCAAGGCGACACCTCCAGCCCGCAGCATTAATGGACATTTTTTAAAAATGTATTTTATCTTCCCTAGGTAAAAATAAAAAAACAAAACCAATTATATGTTCATCTTAGGTTTGAAATATGCTCTTAATGGCAAGTGAAAGCTTGTAATATCTGAAACAGCATACACTACCATTTGAAACACATGGGTGTCCAAAAGCAGCATTGAGAGGGAGGCCATTTAAGGAAGGAAGAATTGTGGTCAAGATGCAGAGAGTAAGCGGCAGTGTCCTGGGAGTCCAGGGGAAGCAGGATTGCCGATTATCTATACACTCCCCACGCCCGTGATCTTCATCCAAGGACAGACTGGGACTGGGCCTGTTGGTTGTGTCTTTCTATTTTGAAATACAGAGTTTGTAAATAAATGAGTTCTTTTCATGCAAAAACTTCATGTGGACAGCGTATCAGATTAAATTGTACATAGAATTATGCCAGGTTTGGCGCAAATGACTGAGTGTCAAGGCGAGTTATCATGGATCTCCTCTATCCTTGGACCCATTCATTAGACTTTGAGTCCTCAACTTCTTCTTTTTCTAAATGCATCTTCTCCAAACACTATAAGATCACCTAGTTCCAGATTTCCCCCTCAAACTGGACAGAAACTTCCAATCATCACCAAAAAAATTATAGCTTTAGTTTTCTTTTCTTTTGACAATTAGGTTATCTGGCTGAGATTTATTTGACTTAGGTAAGCTAGTAAAATATTTTTCCCCTTAATAAAACGTACAGTGTTGCTGCATTGATAATAATTTATAGATTCTGAATATTCTACAGCTTAAATAGGGCATGATGAATTCAGCTCAGTAGTTCAGATGTGTGGTGCACATTTATTGAATGATAGATTCAGGGTAAGAAAAAAGAACAACTCCATCCTCGTGAGGATGAAAGTAAAATCCCATGCAGTAAGACTCATGGATGTGAAGAGGGGAAAGAGTCTACCGAGTCTACTGAAACCCTGTCAAATAGTTTTTATTTTGTTTCTTCTGCTGTTTGCACCTGGTATAGTCTCTCTCAGAAGGATTTTTCTGAAATTTCAGGACATTGCAATGGTGGCTTTTAAAAAGCAAAATGAATGGCTTTTGTTTCAGAAACAGGCCCGACAGTGCAAACGCAACCAGTTATTATTCACTGTCAAAAGAATACAGTCAAGTTTTGTGTAAGGGACCACTTACCCAGTAAGGGGGGAGTCACAGTTTCCAAACGCGTAGTCTAACAATCATGTAATTTCTCCTTGTGATTTAATTTCTATATCTGGTAAGACATGTTTTGCCCTGTTTAGCCACCAGTCCTTTCAACATGTACAGTAAATCTTACAAACTTCTGTGTGGCACAGAATCACTCAAAGTGATACCGCTTTTCTTGTTGCCTTTATAATAAGAATAGTGGATTTGAGGTTAGCAATGTTTCATGCTGATTCTATATCTCTTTGCAAGCAGGAATAGCAAGTATGTCATTTAAACTACACTGTGTGTTTATTTAGGAAGGAAGCAGGTGGGGATTCCGGAGAACCTGAAGCCCCTCACGCCACCCATATGGATAAGTCATAGCACTGAGTCTTACACAAGGAGTTTGAGCTCCAAGGGAACTCTTTCAGGATCACAGAGTATTTAGAGAGAGGGTGTTCAGACGGCTGGGGAAAACGGGGGATGGTGTTGTTTCGCATCCTGTTTATGCCCCTGTGTTTGTAATGGTAACCCTAATTATACCTGTACTGTATTACAGGTAAGTGATCTAATTAAATATTTCATAAACTGATAAGATGTTAGTTCACAAATGGTTTCTGTTAAAATCAGTGTTTTAGAAGCTGTTAAGACAAGTTACTTTTTAAAAATGCTGTTGAATTGCCCTAGCCAGTTTGGTTCAGTGGATAAAGCAGTGGCCTGCGGACTGAATGATCCTAGGTTGGATTCACATGCCCAGGTTGCAGGCTTGATCCCCAGTAGGCGGCATGCAGGAGGCAGCTGATCAATGATTCTCTCTCATCATCAATATTTCTGTCTCTCTCTCCCTCTCCCTTCCTCTCTGAAATCGATTGGGGGGAAAAAAAGATGACAATTCTGTTGACTTGTATGTGGACACGTGTGCCATGAAAGCCTAGGGAGGAAGGAGCTTCAAGGAGAGGATGCTCAATTGCGTCCAAGTCCTCAAGAACAGGAGGAGAAGAAAGAATGTGGACAGTCCATGGATTTGTCCACTCAGAAGCCACCACCAACTGTGCAGGTTAGAGCTTCATTACGTGAGTGAAAGCGGAGATGAACACGCATGAAATGGAGGGAGAGGAGTGTAGGACATGGAGATCGAGATTCTGAGGCTCATTCAACAGCCAGGCGCCATGGCGAGGAAGAAATTCAGAGAAGATGACCGTCCGGAGCTGGGAAGGACTTTATGGACGAGTGTGGTGCAGAGCAGGAAGGAGCAAAGCTCTGGCTTTGAACAATGTATGTAACTCCTTCTATAACAGAGGTTCTCAAACTTCTGGCCCTTTAAATACAGTTCCTCATGTTGTGACCCAACCATAAAATTATTTTCATTGCTACTTCATAACTGTAATGTTGCTACTGTTATGAATCGTAATGTAAATATCTGATATGCAGGATGGTCTTAGACGACCCCTGTGAAAGGGTCGTTCGACCGCCAAAGGGGTCGCGACCCACAGGTTGAGAACTGCTGTTCTATAACATCAAAACAATAACACGTAATTCAAAAGGTTGGTAGGTTGACAAAGCCAAATGCAGAGTATGGAGCAGAATTTTTTTCTTCTCTGTATCTCAGCTTCCTTCTAAGAAGGTTGAGTCCCGTCCAACTGCAGGACTTCGTGTTCTGCCGAGCATGTGGATGGATGAGTGTAAGCACTTTGGGAGCAGGCTGGGGACTGCTCAGTTGCCAGGCACTGAGAGCACGGATCTGGCTGCTCCCAGGGGAGATTCAGGTGGCAGGGGCGGGCAGCAGGGATGGCAGGGGGCAGTGGGAGGCCAGCAAATGGGACAGACACCTGGCCTGATATGAAATGTGGCTCCTTCCCTAAGAGCCCCCTCCAAAAATAACTTTTGTAATGTCCACTGGACGCATAAATGCTTGGTATGGATATCTATAATAATAAAAGCATAATAGGCTAATTAGACCAGACGTCCACCCGGACAAAGCCGGGGCTGCCAGGGAAGCCCAGGTCCCAGGTGCCAGAGGGAAGCTGGTACCGGCAGCCGGGGGAAGGAAGGCCTACTCTTGCACGAATTTCATGCATCGAGCCTCTAGTATATTATAGTAAAAATGGAATAAGGATGTTTGTCTTATGCCTGGGTCAACATGACACAGGAAAACTTCTCAAGGAAGCCAGACTTTAAGGAAAATTCAAAAGACCCTGTAACATCATCTCGAAGAATAAACAAACATTTGGGAAGGACTGTATACTCCACAGGATGAGGAAAGAAGCAAGAGGAATGCAGAGGCATTTCCACAAGGCGCCAGGGGCAAGAAAGCCCCAAGCTGACTCCTGTGCTACATATAAAGCCAGGCGCCTGGAACATACTAGTAATAGATGCAGAACCTGTTGCTAATTAGCATGGCCTTCGATGGAAGACGCACCAGAGGACATTGTTGATGGCCCATTGTCCATCAACTGGTCGGAGAAATGGAGCTGAGATGATTGTTAGATTTCTCTGCTTTAGAGGCCGCGAAATTAACGACTGGAGCAGAACGTTGGCAGTGTGTGGCTCTTCCTTGATTTTGCTGTTCTTTGGGAAGTCACATTGAGCTTTGTTCGGGAACTTGCTGGCCTTGTCACTACTTATCCAGTAAGCAATATGTTAGTCTCACCTCCACAGAAGTCTGAGAGCTTTAAAATTGGCTACGAACAGGTGTGATGTGTGTAAGGTTGTGGCACCCAAGGGAATTTCATTCCTTCTCAAAAATTACAGACATTCACCAGGCCTCTGCAAGATACTGGAGTTAAAATAGAAATGTTCTGGCAATCTCCAAAAAATCCCAAGGAAAAATGGTTTACGAAGTAGCTGACCAGTTACCTCTTGCATTGTTATAATGATCAAGAATATGTTCTTAGGCCTGGCCAGTGTGACTTAATGGTTGGAGCTTCGGCCCACGCATCGAAGGGTCATGGGTTGGATTACCGGTCAAGGGCATGTACCTGGGTTGCAGGTTTGATCCCTGGCCTGGTTTGGGCTTGTGCGTGGCAACCAATCAGTGTGTCGCTCTCACATTGATGTCTCTCTCTCTCTCCCTCTCCCCACTCCCTCCCTTCTAATCTCTCTAAACATTAATGGAAAAAAATATCCTCGAGGATTAACAACAACACAAAATAATATGTTTTTATAAAATAAATGTTTATCCTGTTTGCTTAAGTTAACAGCAAAATCATGTGGTGTCTGTGATGCCACCACATAATATTCCTGGACAGTGAGAGTGGCAGCATCATTTCTTTTAAAATCCACCAGGAATATCTACCTCCTTCTGCTTAGACAAAGGCAACCATAATGGCTTTTGCTTCTGGCAGACTGAAATAACATGAGGGGCTTGTGTAGAAACACTTGGAATCTACAAAATGAGCTTTCCGTGTCTCCCCCAGTAGCTAATTACTGTACCTCCAAGTCAATTAGATGGCTCCTAGCCGCTCGGTGGTAACTGTGGTTTCCCTCGCAAGCTGTGTGTGGTAACTCTAGTTTACTTGTCTTTAGTAAAACTCAAATTGCCATGTGTGTGAGATCCAGAATAATTATCAAAACTGAAGCACGCCAAAATGGGCTCTGTAATTAAAACAATTTCATCAAAAGCTTCTTACTTTAAAATGCTGTTATTTTGTTAATGTTCTCTTGGTTCCTCCAAAAATCATTTTGAAAAAAACAAAACAAAACAAATGAAAGGAGCATTTTCACCAGTGGTCGGCAAACTGCGGCTCGCGAGCCACATGCGGCTCTTTGGCCCCTTGAGTGTGGCTCTTCCACAAAATACCACGTGCGGGCGCGCATGTACAGTGCGATTGAAACTTCATGGCCCATGCGCAGAAGTCGGTATTTTGTGGAAGAGCCACACTCAAGGGGCCAAAGAACCGCATGTGGCTCGCGAGCCGCAGTTTGCCAACCACTGATTTTTACCATTGTAACTTTCGCACAGATGATCAGAGATTTGCACAGGGCTCATGCTCATCCTGCTGTCCCCATCATTTCCGGCTCTGGGCTGCTCCACCAAGAGCTGATGGTCACTTCCTGCCCACTCCTTCTATGATTCCTTCTTCTGAGAAATGCCCAGTGAAAGGTCTGTCTGCCTCTGACACCCCACCCCCAGAAAGCCGCCACCCCTGCTTGGTGCGTTCAGTAAACACTTAGTGAGCATCTACTCTCTCCCAAACACTACGAAATACCAGGCGAATACGTGAGTAACACCCAGACCTTGTGCTCCAAGATGTGAATGTCCTATAAAGGAGGCAGCCATTTAGACAAGTGAGTACAAGAAGGTCTGGTAAGAACTCCTGATGAGATGCCCACAAAGGTCCATGGGCAAAAAGAAGAGAGAACAGATGATTGTATCCAAGGGTGATGTGCAGAAGAGAAATCATAGAGGCCCTCCCGGGGAAGCTGGTGCTCGACTTGGGTCTAGAACAGGGGTGGGCAAACTTTTTGACTCGAGGGCCACAATGGGTTCTTAAACTGGACCGGAGGGCCGGAACAAAAGCATGGATGGAGTGTTTGTGTGAACTAATATAAATTCAAAGTAAACATCATTACATAAAAGGGTACGGTCTTTTTTTTTTTTTTAGCTTTATTCATTTCAAACAGGCCGGATCCGGCCCGCGGGCCATAGTTTGCCCACAGCTGGTCTAGAAGGATCCAAAGAAGTTGACAGGTGGATCAAATAGGGAGCGGAGATATTACCAGAGGGAAGAGCAAGAGTCGAAGGCAGAAAGGATGGCTTTCCGATCAGCTATGGCAGTGGTTCTCAACCTTCCTAATGCAGCGACCCTTTAATACAGTTCCTCGTGTTGTGGTGACCCCCAACCATAAAATTATTTTCATTGCTACTTCATAACTGCAATTTTGCTACTGTTATGAATCGTAATGTAAATATCTGATAAATGCAGGATGTATTTTCATTGTTACAAATTGAACATAAAGCATAGTGATTAATCACAAAAACAATATGTAATTATATATGTGTTTTCCGATGGTCTTAGGTGACCCCTGTGAAAAGGGTTGTTCAACCCCCAAAGGGGTCACGACCCACAGGTTGAGAACTACTGAGCTATGGGGATGAGGATGCCATAAACCAAGAAAGGGAAAATGTGAAGCATGTAAGAGCCCAGCCAGATTTCTCTATATTATTGTGACTGTCACTGTCATCATCTTCATCATTAACCACATTTCCCTAATCCATTCCACTCATGCTTTCCCAGCAGATTCCCCATTTAAGGCCAGATTGCCCATTGTGAGTGAATCCAGTGGTGTGTTGTTTTCCTAATGCAGGATATGTACTTTGTGATTATTGTGCTGCCTTTATGTACTTTTAAATTATAAAATCATGATCCACAAGTTGGAAAGTTTAAATTAACCAATAATCAGAAAATAACTGTAGAAAACTATTTAAAAAGCCAGGATCTACATCAAGCATGTCAAACTCGCCGCCAGTGGGCCACGTGCCTCGGCCACGAGTTTGATATGCTTGATCTACATGGTTTTTTAGGCAAATTGTTTCAAACTTTCAAGAAATAAGGAATTCCAGTGCTAATTAAACTATTTCAGAGCATAGTGGAATAAGTCAACTTTTTATAGAGCAAGTATAAATATAACAAGATACCTTGACAAAATGGTTATGTAGTTTATTTAAAACTAGAGGCCCGGTGCATGACATTCATGCACTGGGTGGGGGCGTGGGGGGGCGCCCTCTCACAGTCCGGGACCCTCAGGGGATATCTGCCTGGCAGCTTAGGTCCACTCCTGCCGGCAGGCAGACATCCCCCAAAGGGTCCTTATCGTTGCTGCAGAGGTAGGAGAGGCTCCTTCCACCGCCACTAAGCTCACCAGTTGTGAGCCCGGCTTCTGGCTGAGCAGTGCTCCCTCTGTGGGAGTGCACTGACCACCAGGGGTCAGCTTCTGCATTGAGCATCTGCCCCCTGGTGGTCAGTGCATGTCATAGTGACCAGTCATTCCACTGTTTGGCCGATTTGCATATTAGGGTTTTATTATCTACACTAATAAAAGAGAAAAATGGTAATTGGCGTACGACGCTACCCTTTTCATTGGCTAATCAGGGCTATATGCAACTTAACTGCCAACTAAGATTGGCAGTTAACTGCCAACTAAGATTAGCAGTTAACTGCCAACGAGATGGCGGTTAATTTGCATATGTAGGCACAATGCAGGGAGGCGAAAGGGAAAGCAGGAAGAAGCCCCCTGCCACTGACAGTGATCGGAAACCCAGGGGGGAGCTAAGAGCTGGGGGGCGGGGCCTGCCCCCCAGCCATGATCGGAGAATCAGGTGCCTTTTCCGCCCTGGCCAGTGATAGCAGGAAGTAGGGGTGGAGCCAGCGATGGGAGCTGGGCACGGTCGAAGCTGGCAGTCCCAGGAACTTGGGGTCCCTTGCCTGGGCCTAAAGCGAAGCCCACAATCGCGGGGCCGCTGCAGCTGCGGGTCCCCGCTGCCCGGGCCGGACGCCTAGGCCAGAGGCGTTAGGCCTGGGCAGGGGCGGAGCCTGCAACCGCGGGGAGCTGGGGGTCCCCTGCCCAGGCCTGACACCTCTGCCGGAGGCCTCAGGCCTGGTCAAGGGGCCGATCCGGTGATTGGTGATCGGAGGGTGATGAGGGTCAACTCCTCTGGCCGAGGCATCAGGCCTGGGCGGGGGGCTGGGGGTCCCCTGCCCAGGCCTGATGCCTGGGCCAGAGGCATCAGGCCTGGGTGGGGGGTGGAGCCGGGGATTGGGGGGATATGATGGTCCCCTGCCCAGGCCTGACGCCTCTGTCAGAGGCGTCAGGTCTGGGCAAGGGACCAATCCTGCGATTGGAGGGTGATGGGGGTCAACACCTGAGGGCTCCCAGTATGTGAGAGGGGGCAGGCTGGGCTGAAGGACACTCCCCCCCCCCCCCCCACACACACACACACACACACACAGTGCACGAATTTCGTGCACCGGGCCCCTAGTATAAGATAATAAAGGTATACAATTATCTAGTAAAGTGTGAGAAAATAAAAGTAAAAAGAATAATTACTCTAGATATTAAAACATAAAGCTATAGAAATTATAACAATGTGGGGCATAGACTAAACACACAAATCAATGAAATAATACAGAAATAGGCACATATATATTGTAATTTAGTGCAGTAGTAAAGTATATCAAATAAGTAGGGGAAGAATGATTTTTTAATAATATTGAGGCAGTTGACTAGTACTGTTCAAATAAATAGAAATTTGAACATTACTCCTTACCTTAAAATAAGTTTCAGATGGATAAAATAACATACTATAAGGAGACTGACATAAATATATTAAATTAAAGTATGAGTAAGTATTTTTACAAAATTTTAATTGGAAAGACCCACAAAGGAAAATCCTAACGGCTGTGACTGCAATACAGACACATACATTTCAGAACCAAAGTCCCAGTGGAAGACTAAAACACTGCTAAACTTTAGGACATTTATCACAGCATTAATATCTCTAACATACTGAGTCCCGATTAATTTTTAAAATTAAATGTGCCAGTTGGAAGCTAGACAAAGGAAGTGAACAAGCAGCTGACATACCTACAAAGAAACAGGAATGGCAGATAAGAAGGTGGAAATATATTCAACTTTCTAATGGTTAAAAAAAATGCAACTTGTGACTGTAATAAATGATCATTCATGTCTAATTATATAAGCAGAAGAGAAACAACGTTATAATATCCAGTGTCGCTAGTGTTTGAAGGAGACCTGCTCATGCATTGTTGGAGGGATAGTGTGACAATATTCATCAAAATGTGCAATGTACTGTATCGATCTCTTAGGAATTAAAGATATTTGAATAAATATTCAAAGGTAGGTTTAAGGCTGTTTATGTCAGCATTTTATATAATAATGAAAAGTTAGAAAAATCCTAAATGTTCATCAGTAGGGGATCCGGGCTAATATAAAAACTTAAATGCCTAGGAATATCATGACACTGGTGAGTAAGGGGAGTGGGCCAGGTGTGAGACAATAGGGAGTGATGGGGACTACAGAGAACTGGAGAGCATTTACTTTCCCAAGGGGACAGCCACTATCAGCTCCAACTATTGGTTGCCATGAGGTAGTGCTGAGCCAGGCTGCCAGAGTTCCCAGTTTTTCTGGCAGAGAAGCCGGGAGTCGGATTTGAAACCTAATTATAAGAGAACACACCATGTGTATCGTATACACATGCGGAATTTGACTTCAGAACACCAGTTCGCTCCATCTGGTTTATGCAGCGGAGGACGTGCGGCCGTCATTGTGGTAGATTGTTAATTACCCCTACATGTGCTTTCCCTTCCCTGGAAGAGGAGTATATATCCCATCCTCTGCTGTGCGCGGAGGGAGCCGCCTGCGGAAGCAGTGGACTGCCCTACCCCTGCTAATGTCGGGCCCAGCCACGTGTCTCACTTCGGCCAAACAAATGTAAGCAGGGGTGACCACACCATGTCCCTCCACCCCACCTTCCCTTCTGCCTCTGCCCTAAATAGGGGCTGCCCGAATCCTGGACTGGAACAACATGTGACACAGAGCCTAGCAGATGACCCCCAACCCAAGACGTGTCATATCCATGACATGAAATAAATATTTGTAGTTATAAGGCACTAAACTGTTGGGGTTGTCCTTGCAGCAAAGCTGACGAACACAAACACTAGTGAAAATTATGACAGTTCTCCTTGACCTGAAGCGATTTCTACAATGTGTTACTGAGTGAAAAAAGCAAGCACTAAAACATGAATGTATAAATTAAACTCTTTATGTAAAAATTTATGAATATATCTTCTGATAAGTATATCTGTTTAAAAAGGTCTGAAAGATATGCAAAAATCATTGATGGTGATTGTCTTGAGATATAGAGCTTAGGACAATTTTTACTTTTGCATTTTCCTGTATTTTTTATTTTCTATAACAAATCATCTTTATATAAAAAAAGAATTAATATTTTTCCTTGATTGATGGTGGAAAGAAGTTCAAGAGCCGCATTGCACATTATAAAATAATTCCATTGGGAGAATTTCTCTTCAAAATAGTAAACATCTGTCTTCCCATCAAAACTTGATTCTAGAACCAAAACTAGCCAAGGCACTTCCGAAGAAAGTCAAAGTGCAGGAATTTGCTTATCAGGATTTCAAGATTTACTAGTATTCTAAAGCTTGACGAAGTGGCGTTGGCGCAGTACAGGTATATAAAACAATAAAAAACAGCATTGAGAGTCAACACCGCTCCAGAAACCTGATTCATAGCAAAGTTGGCATGTAGACTAGCAGGAAAGGAATGGAGTTTCCAATAAATGGTGTTGGAAAATTGGTTGCCTATAAAAATAAAAAAAAGAAAGAAATTGGACCCCTGCCTCACATAATAACTCAAAATGAATACCACATGGTTTAAATTTTTAATATAAAGGTAATATTAAACATGTAGAACACATCTACAAAAGATTTTAATGTCTTTGGAGAAGGGAAGAATTTCCTTAACATTAAGCTCAAACCATGAAAAAAAAAGATTAATTGAACAAAATTAGAGAACTTGTGTTCATCAAGAGACTTCATTTTTTTTAACAGGAGATACTTTTCAAACCTGCGACTGGCGAGTAATAATATTTAGCAATTTTTGAGTGCTTACTGTGTGTTAGATACTGTACTCAGTACTTTATATATATTTATGTATTTCATTTTCACAACTGCCCTGTGAGACCAAGCAGTATTGTCATCACCATTTTAATAGGTAGCCCTGAGGCTCATGGAGGTTAGGAAACTTGCTCAAGTCCACACACTAAGTGGCAGAGCTGGGATTTGAACCCCGGCCGACTGGCACCGAAGTCTGTTCTTTTAACCACTTTGTATTACCTCAACTATATTAAATAAAGGATGCTCATCCAAAACATATAAAGGATAACTTCAAGTAAAACAAAAAGACCAACAATACAATGAAAAAAGGGCAAAAGATGTATCAGTCACTTCACAGATGAGGAAATATTAATGGTCAAAGAAACATATGAATAGAGCTCAATTTCACTAGCAATCAGTGAAATGCAAACTAGAGCTATAAAGAGCTAAACCCACCAGATTGGCAAGGATTAGCTTTGCCAGTATAAAATAATGGCAAGGATGTGACTGTTCTACCCTTAATAGAGGGACTGTAAATTCATAAATATATTAAATTCCTCATAAGAGTTAATTAATTGGTATTTTGGTCCTACTGTCTAAAGATCTTGTGGGGAAAAAAACCAACCCTATCCCTTTTTCTTTATTTAACCCAACAGTTTATCTAACATAGACACATGAAATAGTCCCATTAAATATAGAAGCAAATATGTTTTGGTTTATAAAATATACATATGGAGTTTATTAAATGGCTTGTAAAATATAAAATTAGTCTTTAAAAATTGATGGAAAAATTGAGCCTCTTTCAAGTCTACTTTAATTACAAAGAGGGTACCTACCTATTTGAGTGAAAAATCATTTCTCTTGTTATTAAGAACCTACTCAAGAAGGATTTTTCTACCAACTTGGAGGGGTTGACAAACCCAAATGGTAATTGTTAATTGATTGCAGAGTTTTAGGCTGGTCTTTTTTTATTATCTAATCTGGTGCCCTTTGCCTCGTCTCTCACTGTTCCTTGTGTGATATTTATCTTAAAATATTGAATCAGCCAGGGAAGTGTCAGAAGATTACAGCTCGGCTCATCTTAAACCTCATGTCTTTACCCTGACCTGCAACACCATCTTAGGATGTTATTATGAAAAGGCCAGAGAGCAAAAGAATTAAAAAAAAAAAAAAAAAAAAAAAGCTTGCCTGTTCTAAGATCAGTGTTATCAGTGTTAAAAGTCATCATGCTTTGAGCTATCATTTCTTTATATATTTTTATTGATTTCAGAGAGGAGAGAGAGATAGAAACATCAATGATGAGAGAGAATCATTGATCAGCTGCCTCCTGCACTCCCCACACTGGAGATCGAGCTTGCAACCCGGGCATGTGTCCTGACTGGGAATGGAACCGTGACCTCCTGGCTCATAGGTAGAGACGCTCAACCACTGAGGCACGCTGGCCGGGCTGAACTCTCATTTTTGACTAAATGGTCGTGTTAGGGAGAACGCCTCTCCACCCCTCAACCCAGACCTGCAGGATTGCGTCCTGGGCGGCGGCTCCTGTCTGGCCCCTCGGAGGTATTGATCTGCGAAAGAACCAAATGCTGGCAGCAGCTGATGGGGTCTCGAGTATAATAATAGGGCAGATTATGTTTTCTTTTCCACGTCTGCACGCTGAGATTGCTTTGGAGATCTTTCAACTTAACTCATTATAATCAAGTTGTACCAGCCTTTGTTTTAATAAGATTCTAATCTCGAGGTCTATCCTGCGCATCAGTGCCTTTACACACTGTTAATTGCTTTCTTGTCCCCCATTAAATTGCGGTTGCAATTGCTTCGCCCTAACAGGCACTTTGTGCTTTATATTCAGCCCCGTGCTCTGCAGACGCGTGGTCCCATCATCTTCCCAAAGGACAAAATCACCTACTGTCCCTCTGATCTTGATGTGCTTGTTTATGTATTTGGTTCCTAGCTGGTGGCCAACCAGGAAGCTGCACATTATCTTCCTTTTCATAAAATCTTTTTTTCAAAGCAGCACAGTGTGGATGGCCAAAATGTATTTCTAGACAGAACTCGCACAGTGCACTGGGTTATTGTTTTATAGAACCAATTAAAAAGACAAAGGGTCTCTTCTCCCCTGATACACAAGAGTGACTTCCATTAATATTAATGGAAGGGAAACACTGGCAGGGGCTGAGTGGGGCCATCCTGTTAGAAAGCGAAGGAGAACGGCATCTGGAGGGAGCGTGCCCGCGGTTTGCTCCGAGAACCTGCACAAAAAGCCTGCTAGCAGCTCAGTTCACAGCTGCCGTTTCCCTCTGGGCTTCCGGCCTGTTTGTCTATTAAAGAAAATCGGCGAACAGTGTTGAGGCAGTTGCTCCCTTCGCAAATCCATCGGCCGAGAATTTGTTATCTTAACACGAATGACACGGCGAACAGGAGGGGTTCGGTCGTGAGAGGCAGGCGGGGATTTGACAGGTGTGCGCTGACGTGGAGCCCTGGGAGGCCTGGCTTTGGGGCAGAGGTGCGAGTGGAAATCGGTTACCTGAAGACTCCCGCGCAGAGAAGCGTGCTTTTCAACGGAGACAGGCTGTCCGTGTCAAGCTCGTCTTTTGACACATCCTGTCTGAAATCTATCACAATCAGCTCTGACGTCTCAGAGCAACATCTGGTCTCGGCTACTCTCAGCCCTCCTGTGAATCTTACTTTATTTATTTAATAACTCTTTATTGTTGAAAGTATTACATATGTTCCCCTTCCCCACCCCCCCACCCCCCATTGACCCTCCCCAGGCCTTCAGCACCCTATTGTCTGTGCCCATGGGTTGTGCATATTTGCATTCAAGGTCTTTGGTTGATTACCTCCCACCCTCCCCCACCTTCCCTCTGAGATTCCACGCTCTGTTCATGCTTTTGTGTCTCTGGATCCACGTGTTCACCAGTTTATTTTGTCACTTAGATTCCTCCTGTGTACCGTATGAAGGGTTTGCATTTTAGACTAACGTCGCCTGGCACACACTGGGGAAGTTTCTCTGCATCATTTCATTTTTTGGGTTAATTGCTTGGCAGTTAAATTAAAGCATGACTAGCTCTCCATTGTCATCTTTTCTTTAAAAATATTGACACATTCGTTTTGCATCCCCTGGATGTTAAGTGCAAATTAATTTCAACCTTTGAAAACGTGCTTCAGAGATACAGGCCATCGTGTGAGTGCAGCCTCTCCTGGCTCGCTCTCAGGCTGTGGTCCCTTTCCTGGGCCTGGACTCCCATTGACCACAGAAACCAGGCACAGGCGTGCATCGTTTTCCGCCTCCCGTCTCCCCCTCCCATGGCTGCCTCGCACGATCTCTGGGATGTTGTTACTATTCATACTGACCTAGAAAACGTTTCCGAGGTGGTTCCTACTTTAATTGCTTCCTTTCTCAACTATGACAAATTCCCTGCTTCACAGCACTGCCTGCAACTTTCTTTGCAGCCAAGAGAGCTTCAGCTCCTTCAGCCAGAGTTCCTTTTTTAGCTGAAAATGTGACTGTATCCCTGTCCTCTATTTATCACCTTCCATATCCTCTCTTTTGTCCTAGGACCCAATTCAAACTTGATGTGCTCTGGTCAGAATTCCTAAAGAATCATCCTTATTTTCTCCTTCTAGCAAAACCCAGGTGTGTTTTTTTTCTTCCATACTTGGTTCTGTGAAATGGTTTGCATAAAGTATCCAAAGGAGCCCTAGCCGGTTTGGCTCAGTGGTTATAGCGCTGGTCCACGGACTGAAGGGTCTCCAGTGAGGTTCCTGGTCAAGGGCACATGCCTCAGTTTCAGATTCAACCTCCAGCCCCAGTCCAGACATGTGCAGGAGGCAACCAATCGATGTGTCTCTCTCACATTGATGTTTCTCTGTGTGTGTGTGTCTCTCTCCCTCCCTTCCATTCTCTCTTCAATATCCTTGAGTGAGGTTTAACAAAAACTAAAGTGTCCAAAGGAATCTGGTGTTAGGGAAGTGGGAATGGCAACAAGGAGGTCCCGTAAGCATTGAATTTTAACTTTTTTTTTTTTAAATATATTTTATTGATTTTTTACAGAGAGGAAGGGAGAGAGATAGTTAGAAACATCGATGAGCGAGAAACATCGATCAGCTGCCTCCTGCACATCTCCCACTGGGGATGTGCCCGCAACCCAGGTACATGCCCTTGACCGGAATCGAACCCGGGACCCTTCAGTCCGCAGGCCGACGCTCTATCCACTGAGCCAAACCGGTTTCGGCTGAATTTTAACTTTATACGTTGGAAATGCTGTTATTCCCTCTGCCACTTCTCAGGGTGTTAGTTCAGGTCCTCTGAGAGGCTGATGCCCAGGCGAGATCAGAGGGCAAGGGCTTTACTGGGGGAACTGCTCGGGAAGGATGCCCGCGGGAAGCTGACTGAGTGAGGAGAGCCTCAGTCCGGGATGCATGGCTGGCTCCTGTGAAAGGACAGGAGGAGGAATGATGGGGTAGGTGTTGTGAGCAAGGTTCATCCCCAAAGGAGTCACTCACGTTTGTGTCTGTCCACAGTGCCAGGTTTGCTAGGGGAGACCTCCCCAATAAGCCAATAGATTCCCACGAAGTTTACACACAGAGCGGGGAGCTTACGTGGTAGAAGCGAGTAGAGCGAGTAGAGCGAGCATCCAGCACGAAGCCCTGGTCACTGGCGGTGTCGGCGGATGGAGAGCAGGAGCGGGTCTCCAGCCAGGCGGCGGCAGTGTTGGCACCCGCCCGGTGGAGGGGAAGCCCACTGGGCTCCGAGTGTGACCCAAGGTACAGCCACACTGGAGCCTCGGCTGATCGGAGCTCTGAGCTCTCATAGCCCACGGGGATGGAGACACACTCAGATCAGATGCTATCCAAGTGTCCAGGCTTGTGGTTTGGGGCCCCTCCCCAGAGCGTTCTCATTACACCCCATTCCCTCAGTCTTGACATAACTGTCATGGCTGACAGTGACTCCATGCTGGACTGTCAAAAGGTGTCCACAAAAGTCCGCTCTGCTCTCGCTTTATGCATTAGGCCTGGTGCAAATCCAAGAACGCTTTGTACAGGCCTACAGGCAAGTCCTCCAGCTAGTCTCCTAGAAAAGTCCCACATCAGGCAGGAAGGGGCTGTGCGAGTGTTCCCACCGAGCTCAGCATTGGCTGGGAGCGGCCAGGAGAAGCCTGGCACCAGTGAACCAGGTGCTGGGCCCACAGGGGTGGCGCCTGGGGCACCACACCAGCTGTCTGCCTTCCCACTGGTAGTATGGCTGTTGCCCTCAGGGGAAGATGTCAGCAGACAGTCGGGATGGTCCCGTTCCTGCTGGCAGTTCTCCCAGTGCCCGCTGCTGCTCCTTTGGGCACCATCATGAGATCACTGATGGGCATTGTAGATCACCTCCTCCCCCTCAGCCAAAGCTCTGAAATTGATAAAGATCATACGTCAATTAAATTGGCTCCAAGCCAATTGCTGCAGCCATGGCTGGAATTCCATTTCCTGTTCCCTGTTCCAAATTATATACAGCCACGTTCCCGACAGTGTGCATAACAGGTTGTGGAGATCAAACACCGTTAAGGTACTTTGATAATAGACTGCCAACAGGAACATGCCCTATGCTTGAATATAAACCCCTACCATTTTCCAATTCCTGGAGAGCAATCAAAGTCCAGATGTTTAATCACTTTACAAATTAAAGCCCAAAGGAAACCAAGTGTATAGTCAGGTTCTCTTGTCCTAGTAAGTTCAACTGTTTTTTCAAGTTCAAAGTTCATGCTCTCCAGTTACTCATGTTGGTTGCTCAGCGCCTACCAGTACCCAAGGCAGTTAGGATTTCTTGAGCAGCTCTATCCGGGTCTGTCCATCATTGGGATGGATTCAGTTCCTTCAGTGCTTCATAAATTACAAGCTAATTTTGAACAAGCTGAAACAGTTATAGGAGCCTCAAGGTAATTACAACCCTGGCCTCCCACTTACCCAAACTAGAAGAGACACTAGTCCCCAGCCCCTAAAATCATTAGCCCGGTACCCAAGGTTACCAAAACCGTAGCGGAGATTCAGTGGGGAGTGAGTGACGGGGAGTAGATGGAGAGAGTCGTGGTTTCAGCTTTCCAGGGATGCCAGGCAGTATATGCCTAATGCCTAGAACCCATGACCTGTGAGTATAAACCAACTGGGAGATTCTCCAGGAGGGGTTCACTAGACCCGAAGCATTTACACCTGTGGCGGGAAGTGCACTGTAAGTGTCCACTCCAGTAAATGTTCTGGTGCTTCTCCTTTGAAAGCACTTGTCTTGAGGCTAAGGACCACGTCCGTCATGGGCACTGCAGAATCCCTAGCATCCCGTGCCCACACACAGCAGGGGCTTGATAAATAATCATAAAAAAATGGCATTTAATTCCTATTCATGTCATTCAAGGTGACCTTTTAAAACTCTGTTATTATTGACAATCATATGAGGCAGGATTTTCTAAACACGAGGCCACAGAAAGAAAACCAGAACTAAGCAGGCTGTGGGGCCATCCTCGGCTCTGGGGCTCTCACCCATCACCTCTGGTCTCGCGTGTTCATGTTCTTCACGATAGTCACATTATTTTCATCAATCGACTTTGTGACAAATAAATGTTTACTGTTTCAACTGTAATAAGACAGTGGTAAACAACTAATGAAATGATGCATTTGACCACCTATGACTTTTCACAGCTAGGTTTGTGCTAATAAAGTTGGAAAACCACTGGTTCCACAATGTTCACATTGGCCTAGAGACGGAGAGTTTTATCTGGACTCGGATTCTTTTCTCACTTAACGTATTTGAGACTCAGGTCAGTCTCGTGTAAAAGGGGATGATTGTACCAATCAAAGATTCCTGCAAATCTAAAAAGCCCCTGCACCCACCACGTAGGCCAGTGATGGCGAACCTATGAACTCATTTTTTTGGTTGAATTTTCTTTGTTAAATGGCATTTAAATATATAAAATAAATATCAAAAATATAAGTCTTTGTTTTACTATGGTTGCAAAGATAAAAAAATTTCTATATGTGACCCGGCACCAGAGTTAAGTTAGGGTTTTTCAAAATACTGACACGCCGAGCTCTAAAGGTTCGCCATCACTGACATAGGCTCTCTGTTGTTTCCCTCTGTTCTTAACAAATGCCTTCCACAGAGCCGTCCCTGTGGGCCAGCAGGCAACCAAAGTAGCACTTAATAAATGTTTTTGATTAATTTCATTTTCAATATGTTAAGATATTTTAATTAATTTCCATTATAATCAGGTAAAGCAGTTTTCATTATTATAATTCAGTACTTTTCCTAAGTTTTGGATTACGTTGTTTATACCTCCGTTCTAGCACGTGCCTCCCGCTAGAATTTCCGTGCCTTTGGGACCAGGGTGTGTCTTAGTCTTCATCTTCACTGTGGGGCCATGTAGCTGAGCTCAGGAAGTTCTGAATAAATAACTTAAAAAAAAAAATCAGGAAACACATACATAAAACTTAGGTACCAGTCTCTGTTATAAGTACGTTCTTTGTAAATATTAACCCACTCCATCCTCGTATCCTCTGAGGTAGCTACTGTCAGGACTCCCATTTCACGGAAGGAGCTGAGCCAGCGAGAGAGGTGGTGACCAGGTCAGTCACACACTAAGCCAGCGGGAGAGCCAGCAGAGCCCACCGCTGCCTGGCCCGGAGGTCCGTTCTCTTGGTCCTTGCACTGTGCCGCCTCCCACTAATAAAAATGCTGATCGAATAAAATGTTTAAAAAATAAAATAAATAAATAGAACAAGAAAGAAAATGTGATTGAATCACAAAAAGGGAGTTGCAGTAGAAAGCTGATTGAATTCATAGTAATTCAGTGCTAGGCTTTGTGTTGTGGTTTCCGTAGTAACCTTAACTCTTCCGGCTTGGAATGCGTACATTAGAAAGAAGCATCCGCAGAGTTGAGCTCACTCAGCTGTAGGTGTGGTGTTGATACCTGCAGAACCGTTTCATCCTCAGCTCTGTGAGCACAGTGTCCCGGGCCCATGGAAATGTTTAAGGACTAACACAAAAGTTTTATTCTAAAAGAAGAAAACAACAAAATTAAAACTTAAGAGAAAGCTACAAAATGTAATATCATGCCAACTTCAGCCGTTAGATTTAGTACTGATCAAATATTTCATTACACTTGCAAACAGTCATAGGTTTAATTGGTTCATGTTATTAGAATTTCTAACTGTGCAGGATAATCATAATCAACCAAATATTATATCATACTTATAGTGAAAATGTTTAAAATAAAAAATTATTTTAAATCTTTTTACAGATTTTATAATGACAATTAGATTTCATGTGGATACATGTTACAATGTTTGATATGACCCGGGGAGGGGTCTGCGCAGGTCTTCAGGTGGCCTTGTCACTCACTTCATTTCCAGCGAGATGCCTGCCTCTCTGCCCCCGGGCAGCCGCACGAAGGAGGCAGAGAAGACTGCGTGCCCTGTCTTACTGATGAGCTTCAGAAGTAACCAGTGTTTAATAGCAGTAGTATTTTTCCTAAACATTATCATACAACTCCTTGGATTATTCCTTCTCCTTCATTTTGGGTGAAAAAGGGAAAGGGGTTAAGAAGTACATATTCGTAGTTACAAAATAGTCCCAGGGATGTAAAGAACAGCATAGGGAATATCGTCGATGATATTGTAATAACCATGAACCATGCAGGTGGGTGCTGGAAATATCGGGGGGAACGCTTTGTAAAATACATGGTTGTCTGATCACTATGCTGTACACATGAAACCAATACAAAATAATATTGAAAGTAAACTGTAATTGGAAAATAACAAATGCTACCCCCAAAAAAGCGAGGCAGAAAAAATAAAAAGATGTCAAAGGCAGCAGTGACATAAAACTGCTCGAGTCGGGTGCCACTGAGCGATGACACCCTCAGCAACCCCTTCCTCTCTGTGTGCCTCAGGTTCCTGTATATACATGTGAAGAGCAGTAGCTTTTCTACTGCATGCTGCCCTCAGGAACCAGTGTTTCATTTTTGTCTTTTATTAAAACATCTGGTTTCTAAACCAGCCATCCATCAAGGCTGCCTAAGTCAAAGGCCACAAGGTAAAGGGCAGACTCCTCGGCAGAGAGGCTCTTGAAATCGGAACCCTCCCTCACTTTCCAGCTTCATCCGCCATCGCTTCCACTGCACGGGACCCTCCAGTGAACTCCTCTGCTCCCCAGGACCCAAACACGCCAAACAGAGGGATGACCTAGATTTCCCTCTCAGTGTGTGTGCGTTTCAATAAATAGGAAAAGGGGGGAGCTGGTGTCAACTATTATTAGAGACTTTCTAAAATATTGTGATGATTATCTTGCCTTGGAAAAAGCGAGGAAATGGATGTGTTTAAATTCAGATAAAGTGTATATTTCAGTTTAGAAGGGTCAGCTAGTAAGAGATAACTTTGTACTAGTCTGTGGTTCCTGGTCATAAGAATTATTGGACCATATCTTGTCCTAAATAAAGTAGATGGGAGAGCCACGAATAACTGATTTCCTACTTCACTCAATGGCCATTAAGAGTTACCTTCTACTTGGGATGTTGTGACTCGATTTGGGGAGAGCGTGGGATGGAGACTAGAAGTCTCAGCTCTGGGCAAGGCTTGGTATTCCTAAAGGGCACCTCTTCTTATTCACCTGATGCCTCAGCACCAATCACGTGGTGAAAAGCAACCCCCCAAGACAACTCAAGATGGACCATTGGCATCACATCCTCCCCAAATCACTTTCCTATGGAGGAGGAATGCCTACACCAGGCGAATATTCTGTCGGGGGATCAGGACTGTGAGAACAGAGGAAAGAGGCTGTTGTTACTACATTCTCAGCTTTAGTCTTTGCCCTTTTGCCCTTTACACAGACCTCTTTTACTTTTTAAGAGCTGTGTTAAGGGTGCTCAGATTGATTGTTCTGGGTGAATGGGCTTTTGACAGGTTGTTTTTTCCCAACACCCATCTATGCCTCTCAGAGAAGCTGCCTAAGACCCATGCCATGCCCTTTCTCATCTCGAGACCTTCGTACGTGCTGTTCCAGTAACTGGCCGCCCTTTTAGCCTCCCGACTTGCACTCCAGGCAGCTTCTGCCCATTGTCAGCACTCAGCATCACTTCTGTGAAGCGCTTCCTAATGACCAGCAGAGCCTACCACACACAGCAAGGAAAGGTCATTCATTAATATTATATACCTGCCCCTTTAATGTATTATGCAGAATGTGCAGAGGTGTGCAAAAGTAGGTTTACAGTTGTTCTTATGGAAAAGAACACAGTGATTAATAAATAATAATACAATAGCAAACTCCATGTTTCACGTAGTTACAACTGTAAACCCACTTTTGCCAACCCCTGCATGTACGTATGTATAACGGAACTTTCTTGCAGTCTTATCAAAACATTTTGTTCAGCAGGCAATGCTGGCCAACACAGAAGTCACGTTAAATGACTACAGGGCCTGCTTTTTAGGGACATTTAAATGCATATCATGGGGCAGGGGAGCGGATGGGGGTGGGAGAATCAAAAGAAAATAGACTAATCGCCTCAGAAAAATCATGGCTGCTTATTCTATTTGCCACCGAATTTTTCCTTGAAGATACTAAATATCTACATCAAACCTTCCATGAAAATGCAGGAGTTATGTTTCCTTTTTGCTTTATACTTTCCAAGTTGTTTTTATATTCATTTTCTCACTGGATTGCAACCTTGTACAATACCCATTTTATAGATTGTGAGATTGAGGTCCAACAAGGGCACTTGACTTGTCTAAAGTAACAGAGCCAATGGGTGGCAGTCAGGACAGAAGTGTGAGGTTCTCCATCGACCCATTGTCCAGCACACCCTCAGCAGACAGCTGATATGTGCTGGGCACTCGTAACACACAAGGGCGATGCGGCTGGATCAGCTATGGTTTCTCCCCTCCCGGTGCTGCTGCCTTGCTCCTCCCATGCACCACCTGTGTTCCCCCGCCCCTTCCTCCTTACTTGAGCTGCCTTTTATTTCAGGAACTCGTGCCATGCTCAGTTGGAAAGTTTGGAGCCTGGAAAGTCATGTCTTGTGATTCATTTCCCATGTCTGCATACCTTAATAGAGCTCCGTATGGTGTGCTTCCTTCATGTCCTGTTTTTCTTACCACCACACCATGTGCTAACATGAGACTATTAAATGATTTAATCTCATGCCTCTGACTTCAATAGCTTCCCATCTATTGGGTGTCAGGAAGACCTGGGTTGGAAGAACTACAGAAGACAGGGGCCCTGCTGTCTTAGAGGTCTCTCCATCGATAACGAAGACATCGAGTGGCAGCTAAAGCAAGGGGGGGGGGTGGAAATCTAGGGGAATATTTCCAACAAATATGATAAAACACATTGTTTTATTATAAGGGAGCTAATACAAATAAGGAAAATCTTAGAGCAATACAAGAAGGGACAAGATGCACAAGGAAGCAATTGATAAACAGGCTAATAACCAATAAATATTCAGTTCATGGCCTAACTAGTGGTCAACAAAATAGATATTAAAACAACAATCCTCACCTGTCAAATCAGGAAAAATAAAATATATATGTGTATTATAATGAAACAAGCATGTTTTAAATACTGTTGTTAGAGGTATAATATAAGTCCCTATAAAACAAGTTGTGACTGGGTATCAAGAGTTTCAAAAGAGTTTAAATTCTTGCACTTAATTATTACATGTTTAGAAATCTACTTGAAGGAAAGAATCAAGAATTTTGTGAAGTAATGAGAAGCAGAGATGGTCAACATTATTTATAGTAGTAGGAAAATGGAAGTTTAGATGAAGAAAAATACATTATCAATTATGTGTTATAGTAATGCAAAGAATATCTAATAACATGGGGCAATGTCAAGTTATCAAATGTCAAAATTCACCTAAAATCATGGAAGAATGTAATTGCTCTTCTTGTATAGCCCTTCAGCTCACCTGTACACCTGCTGGGTGCTTCTCTTCGTTAATGCCCATGGAATCAGCACCCTTTCTCACAGCTGACTGGTAGGGACCCCTTTCCATTTTATAAATGTGTTTCCTTTCCTTATTTTGAGTATTACGACTCCGTGAGATAAAGGGAGATGAAAATATGGGTTCTAGAGTCAGAAGAGGATTCAAACCTCAGGCCTGCCCCCTCCTAGCTCTGCGTGTGTGGGAAAGTTAATTTCCCAAAGCCTCTATTTCCATATTTGTAATACAAATACCACATCGCCCCCCACTATTGCGAGAATTCATTGAGAAAATATATTCATAGAGAAGCTAGCATTCGTAGGCGGTTACTAAATACCTCCTTTCCCTTCCATGGAGAACTGTTTAAATGCGAATATTGCGTTTTATATGTTCGCAGTATTTAAGGGCAAATATTGTTCTTGTGGCTTCGTGAATATCTCATCAAATATACTTGGGTGTGTTTTGGTGACTAAAAACGTTTCAACAATTACAACCAGGTCAAGTGCTAAGGATATAAGACCAAGTTCTTGCCGGCTGGAGCTTCCCTTCTAGTTGGGAAAGACAGCAGGTAATTAACATGTATGTCAATGACTCACAGACAGAGATTTTTATAGAAAAATAAGATAGTCCTAGATGCTTACTCTGCATCACTTTTAAATGGAGATATTTTCCCATTGATCGATTGGCGATGTTAGCTGGTGATAAGGGCATGGAATGAAACCCCAGAGCCCAAGGTATCAGGCGCTACAGAGATGAGAGTGAGGAGGCGGATTTTGAGCTGCGAAGGATCACGTGTGGACGTCTAAGAAAATGCATTCTATAAACTGTGACACCTCAGAAAACGAAGTCAGCTGGCTTTCCTAGGCCAGCAAATTGCTGGTGACCCTAGAGGGTTGTGTGAGGCCACAATTTAATTGCACAAGCTTTGAGAGATCTGCAGTCCTTTATCCCATTAATTCAGCCTGCAACTTTGTTCTCCTGTCCTTTTGAATATGCAGTTCTCATTGATTTCTGTGGGAGTTCCAGGCTCAGGGAGGCAAGGGTTGTGCCCATTATCTGTTCAAAGCAGAGCATCACTGAAGGTACGGGTTTCAAGTGTCTGCAGACACATTACTGAGTCAGCGCCTTTTCGCTTGCTGGTCTGGAAGGCTTTCCTTCCCCTTTGAGTGGACCGTTCATTTTAAAGGGCAGTCGCCTCCCTAAAGTCTCAGTGTCATACTCACGCACCAGTAATTTGATTGTGACTGCCGGGAGGCAATGACCTCCCAGCTCCGTCTCCATTTTACTGCTGAATTGTTTCAGATTTAACCATCGCCTCATCCTAACTACCAGCCCCAGATATCATTGTAAAGTCTGAGAATGCCTGTGGGGCTCTGACCGGTGTTCCACATGGCCAGTAAGGTCGATCTAGCCATGACCCTCAGAGACCTTTTGTTTGAAATAGTCTCTGTCCATCGGTCATGTACCAACATAGTGCAAAGGTTGTAAGTATGATATTTAAAGCTACTGCATTCGCACAGACAGTGAGCATGGCTCTGCAATTTCGGTTCTGCCTCCCCGTGTGGGCCACATGTTACAGCATTTAGCTGCCTGGTAAAATCTGAAAAGCAAATCTGTTTTGTACTGATTTCCATTCTGTAATTCCACGTGCATTAGAATTCACAAAAGTCTTCTCTGAAAACGCCTGTGAGGGTTGGGGGAGGGAGATCCAGATGGTGTGGCCTGCCAGACCCTGCAGCTCCCGAGCTGCTCCAGGTCTGAGCGACTCCTCGATGCTGGACACGCTGTGGCCCCGGGATCTCAGGATCTTCTTTTTGCTGGGAGCCCTTTCTGTGACCCAGAGAAAGTTATTTCTGCCGCACTTGGAGATGCGCCAAGTGCATGCTGCAATGGCCCTCCTGACCTTTTGTCTGGTGTTTATCATGCTTTGGAGAACCAGTCTTGGGATCAGTCTCCATCAGTGTGGTTGTCTCTAGGAGTGGCACACAGATTAAGCTCAGAATTTTCACTTTTCCAAAACAAAGGAAGCAGGCTGCCATTCCCAGCCCTGCAGGTCTCACAGTCCACCCATTCATGGAGACACTGAAAAGGCTGTCTTCTTGCTACGTGGTAAAGGGGATATTATAGGAGCTTTGGGATGAGTTTGGTTTCTGCCTGCAAGTCAGTAGCTAAATTAGAGACTGGGGCTATCTCTGGGAGGCCAAGTTTCTTCCCCTGCAAGGCGAGGCTATAGTATCTACCTTCTAGAGCGACTGTGCAGACTAGATATGAGGAAGTATGCGAAACACTTGCTCGTTATGCAGTGGTTTTCTGGTGTCTGATTTGTTTTGTGTTCAGAGGGTTATTGAAATACTAGAGGCCCAGTACACGAAATTCGTGCATGGGTAGGGTCCCTGGGCCTGGCCAGCGACCAGGGCCTATCAGGTTCCCCGCCTCCCCACCTCCCCGCCGCCTCCTTCCCTCGCCACCCACGCACCACCATCATGCAGTTCTCCGCTTCCTGCTTCCCTTGCTCCCTCAGTGCCCCACCACCGTGGCTGGTCACCCACCATGTTCCACGCTGCCCCCTGGTGGTCAGCACACATCATAGTGAACAATCGAACTCGGTCTCCAGGTAAAACTCCCAAGGGGACACTTTGCTTATTAGCCTTTTATATAGAGAGATATTATAGACTTTTCATGGAGTAAAAAGTCCATATGTGATTAATATTTCAAAGAAAAAAACTCATCTTTCTCAACTGCCATTTCATAAGGAACAAAGACCTGTGAACTAGCTCACCAAATACATATGATGTCCATATTTTGTTCATAATGAAGCTAGCACAGAAATTGTCTGCAGGGCTTGATTATTAATCGTTCAGGTCAGCTCAGTGCTTGTGCACCTGACATTTCTGTGTAAATAAATAGCAACAAAATAAGTGGAGGCAACAAGAACCACTGCTATTCTAATTATTACAAACAAATATTCTTTGGTTAATTGATTTCTTATATGAAATCATATTTCTTATCATTGTTAATAGAAATAGGTCCCAGAAGTAAAGAATACTATCATTTTAAAATCCTTAAAAAAATTTTTTTGCCTGCTCTAAAATAAATATTCTGAGATTAGAGTGATAAGTGTTGTAGCTCACAGCAATCTCCTTTCTAGTGATTTCTCCATGCCCTCCAAGAGGTTATTAGGTCAACAAGTAATGTTAGCTACCTTCCATGTGAATGTAGGGTTAAGAAATTCTCAGGAAAAGTTTAAATAATTTTTAAAACTTTGTTTCAGTCCATTTTTGGAAATAAATAGACTTTTAAATTAACCAATGAGTTTTTCTACAGAAGTATAGTGGGGGTTTGGAGTTTTGAAGATCCTCTTTAAACCTTCTGGCCAATTTCAATCAGTGGTTAGAGCATTGGTCTGCACACCGATATGTCTCTCTCACATCGATGTTTTTCTCTGTCTCTCCCCCTCCGCCCTCCCTTCCACTCTCTCTGGAAATCGATGGAAAGAATATCCTCAGGTGAAGATTAAAAAAAAAAAGAGCTTGCTGGAGAAATCAGGTCTTAGGCAGGGACTTGAGGGATAAATGGAGAGAATTTGGATAGACAAAGGAAATACGGTCCTTGGGAAATATGGTCTTACACCTGTGATCGCCGTGGGAATCGAATTCGTTCACACTATGAGTGGGTCAGATATTTCCAGATAATGAGCAGACATAAGAACTTTACTGTAAATGGCTAAAATGATTGGCCCTTATGCACCAGTAAAATTTCACAGCCATGACCCGTGGGAAGAGGAGCCACTCCCACGAGGCCGACCTCTCCAGCTGGCGTTCAGCATCGCCCTGAGTTTTTGCGCGCAGCTCTTCAAAAGATACGGGATCAACAGATTGTATTCATGCAAATGAGGCGTTCAGACTCTACTTGGAGCACAAGTAGACAGTAAACCAGAGAACCTGGAAGTTAGCTAAATTGGAAAGCTGGCTGCACTGCTACACAGAACGTCCTTAATAAGAAATGATAGGTTCACTCAGCCCAGAGGAAGTGCAGCGGATGGAGAATGTTTTCTAATACAGCTCTGCGCGTTAGGATCTCAGCTCCCACTTCTGCAGTGATAGGTACCGAAGGCACATTGGAAGCTTTCCACATGTCTAATGATTTCCTGCTGAGTCTGTCATCCAAAAGTTCAAACACTTAGGAATCACAGTAAATTTTATGTTTTTCTTCAGATCAAATGATGACAGAAGTATTAGCGTTCTGTGCTGTGAATGATAGATATGGATATAGATATAGATATAGATAGATAGATGTACACACAGGGTGGGGCAAAAGTAGGTTTACAGTTCATATGGAAAATAATACAATAATAAATAATGCAAGAATAAACTCTTTCATATACTCACAACCGTAAACCTACTTTTGTCCCACTGTGTGTGTGTGTGTGTGTGTGTGTGTGTGTGTAGAGAGAGAGAGAATATAAAAAAATGAACCTTATAGTTGCCTTAAGAGCCTGCTCACTTCTTTGTTTTCCCCAGTATTCCCTTCTCATCTCCAATCTCATCCTTCCTAACGTCCAAACCTAGACCCACTGACAGCCCTTTTTCTCACACTATTTCCCATCACTCCTGCCCATGTTATATTAGATTCGTAGGAACCCTATCCATTCTCTACCTCTTTCATACTCTACATAGGGATAGCTTGTTCTCGACTTTGATGACTGTGGTTGTTTTAAAATATGTTCACAAGTTCTCTTCTCCTCCCTCCAAAAGTGGGACCTAATTCTCCTCCCCATCAATGTGGGCTGGACTCTGGCTCGCTTCTAATAAAGAGAATAAAGCAAGAGCCTCCGTGTGCGCCTGTAGAAGCCAGGTAACCAAAGACTTCAGCTTCTCCTCATGCTCCCTCTCGGATCACTTGCTCTGGGAAAAGCCAGGTGCCGTGTTGAGAGGCAGTGTGGCCGAGTGGAGTGACACAAGGATACTCACTCCAGAGAGGCCCACGTGGTGAGGAACGGAGGCCTCTGGCCAATAGCCACTGAATGAGCTCCAAGGCGGCCCCTCAAGCCTGGTCAGGCCAGCAGATGACTGCTGCCACGGCCAGCATCTTAGTTGTCATCTCATGAAAGACCCTGAGCCAGAACCGCTCAGCTGAGTGGCTTCCAAGTTTTGACTCAAACTATGAGACTAAAAAATGCTTGTTATTTTTTTTATTGTTGGCATCTGAGATGGGGTATAATTTGTTATAGTATGGATACCTAATACAGTGACCTAACGGAGTAACGCGCCGTGCTGAAGTAGAAAAGCCACACAAAGAATTAGGTGAGAATTCCTCATTTTTGGATAGGTTTTGAAAAGGCAGACTAAGCTTTGATTCACCTCTGCAATTTTTCACATCTTAAGCAAGAGAATACTTTACAACAGCAGTTCTCAATGCAGCCAACTCTTCCCCCTAAAGATTTTTCATAAACTTGCAGGACATTCTGGGTTTGCGTGACGATTGGGGCCATCATAAAGGCAGTTAGTAGGCAGGACACAGGGATCCTTGATGCTTGGTGAGTCTACAAATAGGTGAAAGTATCTGACTCCTTGTGATCTAGCCGTATGCCAGCATTACATACTGAAATACACAGTAGGTTAAAGTTGCTTCCCATTTCTGTAATCTGCATTTTACAGTTAGAACACTATATTGCTATAATGAAAATTGTTTGTGTATTTTCTATGCTTTGTGAATTTTTTTCAGTTAATAAGGAGCACAACAAAATATTTTCAAAGGGGCGCAGTAAGTCGCGTAGAGTTGAAAACCATTGCTCTCAACTGGTCATTACAAGTGTGTTAAGAGGCAGTGTGGCCGAGTGGAGTAACAGACCTGGATTAAAATCCTGGTTCTACCATAATTACTGTCAGTTAGTATCTTATTATCTCTTTTAGGATTACATTTTATCATCTGGAAGATAAGCTAATAATAAACACCTTGCAGGTTTTTGGAAGGGTTAGAGTTAATATATTAAAGTGTTCTGCATAGTGCCTGCCCCACTGTGAGCATGTGATAATGATACAAGTTACGGTAAGTAGTAGGGCAAATTTTGACCCATCCAGTAATGAGCAAATCTGCGTGGTTATTCTTCCCAGTTGCCCTAGGTAGGAAGCCAGCTTGATTCTGAAACCTAACAACAGTCATGCTTAAAAATAGCAAGAGGAAGCCCAATGACAAATAAGTACCACTTAACATAACAGTAAAGAGACATAGCTTCCGTCTGTGATGAGCTTGAAAGTAGCACATTAATGGCAAGCGGAGGGATCTCCAGTCTATTCAATGCAGAATAACATTTTCAGTTACATTTCTGATGCAGAGTGTAAGTCTCACCCATGCTCTCCAAAAGGTTATACCAAAGCTACAATAAAACGATGAATGTGGGATCTACACTTCTCCCACAGTCATCCTAGACGCCACCCTCACATCCCTCCTCTCCATGAGAACACAGGAGTGTGGCTGTAAGTGTTGAGGGTTGTTGTGCTCTGGTGCACACTGTCTTCTGTGCTCATAAGTGGACGGAAGCTCCTGCTGACTCTAGCACACGAGTGGAGCTGTGTTCTGACCTCCCCTCAGTCATCAGGGCACTCAGGCCAGCCAAAGTTATCACCACACCTCCAAAGAAATGGCGAAAGCCAGATCATGGGTGAGAGTAATATTAAGACTGCTAGAGGCCCGGTGCACGAAATTTGTGCACCCTCTCCAATCCAGGACCCCTTGGGGGATGTCCAGGGGATCGGGCCTAAACCAGCAGTTGGACATCCCTCTCACAATCCTGGACTGCTGGCTCCTAATCGCTCACCTGCCTGCCTGTCTGGTCGCCCATAACTGCTCCCCCTTGCCAGCCTGATCACCCCTCACTGCCTTTGCATGCTGGCCTGATCACCCCTAACTGCCCCCCCTGATGGCCTAGTTGCCCCCAACTGCCCCCTCCCTGCCAGCCTGGTCATCCCCAACTGCCCCCTTCTGCCAGCCTAATCGCCCCCAACTGCCCCCCATGCTGGCCTGGTCACCCCCAACTGCACTCACCCACACTGGCCTGGTCTTAGGCAGCCATCTTGTGAGGGTTAATTTGCATATTACCTCTTTATTATATAGGATAATTCTGAGACGCCCAACCATGGCCTGCCAGGGTGTAACCTGATTGTTTTTCTGCTTTACCGAGGCCTGCAGTGTAAGGGGGGCACAAGATCTTAGCCAGCTTCACCCAGCATGCCACTCATTTGGTAGAAATCCCCAAGGAGAACTCTTAGGAGGGGCAGAGCAGCCCCAAAGTCCATGAAATGGATTTAAGCCTTCCCTTAAAATGACCTTGCATTGTTTCACCAACATCTGGATTTATTGCCATTGTGCTTTTAAAGTAGAAACACCTTCATGACCTGAGATGGAAACATTAATAAAACAGGGAGCTTTTCTAGTTCGTATACATAAAATGAAGTCATACAAATCCAATGTTTTATAGATATTGGCGCTAAAATGGCAAAAAGAAACATTTTAAGAGAAAAAAATGAAGGTGTTAAGAATGATCAAAATATCAGTACTTCTTTCTACAACTGGTGTATATATAGAAGATATTTAAATATAAATAATCTATGAACCAAAATGAGGTGAAGAATAGCACAATGATAGCAGTGGTTATTGAAACCATGTGAGATTGCCTGAAATAATGATATGACCATCAGAGTTGCTCAGAGAGTAAGATAACATTAGACAAATTTCAGTAGACAGTTTTTTGGTTTCACAAAGGATGTCCCTGAAGACTGGAAGATCAGTTAGATAATGCAATTATTTCATCAAGAATGTCAAATACCAGCCGTCACACAGCCTGCTTCTTGAAGTGGAGGAAGCCAGGAACTAAAGGGGGTGGTTTAAAAAGAGGCAGAGGAAGAATGAATGACAAAAGGAAGATAAAACATAATTACATGTAGTCTAAAAGGAGTAGGTATGGATTGCAGCTATGCTGTCATTTTTGTCTCAAAAGTTTATAATATGACCTAATATATATGTTAACTTTTTAAAAAAGAGGTTAGAGTGACAACTTTTGATGTTTTGGTTCTTACATCCTCCTATACCTTCGACCTCTGCGTCTCCAGGTTTCACTGGATTGCAGTTTGACAGTAACATCCGTTATTGACCTTCTAACTGTAGCTGTCTCAGGTTTGACTCGGGGATAGCGCAGGTGTTGAGAACTTCAGCTACCAAGTGCTATGTACCTGTACCTCGTATCAATGCCAGGAGAAATATAATGGGTTAACCTTCCCTTCATACAGTAGCTGGCATTCTAGAGTGCCCCGTCTGTGTAAAATACTGTTGAGTCCCCTCTTTTTGAAATGGAATGATCCTACATATAATAACATTTGTGTAACTCCACATTTTCAAATAAAAAGATGAAATGAATGTGTGGATCATTCGGGGTTAACCAACAAAGCCTGTGTTTCAAACCTATGAGTGAAAATGTTTCTTTAACACTCACTGACTTTGACTCACCTCCAGTAGTAGGTCCAAGGTTCTGCTCAGCTGATCGAGGCTGCCGCCAGCCTCATTGCCCAAGGCTGGAGGTCGAGATGGTGCTGCAACCTCTCTGAACCCAGCCCCACATGCTCACCAAATACTTTAGCTCTAAAATTTACTTGAAGTGAAAAAATTCTGTGACTATACAAAGGCCATTTGGCATTGCCTGAGCTAGAGAAATTATTTTTATTTTAAGCCTGTTAGAGAAACACTACAATTTGTCAACTAGGATTTGTATGTTTTAATTTTTAAAAAACACACAATGAAGAGTGGTTTGTCTCTGATCACTTATTGGAAATACAATTTTTGTAAAATTTTCTGAAGATAAATCATAAAAATTATCTATGCTTAGATAATATATATATATATATATATATATATATATATATATATGTATATATAACCAGCATAATATTCTTTCTCAAAAGTCAGTAAGATTATCGCTAGCAAAAATTTCCCTTTTTCATGCAGGCATATGTGGTACTATAAGAGCAGATTTTTAAAAATTTAAAGTAATAAGCAAATAAGAAATAAGGTAACCTTTCACATAAAGAATAACACACAGAGAAAAGAGCGGTTAAGAAGTTCAGTTCATTTCTATAGAAACAAAGGTCAAGTGAATTAAAAATAATTTAGAATTTCAGCACAAGGAAAATACAATCATGTGTAGTAAGTGGGCACATGGGTTATTTTTTCCATATTAAGATATGAGCACTTCTTTACCCTACAGTAAAGTGAGAGTATGAATTATTTTTGTGATTCAGCAGGTGTGAATCACAAAAAGCTCTTGGATTTTTTTACGATCGTTCTGTATGCTCTCTGTTTTCTCGTCAAAGCCTTTAGTTAAGGATTGAAATGTTTCTAATAATGCTGACATGGCTCTAATGAAGTGGCCCCATGATTTATATTATTATATCAACACCTTCATGTAACCCAGTAATGAACATATGTGTATCATATTCACTATAAACATATTACATATGCTACATATACAGGCACATGTATATAATATGTACATAGTGGATCAAAAATTAGAATAACATTTCACTCAAAAGTGACTACTGAAGTGTGACCATTTGCAGAGAATACTGTGATTACTATTGCTTTTAGTAATTTCTAATGTATTTTCTTAATAATACCAACATTTGCATTAAAAAGGAAGCAACCAAGTCATATGGCATAGGAATCAAAGATGATCTGTGACTTGAACTGCATCTAAAAGAAAAAATGCTTAGAAAAGAAAACCAAAGTAAAAAGACAAATAGCCAAATTAGAGAAATATTTACAATACAATACATTGCTGTTGAATGTTCTTTCATCCAAACCTTTTCACAGTCATCCCAACCTGTAAACGTATCTGACAGCATTTCATTGACTTGTCAGAGGAATCAGTGCATAGTGTAGGTGTTGGGAAGAGTTTTAGTGCTGTGTTCATGCTATTTTCTTTTAAAAGATCAAAATTCTTCAATAAATGTTTCATGTTATCATTCAGCATCATCTCTGGACTCAAACTGTACTCTCAAGACCTCGGGGATGAGAGGTGGCTTGGTTTGGGAGGAACCAAAGTCATTTAAATGCCAATTAGTCAATCCTGGACTAATTCTAACTTTTGTGGTGGTTTCGAATAGAGAAAATGAAAAATTAAATCCCTCTTCGCTGCCCTGCTCCACGGACAGTTTGGGAGGCGGAATTGTTCTGTCCCCATTTGTTAAACCAGGGACTTTCTGAGATTCCTTCCAGCTCAGATTCTCGGGTTCTAAGAATATCCCCATTATTATCATCCCATCTCATTCTGCTTCCAGAATGTTAACACAGTAGTCGCTTATCTTACATCTATCTTTGTGAGAACGGGTAAAGGAAACTGAAAGTAGTTTCTTCATGATTAATGCATTTGTCAAATTCTTTCCAAGTAGCAAATTAATTTATTGTGGTTTTTTTCATGAATGCCAATTAAAGCTATGCAAACTATTGTGGTAAAACTTCGCAGTCCTTTTTCATAAATGAGAGCTAACTGATTTAATGTTAATGAAAGGAACTATATTCAAATACAAATGTTAATAACACAGGCAGAAAGAAAACCCTAGACTTCAGAAGCTTTGCCTTACATAAAATTCATGTAACTTGAACAGAGAAATTCATTAAAATGTAATGTTCTAGAGTGAAGCCTATATTAATTGCCTTGTGTGAAATTCTGAAAAGTTCCTCCGTAAGAGTCTGGTCCTCTGTATCCCTGAGAAGAAAAATGACTATTGATTGTAATGATCTTAAACCATGGGCCCCAGATTTAGGTTTTGACAATCACAGTCTTTTGCTTTGTTTGAATATTTTCATTGCAACTAGAAGTAAAACAGTTTTTATTTAAATAAGGAAGTATTTTGCTCATGTTCATACTGATTATACAAAGAGTACCACTATAAATTCAATAGAATATTATACAACTTCTTGGTCCTTAGGACTTAGTCTACTACCCCATGAATATAGGTACGTGTTTATGTGCATGGAAAGTATCTTTTATTAATAAGACTAGAGACCCAGTGCACAAAATTTATGCACTAGGAGGGGGTTGTCTTTCAGTCCAGCCTGCACCCTCTCCAATCTGGGACCCCTCAGGGGATGTACAACTGCCAGTTTAGTCCCAATCTCTGTGGACATCCCTCTCACAATCCGGGACTGCTGGCTCCCAACCGCTCGTCTGCCTGCCTGCCTGATTGCCCCTAACCGCTTCTGCCTGCCAGCCTGATCACCCCTAACCACTCCCCTGCCAGCCTGATCAACACCTAACTGCTCCCCTGCCAGCTCAATCACCCCCAACCGCTCCCCCTGCCGGCCCAGTCGCCCCCAACTACCCTCGCCTGCCAGCCCAGTTGCCCCTAACTGCCCTCCCCTGCCAGCCCGGCCACCCCTAACTGCCCTCCCCTGTCAGCCTGGTCCCTCCCAACTGCCCTTCCCTGCAGGCCTGGTTGCCCCCAACTGCCCTCCCCTGCCAGCCCAGTTGCCCCTAACTGCCCTCCCCTGCTGGCCATCTTGTGGCTATGGGCACTGCCATCTTTGAGGGCGGGGCATCCAATTAGCATATTCCCTCCTTATTGGCTGTGGGTGCCACCATCTTTGCAATGATGTGAGGGTCAATTAGCATATTCCCTGTTTATTAAATAGGATTTTAGAAATGTGTCCTAGGAGCTTAATTCCCTCATATTTTTAAGATGACCTAAGTTCACTTCAATGGGATTGTAGGAAACAAAGGCTAGGCAAACTCACTGAACCCTTGTGTTCTTTGCCATAACTGGCTGTAAGCCCCATTTTGTAGAATACTTAACCTGGAGAACATGAGAGAATCAAAATCAGTATTTTCTCTTGCTTTTGCATTTTAATTGCATTTCTGCTTGGTTTTCTTTTATTATTGTTGTTGTTAATCCTCACCCAAGGTTATTTTTTTCCATTGATTTTCAGAGAGAGTAGAAGGGAGGGGGAGAGACAGAGGGAGCAGGCCAGAATTGAGCCTGCAACCAAGCTACCTGTCCTTGACAGGAATTGAACCCATGACCCGTCAGTCTGCAGGGTGATGCTCTAACTACTCAGCAAACCAGGCAGGGCTCTGCTTGGTTTTTCACTCAGTTCAACAAGGAGAAATTTTGACTTTTTATATGGTAAAGTTTATTTTTTTATTGAATTTATTGACTTTATATTGACTAAAGAAACAAACTATAGGGGCTAATTTTGCTCATATTTTTTAAAAGGAAAATATTTGTAGAAGCTAAATTTGACTACCTGTATTTCACACTGGGTTTTAGGAATTTTTGTATAATTAAAATACATGATTTTTTAAATATTAATGCTTGCATTGTTCGTGAAATGTAAAAGGGAGTGCCAGATTAGATTTACTGCTCACTTAATTCTAAGGCTAATCATTTAAATTGAGAAAGCTAACGTGTACATCTTTTATACTAATTCCATCTTTTTTATGTCATACTGAAAGTCATAAAAATTAATAAAACAATGAAATTAAAACTGAAACACATCCAACATCTTTTTGGCTCACCATCTAAGAACTAGGGAAGTGCCAAGTATGAAGGATCCGTGCTTGAGTAGGTCAGAGGTCCAGATAGTTGGTGTTGCCTCCAATAGCCGTCACTGTTGGGTTTTACTTTTAGAGAAAATGAGCTCACGGAGAAGCAAGCACTGCAGGCTGTAATGAGGAACATATGTAATATTTTTCACCCACATTTTCCTTTTTATCTTGGCTTCCTTAATGTCTTCTTTCAAAATGTCAGCAGTGATTAGCCTACATTATGGGATAATTAATATGAACTTTTATAGTAAAGCTAATTTTGAGAAATAGTAGAACAAAACACATGTCAAGATGTTAAAGACGGAAAGTTGAACAGATTGCTTTTGTGTATAAAAAAATACATATTTTCTCTTTTCAGTTCACCTTTCTTTCCAAATATCAAACCACAGAGATGTTTGAGAAAGCTTAAATATTAACCTGTGAAGGAAGCACTTTCAGAAGTTTGGGGGCCACTGAAATCCTTTCCTAGAATATGGTATAGATTCTCACATGTTATAATATTGGCCATTTGGGGGAGTTTCGGAAGTATTTCCTCATGTACTTGGACTCAGGGTTGAGTAGCTATGTCCAATTCAGGCTTTAATGCCAGTGCTCCATGCTTTAAAATTATCTTCATGTGGCATCAGGTGCCTTGTTTTCCTCTTCAAAATTGGCCTTTCCCCAGATTTGTTAAAATTGCTAAACACTTTATTTCATCCCGCAGTAATTCTAGAGATTTATTAGAGGTTTGCCCCTAAGTTGCTTCTGCCATTGATTACGCATCTGAATAGAGTCTGAGTACGACACCTCTTATGTTGGACCATAAACTACAGGACATGATCTAGTCACACCGTGAAGGCACCATAACTGGAGACTGATCTGCACAGTTTAAGCAAGTCAGCAAGCTACAATTTCATTGATGATTTTATTTGAATTAAAATTCAGTTTTAGGTCGAAGTGGCTTAGCTCTTGCTTCAGCTGGACCAATTCAGGCCATACAAGTTGTTCTGGACCAAGACAGCCATATCATCGCAGGCAGCTCATGCAATGTATTTTTTTTTTAATTTTTATTTTATTTTATTACTTACAAAGTATTACAAAAGGTATTACATATGTGTCCTCCCCCCCCCCCCCCCCCCGCTGCCCTTGACAATCCCCTGGCCTCCCCTACCCGCCAGTGTCTTATGTCCATTGGTTATGCTTATATGCATGCATACAAGTCCTTCGGTTGATCTCTTACTCCCCTCCCGCCTGCCCCCCAACCCTCCCCGGCCTTTCCGCTGCAGTTTGAATTATAAACATTGTTTATAATCTGCAAAGGGTGCTGTAAATATGCAACAAAGAGTGATTGCTACTAGACGGTAGCCATCTAGTCATGAGTGTTAGGATCTGTTTATTTGTACACTGACCTTCCATTATTGCAATTTTTCTAGTTCTTTAGCAAAAAGTGGATAGTCCTTTGGCTTTGTGGCTTATTAGCTGCACATCAGTATTTTTACTTCTCCATTCTCTTTGCTTAATTCATACTTGACCAAAGAAATAAAAATAACTGGTTGGCTATTTGCAACTCCAGGAAGTGAAATGGGATGTAATATAATTACTTAAAATCTGCAATTATTCATAGAGAATTTGCTTTTGTTCTGATTATCATGATCTCAATTTGTCAAAAACACTTGTACCAGTAAAAAGGTATTTTTTTACCCAAAAAAAAAGGAGGGAGACTCAACATACCTTGTCAATGATATAGCAGCCATTTATCGTTTTGCCTTTCAAGATCCTCTTTGACATTGTTTAGGGAAAGTCCTAAATACCTTTGCAAATAAAAATTATAATCTTCATTTCTCCAACTTTAATAATTAAGGATTTGAAGTAGAAGAATATGATACCAAATCTGATGAAATAGATATACTTTTTAAAAACCTTGACAATACCACACTTCTGATATATATACTTCTGTACTTTGTTAAATATAATGCCTCTAAAATGTCTTTCATTTTCTAAATAAATAAATTCTCTAATTATGGGAACTTATTGACCATTGGGCTGAATGTCCGCAGCATCTGGGTGGTGAGCTGGCCCTTTGCCCAGACCTCAGAGTGAGACTAATAGAAAAACCCTTTAGAGAATGCAGCTGAGTCCACACGGTTCAGAAGATCCTGCTCTAATCTACCATTGATCAGAAGAGATTTCCTTTATTGACCTGAAAGCAACTTTTTTCATTTTTCTGCCAGCTAAGGCACTTACTGAAAGTAGGTAGATAACGTCTGAAGTGAATATGCCTAATAAAGTGGGCAAAGTCGTGCATCTCCCCACAAATGACATCTTGATTCTCTCTCTGGTAGGCCTTCTGTAATGACACCTGCTAATTGGAATGTCTATCTCCTTCCATCCATCTCTTAACCCTCTTCATTGCCACCCAATGAGGAACCTGTTCCTTTTATAAGCACACTTGGCGAATCACTTAGGAAACTGCAGTCAGGGGTTGTGGAACCAACCTGTGAAGATTCTCTCTGTGACTGGAGACAACGTGGAGTGAATTCAGGGCCGTGTTTATCCCGCTGGATATAACATCAGAAAGTTCCAGATCTCTCCAGTCAGCTCCCTCCGCGATTTACCCACCCGCAGAGTGTAAAGGTTCCCTCCAGTGCTGACACTTTGTGACACTTCTCAATTTACAGTAGCTCAGAGGCCATGTGATTGTTCCCAAAGGCAGAGTGGGGTAAAATGATACTTTTTGCACTCAGAAAGGTTAGCATTTATGAGCTATGCTCAGTCAGATTCTCAAAATTGCTTCAGAGAATGAAAGCTGCTTTTGTACTATCCTGTTAGATTAAAGGAGGTCATTTAAACAAATCCTTCTTAAAAGTCCCCGTTATGAATTACTGGGGAGAATGTGTACTATCTGGGGCCCAGGATCACTTAGCAAACGTCAGAGGAATGGTTTGAAGTCTGTTCTGAGAAATACGCTGTCCAAATATACAGCCTTTACCTTCAGCAAAGGAACTTTATCAGGGATCAGTTTGGCTGCAGACACATCTGTTTTTGTTAAAATGCCTTTGGCCATTAAGTTATCTGTAATAACTTTTGGGAAGATCTAAGCAATTTATAATAACATTAATGGGAAAATCATGATTCTGGGTAGCATTTTTGTCTTCCATTTTCTCTAAATGGCTACAAGTGAGGATTTGCATACTTTTATCTAACTTTTCCTGTGATCTGAGAGTTTTATATAAGAGGCATAAATTTATTTTGCTATCGGAGTTTGTTAAAGTAATAATTTGACTTTGCAGAGATAGCTGTGTATTTTCAAATTCTTTAATGTTGATATTATTTAAAATATTGAGTTGCTATGAACTTAAGGGAGCAGAAACATCTCCTTGGACAATACTAAAATTCATTTTTGTAGTTGATAGCTTGTCTTCTAATATTCAGTGTGGTCCTCGCTGCCGGCTTGCTGAAGTCATACGTTTGTAGAGCCAGAAGTGACCTTAGCAGGCACCTACTCCTACTTCCTTCCAAGAGAAATCTCTCAAGGGACGTTCTAGATTTCAGATCAAAAAAAGCTTGGAAACCACACACTGGAATTTGGGGACTATTTGTTGCAAACAAAAATAGGATGCACAGGTTGTAAGTAGCCACTGACTGGTCTTCTTATAAAGTCTGTGGAGAATCCCAGTCCTGGCTTTCTCATACATCTCTGGATGTTCCTGTCTCCTCACGGGCTCCCTTCCACCATTATCAGTCTTCTCCTTGATCTTCTCTCCTTCTTACTCTATTCTTTCTACCAGGGGACCTGGTCCACTCCAGTGGCAAAGACTGCTGGCTCTCCACCCAAGACTTGACCCCTCCTCTCCTAACACCACATCCCTCATGCCAGAGTTCTTCATCTGACTAGGTCCTTCCCATCTTTCAACCTCAGCTCAGAGATCATCTCCATCAAGAAGTTTTGACCTCCACACAGATCTCACCTCTGTCTTTCTTTTTAATATTTTTATTGATTTCAGAGAGGAGAGGGAGAGAGAGATAGAAATATCAATGATGACAGAGAATATCATTGATTGGCTGCCTCTTGCACACCCCCCAGTGCAGATCAAGCCCACAACCTAGGCATGTGTCCTAACCAGGAATCAAACCATGACCTCCTGGTTCAGAGGTCAACGCTCAACCACTGAGCCACACCAGCCAGGCTTTCTTTCATGCCTTGTGCCCACTTCATAGACTTTGTCTCTGTGCGAATGTTAGCACAAACCTAGAAGCTCTTGCCTTCTTGCCCTAGCTTGATGCTATTTAGTAATGACTTTGAGAACAACCAACTTTAACCAGACAGCCTGTAGTATGCCCTCTATACATGTTTATGGATATAATCTGTGTTGTCACCCACTCCTTTCTACGGCATAAATGGGTAAAACATGCATCAAAGTACTTAGGGCAGAGGCTGGCATTCAGTAAGCATTCACTTAATGTTAACACAATAGTTGTTTTTATGAAATTATAATTTTATTACCATCAGCATTAATTAATGGCTTTGACCATAACTGATTTCACACCCCTACCGGTTTTGTTTTTATTTTTCTTTGACTCAAAATCATGTGCTAGGCCATTTGTACTAAAGCAGCAGTTTCCTTCTAATGACTCTAAAGTGAATAGAGTGCAAGTCAAGGGATCTGGACTCCTAGGTTCGGGTCCTACCACCACCACCAGGTCTGTGAGCCTGAACTAGTCGTTTAATCACTCGCTGCCTCTTTTAGGCCATCTGCAAAGCAAGTATAAAAATAGCTTCCTGACCCACTTCCAACAGAACAGTCTTAAGGAACAACCTAGATATGAATGTGAAAGCATTTTTAACTCTAAAAAAATGTATACAAGTTTATTAGTAGTAGTATTGCCAGTAATAAAGCGGTATCAATATAAACAATGCTTTGTTTAATGTTGTCATTCTTCTATTTTCCCATAATCAATTCCAAGTATTTTCAGATTTTTTAATGAATGGGCAACACTCATAAGTCATCTACATCTTCAGGAGAAAGTTCTCAGTTTTATTATCCAAGACATCAAAATAATTCTGGCCGAAACCCGGTTTGGCTCAGTAGATAGAGCGTTGGCCTGTGGACTCAAGGGTCCCAGGTTCGATTCCGGTCAAGGGCATGTACCTGGGTTGCGGGCACATCCCCAGTAGGAGATGTGCAGGAGGCAGCAGATCGATGTTTCTCTCTCATCGATATTTCTAACTCTCTATCTCTCTCCCTTCCTCTCTGTAAAAAATCAATAAAATATATTTTAAAAAAATAATTCCGGATTGAGGACGTAACACCTCACCGACACTGTTGGTCTAAATTGATGCTGTCCGTGACTCCATGGTTCTATCAAATTTTGTCCTTTATTTGGCATTCCACACAATTAGTATGCATAATAAGTTTTGAATGAATGAATGATTGAATGAATGCTACTGAAGGATAGAGACAAAATCTTGCCCAGTATTTTGTCTACTGTTTCCTATTTGACTTCAAATTTCTCTCGATGATGATGACAATGATCATGATGCACATTTTTAAAATTTTAATTTTCAGTTACAGTTGACAGTCAGTATTATTTTATTAGTTTCAGGTGTACAGCATAGTGGTTAGACAATTATGTAATTTATGAAGAGATCCCCAGATAATTCTAGTACCTACCTGGCACCATACATAGTTATTAACAATGTTATTGACTATATTCCCTATTTTATAACTACCAATTTGTACTTCTTAATCCCTTTACCTTTTGACCCTTCCCCAGAAACCCCTTCCATTTGGTGACCTTCAGTTTGTTCTCTGTATCTATTAATCTGTTTGTTTGTTTTTTGTTCTTTGGATTTCACATATAAGTGAAATCATATGGTATCTGTCTTTCTGTCACTGACATTTCATTTGGCATAATACCCTCTAGGTCCATCCATGTGTCACAAATGGTAAGATTTCAGTCTTTTTTATGGCCAAGTCATATTCTTTTGCATATATGTACCACAACTTCCTTATCTACTTGTCTATTGATGGGCACTTGGGTTGCTTCTACTCTGGGCTATAAATAATGCTGCAATGAGCATGGGGTGCATAGGTATCTTCTCCAATTAGCGTGTTGCATTTCTTACAATATATACCCAGAAGTGGAATTGCTGGATCGTATGGTTTTGCTTTTTTAATTTTTTTGAGGAAACTTCATATTGTTTTCCATAGTGGCTGCACCAATTTGCAATCTCACCATAATCCATGAGGATTCCCTTTTTTCCACACCCTTGCCAGCACTTGTTGTTTGTTGATTTATTGATGTTCGCCATTCTGACAGGTATGAGGTGATGTCTCATTGTGGTTTTAATTTGCATCTCACTGATGATTAGTGACATTGAGCATCTTTTCATATGTTTATTGGCCTTCTATATGTCCTCTTTGGAGAAGTGTCTGTTCAGGTCCTCTGCCTATTTTTTAAATTACATTGTTACTGTTTTTTTGTGTGTGTTGAGTTGTACGAGTTCTTAGAAATTTTGGATATTAACCCCTTATTGGATGTATCATTGGTGAATATTTTCTTTCATTCAGTATGTTGTCTTTTCATTTTTGTTGATGGTTTTCTTTAATGTGCAAAATTTTGAGTCTTCCATTTAAGTCCTTAATCCATTTTGAGTTTATTCTTTTATACTGTGTAAGAAGGTGGTCTAGTTTATTTATTTACATGTATCTGTCCAATTTTTCTAACACATTTATTGAATAGACTGTCATTCCCTCATTGTATATTCTTGCCTTCTTTGTCATAGATTAATTTACCATATAGGTTTAGGTTTATTTCTACGTTCTCTATTCTATTCATTGATCCAAGTATCAGTTTTTATGCCAGTACCATGCTGTTTTGATTTCGATAGCCTTGTAGTATTGTTTGATATCACATACCGTGATACCTCCAACTTTGTTCTTTTTTCTCAAGATTGCTATGGCTATTCAGGGTCTTTTGTGGTTTCATATAAATTTTAGGATTATCTTTTCTAGTTCTGTGAAAAAATGCCATTGGTATTTTGATAGGGATTGCATTGAATCTAAGATTGCTTTGCATAGTATGGACATTTTGTGATATTGATTCTTCTTATCTGTGAGCATAATTTATTTGTGTTTTCTTCAGTTTCTTTCTTTAATTTTCAGAGTACATGTTTGGTCTTTTTTACCTTTTTGATTCGATTTACTTCTAGGGTATTTTTTTGACACAATTATAAATGGATTGTTTTCTTAATTTCTCTTTCTGATAGTTCATCATGATACATAAAAATGCAACCAATTTCTGAATGTTAATTTTGTATCCTGCTACTTTATTGATTCATTTATAAGTTCTAGTAGTTTAGTTTTTTCAGTGGCATCTTCAGGGTGCTATATATAGTTTTGTGTCAGATGATGGACATTTTTGAGCTCTTATGTGGCAGGCACATTTCTAAGCCCTTCCCATTTAATCATCACAACAACTTTGTCAAAGGAGCACATGAGCTTGATCCACTCTAACATAAGCTCCATGAAGAGCAGAATCTTTTATGTCTTCTCTGTCTTGCTCACTGCTAAATCCTGAAGGATCAGAGCAGTGCCCGGCGTGTATACAGTAGGCACTCAAGAAATAATAGTCGAATGAAGTGATTTGCTCCACAAAGAATTTTTGATCCTTAGGACTTTGGAGTTTTCTGGACATTTGTGATTTTATTGTGATTTCATATTATTATTAGTAGTAACTGATTGTTTTATAATAGAAATGATTCACCTTGTATAATATATTATAAATACAGTTTGCAAAATACTTTCACATATAATCTCATTTAGTTTAAAACAACCAATGACATTTTACTACTAGAAATGCTAAAGTGCAATGTCCCTAACTAATGGAAAATAAATTATTCCTGCTATAGTTCAGTGTCTTCAATGAGCAGTAAGTGCTTCAGTTAAATTAAGGATTATTAAAGCTTAAATTAAGGGATTATCATATATCAGCTTTTTAATTAAAGAAAGAAAATACTGGAAAATATATTCCCAGTTGGCTTAGAAAGAGGGAATATTATTCGGAAATTTATTTAACAACTATGAAAGGTAGCTACAATGTTAATTCTTGTAATGTTTGTGGCTCTAAAAAAATAACAGATTTTTTCAAAATAAAACTTCCTAGTATGTGATTAACGGTAGAATTGATAAGATCTAAAAGAAGCTTTACCTGTTTAAAGCCATGAAGATTTGCATTAAACTATGACATGAGACAGTAGTGGTCGTTATTTCTTCAGCACATTCTAACCAATGAGGGAACAGTTCATGTGAAATTTAGGGAGGACTTGGCAGTGTTAGGGAGAACATGGCATCTCTGCTGTTAGAGAGGACTACATTTTCGAATACATGGACAGTGTGTCTTTAAATGAAATTTTAAAATAATATGTGTTAAAGGCCAAACACAAATTTATAACCAGAATACAATTATCATTTGTATTTAAACATTGACATGTGTAGTTGTGTAGTTGTCATTGGTTTTTTGTAGGTGAAGATAAATATTCCTTTAGTCTCAGACAAATGTGACTAGTCCATTTGTCATTCCTGTGTTTTCAGCACTTAAAGTATTTCAATTTTTGTTCAACAATGTAACCTTTGGAGTTTTGCCTAATAATGACTTCAGTTGTGCTGGCCTTCCAGCAGATAAATTAAAATGGAAATGCATATTTTCTAATTATGCATCCGGCCCCGGTTGCATATTGGCAAGGGTGGCCACACTGAGTGTTCAATTAAGTCAGCACAATAGACAGAGTCAGTGGAACATCAGAGTTTTCCAAAGTCACTTTCTTAATCCTGGGAAGGATCGCCGAGACTCTGACTGGTAGTATGTAGCGACATACAATCAGAGGGAAAACATTTAAACATCTCAGCATGGGATTTCCATTTAAATCTGATTACAGTGAAATAAAACTATAGCCATTAAAGGTTTAGAAGAACTACAAATACAAGCCGTAAAAGAAGACAGATAGTAAATGAGGTCGTAAAGCATTTCAGTGGGGGAAACAGTCTACAACACTCATTCAACTATTCCTGAAGCAGACTGTGCAATTCACCACACACCCCGCACCGTTCCCTGAGCTCCACTTAAACCTGCAATTAACCTTTCACGCCTAATGAAGCTGTTTTCCTGGAAAATTAAAATATATAGTGGTGCCTGCTCTTACACAGACGGGGGGAGGGAGGAGAGCATGCCAAAATGAATGACTTTTCAGAGGCTTCGTGCAAATGTAAAATGCAAGTGCTATGTTTGTATATAAAGTGATAGTGTTCTTTCAAGGCAGTTTCATTGGATGTGCAGTGTTTATTGCTGTACTTATTAATTGTTCTGCATAATTGTAAAAAACACACACATCGGTAATTTTATGATTAGATTGTTACTGCCAGAGTCTATTAAGATCATTCTACTTCCATTAGGAAAAAACTAGAGTTCTTTTAAATATAACTAAATTCCTCAATGCTTCTCCATGGTGGTTTTCATTGCAAATTTAGTGGTTTAAAAAGGTATATTTGCCATCCAAATATTTAGCTGTTAGACATTTTCATTGCATTTTCTTTTGGGCATGTCTATACGTGGTTATTGAGAAACAAAGTTCTGAAATTTTAGGAAAAAATATTGTGGGGTTTTTTTTCTAAGGTTCTGGGTAAAGATCTGATTTGGGTACAACTTCTACTATTTACAAAATTACCTATGGTAGCTCTTAGCATCCAAACCAGTGATGTCTAAATTATGCCCACGGTCCAAAGGAAATCCACATGTCCCCGGAGGAACCCTCCTTCTTCCCAGCGGCCCTGCCCTGGGCGACCCCGAGCAGCCACCGTGGGGTTCCACATGAGCAAGCGCCAGTTCCGATGGCCAAGGGGCCATGGGAGAAGGAACAGGACACAGGAGAGGGTACTTGCTTTCTTATGAGGTTTAGAATTCAGATTTCAATAACCTAAATGCCGTAGTGTCTGATATTCAAGAACTACAGCTGCAAAAAGGTAAAGCTTACAGTACATATGTAACCCCCCAACATTTTTATTGAGTCTTCGGGGATACTTTGATATAGATTTTGCTAGCCCGCAGCGTCTGTGCATCATCTTGACATGGTAAATGAAATTCCCGTAGCCCACCAATCTGAAATAATGAATTGTTCCCTCACTTAATTGTATTGCTTCGATAACAAGGAACTGTGCTAGGCCTAGAGAACACAGTAAGTGGATTTCACCAGATGATTTGTGTGACGTTTTGAAAAAACGGTCCTCTGGAGTAGCCTGGTTTTAATGGGACTCTAACGGCACCAGCATGAGCCACTAGGCATGCAGCATCCTACCAGGGGGGAGGAGGGACTTCCTCCTCTGGTGTGGGGACTGTGGGATCATCACCAGATAACCGCTCACCGGAAACAGTTCCCGGGGAAATGTAAACCAGGAGAAAGCTTTTGCCTCAGACCACAATACAGAGGACTTACTACTAAGTTGCTTTTATTTTATGGATGCATATTTCTTTAATCCAGGAAAGATCTCAAGCTACTAGTATATTTATCTCTTCATCATCAGTGTGAAAGCAAACCAAATAACAACAAAGGCCGGCTATTCCGAACTTGCTATATATAACAAGGGAGTCAACCATAGCTTGCTTGTGTTTTGGCAGAGGCTTAAAGAGAGGTGAATGTGTGGGAACTCTTTAGAAGGGGAAAAGTGGAAGGCCCAAGTGTGCCCAGGCTGCTGGCTTGGGGAAGCAGGAGGCAGGCTAATGAGAAGCAGGGCATCCTATGTGGTTGTTAGGGGAGCATATTTTCTCTTCTCTGATTGGTCCTAAGGTAGAAGCAGGGACAAAACTCACAGAAGCTGTCGGTTATTAATCAAGTCCTGGGTATTTGGGGCCCATGGCTACAGGGATAATCATTTGACTTCAAAATTATTAGCGATAGCGGACTGACTTGCTACAAGTCAGTCGTGGCAGGTCGATTTCCCGTGCTAGTTATGGTAGATGGGGGTTGGTTTCCAGGGCAGGTTGTGCAGCTGTGGACCAGGGTTCTGATTTTATACGTGGTCTGGCCATCGCCTATGTGTATATTCAGTCTCTCACCAGCATATAAATATTACATTGTGGGGAAGGGCAGGTATTATTATCGTTCTTGAAAGAGCCACTGACTTGGTTTTTCTTTTTAACAATTAAGAAACTCAGATTCCCTACAATAAAGTATGCTGAAGGGAATGGATAGAAGTTGCTTTAATTTTTCTTTTTTAATGAGTCTTCCACACACTAGGCCATTAGGAATCCCAGGGCCCTATCTCTCGTTTACTATTGCGTCTAGGGCTAGGCCCTCTTGTAGGCGAAGGAGGACCTAGCGATTTGTGGGTGGTGCTTGTTGTTTAAAGTTCCCCAAGTATTACAATATGAAGAAATGCAAGCATAATAATAAAAATCTTGCACCCAACAATTTGACACTTAAGTGTTGGGGTCCAACCCCAGCAGGTCCGGGGGTTCCCAAAGGTATGGACGGAGTCGGCGAAGAAGGAATGACACGGAGACAGTGTTCAGTTGATGAGCAGCCTAGCCAGGTTCTCTAGCCAGGTTCTAGCCAGGTACTCCAGCCAGGTTCTATCCAGGTTCTCCAGCCAGGTTCTATCTTTATTCTCCTGTTACATCTGTATTTATACTAGTTGATTTTAATCCTATCCATTCTATTCCAAAGGTTAGGGCGTTTGTTATCTCCATTCCAAGGTCACTACTCTATTGTTCTGTTAAGCTACAAGGAAGTAACTGAAGGAGATTATCCTAAGTAAAGATTATGTAGCTTAAGTGTGATTGTTCTTAGTTAAAGTGATTAATTACCCACCTGGCATTTAGTTAAGGGGTTTTATTCCCTTCCTTAGTTCTGTTAATCCCTAACTCCAGGGAAAAATCCCCACCTGGGGAAACAACCTTTCTTGGAGAGGTGACCTTGGTTAAAACACATAGCGCCAAGAAGGGGAGCAAACATATTAAGAACAGTATGCCATATACGTCAAGTCCCTTGAAACATATGCTGTGCAGATGTTTCTTCCCTGCAGCGACTGTGTCAAGCAGCAAGGGTGGACCAGCTTCCAGCAAATTATTAATAATCTTATGGGATTTATAAAGCAGAATAACTCATGGTGTGCCACAAGCTGTGTGGGGCAGTGACGGGCACAAGATTAAATCTTAATGAAAACCTCACTCGGCCCATCAAGAAGATTAGACCTGGGCAGGTGGCCCTCTGAGCATGCTCTGCGGGTCAGCTGTGGACACTCGGGTACCACTGGGGGAGAAACGCGAGGCTTCCTACATTCCTCCTGCCGTTTACATAGGGTCTGCAAATGCAGCTGATGTTTCATTTTCAGAGGAAAGGACAAACAGCTGTCAAATTAAAAGTAAGCATGATTTGCAATTTTATTTGTTAATTAAGAACTGAAATGATTTTGATTTATTATTTTCAACCGAATATGCTTCCAAGCTTACAGATCATTAGTAAACTCAGGATATGGTGTGAGAGACGCTACTTTAATTAGGCTTTGGACTTCATATACTCCAGAATACAAAGATACAGTGACAGTTTCGGAGTAGCATAAAATTTCCTGTTTTGGCAACTCCAGCTGTTTACTTCTCTGTTGGTACTTACCTCCCGTAAGGGGGACGGCCTTAGCAGCCACATGAAAATGGGCAAGTATTTGTTTTCAGAGTTCCTTCAGACTAGGTCATACGATAGTTTAATGAACAACATGATCTCATATTTGGATGCTGTGATCATTGAAATTAGTATAAGTGGTCTCTGTCCACATTAAAGGATATATATCCATATTATTTGTCATATTTGGCTGTCTCTGGATAAGATGGTGCCAGCAGTGGAATTACAGGAGGTTGTAAATTATGACAGAAGTATGATGGGAGATCTGAGGGAACTGGAGGTCTGCCTGAACTGAACTTTGGGTTAGCACAGCCATGGTCTGCGGCTTTCTCTTAAATAATGTGCTTCGGCTCAGCTCCCTCCCTAAAGAAATAACAAAATTATTTCCTGTAGCAGAATAAGGTTACAACATCTGTGGGGGACCTTCAAGAAGTTCATATGTGCTTTTCAAAGGTCAAACAAGAGAGTTTTATGTAAAATTTGACTCTTTGATCTTGTATTATCTCTAAATAATTTCTAAGAAATATTTACTATCCTGAAAGAGTACGATATTTAACAGCATCTCTTAAAGGTAAATATGTAAGATTATTACCTTAGCTGGGAGAGCTGTAACTTTTTAATCCCTTCCATTTAACACCATCAATTTCTCCTGCTCCATAAATACCTTCTCTTCTGTTTTCAAATGCCCTTGAGGCTCCTTTTTCCTTAAAAACAATCATATGCATCCACATATTCTTCACCTGGCCCTGCTGGTTCCCCTATAAACCCGCTTAGAATGCATTGCCCCAGAGGAATAAGATAGTTTAATGACAGTTACATAGGCTAAGATCCAAAAGCGAGGCCTTCTAATAGCAGCACATTGAGAAGATGTCTGTGAGGGCTCCAGGATTGGTTCAGCTCGATCCAGAATCAAGTCCCCAAGACCTTGCAGAAGGCAGTCTTGTCTCTTGGTTTAGTATGGTGACTGGGTACATTATGCTTTACTCAAGAATTATAGGGAGCTCTGTGTGTAGCTATGATAAACAAGGGTATCTGTTTGAGCCATTGCTATTACAAATTTAGGAAATTCTTTCCTGTCCCTGAACATCTTACCAAACATTCCTGTCAATCAAAGGACAACACTGTTTAACTCAGCATTATGTTTTTATTGCCCATGAGAGCTAGAGATCGCTTTGGGGCTGAAATTCTGCTCATAATACTCAAGGTCCTTTTCTTATATTTAAAATATTTATCAGCTAAATTTCTGTAGGTCATCTTTCTTCCGTATCCACCTGTGCTTATCACAGCTTTATCCCTGGGATGCTTGCTTTCTTCTTCTTAAAACCAGGTTAAAGTAATGAAAAAATAAGCCACAGGCTGGGAGAAAATACCTGCAAAACACATATCTGGTGAAGGACTGATATCCAAAATATAGAAGAAATCTCTTAAAACTATAATAAGAAAACAAACAGCCTCATTAAAAACGGGCAGGAAATCTGAGCAGATACCCCACCCAAGAAGAGATATATATTTATAACAAAGCAACATATGAAAAGATGTCCAACATAATGTTACTGGGGAATTACAGATTAAAACTACCATGAACTACAGTACATACCTGTTAGGATGGCTGAAGTCCAAACACTGACAACACCAAATGCTGACAGAGATGTGGAGCAACATTCATTGCTGGTGGGAATGCAAAATGGCACAGCCACTTTGGAAGACAGTTTGGCAGTTTCTCTTAAAACTGAAACATAGGCTGACCATGCGCCTAGGTATTTGTGAATTGAAAACTTCTGTTACACAAAAACTTGCATGTGGATGTTTATGGTAGCTTTATTCATAATTGCCCAAAATTGGAAGCAGTCATCATGTCCTTCAATGGATAAACAAACTGTGGTCCATCTATACAATGGAATGTTATTTGGTGATAAAAAGAAATGAGCCACTGAACCAAAAAAAGATATGATGGAACTTAAAGGCATATTTCTAAGTGAAATAAGGCAATCTGTAAAAGGCTTATATTTTACTGTTTCAATTATATGACATTCTGGAAAAGGCAAAACTGTAGACATTGAAAAAGAGTCAGTGATGACCAGAGGCACAGGAGAAGGGGAGGAATGTATTGGTAAAGTGTAGGGGTTGTCAGGGCAGGGAGACTACTCCATATGCTGCTACAGTGGTGAGAACATGATGTTATGCATTTGTCAAAACCCATAGAGCTGTTCAATGCAAAGCATGGACCCTAAAGTAAACAAACTATGGACTTTAGATAACAATCCTGTATCAATATTGGTTCAATTTCTTTGTAAACCTAAAACCGCCCTAAAATTTTAAAAAGAATTTGTAATGCAATGACCTTTGTTCCACACACAAAATAAACCCTAGTAACACTGAAAATCCCCTGTCCATCCAAAGCAAACCTGTGTCCAGGCGTAGAAACTAAGTTGTGGGTCACACCCACTATCACTCTGGTGTCGTGTCACGCACTGAACTTGATGGTCTGACGTCAGAGCCAGTTACCTTTGTTAATCCTTGTTCTTCTCCCTGTGTTTAAGTTCCTGTGACCCAGTGAAGAAACTTGGTAAATAAAGGGTAAACTACTTGATAACTTCCAATAAACAGCTCAGTGTTTGATGCCTGAATGTAAAAACAAAAAAAAATAACGTGCTACGCCACCACTGTCGCCTTTCTAGAAAGATCTAAGCAAACATTTAAAGGCCTTTTCCTTGTCTTCCAGGCCTTGCAATTGCCAGTGCTCTAGTAGATATTTCACAACAGAAGCCTTCGGACAGTAAAGACAAGACGTCGGGCGTACGGAATCGGAAACACCACCTCTCAACGCGCCAGGGAACTTGCGTCTGAGAAACAGGGAGTCCTCCCGGATCAGTTGTGCTGTTCCACCTTTTAAAAGGCTTCCCTATGGCCTCGAGTTGTCCGGAGACAAAACTCTTCGTGGTCCCAGGACCCAAGTGCAGTTCCCTCCAAGTGGGCAATGACCCAAGTGGCCAAAGAATCTTCACGAGTTTTCTAGAAGTAACAGTATTGAAGGTCATGGATGATAAAGTCAGTTTTTATGACTCTCTTAGGCTTATCCTAGATAACTTTAAATTTCCCTGGAAAAAAATATGTATATTGTTTCTTAATGCAGATGAAAAATATGTAATTCGTATAAACCAAACTGTTTATATCCCAAGACATTAAAGAAAGACATTTTATAATGCCTGAACGATGAGAATTGTACAGTTTTTGCCTCATAAGCAAACTTAAATAGCTTCTATATGAATGAGAAATGAACAAATTGCAACAGCTTTAAATGCTGTTTTTATCTCACTGTAAATGTAAATGCGAGACTGATTTAGTAGAATGTAGGCAATGCATTTAAATATTTCACACGACGGTTTCAGGCCCAAAGTCAGATTGAGAATGTGACTGTTTTCCACCTAACTGGAATGCAGACCCAAATGAGTCCATTTGGATGGATGGTGGGTGCAACTTCACAGGAGGTTTATTAGGATTCTGAGTGAAGAGGACCTTCCTGTGGTCCATGCCAACTGCCTAACTCATTATGAGAATCGATAGAGCATGGAAAAGCCTGGCCAGCAATCAATTTTCCCCCTCCCTCCCAACACAGCCTCCAACACCATGAACCCGAAGAGAGCTGAAATCGTGATTTTGCAGCGTGCCAGCTTCTGCCCTCACATGGTAACTTCTTAATTGCCCGGGCACCATGGGATCAAACCTACATGGTCCATCTGCATTTTTAAAAGAACAGATCATCTTCTTTTGACCTTCTGCTAGCTGCCAGCTTTTATCTACCCTTACAAAAGTATTTTAGAGTGACACCTCCCAGGTTATAATCTGACCCAGGTTAACTTCCTGCCAACCATCTCGCTGAGAACACAAGCCGAAAAGAGCATTTAGCTGGCACGCATCTACAGAATTCTTATTTCCAATGTGAACACATAGGTGTCATGAGCGAAAGTCTCCCGTGTGATAAATAAGTTCATTATTGCCCCCATTTAACCTATTCTTAGTGACTCAAACCCCTGAATTATGGCAGAAAGGGAAGATGATATAAAACAGCTTTCACATTGGGATGTGACCTAACCTTGTGTGACCTAACCTTGACCACAGTTCACAAGGGGTCAGTGGCATTACAGATCTTGTTGGGAGGTTCCTAACTGCAGGGTGACTACAAAGTATTCGTAGAGAACACTGAGAGATATCCAAAGCTGCTTTATATGCTATAGTTTTGTTCAATCTGAAAGTCATTTAAATATCACTGATGTTTAGAACTACATATGTACTTTTCATGTTCTTTGGATTTCTGGAAGGTAATGATACTTCACCGTTTACAGCTAATGCCTAGTTGCTTGCATGCTATGGTTGTGCAGTAGCGGAACAGGACACTAGCGTGATAGAAAATGTTGATTTTATAATGCCATTTATACATAGCTTAATTTGGCGAGGATCGAATGTAATATATATCAGGAATGATCATACACTATGTAGTTGCATCATATATAAGATTGCTAGGTTACATCTAACCGTGACTATGTCATTGTTTTAATGATTAGGCATTTATGAGTTATGGTGTATATTCCTTATGTTGGCATGATATTTTGCTATTTTCCATGCATTAAGAATAAGACTAATTCTTAGAGCAATTTTATCTATGCCCTGTGGGTTTTTTTTCTTTTGAGGGGAGGGAGTGGAGCTGGTTTTTATCTCCCTGTGGTATTTTATCTCTCAAAAAAGTGAGAAAAGTTTGTAAATGTCTCTTAAAAACAATCAAGCAATTTTATTAGCTTCTTTTTGGAACCTTTAAGTGTTCATTTTTTTCTCCTAGAAAAATAAATTGACAAAACTGCTGATTACAAAAATATAAATCATTTAGAAATAAAATGATTGCCCAATTTGTGTAATTTTCTAACAGTTGTCATGAGAAAGCTTATATAACAAAAACAGAGTTGTATGCAAAATCTCTATCAGCTATTATCTTTTGAGAATCTAAGCAAACAGTATTACTGTGAAAGAATTGTCAAGCTTCATCCATCTCGAATCCCAGCAGGTTCCTAAAATATGGAAATCTGAACTTGAGAGAATTATGGGACACAATGCAGTGTTAAAGTCATACTATACCTTCCTGGGCCAAATATTGCTAACTTCCTGACTAATTATGCAGTATCTTCTTAACTTAGCAAAACTTTTTACTGGCAATAAAATGCTTCACCCTCAGGTGCCGTGGATTGAAAACACCTTAGGGATAATCACTGTGAATGTGTTCTTTTATCCCACACCCCCCCCCCCCCCCGCCACACACACACACACACACACACACACACACACACTGCAACAATTTTACTTTTGTATGCTGCCTTTTTTATTTTTAACCAAACCACAAGTATGCAGAAACTCTTCAAGATGTTAGCAAGTAAATGGTTCCCTTGAAAATGTATTTTAATGGAATTCTGTATATATCCATTTAGAATGACTTTGAAAAAATTTTTTAGATTTTAGGATGTATTGCTCTTCCACAAATGAAAATTTTGGATTAAGTATAATGGAGTTTTAAAAATTAACCAGGGGACACTATTTGGACACAATAGAAAATTCTTGTTGAAAGATCACACATGCTTGCAGATTGATTGATTGCATATTAAGAGGATTGGGATTTTTGTAATTGCTTGTAAATGAAAACTTATTCTAGGGATACACAAAGAAGGAAAATGTATGCCACATACTATGTTCACGAAGAAAACTTGAAACAGGACGTATTTCGATGAGTAATCGATATTTACTGTACTTCCCAACGTCTCATTTTCTTTGGTTCCAGTAAGACTGTGACGATGGCTGTTGTCACTGCAGGCCACTTAGAGTGCAGGCTGGGGGTGGGCCTGGGAACGGTGTGGGACCCGCTTGGAGCTGTGAGGTGCTGGGCAAGTTTTACCCTTGGAAGCCTCAGACTCCACCTGTGAAGGGAGCGTGCAGTGCCCACTTGGCAGAACGGTGATGAGCCCAGGAGGACGTAGACATGAAGCCCCACAGCGCTGCAGGGCAGCTGCCCTTAACAACCTGGGGGCCGCCAGCCCACTCTTGTTCTACCCATTGTTTTTGAGTCCATCTCTTGATTTTTTTTAACTGACTTTTCTCCATAGAGAAAAGCCAGGTAGGTTTTTGCAAATGAAGATGTCATGAAAATCTTGAGTAAGTTCTTATAGCATTTCTAAGGTATAGAGATCTCTCGACAACGACTTTGATATTTGGGTCAATAGAGGATTTGACTCTTTCTAAATATATACTGTTTTAATAAAGTTTTTTTTAAATTATCCCTGATGACGGTTAGACAGGAACATCAATTGGCACTTTCACTTTCAAATTAGGCAAAACCAGATCAATGCTTACATTTGGTTGTCATACATGGCACATCTTTCTCTTTTTTTCCCATTGAATATAAAACTATGATTTGAGAAGTATGTTATATGAAATGTTTTAAAAATTAAAACTTGTCAAATGAACCAATTCTACCCAACTACACTTTTTTAAAAGATGAACTTCCATTGTACTAGGGTGGGTGTGGAATTTGATCCTTAGAACCGCCTGGGTGGGTGCAGGTGCTTACGTTTTCTCTAGAGACTAAGATCCCGGAGGACTGGCTTGGACCCTGGAGATTAATATGCTTAATAAGCACCTCGGTGATTCTGACGATTCGTCAAACTAGGGAAACGCTGCCCTGGGCCAAACGGCTGCTTTTCTCAACAGTTAGGAGAATTTCTTTGAGTCATGAAGTTACCACTCTCGTTCAAAAGGCTTTCAATGTTTTCCCAAGGAGTATAAGCCATCTGGTTGGTGTTACAGCAGTGTCTTCATTAGTGTGTACATTTAACATTTCAGTTTTCTCAACATTTTTTTTAAATTAAGAATTAGAACCCTATCAGTGTACATGTATACAGGAGTGCATGCCAGTGTTATAACAGACTGTGTAAAAGTTCAAACCTGCTTTAAAAAGCGAACATTTTATGATGCCGTGTGCTCTTGATCAGGAGTTTAATTACTGGAATAAAAACAGTGGATCTCCCAACCCGCTGCCAAATGCAGTTTTGTTATTTATTTATTTTTATTTTTTACCTTTCCCAGATCATACAGGAAAAAGCACTCAGCACCTGAGAAAGCCCTCCCTCCTCGCCCCCTTCTAACACTTGGTTGTACAATTTGTGTTGTTGAAAATACATTTTCTCTCTTTCCCTTCTCACCTGATTTCCGTTGGCTTTCTCTACATGACTCTTGGCACAGCGTGCCCAACACTCGGATGGTCCTGGGCTGGAAGAAATTCTCAAAGCCTGAGGGGCAGACACCAGCTACCACTGCAGGTCTCTGCTCCAACCCTGTTTTGTGTTTGCATAATGTGTTCTTACCATAAGAGTCCCCTTTCTGGGACTGGTGCAGCTGTGGCAGAGCTGAGGAATGTTCTAGAACAGTCTGCTTGTTCTCTGCATGTTTGGAGTGAGACCCAAATTGCCACCTGCACCCTGGCCTTCTGTCAGAGCCACTGCTCTGCCGGGTCTTGTCTGGAGTCACTGAGCAGGAGCGGCCCAGGGGAACCCAGCGCTTCTCTTCTTTCTGCCCCGAAGGCCCGAGTACAGGGACCCTGATTGGCCGCAGGGCCCCTGGTGGGCTCTCTGCCTCCTAACCCAAATCTGAGGCTGGCCCTGCCCGTGCTTAGACTAGAAGATGGAATGAGGACCTCCTCCCAGGCCGCCTCCATCTCACCTCCCAGAGGTCAGGCCGGGGAAGAAGCCGGGACCAAGAGGCTCACTCAGCCCCGAGAAATGCCCAACGTGGCTGGCATCTTCCAGAAACTTCAGGAAAGAAAAAAGCAGCTTTGGGAGGGTCCCAGGTGAGCATGTGCCTGAAGGAGAGAGAGCTTAGAGTTGAATCTCAGAGCCCCTTTGGCTTACAAGATATCTGTAAAACCATCAATAATAAAAGATATATTAAAAAATGAAAAACAAACAACAACAAAAATAGCAGTTTCTCTGACCACCTGAGCCATATACACATTCCTCTTCAGCTTTTTTAAATTGAACATATATTTTTACTTAAGAGAAAAGAAGGGAGAGGGAAAGAGAAATATCAATGATGAGAATCATTGATCGGCTGCCTCCTGCACGCCCCCTACTGGGGATCGAGTCCACAACCCAGGCATGTGCCCTGACTGGGAATTGAACGGCGACCTCCTGGTGCATGGGTCAATGCTCCACCACTGAGCCGTGCCGACTGGACCTCTTCAGCTTTTTGATGGTGGATCAGAGGCTAGTGGGAGATTTGTACTGATTTTTCTCTGCCCTGCAGAGGTTTTTTCATAGTAGCCACTTGGGAGTGGCCGAAGTGAGGGGCAGGCATGTTTTCAGCTCGGACCCACAGCTTTTTCTGATGAACATACAACTCCCTCTCCAAAGTCTCATGGGGTTTCCTACTTGGTACCTGACAGAGGCCAAAGCAGCCAAGGTTTGGTTGAGCTTTACCAGTGCTTTCTCCTGTCCTATTCATGAACACAGCAAGTATTATTATTTTGCATTCCAAATATGAGAGGGCTTTATCATTTTGGTTGAGCTTTGGTACATTGCACCCCACCCCCAATTCTGACCAAGTCTGCTACCAGGGGTCCCATCCTTTGTTGAAATAACCCTGCCCCGTGCAAGGACTGGTTGTGGAGCAGTCCAAATGGAACAAGAAATCAAGCCCTCAGACCACTGCAGAGACGCTGTATTCTACTCGCCATCCGAAGGTTTGACAAGGTTCATACTTGGCAGAAGTGAAATTTTCACACAGGCAAGATAGCTATTTAAGCATCAGCTTTGAACCAGCTGTGTTCATGGCCAGGTAAGAGCTACTGCGCCAGCAATCCACCTAGGACAGTGGTCGGCAAATGGCGGCTCTCGAGCCACATGCGGCTCTTTGGCCCCTTGAGTGTGACTCTTCCACAAAATACTGGCTCTTCCACAAAATACTGACTTCTGCGCATGGGCCACGAAGTTTCAATCGCACTGTATGTGCGCGCCCGTACGTGGTATTTTGTGGAAGAGCCACACTGAAGGGGCCAAAGAGCCGCATGTGGCTCGCGAGCCGCCGTTTGCCAACCACGGACCTAGGAAAACAGCATTAGTGAGCAAATTCTTGTAACAGTTCTTTGTGCTTCTATAGCCCCTTTACCAAAAGATAGCTTACATTTTGTGCTTTCAAGTGAAGTACAAGTTATCTTAAAATAAGTCCTATCTGGGGACACACTGGAGTTTCAATGCGAACTCAAATGCCAACGTTTTCTCATGTCTTGGGCCGTTTGTCTAAACATTGTTAAGTAACCGGGGGTGGAAACGATCACCTCTCTCACCGATGTGTTGTACGAGCTTCTCTTGTTGAAATGGAAAACATATCAGAGTTGAATGTTTTCTCCTTTTACTTTGAAAAGGTTCAAGGTTAAATTCAAGGAGGCACAAGCTCCGATTTCCCCTCAAAATGTGTTGGTAGCATTAATGTGCATACATGTGCCAAAGTTCCCAAAGAATTCAGTTGCAATAGACCCCGATGACATGTGCTACCTGAGATGTGCTTTTCGGGATTTCTACAATGTCTGTTACACATTTCAAATGTGATCTTCCTCAACTTCCAATGGTAATTTTGCAGCAAATACGAACAGACTGTGTTGGATGTCATCACGCAGCTCCCCTGGCCCTTCACAGACTGGTCAGCTCATTTCATCCTGCAGCGGGCCAGCACTCTCATCTCTGCTTCAGCGCTTTAAAAATAAATACATAACATAACACAGGTCTTGCGCATCCCCGTTCCCTGGTGACAACGCACGCTGGCAGCAGGGATCTTTTCCTTCAGGTCAGCGTGTCTGAAATACGATGGCACTTAAAAGGCAGGCTGGCTGGAAAGTCACCAATGAAAACACTAGCTCAGCTTAAAACAATTTGATTTCCACCCAAAATGAATCACCTTGCAGCACAAATAGATAATGGCAAACAGAACATGCTACTTACCAAGACGATTCCCTGCTGAGAGGCAGAACTCTGGGCTCATTCGAAGCTCGTTACCCTGTGAGGATAAAGGAATATGGTCTCGTGGACATTTATGTGGGATGAACTAGTTGGAAGAGGAAAAAGGCTGAGTACCCAACACCCACTCCTTGCTGATTTCTGAAGTGACGGCTCCCAGTGGACCTTCCAGTGCAAACACGCAATCGGTGTTGGCCAATAAAAGAGTCGGCCTCCTGGAAGGGAAACCACCACAGAGCAACCTTCTGCGTCTCAGGAGGCAGGGCCTGTGATGAGCTTCACAAACGAGAAGCTGTAAGGACGTGGAAGGGTGTCCTGTTTGTGTTGTTATACAAAACACAAGTGCTTTCGTGACATGACATTCCTTCTATGCAGTATCCAGAAGATGGGTATGTGGCAGACTTTTTCTCAGTAATTCTTCTTTTGATAGTATGTATGAACCACTTAGGTTCTGTGCATCCATGAATTGAGAATTATTTTGTCCTAAGGTGAAATAATTTCCAAAGAAAGCCCATGCCTCTGGAAAAAAAAAAATTATTGTGTTTCAAAATATTATAACCATGCTTCCATCCTTCCATACTGCATTAATGATAGCCTTTCTCCTTTCTTTGGTGCAGATTACTCTGTGTAGATATTCTTCATGTAGTCTTGATAATTGCCCCCACAATGTAGTCTGTAAGGGATTATTTACCATATTTGTAAAGATTATGGCAATGTCAGGTTTACTGTCATAGTGGAATATAAGATAATGATTAATAATGTCTACAAAGTTTGAAGTCTAGCCTGGCCAGGTGGTTCTGTTAGTTGGAGCATCATCTCATACACCAAAAAGGTTGCAGATTCAATTCCTGGTCAGGGCACACCTAGGTTGCAGGTTTGATCCCCAGTTGAGGCAACTGACCAATGTTTCTCTCTCTCGATCTCTCTTTTCCTTCCTTTCTCTCTAAAATCAATAAATATATCTTCAGGTGAGGATTTTTTCTTTAGTTTGAAGTCTACTAGGACTGTTGGTATAGAGTTTATTCTACTGTAAAACAAGTTACTCATGTCACTAAAAACTAAATACAATTTTCCAAAGTTAGGTCTCGGCCACATTAATATCAATCTGAAATGGTAGCATTTGGGCTGTTTGGGGCTTTATGTTATATGAACCAGTCTGTAAACTAGACAGTGAACCAAAACTATGCAAGGACAGAGAGGTAGTTGAATCAATCCTGAAATTTTTTTAAAAGACTGTTAAGAACACACGACCTAGCCCTGGCCAGGTAGCTCAGGTGATACACCAGTCAGGGCACAGGCAAGAATAAACCAACAAATGCATAAGTAAGTGGAACAACAAATCAATGTTTCTCTCCTTACTCTCTCTTTCTCCCTCATCTCTCTAAAATCAATTTTTAAAGAAAAGAACACATGGTCTAGTGGTTAAAGTGGAGACCTGGGAAAACTAGAATAAACTCAGATTCTATCCTCCAATGAGAGACTGGTCCTCACCATGTTTTATTTACCTTGTGTAGAAAACAATGAGAACGCTGCTTCTTTCCTTTCAGGATGCTTGTCAGAAGTACCAGCTCCTACCACTGATGCTGTCAGAAGGCTGTCTGTGTAGCGCTGTGTATCTGCCCTTGGTAATATGCTTTGGATTGTCATGACACCTCTCACAATTTGATTTCCTAAAGATATTCCCGTATTCGGTGTTTTCTAGATTTCACAGGCAGAGGGAGGCATCATATCTCACTGACCTGCAGAAGCTCTCGTAACTATTGTCTCGGTATATAAATGAATGACGAAGGTGCCGTATCATGATTTGAATTTCCATTTGTGGCTGGATTTGTGAAGTGTAACACTTTGGTGGTTTCTGTCCTGCTGGTAAATGATAAAGTTACTCATCTGTACCTAGGCATCTGAAATTTTATCAGGCTATTACCTAAGTGAAGTATTTTACACAAAACACTAAAATTGGCGTTAGAAAGAACAGTTTGATCAATATTGGCATAGGTAAGACATTTCTGAAGCTCTCAACAAAATCATAAACTAAAACCTTTCTCTCTCTCCGCGTTAAACATCATGGAGCGCTTTTTCTTTTCGATAAGCCATCTACGGTGTGTTTACTGAAGCTTGCCTTGATGGTCCCGCATAGTGTTTGCAGCTCGAGTTCTGTTCCAGCAGCTACACGCAATGAGTCCACAGTGCAGAGCAGGCGGCCCCTCTGGAACCTCAGCTTGTTTGTTCTCTCGCTGTTCGAAAGGTAATTAAGGAGCATTGCATGTTTCTCAATTAATGATTTCTCATTCAACAGGGGATCTTTGATGCTAATTTGTTTTAATCAGGGCAGAGGCTGCTCAAAAACTCCAAACAATTCAGTGAAGAGGAACTAGGAATTTTTAATCAAGTGGAAGAGATTTAAATGCTCTGAGGGGCACATCCGTCATGCACTTCCAATTCCTGCTCATTTAAGAATGTTCTATGGGGTTTTATAAACCAATGTGAGAATTATTAGAGTGCATTGTATCCTACAATATGATTTTCCTTTCTATATTTGTTAGACTATATAATGAACTCCACTGAAAGCCTACTTAGCTACAACCTCCATTTTTCTCTCTCTCTCGAGAATGTATTTATGTGGACATCTAATACCCTTATTTACATAGACACTTGTAAAGGTAGAACATGATGTGTAAGAGTATATTTACATCTATGTAGCAAATGAAGAATGGAGGGTTCGTTATAAAGGAGCGTAAGGTGTAAAACCTTCTGTTCACCCCTTGGGCGACTGTCCTGAGGGGCTGGCTGTTCCTAATTTGAGCTGCTAAGTCCAAGTTGCATTATGTACATGGAAACACGGGCTATATGGCAGTGGTACCTTGAAGAGCCGTTACAGTGTGATTAGGCCCTAATTTGTGTTAAAAAAAAAAAAATGACTTAACCAGGTTGACGACGCCTGATGGAGATTAATACACCAAGTAGTTAAATTACAATGCTCCTTTCTTTTCCCCATGACCAGGTTCCGATCCGTCAAGACTATTTTGCAGGAGTGTCCATCGTGTGACAATGAGGTGGGTTGGGTTTTTTTTCCTCCCTCTCACTGCTACAGAAACATCGCAACGTATGGGCTCACTGAAAGTGGGAAAACAAGCTTTGTTTTTCATCCAGTGGCTCTGGAGCTTGAGGGCAGATCACAGCCACCTGGGGAGCTTGTTAAACCAACTCCTGGGCCCCTCCTGGGGCTCCTGATTGGGCGAATCCGGAATGGGGCGTGAGGCTTTCATTCCCAACACGTGCTCAGAGGATGCTGGGCTGGGCTGGGCTGGCGACCCGGCTTCCAGAACTCCTGTTAGGAATAAATCGATCAGAACGAGGCGGGCCACGGCTCGAACGCAGCACTGGGCAATGGCTCTGCGTCCTGCGTGTGTTCCAGTGTATTTATTGGTCACAGGTTCACTCGGCCGGACGGTAGGCGAGCCTGTGTGTCTCCGCAGTGGCCTTTGGGTGAGTCGATGGCCCAGTTGGGCGGAGACTGAGTGGTGGACTTGGGCAGGGGGCTGACAGATGTGCCTATATTTTTATTCATTGAGATCCCCTAGAGCAGTGGTTCTCAACCTTCCTAATGCCGCGACCCTTTAATACAGTTCCTCATGTGGTGGTGACCCCAACCATAAAATTATTTTCGTTGCTACTTCATAACTGTAATTTTGCTACTGTTACGCATCGTAATGTAAATATCTGATATGCAGGATGTATTTTGTTACAAATTGAACATAATTAAAGCATAGTGATTCATCACAAAAACAATATGTAATTATATATGTGTTTTCCGATGGTCTTAGGCGACCCCCAAAGGGGTCGCGACCCACAGGTTGAGAACCGCTGCAGGGGGCTTTGCAGGAATGAGGTCCATTTGAAAACAAATGTTTGAATGGAAATGACGATGTGGCATACCTGTGCTAATGGGCAATGGCCAAGCCAAACTGGCGTGTGAAAAACTGGAACATGACCTGGCCATTTGCTCAGTAGTTAAAGCGTTGGTCCAGGGATAGAAGGGTTGTGGATTCGATTCCGGGTCAAGGGCACCTACCTTAGTTGCAGGATCCATCCCCAGCCCCAGAAGGGTTCGTGTGGGAGGCAACCAGTCAATGTGTCTCTCTCACATATCTCTCTCTCTCTCTTTCTCTCTCTTTCTCTTTCTCTTTCTCTTTCTCCTTCCCTCTCCCTCCCTCTCCCTCTCCTCCTTCTCCTCCCCCTCCTCCTCCTCCTCTCTCCCTCCCTCTCCCCCTCCTCCTTCCCTCTCATTCTCTTTCTAAAGATCAATGGGAAAAATATCCTTGGGTAAGGATTTAAAAAAAAAAAACTAGGCCAGGATGACGTTTCCTAGCCCTGCTCAGAATCAGCGTGATCTGGGTGCTCTGTCTGACATCTGTGTTTTCAGTAAGACTCCAGTTAATTCAACAGACAAGCGTGGGGAACTCTACTCCAGAACCCAGTTCTTTTTCCTTAGAACTATTCTTCATAGTGGTGCCAAAACTGCCTAAACAGAACCTCAGAGGGGAGCCCTCTCCACTAGCCTCTGTCTGGGGCAAGTGCCCACACACTGCACAGGCTGACCTTGGCCCCCAGCTTCCCCTGACGGGTGGCATAACTGCCTTAGTGGGCCATGAATTGGCCAGGGTGCCTCTCATCTGCGTAATTATTGCGCGTAGTGTGATGAGTTCAAGTATTACTGCCTTGATTCTGTCAACTGGGAGTTTTTTCTGACTCCAATATCATAAGGCAGTTTAGGGATGGGGGAGGGGATTCGGTTCTCCTGCATAGGAATGAATGGTTATTCAGTTGCATTTACATTTGTCCTTAAAATTAATTGGTAGCCAAGGAATCAAGTGCTTAAAGATGATCCTGTTTTGAAATCTGTCTTCTGAAAGTCCGGATAGTTAATGGCACCTGTGCTCTAGGCAGTAGGCATGTGATTTAATCCCCCTACAACCAGTAGGAGGGGAATATTGGAAGCCCTAGTTTACAGATAAGAAAAGTAGGGCTTCGAGCATTCACCCACCTAAGCCCATGAGGCAGTTATGGGAAAGAGTCAGCCACAGTATGAAACCCCTCTCCTTCCCACCCCCACAACCTGCCAGAGATTAACACACAACCTTCAGAACGGCAGGAAAAAATGATGTCAGAAACTCCACCATCATTCCCTTACCGTACTTCCTAATGCCAGAAATATTTGTAATAGAAGGAACATGTTAACTTTTCTAATGAGCAGTTTAATCTTTTGGGAGGATCATGGTTCTCCCACGTAAAGAAATGGAGCTCCACCGCTGCCCAGCTCCGGACAATCTCAGACCTTCAGATGCCCTTGACCCCCGGTGCCCAGGAGTCGGCCTCATTAATCACGCAATCATTGTGGGAGTCCAGGGGCTGGCTTCCGACCTAATCATGTCATATGGCTGGGTCATAAAAGTGCTGGTGATCTAATCAAAAGTGACTTTGCAATTACGCGTCACATCTTGATGTGGTCATCTTGTCGGTACCTCACTCTGCTGGGATTTACAAATCCTGAGGCTGGAGTTGGGATGATGGTGAAAGCTCCGGGCAGAAGTCATCAGCGGCCAGGGCCCTTGCGGTGACTCGCTGTTCCATGTCACTACTTCATTTGGATCAAGTCCAGCACACCACCCTCCCCTGCTCTCCCTGCACCCTGACCGAGCAGTCCCCTCTCTGCTGGGTTCCGTCTTGCACCATTGCTTACTGGATTCTGAACTCACAGAGAAGAAAGCACAGGTTGTCGTGGGTGCTGTAGGTTTGCATCGGGTCAAATCACATTACAAGTGGCTGGGAGAGGCATTCCGCTTATTTCAGAGAACTCTGATGCGGCTGTCAAACATGCTGTCTGCGCTTGGCGTCTTCTCTTCACACAGATCCTACAGCAACAGGAATGGAGACACAGCCCTTTTGAATTAAAGTGTGTTCACAGGTCTAGTTAGGGGACTTGGTTTTCTCCGTTTCCTCATCTGTCTTGTGAAGGACCATTTCAGGAAAGACCGGCCCTGAACTCTCACTGGCTGGCAGTGCGGTTGTGTGTCCCTGGGTTGCGGTGCCGTAGAATTTTATGAAATCGGCTCTGAGAAGGCCGTTGTAGAGCCCATCGGGTTAGTCCAGCTTTACAAGAAATACGTGCTCTTATACCGGCGCACAAATCTTCATTGACAAGGTGGCACTGACAAGGTGAAAGTTTTCCTTCTGTGATTTTGGACTCTCTGCTTTCGACTGGCATGATAGAGTACTGACAGAAACGGGGTTTGCAGCCTCTGCACGCATCTTCTTTATCTTTTCTAACAGGGATCCTTTAAATCGTACATCAAATAGTCTTCCTTCACCCTCACCAAAATACTAAATGCTTATTTTATGTTTTCAGTGAAGCTTAATTTCTACCCACAGGAGAGTGTACTGTGACTTCACCATTTCAGCTGTGTGTCCAACAACCTTCTTGCCTGGAAAGGGAATTTAGGAAATACATTCTTTTGACTCAGAAGATATAATGGGATGTAGATAATTCATAAATTTGGGGGCATCAAAAGACTCTATGTACAGAGCTGCTAGTTAACAGACAGGAATGTTAATGTCCCTTAGTCTCCTAAAAAAGATTACTGGATATATGTTTGAGATAGCCGACTTTCAGAAGAAACTGCACAATAATTTCATGATTATGTTCAAGACAAGTCATTGTTCGCCATCTGGGGCCAAAATAAATGGTAACTCTCCATCTCCTAACCAGTTAGAGCAGTGGTTCTCAACCTTGGCTGCACATTAGAATCACCTGGGAATCTTTTTTAAATCCTCATTTCCCAGTGTTGGGTGGGGCCACAACATTAGTAACAAAGAAACAGAATTTCCGGAGGATGAGGCCCAGAAATCAGGATTTAAAAAAGATTCCCAAGTGATTCTAATGTGCCGCCAAGGTTGAGAACCACTGAGTTAGAGGCATGCGAACACTAGGTAACCAGCTAGTGTGTTTATATGCAACATGCAGATGTATGACCTAGATACATCTCTAACATTAACTTAACGGTGCAGCCCTGGGCCTGGCTAATGCTCTAGCAAGTTTTTTTTCCCCTTTAATAATGAGCATGAACCCTGAGGGCATTGTGTTTGATAAGAGTGACAGCTCTGAGATGCAAGCCCCTCTCGGGGTGAGTGTGCTGACTCAGAAACAGGAGGGGAGTTGTCAGACAAATGAGAAACCTTCTAGATTGAATGGGATGTAGCTAACCAGTGCTGCGGGCACACTTTCATCACATCCCCGAGAAGGTGGTGCCTTCCTAAAGATTTAGTTCTTGTCTGGCTGGTGTGGCTCAATCAGTTGAGCGTTGACCTATGAACCGGGAGGTCATCGTTAGATTCCCAGTCAGGGCTCGATCCCCAGTAGGGGGCGTGCAGGAGGCAGCTGATCAATGATTCTCTCTCATTAATGCTTCTATCTTGCTCTCCCTCTCCCTTCCTCTCTGAAATCAATAAAAAAATATTTTTAAAAAAAGATTTAGTTCTTAAAAGGATAGTCAGTATAGCATCTAGAATCCGCATGACAAACTATGCCAAGGTTGTCTCTTTCAGTGGTCTGATGTATTTTGAATTCTATAGCAACTGACTAAAGGAGTTTATTTTTTCTTTCTCTCTTTCTTTCTTTCTTTCTTTCTTTCTTTCTTTCTTTCTTTCTTTCTTTCTTTCTTCCTTCCTTCCTTCCTTCCTTCCTTCCTTCCTTCCTTCCTTCCTTCCTCCCTCCCTCCCTCCCTCCCTCCCTCCCTTCCCTCCCTTCCCTCCCTCCCTCCCTCCTGCTTTGCCTCCAGAAGATTCATCATGTCCCTGAAGCCACTGGGACTTTGAAATCTCGGTCTTTCGGATATGCTTTGAAATAAAATCGCAGCTGCTTGTGTACTTCTAAGATATTGCCTAATTAAGTCTGAGATCAATGAAGGAATTCAAACAAACAATTCAGCAAGAAAAATAGGTATTTGTGTCTATTTGCCTGGGATTTTCTTTCAAGTAGCTTAAGTTCCAGTCAGGATTAATTAATCCTGTGGCTGACTGAGGTGATTCGGGGAGCAGAGGGAGCATCCGTGTGATCTGGACTGTGGGCAGGCGGTGTGTGTGCCCAGACTGAAATAAGCGTGCCGGAAAGGACATGTGCAAAATGTCTACTAGGAGGGCTTTCCGATCTGTTAGATAAGAGAGGAAATGAGACTTAAATGGTTTAGCGGTTCAATGCCAGTATCAGAATCCTAATGATTTCAGGTAGGATTTCACCAATTCAGGTGTCATTATACTGGAAGGGATTCTGAGTTTGTGACTTAATGAAGATGATTAAGGGATTCTTGAGGCTCTCTTACCATATAGTAACTCAACAATAAGGTGCCATGAGTGGGGTTCAGATAGTTATTTAAAGGTGCCCCTCGCTATGGAGAACTGGTGGGTCCTTAGTTGCCTTCTGAAGGGTGTGTCTGGACTCCCATTCTCTGTGCCTTGTTCCTATTTTGTTGGGTCTTCTGGAGGATCCTGTCTGTTTTCTGCCAGACAAACAGATCTCTGTTGGATTCTGTCTTGCTCCGTTGCTTCCCCAGCTCTTCCCCGGATTCTAAGCTCTGGAAGAACAAAGCATGGCATTAGCCCGGGTGCTCTAGGTTTGCATCAAGTCAAATCACATTGCAAATTGTTATGAGAAGCATTAAAATTCTCTCCTAGAACCCCAGGGTATTGAGCTATAAATAATAGACAGCCTCACGGTGGATTAAACCACACGGAATTTATATTTCACTTAACAAGAAAACCTGGCGGTGAGAGTCCTGGGTTTTGAGGCACAAGGTGTTTCCCTCCTCCCCATCCTCAGTGGGTGGGCTTTATCCTCACTGTGTCCATCTTGGTCACAAGATGCTGCCCCAGCGCAGGGCCTCACCTCCTCCCACAGCATGGTACAAAGCAGGAAGGGAGAGAAGGCGGCCACGTTGCTCTCTCGCTTAGAATTATCTTGTCTTTCATCAGGAAGGAAAATCTTCAGAAGCCAACCCCGCTTTTCGTCACTTGTTCTCTTAGCTTTCATTGGCTAGGACTGAGCCACAGGCTTACCCTGGACCAAGCGCTGGTATAGGGCAAGTGATTACCATGATTGGCTTAGGTGTGAACCAAGGAAGAGAGCATCTGCACCACCTGGGACTTTGTTAGAATTGCAGCCCAGACCTACTGAACCTGAGCTTGCATTTAGCAAGGGCTCCCTGATGTTCAGGTGGACATGAAGTTGTGAGACACTCCAGCTTTAAGGATTCTTCCCCCAGGGCAGGGACGTGTTGCATTTTGGGAAAAATCAGGATTATGCCAGCAAGAAAGTAGGGCATGGCTTTGGGGTAGGCAACCATCAGTGTCTACCAAGATCTTCCAGCTCTTCTGTACCTCTATTGGGATCATCACTTGTTTTGGTAACTATTACTTTTCCTTCAAAATGCTCTGCAAAAAAAAGAAGAAGAAATGCTGACTGATCCTGTTGTATGCTTCCCCCAGGGAATAGTTCAGGCTCACTGAATGGCCCTGAGGCTCTCTCCCTCGCCTGCTGGCCCTCGGATCATGTCCAGATTCCCCGAGTGCTGAGGCAAAGGCACGTGTGCTACCCACTCCCTGTGGCCGGAAAGAGCACTTCCTGAGCAGATCTAGGCTGAAAAGTTCCCCACTGTGGCAGGCTGCATAATGACCCCCCCGCCCCCAAGAAACCCACGTCCTGATCCCCGACACCTGGACATAGGTAGCAAAGGGACTTTGCAGATATGGGGCCTAAAAGTAATCACAGATGCCCTTACGGGAATAAAGCAGAGGGAGGTTTGACTTCAGAACAAGGTGACAACAGAAGCAAAGATTGAGGGGTGGGGCTACAAGCTAAGCGATGCCATTTGCCACCAGAAACCGGAAGAAGGAACCAGCCCTGCCAAAGACTTGATTTCACCCTGTAAGACTTATTTTGAATGGTTAGCCTCCCAAGCTATAAAAACAAAAAAAAAGTTCTGTTCTTTTAGGCTACTCGTTTCAGGGTAATTTCTTACAGCAGCCACAGGAAGCTAATCCATCTTACTATCCCTGTCATTGTTGGTTTAAATTCAACAATGTTACCTTTTCATTATTTTAATTTAGTTGACAGATGCAATTTTAGATTAAGTTTTTACAAGATATTCAAATATCAAAATAAGATCCCGTGTGGGTTATGATAATACATTGGATCCTAGGAAGCCTAGAGATACAAATACCTGCCCATCATAGTTGCAGGTTTCCCTCTGTCACCATCATCCTCTTGCCCCCAGCAGCAGAAAGAGCATGAAGGGAGGGAGGAAGGGAAGGGGAGTCTGAGATATCACACACACACACACACACACACACACACACACACACACACGTGCTTGACTTGAATTCAGCAGCTCATAGGGTACAGGGAAAAAGAAACACAATTACAACCAACTTCACACATGCTTCCCAGAATTCATCTTAGAGCGAGCCCGGTAAATTGCACATTTCTCCACCAAAACCATTTGATAAGACGCTAAAGACCCAGAAAGGTCAAAAGCAGAAGCTCTGAGGAGACCAAACATGCCACCGAAATGAATAAAGGGTGGTCATTAGCAGCCGTGAAGGGATATGAATTGGATCTGGAAAAGGCTGAGAGGGGACAGGAAGGTCTCATGCAAAGCAGGGCCAGCAGACGAGTGGGCAGAGGCCACAGCTCAGGCCTGGGGGTGGGGGCGCCTGTAATTCTGCAGACACAGGCCTTGACCTCCAGCAGGAAGAAGGAGCCGCTCCTGGCATTGGCACGTTTGTGCTGAGGGAGGCTTTTAAAGGCGCTCTTTGGACAGTGTTCATCTCAGGCCATTTGGATGGAGATGGATGAGGGTCTGTAGTGAGGCCGACTAATGTGAAGAATCATTGTTTTCACTGCTGGGAAGGAGGGGGAAGGAGCTGTCACAATCTTGCAAGCACAGCTTTTTCTCAGAAATGAGCTCGCAGCCCTGAAGTCTGCTCCTAAACGCCATCACGGCTAAATGGTGCTAATAACGCTGGGCCCTCTCTTGTCACTCATCCCACCACTGGTGGGAGCCATCTTCTCCAGTCTCATCCCCCGTCCTACTCCTTTGTTTGGCAAGAGCCAGCTCCCTGGGGTCCTTGCTGGGCCTTGTGGCACAAACTTTCACAGTGGAGAAAGCTGACAGGTGACGTTGATTGGGTGGTTACTGTTTTAAAGTTCTGTGTTTTGAACTTTTTCATGGAAATTCCTTTGTTTACGCCATCTTGGCGCACCTCCCCAAATAAAACAGATCTTTAGGAAAAGCAGACCTTGGCTCCTGGTCCCCAGAAAAAGAAGGACCAAGTGAAATACAAAAAAAAAATACAGTCACATTCAGTTCTGTGGCCCAAGGCCTAGACCTCTATAGGCTCAACAGAATATTTAGCCAATAGGCTCCTGCCCTCAGCCATCCTCAGCCAGGGAGAGGGGCCCCGCTAGATGCGTACATGGAGGACAGGGGGAATCTATAGAGGAGAGAGGTGCAGCCTTCGTTCCTCTTTGGACTAAGACCACAGGGTGCATGAGGAGTGCATGCACACACATGCACACCAAATATGTACGGTGAGAATAAACTCTATTAGTATCCATTTTCTTTTACAAACCCGAACCACTCTAATTTAGAAAGTAATTGTTTCACATACACAGGTGTGAATTTTTTCAAAATTTGCACCAAATATTCTATGCCCATTGGATATGAGCAGCCACAGAAAAGTTATGTGAAAATGTTGGTTGGCAAAGGTTTTACACTTGATTGAAATAGTTACACATACACCCATCATCAGGGTACAGCTTGATGGAGCTTCTCAGGGTGATGTCTCTGAAACCAGAACTAGATGGAGAGCCACATGGCGGCATCTCCGGAGCTGTCCTGTGCCTTCTTCCTGTTGCTGCTCTGACCTCACCCAAGGGTAATGTCTTTCTTGCCTTCTACCTCTATTGACTTCGCTGGCCTATCTCTGCGCTTCATCTGAGTGCGTGATGAGGCATATCCTCTCTCGTGTCTGACTTCTGTTCAACACTATAGCTGTGAGACTCATCTGTGCTGTACAAATGGCTGTAGATGGTTCATTCTCCTTGCTACATTGTCTGCATGGACCCTAATGTATTTATCCATGCTGCTGCTAGTGGGCTCTCTCAGGCCCTTCTGAATAGTGGAGCTCTGAGCCTTGTCATCCATGTCCTTTGGGGAACCTATGTACACACTTTGAAGAGGTAAGGGATTCACTGTCAGCGTTGTTTCTGACTTATATTTAAAGGGAGCCACTCTGGTTTGCTGTGTGAAGAACAGGCTCCGAGATGACAAGGGACAAGGGTGGACACAAAGAAACCAATGAGAAGGCTTAGGGGACAATCCTGGAAATTCGAGTGCTGCTTGGACCAGGATGGAAGCAATCGGAGTGGTGAAGAGTGGTCGGGGTCTGGATGCATTCTAAAGGCTTCTCACGAGGATCTGGGGTCTTGCCGGTGGTCAGTAGCCCAGCAGTGGCTTATCACTCAGGCTTGTCCTGATGGCCCTCTGGGCTGTAATGCCTGTGCACGTTCCACTCCCTGACATGGTGGCCACAACGACTGGCCACCATCTGAGGCCAAACAGGGAGGCCCCCAGAACACTGGCCAGCGGTAGAAGAGAAAGCAAGATTAGAGAGTAGCTTTTGAAATGGTTTTCTTCAAGACAGCATGAGTGCCATTAAAAGCTACAAAGGTTTGTTTATAACAGTGGTTCTCAACCTTCCTAATGCTGTAACCCTTTAATACAGTTCCTCATGTTGTGGTGACCCCCAACCATAAAATTATTTTCGTTGCTACTTCATAACTGTAATTTTGCTACTGTTATGAATCGTCATGTAAATATCTGATATGCAGGATGTATTTTCATTGTTACAAATTGAACATAATTAAAGCATAGTGATTAATCACAAAAACAGTATGTAATGATATATGTGTTTTCCGATGGTCTTAGGCGACCCCTGTGAAAGGGTAGTTCGACCCCCAAAAGGGGTGCGACCCACAGGTTGAGAACCCCTGGTTTATAAGCTTCTTTGCTCCATCTCAAAGGAACTGACTTGCAACTTTGTCCATGTGTAGCTCATTTTTCCAAAGTTTTTTAAGCAACAACAGAAAACGCAAGGTTGTCTAAAACAATGACCCTTTCTAAGACTCCAAGGATTTCCTCCAGCCACTTCCTCCTTCACACAGACCAGCAGTTCACTCTTCCGTCTTGTCTTTGTGGCTGAGTCTCCAATTCCTCTTCAGTTTCCTCAGGAGAATTCGTGTCTACAGGCGTCCAACGTGAAAAATTCGGAACAATCTCTCTCATGCTTCCCCATCTTCACCCCCGTTCCAGGCACTAGGGCACGTTTCTCTCCACCTCTGAGTTTTATGAGAAAGATTCCCCCCTCTTTGTTGACCATCATTTTTACATAATTTTCTGTGTTTGTTTTTCTGAAATTACTAAGGCATTAAGACCGCACTTTTGTTATTCGACCCCAACAACTACCTTTCTTTGTTATGTTATCAGAACTCTTTTTAGCTCATGTGAAGTTTCTCTTTCACGTAATACAGACCTCTTTTTCTTCCGAGTAAACAGGGTTACCTGCACCTGCTTAACTCAGTCAATAAGCAAATGGATTTTCAAGTTTCCTTCAAATAAATAGCCTAGACCACTTGACTGCCAACGCAAGTGACATCTTTGAACTAAATCTAATAAAGATCGGAATAACTGATTCCTGTGTGTGTTTTCCTTTCTTGAGATAAGATGAAACGGGAGCCTTCAGTCAACCCTATCATTGATTTTTAGTCTTTTATCCTCCATGAAAGAAACCCCCTTACCCCAGCTTTAGCAAAATAGCAAACAGGTGTTGCGTCTATGTACAGCGCTGCGTGGGCTCGCGCTCTCCCCCCGGGATTCGGGGTGGCACGGTCCCTGGTGCTGGGGGATGGGTAAAGAAACTGTCCTCGGCGCTGCCCTCACCCACTGCGCCCCTGCCACCTGTCGGAACACAGTGGGGTTGGCGGCCGGCAAGTTGTAGGATTGCTCATGGTTTCTGCTGAGAACAGGCTTAATAGAACGGGCTGTCGCAGGGCAGTGAAGTATGGCATTCGGTGGATTTAAACACATATATAATATGCACCAAAGATGGGGAAATATTCAATTATTAAAGACCAGTGACATGAGCATTGACTAATGAGCTCACAGCACACCCCATGCAGCTATTGGAAGAGGCGCCCTCGAGGTTATCCTGCAAATGGACCATTTATCCAAATCTGCTCCCAGGATTCTGGCTCCTGCCTGGGACCCCTTCAAAGGAGCAGCTAATTATTCCACCCGACCCTCGAGCACCTCTGAGTAATAGGCCCTCAAGCAGCCTGCCCTTCTCTGTGCCCTTCCCAGCATCGCCCTCACTCGCGTGATTGTTGAGCATCGACTCTAAAGTGCTTCCTGGGATTTAAGGCTGCAGCTCTGATGCCCCCCTCACTCTCCAGCCAACTGCTCCTGAAACCCTCAGCAGCATCGCCTTAGGCCTCTGCGCTGCGTCCCTTGGCCCGAACAGTCCCCCCGTAGAGAGAGGCACACCCCGTTTCCCCGCATTAGATCTCTGCTCAGATGTCGCTTCCCACACCTTCCCGGATCACCGTCTACAGTGCACCCCCATCGCGCTCTCTCCCCTTACCCTGCTTCATGTTTCTTTAGAGTAGGGATACCTGCCCATAACTGTTTCCATTTTCCTGACATAACCTACATGCTAAAGTTCACTCCTTTGTACATTCTCTGAGTGTTGACAAAAGCATACAATCCTGCATCCGCCGCCACCACTAAGGTATAGGACAGTTGCATCGCCCCAAAAATTCACTGATGCCCTCCCCACCTCTTTCTTAGCAAACACGGACCTGTTTTCCGTCCTTCTAGTTTTGCCTTTGCCAGAACCGCCTAGAAGTGGGATCATACCAGCCTGTGGCATTCTGAGTCTGTCTCTGCCACTTAGCCAGGGCCTCTGGGATTCATTCATGCTGTTGGGCATCGCAGTCCCTTCCTCTGTGTGGCTGCACAGCCCTCCATCGGGTGGGTGGACCACAGCTTATCGTCGTCCCCTGTTGAGAATATTGGGCTGTTTGGGGTGAATGTGATGGATTGCAGCTGCTGCCATCACTTGTGATCACGTTTGTGTGTACACATACGTTATTATTTGGGGGGCTAACGACCTAGATGTGGGGTTCCTGAGTCATGTGGTAAGTGTATGTTTAACTTCATATGCGTCTGGCACACACTTTCCCAGAGTGGTCAGACCATTTTCCATTTCCACCAGACTAACCCTGGCCCTTCGTCTCCTGGTTGCCGCTTCCCTGCCCCCTCTGAGCAGCCTCCCTCCTCTCCCAGGGTTTGGGTGAGCTCAGGCGGGTGCAGGGCGACGCCTTCCAGTTCTTTCAAAGGGTCGCAGCGGCCATGGGAGAACTTGGAGCCTGAAAGAAAGCCTGCAGGAGGCCCTCTCAGAGGCAGCAGAATCTGCTTTCGGTGCTGCCGGTGAGAAGGGAGGCCTGCGAGAGTGAACGCCGCACTCACCCATATTGTGCCAGCTTTGCAATGCTCCCTGGGAGAGGATGTATAGGCCCTGAGTCTGAAGCACGCTTGAGTGCGTCTGAGCTCAAGGGCTTTCAAAAGGCCCTCCTGGAAGTCAGCTCTCAGCACTTGGACCTGCAGAAGCCAAAAGAGCTGATGCCCTAGAGCTGGGTGGGGTGGGGCTCAGGCCTGGTTACTGTGGGGCAGTGGGGGGGTCCAAGTCTCAGGAAGGATGGTGGGGGACAGGGATTAGGGCTTCAGGGGGACCCTGGAGCCTTGGAGGGGACCACACTATGTCAAACAATAACAAGCAGCACAATATAACTTTCAATGTCTGCGTCACCATGTATAAGGTGGCTGTTTTTTATCATTATGTGTAAGATTAATTTTCTTAAAAATGATTGGTGCCTAATCAGTATCCCTCCCCCTCCCCCCAAAGTAAATATTTAGTATTTTGCAAACTGAGATTTGGCGATGCTCCTCAAAAGAGTTCTGATCTATTTGTGACGTGACCCATTTCACCCTCTCTTTGTTGGGAACCGGCTACTGGGTGTAATTGTTAAGAAGGAGTTAAGTAGGTACTACAGGGAGAAAGGGAGGACCCCACCCCCACCCTGAGACCTGTTCTGTAAGATGACTCAGCTCAAAGGGACCTGAGCGTTTTCAGGACTTTGTAGGTGGTCTGTGGAATGGGCTGAGGATTTGGGCTCTAGACTTCCGGGTGAGGTAACAAATCACATTGCCTACGTCAGGGCAACTTCACAGGGTTTGGACTCTGTAGCTCAGGCTGCGCTCGTCAAATAGCATTTAGTATTCCTACTACACACACCGACAGCTATCCCAGGCACACAAAGACAGGTTGCAGTTGGAGAAGAATTGGGCAGAATGGCAATGCTTAAAGCAACTATACCTATTGCCTAAGACTTTGGGGTGTGTTTTGGGAGGGAGAGATTTGTACAAGGTTTGTTTCATTTCTACCCTGTCCATTGGCTATTTAATTAAAATTTTTATTTGGCAACTCAGTATGTAAGATACACTCCAGGGTTCTGTGAGGAACATAGAGCTGGTTAAGTTGTGGACAATGAATGGATGCATGGATAGATTGATGGATGCATGCATGCATAGATGAATGGATGCATGGATAGATTGATGAATGGATGGGTGGATGGATGCATGCATGCATGCATAGATGGATGGATGAATGGATAGATTGATGAATGGATGGGTGGATGGATGCATGCATGCATAGATGTATGGATGCATGGATAGATTGATGAATGGATGGGTGGATGGATGCATGCATGCATAGATGAATGGATGGGTGGATGGATGCATGCATGCATAGATGTATGGATGCATGGATAGATTGATGAATGGATGGGTGGATGGATGCATGCATGCATAGATGTATGGATGCATGGATAGATTGATGAATGGATGGGTGGATGGATGCATGCATGCATAGATGGATAGATGAATGGATAGATTGATGAATGGATGGGTGGATGGATGCATGCATGCATAGATGAATGGATGCATGGATAGATTGATGAATGGATGGGTGGATGGATGCATGCATGCATAGATGTATGGATGCATGGATAGTTTGATGAATGGATGGGTGGATGGATGCATGCATGCATACATGTGTGGATGCATGGATAGTTTGATGAATGGATGGGTGGATGGATGCATGCATGCATGCATAGATGGATGGATGCATGGGTAGATTGATGGATGGATGGGTAGATGGATAGGTGGATGGATGAATGGATGGATGAACATTGAATTCCAGGAATATGCAGGTGTTGGGCCAGGGACCTGCACATTTTCTCTTCATCTGCCCAGCAAATAATTCCCATTAAGCATCTTAACAGACAAGAAAACAAGGGCTCACTGAGGATTGCTAAGTGACAGCAACGATAGAGTCTGGTCCCAGCTGAGAGGGCTCTTGGGGACAGTGAGCTCCTGGACATGGGTAGGACTTATTGTGGGCTCTGTGCTGCCACCCTCCCCTGGTCCTGCCCCCTGGGGAAAGCAGCCCTTGCACAGCTGAGCTCCCAGGGGTGGCAGGAGGCTGGGGGCACGTTCAGTAAAGGACTCCCTCACCATCTCTCCCTCCGCCTGAGTTTTCCCCCGGAGCTTCCACGTGGTATTCTGATCCCTGACAACTTCCATCTCCTGCATCAGTAATGACCGGCCTCCCGGGCCCTGGGCTGCCTCTCCGCCATTTCCCTGATGCAGCACTTTTTCCTCGGTGCATTATTCTCCCCCAGATTTTCAAATTCCCCGGGGATGCTAATCAGACAGCGAGCTCCGCACACTTGGCAAGTTTTGAGTTTTAATAAAAAATCATGTTTATTCCTGTGAAGACTCTTCTTTCCCCAGGAACTCTCCTAACAAATGCAGTTTTCACTCGACTCGGGCTTTTTCTTGACTTGTTTTTTTTATTTTTATTTTTTAAGCTGACTCTGTCCCCAGATTCTTCCTGCTCTCAGGAGCCCAGCACCTGCTCCGTGGCTCTGGCTTCGACAGCCCTGACCCTGGGGGTGACTTGCGTTCTCTCTCTGGTTAACCATCCTAGTTTCCAGGGTGATTGAGAGCATTGCGGGTGAATGGAAGAAGAAAGAGGATACAGCCCTGCCTGCGTGAGGCTCTCCCAGGCTCCGTGTGTAAGGACTCCAATGTCATGAGCAATAAAACGATAGCAACAGCCGTGGGGACGGCAGGCCATCAGAAGTGTCTATGGCCCCCAATTCTGTCCTGGGGTCACCTTGGCAGGGACCAGTCCCTGGTGCTACGACACAAATGCAGGGAAAATGAAGTGCACAGAGGAGCCGTGTCTCTCTCATGTATGAGGCTGAGCATCTTGTAATTGGTGTACAGCTCATTGGTTTTCTTTTCGTATGAACGGATGGTCATGTATTTTGTTCACTTTCCAGTTGAGTGGTGGTTCTTTTTCTTTCTGATTTCCAGACGTTTTTATATGAAAAGATCAGCCCTTTCTCATCAGAGCAGGAAGGGAAGGGCTGCCCATCAGCAGAGGTATTGGCAGGGACGTCAGAGGGCCTGGAGGCGGGAAGGGCAGGTGTACTTAATGAGAACAACCTTGTTATTACCCAGGGGTCAAGGCCCAGCTCAGATCGCACCTCTGCCAGGAAGCTTCCCCAGATCTGCCCCGTTGGGAAATTATCCCCGTCTTTCTATCGCCAGGGCCCAGCTCTGTGGGCATCATGGTCTGCCTTGTGTTGGTGAGTGGTCAGAAGGTGGAGGAGGAAGAGAGTTGGTGGGCGAGTTGGAACGATGGCGCTACCGTACTTTACCTTGGTCGCTCCCCTTCTCCCATCGGATCTCCATGTGCACATCGCACAGTGGGAGCATGAGACCAGACTGCTGTCAGGCAGAATCGCAGGGGAACGTTTCTGCATCGCACGTGCCTGGTGCGGACCTCAGATTTGCTGGGCTGCAAGGGGCGGCTGCGTATTGTTATGTGTGTCCCTTGGTGGAGACCAACTGGTGCAGATGGTGACCGTCAGGATCCCTCACCTCCCAGAGGCTCAGGCAGTGTCTTCCGGCCGAAACTGTACACCCTGGGAGCTTGTTTCTTCCCTGGGGCAAGTACATCCTCACAACACGTGATTGGTGCTCGGGAGCCATTTGCGGAATCAAATACAGGCAGTCCTCGGTTACGTCGGACTCCACGTACATCGTTTCGTGGTTACGTCGCCATCTCCCATTTAGTTTTTTCAAAAAAAGTTCTTGTCATTTCGACGTATGTACATATGTGCTTTATGTTTTTTATTATGTATTTACCACAAGTCAAGGTCAGGAATTGTTATCTTTCTTTTAAATTAGTTTTACTGTTTCACTTCATTACTGCTGTGGATGTGCTCCGTGGGAGTGACGTAGGTGCTTATGCAGGTGGGTTCCGACTCATGGCGACAATCGCGTTACGTCGTGTAGAAGGAGCGGATCTCCGACGTAACCTGAGGACCTACTGTAAAGGGAGTTGTCTTCTTCCCTAGTCTCATTTTGGTATTTCTGCTGCTTCTGAAAATACACTGGTGGGAACGGACAGTTTTGTGGGTTTTTAAAGAATATGTTTTTATTGATTTTTGAGAGAGAGGAAGGGAGAGGGATAGAGACATTGATCGGCTGTCTCCTGTACGCCCCCTGCTGTGGAGGCCAAAACCTGGACATGTGCCTGGACCTGGAACGGTACCAGTGACCTCTTGGCTCCTGGGCTGAGACTCAACCACCCCGTCCCTCTGGGCTGCAGGAACAAATAATTTTGTAACCTCTAAACTGCGGATTTGATCTATTTATAACACAGCGTTAATCTAGCCCAAGTTAATCACCCTGAAGCCATTAGCCATTTGGAATCTCTCTCCAATGGGACGAGAGGTCAGGCATTTAAACCATGTGGGCTTTGTGAGTAATTGTTTCCTCTTCCATGCTGAGCTGTTTTCTTGATGAAAAATTCATGACTTTTCCCCCCATCTGATCGGAGGCTACTGTTCAAACTTGGAGCCTCCCCAACCCCGGCTCTAATAACTCTCGCCTCTCTGACCTTTCAGCTCTGCTTTCCTACTCGCGCCCCTTGACGTGGTAGAAAAATCCAGAGTGTGTGTCCAGCAAATGGCCGCCAGGGGACCTGGCTTGTGGGCCCACTGACTGCAGTTTCGAATGCTTTTATGTTGCAAATGCTCCTAAATGAACAGTGGGCAGCCTTGGTTTTTAGGGGAGCTGTGGACGCTTAGGGGTGCCTCAGCCAATGGCGGGCCACATCCTGCTTTTACGCTGTGGCCGGGGCCCATGGCCCTTCACGTGTAATCAGTGCTGTGGCAGCTAATGGATTGCTCTTCGGCCGAATTGGCCCGAGGCTGGTACAGGGACCCCAGCTTTGTCTGGTGAAGCATGCACACAGCATCGCACTTGGAGAAGACAGGTGCCACGTCAGCGAGGCCCCTTCCATGAGGAACAGAGCCTCGGTGTGAGGTGTTTGCCACGTCAAAGGCATGTGGCAGAGAGCACCTGCCTGCCACCTTGGGCTTGCTGGGTGGCATGCAGGGGACCTGTGATGATGACAAGAAACCTTTCTTTTTAATCCTCAGCTTCAACCAAGAGCTTTGCTATGATGTTTCTCTCCCATAAATTACCCCCAAGAATAAAGCGTGTGTGCACAAACAGTTCTTCCCAGTCAGACTTTCCTTTACTGCTTTGTAGGAAAATAAATGACAGTGTTTTCCCCACCCCACTGCCCCCTTCAGGGGTATAAGGGGCACCGATGGGATATCAGACGACAGGCCACGGCCCTGGCTCTGCCCCAGTGTCCTGTATGACCTTGACATTTAACCTCTTCCAGCCTCAGTTTACCCCTGGGGAAATGGGAACAATAGTACCTATCCCGTCTCTCTCACTGGTAATTATAAGAATGACTGAAAGCGATCTCTGAGGCCTGCCACATCTTCCAAGTGCAGTGTTCTTACTTTCACTGCGTGGACCGGGCATTTGTCCCCTGTGTGTCTGGGCTGGTGGACGATTTCCCATCCGCCACAGAAAGCGTCTTCAGAGCTGGGGTCTGTGGCAGCAGAAGGGCCGCTCCCTTTCGTCATCTGTCACCATTGGTTACGTTTCCTGAAGAAGATCGCTGCAGATCAGGCGCCAATTTGTTGGGGGCAGTTATCCATCAAGGCGGAACCTGGGTCGTTCATCTTTAGGCCTGGCAGCTGCCCTGAAGGTAAGAAATGACAGGGAGGCCTCCGCTGAGAGCACGCCACGCACCCTGGCCTCCTGATGTGCGCGTTCGGGGAGCAAACTGCAAAGCCCGGAGGTTATTGCCCTGAACCCCGTACCCTATTCCAGATTCCTTCTGCCCAAGTCTAACACCGAAGACGGAAGGGATGGTCTCGGGAGACTGGTCTCATTTGCAGGCATCTTAACTGCCCACATCATCATCATTCAGTTCAGAGAATTCATGGGAAGCGCAGGCGAAGCTGCTGTGACCACTGGGACTTTGAGGAATTAGACGTCATTTGTGCAGTGACTGACTGTGAGCGCTCCGTGCCGTGAACGAGCCAGGCAGAGCCTGTCCCAGGGGCCTGCCGGTCCAGCGGGAAGACGAGGTGACAAGTACAGGCATCGCTGCATCGTGTGACAGGGAGACGTGGGCGGCTCTAGGAGCACCTGGAGCAGACAGCGCCTCTAGGGGGAGACTCGGGGAAGCTGGTGGAATGTCAGTCAGGGCTGGTCGGAGGGCACATGGGAATGGAGGAGGGTTGGAGGCGGAGGGGGAGCAGGTGTGAGGCCCACAGTGTGCAGGGAAGGCGTGCTGCATTCCAGCTGCTTCCACAGTGCAGTCCCGGGCCAGCATCCTGGGCATCAACTGGGAAGCCGTTAGGAAGGCAAATCCTTGGGCCCCCTGCAGCCTCAGGATCAGGAAATTCTGTGTATGGCGGCCAGTACACAGCAGTAGGGGCCCATGGTCACCTGATTGGGTGAAAGCTGCCCCTCCTCTCCCCCCCACCGGCACCCCCCTTTCTTCCCCCCCCACCCCCGCCACGTCAAGCCCCTCTCAGCCACAGACGCATGCCAAGGAGGCCGGTGCTCCCTGGAGCGGGCTTTGGGTGGACAGTCCCCGTCCCCCGCGCACTGACCCCGGGGCCCAGCTGCAGGGCACAGGCCCCTTTGTTGGCTCGCCCAGCTGTCCGGTCTCAGGAAGCCCAGGGAGTCCTCGATGGGAAAATGAACTTGGTGCACGCACTTCTAATAGGTGTGTGTCTGCTGCCTGCAGATACACACGCTGCATTGCTGCCAGCTGGGGTTTCCTCCCGGCCTGCGAGAGATTGATGACAGGAGGCGAGCACAGAATCCCATTCAGGAATTTGGGACCGTGCAGCGGGGAAGACAGAGACAAATTAGGGGCGCTTGCACCCGGGGTGCCTGTCCGAGGAGGCGGCCAACAGCTGGGCTCTCAATACAGGGCCCGCCGCCCTCCGAAGTCCCCCTCTCCCCGCAGGAAAAGGTTTCTGAGGAGGGTATCTGGGTACAGAACAATGCCTGCCATCTGCACTTCACAGTCAATGCTGAGGAAGGCTGGGGACGCGGAGAGACGTTTGAATAACTATCTCACTTTTAATCAGCGCTCCTGGCGCTGGCTCATCAGTCAAAGCCACAACTGCGACTGACACGCAGCTTTCGTGCATTAGGCTCGAGAGGGCAGCCAGGAGATCCCAATGCATTTGAGTTCCTTTCAGCCCAATGAGCGACTCCCAGCGAGTGGGAACTCGTGATCCTGAAAAGGGAGCACGATGAGGCTAATGGAGCAAGCCCCGCTGACCCCGTCTAAGGTAGGACGCCCAGGGCCGTGTGGGCAGGGTCTTTCGGAGAAGCTTCTTCCCTAATGGATGGGCATATTGACAGAATCCTCGCCCTTTCCAAGGTGGGTGACCCTGCCAAGGGTGGGGAATCTGGAGTCCGAGGTTCCTTGCCTCTCCAATCCCCACAGCACACCCTTTGCAGTGCCCCCTCGACCAGGACTCGGCGCCCATGAGCCACACGAGCCACGTTCAGCCCTCCAAGGGCCCTTGATACGGCAGATCAAGCTGTCCTCTGGGGAGGAAGGATCCTTGTAGTAAGAGTTGATGGGGTGAGGGGTAGAGTCAGGATGTGGGGTGGTGAGTGGGAAAGGGGAAACCAGCTTTTCCCCATTAAATCTTAAATTCTCCATCGGATTTGTTTGTCACTGTTTCCCCAGCACTGGCCCATACCTGCTGTTGCATGAACGATCTGGCATCTCTCCCAAGGTCTTTCTGGAGAGAACTGGTTCTTAAACTTGAGTGCTCACTCATGGGCCTTCCTGGCAGTCTTTTGGGTTGGAATCTGAGGGTGGGGCTGGGATGGGACCAAGAGATGCATTTTCCCAAGCTCCATGCTCCACAGTCTGGTCTGCATTGTTTAGGATCTTAAAAGGGCCTTTGCTGGAATTCAAATGTAATGGGGCCCTCGGGGGCCAGGGCCTTCACCGAGTCTTGCAAAACATAGCATCTTGTCCGTGCCTTTGATCTGTCTCATCCGTAAGCCCGGTACAGACAGTCAGGAGGAAAGGAGGCATTAGGCTGTCTCTCTGTTGTGTACTGTGAATAAGCTCTTGTATATTCTATTTTGACTGCGGTTGAAATTAACCAAAGACAGAATGTCCTGATTAAGTGGAAAAGCCTTCCTTGAATGCGAGCCCTTGCAAGAAACGCTGACTCTGGGTGGGCAGGGCTGTGCTCGCACTGGCCGATGGTGACCATCTCTTCCCAACACCCTGTTCAGTGAAGTCATGTGGGTAGTTTGAAACCACGGTGGGAGTTTTTACACCACAGGAATTGGCAAGTGCTATCAATCAGGGTGTTTGTTAAGCAGCAACCAGCACACAGCCGAATCTAGGCTGGCCAGCCACAGATGTTGTCAAGGTACAAAACCTCACTTTTGCATTCAAGGGACCGGGAGAGAAGGAATGCTGTCAGGACAAGGCCACACTGTTGTCACTGGAGCCAGGGCTAAGAGCACCGACAGACCTGTCCCCACAGGATGCCAAGCTGTGAGGGCCAGTGTGACCTGAGAAATAGTGTGAGGTTTTGGGGCTCCCCTTCCCCACACCTTCCTGCCTACAATGGCCCCCTCCTCTGACCCCCACCCACACAGATGGTATCTTCTGGTTCATCGTGTTAATCAGCAACACGTGCACTTTCTAAACCCTAATGGGCCTCCGTACCCTTATGCCTGGCGCTGAGAGGCATGCAAAGGTGTTTTTTAGGGGTTTCTGAGCCTAAAGAAATTGGGGGGTGAGGGTGGAGAAAACAGAGCTAAAATCTGTGAACAAGTTTATGAGCAGTGAAGAGAAAAACTGGCAGCAACCAGAAGTTGAGGGACAACAGAAATCGGGGGTGCTGGGAGCTCTGAATTAGGTCCTTGCTCCTTCGCGGTCCTGCAGGTGTTGTGCCTCCGTCCGTGCAGTTGCAGCCTCGCTGCTCACACCTGTGCCCCCTGCTCCTGCCTCTGGGCACAGCATGGGCCTGTGGTCCGCTCGCTGGTTGATAGCCACGCTGGACAGGGCAGTTTCCAGCACACGTGCCTCACACCCAGCAAGCGATGGTGAGTGGAGGGTCTTGAACCTGAGGAATTGGCAGGACTCAGAAGTCAGGAGAGAGTTGGGATTCCAGACAGGAGAGCAGCATAAACAGAACACCTTAAAAAGGCTTCCCCAGGGCCCCCCAGCAGTCAGCCCACCTGAAGCTGCAAGTGCCCACTGGGGGAGCAAGGGGGTGAGACTAAAGGGGAGGGTGCAATGCAGGTGAACTTGGACCGGGCTGAAATGGGAGATTTTCTAATTATATTCTTCCAGAGAACCCCAGGGCACTACAGGGGCGCTCCAGCAGCTCTTTAAATAATTTAAATTTAATTTTCCAAATTACATAGTTTAAACAGTAACACAATTACATCAGCACATGCAAATTGGGTTTACACTAAATTTTAACACATTGTGGACCTCCAGGAGGTTAGCTTGTGCTGGCCCATCAATCCTCTGAATAAAACTCTGGCCACAGCTGTTTAATTGAACACAATTCTGAGATTGCAACATGTGCTATTAAGCTGTAAATGGTATCAGCTTTACTGATATGAGTTGAGATGTTCCTCTACTTTATGCAACTTAAATCAAATACAGAAATAAATTGCATGCAGAGGCTGATGGAAGAGTGCCCTTTCTTCCATAAACCCAGATTTCAAAGCTTTATGTTCCTCGAAACCGCCTCGTTATTCTCATTGACCGACTTCATTGTAGTCACGAATGTTTAATCATTTGGACTTAGGAAATAAATTTATATCAATGTTGCAGAGTTCCTCGGCAGAAAAGGAGACCCTAACATTTTTGAAATCTTATTGGGCGAAAGCTAAAAAGCAACCAAGAAAACCCAACCTGCTTTTTCAAAACCAAAATAGTCTTGTGAGAAGTGGGGATGTCCAAACTCCTTTGGGGAACTAGAGTCTTAGTTTTGGGAAAAACACCCAATGAGGGCCTTTTATTGTGGAAATGTGAAAGAGAGATATTTGAGATGCAAACCATAGTTGTGGGAGTAGGAGGGGCGTTTGCAGAGTTTGGTGGGCGGGGCATCGTCACAGAGGTTGGGGGACAGAAGCAAAGTGACTTCTGAGTACATACTATGGGTTGAATTATGTCTCTTAAAAAGGATGTTGAAGCCCTGGCCCACATGCTCAGTGGTTAGAGCATCAGCCCATGCACGGAAGGGTCTCGGGTCTGAATCCGGTCAAGGGCACATACTTGGGTTGCAGGTTCAGTCCCCAGACAGGTTGGGGTGCTTGTGGAAGGCAACCAATCAATGTGTCTCTCTCACATCGATGTTTCTCGCTGTCCTCTTCCTCCTCTCTCCCTTCCACTCTGTCTAAAAAAAAATGTATGGAAAGGGTGAGGATTCACAACAAAAAAGGATGTTGGATTCCTAACCTACTATAATTCAGAATATGACCTATTTTGGACATAGCATCTTTACAGAGGCGATCAAATTAAGATGAGGTCATGGGGGTGGGCTGTAATCCAATATAACTTATAAAAAAGGAAGTTATGGACACAGAGACAGACACATGCACACAGGGAAAATGCCATGTGAAAATTATGTCACCACAATAGCCAAGGCACTACCAGAAGCTGGGAGAGAGGCCTGGACCAGATCCCTCTCTAGCCGTCCAGAGGGAGTGTGGCCCTGTGACACCGGGGTCTGTGACCTCCAGCCTCAGAACTGAGAGAATACATTTCTGTGGTTTAAACCACTTAGTTTGTGGTCCTTGCTAACGGCAGCCCTGGGCACTAATGTAGAGGGAGGGCTGCTTTTGGACAAGATGGTGGAGGGTGCCATGGCATCTGTTGTTCACCTAGCGCCCCCAATAGGAGTTTAGCCTCAAAAACTAAAAGGAGGGAAAGTTCAGAGGGACGTAGCACAAGACCAGCACTTCAGGGCCCGATCCCATCATGTACTGGTATTTTACATGAAGCTGTTTGAAAAAAGGAATTCAGATATTATGAAGAATTTTTGCGGTAGACCATAGGGATATTTTGAGCTTCAGGGTGGTGAAACAAACGAGGTATTTTAGGAAATCCATTTGTAGGCTTATACAATGTCACCGAACAGCTGCTGTGCCCGCCCCCCCCCCCCCCCGACCCCCAGAACATGGGAGACATTCCAGGCAACTCAAATCATCCTCCAGTCACTCGGGGTCTGCCCTTGCTCAAAACACAACATTGTCTGGAAAAGTGATTGGACTGCAAGCAGGAAGCTCCCAGGAACCGGTTACCATCAGGGTCAAGCCTGCACCTTTTGCTGAGCTCTTGAGGCCACGGAGCTAGTGATGGACAGGACTCTACTCAGGACTAGTCAAGGTTTTCTATTCAGGCATCTCGCGAGCTGTTGACCTTGTCAGAGGGAGGCCTGAGTACCCTGTACCTGACAGTCTCTTCCCTTTAACCTGCACCTTGAGAAGGAAGGGGAGGGGGGATGGAGCAGGGCAGGCTAGGGATCTGGTCCAAAGGGATAGCACCCGGATGGCCTTCTGAAGGCCCCTTCCCGAGGATCTGAGTTCCCCTGAGCCTCCGGAAACGGTTACCTTGACCTGGGATGGGAGGGCCACCTTTTAACAACTACACCCACCCCCAAACATGAGGTCACCTGACTCCTCGGAGGTGCTGCTGGCTGGGCACGTGGTGGTTTGGTGCTCGGTGGCACCACTGCACCAGTCACACAGTCTGGAGAGTATAGGGCAGCCCTGACTTTTGGTCATTCTTACTGTTTTCAATGAGGCTTATTCTATGTGTAATTCAATGTGATTTCATGTTTGGAAAGCTTCACATGAAAATGTACACAGAGACATCCTTTGTCAGATCTGATGCCCCAAATCCAGTTCAAAAAAGGTCTTGTCTGTGCTGGAGGGGAGACCAGAGCACCGGAAGTGAGAGTTCAGAGGTGCTAGAAAGGTCACCATAACACCTGCTCCGTTATCAGAGTGTCTGTGAGGTTGAAACAAACCCCGTGCCCTTTCCAAAGGGCTGTGCACATGTAAGGACAACTTCTATCCCCAGGGTTTGAGGTCTTCCGGGAAATGAGTAATTTGCCCAGGGAGGCGGGGCAGGGGCAGGGGCAGGGGCGAGAACCAGAGGGCCCCCCCGGAATCTGAGCGATGTCTAGACATGTTTGCAAGAATCCCTTTATTGCAAGGAAAGGCTGGGCCAAAGCAGCCTGTGAAGACAGAGCGTCTATGGCTGGTCTCAAACACCCAAACCCAGTGGGGTTGTGCGAGTGTCACCAAAGACATTTGCTTTCCCTGTTCCCTGCAAGAACAAATGTTTATAGGTGTGCCGTGCGCCAGGCCTCCTGATAAGGATCGCATATAAACGTTTTGCTTTGCTTTCCGCCAGAGCCAAGCGAGTGAGAGCTGAGTGTGTGTGCTTGGGAGGTTGGGGCCTGGGAGCTGGAAATAGCTTGTAGGAGAAGATGAAAAAGAAGGCCCCCCCCCACCCCGCTCTTTTGTCGGCCTGGCTACAAATCCAATTACAACTTTCCTGCCGTTTGCGGGGCTGCGGAGAGCAGGTCTCGTGTCACTGAGCTCTGACTGCTGTCCTTCTTGCGTGGGAATGATGTGCGGCTTCTACACAGGCCGCGTGTTAACCAGGACCCGGGGGACGGAGCTGTACAGACCGCCAGGGGCTCTGATCCCGTCTGTTCGTTCATTTATCTTGCTTTTCCTCGCGCGCTGCCTGTCAGCTGCAGAGCTAAAGCGGCGCCATTCCGAGGTGGTTAACTTCTGCCGAAGCCGAGAAAATAGCCTTCGGAGCCCCTTATCACCAAATCAACCTGTCTGTGCACCCCCGAAATGAAATAATATGCTTTCGAAAATCTCTTGTGGTGTTCCACGGCCCCGAGAAGTTTGGGTTTTTTTTTTTCTTTTTTTCCAATTTAGTTTAATTTGCCACTTTTATTTTTTTTATTTTTTTTGCAAATTGAGTTTTTATTTCCCCTGTTAATTTTCCAAAACTCCTTTGGAGGCAAAGTTCATACCAGCAGCGTGTGGGTTCTCTGGGTTTGCAACGGAGGCTGCCCTGCCCCAGCTCCTCTGGTCCTGGGTGCAGCCGGACAGCCAAGCCCTGTGCCCCGGAGGCTGCCTTGCAGGTGCCTCTGACTATGTCCTTGGCCTGGGACCTGTCACCAGGGCAGTGCGTTCCCTGGTGATCCCAGGGGAGGGCTGTGGGCTGTGGCACCTGAGCCAGATCTTCAGTCCCCTCCTGGCAGGGATGAGTGCAGGGCCTGGGGAAGAGGCCCAAGTCAGAGCTGTCCAGTGGAGAAGTAACGTGAGCCACACATGAAATGACACATGGTTTAGTAGCTACACCAAAATTGTAAAAAAGAAATCGGTGGAATGATTTCTAATCATATGTTTTATCTAATTCGATGTATTCAAAGCATTACTTCCACATGGAATGAATATAAACAAATTATGAAGGGCCACCAAGACCCTGGTCACTCCTTTGCCAAGTCCCTGTAATCTTCATTGTTATTATCTCCACCATCGATCAAGCTTTTCTATGCGTCAAGCAGTTACTTGCGGTTTCGCTAATCCTCAGAGTAGTTGTACAAGGTGGGCTTGGCTGTGCCCTTTGCCCACATCCCTGACTGTGGGCACGATCCATTCCACTCCGGGAACACTCGCTTCTAAGCCTTTGAGTTATGCTTATCCCCCGAGAAATAAGCTTTGTTAAGACAGTTCTGTAGGGGAATTGACTGCTTCCAGGCTTTTATCTGCTCTGGGCACTGTAATTTCGACTACAAAGCCAGGCAGGGTTCGCTCAGTGCAGATGCGTATCTGTAGCAGCACAGCCGAGCGCTCTGTCACTGGGACTGCACAGAGACAGCAGCTAACAGGCTGAGAGCCACTGAGAACGCAGTCCGGGGGGGCGGGGAGGGCGGGGGGGGGCTGGACTATGCACAACTCCTCAGCAACTAAAATATTCGCCCCAACGAATACTCTTCATGTTTCCCCTCTTCCTCCTCGTCTTCTTTCTCCATCTTGTGACTCTTATTGTTATTGGTACTTAGTGAGGTTCTGATTCATTTCTAGTTCTTTCTCACTGAAGAATTAGTCCATCTTTCGATAAAAATGGCTACAAGGGGAGGAGACTTCGTGGTGAAAACTGACAGGGCTTTTCAAGCATCGTCCTCGCTCTCAGAGTCTCTCTGGATCTTCTTGTTTTTCTACCTAACCCTCGGCTTTCACTACGTCGTGCTAAGCATCTTTCTCTCGTTCTCTGCTTTTGCACTCATGCAACTTTAGGCACATACTTACCAACTCCATTGCCCCAGAGACCAGGTTTTCCTCCAAAATATCCCCACCCCAAAGCTGCCGCCTGCTTTGCTCATTACCCCAAGCACACTGCTCACTCTCGTGGCTTCTTGCACAATTTGACCTGAGTCCTTTGGGGTTGCATTTTCCTCTACATGTTGCTCAGTGCCTTGATCAGTAGACAAAGTTAAACAACGATTGGGACTGAAACTGAAAAGGAGATCTCTCATTGGACAAAAATACGAAGACCACGTGTGACCCGTTTGACATTCTTCTCCTGGAAATGGAAGCTCAGGGGGGTCTTCTCTTAATGTTTCACGTTCATATGCACTTCACAGCGGTCAGTGTGAATGGGAGAGTGAGCATGTGGGCTCACTGCTGTCAGCTGTTCAGTGTGCAGCTAGACTGAAACCAAACTCTGGTGATGGGTAAGGCATTGGGAGAGCTGCAGGAGGGGGAAAGGGAAGGGTGCCAAGTGTTCTGGGTCCAGCATTCACAATCTAGAGCGGGAGTCTGGACAAAGCCAGAGGACGCCAGTTCTTTAAGAACCAAGTCGCATTGAGCACGGGAGTGTGCATGGCAGGCGAAGGCTTCTGAGCAAGGGGAAAGCACAGCCGAATGGACTATCAGTAACATTTCTGGGGGAAAGTGGGACAAGGATTGGACCTGGAGGTTGGGTAGGCTCTGATAGGTAGAGGAGGGCGGGAAGGGTGATCAGAGGAAAGGGACAAGCAGAGGATGAAAATCTTCAGTGATGTAACCCATTCCAAAGAGTTCGGTTTGGCTGGAAAAGAGGGCTCGTAATGAAGACGGGGAGGGGAAATAGAAAGAAGGGCCGGTGTCCCTCAGATTGTCCAGGACGGTGCTGTCCACTACGGGAGTCAGTAGGCATATGTGGGTATTTAAACTTAAGTCTAAAAATTAGTAAATTACAACTTCAGCTCATTGGTTGCTGGAGTCCCATTACAAGAGCTCAGCAGTCACGTGTGTCTAGATGCTACCGTATTGGACAGTAAGTTCTAGAACATTTCACTACAGGAAATTCCGATGGACAAGCTAAGGTTGTTGAATGCCAAGCTGAAGAACATGGGCCTTGGAGAACCTTTATGATATTTAAGCAGATCACCTGAGGGTGAAACAGCTTACGTTTTTATGAATGCATGTTAAAGATTGTATTTAACTCATTATTTAATGAGGGAACCTGTAAGGCATTACAACCAGTTTAGTAATTGGTATTTTTTAATTGAAGCGAAATTCACCTAACATAAAAGTAACCGTTTTAAAGTTAGTGGGTTGATTTTCATTGTGGTTGAAAAGAGTTTTTAAAATAATCTGATGGGCCTGTGAAGGGTATACCGGCGGGGCAAGAGAGGGGAGACAGGGAGGTCAGTCGGAGGTCTGGGAAGGGCTCAGGTCTGAGGGGCTGAGCCTGGTACCAGGGGCGCAGGAGGAGGGTGAGGTGCGTGAGGACGAGGCAGCAGCATTTGTAAGCAAAACAGGTCAGGCTTCTTGACTAGACAGAGGCCTCAGTGAGAATTAACAATCAAAAATTCATGGAAAATGGAGAGGTTGCTGGCTTAGGGGGGCAGGTAAGTTCAGCGAGGCTCTTCCTCCAAATTGCTGAGAAGCCATCCACTCAGTGGCTTCTATGCAGCACTGGAGTTGGGGTAGGAGAGGGAACAACATATGGGGCCAACACATCAATGACTGCGTGAGGGAAAGGTGTGTGGCTGTGTCGACACTGAGAAGGGAAGGAAGGCAGGGCCTGAGCATGGAGGGGCAGCCAGTTAGCGCTGTTCTGCAGAAGAATGGGAGCAGGTGCAAAAGTAGGAGAAGGCAGAAGGCATGGTTCCTTCCGCACATCTTTCCTGAGCACCTGCTGTATACAAAGCCGTATCCTGCTGATGCTGAGGGTATGGTGATAATGATGCTCAAAACCCCAACAACTGGCAGACTCAATGAGAGGAGAAGATAGAATTGGCCCAGTGAGAGAAGAGAGAATGTCAGAAACAGGGAGGCGTGTCACGACTGAATGTTGCCAAGAAGTCGGCGAGGAACGGGAGCCCCGAGTAAAATCTTTGAGTTCAGAAGAAGGCAGCAGCAGCGTCCAGGGCCTGGGAGAGCGGCCACCGCAGAGGAGCAAGAGAACAGAATCCAGACTGCAGAAGACTGAGCAATGATTGACAGTTGAGAAATTGGCGACAGCAGATATCACCACCCCTTCAGGAGCCTTATCGGTAAGAGGAAGAAGAGAAAACCTGTCACTAGAGGCGGCCGCAGCTCTGAGCAGAGGCTTTTCTGGAAGCCTCTCTGCTCTCCACTGGGCTGCCGGGAGGAAGCTGGTGAGGGGCCAGCTGAGGAAATGACTAGAGCAAGCATGTCAAACTCGCGGCCCGCACGCCTCGCCTATTTAAACAAGGCATGAGGCCCGCCAGCCGTGAGTTTGACATGCTTGGACTAGAGGGAGGAGCTAAGTGTGGAGTGGAAGCTGAGAAAGGATGACATCGAGCGTGTAGGTGTCATCTTTTTTGTCTTAATTAACTTTTTTAAATGAAAAGGCTCTGCATGCTCATGGTAAAAATGCAGTGACTGAAAGCTACCCTTCCCAGAGGTAAGTGTCGGATCCAGTCCTTATGTTTCCTTCCAGAAGTGCTGTGTCCAGATGCAGCTCTGTACGTGTCTGAGTGCGCGCCTATCATCCGGCCCTCCTTTGTGTTTACACAGTTGGGAGCACCCACTGTTTTATTTTCTTCTTTATTTTACAAATAAGGTTTGGAGATCATTATCTGTCAGTGCACAGAGAGCCATCTAATTATGTTTAATGGCTGCATCTTCTTAAATGTGCTATTCGTACCAGCCCCACATTCACAGCCACTTGGGTTGTTGCTGGTCTTTGGCTGTTACACACAACATTATAGGGAGCGTCTTATAACAATATTATTTTTCCTTTTCTAATTGTGATCAAATACATATACAGTTGACCATTTTAACCGTTTTCAAATGTACAGTTCAGTGACAGTAAGTGCATTGTCCTTTTAGACTCTGACGCTCATATTCTACGGAGGGGGCGAGGGAGCAGGGTGAACAGCAGATGCCATGTTACCTTCTATCTATCATTTTTTCCAAAAGCAGCCCTACCTATGGTATTATGTACATTTGGACAGTTGGCCAGCAAGTTTTTAAAAAATGGTCAATATAGTCTTCTAGGATTGGAAGGGTCTTGGAAAAAGTCCTTGCCTAGTTCTTTGCCAAATCTTGATTCAGGGAAAAATGAACACCTCAGCAAGTTTTTCTCTAGCACTGTAATCGCCCCAAAGGCAGCCATAACCACCACGAAGCCCTGTTTTCACAGCAGCTCCTACCACAGGCATCTCAGAACTCGAGACGTGCTTGTCAGAGTGGATGTTAAACAGAGGCTGGACAACCTCCGGGAGTTTGGATTCTTTGGTTTCATTTCCTCACCAACCGCCGCTGAAGATCCGAGTTCCCTCAGACCCCGATGTTAGGATGGTCCTGACCCATTGCTGCCTCCGGGGGGGGGGGGGGGGTAGGGTCACCAGAAGTTCAGCAGAACCAACTGGATAAGGACACACCTCCAAGTGTTCCTCTCCCCAGCAGACATTCTCAGGACGGGCTGGACTTTTCAGGGTGCATTTCTCGACCTGGAACTGCTGAGTCCATGCGTCCGCAGTGGAAATGCATGTTTATTTTTCATTAAAGAGGGACGAGAAAGATGCTGCTCCCATGTGGATTTACACACCACCAGTCAGCCCTTCCCCCTGGAGGTTATCTGATGAATAAACAAGCCTTCTATAAATACATGTTGCAAGCACTCTTGTACCATTCGGAGCCATTATTGTAATTCATCAAAGCAAATATGTAAATGTGATAACTGTGTCAAGGAGAGGAGAATTAGGAAATCAGGATTTACCCATATTCTGGGAAGATCTTTGCCCTCAGTTTGGTACCCTCCGTGTTTGGGTCTTACCACCATCCCTGGAAAACACAGCAGCCCCGTACCTGGCTACCTTCCCACTTCTGTGACCTTTTCCCTTGAGATACCACACATTGCGTATGATGTCCGATATTCTCTGCTAGATAATGCTTTGGGCTATTTTTTAAACCCAGCATTTCAGCTGATAAGAGTCATCTTTTTCCCATCTGTTTTTCCAACCTATTGCCAGAGGTTCTGGGCACTAGATATGTTTTTGAGTAAATAGAATCCTGAATCGAGGCAATAGATCATAAGTGTAAGGCAGCGAGCCTCTTTCTTCACCACCCAGTAAGAAAGGTCACCGCACAATGAGGAAGAAAGGGAACGGTGGGAGATTAAAAAGTTTTAATCAGGCAGGCACCAGGAAGATCGGCCGAGCTGTCCTCCTCTTCCTGGACCTGAGAAGGTAAAGTCCTCGTCAGAGGGCAGGACACAGGCTCATTCCCACCCAAAGGATGTGTGGTTCTGGGGATGGACCCCAGCAGTTCCCTCTCTGATCTCCTGAAAATTCATCAAACTTGTCTCTCCTGGGTTTGGGGCGTGAGTCATTGTCCTGGGAGGTAGAGGGGGCACTCCTCATTGGCCTTTTGTGTGCTTTTTAAAGAAATGGGAGTTGTTTAATCTTTTCCAGGCAGGCAGGCGAGCTTTCTATAAGCTGTAAGAA